>NC_049176.1:28496946-29756946 GCF_009769625.2 Cygnus olor | reverse complement strand
TATATACTTTTATTGAATGTGGATTGATTGCAGTCTGCTAATAAAAATGGGTGTGGGATCTGAAGAAAAAGGAAGTTTTTTTTTTTTTTTTAAGGCTTGCTTGTGAAAGGAACAGTTGTAAAACAAAAATTGCTTGAAGCAGGGTTCAGCTTAGTGCTTCACAGTTTGACTGCTTCTCTAAGAAGAGCCCTTCCTGCATGTGCATTCAAAATCACAAAAGTACAAAGACAAACACCTAAAACACACTGCGTCAAGTGCAGCACCAACTTTGGTCAAATAAAAAAAAATTAAAAGAAAAATTAATAATTGCTAAGCTTTTCTACATGATATAAGCAGGTATTGCATATTTTCATATATCTGGGAAAAAAAACAAAACAAAAGGAAGACTCCAAATAAAATGTAAAATGCAGCAACATCCAAAAATACTGATAATCTAGCATCTACAGATCTCAGAATAGCACTGCCACTGACCATACAGGACAATAAACACTACTCCTATCTGCGGAACAACTAACATCCTATTTAATTCTAGATGTTGAAACTGACAATGGCTGACATAAAAGTCACATTTACAAAAAGTGTCTCCAAATGCTTGACTAGGGAAAAACCCCTTTCAATATAGGAACATGTGCAACAATTCCACAAATAATCGCTATCCAGGGCAAGGCACATTGATATGGAATTTTTTTTTTGTTTCGTGCAAATTAAGAAAACAAAACAAAACATTGTTTCAGGGAAAAGATGAGGAGCAAAGTGTCTTCCCAAGAATTTCAGTTACTTGATTGTATAGGACAGTAGTAGAAACCCTTCTGAAGGGTCGAACAAACATAGTTTAAAGGCAAGTGCCTGGAATAGGGATTACAATATTGTGTCTTAATGCACTCTACTTTACCCTACATTAACTATATAAAAATTAGTTACTAACACTAGAACATGCAGAGACTTTCTCTGATTAGCTGGACTTGCCAACCAGAACGTATATATATGTATAGTATAGGAAACCTTCTTAAAGTTGCATGTGAAGCAAAGGGGTGCTCCGCTGTCTGATAGAAAAAATCACTTGCACTCTTTTTTTTTTCTTTTTTTTTCCTTTTTTTTGTACATAAGATACAGGACGTTTGGGGTCCAAACTTTTTTTTTTTTTTTTTTCTTCTTCAGCAAGTGCCCTTGCTTTGAACTGGCATAAGTTGTAATAACAGCATTTGTTTCTGTATTGTTTTCTTCGCAGTCCAGAAAATGTACCAGTTCAGGGACACAAAGGTGTTTTAATTTCTGGACCGTTCTATATTATTCCCAAGGTGTTTGAGAACTGATAAACCCTATATTGCCGGAAACACGTAAAATTTGTCAGAATTGGCATAATCCATTATAGTGACTTTTAGCTTATAAAATTAACAGATATTATGATTTAATTTTAGTTATGTGCTTTGATAACAGAAAATGATTAATTAGCATTTAATGTAGTTAACATATTGTGGTAAAAGCACCATTAGATTTGTTTTTTTTTTTTTTTTTAATTTTCCTTCAGTTTTAAAGGGATACAAGTTCAACAATAAAAAACATAAAAAGCAAAAATAGCTCCCCTTTTTCTTGCAAGGCTGTTTTTTACCCCAATAATTTAGAGTCCTGGGGTGGAAGGACTTGGAAAACAAAAATAGAATTTTCAACAATCTCTATCTTACAAAGATATTTAGCTATCCAATGAAATTGCACTTTACTCAATTCAAAATTCGATTGTTTTGATTGATTCCTGTCAGTTTCTGTCAAAACAGACCAACTTCCCCATTTCTGCGTGAATTTTTGTGTAATTGTTGAAAATTGTTGAAAAATGTTTTTTTTAATGTAAGTGCAGCATTTCAAACTTTTTTTTCTTTTTTTTCTTTTTTTTTTTTAGTGAATAGTAGTAGTTCGATGTTTTAAATCGCTCTGCAATCGAGTGGAAAAAAATTGTTGACAATGCTCTTATGGTTCATGTTACGTATCTAAGTGCCGACTGTAAAAAAAAAAAAAAAGAACAACAAAAAAAACCTGCATTTTTTTTCCGATATGTTACAGAAAAACATGCTCTATGTCTGTCCGGTAAGTTATATATTGCAGAATTCAGCTACTACAAAAGTTATAGTTTAAGTGTGTTTCATGATTTCTCAAGAAGTCTCACACCTGTATGGGAAAAAATCGATGAGGATACTGTAAAACAGTTAGGCTCCATATGGAAAGTGTGTTACAACAGCGAGTTGGTAAGCAGCAGCAGAGGCTAGTTCTACTCAGTGTCACCTAATGCTTACACTACCAATGAAACACTTCAAAAGTTATGAAGCCCAACCATTTCCAGCACCATAGGAGAAATTACAACAGTCCTAAAGTTGTCTAAAAAAAAAAAAAATCTCGAAAAAGTTACGGCCTTTGCCATTCAACCATAACGTTTGCCATTTCCATGTACGAGTTTGCTGTCGGTGTCTGCTCGCCTCCCCTTCCGCCGATGTGAAGTCGCTGCGCTGCGTTGCTGCTGCTTCGTGTTACAGAGGTGGGAAGGGGTCAGGTGGTCTGTCCGGTGGGTGGTGGGAAGCGGAGACTTTTATCCCAGGTACCAGGACTGCAAAAGAGAAGAGGAGACTTCGTCAGCCCGGCTGCTCGCTTTCGCTGCCGCGGGAAGGGCTCCGAGCGCTGCGGCGATCCTCAGCCGCCAAGAGGGGGGCTAATTGAGGCTGTGACGAATCGACCTAATTACAAAGCTTAATTAAAAATACTGTACAAATCAATATATTTTTTTTCAGTGACAGTCGCTGGACATAGCTACAGACGAACACGGGGGTCATGTCACGTTACAAGTTATCAATCTTTTTAATAGATTATGGCTTGAAGATCCCTCTAGCTCACTTTTGTCTAATCCCCTGAAAAGGCGATACACATTCGCGTCTCGGTGCCATTTATCACCCTGCAGTCGGGGTTTTCTTGGGTATTTAGGCATGTGCCAGCATAAGCATCTGTTGCTTTATACTGCCCTGCTTCAACTGTCTCACTGGAACAGATGCACAGAAATTCAACAACAGGGCTGTTTTCTTAGGAGAAAGTGGATCGCTAGAGAAAAGCAAGGATAAAGCAAATCTGGGGGAAAGTGGATCAGCGAAAATGTCCCGTATCTCTGGGCATACTTGTGTTTCAAAACAAAATGCAAACCTCAACTAATAGCTTTTTTCTGGGGGAAATTTTTTTTTTTTTTCCTTTCCAAAGAGAGGAAATTGCCTGGGATTTTAGCTCTGTGGAGCACACAACAATACCGTCCTTAACCCAAAGGCGCAGATGCCGGGGCACAGAAAGCAGTTCCACTCCCTGGCAGGACAACACGTGGGGCTGAGAGGCTGGGACAGTGCCGGGGAGACCCCGATGGGCCGTGCCAACCCAAACCCCAGATGAATGAGGGCAGTGTAAGGCCCGGGGACCATGCGCAGGGGCAGCGACACGTCGCGGTGGGAGCACACCAACGAGCAGCAGCGATTTAGCCCAAAGTAAAACAAAACGAGCAGAAAGGCCCAGGTATTAGAGAGCTGCTGCTGACACCCCGTGTTTTTAGTCTGGGCCCTGTAATGTATGAGGTGCATACGTGTGCAGGTATAAACTGACGACAAGTTTTACCAACTTTTTCCTCTATTCCTTTTCAGCGTCTGACTTGATTGATAGTACAATCAACCCAGAGAGGATTTATGAACATTTACAGAAAACTCTGAGGCAAGTTTTGTGTGGGACTTCAAGATTATGTGGTCTTGCCATGGAGGTAGGAACCGGTAAAATAAATAGCACGATCGCAGGAGTTGTCCCACTTCCAATACACCTCATTAACGAACTCTTCCTTCACTCACCCTTCTGAATACAAACACGCCATTGCCATTCCCATATCGGCTCCATCTATTGCCTACAGATTTTCTATTTAGACTTAAGCGGGCTGTAATTAAGCGAAATAGCTCTCATATGTAAAGTTCATAAACAGAGAGGAGTTCCTGCAGGATTCAGGAGGCGGTGCCAAGTCCCGGCCCCCTGGTTTTGCGGGGGAGCGGAGCGGGGGCCGCGGGCCCTCCCGGGCCTGGCAGGAGCATCTCCAGCAGCCTTTGGCCAGGCCTGCAGCCGTGGAAAGGCCGCAGCGGGGAGCAAAGGGGTTAAAAATTCAGCGCCGATCATTTCAAATCTATATCGCAGATGTCCAATTGGCTCCCGTCACCGCCGGCTCGGCCACATGGCTCGGCAGCCGGGTGACGGCAGCGGGAGCTGCCCTGGCCTCGCAAGGCCCCTCTGACTTCGCAGCAGATTACTCAAAAAAAAAATAATAGAGAGGAGGACGGGAAGGGAGCTGCCGCGCTGTGGAGGCCGGCTGCTCCCCACCAGCTCCGGGTGGGATGAAGGCTGCCTTCCCGCTGCTGGCCCCCGCCTTGGGGATGCCCTGGACCCGTCCGTCCGTCTGTCCATCCGCCCGTCCGTCCGTCCGTCCATCCGCCCCGTCCGTCCCGCGCGGCCGCGCTCCCCCACGGCCCGGCGCTCCTTCACGCGTCTTGCTATTCAGCCTGCGCCTCGCAGACAAGGTTACCCCAGAGCGGCTCTGTAATCCTTCACTGAAATAGGCTTTATTGATTGCTCTGGTCTATTGTTCCCTTTTCAAGTCCCCCAAGTTCAAGTTCATCCCGGTGTTACATCATGTCTCGTTGCTACGAGCAACCAGACAGCCCCAGACGTGACTGTCATTAGCAAGAGCCGCGCTGCGCCCTCCCACCGCCCGCCAGCCGCTCTGACGTAGCAGCCCGCTGCAAACACATTGAAGTATTTATTCTGCCTAATTTATGACCTACACAGCGAGAGAGACCCCCACTCCAAAAACCAACACTGTTGTGTATTTAATTAATCTGTCTTTCTCTGGCACTTGGGAAAGTTAGACAAAGGTCTAATTATTGTGTTTCGCTCCCCACACTTTTCTTTTTGGGGTGACTATTTGCATGGGAAAAGAAGCGGCGAGGCTCCGCGCGAGTCCCCTCCCTCCAAAACACCTTTTTTTTCTCCCCTGCCCTATTGACATTTCATGAAATACTTTAGCTGCTTAAGGGAATTAGAAAAAAAAATCTGATGTGAATGTAACTCCTTCTGAGTTGGTATTCAGTAACACAAATCAACTCATGACATGTTTAAATTTAAATGCTAACCACACACTCTGAGAGTTACTTTAAAGGTTAGTTTTTAATCAATAGAAGTTGCTGACTCTGGAGTTTTTCGCTGCGCAGTGCAGCTCTGGGGCCTTTGTCTAGCGTTAGGCTTTCAAACTTTTTTTTTCTTGAGATGATTTTAGCAATGATTTGCAGACACAGAGTGCTATTGTGCTCTTGACTAGCAACATGTCAATAAAGGAGTAGAGTTACCATGCACCAGGGTGTCAATATGACTCCTGCAGACACTGCTCAGCCTTAATACCGATGCAAAACTTAATTAACCCTTACGGGATCAAACCGAACTGCACGGATATTTTTTAAACTCCCGTGCAGGGGCTCCGGACTGACTTTACTGAAAAGCTGCTTTTAAAGGAGCCAAACTCCAAGTACCTCGCAAACAGCTGCACCGCGCGCTGGCTGTTCCTGCAGCCCGGCTTTGATGAAATGTTTTATGGGCTGAGGCAGCAGAACAGCAAGACAGAGAGTGCATTTACTCATCAGATCCCACCAGCACTGCTCTCAGGATACCGTTTTAATTTAGAGCGTCTTACAGCTGAAATGCACACACAGAATGATCCTCCTTTTCTACTAATCATTCTAATATTAAGATCTCATATCCCCCTCAAGCCTCCTATACATGTCTAAGTCTTCCCGGATTATGTCTGAAGAACTCCATTGTCCTTCTGAAGCACCTGTGAAACTTTCCTGCAAGGGGAGAGGAGACCTCAGCGCCTCAAATGAACACGTCCGGGAAGCATATTAAGTGTCGGGAGCTCTGATAGTTGTGATCTGCCGAGTGTTTTGCACGGTTAGGGAGCTCGGGGCAGGGGGAGGAGAAGCCCAGGTCTGTACCTTGGGACTGCTGACTTATTTTTTGCTTTCTTTCAGGGTGCTGCACAACATGGTGCGAGCGGGGCTTTCCTGTCGAACCCCCTCATGCGTTTTATCCCTTCATGTCCTGTAATCTATCCAACTACACCCAGCTGGAGAACAGTGTATTGCCTTTCTTAATTTAAAATCTCCATTTAAATCATGTGCACTATCACAGTACAGTCAGGACGATATGATCTCCTTGCGTTTTCATAAAAGAGCCAGTATTTTATTTCCTCTCTATTTACTTTGCAGTACTATTCTACCAGCAAGTTTAGAGCTAAATGAATCCACTGGAGCTAAAGGTCCTACTCAGTGCAATTACTGCCGCACCGCTGTCAGTGCCACCACAGGTCTGTATTGTCCTGCGGAGCATCCTGCTGTCCTTCCCTGGCGCTCAAGGTGAAACATCAGAAAGAATTCTGCAGTCCGGCACGAGATCTTCGCTTCCCTTTCTCCAGTCAAATGAAGAAGTAATCTCATCAGGTCGAAAAGTGCTGACTAAGGATTTAATAAAGTGCCTGCAGATGTGTGTCATCTCTAAGGTATTCAACTCATGTAATGCAAAACAGTTCCACACCGAATGTGCTTATAAAATTCCATTTAACCATTGCAGAGCTCTATTTTACTGTTCTCGGAGGAGTATTATCACACTTTTTTTTTTCTAATTTACAGCACCATGAAAGTTGAAACTCTATACTGCCAGTATCTGAGAATCCTCACAGTAGTAAGGTTTTATGAACCATAAACAATATCTACTTGACTGAATCCTAAACAGGAAGTCTGAAATGGCAATTATGTGTCTTTGATAGCGGGAGTCTATTTATTTCTTATGCTGTTCTGAAGACAGCACAGACACACAAAAATCCTTCAGCAACTTCTGACAATCGGGTCCTTTGTATTGGAAGAACAGCGAGGAAGCGCTCCGCGATTCAGGATATTTAAAAGGAGAAAGGCTGAAAGTGCCTCATTGACTTCGGTAGCAGTTTCTGCCTGCGTCAGGAACGCAGAAACTGGCCCATTGTTTATAAAAACCTTCTTAAAACAGCCTTCCTGTGCGACATGTTTTATCCCCGGCTCCCAAGCCTAGCCATGAACACGGCTCATGCGTTTTCAAACAGAAAGACAATCAAACGAAAACTTGTTAAATTTACTTCTACCTGCACATCCCCTGTGCTAACAATGAGGCCTTTCAGTTCGCGCAAAAAGTGAAGGTTGTAAAGCAGCCCTATCTGTTTTTCAAATTAAGAAGTTAAACAAAAGTCCTCAAGGGCAAAGTTTAACGCTGCGGAAGGAGGTTGTTAATGTGGAATCCAGAACTGGGTGTGACAGTTGGCTTATTTCTCCGGGCGATGTGGGTTATTTAAGGACATTCACACATTTGAAACTCTGACAAACTCCACACACAGGAGATTTTTCTTCACCTCATCCACTTAGGGCTAAGACCTGCTCCGCTTCGGCCATTTTCTTTACGATTTAGCCTGGTTTGGCCGGGTTGGTGCGCGGTGCCGGCAGAGCGCTGGCAGCTGTCGGGACTTCAAACACGTCTGCCGCTGCACCACGGCCGTTGCTGCCCCTGGCACGGCTGCAGCAAGTTATCACGGCTCCGTCCTGGGCGGGGAAATCCACCTTTGATAAGAGCCTGAATTAAAAAAAACAACAACCTTGCAGCTTTAGAGCTTGCCGGCAAAGAGGCTGTTTGAGCAGCAGAGCTGAACCTGAACCACGACCGCCGGGCACCTGCAAGGATTCATCACGGCGCATCAGTTCATTTGTTTTGTTTGGGGATGACATTTCGGTCATTGCAAGAACTTCAAGGCAATCAGAAACATTAACCCTGGGATGGCGCATCGGGGTAACGAGCCCTTCTGGTTTCAAAGATAAAGTGAGAATGTAAACAGCTAGGTAGCAAGCTGGTCCGTTAGACATCACCTTGTGGAAGGTGCCGGCAAGGCTATTCCCTATGACAGGTCATTTGAAAGTAAGAGGCCAGAACTTGGGCTTTGATATGGTTTCAAAAAGGCTGCCAGGGTGAGTGAAGTTTGTGGTAATTTGGCTTCTGGTGCAACTGGAGCAAGGGCTCCTGCCCTTAGAGCAACCACATCCACTTCACCCGTGCCTGCACTTGTCCCACTTTTCTATTGGTTTCTCCAGAGTTTCTCCAGGCATGAAATTTGATCCTACTGTGTAAACCGAAAGGTGAATATTGAAGACAAGGTCACCTTTGTGCCTATGCAAGTTATTTTCTTAGAGCTGGGATTAATTATTTAGTAATTATATTTTCCAAAATGGAATACCAAAAGGGACATAAGTAGCATGTTGGTCATCCCCAAAGGGACATAAAACAGTGAGTGAATCTTCTGGTTGTCCAAAATCCAAACCCAGGAGAGTCACACGCCCCACTACGAGCATATTTATACTGTCTCGAGGAAGATAAAACCTGTCCCGGGAGGGACACTAGTCTCCAGGCGATGTGTACAGTAGCTCTGCATCCAATAGCTTTTGCGAGAATGCCAATTGTGGCAAACTGCATTAAATTATGTGCAATAATTCTGTAATATGGACTTCTGCCTGCTGACTATTAAAAATGTATAGTAGTCCAAACCACTTCTCTCCTGGGACCAACAAGCTCACTTCAGGCAAGATTTCTGCTTGGGTTCAAACCTCAAGTTGGGAATAGCTCGTGTTTTTAACTAAGTCACCCCAAACCCTCCCAAACCTATGAAAACATACTCATACAGTAACTCCTGCTGTTGTTCCAGACATCTGAATGTTCCAGTAAAGTGTCCCAGCTGGCCCCAGATGTTTCTCAAGTATAAAGCAATGCTCTGAGTGCTGGACCCCCTGCCGCCTGAACCTGAAGCTCAGCGGATTAAAGATTGACTGCGCTATGACATATTCACATTTAGTCTGAATATAATACAGCAAAGACTTATCAATGGCAAATGTTTGAAATGTAATCCAGCAAGCAGAGTAGGCTGGCACTTTGAATATGATGTATAAATAATGTATGGGAACTTAAGATCTAAATTAGATCTACAGGAAGAAAACTTTCCCTTTTCTCTGACTCTAAAAGAAAGTTCTCTCACAGTGAGGTCATTTTTTATGTCGCTCTTTCAGTTTACAATTGTGCTTTTGGACAGAGGATCTTCATTTTACTTTGGAAACAATTTGTGAGTAAAAGTTTTGCCCCCGCTTTTCTAAACAGTTAAGTGAACAAGTTTGTTTATTAGTAAATTGACTTTGAAATCTTCAAAATAACTGCTAAACTTCATCATACTCTGAAAGCTCACTGCAGTAATGCTAAACCGTAACCCTTGCTGTTAAAAAAAAAAAAAAGATAGTTGAGTGAAAGAGCGAGGAAAAAAAAAAGAAGGGGAGAAAGAGAGAGAAACAATCCCATTTTGGTTTTTTGTTAGAGGACGGCATACTACATAGATCAGAGACTTTTCAAAAAATAAAAACCCCCACTGTACACAAAGCACAGGAAAATGTGAGGAAAAAAGGAAAAACCTAAAAGCAGCTTAGAATGTGTTAACTCTGCCATTCTGTCAGCTTAAAGAGTATTTTATGCTTGATCAACAGCTCTCTTTTATTATGCTTTTCTTTCATTCATTCAAGACATCAAAGACCAGAACCACCAGTGTACCTGATCTACCAGAAGAACTTGTAAGGGTGTTCTAAAGAAACGGGGGTATTGGGAGCCAGACACCCCTGCGGACAAGGCAGTTCAAAGAGAATATTTCAACAATGATTACATTTTGTAAATCTTTGTACGAAAGACAGCTTATTTCCTGCTTTTTCATGAAAAATAGATTCTATCCATTAAAGTGAGCCCACAGTATGAAAGTTACTTGAGATCTGAGGTACAGCAAGCGGATTAAGTGGATGGTGAGATGAAATCTTTGAGAGAGACGATGGCTTTCTGTGATATTTGTCGCTGCCATAAGGTTTTCTGACTGGGATAGAAACTTTTTTAATTTTATTTGGAGTCTCGCTGGTGGCAGCGAAGACGTTTGCAAAAGCAAAATAAACCAAAATGAAACAGAAAGGAAAATCCTAACAAATAAAGGAACTAAGAAAACAAATGGCTGCAAAACCCTTTTGACATGTTTAAAAGAAAAAAAAATATATATTTGCCCTACTCCAAAAATCGCAGGCTAGCCATTTAAATCCCACAGATGACTCTAAAGTGCAGCACACAGAATCAAGCCAGCTGTTTACTTTGCAAAGCCCGTGGTGGTTTCTGCATTGATAAACTATATAACCTCACACACACAGAAGGGATTTTAGCTATGCCAGACCTCATTGCTCTGTCCTGGTCTCTTTATGCGCTGTCACAGAATAAAAATGATCCTAACACAAACCCTGAAATAATATCTTGCTCCAGAAAGGACATCTTTGTAGATATTTCCTGAGTAACTGCCAAAAAGATTTTTTTTTTCACCCATTCATCCTTTCAAAGTTTTGCTACAGACACAGCCAAAATTGTTTGGGAGTCACCAGAAACGACCCAAATATGTCCCACCGGCCAAAATCAGCTGGGGGGAAGGTGCCCCCGTGCCCAGCGGCTGTGCCAGCTGCGGGCAGAGCCTGGTGGTGGCCGCACTGTCCCCACCTCACCTGGGGCTGCTGGCGGGGCCGTGAGCTGCTCCTCGCCTCCCCGGTCTTGTGCAAGGGGAAGAGGAAATATCAGTGCACGTTTTATCAAAGGAGCAAAAAAAGGCCTTAAAAGCTGCTCTGTGGTTTGCATTTGCTATTGTGATTTAAAAGTAAATACGCTGCAAAGGGGTTTTAATTTCTGCACTCCTTCTGCCACACTTTTGAGACCGCCCTGTATTTTATCCTCTAGAAGCACGGTTAAATTTACTCAGAAGTGCCAACAGTTCAACAGTTAAATCTCACTTATTTCTTTCCCTCCGTGAAATGAAGTGCACATCCGGATTGAGATCCGCTTATAACTTCACGCAAGGGGCTCCCACCAGAGCCCTCGGCGCAGGCTGGGACGGCAAACGTGCCGCGCTGCCACTTTCCACCCTTCTGTGTGGAGAAACGAGCCGCTCGGGAGCCTCAGGGAGCCCGTTCCCCAACACCCTCGCCCGCCGTTCCCCCGTCCCCACGCTGTGGTGGCCGGGGCCCCCTCCTTGCCCAGCGCCTCCGGACGCGGCACAAAGCCTGGAGCCCCCAGCCCCGCAGCTCCCGGCCCCTCACGGCCGCCTGCTGCCCGGCCCCGCTCCGGCAGCGCGTTCGCAAGTTCAAGTTCAGGTTTAAGCGAAATAAAACGCTCCTCGGGAGTCTATAGCCAGCCCTCATTTACATGTGATCCCTCTGAACTTCGCCTGCGCCAGCGCGCCCTGTTTCCAGGGCCCGCCGAAGGAATGTTTTACAGTTAGAGCCCGCAGTGCTTTCTCAGGCATTTTAGACCCAGAGGCCCAAGTTTCAAGCTGCAGCATTAAAAGTTTCCACAGAGCTACTGCAGAGAGAGGGAGGAAGGAGGGGGGCAGGGAAATGAGGAGAACAATATCGTCTTAATTGTCTCTATATAGCTCCACAGTTAAAGTATTACTTTTTAAAGGGACATAATTTATTCTAGCGGCACGGTGTTATAACAACCAGTACATACTTTCACCGCGGCGTAACCCGCTCCATTCTTCATTGTGCTCTCTGGTTTTGTTGCTTTTGCAGAACTCCTTGTTACCGAGTCCCCCATACTGTACTTACAGTTTTATTCAATTTAAGCCAGTTCCTGCAGTCCTCAGGCAAGCGAAACTCTCCCGAAGCCTCAGGAGTTTTGCCTGCATCAGGACTGCAAAAATAATCTCCCCACAACCACCATTTCCCCCGAAAATTTCTTTACTTTTATTGCTTTAGACAATCAGGGAAAGTCATCCAAAAAAAATCAACCCCCGGCCTGGGCCTCCCAAGCTCCATTTGCAGCGAGACAGCCTGAGCGCGCGCACGCACACACACAGACACACAGACACAGACACGCAGACACGGACACAGACACACGGACACAGACACACGGACACAGACACACAGACACACTGCCCCCAGCCCCTGCCTGCTGCAGAGAGCTGCCTGCATGGGGTGGCCCAGGGGACAGGGCTGAGCTGCAGCGAAAGCTCCGCTCTTGGGATAGTTTTGGGGCACAAAGGGGAGTTTTGAGCTGTTTTTCTGGCTTGCCCTGAGAGTCCTATTAGAGCAAGAGGAAAGTGCGGGGAGGGGAACTAATAACCTGAACTGGAGGGAGAGAGAGAGTGCTCCGCACCAGGCTCCGAAATCCTCCCAAAAGGCTTTGGTGCCTGGTCTCTGCCCGGCACCGAATGTCTATGGGTGAAGCAGACAAATGAGCAGTCACACCGCGCCGCCGGGAAGGCAAAGGCAGCAGGAGCGAGCCGATAAAGGCAGGGCAGGAACGGGGGGGACACCCGGGCAAGGGGCAGCAGGGCAGGAGGGACGGGGCTGTGCGGACTGACAGACGGACAGCCTGGGAGCTGGGGACAAGGGGGTCGAGGCGACAGGGTGTTGTCTGAGGTGGGCAGAGAAAGGCTGAATTGGAGAGACCTCAGGAAGGGAAGAGGGACCAGGATTTCTGCAGTCCTAGGTGTACTAGGCAAGGAGACCCAAACCATCCCCAAATTAACATGGCCAGGAATAGGGGCATGAGGGAAAGTCTGGAGTTTTTGCCACATTGACCTTAAAATTAGACACTGAGCTGGAGGAATAACGGATCAATTCAGCAGTGAACCCCCCCCCTTCCCAAATCTCCCCTTAAAAAAAAGAAAACTGAGAGGGCATTGAGCCGAACAACAACAAAAAAAAGCCTCCTGAATGCGAGAACTTTTGATGTCTGCATTTCTCCTGATGCTTTGTACCTCGCTAAACTCAACAAACTGCTCTGAGGAAAGTTCAAGGCTGTGCACAATCCTCGGGCCCGGGTGCACGGCGGCGGCGATGCCGGGGCTTCTCACATTACACGGCGGTGACCCGGTGGCCAGGGACAGGACGTGGTAGCCCAGCAGCCCCGTCCAGCTCCGTGTGAGCCGGCGGGGTGGGGATGACACAAGATCTGGGTGACCGGGGCTCAGAAAGGACACAGATAACTCCGTTATCTGCCTCCAACCGAGGGGGGGACGTATGAGACGTGGCTGGCGAAAGGGAGTTGGGTCTCGGCCTCGCGGGGATTGATTTTCACACATACTGTGAGATGCCAGTGAAAGTCCTGGTGGAGTGTAAAGTCATTAAGTGAGATGAAATTAAACAATTTAGTTATTTCTGCTTCATCATATTTGTGCAGTATGGCGGGCAGAATGGACTGCTACTAATGATCAAATTTAGTAATACTAATTAAACTATCTCAATTTAATTAATACTAACAGAGAAAACAGACAAAATTACTAATGTAAACCTTGAACTTAAAATCAAAAGGTGGCTCTTCGCTTTTATGAGTCACTGAATGTGGGGCTTTTCTCTGAAAACAGACTGTGTAGAAGTGGCTCTTTGTGCTCAGTAAGTAAGCTGCTCCATTGTACTGAGAACTGCAGCTCTCCCCCCATATATTTTTTTAAATGTTACTACTTTTACTCCTCATATTCCTGAAAAGTCTCCAGCCACTGCAGGAGGACGTGAGCTCTGTTTTGACTCACACAACATCATCCGAAGTGATAAAGCAGCTACAGTTCCTGGGACGGATTCTGCCCTCGTCACTGCTGTTACCAGCACAAAGAGTTTATCAAGTGCCTGTGGAGCCTCCCCTCTTACCGGGAACGAACTGGGCAAAATGTAACCTGTCGTATACTTTCAGATAGAGCTGATGAGACCAATAAATTGGGGAAATACCCAAACTAAACCCATCTCTACATCAAGGAATATTGCTTTGGAATCACTGAGAGATAATACCCTGCAGCCACAAAATGAAAATTTTAGAGATACATGATTACCACAGTGCAAGCCTTCCCCCTATAAAGTGATTGTGAATTTTAACCCTTATCTCATTTACTTGAAAAAGACTAGATTTACTCTATTGTGCATAGCTATAAGCAAAATATAAATACAATCAAACAAAAAGATTATTGTACTTCTAAAACAAACTCTTGCCAATAGCAAATCTTCCATCTCCTGCTCTCATCAATTTCAATGAATGTACAGTCGGGTCCAATACCATAGATTTACAGATGTGATCTTTAACCCAAAAGACTACAAGAAAGTACTTTTTTTTGTTTGTTTTTGTTTAAAAAAAAAGGAAAGAGAGCCAAACAATAAATGTTATATGTAAAAATGTTCTTGAAAGATCTCAAAACTCATTGTTTAGCACATGCAAGGATGAACAGAAAACAAATCCCATATGCAAATTTGGTATCATTTTTTTTTTTTTTAGGAAGATACCTTCTCTATTGCCACACTTAAAAAGATGGAGTTACAGCAAATGCACAAAAGGGTATCTAAAGTTGTATAAAGATGCTCCAAGCAATGCAGAAATTTTTGTGTTCAGTCTGCATTTTATTGGTAGTGATTTTTGTTAGTTTTATCTCATAACTAAAATTACACTTGATTGACTTCTGAAATATATTTATTTGCATCTCTTCATGTGTAATAACTAGTATTTGTATAGACAATGTGAGAGTTGGTTCATGTGAGTGAAGATGCCTAAAAATATTATGATTACAATGTCAATACTGTTTTCAAGACTGGATATTAATAATCAAAGCAACTAAAGGCTACATAGTTAAGCCAACAAGATATGTTCAGGTTTAGCCTCTTGATTTCTTAATATTAGATTTTTTTTAAAAAGATCTTTTTTATTGGATTAAACTTTTCCAGTTCCACCTCTGTTCAAGTAGAATATGTTATAAAAAAAAAAAAAAACTACCTAAAAAACCAATACACTTAGCTGTTCTGAACTGGTCACACTAAAACCAGGTAAAACTTGAAAGCTAAATCTTGGCACACTGTTAGTAATCCTCACTAAGAACAGACATCTTTGTTAAATTTAAAATATAAACAAGTTTTAATAAAATTACAGTAACTTTGCCATATCATTTTGTTCTACTCCTTTTGAAGCCCAAATCTTTCTCTGCATGCTATTCATATTTGTCTAGGATGGTCCAGCACTAGGAGAAGTGATGCTCGCTGTCTTGCAAACATGAATCTGCTGCAAACTGGAGAGTCCTTCTCCATTAAGAAACTGCTTCTCATCTTTTGGTCCCTTCTTATGGAACTTCCTATTAATTTCAGAGCAAGATAGTCTACTTTGTAAGGTGTTCACTTCTGAAGCTTGTTTATTCCTTGACCTCTCTGTTAAGACCATTAAGCAAAGGTGGTTCTTAGAACAGAGGAAACTTAATGCCTACCCACTGGAAGCTTGTAGGGATTGTGGCCTTTAATTTTTGACCTTCACTGTACATTGTGGTCCTAATCCTTTGACTGCAGAATTGTTAAAAAGTATATATGGCAGTTGGCAAAAATCTTAATGTTCCAGTAAATGCAAAAGCCATAAATTCAGCTGCTGACCTTTTCCATCCAGGTCACATGTGACACCTACTGGAGTTTGTCATGCTGGGTGGAATTTATAGAGCTCATATAGGTATCAGCTGCGAAAGCTGAACTTTCATGAAATGTCTTTCAAAGGCACTTCCAAAACCCTTGTAAAAAGTCAGTATGTCTTTTTTTAAGTGTATACTTTCTACATGGATTTTAAAAGGTCTCATCATGCCATCTCTGCAAATCTTCAACACTCATGAAACTTCAGCTCTTAAATTAATACTCTTTACAAAATAGAGAAATCAGGCCAGGCATGTAATTACTGTGATTACCAACTTCCATCAGACCTTCTCCAAGCCTGCAGAATACCCTAAAGGTCTGCACACTTCTTTCTTTCTTTCTCACGAGCACCTCTCCGCCCCTCCCTGAAATCAATTGTATTGATGGTGTATTGTCAGTCAAAGAAATATGATTTGATAGTACCCTAAAGCAGTTGCAAAAGAAGGGAAGGAATACAAAACCTACTCAAGTCCACACTGTGCGTGTGAGATCAATGTTTTCAATAATACGTTTGCCGCCATGTAGCACCCTAACTGTCGCAATTAATAATGTAGAAGGAACTGATTAACTTAAGTAAAGTGCCCTCCGCTGTGTAAACACATAAAGATCTATAGGGCAAAAGAGGAAAGAAAGAACAAAACGTCATTTTTATATTTTATGTGGACACATTCTTGCTTTCCATTCTGCTCTTGTAACAATTACTGTACTAGCCACTCTGACAGAGTCAATAAATCGACCCGGGACCTGATGCAGCACTGAGGCAGACTAATCCAATACAGCATTATCTGCAATGGAGGTTGGGGGCGGGCGTGGGGTGGCAGGAAATCAGCTACGTCAAGTAAAAGCAGTAAGAGGTACGTAACTATAATCTGGCTTTATACTTGTATGTTTGGTTTGTGTGTGTACATTTGCATGTGGGTATCTGAGGAAATGTGTAACTCTGCAGGAGGAAAGCGCGTGGTCACAGGAGCGCGTGGTTCAGCTAGGACCAGCACCCCATCTGAGTTACTGATTGGGGCAGTGTGGCTGATGGCACGCAGCCACAAGGTGTACAACCTGGCCACGGTTTGAGCATCCTGGACTTGAAAGAACCGATGTGTGTCTGCCCCACCACACAAAGGTCAAAACCTGCTCCCGTCTTGGAGCGTGACCTCCACTACAGCAGCGAGCGCTGCCACTTGGCCACTGACAAACAAATCTGGGAGTCCCCTGCCATGCACTCCGTACCTGTGAGCAGAGGAACTGTCACTTTTTGTCAGACTAAATGGTCACTGGGGTCTGGTATTGTGTCTCTGACAGTGGCTACACTCCTCTTCCAAACAAGATGCAAGAGTCCCTGTGGAGGAGACAGGCCAAAATGATTTGGCCAGAGGGGAAGCTTCTTCCCACCCCATGCAGTAAGCGGTAGGCCTTGTAAATACATGTTAGTGGGGAATAGGAGACTGAAAAAATAAGACAGTTTCCTGCTGAATGGAAAAAAGAAAACTGTTTTTTTGGCAGAAGTTCTTCAAGAAGGAGAACATAGGCCATTGTTATTATGAAGACTTTTCAATGAAAATGCAGAAAATCATTGCCTTTTAGAGTAATTGTTTAGCTAAAGAAAGGTTACACAGCTTGTAGAGAATTTAGTAAGAAATTAAATCTCTCCAGCTCATTCATCATATTTCTGCATTTGCCAACTCTTCCCACCAGGCCCACACTTACTTCTTCTCTCTCTTCTCCCCTACTGTGGAGCATAAGTAATGGCCATAAAACCCACAGAAAGGGTGCCTTACGCACAGGCTTCCTGTTTATTGTAAAGAGGGGAAAAATGCAGTAAGTTTAATAGCTTAGTTTGGGAAATTCGTCTATGTCCATTGTAAATAATTGCATGCTATATCTATTGGAAATAGGATGCTTAGTGTTAGTTTTTAAAAAAAAAGTCTGAACCGCTCACTGGAGCCTGCAAGGAGGAGGAAGAAAAAGCAGGGGAAAAAGGATCACCCCTGCCGAGGAGTAACCCAGGCATTTCTGAACTGATTGGGCTCCAACCCACTTTGAAGATAAGGCCACATGATGGTACTAAGTCTTCTACGAACCTTTACCTTTATAGTGCAACACGTGCTTTCTTCCTGAGGCATACTGTTCTCTGCTGCTTTTTAAGAACTGATTTGAGAGTGAAATTTCATACTGCCCCTCTGCGCGAGAGCTCAATTAAATGGGCTTTGTGCACTGAGCTGAACAGACACTGAAGGGAATGGGAATTGGGAAGTGACCCTGATTTCTGGTCACCTTTGTATCTCCTCTCTGTGGAGCACACACTGGACTGTCATTAGCAGCTGTGATCAGAGCAGCACGTTCACACTTGTGCAGCACTGGGGACTTGTGGCTACAGAGCTATTATGTGATCAGGGGCACATCAAGAGCACCATGACTGCATGCAGGCTCTTTGCTCCCATCATGGTGGAACCATCTCAATTTTAACTCAGCAAAGGAGTCAGCCCACAATTCCTTGACTAATTTCCACAAAAGAGAAGAGCAAGTTTAATACGGCTAAGCACAAAGCAAAGGCAGAATCTGAAATCTTCTTTCAGCTTCCCAGGGTCTGAGACCTGTTGGTGCTTGACAGAGACTGACACTGCTTTTGCTGTGCTCGCGCTCTGTAGACCTGTGTCACATTTTTAAAGCCATCTCCAGACCACCCTCAGGGTCAGGCCTCTACAGCTGCTTGGAGGGTGGAAAGTCAAAGACAGCAACAGCATTCAGGTCACGTATCAGTAGCTTGGTGCCATTGGTTCTGCAGCAGGACGGTTTTTGATCAGGCACTGTAACTTCCAGTGGCCACGGTAGGGCTTAAGCCCACAAGAACCCATCCTCTTTCAGTGCCCTTCAGCCCAGGCAATTGGTGTAAGTTAAGTGGTCACACATACAGCTTTCTCTTCACACACCCAACTGTTCGTTATAATGTTTCTGCCTCTGATCTCCATTTTGGGTCTCTCATTTCATATGTACGACAAATCTCCAGTAGGTAAGCAATCCACAAGGGCATAGGGCCCACAGACGTCCCGGAGCAATCTAAAACTCAGCTGCTGCTTCGGACACTGCAGCTCTGCTGGGAGAGCCAGAGGAGAGCAGCCCGTGCTTCCCACTCCGATACGGAAAGTTACAGATCTCTGCTAGCTTTGGGAGGATAGCGACCCTTCTAACTTCAGCAGCTCTGGAAAGAAGCAGTCCCACACACCGCAAATGTGGTTAGAGCTGGTCTCTTCAAATTTCTGTTCTCCACCCAGGACAAACGTTATTCCTGTGCTCCAATCACGTTGTGAAGCTGCCACTACATTTGCTGCTACGGGCCAAGAAAAGGTGAGGGGTAGTCGAGGCCCTGCTTAAAGTGCTTTGTACTTTAAGTTTCCTCCAAAGCCACACGTGCTTGCCTAGTGAGGTTACCCTATGGAATATGTAGTCCTCGGGGGACTGAGCTGATTAAAACAAATGCTTCTAAATTAGTGTTCTTCATCTTCATTCATGCTCAAACACAAGTGGTGCTTTCAGCCCTCGGGATAAGTGTTCCTATCCAGGGGAGGAACAGTCACCTGAGCAACAAGTAGCGCTGGCCTGGCTTATAAATAGTTCTGCTCAGAACCCCCAAAATAAAAGGCCTGATCTTGTTCCTGCGGCCTCTCATGTTCTCTGCACGTCCACTGCCATGTACGAACCACACACACCCCTTACACTTCTGGACACGAACTGCTTGGTGCAGCGAAGCGGTGGCTCAGCTGTTAGCACACTGCAGCAATACCACGAAATCCTGACCTTGCCCTTCCTCCCCGCGGGCCAGCAGGTGCTACGTGTCTGCCCAGCGCAATTCCTGGGCTCTGGGAAACGGGAGACAGAGGGAAGGGTGCAGAGGCAGAAAAGGACAGGCAGCTTGTGGTACTCATTAATAAAGCCCATCAACACGAGCTGTGCACGAGGCTGGCAGCTCGGCATCCCTTTCTGACAGTGCAAAGGGCAGGGCACCGTGGCAGAGGTTGTGAGAAGCAAAAAAAGGAAAATCCCCGCGAAGCAAAGCACATGTTTTATTTGTCAGAAGAAAAATGTGTGCACTGGTTTCTTTCTTCCATAGGGTGGCAATGGAACCTGGGCACAGAACAGCCGTGCAGTTTCAGCCACAGGAGCGGTAGCTCTGGAGGAGCTGCATTAGCTTCCCACTCGAGGTGCTGACTTTGATCTATGAATCCTATACCGTTTCGGCCCTTGCTACCTGCGAGGCTGCCTCCCTGCCTCCCCCCCTGCCCACGCCGCCTCCAGCCGCAGCAAGGGGCATCACCTGCACCGCATTCCTCCGAATTAAGTGTCTAGGCAGCGCGGACTGGCTGTTATCACAGAAGGACCATCTACTCTGGAATTTGCCTCCCTCCCTTGCCTGACAGAGCTCACATCTGCTAACCTACAGGACACAGCATAAAGCTCATTTTTTTTCGCGTGCCCTTTGTTTTAAAGTGCTGCCAGTGAAAAATTGCAGGTTGCAGTTTGTTTTCTAAAAGGATTATGGGGAAGTAAAACAGTCTTTCCCTTGTCCCTAGAAAAGAAAGTAATTGCACAATTAGATTTGTATATGCACCTGAGGCATAAGGTGGCTTTTTTAGAGATAAATAAAAGCTTGAAAAAAGAAGCTACAAAGATACCACTGTCTAATTCAGGAAATGCAGAGAACAGGAGCAGATCTGGATAAGTTAGCAATTTCCTTACACTATCATCATAGTACCCCTTTTGCTGAACTTCAGTGATTTCCCCCCTAACTTAATAAAGCAGCATTACTCTTCAGAGAAGTGTTTCAGTACCTGGTCATTTTAAGGCTATAAGGCAAAAGTGGGGCTGTTCTTCCGAGCTTGCTGTTGTCCAAACAGCAAAGCTTGTTTTTTTTTTCTTTTTTTTTCTTTTTTCTTATACTTTATTGTGGTGTGCTAGGTAAAGTTATGGTCTTTTTGTTTTAATTGTTTCCATTAGAAAGGATTAGTTCTGTCTAGAGCGCTACTGTGGCTGGGTGGCTGTAGGGCCCCATCAGGGGAAGTCTGAACAGACAAGACCTTGGTTTCCTTGGCTCTAACTCTGAGATCCTGCAAAGGCAGAATTAGGAAGAGCTGCTACTTCTGTTCTTCTAGCAAATGGTTTTATCCTTTCCTAGAGAAATGTATGGGATTTTTTTTTTTGTTTTGGTGCTTAACTAAGTTCTAGAAACCATCTGAGATGAATCTGATATAAAGTATGTTTATATTAGAGAGGGATTTTTCCTGAAGCAGCTGATCAAGAGGGTATACGATACATTTTCTTTCTTAAGCAGAGAAGAAAAGCATTCAGTTTCTTACAGGTGGTAAAACAGTTGATCCTCTGCCTAGGTGGCTGCAGTGGGAGGCAGTTTTTGTTCTGTGCATCCCAGTAACCTTACCCTGCAGGGCACACAGCTCCCGTCAGGTAGGAGGGATTGGATGGAATAGGCATGTGTTGCTCGGGAGCTGTTTTTAGCATCCAAAGTACAATTTCCAGGAAGATGTAGAGTAAGTAGGTGGCAAACAGGACTCAGTCTAGTAAACGATGTTTAGTGGAAGTGGAGCTGCAGCACACAGAGTACTTATAATCCCTAGAGGAATTTCATACTACAGAGCAAAGTGAGGGCATTAGAGATTGACCAGGGCCGTTTAGAGCAGCGAGTGACAACGCAAACCAGTTACGAAGAGCAGGTTTCTAGTTTAGTGTTACTTGCTGCGCAAGCTGTGAGCACATATCCTGTGTTACACAATTGCTTTTATCGCTTGGTTAGGGAAAAAAGAAAAAAGAAAAACAACAAACTCAGACCCCTTTATTCTCTATTAGTATTGTTGATACTGATAGGTTAGTCCCTAATTAATGTGATGGTACTTTCCCATTCCTCTAGCGCTCTCCTTATTACAAGTCCCTGGCAATATGAGAGGCGGATCTATTACTTAGTCATGAGGTATCTAGACCAGCTTGCTTTTGAAACTAAAGCCTGTGTACCCCAGGCATACTGTATTTCTGATTTGCATATGGAAAAGACAGTTAAAAAGCTGATGCCCCCATATTGCTTGCAAGTCAAGTAGCAAAAGTAAATGATTTATCAAGCAAAGGTTACAACACCTGTGCCTTTATGTCAACATACACGGAGGATGCCAAGTCAAGTGTTTCTTCTAATAGCTCAAACAGAAATTTAGATTCAAATAACCCCCCAGATAGGACAATTATGTGGTGAGCCACTGGAGTGGCAGAGTGACGGAGAGGGTAAGCAAAGGCAGCATCTGAAAAAGCAAACCAACTGAAAAGTTTTGAAGTGGCTAAGAACAGGCAAACCCGACAGCCCTTTTGGGGCTTTCATTACTGAATCAGAAGTACTGACTTAAATCAGTTTATTTCCTGGTCTCTTGTGTCACGGAGATGTAGTCTGGCTACAACATCTGTTGATACAGCCTTTCTCTAAGAAAAATATTATATAAATAGTAAAAAAATTCCTTTAAGGGATTATGTTTGAAGCAATCTGACATAAATTAGAACACGCTACTAATGGAAATGTCTACTGCTAATTTTTATAATGCCCATTAAGAAAGGCATGTGCTGGTTTTGGTTGTTTAAAAACAGCACAGGACAGAATGATCCTTGCTCAAACCCAGCCATGCTGTTGTACATTCATCTGCGATTTTATTCCAATGTTCTGTGAAAGCCCGCGAATGCCCATGTATGGGAAATGTGACTTCTGCACAACGCCACTGTCACATCCCTGTGCACAGATGCGCCTTTGCAGCATTTTAAGTCTAATAACCACAATCTATAACTGGTGCCTGTAGTCAAATGACCCACCAACTGAAAGAGAAAATCAGAGCAACCAAATCGCTGATCATAAAAAAAAGACATTCAGATATGGTCTTCATTTTATTTTTTTTTTTGTTGTTGCAGCAGTAAGGAGTTGTTTAACCCTTATATTTTAGCTACCAGCTTGATTTTCAGAAGCCTTCAGTGTTCCCTGCTTCCTCTTGTCTAAGGGAGCCGTGTGTCCTGACTGTTAGTGGTCCTCAGGACCCTTATCTTAGCCTGAGTCTGAATGTGCTATAAAAATCCTGATGGAAAGCAGCCATCCCAGCTGCTTTTAATAACACAGTCCTATTTGTTTTTATATTTTCATTTTGAAAATATCCTAAGTGATCCTCCTAATTTATACACTAATGTCCTGCAAAAAAATTACAAAAGCACGTCTTTGTTTAGAGGAATGCTAAGTAAATCCCAAATCATTGCAGTTAGTATTTTTACCTCACTCCTATGATTTAAAACATGGTCAACTTCAGAGTTGTTTCATGAATAAGTAGTGAGCTTTACTGATAAATTATATATTTAGTATCAAGTGGGTTGTGGTGGTGTAATGATGTATAGAAGCATGGAGATGCAGCTGGAGCCAGAGACTAGAAGTCAGTCTCCTTACCCACTGCAGCATGTTTGACTTTAATTGAAAGCCATGCTCGAGTATTGTTTTTCACTGTACAGCATTGTTATTCACTACACTGCATTACATAGAAGCACTTAAAGTAAGGCTAGAGCACTTTAAAATGATTTAAGTCATAAATAAGGAGGATAAAAGTTTACAGTCAACAAACTTATCTGGGAAACCTAGGCTGCAGGATGCAAATAAGTTTAAAATATTTTGGAGGCTCAATACTGTTGTGTCTTACTACATAATCAATTTACCAACTAGCTGTTTTTCAAGTCTTTTGGAAAAGGTAATGTAGCATTCTCCAAAGGGTTTCAAGTTTCCTGAGCTATGAAGAAAAAGACCAAATGCTTAAGGACTTTAACAGTATACCTTAACATTCCCGTTTCCTGCTTTCAGTGTATTTGTGTGCATTTCAGTTGTTTCCACCATGACTGGAGAAATATGATTTAAATGTGAAGGCACATTAAAACTTGTCATGTAAATGAACCAAATAAAGGAAGAGGCCTGAAAAGTGGGGGTGCAGGTTGCATTTTGGTAATGTGTGAAAAAATCAGAACCTGATGAGTTAAAACCCTGCTCTGCGCTGCTGGTGTACTTTCTGTGACCCTATTTCATGTAGAGGTTTGAGATCCAATGCAGTTTAACCTGTGCTGTCGACAGAGCTATAAACTAAAGCCCCTAACAAATTGTACACAAAGAACAGATAGCAAGAAAACACATTATGTTCACAGGCATCTGGCTGCAGCCTGAAAATCTTTGGTAATGAGTGACGTGTGTGTTTCATCGACAGCATAGGTGCTGGAGCTGTCACAAGGAAGAGTCTGTCTTCATGGATACACTGGACTGTGGCAAGTGCTAGCCAGGAATCTGCACACTAATTATGCAGATGTATATAACTGATTTGAAAGAACTTTTAAGAGCTAAAAGTAGTACCCCGCAGTTTGTTAGTTACTTAAATTACTACTTTTTAGTCATCACAGACAGCTAAGAACAAAACTGCAAATATTTCTTGATGTTAGCCTTTGAAAGAATTGTAACATACTTAAGCAATCACTTAAAACTACTAACCAAAGTTGTCCTAAAACACTACTTCTACTCACTTTTTTTATACCTTCTCCCCCATGATAACGTGATATTAAGCACAGACTTAATTTTTTCAACATCTGGCTCAAATTAGCTGCTAACAAAACTGCCAACGACTATTTTCTTAATCGACCCTGGGAATTTGATACAGCTTGGAAAAAGCACATTTAAACCTTGTCCTTCTCCTAAAGAAACACAAATGTTTACTTGAGCTTCTGATTCGACCATAGCAGGTCTATGAATTCAGTTAACCCAGCTTTATAGGCCTGCCTCAACTGGACTTTTTTCTCTTTGTGTAGGGAAACAGATGTGCTTGCAATTACAAAATCGCCTGCTCGCTCAAAACCCACCATGCAAACAGCCAGCCAGGAATTCGAGTCTATTTTTTTTATGTGGAAGTCCTTGGCAAAATCTCCCGTTGGATTCGGCGGGAGACTAAGGTGCACTGTTACCTGATGGGTCTCTCTCAGCTCCTTTTGCATTTGCAATTAAATGCAACTGCCTAGGGTACAGCCTGGAGTCAAAGTCTGAAAACTCAGTCCCAGGGGAACAAAATGTGCACTAGAAGCAATATCTTAGAAAGCAAGAGAGATCTTTCCAGTTACGAAAGCAGCGTTATTACTACATAAGCCCAAAAAAACACAACAGACAAACAAACTGCAAGTGACATTTCACTGTAGTTACTGAGACCATGTGGGTGAAGTGACAGCGGCAATGCAGCTGGCTCCGGAGGGACACGTTAGAGTACACTGAAGAAGAAGAGGCTGCAGGCATACAGAGAAGTCGAAAGCGGCCCACCTGAGTCTGTTGAGGGATATTTACAAAGCTTGGATCCCGTGGTCCAACACTGACGAATCGGTTTGCGGGGGAGGTGCTGGGTGTCGAGTAGGCTGTGAAGGGAAGGGACACATGCGTTGAGGAAGCGGCACTAGATTGCACACGAACAACACCAAAACACACCGTCTCAGAGCCACCTAAGCAGATGTTTAACATAGAAATGTGCAAAACGTTTTAGAGAGCGAGAGTTTGGTTTTAGACACTGGAGAGGCTTGGTCCTAGTGGTGGGGTATAGACGTGTAGGGAGCTGGGCTGCTGGGAGCTGGCTGCTGGCACAACAAGGCAATGCCATGCGTTGGGAGAAAGGTGCTCAGCTGCTCTGTGCCGTTCCCCATCTCAGAGACCTGCTGCAGGCCTCTGGGTGCTACAACAGACAGTACAAGAGACCTGTATAGCTCCTGGTAGTGCATGTGTCCCTGACTATTTTCACCTGGACATGTGGTATCGCTGGCTTTAACGGCGTTTGTACAGCAGCGAGCTTACTGAAGTGCTTATTAACAGAATCGGACCCCTAGTTCATGCTAATCCAGCATTCCCTCTCAATATAAAGTTTTGTTTTTCATACTGCTGTGGTCTGCACTCTCTAAAATGTTCACTTGATGTGTTTGACAAACTAGGAAGATCCTTTCGGTAAAAAATTAATGGGTTGCAGTTTCACTGGGGTGGTAAGTGCAATCAGTCTGAAGGCTGAAGCTGCCTTTAAAAACTGGAATGGCTCCCATAAATGTAAAGCTATTAAATGCAATGCAAGCCAAGAACCCAGATTACTTCCAAACTTGAAGTACTTTAATGATTTTGTTGTTGCATTATATTCTCCACTGCAACCGTACACAATGCCACGTACTTCCAAATTCAAAAGCTTTCAATGCATTTTCAGTCTTCCTCTCATTTGAGAATCCCCCCTGCAATCTTCACCTTTGTGCAGTTTTTGCACATTCAGATCTAAATTCAAATAACCTGAATAGATGCCTTAATACAAACAGTGATTCTGTCTATTTTAAATATATTTATGGGAATGCATTCTGCTGAATAAAATCCCCAGACAATCTAACTATCCAATGAAGAGACAAAAAACAATGTTAGAAGGAAAGTTACTTGCCAAATTCCAGTCAGGCTAAATATAATGTTCAGGCCTCAACGTTACAGAAAAATAAAGTGAGTTAGAGTCAGAGAAGACACTGAGTTGTCTGAGTAGATGAAGCCTGTTGCCTTTCTTAAGGCAAAATGTTTGGTGAGGAGGCATTACATCGGAAGAGTCTGGCTTAAGACTGTATGGAAACAAACCAATGGTCCATCTCATCCAGTGTCCTCTCTCTTGCAGGGACCGTAAGCAGATGCATAATCACATAACTTACTTTCCCACAGTCTTTCCTACTCTCTGAGTATTCTCAGCTGAGGGATAGCCCTGTACTTAACAGCCTGCAAGGGATTTCTCACTGGTGCAAACTTTTTTTCCTGCCTGTGCAAACTTTTTGCATCCCACAAAACCCTTTGGTGAGGAGTTCCCAAGTCTACAGGAATGCAGAAGTGCATCCTTCCCTTTGCTCTCTACCTGAATCTGACAAACATTCCTGATGCCTCTTTCATACAATTAAGTGAGACAGCTTCTCTTTCTCACACAACATTCCCCTGAAGTCACCCCAGGAACTGCTTATCTTCATTTCTTTCTGATCTGAGGGGAGATAAGGCACTCCTAACTTCTAAGAATGAAATTTTCCCAGTTGTTTCTGGTGAGGTGAGCTTTTCTTTCAAAAACACTTTGCTAGTACTTGCAAAAATCATGCAAGGAACACCTTTCCATCACAAAGATTTAAAGGAATTTTTAAGTGCATGAATTCATCTTTCCAAGATGATTTTACAAATTGCAATGCAGCGTGCATAGTAGAGTACAAACAGCTACGTTGGTTGTTATTCCTATCTGCAAATCAAGGAAGAAGTGAACTGAGTAGATTTAGTGAGATGTTCTCCTTGCCTTTTTACCGTGTTCATTTGCTTAATAATTCAAACAAGCCACAGCTTTGCAAAGGATACATCTCTGTTGCTGATATCATGTATAAAGATTTTTTCTGCACTGTTTTATAGTGAGATTTATTTTTTTTTTAATTTAACTACTGAGCCTACAAGAATAAAAATTCCTTCTACAGTTGGGAAAATTAACTAAAAGCTCAAAAATCAAACATTTGTTGTTTGGTTCTTCTGGTCTACTTTTAGGGAACAAAATGAGTGGAGAGGCCATTTAATCCCTTGGAGAAGGTAAGTTCCACTCAGAGGGGAAGGAACTCAAGATCTTGTTTACAGTTCCCTGTTGGCAGATACTTATGCTGTTATATTTGGTAGAAAATCAAAGGGAAACCACCAGAACACTGTCTTAAATGTCTTCTGCATTCAAACAGATTTTGAAGCATTTCAAAAACTGTGTAATCTGCACAAAAGTCCCCTCAAACCTTTCTGGGTGAATTACTATGTATACCTTTCTTCCGTAATGCTCCAAACTATGTTTAACTTACTTTCTGAAAATATTCGGATGTCAGCTTGGTATTTCCTTAAGGGCATATAACTACATTGCTACAGCCAAGAAGTGAAGAGTACCAAAACTACAGGGAACGTGTATGCAGAACAGGCTTTACACCGGACTCTCCCAAGATGCTAATCCCACTTCGCTGTAAAATGTCATGAGATGTTTGAGGATTGTAGCCGGCCATTTTGACTCGGAGTATTAAATTGATATGGGATACATATTAGTAGTGACTCCTGTTACAGCACAGGAAACTTTGTTCAGAAAACAGAGCAATACCAAGTACTGCTTAGGCGATCACCAATGTGGTTTCTTGCCAATTCTTAGTGTCCTCATGTATACATCCTTGTCTGACAGCAGGGTGGGATTCCTGGAAGTCCTACCACTTATGATCTCTGCACTCTGTCCTGGGATTAGGATGGTGCAAACCACTCACAATGTTAATTTAAAGTTTACTTGCATTAAGTTTTAGTATACATAGGTATGCTAGGCCTGCCATGGGATCTTCACACTCCTTTTTATGAAAGGGAAAAGCCAAAGCATGGAAGGGAACAGAAGCTAGGTCTCTGAGGCAGATCTGATCTTTATCAGCTTTGCTCTATGGGAATTGCATAGAACTAGGGTACTTTACACTAGCTGACAGCTGGCCCGCTGGGCTTGCACAGGAACATCTTCCTGCCCAGCCTAGTCTTTCTGCTACTGGAATTCACTAAGGGTTGTTTGCAACATCATAGCCCATAGCCAAGGAAATGAATGTGATGCCACAAATTTGCTATGATGCTTCACTTCAGGAACAAGCAAAACAGGAGCTGGCAGGGAAAGAACATTTGCTCACACAGACAGCTTTGATATTTAGCCAAAATGGCAAGAAATTGTATGAAAGACAAGACAAACAAACAGTTTTGGAATGTCATGTATTTTAAAATTGTCAGCAGTAGCAGAATGTTAATTTAAAATATACTTTCCTGAAATAATATCTATTAAGTATAGGAGTGTTTTAGTTACCAGTTCTGGATTGAAAAACTTTTGGTTGATAAAGATAATCTGGATGAGCAATAATCTAATGTACCACTAGTTCTCTCTTTTACAGACCAAATCAACAGGTACATGTGCTTTATAGGAAAAGCTGTACTTTTTTTTCAGAGGACTAGAAGTCAGTTTAGCAAGAGAATTAACTGGAGGAACACGGTGCAATACAGCAGTCCCTACCGCAATGCACTCTGCAGCTGAGTATCTTAGAGAGAACTGCAAATTCTAACAAATTAAATGATATAGTCATCACCCTCTTTTTTATGGAAGGGGAAAGGAGCGAACAGAAAGCTGAAATGGCTTGCCCAGAGGGTGCTTAGTCAATGCATAGCAGAGAAGGGGAGAGAAATCCAATCTGATTATGAATCCAGCATTGCAGCCACCAGATCATCCTTCTCATCCTGACACAAATGCTGTTTAACACGAAAACTCCTTTGTGCAAAGGGATATTAACCGATAACAATCTTGCCCAACGAGGGAAAATAGCAAAGTTTTCCCCCATGCTGAGTTGTAAACCTGAGAAAATAACATTTAGTCAGAAAATGCTTTTTAGAAATGATGGTATACAGGATGACAATATCTTAGACTCTGCATCTGAATGAAGGCCACAGGTTCTAACATTCAGATTCAGTTATGATAAAGTCCAACTGGCATATAGTGGAGGTGGTGTTTCCTTTGGGCAATGAGATATTAAGCCCAGAAAACTGTCTAGTTTGAGAAAAATATTGTTTTGTTTTTGTTATGGGTTACCAACAGAACAAAATTGAGACAAGATCTGAAATAAGATAGCAATTTTGGGGCTGTGTCTGATATCAAGGATGTGTTCTATTGAAAAGTCTTTTTATGGAGGAAAAACGAACCCTCCTAAACTTCATGAATCCCATCTCCATTGTGTCATCTCACTGAGCAAAATGCTGGCTTTCCAAAGGGATAGGATCTGCAGCTGAAATTTTCAACTCCCAGAGCATGCCTGGCCACCCAGTAGTGGCAAATCCCCGGGGTGCATCTCCAGGGGCTCTTCCTTCCTTGGACAGCACTAATGTTCATGTTTTGGTTAATGTCACAGCTGGAGAGTTTCACTATTGCTCTGAGAATCATTAACCACCTTGTTGTGATTTTTAGCTCTCGTTCCCAGGAGGCCACGCTGTATTGAACAGCTGCTCCTGGCTCCTGCACCCCTCAGGAGGGCCATATTCCAATTTTTGGTAGGGCCGTAACTGCATTTTGTTTCTGCAAAGGGCTTTCTGCTCGACCAAAAAAGGGAAGGAGAATGGAGCAAATGCCAACCCTTTCACTCCATTTCCTTGGGGGGTGTGGGGGGGTTCATTCGCCTCCACACAGCTAAGGAAAGAGTCTGGCCAAAATCTAACATCACTCCTGTCTTTGTTGCATAAGTGACTTTCCAATATCCTAAAGCTCTGCAGGGCAGTCAGCCATAACCCAGCGACACTCCCTGAAACAGTGCACTCAAGCAGTTCATCACCATGGAAGGTACCTTTTTGTGCAGCTTTTATGAAACTCTGGTGAATCTGCACTTGCTATTTGTAGGCTAATATTTAGTTAAGAAAAAAATAAACACTGACACAAACGGGAGGTTGGTACTGACTGACATACTAAGCGATGTCCAGTGGACCCTTCTGGTAAACTTTCACTGAAATGCTAGGAACTTCACTTTGTCTTACTCTTTATGTGGCCAGCCACTTCCACTGGCTTTAGTATATATGCGATTCCTTTCTTAGAAAGCATTCCCTGCAATCTACTTTTCTGTAAAATTTGTCCCTAAATTAAATTATATGCTTCTTTACAACTCAATTCACTGTTATTCAAAACCCTTGTTTCTTACCAAAAGGAAGATGCATGCTTGAATATGTACAGAGCTATATGTTTAGATATCAGCATAGCTAATTAACAAACAGTAATTATTTTCCTAATCTTTTGTTTAAATACCATTAACTAGCTGCTCTTGAGAAACCTTGATTCCCAATTAATGTGGCAGCTGTCTGCTGAACACTCAGCCACAGTGACCAGCCGGAGCCGATACCGATCGGTGGTGTTCTGCTAACTTCTGTGGACAAATGCCAAGTGCGATGCCAGCTGAAAATCAGGCCAAACACGTATTTAGCTTGTTTACATGATCACAGTACCACAAAATATAAGTATTAAGATTACTGCTGAAATGATGTTGGGAATTTTTTTCGTTTAGACACCACACGCTGCCAGTAAACTGAGTCACAACTGTGATGACACATATACATTGACCTAGTTTCGTTTTTCCCAGTTCTGAAGACCAGGAAATAGTAAGGCATTGCTGACTATATTCACTGATAACTATGACTAAACATTAACCTTTTAGATTCCACTGCTGAATCTTATTGATAGGACTTAAAAGATGATATCTCCCATCAGAAAGCGTCAAAACTTCCTGATAGCACAAGTGTTGGGCTTAGGTCAGAAAGAGAAGTGGAGGGGAGGGAATGAATCAACTTCTTGGTTCAACAAAAATTTGCTGATCAATTCTAGAAGTCCTAATTCTAGAAGATCACATTCACAATCTTACCAGACTGTCTCATACTAAAACCCCGTTTAATATCTAAGCAAGCTGGAGCATCTTGCTTAGTTTGCAATTGTGTACTTTCACATAGCAGAAGGAAATGCAAAACTCTAAGAACTACCAGATTTTAAAAATGCCCCATGGAACCTGTGCAAATCTCCTGAATAGTATATAAAGATTTAGAAGTTTTTGGCTTCACATGTTCTGAATAGCCAATACCTCTTTGCACATCAAGCAGCGGTTGCATATAGCATTTAAATAATAAGCTTGAAAAGCACACAAAGGGATTTGCTCTTTCGATTAGATTGATTTTTGTTTGTGGATGTTATTTGGACTCCCTTCACTGTGGAACAAGTCCCCTACAGTTGCCATTAAAGCATTGAAAGCTTCCCTTTTGTTTTTAAATGTCAGTTTGAGCATAGCTTCATTAAATCATTTCACAATTAACTCCCTGAACATCCAGACTTTTTTAAAGCATCAAACCCAGCTGAATCGCATTTGTTTCCCAGCAGAGTGAGTCCAAAGTGGTATCCCCAAGTGTGTATCCAGGAATTTGTATATTTGACTTGTGGCTACACAAAATACATATGGGAGCCGTGTGGGTGGTGGAGAGAGGATGAAAGCTTTCTCCCTGGGCCTAAGAAATACCATAGCTTCTTGCCCAAAATGCAGGGCTCGGGAACCAAGTAATACGGGAAAGACGTCTGGGTTAATCTAAGAAGACTTATTCCCAAAAGAACTATAAATGAAGAGAACTCAAAAGAGTTGTTAGTTTAGCCCAGTATGTATAAGCAGCGTTGCTTTCTGTGAGGCTATCTGTCTGACGTCCATGCAGAATCTATCCTCAAAAGGCTGTCTTGAGATACCAAATTGCCTCCTCATGACAGCAGAGAAGATCCCAAAGGTCCCAGGTCTGTGTCAAAACCTAGCTACTTGCCTTGATTTCTCTTATATGTAGTTATGTGAAATGCCAAGAAAATAAGAGATAAAGCTATAACCTTCGGCTAACTCTCATTAATATAAAACACGTTAAGAATTTTGTCAATCCTATACAGATCAGAGCTCTCCTATGTCCTCAGCACTAGTCCAGTCCTCATCTCTGACCAGGAGATACACGATGAAGCAGCACATTGTGCACTGCTTGTAGCCCTTGGTTCCCGCTGCATCTATACTTACTTGGAGAAGTGGGAGAGGTGGCCCCTCCTTCTGTTGATGTAGTTGGAGGTTTTGTGTCTGGCACTGGCAGAGGCACAGGCCTAGCCATTGGTGGCGGAGGTGGTGGTGGCAACATTGGGGTAGGAAGGAATGGATTGTGCACCTTGCCTTGGCTGCTACCATTGGGCTGCCAAAAAACAAGCAAACAGACAAAAATTATACTAAAAACCAGCTATTAGGAACCTCCGGTAATAACAGTCCAGTTTCACACTATGTGCACTATATTTACAATTACTTAAAAAAAGAGATGGCAAAGAAAATGCTGTGTCTAATTTTCCGTTGGTTTCAAGGAATTTTGTTTCAAGCCCTGTGAATCTTGTGAAACTAAGGAAATTTTCATTTTTAAACATTTATCCTCCTGCAACTGGTCTGGGTTGTTCTGGATTAAATTCTACCATTCTTTACATTTCCTGCAGCCACTAACTCATGCTCAGCGAGGATTTAAGCAGTATTTTCAATCCCTTGCATGTCCCAGATTCGTGACTCTGCTATACCCTTAGGATATCAGTGCCTAGGACTTGAGTGTAAATTTCTTAAAGATACTGCTCATTAAAAGAAAAAATAAGCATTTCTGGTGGTCTTAAAAGTCATGCTGATATCTTATTACAGGAAAAATGAATGAGTATATATTAAAGTAACTGCACTCCCACATCCCTTTTGAGTTAGCAATGGTGTAGCTCAGTTTAGTTGCCATTACAATTCTGTGGAGAAGCAGCTGAACTTAGAGCTGCTTCATTTTGCATATTAGGAAAAATCCCTCCATGTATTTAGTCCGGGATGTGGTCAGTCACAGGTGGAAGAGGCCTAGCTACACAGGTGTTGTCTTTCAATTCATCACCAGAAAAAACTGTCCATATGTAAAAACATTTTCAAGTATCACAAAATCAAGAAACAGGCTTAAAAAACAATGCCCCCCTTCCCCCTTCCAACTCGTTAAGTTTACATTTTAATACAGCCTGGACACTTGAAAACCATACAGAGAGATGCCAAATGCCATCATAAAGAGAAAATAGGACAGCCTGTGAATCAGGTGTTCCATTTTAGTGACAAAAATGATGAGATCACTTTCGACAGCACTCTACAAATTGATCTCACTGCAGTTCTTCTGGCACTGAGCATTTGCTTTTCCATTGATGATAAAAGCTCAGCTTTAAATAGAGATCCATATTCTAAGTACTGCTAAAGAAAATAATATTTTAATTCCTGTTAGGGTTTCCATTAGCCTGAATTACTGGGGACAAAATACTCATACTGGCAAACACTTGGGACCTTACTTTCATTTCACCTGCTTTGGCACTGACAAAAAGCCTTAAAGTCGTGTAGGTGCAAATCACACTCGTGCTAGAGCAAAAATGGTTTAGGGCATAAATAAGACTCAACTTCATCTGCATTTAACTTAACAGCACTCCCACCGACTTCAAAGACTGCAGTTACTAGTGTTTGCAGTAAGAAGCAATCCTTCAGGGATATTTATTTTTCCAACATCCAGTACCATTAATAAACTAATATATTAGTGACATCTCTCAAACACTATCTTGTCTCACAATTAGGTCCCTTTCCTGCCAAGAAGACCCCTGCTGTATGTTCATTGTGAGTGTGCTAACAGTTCATAATGCTGAATGGTTTGGGATAAATTAAGCAAATGAATACTCAAGGAAAAAGAAAAGCACTATATTGATTTGTTGTCTAGACATAAATGTATCTGCTAACATATTGCAGACATTATTCAAAGCCAGTACTGGCTGGAATAAGTAGAGCCAGTTTTTCTGCTAGGGAAAGGAAAGCACTGAGGACAATATAGCTTATTAAATAAGTGTAATAAATTAGATGCTAATAATTAAACTAATTCTCATTAACACTTTCAATCGTATGTATGTCAGGAAGGAAACAGTAATTTTGCCAGTTATTACTTCATTGGCTGGAAGAAGTTACAGGCATTACATTTCATGAAATATTCAGAGCATTATTTTAGATATGATTTACATAAAATTTATAAATTCTGTATTTGACCGGAATGCTATTTCAATAATAGCAAGATGATTCACTTTATTTGATTAAAAAAATGAAAATGGTTATCTGAAGCTTTGGAACTCTGCTTAATTTTTCATAGAGATAAGGGGAAAAGATAACTGCTTACAGAAATAACAAACCATAATAAACTGTACTTTTAACATCTTGAGTTCAAGTACTGGTCAACTTGATCTAAAGTGCTATAAGGCAGTATTTTTTTTTTTAATGAACTTAGCTGATCTGAAACATCTGTTTCTCACCCTCCCTTTTCCTGCTCCTTCCCCCCCGCTCTCCCCTGAACTTCAAAAATAATTAATAAAAATTATTCTGCCTTCATATTTTGTTAACCCTCGTTCTACTAGGGTTACAATGCATGCAGCAAAGTCATTTGTGGAGGGACCCAAAAGGTCACTGTATCACTGCCTTCTCTGACAGTTTAAGTTGATTTCACCACAATGCGGTTGAGTGGTTTTTTGGGGAGGTTTTTGTTGGTTTTTTAAATATTTTTGCAAAAGCAGCATTTTTTTTTCTTCCAACCGCTATTCAAGGTGTGTTCCTGTGAGCAACATGCTGTTAAAATAATCCCATAAGCCCATGGTTAATTTTACATAGGACAAACACTTCTGAAGAAATAAAAACAGCTTCCTTACATTTAGGAACCCCACCTGTCCAGCCTGCTGACCAGCGTCGGGGCAGACAAGTTGGACAAACTCTTTCAGAGTCTCCTGAGGATGATAGCGGATTGCTGGGTGTGAGAAGTATGGCCCAGGCTGTTGAATAATGGGTGATGTTGGAAAATGAAGAGTCGATGGTGTTGCATGTGGACTTGCTATAAGAAAGAAAACAAAGAAGTTATATAGAGTTTTGCCTTTGGAAAAGAAAACAGTTTAAATCTACTGTAGTTTTACTTTTAGTCTTTTTTTAAATGTACAGTATTGTTTATACATCTGATCTTCACAATTAATATATTAGACTACATTGTGTCCTACACTCACTTCATCTAGATCATGAAAGCAAATGAAGCTAGACATTTTAAAGGATTTTCTCTGTTTTCAGTGGACGTGTATAAAGGAATCAGCAGTCCTTTGTGAAGCGAAAACTATTCATCACCTTAGGAGCAGCCCTGATCAATCAGGCAATAAAAAATGTATTTGGGAAATTAGGGTTGATTTAATTGACATTTTGTGTAGCTTGGATTTGCACATATGAATCCATTTTATATTGTACTATAAATGGCTGGTAATTTAAAGATGCACTAACACTTCTTGTTGTTGGTTTTTTTCTACCTCAGTTTAGGAACATTTATTTTAAGTAATCTGTTTTCATCTAATGAACATGCACAAAGTGGCAAGATCGTTTTGAAAATTACATTTACATTTCTCCTGAATAATGTTAGGCTCAAATCTTCAACAAGCCTCCTGCTTGCATTCACGGATGGTGTTTAATTTGGTGAATTTATAGGCCAACGAGCCGGCTGTGAAAAAGATAGCTGGAAATGTACTGGAGTGAAGGTGTAAAGGTGTAATGCATACAAGCTCATTGGCAATGACAAATTTTACTTCAGTCGATTCCAGCAGTACTGTAAGTGCAGCTGAAGACAGACTTATGCTCTCCTACCTTACGTGACACCTTTGCCATTCAAGATAGATTGGGCTGGACCCTTGTTAGCTCACAGTACTTTCCACTGTTAGTTGTCACTGTGAGGTAGCAACTGCTCTCCCTCTCGCCTCTAAAATGAGAATTTGCTTTTTCTTTAGAATGGCCAATTGATCTGGCTGAGCACAAGCTCATCTGTAAATCACTGCTTATTTCTCACCAAACAGCGATCATTGTATCCCTGTTGCTCCCTTGCATGCTATCCTAGTAGTCTTTCAGGGGTGTCCACGTGCATTTACTATACTTGTACACCACACACACCTGATTAGATAAAGGCTAAGCAAGGCATGTAATATCCTATAGAAACTCTTTTGTTGGCTTTGAAGTAAGTTAAATATACAAGTGGAAAACAAAAGCCTTTGGCACTTCTGGAAAAATTGGAGAGATGCAGGAAAGTTAACCAAAATCAAATATAAACAAGCAAACACTCATTTCACAATGAATGTTATGAAAAAGCCTCAGATAAATAAAAACTGAAATCTGCTTCTTAGTCTTGCTCATCACCAGTTTAATAACATGACACTTTACTATAATTTTGCTCTAAGCGTTATTAAACCATTAGCAAAATCAGAGCCTGAAGATGTGGATAAAACACGTCCTCAGAGACAGCAGCAAGGAATCCTGCTGCATTATCCTATAAACATTCATTAAGGGTTGGCTGGGCAGCACTTCTCTGTACTTCTTTATCCCCAACTGCACAGGAATGATTGCTTTGACACCACCACCAAAAAGAGCTTCTCTCATGCCTGGGATGCTGATATGGGATGAATGCGAAGCTCTCATCCCTGCCGTGGAAAGCCCCCCTGTAACACTGTTAGCCCCGTGAGCCCTCCCAGCCTGCTCCCCTGAAGACTGTTTAAAACAGAAAGAGAAACACAGGAACGAGCGGTGTGAGCCGCGTCTCGTGCAACAGGAAAATGTCGCTAAGAGAAGGCGTAAAGATGAGGAACTGAAAGTAAGCACACAGCCTCCAGCTGGCTGACCACAGAAGATGTGTGCCCAGTGAAACTCGCTGATAGCATGGGCCGTACCTGTCCTGCAACAGCTAGGTTCTGCGGTGTGCAGGCTGGAAACATCTTCCCACAGCCGCCGTAGCGCTGCAGTGCTGCACTCAGGAGAAGGCAACGTGAAGAAGCACATCCCGTGCTCCTCGCTAGGGAAATGTTCAGAGCTGCTCCATGGCCAAGGCAAACACCTGTGTGCCCAGCCTGCTCAGTCTGTCTGCACATCTGTGCTTATCTCTATCTCTCTCTTTTTTTTTTTTTTGCAAACACAATGAATTACTTCTTACTCACTTTAAGACAAACATGTTTTGTTAAGAGTTCGCACCTTAAATTATAGTGTATTTAACAACTCTTCAGAAAAAGAATCCAAACCCTCAAAGGAAGAAATGAAGGTTATTTTCCTGTCCCCAAGCCCCAGAGATGCTGTAACTTTCTGTTAAGGGTAAAAACAACGTGGGATTCACCTTATTAAATATAGGTATCTACCATGGGGCTAATCTAAGCTAATTATCTTAGGACCAGTGCAGAACTAAGCAGAAGTAATGGACTCTAAGGAGCCGTTCTTCTCAACCAGAGGTAGACTGCTGCCTTTGGTTAGAGGAGCTGCTCCTAGACTTCAGTGCCCATCCTGCCTGGCTCTCCAGTGGTATGGGAGCTCACTGGAGCTGCCTCGGAGGTAGGTATCTCCAGGCCAAGTGCTTCCCTTTAATAAGATGGTTTCCACCCGAAGTGCCAGCCTCTGATCTCACTCACACCACCCCCCTGAGGCGTAACTGCTTTAATGACACTTATGTCATAACCATTTTACAGATATGAATGCATCATCATCTTCTCCCAGTAGCAACTGTAATTTTAGAGCTTGTCAAAATATTTTGCCATGAATATTTATCCAACAGAAGCTGGTGGTAAGCATTTTGATGATTACAACAACATTTTCATGAGTGTACATTTCTGCTCTTTGTTTGATACGAAACAAAATTTTCTTCTCTTCCCTCATATCTCCTTTCATATTTCCCCTTTTCTTCTGTGCCAAATGAAAGATGAAGGATGAAGATAAAAGTGAGGAGGGAAGGTTTCTGTGGAGAACATATAATTAAGTAAAAAATATATCAGTTTTTTTTACCATTTATTAAAAAGAAAAATCATTTTAGCATCAGGTCTGTCAATACTACATAAAATTGTTAAGTAACTGCCCTGTACTTTGTACACATCTGGGAATGAACTCATTCCCTTTCTTCTGCTGGGTGAAAAGGAGATAGAAGTACTATGTTCTATCAAACAAGAAGGATTAAAAAATTGTACCAGGGAATATGTGGAAATTCAAAACTAGGCCTGAGACTACGCTGTATCTAACTTTTCCAAGGTATGGTTCTGCACAAGATAATTTAGAAAGTAGAAGTCTTTGTAGGCATATAAGTAGTGAGTATTTGGTGCCTTTGACCTGTTCAGCATGTCAGGGTAGAAAACAGAGTGGAAAGCATTTTTCAGTGATATTCCCAAAGACAGAGAGAAGCAAAATGAATGCAGAAATATTAACAATAATTCAGGAAGGTAAGGTGCTGCAAGAAGGAGAAAGTAGTTCCTCTTCTGAGTCTTGGCCAGCTCCTCAGCACAGCCTCAAAGGGCTTCCTGATGATCATAAGAAAGACTAGGGGAAGGAAACAAGACTGAATAGGCATCAGCATGTGCCATGTAATGACATCTAGGGTTCATTTTCTCAACATAGATGGATTGACATAAGTGACTAATGGAACAAGGATCTCCAACAGGTTCATTTTTGCAGTCTCTGACTGGGAAATACCAAGTTTCTCAAGTGGCCGTAGGAAGGGATGCTTGGTAAGAGGAAGAATGTACTACTATTAAACTGATCAATGCTGCAAGTGGGCCTGCCTTATACTAGAGAAAGGGAATTAAATGCTGAAGTCTAGGAACTGCTGGTCTTTATATACACCATTACTCTGATAGCTGGGTTGTTGTCACCAACTGCAGTGTACGTAAAAACAGCCTTTCAAACAAGTTCTGGGTGCATAACACAACTATGTTTCCAAATGCATGGATCCTCACAAATATTTTTAATCAGTTAAACAATGTGAGGTAGTGGAGACTTCACATTCAGGTTGCTATTTCCCCTACTCCTCTTAAAGCGTTCTCCAGAAGTCCACATTTTTCTCTCGTTTCCTACTGTCCCCATTATACCATCTGACTCTTCGTAAGTCATTTCTATATGCCTTTTTTTTTTTTTCCAGCCCTTCTGTATTTGCCAGGTATTTGGCTTTGCAATCTTAATTTAATTGCCATGGCTCACACAACCCCATCAGAGATTTCATGAAAGCATATGATTGTGGCTATTGGCATCAGCTTTCATCTAATTCTGTGAGAGGATCCCAAGAAATGAGAAAGCAGAAAACCAAAACCTGATCTGCTTTCAGGTAGGGCTTGCTCAGAGTTAGTGTTAAAGAAACATCCCTACATCCTGAAACATCAGGGGTTCATTTAAATGATGCCTATTAATCAGTGGTAAATTTGAAATTCCTATATCTTATGCTTAGTTTTCAGAAGAGAAGTTTGACATTTACTAATGTGATCCCAAAGAAGTAAAGGACTACATGTAAAGTCTCAAAAAATCCTCATTTCCTGGGAACATTTTACCTATCTAACATTTCTGAGAACTTTACCCAAACATATCGGACTGGTTCAACTGACAGACCCACTTCTTAACTACAGCGTCATCTCTTTGTTGAAGTGTATTTACCTCTAAAAGGGGCAAGTGATCATAGTCAAGACACTTTAGTCACAAATACAGGAATGTGTAATAAACATTATAAAGTGCTTCTGATAATCATGCCTAGAGTGATGCAAGTTTTTCTGCATGTAGGAAGGGGCTACAGCTACTTTATGTGTTTCTGATGGGATATTACAAGTCTCAATCAGTGACTGTAAATTCTTTGAGATCTTCAAATGGAAGATAAAACGGGTCTTTGTCCATTATTTATTTACTTATTGACTTATTATTTATGTATTGCTAAGCAGCTCCATGCTGCCAAACCATATTTCTCATGGCGTCTTTCAGCCTGTGACATTTATATTTTATTATTGACCTCACTAAATGACATAAAATACAAGTTCTACTGCCTATGAAAATATGCCTATTCCAAATCACAAGTTCACTTCTACCTGCTGTAGGTATGGAGGAGTCAGACTACTGGGTGTTATTAAATCTGTTATTGGAGGGGGAGGGCGAGGTGGCAGGAATTATCCTTCCATCTCAAGGCAAGAATAAATATTTCAGAGCACACATGATTCTAATTCCATTGAAGCTCATCTGAAACATCCCAGACCTTTTATTGGAAATGAGATGATAATGTATGGTGGCCTGCAACAGATATACCAGTATTTTAAAACTACTGCTATTGGGCCAAGTAATTATGCGGTACAGCTGTTGCATGCTATACTGGATTTTTGGGTGTTTTATGAGTTTGTGGTGCTGTGCAGCATAGAAGTAAGAGGATTTTTCAGAAAGCTGAATTCTAACATTTGATTATGAAAGCCAGTCTTGTCTTTCCCCTTCTTGTAGTAGCCAATAACAAACTAACTAACTTATAAATTAAGTCACATTCATTGATTAGGCTAGTTCTTCATGTGTATAAAGCAAAAGAATAAGAGACAAAGTTATATATTGTATTCAAGTGAATGATCAGGTAATAAAGAATCAGCTGATTTTAAACAGCTTGTAGTTTTCTTCAGATATACAGTACTCAGGCCCTTCCCCTGGAACAAAAGAGCAGTTCTAGTAAAGCCACAAGTGATCCTTTCTTCCTGGGAGCACTCACTGATGTGGTAAAGGGACTTTGTGGTCACACCTGCAGTGCTCAGATTTCCCCACCAGCCCAACATATGGGAGAGAGGTATCGATCCATCCGCCTTCCAGCTCCTCTTCCAAAAAGCCTTGCCAGCCCCTTCAAGCCCAGATGATTGGATGAAATTTCTTTCTTCATAAAGTTGTTTGAAGTCTTTAAAAGGGTCATTTCGTGTCGCTCTTTTCTCACTCAGGAAAAGACCCTGCACTCCTCACCTGTCCAAGGAATTAGTGGTCTGGGGAAGCAAAACCACTGCTCCTTCCCAGGCACAAGGGCTAGTCCATCAGATCAGACTGACAGTGGATTGGCTTCGCTAGGGCACAATGCTCAGATACCTCCTGCATAAAGTGATAATTAAGTTTACTAATAGCTCATTAAACATTGATCAATCTTCCTAGAAATAGTAACATTATAATCATAATGAAACAGGATCATTTTTATCAGGTTGTTTTTGAGTCCATTATAATTGGCTTCATTACAATTAAGAAAGTATTTTTTTAAAAGTCATTTCCCTGGAAATGTTATAGAACAGTTTGTTCTGCTAGAGATTTCTACTTCAGGCTTCTAGGTTGCTTTAACTCCCTGCATGCTGTAAGCCTTCTCCTAGCATTTAAGTGATGCAAGTGCCAGTTCAAATTATGCAAGATGTATCCCACCCTTTGTACCCCAAAGGTACTTATTCTCAAAATTGACCATATTAGAGTACTAATTGGCTAAGCCACCATGCTGGCTGATGTGAAATGCTTTCAAACACCATGAAACAGCTGTGTTTATCGGAAATATGAAGAGTGACTTTTTAATAAGGAGATCTGGCAATAATCCAAATTTGTTGAAAGGAACTTACACTTCTGTGTATAATACAATACAAGAGGTAAAGAATGGAAGCCTAAAACAATAGCTTTAAGCCCAGAGATTTTTGTGATGAAAGCAGTTACCCAAACAAGTAAAAAATAATTAAGAAACTTGGGCTGGGATTTGCAGAGGTCCTGGGAGAATTCATTAACTGCTTTTCAATTTCAATGGGAGCTGTGTCCCCGTAACTCTTTCAAAGGTTTCTGAAAGTCCCCATTTTTCTTAGTGCCCATTAGGAATAGACTTTAGGGTGATAAATGTAGAGCAATCTTGTATTCAGTGTAGCAAGGACTTGCCTCTACTTACATACTGAGCTGCTGAGGGTAAGACTGACCAGTCTAGGACCAGACCTTCGAAGGGAATTCAGATCGGTGGAAAACTTATGCATGACTTAAGTCCTGTAATACTGCAAAGTGGCTTTTTAGTAACATGTCTATCAGGACAATGGGTAAGCTAAATTCAAACGGATCCTGTCTTGCATGCCCATATTTGCAGTGACAACACTCAGAAATCATGAGGAATGAGAATGAAAATAGGCCTTACCCTCTGAGCATGGGTAAGATTGAGGTATCACTGACAATTACTTCCACGTTGGGTCGGTAGACATAGCTGAAATATTCAAAATATAATTAGCTGACCAACACAAGAGAGATTCAAATACCCTAAATGTGATGGATGGAGGATCTGTTCCTGCCCACATCAAGAAGAGGGACTGAATTGCAGAATGTTCATCTCTCAGCTCCTGAAGTCAAGTGCAGGTGGGCGGCTAAGCACTGCTGAAAAAACAGATCCATGGTAACTCCAAGTCAGGGCTGGCTGTCAGCCCCTTTTTGTTGCTCTGAAGACCAGAATGGTGTAAGGCACCTGGCCCTGTTGCTCAGGAAATACTCTCTCTGTAAGAGATTTTGCAGTAGCAAGTGGGAAGCAGAAGGGCATTTTGCCCACGGAGTTCCTAGCAAAAGGAAAATATGCTTAAAACTGTGTTTGGGCTCGGGGTTTATTGTGAGTATTACTCTGGATTGTGAGTATTACAAGCTGCTTTCGAAAACCTGTAGAGCTGAACTGAGTGCCGGTTTCAGATTCTGGCACAGGAAGAGGGCCTGTTAACTTTGCTATTTTGAGCAGATTCTTTTAAAACATGTTAAAATTCTTCTACCTTTGGGTGATCACAGTACTGCAGAACTGATCACAGGTATAGAAATAAAAATCGTACCTATAGAAAGCATTCCTCTCTTCCAATATGGAAGGTTGAGGTGAAAAAAATATATATTTAACCTATTTGTAGAATTCCTATTTCACATCAAATTCTGGCAACTTTTGCATATTGTTATTGTTTTTAATACATATGATGTATTCACATATATATGATAAAAACTACTGCTAGGAGAATATATCATGTCTCTCTTATAATGAAATGCAGTTGATAAGTTTACAATAGAAATGTAAATTCTCTTAAAAACCACAACCTTTATGTGTGTGATGATATAATTCTGCTTTGATACTAAAAAGGGCATGGTAATGGAATCTGTGACTTTGGAGTGATATATTGCTGTTAAGTTAATAGGACTCCACATTCCCATTTCTAATATCAGTGTTTTTTTCCCCTTTCATTCTGTAGATGGTAAGCTGATACTACATAAACATTGTTAAAGCTATAGTTCCACGCTACAGTAATTCACTTAACTTTAACATGATTTATGGTTCTGTCAATAGAGGAGGTTGAAAATCCAGAGCTCTCATGCTTAAACATGGGTTCCATATTTAAAGCAATAATGTGCTTTTTGTGTGTGTCTGAAGCTAAAAGAATTCAGCATAAAGCAGAGATAAAAATATTATAGTTCACTGCACTGTTTAAAGCATATAGTTTAACTTCATGGATAACATCAAAGAGAGCAAAGAAACTGAACACTGAATAAGTAAAAGCATGGGTAAAATACTTTGGTCCCGCAGCACTTTATTTTTATATTATTTTTTAGGGATGCATGAAATCCTATTAGTATTTTTAACACTCCCCTTTTCTCATTCTTTTGCTCAGTTAGATCAGCTCCTTTTGTCAGGATGAGTTTAAATCTGGGTCCACTGTGTTAATCACCCCCCATTCTTCTTTCTGGCACTTACCCTCCAGGCATTTTGCCTCTTTAGGAGATTAAGCGACCAAGTCATCTTGTTGCTCTAACATGTCCTCACTGGAGCAACATATTAACACAATTCCTCTGCAAAAGAGCCCTCTTTAGAAGTTTGCTGCAGGGATGACAAATTAACCCAGCATGGTGTCCCACACATCTATCTCAGTACAAATTATTAGTGTAATAGAGCTTTTAGTTATGCATTTATCTAGTAATTATTGAACGGTTATACAAAACGAAGCTGAGCAATCACGGCCCTTTATGAGGCAATCTCAGTGGGTGGCCTTACAGTTAATTTAGGATAGGACTGTCTAAGCAGTTCACTCACACACAAATTAGCTGAACAGCCTGCTCCTTTAAATATTTCCTATGTCACAGGCTAACTCTTTACAATACAACAAAGGTAGAGTTTTAATTACACGGTTCCTGACTTTTGTTTAGCTGAAGCTTTAACCATTTGCAAGCCTTCCTCTCTGTCCTCCCCTGCGTAGGATATGGGAGTAGATGGAAGTTTGGGTAGGGCATCTGGTAATTACTAACCCTGACCTTGAGGCCATCTGTTAGGAAACTGCTGTTCCTTAAGATTCATATCATTTCAAAGCAAATGAAAGGAAAAAATCAAAATCTTCACCTACGCAGTCAGCTAGGTGACAGGTGAGCCCTCCCTGCTGACACTGTAAATCGGGAGTGTTGCTTTGCACTGTGGCTGGGTTGCCTTACTGTTGGTCAGTGTGATGCTATTTTGGTTTCTACCCAACTGTCATATACATTCCTACCCTTGTGGTGTGGCTCTCCCTCTCTTGGCTGTCTTATATTAACATTAACATCCCTTGATCTGAGGTGTCTGTCTCAGAATGAACTTCCACCGCTTTGTTTTTGTCAAAATTCAAAGGGAAGTAGGAGGTTATGTATGTTATGTGGTTTGACAGCTGACAGCTTCGAGGTGCAACCATGGATAGTTGAACAGAATAGTATGTTACAAAACATCCTTTCACACTGTCTAGCTCTGGAATTAGCAGGAATTATCACTTTTATTCACCTGAAGTTGCCTGACAGGACAGCTAACAGACACTGATATTTTGGTGACCCTAGGAGAATTTCGAAGGGCACAATGTCTTCCCAGATATGTGGCATCAAGTTTTTGCCACTTAGGCACTAACAGAGAGAACCATCCTGTCCAATTTCCCAGGTAGGCCTCATCTTGATAAAAATCTCAACAGCAATGCTTATTATGGAGGAAATTAATATAATGGGAACTAGTCTACTAGTTGACTTTCATCCCTTCTCATTCTGCTCATACTCTCAGTTCCTCGGGTTCTTCACTTTGTGCTTTATTTCTGTGCTTTGTAATAGTGTTTCTCCTTCGTTTATCTTCCTAACATACCATCTCATTCTTTTTTTTTTTTTCTTTCCTTGCCTTTTCTTCCTTGCTTTTTGGCTTGCAGGATCTATGTTGTCATATTCTGTGGAAATGCATGAATGCTCTGCAGCACAGGCTGCTGTATATCCTGGGTTTACAAGATCGTGGTCAATTTAATGTTTCAGCCAGCTCCAGATATAAAGTCACTAGAGTGTAAGTAGCAATACATGGAAACCTAAAACCACTTATGTAAATACTGCTGTCACCCATAGTATTTAAATCCTTCACTGTCTGGTAAAGAGTTCAAGCAAGCTAATGTCTGGGAAACTTTGTAAGGTGCCAGCAATACATGATGGCTTTGCAATACTAGAATACTGTGGTGAGAAACTGACCACCAAGTAATCTGTCTTGAAGGTATCAAAAGTATGCTGTGTAGGAGACAGAGATCTAACTGCTTGAATTTTCAAGGCTTTGAAATACATTCTAAAACTGATAGTAGTGCTAAAGCCACCCTATAGGTGATCAATTTACCATCTGCCAGGCGCTGAATCCTAACCACACTGGTCCAGAGAAGACATATGGTGCATTCATAGAGTCATGCCCAAAAAACTGCCATCATCAAGTGAGGCTCCATGAATCACTTTGCTAGCTTAAAACCAAAGAAACTTGGATCTTACCACCATCTGTTGGAACTACTGAGGAGTCACTGAAGCATTGGCATCCATGTGCCAGCACTCACTGCACATCTGGTCCTTTGGTCAGCCAGCTCAGATCCTCTCTGCTGGCTACTGCCCAGCTGGGTTGGGTACTGGCAGCAGCACCAACGCAGATAGGAAACTAGTGCACAGCCCTCCACAACATAGTACAGCACAGACAATTTCATGAGAACAGAGGTTTTCCAACTGGTTCATTGAATGGAGCACCTTATAGCAAAGAAATCCTCTTAAGGATCTACTCCTTCTCCAAGAAAGTTTTGTTTCCAAAGCGACTCAATGTGGGTATCATTGGGAAGAGCATTCAGTATCATGGGATATCCCCAGTTTAAGACATGTACCGTGTTCTAAGGAATGTTTGGAAGTGTGGGAAAGATTCAGGAGTATTCCTCAGAAGTTATAAATCACTGGTTGTCAATGACAACACCTGCCATGAATAGTCTACAGCTTCTTCTCTACTGTCTATTTTGATCATGCTTTACAAATGCATTCCATGTACGCATCCAAGTGATAAACTTGCACATACGAACATCAGAAGGAGACTGAACCTTCTTGTAATCATTCAGTTGGCTCAGGAGCTTACTCTGATGGTGACCTACTTATTCATGACTTTCCTTTTTCCAAAATGCAGAGAATCTCTGCAGAATGAGGATCAAATCCAGCTTTTACCTTTCTGAAGACCATTCAGAATGACCTGCCATCAACCATTTACATAATGCATATGTATCCAAAGAGAATGCAACGTATGTACTACATTATATCCGTTATTTCTGCAAAAAGCTACAAGTTCCAATAACTAAGGGTGTATATGAATTGCTCAAAGGTTGTATCTTCTTATATGATTGCATTATGCTCTTTACTTTGCCACTTTTGATACCTGAAAAGCTTCTCTCTTCTGCTTACTCTCCTATAGTACACTGAAGGGAATAGGACAACAGAATAGAACAAAGCTGGATTTGCAGAAAATAATCTGTCTCAGCATATTACCCTTTACTAACACAATGAGTGTTGTAGAAGAGAAATAAACACAGCCAATGTGCTGTGGAATAAGAATACCGAAGAGGCATGTCCAGCAAAGAACAAAGAATGAAGTCTGGAACAAAATTTTTCAAGGATGATGACACTTAAGAATCCATGGATGGATTCAGAGGGATTTTTCCTGAAAGTCTTTAAGACTTTGTTTGTGAACAAGTATAAAAGAGAAGAAGACACTCCTAACAGATGTTGCAGAAGAACAGTTTTTGCTTAACCTATTAGATACCATGACAATTAGAAAATATGTTACTTTTATGGAGACATCCAAACAAACAAAATTTGGGAAAAGGAATCGTTGTAGTTGCTCTTTCAAATTCTGTCAGTCTTTGAATGTTCTTCTCACACGGATGATTGGTAACTCCAGGTGCACAGAAAAAGTCTTGTGAAAACAGACTGTAGATGGGATTTAAACAAGATCTCAATAGTGACACATTTCCTGTTTAAATCACACAAAAATCCAAAATAAAGAGGGTCTAAATAGGGGCAGACAAAGGTGTTTAATGGTCTTAAAAATGATGTGAGGTAAAACAGCTAAATAAAGAAAGGACCTATTAACTAATCAATCGACAATTCAAATCTGAAAGGCTAAACTTCTAAAAGAGAGGAATTCAGTGTCAGCTGATGTGCCCTGCATATAATGTTAATGGAACATTCATATTATTCCTACTTATATCATCAATTATCAAGGCTTTTAAAAGATGATATATTTGCCAGATAGCTCAGATCCAAAATCCAATGGAAATAAGCACAGAACTTAGATGCCTAAATATCTTCTGAGGATCTAGGCGTGTCTCTCTCAAGGTAATAAATAATTTTTATGGGATTAACCACAACAAATCAAAATACATTTAGTAGATTTAACAAAGCTCAAATAACCATGAAGTCCAATTCTGACCTCACTTCAACTTAGTGCAATCCCACTACTTCACACCACATCACCTGGCACTGTGTGAAGAGGCTACTCGTGGTTTACGTTGCTCTCAGTAAAACCACACTTATGCCAAGCAGATATTTCAAAATAATTTCTAGCGTAAATTGCTAATGTCTTTTTATTCTTCACCATTTGACAAATTTCTTAATAATCTTCTTTAAATAAAACAAAATTTCATAGCAGAAACATGTCACAAAGATTCATCCTTATCTTTATGTCTTCCAAAGAGGTTTGTAAGATGATTCATTCGTTGTTGTATGTTACTATGCCCAAGTGTGTTCCTTTTCAAATGAGAACTGAGTACTGCATTTAGTTTTCTAGGTTAATGCAAGTGCATTTTTTCTAACAAAAATTTATAAGCACATCTAGACCCAAAGAACATCTCTGTTACTTGGAAAGCCAGTTGGAAGAGTACTGTGAAGAAAACCAGCCAAAGCATTGCAGGAACCAACTTCAAAGGAGTCCAATAACAAGGTGGTTCTTCAGCACACCAATACCAACAACACGAGCACTAAATGACCCGCAGAAACAAAGCAACAGTGTTGAAAGACAGGCATGGTTCAGAAGTGAATGATGAGTCCCTGTCTCAAGCAGTTAGACTGAATCTATGTTATGCATTGATACAAGCAGAAGACACTCTATGTAATATATTCTGTCCCTTTCCCAACCCTCTTCAAATAAAACCCCAAGCCCCCAGAAACCAGCATTTCCACCTTAGCAACTGCTGAATTGTCATCAGGAGTTTTACCAAACAGCCCAGCCTCGCAAAACCAAACACAGGTCTTGACAACTAAAACCTCCAGGTTATCGAGCTTTTGAAGCACGGCCTCTCACGGGATGTGTCACACGTGGTGATGACTTTCCGTGGAAAAGCGCTGGGGCAGTGGGTGCTGGAGCTAACGTTTAAGCTGCCTGGGGGCTCTTGGGTTAAGCCTCACCTCTGGGTCCTGTAATGACAGGTCGATGGTGCTGTGTGAAAGCCGTTCCAAGGGAGGAGGTCTGCGAAGGCGAGGGACTGCTGAAACCAGACTTCTCTGACTTCTTTAATGTAGTTGGCGATGGCATTCCTGGCAAGAATGATTGATAAGTGCAATTTAATAATGCTAGGTCATGGAACGACAGCCTATGCATTGTGAAAGTGGGTGCAGAAGCAGCTAGATAAACTTAAAGGACAAATGAAATTGAATACAACAGCAAGCTGAAAGCTCACTTTTATTTACGGTCTTTTTTGAGGCAGAAGTGGCCATGGTTTGCTGTGAGCAATGAGTACTAGAAGGCAGCCATATTTTTCTTTTAAATCTGAAATATGGATAAGATGCAGCTTATTATTGCTACTGAAACCTACTCTGCTTTATTTTTAGGAATGTGTAATAGCTGGAGCATTTGGATTTTTACAGGCTTTTTATGAATTCTGTCTTTCACTTACTGGTTCAGTAGATTGTTGAAAATGGATCTTTTAAATGTGCTGCAAGACTCAAGGCACAACTAGAGAATGAAGTTTGCAGAGTCCAAACTCTGCCCTTCCTTACTCTCTTGACTTCAAAGGTATTTGAAAGTAATACATTTATGTGGTTCCCTTTTGCTTTCAAAAATTTTTAAAGGGTGAATGGTATTTTTGTCTTTATATTAGAAGCCACAGTGGAATTATTTCAGAGTTGTTATTATGCCCTTGAACTATATCAAAGGCTTCCAATGAAAATCAGAGTTAAGTTGCCATTGGGTGAAACCTCTCCCATGGACAGGCAGAAATGGTGTAATGCCGATATGGCCATTTTGTTATATTCTAAGAGAATAACTCTTGTTGATATCCTATCAAGCCTGTGGTCCTTTGAGCTTCTACGTGGTATCAAAGAAATTAAAGGAATGAATACATAGGCTCTTAAAATCAGAGTTTTTATTATGTATGATTTATGCTTAGATAAAAGGATACTGCAGCACATAGATGATGATGTATGTGTGTCTGTATTATTAACTATATTTTTATAGATGTAGAGGCATATGGATGTTCTGATTATCTGCACGTACCCGGAAAATATGTAATTTCCAATATATACAGTACATCACACATTTTGCATATCCGTAGGGATATAGCAAAACAAAGTTGCATAATTGCTGAGGTTTCAGGTGAGAAAGCAAAAACTAAGATAATGTGGAAGTTAAACTTCCACCAGCAAAGTCATTCAATCTTATTTCCAACTCTGTATTTTATAGAATTTAATTGTTAAAAATGGAAGAGAAGGGTCTGGACAATATTATCTCTAGACAATATTATTAACTTTATATTTAATAACACTAGTTTTATAGTCCCTGGGATGTTGATTGCAATAAGCAGGAGCCTTCTTGTACTTTATACACTATACTGCTGGGGTCTTAATGGTTTCAGTGAGGTTTTGCAGTTTATATTTCAGAAAGTTAAATAAAGTAAGAGAATGGTTAGAGGTACAGTGCTGTAGTTACAGCTTTCTGTCTTGAAATTGTTGGCTACACGGGTTTGCTGTTGTGATGGTTGTTTCCTAATAGCCAGAAAAGCTACATACATAATCTTTTAAAAATAATAGTTTGGAACTGACAGAATATTGCATAAGAAAAATGTTTGTTTGTTTGTTTGTTTTCTGTATTGCTCTGAAAGATTTTGGGGTACAGACAAAAGCATGAGGGTTGAGGTTGAACTAAGGTATTTCAATGAAATACTCCAATACAGCCTGCTGTGTTTCTGCTCAACAGCTTGCTGGGATGTAATTTTATTACTGCTCTTTGTTCCAGCGGCCATACCACAACAAGGATACTCAGAAGTAAAGGTGCTGTTGCCCCAGATGTCCTTATGATGGAGGAACTGGGGAGGGAAACACCAAATGAGTGTGACCCCCAGCCCTAGGCATGAAATCAAGGGCCAGTGCCACCATTTGTGTTCCTGGTGGTGGAGGAGCTATGTTGCTGGCAGCAAGGCCATGGATACATCTCTGATGAGTTGGGCTGTGGAAGGCTAGGGATGCCTCCAGGGCAGGTTTTAATGTAGCACGCTCCATCCCTCTGAGTGCGAAATATCACGGACAGAACAAGCCGCCGTTTGTGCGGAGGGATTACCCCAGTAAAAGATGCCTGCTGCTAGCTGCTCGAGCGGCGACGTCGTGCAGCGCTCCTGCGCGGCGGCATGAGGCTGACGGGGAGGACTACAGAGCCTGCCAGCAGGGTGCCAGCAGGGCACGGGAGGACTCGAATGGAGCTCATGGATGTAGGGCTCGGGGAAGGGGTAGAGAGACCAGTGGGATGTGGTTTAAAGCTGCAGCGAGTTCGTGTGGTTGTGTCTAAGCACTGAAACTCGAGGTGCTGCAACAAAACTGGTGCATGACCTTGAACTGCGGCAGTGCTGAGCAGTGCCACGCTTGCACGGGGATGGATTTTATGAAGTTGAGACAGCTGTTGGCATGTTAAAGTACAGATTTTGACGTAACGCTATGTGTAGAATTGAGAGGAAAGCCAAATCGAAGCACTGATAATTGGTTGCTACTTTTATTATATGTTTGTTATTGTTCTGATTACCATCGTTATTACTACTGCTAATTTTTTTATTTCAGTATATTCTGAAATGTGTTGGTTTGGAACAGTCCAACTCTACCATGTTTTTATTTTGTTTGAGGTTTGTAATGACACATTTTATCGTGAGTGATCATATCCATCAGATCTCAAGAAAAAAATGGCTGCCTCCTAGTTCAGAAGAATATGCAAACAGGAGCTTAATTACATCACTTAATATTGACCAAGAGAAAGAATGAGATGAGCTTGCCAGCTCATTTCCAAAGCATGTTTTGTCCTTTAAGAGGGGAGGGTATGACAGAAAGTTAGGCAGTGCAAAGCAATTAGCATCATTCACATTTTATGTTGCGCTAGCATGGTGCTCTAGCAGCAAAATTCAAACATTCTTTGAATGGGTTAATAAAAGAAGAAATACAGTCAGCATGCAAGAGAAAGGTTTCCAAGAACAAGCCAAAATATGTCCCATTCTTCTAAATTTATCACAGCCATGTCACATTATCCTTGAGACTGCCAGGAATGTCAATTTTTTTGCAATTTAAAAAAAAAATATCTCATTTAGCACCATATGTTTGGTTAATGTGCCTGATATATCCTGCGTATTCTTTAGTCCATCCATTTCTAATACTCATTTTTCTTTTTTCCCCCTCGCTAAGCCATATGTTACAATGCTGGTCATTCTATCGAAGTTCCTTTCAGGAGCCGAGAGTGAAAGCAAAGGAACTCGGGTTTAATCACCCAGAAAAATTTACATCCGACTCTACAGCTCTCACTCTTAGGTAAGCAATCTCAACACTTCAGTTAGCATTGTAGGTGCCCGGTGCCTGCGAAAATCAGGCCACCTATGAGATAGCATGTTGTATATGCACAACTGTGAGGCAGGAACTAAATGACTAAGTATAGAATTAGGTGTTTAATTTTTGGCACCCATGTTTGAGGCTCTTGGCTAGTTTTAAAGGTCTTCTGTTTCATACCTAATGAGTTTTAACACATTTAGTGGTCCCCAGTCCTCAGCTTCCCCTCCTGTGTTGCTCAGGGATGCAGGAAATTAAAAAGTTAAAGCTGAAGCTACCACGGGCAGAGCCCAGGGAGGATGCTGCTGCCTTGCACGGCTTTCCTCAGCATTGCTCCCATGAGGGAATGAATATCGGGGACCGCTGCACTGAGCACCAGATTTCAGCACTTTGTGTGGCAGTGCCAACCTTTAAGGACACCTCGGAGTCCCAGCTCTCCTCTGCTTCCTCCGTGGTGCAGGGCAGCAACAAATTACTCTGTCCCCCAGCCTGTCTCAGCTGTGCTGGCCGGTGAATAGGGAATGGAGCCAAGGATCCTCCCCGTTCCCTGCCTCTTTCTATCCATCTGCTCCGAGCAAGGAATAAACAAGAACAGCCAGAACACAACGGCTGGGTAACCCAGGTGGGGTTTTAAAGTGTTCCTTACTATTCTGCACGTCGGACTGTGGCCCAAATCACAGTCATACCTGGCGTTTTTAGGAAACACAGATTTCATAATCCAGGTCTGATTCTCCTCTAAATGTTATTTAGAGCGCAACAGAAGAAAATCAGACTTCATCTATTTTCATCTTATGGCAGCTTTTAAATACAGAATAAGTGGAAAAGTTAATTGCTAAATAAAAAAGAAAATAAAGGGACTTGTGGCATAAAACACAGATGGAAGTCTGAGTGGGTGTGTTAGTTTAATTTACTGTACTTGTATTCATGTGTCTGTATAAGTATATATATGCCAAACATATATGGTCTTCGCCTGCTCCCATTAACATGAATCAGTTTTTTTTCACTGGACAGAGGGAACCAGATCAAAGATCCTGATGGTGCTAAATGGAACAAGATGTATACTTTCGTATTTTTTTCCAAAAGGAAATATTAATTTGACATTGGTTTTTCAGTTGAAAAGAATTTTAATTGCAGTACACAATAAGCAGAAAATTCAGACAACAATAATCTTGAAACTGTTAGCAGCATTATATTTCTATCAAGGAATTTGAGTGCTTTTTTCAACATTAGAGCTTTCTGAATTTTCATTAATTTGGCATTTCCCTAAACACACACGTTATTTTGTTCATTCCACATCATGCATCACACCCTTTTGCTCAATGCATAATGCAAGCGTAAATGGGATCCTTGTCCTTGAGAGACTCTGGTTACTGGAGCCATTGCACGGATGTTGAAGTCCCGCAGTAAGACTTTCCAAAACTCTGCACTTCGCAAACCTCCAGCCCAAGTTTAACCAGTGAATGCACAGGAATACTTCATGTTCCTCATCTTCTAAGGGGCACTGGAGCATTGTGATGTTTTTAATTCCTCTACCTCCTTATGTCTGCTAGTACTAGAAACGCACCACATAAGAGTCTTCCTTGAGTACAGCTAAAGATCTTCAAATTTTCATGTATGAGGCTGATATATATTTAAATGGACCAGAAAATGATGTGTGAGAATTGAATGCACCAATCCTTCCCAGAGCAAATAAATATCTATTAACCAACTTCCATAGCTATGCACCTTACTAAAATTATGATTAACTTTGATGAAGCGAATGCAGTCACAGCAGTATAAGAGGAGAACAATTCCCCTCTTCTCCAAATTTACAGCTATATCCATATCTATATGTTCATCCAATTTCACTTGTTAATTACTAACATTATTCTGACTACACACATCTTACACAGTAACTCCATATCAAGTCAGTCACATTGGTAGACCAGCTTATATTCATCTCCAAAGATGACTTTTGGATAATCACCCCAATATTCCCAGTCGCTTTCTGTCACTAGGCTCTTGATGAAGACTTTGTAAATAACAAAAGCTATGAATGAAATATGGTTTAGATCTTCATTCCCAAGGGACACTATAAAAAGGAATCACGGAAGCTCAGATATTACCAGGTGGACCATGAACTCAACAACATGCAAAACAAATAGATGATGCATAAAAACAAGTTGGCTGTTGAATAAAAAACTGGTATGTGGGATGACTTTTTCCAAGGATTTTTCATCCTTATGTGAAAATTATTCCAGCAATATCACTGAAATCAATATCAACAGAAATGCTGATCAGCTGCTTTTTTTTCTGGGGAAGCCTTAATTTCAAGTTTCTTGAAGTTTTGATGGCTATGCTACTGTCAGTCATAGTAAGTCTGCTCTACTTATTGCTGAGCAAACTTTATCTATCTTCTGCTGAGATATGATCACACTAGCTGCCATCCATCAGCTTACTGTACTAGTTGCTCCAGTATGCGCAAAATACAATGCAGATGGAAATTCACTCATCCTAATGAAGCGCTCTTTAGTTTCTGCGTTTTGGATGTGTGCTCGCTCCTCTGGTCACGTTCTGATTTACCATGATCACTGATTAACTACCTGCCAGTGAGCACCTCACTTCACAAAACAAAATCCAGCTTAATGAACAGTGATTTTACAGAAGTAAAATGAAAGCTCCCCATCTATCCACTTATCAAACTACTGCATATGCATCACCAACACACACAACCAGTTTCCTCAGAACTCGACATCTGACGGATCATCAGGAAAACAGAGCTAATCTATCCATACCCATCAACATCGTATCATAGGTGACTGCCAGATACTTAAGAAGCTATCCAAAAGAAATGTCACAACTCTTTTTCAAGACACTACAAAAGAAATGTTCCAAATAAAATAAAGCAAATGCACGTACAAGTAAATGAGCCAAAGAACTTAATAAAAAGAGATTGATTAAAATGAGGACCAGAATGTTCAAAAAGGACTAAGAGAGAGAGGTGCCAAAGGTGCATTAAATGGATTCAATGGCTTTAGGTTTTAAATGCTTTTGGACTCCTCAGCAATTTTTAGCCAAAAATGATCATTCGAGTTAGAATCAGGATTCTGATGCCACTTAGGATAGAGATGGTTGAAATTTCTGCTTTGTAAATGAGTACTGCTCCATTTACAAAAGAGAAGTATCAGTTTTACCAGAGGAAAATCTTCTCTACAGGTTCTTAAAACTGCATGACACAATCTTCATTATTATTTTAAAACTCTACCCCATTAAAATCTACCTTATATATTTTGGTGTGATGTTTCTATACAGCGTATTATCTTGTCTGCTAATATCTATGTTTACAGCATCATCTGGATTGTTTTAGCCTTGTAAATTAGCCTTCATCCCTGCTTTGTTGTCCAAGTGATTCTTTCAATAACTAATAAAGTGGTAACCAACATATTGGCAATTTCTTTAAAATATAATTAGAATTTTATATTTGAAAACTTTAATGAGAGGTGTAATAAACAGCAAGAGAGTTCAATTTTCTCTCTGATCTAATGTTAGTTTCAGTGTCATTTTGCATTGTATAAATATATATTTTAATAAGAATATTTTTTTCTAATGACGTCTTTAAACATCCAGTCATTTAAAATTCGTTATTACATTTGTTTCATTTCAAATGTTATCTGAGAGTTTTTCGGCATACTTGGCAGATTAGATATAGCAGCGGGAACAAGCTGCAGCCATCCATAGGAGAATATACCTTTATGTGGGTGCTTTGGGGATGGAACATCTATAGCTGTTAGGCAAAAAATGCCATCATAAATTTGGATGGCATTTACAAAGCCCTCTAAAAAGTCTTTGCATATGATTATAGCTGAGGTATGATATTTTTGCAAGTAAAAGACCCAGAATAGATTTATGTTTCAACTATATCTTCCTGAGATGCATATGGATGCTAAATTGCAAGTGATACTAAAGGGAATTTTAGTAACTGAAGAGGATGGAGTCAAATTTTCTGTTTTATTTTTTTATTTTTTATTTTTTTTCTCAAAAATCATTTGCTCATTATTTGCATGCCATCAAAAACCACTGGCTATCCAAGCTATATATAACAAAGATGGCTGTTAAATGCCAAAGGCATGAGATGGAGATGGGTAAATATGCAAATTTTTTAGACTTGTGACCTCAGTTACTGCATGGTAATGTTTTTAAATTACTTTTATGATGACAAGACTAAGTTTGGTGCTAATATTGGTTTTGAAGACTTAATCGGTATACACAGCCATTGAACATATGTTTTAATTAATAAAATGACTGTAGACAGGAGTGAAAATAACTCAGGTAATTTAACATGTACTGTAAAGTCACCTGATTTCTACACAATTTGAGGTGAAGAGTTTATACATTATTCCAAAGAAAGAAAGAGTTGCAAGCTGAATTCATGTGCATCGTACCAAACTGAAATGGATTTATAATTTGACAGGTCAAGAGTGTACTCATGGAACTGTTATGTATTGCTATCCAGTGGTTCTTGGTATTTTTATGATATGACTGCCTCGGTTTGACAGTCACAGGACTGAACAGTCATCTCATTTCTCCGTAACACAAAAAATCATTTGTAGCTGATCTACAGCTGCTGTGCTCTTTTCCTGGAAAGTGTCCATTGCTAGTTGTACGCTGGTGAGCGGCTGCTGCAATGGCACTGTGGACCTGCCACCAGCAACTCCTGAGCAAGTCTTGGCAGCTCCCAGTCAGCGAGAACTTTAATGGCTTTCCAACAGATCGCTTCTCAGACAGGTGATATCAGACAGGCGAAATCAGCCTCATTTTTCGGCATTCCCAATAGCTTTAGTTTTCTGGAGGAACAAAGAATCCTCCTGGAAAAAATAAAATGTTCCCATTGCATAGCAGGCAAGAGCGCAGCAGTTTGGCTTTGGCTTCATTTCCAGAGGAGCTCTGTCTGCCTGTGTGGTCTGCCCAACACCTCTCTCATCTCCTGTGCAATTTTAAACACATCAGACAGGGAGGCAGAGGGCTCGCAGGGAAAAAGTCCCTAAGTTTCATGAAAACAGGCATGGAAAGGGCAGAGGTAACATGTAAGTGCTCCCTCCAGGGCTGTCACTCTGGCAAAGTGCTTAGCATGAGCCCTCCTACTAGACACTGGAGAACCCACACAAGAGGGACAGCTGGTACATCCCCCCAACCACCACAAAATGTCTATGCACCGAGAACAAGAGCATTGGCATTGTTTGAATAAGCACACCCACCATGTAGTGCTCCGCGGTGTTCGGGGTTTCTTAGATATCCTAATTTTATAAAAGAAAGTAAAAGAAGAAAAAAGAAACAAGGTGAGAGAGAACACTATCATATTTTGTAGCAAGCAGGATACTGTGTGAAATCTTGGCCCAGTGAAGTGATAAAGGGGAAGCTTTCAGTTTGCTTAACGGAAAACTTACGAGGAAATAGTAAAATTACCAAAATACCACATTGCAGAAAATGGGTGCATTTAGGTTCAATTAAGCTGTAAAAAGGAAAATGGCACTTTAGCTTACAAAAAGTGAAGGGATAGAGGGAGCTATCAAAAGTAACTTTACAAGATTTGTATGCATGGGGATGCTGCTTCACTGGACCAAGAAAGCTACAGTATGGGACAGGATTTTTCTTTTATTAGACACTTTGCTAGATAGCTTTGTCGAACCTCAGAAACTGCTGCTCTGGCATTATGAAATAATCCTACAAAACTTGATCTCATGAGCTTAGGAACACAGAAAAATAGCCATGCCAAATCAGATTACAGGGATCCACCTAGCCCAGTATCCTCTCTCTGACAGTGGTAAGTAATGGATGCCTAGAAAAGAGTAAAAGACCAGGGAAAGCATACACAGTGGTAATTCTCCAAAATACTCTCCCAGCCTCCAATGATTTGTGATTCAAGGACTTCTAAGACAAAGTTGAAATCATAGTATTGAAGGTACTCGAATCCAAATGCACAAATTTACACCCCCCCCCCCCCTCCTCCCCTTTTTGGATTTCAACCCCCATGAGATTTCTACTAGTCACATAGAAAAGGTTTCACAGTTTGGTGCTGGCAAGTCCAGTGTTCTTGCCACTAACTCTGAATGAGCTCACAGCTTTCAAGCCCAATGATGTTATGTGAATAAGAGCATCCAACACTTTCTCCTACATAAAAAAGTGATATGTGTACTGAGGTGCTCTAAGTGTATATACTTTGGGAGATTTTTTTTTTTTAAAAGCAAGAATCTGGCTGTAAATTGATATTAACATTTTCCAGTATATGTGTAAAACACATGTTTCAGAAGAATAGAAGAGAGAAACTGTCACTCACTGGGAAGCTTTAGAGCTATCTGGCTCCCTGGGAAACTGCATGCAACTATTCTGGTGTCCAAGGGTTTGACCAGTGAGTTTCCTCTTCCTGCAAAGAATGAATGCAGAAGTAATAGAAAGTCTGAGGGGGGAAGATTTTAGCAAATGGCTAAAGATACTCCTATTCTGCTAACTTCAGCAGGTAGGAAGCAGGTGGTGGTGGAAGAAAAAAGGGTGGGAGAGGAGAAACGCCTACCTTCTCCCAGCAGTTAGCAGAGGGAAAGGGCAGGAGACTAAACTAGGAGGGACTCACACACTTGCAGTTCAGCCCTCTAAAATCCCTTTGTGGTGCTGCATTGACATGCAGTGATGCTGCCAGGTCATCGCAGTCCCAGCACTGCCACACAATGTCAGGATGTTCTGCTCTGATTGCCCGGGTCTTGCTGTGACTCCCTTTCATGATGGCACTTGGGGACTGAAACTTAACGCTCTGGCATGGCACAGCCTCATTCACGTTGTCACCAGTTGCTTATAAAAATTCCATATGCCTGGGCAGGAAAAGTGACTTCTTGAACATCATGCTTATTTTACTACCCACTTTTCAGGGCAGTTTTCTGAAGTTGGTATTAATTTTCTAATCAAATTGGCACCTACATGTCAATTTTTTACTTCATTTATAAAAATAATGGGTAAAAGTAAGGCCCTTTAAAAAGGTTCATCCTTTCATTTTTTGATGGCATATTGACTTTATAAGATTGTAAAGGCATGAGTGATATATTAGGGAGTCCCTATAACTTTACTTAAAGCAAAAATTAGAAAGTGATCGAAAAGTTTTATAGAGGAGAGCAGAAATATAATTTTAAGCCTCTTAAAATTGCCTGAACTGTGAAATCAAGTAATGAACACTAGAAAAGGATCTGTCAGCTGGAATCAAAGCTTAGACTAGTCAGCATTTTCTTCCTAAACCTTATTATGACGAAGATTTTTCATCTCTGCACTCTGTTCAGCCCAACAAATAAACCGGCTTGACCTCCACCTGTTACTTGGCGAAGTCTGCTGTCATCTTTGACTAAACCCTTTTCTTCCCCTTCAAAGCCCTCTGCACCACTGAGAAGGTGGGAAGATGCAGCTGTGCGCTGATTCAAGTGGATACCAGTTCATAACCAGACAGCATTTCACAGTACAAATTACAAGCAACGGAGGAGAAAAAAAAATGTAGTGCCAATGAATTCTGGAAGGGGGCAACATTTTTCATCATTTTAACAATGAGATTTTCATAGAAAGAAGTACTTTTTGTGTGTGATATTATGAACTAGCATTTGGAGCAAGAAACATTTTGCTTATGCCATAACAATGAACCTATGCTAACACCACATATGAAGAATTAAAGAATATAATGGAAGCTATTTGTGTTTCTTTTATATTGCAGAAGTTGAATGCAGTAGCTATTTCAAGGAGGTTCAGCTCCAAATGTGTGTACTTTTCTGGACTTAGAAACAAGTCATGGCTACTCACTGCAACATTGCTAAATAAAAAAAAAATATATATATATATCATATGGAACACAGAACAACAAGATAGGTCATGAGGAAAACCGTATAGCAGTCATTTCTTCAAATATATCATCATGACAAAACCATGCAAGAAGCTTTCTAATACAAAGACATATCAGAAAAAGCCATTTCATATAAAGTTGGACTTCTCTGGGTGATTAATGCTACGTTCAACAAAGGAGACAGTGTCTGTCTAATTACATTAAATACTTATCTTCTAGGGATTGGCAGGGTGTTTCTGCTCAATGTCACTTTTCATGACAATGTAATGATAGATCCGTTTACTTACCAGTGCCATTAGCAAAAATTGTACTGTTTTCTCAACTGCCCTCATATCACGAAAATATTTGATTAACACACTGTAGCTTATCTAATACTCTAAGCAACATATTCTGCATAGTTTTCTCTCTATTAAAAGAACAAGATTACAGCTTGTAAAATTTTTATTGCACTCACACAAAAATAAATGAATAATGTGTGATATACTTCAAGTATCTTACTAGTTCACAGAACGGGTTTATTTAATTTAAAATGCTAACTTGTACTTAACACATTAGGATTCGGAGGGAAACAAGGAAACAAACAAAATAGGTGCTCTGATGTACTACTTTCCATCCAGTCTTTAGTTACTACTTCCTTTTCATTTTAGCACGTCTTTTGAAACTTTTAGAACCTTAGACGGAAAAAAAAAGGTTTCATTCCTTTGCTGAAGAATAGATATGGCCATCTCCCAAGTATTTAAAATTCACCACATCATGAACTGACTCTTCGTAGTCATGCTACTGTGCCAACATACAAAGAACAATAAACCTCTGGAAGAATGTACACAGCAAAGGCAGTTTATATAGTAACAAGATAATTTCATAAACCTATATTGAAAAGAAAGGCTGTGATGTAACATCCTAGCAGTATATATCAGCTACCTGATATTTACTAACAAGGTTAAACTACTATCTGTTTGTCTCAGCACTCTTCATAATTCACTTTTTAATGGATGGACAGGAAAAGTCAGCAGTGTATGGCACAGATCATTTTAGAAATAGGACAAGACAGCTTACTGCAGTATCTATTTCAAAACGTGCTCCATCTTTCCATAAGATCACATCAAAAGTCTATACTTAGCAACTACAATACTTCAAATCTACTCGTAAATCTTCCGATGGGTAGATTTCTATTTATAAGTAAAAGGGTGAATTTGAGAAAACAAATAACCCCAAGGAGGAGGTGCCACAGTCAAATGGTGCCATGTGCAGTCCCCAGGTTCCCACCTTGGGGTTTTATGTGTGTGCAGAGGAAGGCACGTGGGAAGCTTCATTCCATGAGGAGTAAGGACGTCAACACCATTTTGTTACAGCTCCTCACGGTGCCACAAAATGGCAGCAAGCGTGTACCCCAAGTGACTCCCATTCGGCAGGACTCGGTACGGCGAGGCAGAATTAACCAGCACCGGCTTTCAAATCCCGTACAAGTGACTCTTGCAGCGAGAGGATGACACCGCAGCCAACTGCCACATATGACTCTCCAAATTAATAATGGATTTAGGATTTAGTTCCCTGAGCTGCGAGGGTTTGGGGTGTGTCTGCAATTATCTAGATATAAGTCTGACACACATTATGCTTCTATCAATGTCATTTCCCTTAGTAGCCAACAGATTATCAGCAGCTTTGTGATATTCCAGGTGTCAAAGAAGAATTAAAACCACAACAATTGCACAAACAAAGGGACAAAAGACGGGATACGTGTTTCTGAGCTCTGCATATCAATTTAATATGTGCAGCTGACAATGATGCAAATGTCCTCGGGAGAGAGGCAGCAAGATCTGTGCCCAAACATACACACACCACCGTCAGCAAGATGGCAGAGAACAGAAGCAGTAGGATTCCCAGCCCAGGACACATGCCTCAGCAGGCAAAGCAACCCAATGAAACAATCCTCTGGTTGGGGAGAATTTTGGAAGCACCTGATATGGAAAAGGGCCCTAAACAAGCCAGATGGTACTTTTAGCTGGCAGCAGAAAGTAGGAGACAGCCAAAAACATTACAGCATTTCCCCAAGAGGCCAGCAAATCGATTTTTAACCTTTTTTTTTTTTTTAGAGTGACGCTATGAATATAAAAAATAATGTTTCTATGCATTTTTAAATTGCTAATTTTATGAATAACACACTTAAGAAGGCAACAACTGGCAGAGATGAGAAAGCAATGGATTCTCACTTTCCCGCGGTAGTTGTATATTTGACATCAGGTTTCTATTCAGTCACTGCCACTGTTTACTCTGAATTAAGTGCCAGTTTTTGTTCAGGGTTTTCCACAATAACATTAAAGAGAAAAATTCTGTAACAGTAGAGAAAGAGTACTGTAAAATCACAACAGCACTACAGTTCTCACAACATGGGAGAAATGCTCTTTGCAAGACTGCTTTGCCCTCTTACAACCTGGCCCCCCAAAATTACTGGGTTTCTAGATCATTTTTTAACAGAAGGCAAACAATTTATTTAATACCTACAAGTTCCCATTTGGCTAAGGATTTGCATAAGAAATACAGCTGTTTTGGGGATCTTTTAATTTTTAAAAGCTCTAACTGGCCCAAACTGGCAATTCTGCCTGGATTACAGGACTGCTTTCGGGACTCATTTTGATGTCAGACATTGAGCCGAAGCAGTTTCTTGCACAGCACGTTCAGACTAGGTGTGGCCAAGTGGTTTTCACTCAAGAAACAGGAAAGGGACATAGGTTGTAAGGACTGAAAGAGCAGGGAGAGACAGACGAGTTGTGAAGGAACTGGCAATGACCACCACACTTTGCTTCAAACATACCCCTCACATCGAGCGTTGAAGAAGTTCAGAGGAAGAGTGAAGATGATGCCTTACTTTCATTTGTCGCTATTTCAGCAAAGAGTAACGGCGAGCCCGAAGACAGGGTTAAATCTGGACTACGTCCAAAGTGCTTTCTCCTGTTCAGAGCACAGTAGTGCATTAGCGTACTACATCACAGATAAAACTCCTGGAGACAAACGTGGGCTGCTCTAATAAAATGGGATGTTACACTAAGTACAAAGAAAGATAATCCATACGTTTATATTTTTTTCCAATCTCATTGACTATAAATCCTTACTTTTAAAATAAAAGCTATTTCCTTCCTACTTAGGTGGAACCTAAGACTTTTGCTGATAAAATGGCCCCACTCTTTTTGAGAGCACTGCTCTTGGACACGAGGACTGGAGGGACCATTTCGTTTTGCTGGCTTTTGGGGGATCAAAGATCTTCAGGCAAATCAGCGAGGGAAATGAAGACTGTGCACAAAACAGCAAAACACAGCCTATAATTTTCCAGCTAATTTTAGCTACAGGATATCTTATGTTATGCTTTTTGGTGTATATCGCACTAATAATAGCTGCAACCAGTGATGTAAGAGAAGAGCAGAAGGAATGAGCTCACTAGGGCTGCCAGCCGTGCAAGAGCAGCGTGGGCAAGCCGAGGTGGAAGATGCTGTGGATTACCTGCTTGCCTCCAAGCAAGACACCAATGAACTCAGAATGAAGCTACAGCCAGTGTACGTGCTAGAGGAAGACACTGATGTACTTTTAAGTCTTCGTGGAGCCGGAAAACATAAGAAAAATAGGATTATTTAAACAGTATCCCTTACTTGGGCTGCAATGTCCTCATTACTGTCACTCCAGTGGGGCTTGGCTGTATGGGGACGAGCTGAGGGGTAGCACTACATTCATGCCATAAGCTGTGGAGTTATGGGTCAAGGTTACAGACTACCCACTCCAGGGAAATAACACAGCTGCCATAATAGCACATATATGTTCCTGGGGGTATAGGACGGCTCTGCAGCCACTGAGCCAAATCATTACCTGAGCTAAAAGGCCACTAGACAGATTTCTCTGCTTTCCTATGCTGACTGCTGTGGTCGAAGTGTTGGGGCAGCAACTAACTCTGAAGAAGTTGGTACCTTGTCAGAGGTAGCATATTGGACGAAGTGAGCCTTCAGCCCAGTTGGGAAGAACCATTTTCCTCCTCTCTGTGGGCAGATCCACAGTTTTTGATGTGAGCATTTGGAGGCTGGCATGTGCTGCACTTAGCAGCTGAGAAGCAGGAAAACTGCAGTAGGTATCCAGCTCAGTGAAGTTAAGAGCTCAGGAATGCTCCTGGTTTTGTGCAGAAGCAGTGGATGAGGAACATCTAGAGTCAGCGCAACAAACACAGTGTGGGAAAGGAAACAAAAAAAAAAAAAAAAAAGAGAGAAATGTAACACAGTCTGCTTCCCCTTCCCGTTCCTGCACCATCATCTCTCTGTCCCCTAACACCTCTCCTTGCACATTTCAACTCGGGTGAGAATGTTTGCTTTAAAACGAAGCCTGTTTTCTCCTTTAAAACAAAGATCAAAATGTGTACAGTAGCTGCACTGTGTTATGCAGCGTAGTGATGGTTGTACTGGGAATGTTAATAAACAGTGCCGAGAGCAGAACTTCTGCATAAAAAAGGGTGTATGTTACATCTCTCCTCCTCTCCCCCGTTTCATGCAGTATTTACACAGCTGTGCTTTGTAAAATGTGTAGGGGAGTTTTTTGTTATTATTTTTTGGTAATTTATTTACCTAAGATAGCCCAGCATCTGTTTTGTGGTGAGCTTCTTTCACAAAGTTTCACAGTTGCCTTGACTGATGCAAAAGGAGGTCATGGTCCTTGCTCAGTGATCCTAAAACCATTTGTTTCAACCACTTAGCCATTCTGTTTGGCTAATTTGTGTCCTGTTCTGTGTTTTTGGTTTGTCCTCTGCTTAGAAATGCACATCCCTTGGGGACTGATCTGGCTAGGTGAGTATTTTAGTTATCTGTTTTATAAAATGCAGAAGTGCACAGGAATTTGCAATAATATGCATCATTTACTGGCTCTCAATGTGTACTGTATATTGGCTCTGAAGACTACTAATATTTTCCAGCTGCCTCCAAAACCAGAGTTCAGTGCAGTCTTTGCAGTGGGTCCTTTCCCATGACTGCCTACACAGGTGATGAAGACTTTTCCTGTGTCCTGAAGAATTAATAAACCTGAACATTTCTGTACCAGCATACTAGGAGATAAAATATTGCTCCTGCTTCCCAAACACATTAGAAAAAGCAAGTCTGCTGATCTCAACTGCTAAGACAGCACATGAAAGGAATGCAGTCCATTTCCTAACCAAGATCTAATCTATAGAAGAGTTTATAGATCCAAGTCAACATCCTGAATTGGTCCCAGAAGCAAATAAAAAAAAAAGAAACTAGTTCAACTTTTGGAAGACAGGTACAATACTCTCAATGTGTTTAATCCCATTTTGCAATTAAACAGTCCCATGCTGCACTATCAGATGATCTTCAAGGATAACTGCATCAGAGCAGACCCGTCTGGAGCTCTCAGAGATTCATGTCTGACAGCAAGCAATGCGCAGCGATGTTCAGACAGAGAGTGCTTCTGTCCTTCAGCATCTTTGTACTCGAGCTTTCAGTGATTACTGCTGAAAGCATGTAGAAAGTGTAGAAAGTGTCCCAGTAATGAAGAAGCTTACAGGTTTCACTTGGTGACAATGGTGAAGCATAAATCATCTCTTTGCTTCATTTGTATATGTTAAAGAGGATAGGTGGCGGAATACGGCTCAGCCCGCAAGGACATCTGAAGAACATTAGGTACATGGACTATTGATGCAGCACTCCTGTCCCAGCAATCCCTTTATCTCCAGGAAGCATTTCTCCAGTCTTTGTCAGGGAACAATTTTCTATGCACTAAATCTTTCTTATCAATCTGAAAAATGACTCAGATGAGGCCACCTGTGTGTGGAGCCGAAGATCAGCTCAGGTGGTCTTATGGTGGTCACGGCACGCAGAAGATCTGCTTTTAAGTTGGTCATTAAAGTCAGTGAAAATGGTATGTGTGCATGATGGCAGCACTAGGGCAGCTGAAAACACAGCTTTAATTTGATATCTGAAGTGAAGCACTTTCTGCAGTTTCTAACTCAGAACTCCTACAGGTCTGTACCCCTTCTCAAATGATGGATTTCCTGACGTCTGGAATTAGGTGCAAAGAGCAGGGCTGTGACACTGAGTGACTGACTTCTCTGGGACCGTAATGAAGGGGTGTCTTTCTCAGGGGATTACAGCACAGCTGAGGTATGTGCTCCAACACTTGCATGGGACCACTGATTTTAGTAAAAATGAAAAGTACAGTTTAGGGTGAATCTCGGGGCCCAATCTGTTGTATTGCCTGGTTTCTGGGGAAAAAAAAAAAAAAAAAAAAAAAGAGCCTTTGAGAGGTGTGAAAACATCTAGAACTTTTCAATCTGAACGGACTTTTCAATCAGTACTTCTTTTCCCATCTCTCACTTCCTTCCTTGTTGTTGAAACAGTAACGCCAGCAGCATGGCATGTTGTCACAGGTCTCATGCCACTATGTGAATTGCCAAAGAAAAGCTGAGCTATTGATCCAGTAGTAATTTGCTGTCAAAATGACGATGCCTATTATAGCAAATGAGTAGTGTTAATCATTTGACTTGATGAATATTATTGGGAAGAAGTGACAATGCTCAAAGCACCACAGCTGACCTCCTGCATTTTTCCTGGCTCACGTTACGTTCTTGATCTTTGCTGGCCTACCAATTAGCGTTTAAGTTATCCATTAAGGTGCAGCTCTGGAAAAGTTCTGTTTAAAATAAACAACAACTTATATTGGTGAGTAACTCATCAACTATGCGGCAGGCTGATTCTGAGTGCCTGGCAGAGAAACACACACATTTTGTGCTGTATCTGATAAAAGATCTATAATGTGCTAACACAAACCTATCATGTAGCACCTGTGACTAACAGATTGTGATATCAAAGTCTTGATGCCTAAGTGCTCCTGTAAATGCATTAAACTTTTAGCGGCAGGAACTGTAGACTGCCAGTGACAAGGAGCTGATACGGTATTTCAGTAAAAGTTGATAACTGTTATTTCTCTAAGAAGAAAAGAAAACTTACGTTCTTAAAAACCACTGGGCAGCTTGTGTTTTGATGGGATACTGCAATTCAGAGAGCAGGAATAAGGGAACACGTGGATTCTATGGAAGTAAGAAACATTTAAGGACAGTTCCATATTTTACTGGAGCTGAAGTTCCTTAAGTATGCTCTGATTCTGCATTTCACTTTGGGCATCTGCCTGTTCAGCTGAAACCAGCAGCACCCACACAGGGCACATTTAACTCCATGTACCACTGATGGAAGCAAGAAAGGCAGCACAGGCCAGACATGCTCTGCTTCTCACCTGTGGCAGAACGAGGTTGTTGGAAGACTCTGTATGAGTGGGAGAAATGTGGGGAGCTGTGTATAATGCCTTGGAGATGAGACATATGTGTCTGAACAGGGATGGGGAAACGAGGTGCATGGGAACAGGAATCCTAGGCACAGTGCATGGTCTAACACAGCTCAGAAAGAGTTCTTTAGAGAAAATAAGCAGTGGACGTTAGCATGGACCTGGGAGGCAAGAGGTTCTGTCTGCTGTACTGCTCGTGGTATGTCTTCAGCTGAACGGCACAAATCAGCCTGCTGAAGTTCTCTGTGCTGTAAACCAACATGTTCTGGCCATCAGAGAAACTGGATCCGCTTCTGACCTCCTGTTAGAAAAGCCAAACTATGCCGTGGCTGGAGGTTTGTCTGCTTGTGCAATGTTCCTGCTGTCTGCAGATATTAAGTTCAATGGAGGAAAAAAAGGCACTGGTGCCTACTGATAGAAGTGTCAAGGTATGTAATGAAGCTGCCACACAAGGCAGGTACAATCTTCATGGCTATGTGAGTGGGCTGTCTGTTTTTTTCTTTACACACTGAGAATTGGAGGGCAACACAATGTCACATCTGGGAAATACTGAGTAAATATAATTGGCAGGGATCCTGGATGCAGACCTCCTCTAGTTCTAAGAAATTGAGACGTTTCCTTGTTTTTGTCTTTCGTAAGTGGGTATATGAGTATCCAACCAATTCAGCTTAAGGAAGTTAACAAAGATCATGAAATTCCCGTGCCTACTTACGATCCAGTCAGTGAAAGCTGCCCACTACAGCAAGTCACAGAAAAGTAATGCTGGAGTTTTATTTGATATTGATTACTCCAGGTCTGAAATTGAATGTTTTCCCAGAAAAAAATGATTTTTTTTTCTTTATTTTGTATGAAACATGGTTCTCATGTTTTTCATATTTTCTACAGTCAATACTTTGAATCGTTGGCAGTAATGTAGCACAGTCATTGCAAACTTCTCTGCGCTCTGGCTTAGTGTGTGATGTTGAATTTGATGAGCCCATAGACCTTTTGCCTGAGGACAGATCGGATGTACTCTGCATCACTGATGCTGGGACATACTGCACAGATTTTCTTTTCTAGGTAGTGCCAGACAGCAACAGTGTTCAGGGCATGAAGAACACATAAAGAACACAGTCTAGGATCTCCCCTATACCGCTTCTCTGGCGTTTCCAAGATACAATTCTGAACAGACTCTGAAATTAAACTCATCTGATCTATGCCTGAATGAGTCTTTCTGACTTGCAAGGCATAAAGAAAAGGTTAGTGAATATGGAGAAGTTTTCTTGCATGTTGAGAATCTTTTAAAAAACCAGCCCATTCCAGATTTACTAAGGCAGTTATTGAAACAGCTTGGACCAGTTGCCTGCATATGGTCCTTTCCTAACCAGCACTGGGGAGAGACGTGGTACTAGTAAGTTAGAGGTCACTGCCACTGCAAGGAGAAGGCTCCAGAATAGGATCTCAGCTCCACAGCTGCATAGAAATTGCTCAGAAATTATTTTCAGACAGTCCCATAGATAGTGGCAAGAGAATGAACAGTGCTAGCCTGAGTGGTGTAGTAAGCAATCATGAGGCTGACTTTAATAGCATCTTTACTATCAAAGACGTGTCCAGCAGTCTAACAGGGAACTCTCTAGCTTACTGTAGGTTCATATAATATTATCAACTCCATGAGACCCTGGAACTGTAAATATGTCTTTCAGGCATGCAGTGCAAGTGTGATTATTAACTCCTTAAGGTTTTTTGCACTGAAAGACTCATTTGGTTCCTGGGGTTTTCAAGGCGAAGACATGCAAGAGCTCAGGGCAGAGCAGCAGGGTGCAGCTGGGGTGGGAGAAGGTGGGTTCCCACGGCACGAAAAGCCACATCCATCCTTCTGTGGAAGGACCACAGACCTCAGCCCATTCTGAAGATGGGTGCAGTGCTGTAAGCTGGTCAAGACCACAACTGAAGCAGAGCTAATTGTCCCCTCAGAAATCTCAAGGAGTACAAACACCTACCTCTCTTGGGATTACTGTCCTGCAGAGACCAAACTAACTTGAGGAAATACAAGTACCAGGAAGATCTAAGTAAAGAAACTAAGAGGATACTCTGAATTTACATTTTAAACATTTTTCCATGCCACACTGTAGGAATACAACGGCAGTGAAATTGGCAAATACCATCCATATGCTACCCTACAAAAGGACTGACAGAGCACAATGTGAATATTACTCCTGGACTGAATCAGAGAATGCATTAAAAAATGCATAAGTAGGATACTGATATATATTAACTCAATCTTATTATGGAATTAAAAAGCTTATACCTGTAATTATGGCTTACCCCCTTTACCAGCAGACCTGCCACAGAACTGAACAGAGGCCAGCTTTATACCAGAGTTCAAAGCCAGTATGATGTTGCCTTATTTTCTTACTAACATCATCTTTATCCTCTCTTGCCCTTCTTCTCAGTTAACAAGAGTTATGTACTGAAAGTGCTGAGATAAAGTAATGGTAAGGAGGATACCGCAAAAGGTATTTGAAAAGCAGAAGTAATTTACTACATGTCTGCTTTGTTTTACTTCCTAAGCCTTCCTGTTGTGAGAGGAAATTCATCTTTTCTGGCAGACTCCAGCCTTTTTAGGCCTGAGAGCTCCCCAGGAGCTTTCGAGTGCAGGTAAATGGATGCGAGACTCAAGGAGTACAGTACAAGAACATGGAATTAATGTTGGTTTTTGCTTTGGCTGTCACGTCTGACGTACAAGGAGAGTGCTATATCGCTTGCAAGAAGTATCTAGATGTAAAAAACACAAGGCTGAGTCCTCTGCTCATTACCATGGGTCTGAAATGCCAAGAATGGAAAGGTCGTGTTGCTGGTGGGTGAAGCATAGAGGACTTATGCCCCGTAAAGTCTCCACATGAGGCAGATGTCAGGGTGCCCTGAGCCCGGGGCCCTACCAAGTAAGAGCTCAGAGGAAGGGCTGTGGCTGGACAATAGGTGCAGCTTGTATTCTGCACGCAGCGGAGACCCCGAGAGTAGGCACAGGGGAAGCATCCACTGCCTAATCTAAATAGCACACAGAGTGGTTTTGTCCTCTTCTGTTCTCCTGCCAGTTTGCACATATGTTCTGAGTATACAGCCTGCCCTCCAAAGACCACTTACAGGGGCAATCACAGGGAAGCAAAGCAGGAAGAAAGTATCCAAAAAGGGAATTTGTTCAAGAGAAAAAAATGGAGACAGATGTAGAGTGACTAGTCACGGCTGGCGGTAAATAACCCTCTGCCTGGAGTGCTCTCTAAGAGGAGTTCACATATTCCATTTCATATTTCCTTTCTAGGAAGTCAAATCTTTGTTTTCCTGGCATTTGTTCCTTTTTTTCTTTCCCTATATATTTTTCCCTGCTGTACAGTGTGAAATTGTTTTCTCCTTTTCCGTCTCGTTTCTATGCTGCGTTCTCTTTCAAGTGTGACATTTCTCCAGCCACCCTCTCATGCAGACCTCAATTTCCCTGCACTGTCCCAGGCAACATTTTCTGCTATAAACCTCTCCTACCCTCTGTGCCTTGAGCACTGCCCTCTTCCTCTATGCGTGCACCAACATAGAGAGGTCTCCACACCTGCTCCTGCATTACAGTCTCCACTTTTTCTCACGTGCACACCTCAGAATTAAGCAAATGCAAGACACATCGACAGAATATTCATCCTCTCACTCCCATAAACCTGTCAAGGCACATAGGCCAAGAAGCTATCTCTGCATAAATCTAAATCTCCTGCGAGGAAGCAATCTACTCAGAGGTAATAAAGCCAAAGGATATATTATTATCTTTGGTGTGGATCCTATTGGGCTGGGAGGTTGGCTGCTGGCTCCTCGCACTGAACTTCCCTTCCCCGCCAGAGCAGCTAGCCCACAGACACGTCTAAGCTTCCTTTCCTTGCTCTGATTTCCTCCTCCTGTTGTTTGGCTGGTAACCCAAAGGACAGGGTTCAATTATGGAGTTTAGGAACCTGGCTTATGCTGCTCTGCCAGCACAGGACAAAAATTCTAGCTTGCCATCAGAAGCAGCATCCTTCTGCACCGCTGATACCTGCATTATCCCACACAGCATAGAGTGAACCACAGAGAAGAAATGCCAAGTGGAACAAAAGCATGGTTTTAGTCTTTAAACTTCTGTGAATTTCACTGAGAGAAAAACAAAACAAGATACGGAAGAAACTTGGAGATTACTGTATGTTAAAACTGTGCCATCATTCCCGATTGTAGATTAAATAAACGGCAAGGCCTTTCTCTGGACAGGAGAGACATTGGAAAGGACGGATCTGAAACAGGGCAGGGGCTTCACCCCTCTCAGAATGGAGCACTGTGGCAAGACACCAGGTAATAGGATGTTAACACCATTTGTAAGGCTTTCAGATGACCAGTATTTCTAGGCAGACGCCCCACTGAACATCATAACACATTTTATAGTTATGGAAATAAAGCACCCATGTCAAATACAAAGGATCAGACATTAGCATCCGACCCGGGTGTGGTTGCTGAGGTAAGGCATGGCACTGTGCACAGCATCCAGGCAGGATGTGTCCCTCTCTGTTACTCAGGGGGGAGCACTTTGTTCCAGTGACATACCACTGTCGCCTTGGCATGAAAGGACACCAGTACTGTTTGAGTACCTGATGAGGTACTGATGAGATACCACCACTGATGAGCTGGGGGTTTGGGTAATCTTCCTGCCAGCCGTGCTCTTGCAGGTTTTGCAGAGAAGCTGAGGCAATGAATTCACAGGAGAGGCTGCTGGAAAGCCACAGCAGAAGGCTCAGGGTGGGGCTGAGTGGCTATAGCATGAAGATTGAAAGTGCATCCCACGCAAGCAGGATAAAGCTCTTTTTCTTCTCCACTGCAACAGTGATAGATAGCTTGATGAATCTGAGCTATATCTAGTTGGTACCTGGCTTGAGTCCCTCATGTTGCAAGGTGATTTTCTGCCATTTTACAGGCAAGCCTAGGCAGAACCGGGGATTTTTCATAATAAAAGAGCAAGGTCTTGAGGAAGGATGTACCTTCCTTCTCCTTCTCCTTCTCCTTCTCCTTCTCCTTCTCCTTCTCCTTCTCCTTCTCCTTCTCCTTCTCTCTTCTCTCTTCTCTTCTCTTCTCTTCTCTTCTCTTCTCTTCTCTTCTCTTCTCTTCTCTTCTCTTCTCTTCTCTTCTCTTCTCTTCTCTTCTCTTCTCTCATCTCTTCCTCTTCCTCTTCCTCTTCCTCTTCCTCTTCCTCTTCTCTTTTTTTTCTCTTCACTCTGCTCTTCACTCCTCTCCTCTTCATTCCTCTCCTCTCCTCTTCACTCCTTTCCCTATCTGAGAACCTCAGGAAGTTTGACACGGGCAGTTCTGCTTAAGCCCCCATCCCACTTGTCCACGTAGGGCTTTAGGTACTTCTCTTGCCCAGCTTAGCACTCCAGTGCCATTCTCTAGACAGGACTTGGATGAGACCAAGGTTATGAAAACATGTGGGGAGTATCACCAGAAGTGACAGCAAAATTAATAGCTAGCCTCTGGCTGCTGTATAAATGAAGAACATTTGCCATTAATAAAGAGGACCCCAAACTTTGGGGGGAGCTAGCCTTCAGTCTGATCATGATGTCGAAGCAGTGAACCGGTCAGCTTTTAGCCATCTGTGCCTGAGAGGAGGTTGTGATCTCTCCTTCCGATGGCCGCTGATCTTTTGTTTGTGCTTCTGCCACTCCATGAGCAGAGTAGCTCAGTACAAGGTGAAGCTCTGCCTTACATCATCTGGAGACTGGAGCGGGTGGAGGAAACAGCCCCCAGCATCTACGGAGCAGGACACCTCGCTGAAAACACCAGAGCCCTGGGGACCACGGTGGCAAGGCAGTCACAGGGAGCCTGGCACTTGTCTGCCTGCAGGTCCACCCTCTCCTCCTGCCAAAGTGCCACATCTGCACTCAATAAGGGCCCACAAGCTGGCTCCTCCTCATTAGAGGAGAGAGGGCAGCTGGCAGGGGATCCTCCAAGGGCTCCCAGGCGCGGGAATCAGTCCCCTCCCAGTCTGGAATAGCCCAAATTTGGTGACTTTCTGGGCATGCTGTAAAGGACAGCTGTTTGACAGGGTCTCCAGAGAAAGCTGTGGGTATGTTTCCTACATGATGAAGGATATAGGTGGCTGGCCAAGTGCCCACAGAACTGATTTTAATGCTGTTCAGGTTGAATTTACTTTTCTATGCCGTACAGTTCATTATACACAGTGCCCTGGACAAGCATGTGTTGTTTCAGAACAAACCAAAAACATACTAATTTAAATCCAAACAAACAAGAAAGGAAAAAAGCATGTATTGCGAAAGACCCTTTGGGCTGTTTAGAGGGCCTTCCCAAACACTGGGAGGCTTCTCAAACACTGGGAGATGAAAGTACTGACTGTGTTTATCTAACAAATAAGACTTTTGTTATTTTTATTGGCAATAAATACATGAATATTTAGCTGTAACCAAAATCAAGCCACTAGCTTTACCTCTATATGTAGCACTGACCCAGAAAAATATTTTCAATAGTATTAAGCACCCAGATGATCTCAAGATAAGTGACCAACGGACAGTTAAATACATAACGTAACATAACCCAAAAGATAATCAGCAAGAAAGATCACACATAAAAATTAACTGAGAAGGGGCAGAAGAGCTGCTTCCTAAAGCTTATGAAGTTTAATACCCAGTGATAGCTATTTTGATAGAAACCTCCAATCACACTTCAGACGACATTGTAAGTCTCTTAAAAGTCATTACTAAGTGATCTCGAGTGTTGTAGAATGCTTGAAAAGTCCTTCTACCTTACATAAGTTTAGGGATATTTATTTAAATAGTATAACTGTGGGGAACACCCCAAACAGGTGCTGCTTTTTGCTAAGCGAATGTCACTGCTATCCCAGAACTGAATCTGGACATTTTGACAGAAACAGACAGTGTATCTTTTGCTGCATTATTTAAATACTTAAGATATTTGGCAAAAATACAGAAGTGACACACTACAGAAACATTTACAGCTGCAGGAGCAATAAAACCTCTACAGTATTTTCATTAGACTGACCTTTTCTCAGAAGAAGTTACAAGATTTTTATAATAGAGCACCTTTCTATACAGCATTCAGTGTACTCTGATAACAAAATGAGCAACTGGAGATAATTTTCTCAGGCTCCTGAAAGCCGTGGCTTACCTGGCTCCACTTCATGCCATCCACTTGACTGGCTGCCACTTCCTGGAGAGCGCCCTTGGCTTGTATAAAACGGCTCCTCACCAGGACTGTCCATTTCATCCTCCACAGATTTGAGACGTTTTGTAGAGCTGAAGAAGTAAAAACACATAATAACTACTATATATATGGAAAGGAACAAAGGCACGTCTTTTGGGACATACCTTGCTAGCACTGCTTGAGACTAACCTGCTTATGGAAACTACAGCCTTTCAAGGAGTCCAAACTGAACCCCTAAACACATCTTAATTTAACTAGTTGACAGTTTAACATTTAGGCTTTTATTGGGCAAAAAGTAGGATATTTTTCAAAGCACACAGAGGTCAATAAAATAATTTAATTTGTGTTGCATTATTTTTGCAATTTGAATGAATACGGTAATAACATGCAAGACATTTTAACTGTCAGATTTTTGCACAGCTTAGTCTGAAAGACGTATTATTTATCAGTTCAAACTTGTATTTTCAGTCTTTTAACTGTAGCTGTAAAATTAATCCAGACTTCAGTCCCATAAGAAGTGTAGACAAATGGAAGAATCCATTCGTGGTTCAAATGTTCGCATTATCATACAAGTACAAACATTTTACCCTATAACTGTATAAAAAAGCCCCCACCAGGTACCTCTGCGCAGTGTCAGTACTAAAGGACTCCCTTGTAATCTACCACACCTCCATTACCAACAACTCAGGAGACAGAAGAGCCCTTCCAGCGGTCTCTGATGGTCAGTGACTCAGACTCCAGCAGTTTGGTAGGGAGAGGATCCCAAAGCCAAAGACACTCAGGTTGGCTCTGTTTTCTATAATGAGTTGTACAGACTGCGTGGGGACATTACTGAGAATTTCTCTTTTAAGTACTTTTCCAAGGCTGGGTCAGCTCACTTTTTACCCCAAATCTGTATTCTATTAAGATTTAAGGCATTCAAGAACAGGCTCCTCTGTACAGGGGGAACATATTTAAAAGACATCAAATATTCCAATTTCTGCTGGTCTAGAACTTGCAGTCTCTGTGCAGCTCTTCACCCGAAGCTCTGCGCAGGTATACGAAATCAGTTTGTGAGAAACAGGAAGAATAATTTTTGTGGTATGTGTGGAATGCAGGTTTGGCCATTCCGTAATTTAGAGAATTGTTATGTGTCAATAGGGGAAATTGTGTGCATACAATATAATTACCGCCTGATAATTCCGCTGACTCTGTGTATTTAAGGAATATTTTTTTTTCTGACTGGGAACAGCCTAATGAGAGGAAAACAAACATATCACCAAGTTATTAACTACCCATGCTGTTTATAATTGTGTCCTTATCACTGCTAGCTATTTGCAGAAGAACAGAAGAGTAACAACTGAGCTCTTAAGTAACTGATAACCTCACTTTTTTGCTTCTGGATCCACAACCAAACTCTACCCAAGAATGGTGCTAGTGATGGGCACTGTAAATGGGGTGCACAGTTTATATGCAAAGAAGAAAGAGGACAAAGTTTATAACTGATGTGTAATGGGAACTGTAGTCACCAAACTTCATAATGTACACTAACTGCAAGATGTAGAATGTTCTTCCAGTTACTGCCAGCTCTAAGAAGCTATGGCTAAGAGCCTCCCTCTAAAGATTTTCTTTTCAGAAAATAAAAAAACACAGCCATATTCAAACTGTAGTCTTTTTACATGTGTACTTGCTTACTGCAAAGCTGATGGCACTGCAGACTGAGATAAAAATGTCAAACAACCCTGGGCTGAAGTTAGACTTTCTTGTCATGTCTTTGAAATAAGTGATCTATTTTGGCCGTGGGGGAAGAAAAATCAGTCCGTTTCTTTAATAGCGTTCAAAACTACCAGAGTGACTGGGCTTGTTTATAAATCTAATCTCATGGATGCTTAAAGTAAAATGATAGGGTAAAAAATAAAAAATATCCTTGTCTGGCAGTTGGTATCTAAGCCAAAATCAAAATGAAACTGGGTAGTCATCTGCATTAACAACTCACAGTTTTCAAATCGTTGTCACAAATTTCTAAATGCTATATGAACACCAGAATGCATTAAAGACTAAGATCCTAAAACTGTATTAGTCTCACAGATAACACTTACGAAGATAAAGAATGCATGTAAGTCTATTTTAAGATTTTCCTGCCGGGACAAAGTAGCTCATCTCGATAAGCTCCCAATTCTCTTCTGCCACCACTAAAACTCCAACAGTTCCCGTGGAACTTCTCCTGATACACCAAGACATGAGCCAGAAGTTACACAAGGCAATGCAACTGATTTTCTTCAAAGTTTGTATATATAAAAAGAACTTTAACAGCAATCCAGTTGAACATTCAGCTCTGTGAATCTGAAACAGCTCCCCATCCTGAGGCCCCCAAACAACTTGTCAAATAATTTAGTGGTTACTTTCCCAGATGAGTAATGATGCTTGCCTGGGTTTCCAAGTAACTTGGCAGTAGGCAAAGATTAAATTACCTGGTAGAGGATGTGCTAGGTAAAGACCTCCTCATTGCTCCTGGGCTCATGCTGTAGTATGAAGAACTTTCCAAATCTGAGAGGGAGAAATTAGGGCCTGTTCCTGCAGCTATTGGTGCTGGGGAAACAAAAAAAAAATTGAAGTCAGTAACTCAAGTGAATAAGGCATGAATTGCACTTCAAAATCACTTTCTTATTCCTCAATAATGTATTTATTTTCACAATGAGAATAGGTGGGATGTGGAAATTGAGAAATGCTAATGGAAACGGGCATTGCAATCAAGCAAATGTAAATTTTATCAAGAATACAGTGTTCCATAGACTCTTATATTTCTCCAAAGATATTCTTTCTTTAAAAAATCAAATGATTATGACACACTTTTATTCAATTTAATTAAGCACTGCTTTTCTATTAATATCAGTCTAACACTTAATGAAACTTGTTGCGTTTGATTTTAGGACAACATTGCATTTACTGGCATAGCTACAAATAGGCTGCATCATCCCTGTATTGTGCTTGGCATAATCTATAAGCAGTATAGGCAGGGAAATACACACCTCAGGACCTCTGGTATGTACGTGATGTACATCCCCAAGCACAGAGGTTACAAATGCTCCTTGGAGAAAGTACAAACACAGATGAAAAACCCAAGTTCTCTTCTGCCTGTAAGCATCTGAATTTTCCTCTGGCCTCTCCTCCAGCTAAATCACAGCTAGAGACATTTGTCTCAAAAAATGTTATCCAGCAATTACTTTTCACTGCTCACCTCTCACTACCTTACCAAACACCTAAATTTTATTGTAAGGGATATGAATAGCATTAATTTCCATGTCCTAAAGCCTTGGTTTTACATTAAAATATTATGAGTTCCTGCACGCCCTAAAGTTTTCAGGCACAAGCCTATGAACTCCATGTGCTGTATTCTTCTGGGAACAGAGCAGCTTAACGCTAAAGTTAAATGCATTAAAAGATAATGCATTTCACAAAAACATGCAACTATATGGCATGTGGTCCCGTAGCCACTGTTGCTGTTCCAGTGCTATTTGCAGGACAAAGAAACTTAGGGAGCTGACAATTACAGATCATGATTTTCTCTCACATTTCAGAGACATCTGAAAAAGGACATACTACACAATAAAAAGCACAAGTTTGGCCTGGAACGTATTGTCTGAGAGCCCCGATTCACAGCAACAAAGGCGAAGCAGTCTCAATGCCACACAAGGATGCTGAGCCAAGTTTAATCTTTGGTCTGAGAATCTGGCCCTTTTTCAAAGACGAAAAAATCTTTCACTCCGACGGGGCAGGAGTGAGGAAATGAAGACAGGATAGCTCATATCGCCCAGCTAACATGTCTAGGCTGAAATGCAGGCCTTCTGGGAGTGCTGCCATTGACTGTAATGGGGCCAGTATTTTACCCCAAGACTTAAGGAGCTCACAGTGTCAGATCTGACAGAGGAATAATGTAGCTTTGCAGCTGCCTCATCATCCCCACAAGACAATTAGTTGTTGTTTGGCAAGGATCTTTTAAGAACGTCATTGAGACAGAAAGGGAACAGCCAGGATAGCCATGGACTTTGAAAAGCATGGGACGGAAAATACACAACACTATTAAAACTTGAGAAAATCTGGAATGATCATTAAAAGGAACGAAGCTGGGAAGTAATTTATGACAAAAATGCTCAAATCCTTTGTTATCTTCCCTTAACTATCATATGCTTCCTGTACACTGGGTATATGAGAGGGTGTGTTAACACAAAGAAAGAAAAATTAAGCACAGTAAAATTAACTCGTTTTATCAATTTGTGCTTTCTGCAACAGTTTCCTGACAGCAACTACAAGAGGCTGTAAAACTGATGAATTTGCATGGAAAAAGAAAACGGTGTAAGTAATTTGTGTAAAAGGTAACACGGACATGGACTGCTATAATTCAGACACCCTGCAGATAGCAGACTGCTGCAGTGTGAGCAGTTATGGGTTAGAAAAATGACCACACTGCAGTCAGTCTGACTTGAATGGAAATCAATCATAAAGGTACTCTCTGCAGCATCTACTCCACAGTTTTCAGCAACTTCCTTGCCAAACAGATTTCTGCTCTGCAAACCCTTTGCTGATCAGTTCCTCTGCACCCTCTACCTACCAAAGCCTAACTTACAGGTTAAGCACACTATTTTCCAATCAGGAACATAAAAAGGCAAGCACCCAATTAAAGCACTATTTCTTTTCTTTCTGAGGCACAATGAATTTCCTAACCACCACAAGATTTATGAAGCAGCTTTATTCCAAACAGATATGGAAGAAAAAATAATATATGGATAATGCTTCTGTTCATCCTCTTGCCTAACTGTTACTCCCCCTCTCCCCAAATCCAGGACATTTCTGCTCAAGCATTTGAATTAGCCCTGTATGAAAATGAAATGTACCTCCAGAACAGGGGTGGAAGAAGAAATGTGTATTGCTAATCCTGTATAAACTCAGCACAAAGTAGCAAGTGCTAATCAGAGACTAATTTCTGCCCCTGCAGCAAACACGAAGGATGCTTTCTTTGTTACAGGCCAAACCACCTCACCACAGCAGGAGCCTGTTTGCAACAAGACGGTTACAGAATGAACCCCACCTCTACCAAACAGCAACAGATGTCCCCAGCAGTGGCTGAAGTGGCTAGATGGCCCACAGCAGCTGAATGTTGGAAAGTCCCATGGCAGTTCCTAGATGAACTGCGATCCTGCCACAACCACCTCGAGGCCACTGACCCTAGAAGTGCCGTGACAAGCTTTGCACAGGGTCAAGCTGTTCTAGAATCCCTTCTCCTGCATATTGGATCCCTGTCTTTCAGCCTTGGAGGAGCTGAGCCATACCTTGTGCCTCCTGCAAGGGGTTTCAGCTGCAGGCTGCCTGGCTGCTCCGGTAGCTCCCGTGGTTTGTGGTATGAGGCACCTCCAGGAGGCATCTCAGCCTGCTTCTAATGGCTTTTCACACTGCCTTTGGCCTATGACCAGGACTGTCCTGTTCCTGGGAACGTGCTGGGGCCCTACACGAAGCAGCAGTACGGCTGGGAAGCTCACCATCCAGCACAGCTGGCTGTTCACACACTGCAGCCTGCAGAAACTCCAGGCCGCTGATGTTAAAAACACGCCGTTTTCCCGCCTAACAAATGCTCTGCAGCAAGGTGACCACCTTCCGATAGCTCCAGAACATCTCCTGAACAGGAAAGGATGTCAGAAACTTCAGTTCTGACTCAAAACAAGGGTCTCCACCTATGTGCTGACACCACGATGTGGCGGGGGGTGGGGGCTGGCGGAGGAAGGACCCCCTCTGCTCTTCGCACCCGGGGATGTGCACAGGGGTCTGCACAAACAGACTGATGCTGGGCCTGGTTCTGACTCCAGCTGTGGGCATCTCAAAAAGCCCCCGTGTGCAGGGGACGGGTGTAGCTTGCTCTGAAGGGGCAGGACGAGGTGGCTGGTGTGGGCAGAATGTCCCTCGCCCTGGGCTGCCACACAGGCAGGAGGGAAGCGGCCACACCAGGCCGAGCGGCAGCTCCAGGCCTGGGGACGCGGGCAGAGCCTCCCCTGTTGCCAGCTCGTTAGCCCGGATCTTCACCCGAAATGTCAAGAAAAATAACAGAGAAATTAACAAAAAGCCCTCTGACTTAACTCAATTGGAATATTTATTTTGAAAAATTTATTGAATTAGAGAACAGGAAACCCACTAAATAAAACCAGCCAGGCTGGCATTTGTCTTCCTTGGAATATGGCACTCTCTTTCAGTCATGTTAATATTTAGCTTCTCATTTTCCATTTTTATGTATTTATTTTTACAAAGGGGCTGGGATATGACTAAGATCATTACATGTGTAACATTGCCGCAAAGTGATAATGTGTTTAAGGTTAAACGGGAGAAACGTGACATTTGACTAATAAACTTTTTCCTGTGTTGTGACTCCATAAACAAAGGGAAACACACTGCACTGCTGATGCAGAGAGGAAAGGGGATCTGTTTTCTTCCTTTTTTTTTTTGCAAGGCCTTTGTCTCCTACACACTGTATCGTTAGATGCAAAGAGGCTTAGCTGAATACAACAGATATGAAATGTGTGATGTTCATTTTAAAATTACAAGTACAGCCTGCTATTGACCATCTAATTATGCTGAGTTCCATTTATAAACATAGCTAACCACTAAGTTTATAGAGACTTTTTGTGCTGCTTTAATAGGATATTGATCGAGAGCAAGGTTTGAGTGGACTGCCATTGAATTGTGTAATGGCATACAAAAGGCAAGGTCACGGCAACTGTTCACTCTATGCCTGCAGTCTATTTTTTATTATAATCTTTTTTTCTTCCTCTCATACCAAGCCCAAACAGAGTGTTTTGGATAGCAGTGCTTTGCTAAGGAATATAGAGTACCTTTTTGAATGTTAATTTTCATGCTGCTGACTTTACCTTCACTACTGTAATGCTTAGTATAGCAGAAAACATACAGGCTGCTGTTTAAGAAAAAGTTGTTTTATGATGCCCCAGCTTTCCCACACGTGCTCTGCACCGGGGAGGTCTGCGGAGGAGAGCCTCTTCTCCTCTGCCAGCCTACGGGAAGGCAGCGGCGTCCTCCCGGCCCCTTGCAGCCACTGCCTGGCCCAGGCCCCCACACCTTGCAGCCGGCACGCCGTGCACGGTGGGGCTGGCAGGACTTTCCCTGCAATTTGTTTTGGCTGTGCCTGGCCACTCGACGAGAAGTGTGAGGAAGTCATGTTTCCTCCATCGCACCCACACTCTGTGCCCGGAGCGGCAGCAGTTACTTTCATTTCTAGCATTTGTGTGCCTGTGTGGCAGCAAGGACAGCTTGGGCCCCTGCGACCACAAGGCAGCCCGGGAGCTCACCTGGCTCCTACCTTGCTGCGTGCCAGGGCTGGCAGTGCCCTGGGTAAGTGCTCGGGTGCTGCTAAAGCAGCTGCTAACCACAGCGAGAGACTGCCTGCAAGCCTGGCACTTGCTGCAGCCAGCATCCGCCGTGCTGCAGGATCCCGAGCTTTTCAAAATGCTTTGGCCACAAAATCACCTCTTACCTGTGGAATTAGCATAACTTTCAAGGATAATTAGTGGAACCATTTCTGTGTTTATACAGAAGTGGTAAGCAACTGCATGTACGCTTGTGTGCTTGTGGTTTCACTGGCTCATTAGAAGGATTAAAAGTCACCCCACTTGCTCTGTACAGCTCCTTACTGCACGCAGTTAACATCTTAAAACTCAAAGCGTGGCATTTTCTGTCCAGGGTGCAGTCAGAATTCCCTTGTTTATCAGCATGAAGAATGATGTCATTTTGACAAATAACACAGCACAAAACAAATATGTTTCATTTGGCTTTAGCGAATGTTCATAAATCCTAAATCTTTCTTCACATCCTGGGCAGTGCAGTTTATCTGGCTGCCTGAAGGACCTCCAAGGGAGGAGATCTTCCCAGCAGCTCTCTGCACAAGAGCACATGGTGCAGACTCAGTCTAACAAGGGAATAATGTCCCCCGTGCCTCTCTCTCTGCTCCAGCTTGTGCCAAGCATGGGCTCTTGCTCAACCAGGCTGTAAGCTAACAGCAGCAGTCGAGTCCCAGGCCAGCACCTCCTGCAGAGGGCATTCCCCAGTGCCATGCAGTATCTGCACCCAGCAAGTGGAATATTTTCCTAGCAAGGGTGGTCAGGGAGAAGGTTTTGCTTGGTCAACAGCTGGCTGTTCAGTTCACAGAACCTGTACAGCTCCAACTCTTCTTCCTCTGGTATCAGCCCAAACTTCCCTGGAAAGGGAAGAATGAAGCCTCCATTATCTGAAGGGGTCTCCTCAGTATCTGGGGTGAACAAGCAGCTACAAAGAAGCTCACACCTTTTGTCTGCTAATAACATAAGAGAACTGACAGCTTGGTCTGCAACATCCACATCAGACTGGGTGGAAAGGGAACTAGCTGCTTTTCAGATGAACACGTATGATCTACTTTTTCTATTTTACTAGGCTCTGCAAGATTCTGTAGCTGGGTAGCATTTTGAAAGCAAATCTCCATCTGTGGGACTGAAGAAAACAGGTTTCTATTACCACAGTAGTCTAGACTGGTTCAATAGCTCATAGAAACTGTGACGATCAGCACTGATAGATAAGATAGACAATGGTAACAGCTGACCTTTTGCTTGATTAATTCATTCCCCAAATTTGCATGACTGAGACAACTGCCTATTACTTGAGACTTCTTGTCATGCAGAACTCTGGGAACTTTACTAAATAAACCTGGCACATAACTGCTCCAAACAATATTTCATACCGTAACTTTAGATAACAGCAGCAAGCCACAGGCCAGTTAAAACTGTGGGAAATCACATTTTTCTATCATTATATTATCAAAAACAAGCATGGAAAGAAAAATGGCAGTGGGCATACACAAAGATAACCTCTTTGTAAAGCAAACAAACACGGAGCACACGGGAAGACAGCAGAGACTAAACATGAGAGCCACTACAGACAGGCAGGTTTGCTGCATCCCCAGCCATGGTGGCTTCTAAAGATGCAATGACTTTTTCAAAAGTAAAAACAAGAGAATGGGCCGAGGACATTTTGATTGCTCAAACTGCATACTTAATAGCTGCCGGTGAGTCTGGATAATGGCTGCTCATAAGCTGAGATCCCCAGCACGAAGGCAACCCATGGACTGGTCTCAAGTCAAGACACGGGAATACATAAACCACCCAGCAAGGGTTATATTGAAAAGCACACTCTTTAAAAGCCCTTACATGCCAATTTAGGCAAATATGCAGCAATTACTTTGTCGCTCTGTTATGTTAAATTATCCTTTGAATATTAGCGTGCAAATTCATACTGACTTTGCTGGGAATTTGTTGCTAGACTCTACACTAAACATATCCTACTGGGTAGCCACGGCATGTCAGGCTGCGGACTTCTCAGACCTCACAAAGTAAACAAAGTTACGGCTGGTCAGTACATGTCTGGGGCATCTCCAAGGAAAATCCAGGGTGCTATCAAAAGCAGTGTAGCTAAATCAGTTGCTGGCACTCTTCCCTCTGAGTCAGTTCTGAAGTGATATCCCGATATGCTTTGGGGACACTATTTTTGGTAGAGGTGCTGGCTTGTGGACAGGATATAAAACTGAGGTCTTGACCTTCCAGGATTATTAAAGATCCCATGAAAAAGAGTGCAAACCCCCACGTCTACAACAGATGAAAGCTGAATCTTTGTGTTTTGCCTACCAACACCTCCTTGCTTATTTTAGGTGAAGTTTATGTCTGTCCTGCTCTTCCTGCGTGCAATTACCCTAACCGACGGAGGTGGTGCATTTCAATGGCAAGCAGAGGGAATGTCTCAGACACAGTTCATACTTTGTTTGCAAAATATGTTGAATGCTAGGATTTTTGCTGCATGACGTTTTAGTTTAGCTACAACAAAATATCATGGAAAACTAACAAGCATGAAACATGACGCTCCTGAGGTCAATGCCAAACTCGCGGGGAGGCTGGGACCAGGATGGCTGGGAAGGCTGTTAGTCCTGAACCGGTGCACTTTTCTAGCAGCCCTGTCCTCTCTGTGCACACATGAAGCACGGCTGACAAAGTCCAGAGGCAGTTCTGCCGTGTAGTGCTCCTACAGTGAAGATAAGATTGTGGTGCAGTGGGATGCCTTACAGAGGGGGAGGGAGAATCCTTTAGGCTTCAAAAGCCTTTTGTTGTCACACCGAAATAAAGTGACATGACACGGAGACTTTCAAAGGCTGGAGATAGCTTGGTTTTGCCCACCATGGCTGCAGGTACCAGCAAGGCAGCATACGTAGTGCAGTGAGTTAGATGTCAAAGCCCCTATTTGAGCAATTCAGTAAGTGAGCTGATTTACAAATGTGCTGCACGCTTAGCAGCTCTGCTTGGCTTCTGAGTCCTCCCGACTTTGTCCTTCTGACAAAACTCCCACCAGTCGTCAGGGAAGGAAACTCAGGAGAAACATCTGCCTCAAGCTTTTTCTGTCTCTCTCTCCTGTGCACATACCCCTGATATCTACATCTCCCTTGTCCATGCTTTTCTTGTAGCATCCTATATTTGACTATAAAGCCAATTTACCAGCTGATTTTTGACTATAAAGTGCAGCCTTTCCAAAGAGGAAATAAAATAGGAAAATCCTTACAAGAAACTGTGTTCTGACTCAGAAACAGAGCTTCTCTGCTGGGTTGTGCCGGTTAGATTCCAGCCCCAGAACTTTAACTGGATGCTGAGAGCCAATATACAACCAAACATTCCTGCTATGCCCATTTTTATAACTGGTTGTACTAAATGGATGGGTTACAAACCTAAGGCTTGAAAGGGACACATAGCTGAGTAGCTTTCTTGGAGCAGTGGTAATTGGTGACGATGTAATGTTACTGCATGGCTGCAGAGAAGATCCCCAGAGGACTAGTTCCTAGGGTTCTGCTTTAGCAGGAGTCTCTCTACAAGAGATGTCCATATTCTCTCCTTGGACTATCCGGATTATGCCATAGCAAAATACAATCAATGCACCTTTGATCAATGGAACAGGGTGGTGACAGGTACTCTTAATTCACTGTTGTTAGTGAGTATTGACAAGCCTGTAATGATCATGCTGCAGTGTGTCATTCATGCTGGGGTATTAGCATTCTTTAAAGGTCAAAAAACAAATCCCTCTACAAGACAGAATTCCACCCAGTTAAGGGAAAACATAGGCCTTGTGAAGTTTAGGATGTATGCCCCTGAGCAATGAGGTATCACAGCTGAAGCTGGTATAGTTGTTGGCATTATTTACAAGTTCATCAAATTGCAGTTGTACAGGCACATGTACACACGGCACAGATGAACACAGTGTGCAAAAGCAGCATGGAAAATTCCTGGCTTAAGCACACGGATGATGTTATTTCTACAGGTCTGGTAGAACTGCAGTCCTTGGATCCTGTAGGATATCCACTGGCAAGCTGACCTGTATAGGTGTATCTCTGCACTCTGATATAGAGTCTGCCCATTTTCAGCAGGGTACCAGATAAGCTTATCAGCTTGCACACATAGGTTTGCAGAATTATTATTATTATTTTAATTTACTTTTTCATTATATGTTTTAATTTTCCCATAGTAAAAGATGTGGCACATAAACACTGTCCCCTGGAGAGAAGCAGGGAGAAGAGGCTCTCAATTTTCAAGACACTGTTTCTGAATTGGGGAAGGGGCATGATAAGAATCAAAGAAAAAAAAAATGGGATTGCAGAAACCACATAAACCAGCCACAAGACGATACTTACTTTGTGAGACTCTTACTAGCTCAGTCACACTGAAAACACCTGATGTGACAAAACTGTCCTGGAAGCCCAAATGTCCTACAAAACAAACAGAGTGAGAGAACTGCGATTAGCTTTAAGCATTTAATGACAGTATTCTCAAATACTTTACTTGCATTTAGACTTAAAATGTGACATCTAATTTCCCACTTAGCAGTAATTATTGTTTATGTAGGTGGGTAACTAGTCATACAGCTATGTAGGCTGCTTTGTGGTTTCTATCTAGAGGTTAGGAAAGCTAACATGACACATCAGCAGGGAGATTTTTACATGTTAAAGCATCTCAACAGGAAATCTGAAACAAAAGAGGACTATTTTAATAAACGGTTACCTTGGATGACCCCTAATGACTTCACAATTGAAATGAAAATACTGTACCTAGGAAACAGACAGGACAGCTAAGTTCCATAATCGTTTTAAACATTATTCTCTAAAGAAACATCTGATCAGGATTATCTACCCATTCATTCAAACAAAACAAGATTTAAAGATATACTCTTCATTTTCTAAGGTTACGCTAGGGAAATCTTAAAATAGATGGCGGTTAAAAAAATTAAATTAGTGCCATTCCCACTAAAAAAAAAATCAATCTAACATTTAAAACAAGCTTTTGAAAAGAAAAATAAATCTCTGCATAAGAAAAGCATTAACTCTGAGCTTCGGACTGTCTTTAGGAACCAGGGCGTGCACTTCCACGCTTGCCTCCCTTGTGCAAGGAATACTTCTACACATCAAAATGTTATTACACTTTACATAACAGTATTTTCCTTCTTCTCTGAAAACATGTCTACCACCAAATGTTCATTTAATTTTCACGGGTATGATCAGTTACAAAAGGAGCAGCGTTCACGCTGCCACCCAGTGTAAGTGCGCGGAGTGGGCTGTCGCGGTTCACGCGGGACATGCCTGGCCTTCAATTTGCGGGCTGCACTTAGGCCAGGCTGACCTCCCGCTTTTGAAATCAGGGTCAAAGGAGAAATCGCGGGATAAAGAGATTATTAAAAGAACCGTAAAGTCCTGCTTGCCTGCAGGATAAGTGGCGTACCTTTTAAGGTTGTCCTACTTAGAGCCACCGATTCCAGCACGCGCACATATATTATTGAATGTTTTGCAGGGGCACCATCTGCTCCGCTGTTAATTGTTTGTCAGGTGCAGTACGATTTCCTTACGTTCGGTGTATTGTACCGTACAGCTTGCTCACCCCAGCAATACCTGCGCACCTTCACACAACGGACTGAGCCATAGGACTAACACAAGCTGCCCATTTGTCCTCTCGCCTTTCTTTTGGAGTTGCTTCAAAAGCAACTTAGCCCACTGCCATTTCTGCTCACACAACGTGAAGTCAAAGAGACGCATCTTGGGGGCAGCGGGCGACAGGGAAGGTTTTGGGGAGGGGGCTGGACGAGGGCTGGAGGGAGGTCAGCTCTCCATCTCCAGCCAAGCCCTCGCTAAGCTCTGCACCCTGCGTGGACAAAGTTCCCTGCTTCCGAGAGGATCCGATGGTGCCAGATGAACGCAGTTGCTAAGCTAACAGACTCGAGACAAGTTTCTGCATCAGGCATGTTTTTATACTTCAGCAATAATGATGAGTTTTCAAACTGTGTATATGTATATCTCTGGGCATCCTTGTGTATGTGTATATACATATGTATTATGTACACAAACATATAAATATACACAAATCTGTCATGCTCCAGCTGTAGATAAATGTACTATAAAATATTGAAATTGATGCTGAAATTCAACACAAACAAATTCCTCAATCTGCAAACAAGGTTTTTATTTACAGCAAGAGAATAAATTTTTCTCTACTTCAAATGAAAAAATGTTCCTACAAGCTTTTATTTTTCCTTATTTTCCAGTTAGAAATACCTCTCAGATAATTGTAAACGCTTTTGCCTCATCTGCTTTGTATTTTACCGTAATAAAGGTGATGACTACATCATTCTGCTTTTTAGAAATGGTTGCTGGCCATACACAATGTTTGTTCATTGACAATTTCCCAAGTATTTTTAATACGAAGATCTACTTTTCATATGCTGCAGCAGACCTGCCTATTGAATTAAATGATCTGTGAATTAAAAATAATTCTCTTAGGTCTTCACTGAAACCACTCATGTGCCTAAAATTAAGCATATGCTTAAGTGCCGTGCTGGATCGGGGCCAGGACGCTTACTACTCCGCAGAGCCCTTCGTAGGGAAGCCAGTCTATGCTATATAACTTCTCATACTGTGCTCATCATGACAGTATCTGAGCAACTTCCAGAAGTGCATTCAGCAATACTACGAACATCTGTCACGTGCTGTTTTTTCACAGCGCACCATACCGGCTCTGCTCCGGTGTCCACTTCCACCTGCATTGCTCAGGCAGGTTCCTACCGCACTCAGAGTGAAGGTGAAATTTAAGTATGTAAGTGAAAAATAAATCCCAGCTACGGTAAGACATTTGGCTTGTTTTTAAAGGGAAAGTCTAGAGCCCTTTGTAATCATGCAATAAAAACATGATCGTAGCATGGCTAACCACGTTCCCTTAACCCAGCAAACCCACGTAAAACCGGACATGAAAATGCAGTAGAATGATTTTCAATACAGTCTAGCTCTCAGGTTCCCCCCATGTATGAGAAAAGTTGATTAAGTTGGCTTGGGCTTGGTAACTTTATTATTCATAAAATCTTATTTTGCTGGGTATACCTGAAACATCCACTTATTTCTGTAGGAACATTTCTTTTGTGTGTTCATGTAATAGTAATCATTAAACAACAGCACGCAACTAGAGTGATTAGATTTTCATCCTTCAATACTGAAAATAAACATTTCACAAATGAAAGGGGAATTTCACAATTCTCCCACTTGTTATTTACTTATAAACATTAGGAAATCAGGGACCAGTCTCACCAATCATTAATAATACCTTGATACCCACAAAAGCGGTGCCCTTGGCTAAGATTTGCATCTTGAGCTCATTTTGATGTATGGTTGGTCTCCGAATTTGCAGTTCAGTAGAACTCCATGAAAGTTTAAAGATTTGACTGTATGGCTCAGATTGCAAAATCCAGGCCTAAGACCGCAGTTTTTGCTGAGCAGAGATAACTGTGCCAGAAGAAAATGAGAGAACCATGATAAAGAGGTAAAGTAAAAGAAGAATGGCTGGGCACTAGCAAGACTGACAAAATATGTAAAGTAAACATTTTGTGCCTATTAACAAGGGGCAAAATGCAAAAACATATCAATTCGGTTGTGCCGCTTAATTCCGAATGAGAAGAAAATAGGTAAAGTTGAGCAATTACATATGCAGATGTTAGCATTAAAAACCTCCTATACTGAAAAGATGATTAAACATCTTGAAAGCTTGCAAGATTTACTTTTCATACAGCACTTTACTGAAATATGTGTACTGTGATAGTTTTGCTAAATATCCCAAAGATAGGACATTGAAATTGCTGTATATGATCTGGTTATCTCTACAGCTTTGTGCGACAGTCACATTTTGGTAGTAAAGCAGGTGTTCAAAATGAGGATGAGAGAATTTTTACTCGCGTTATAAAAAACTAACAGAGCCCATTCACTGAAATTCTGGGTATAAATTAAGACACCTGGATAGCTAAGGCAGGCCCTGACTCAGCAAAGCAGCTACAGCACGTGTTTAATTTTATTCACGTGCTTGACTAAAGCACATGTTTATTTGGGCTGACAAAGAAAGATGGGCTGACAAAGTGAAGCAGGTATTTAAATATATTGTTGAATCTTTGCTTTCAGCCCAAGTCTAGGTCCCGCTAGGAGTCATGTCATTACACAAGACCTCACTTTGCCTCATGAGGATGACCTTTTTTCCTCCAAGAGGGAAAATAAAACAAGCTAATAAGACCAAATGGAATAAAGCAGATCAGGATACTAAATAATAAACACACGCCATTACTGGAGAACACATCTAATATAGTGTACAAGTATGACGCAATACTACCGTAACACATAAAACATGAAAAACATCTTTCTACAACTTGATGACCGCTTTAATTGGGAAGAAAATTCATAATGTGATTTACATATTCTTCTTTTAGATCCCAGTAAAGAAACCAGAAGAAAAGGCTTGAATTGCTGGAGCCTAATTCTGATCTCAAAGAAATTTTAAACAAGTCTTTCTACACTGATCAAATAAAGTTTCACCTAATTTTCTCCTAATTTACACTGGCAGAGGAGAAATCAGGATTAGGACTTGTTGTCTAATGCTATTTGTTTTGAATTATTAAGCAAACATTCCTATTTCAATGAGTAAACGTGTACAAAGGCAACTAACCTTCGTCCTAAAATCTAGTTTACAGGGAGAGTATTGTCTGCTTTCCCAATTAATGCTGTAAAAAGGAGTCTCAGACGTTGATCTACCAATCAACCACTTGTGTTGTAGCTTGAGAAAATCATGACTGATGCAATTACTTTTATGTAGAAAGTCTGAATATGGTCTATAGGTTAAAGTTCATTGGGTTATTGTTCTTTAATTGAATATCAGAAGGTATTTTCAAGGTGCTCAAGGTATTATTGTTCTTTAATCAGCAGGTTTCCTTGTGTAATCCAGCAGTGTTATTTTTATGATAATATAATTAGATTGCACCATAAATATGCAAGGTATTTTCTAAAGAGAGATACAGCTGTTTTCCTGAAATCCAAAATTAAATAATAATGGGGAAGAATTAAACCTTTGAAGATGAAAAAGTCCAAATCCAGTTATTTCTCTTCCACTACAGTCCAAGTGACAAAGTATTAAGCTTTGGAGAACACTTTTTTTTGGGGGGGGGACAGACTGATTAATTTTCAGTCTTTTGAAATAACAGGACAGGTCCCCCAAACTAGCACTGAAACCATTTCTGAAGCCTTTTTCATGTTCAGCATCTCACTATATATAGCCATCTTAAAACCTTAAAATAGTAATAATCAATTAGGGTCTCAAGCCTATTATCTTAACCAAATGCCTGATTAAAAGAAAAGCCCTCTCTGCTCAAAGTGCAACTTGATTCCTTTCGGTTTTATCCTCTATCTAGATAATCCCATGTTTCACAAACAATGTGGAGCAATAATATTGATTTGAAAATTAATGTCTGTATCACACAGCACACGCAGGCCTTGAGAGAGAGGACGTTATCAGAGGGAACCCGGATCACCCTGAGGACTCCCAAAAGATTAGCTGTTCCACGGCTGCACTGGGGAGGAGCACGTGAGCAACAGAGTTAGCCCTAATCTGCATTCTCCAGCAAAAGGAAAAAAGACAGAATATACATGCTTCAATCAAGACCTTCCTAACATTAATGCTCTGCTTAATTGGAAGGTGAGGCTCTCCAGCCTGGGCTGACCCAGCCCCTGCAGCCACAGGGGCTGCATTCCCTTCCAGCAGCACAGCACGGATGTGGTGACGGGCATACGGGACGAAGCACGCTTCCCAACCCCGCGTCCCGCAGGCAAACTGGCACGGTGCTCGCGTGCCATGTGCACGCACAGGGAGGAAGATGCACCTCACTTTTGGGAAGCGTCCACCTCCCCGTTTCCTCCGGGGCAAGCGTGGGTGGCCGGGGACACCCCGGGCGGCGACCAGCCGCTGCCCAAGCGCCTGTGCCCGCTCACTTTGTATTTAAAACCCATGTGAGGATTGAGGAGGCTGTCGATCCCAGCCTGCAATGCCCTGTCCAAGCGAGCGTGTCTCCAGTTAGATGGAAGACACCGTGAAGTTGTACACGGGCCACAGGCTCCTTCGATATTACGGGTAACTGTAATGAAATCTGCATTTACTAACAGACCCCAAATATAGATCTCCAGAGCCGGCACAATGGCTTCAGTTTAATTGCTTTGTACAAAATGCATTCCTCGAATTCGTACACGATAAACCTTGAATGGTAAATTATACCACATTTTTATTTCATGGGCTTTTTACAGAAGAGTTAAACAAGATATTATACATCAATAGTGATATAGAAACCTCTCTCTTTTTTTTTTTTTTTCCCTGACAAATGCTCCCACTTGTATTTTGGCTTGTTATTTCCAATTTAATTTTAATGCCACAGCAATAGCTCACCTTAGACAAATCACACGTTTTCTTATGAAATAAATGCCGTGCCACATGTCACATACGCTGCTATTCTTTCAAGCTCGCCTACCTGGCTTTGGCAGAGGTTTTAAGAAGCACCCAAACTTTCTTTGTGGCCCACAGCAATGGATTAGACCGTCCAGGGCATGTTGTGTCAGTACAATAGAGGAACACTTTTAAGACTTTAAAGTCATGTAATACAATTCTAGGCTGGATCTTTCTTGTTAAAAAAAGTAGAATGGGAGTGATTGAAAGAGAAAAGGGCCAATATTTGACAACAGAAATCAGCATAACCTCCTAACAGCGGCAGTCATGGATGACTGCCCTTTGACCCGGGGAGATTATGTGGGATTTCAATGACAACAGCTGGAAGTGAGCATGTGAGAATAGAGAACACAGATCTGAGGCCTCCTACAAAAGACTGCACAATCCCTGCCCAGATCAGAGTGTTGATTAGAAATTGTTTCCTGGTCCTGGCTTAATAGAGTGTGATAATGAAAGTTTTGTTAACCCTTCACAATATGCAAAACCACTGCTAAATTATTTGCCTTTTTAAAGCTAAAAGGTCTGTAGGTAGCAGACAGTAAAACTGTGAGCCCCTTCTAGCTTTTGTGGACGCACCTCTGGTGCTTGTGCTCCAGCTCAGTCCTGTTCCTACAGCTCGTATTCTCTCCGGGGCCACCTGGGACCAAGACCTGGGGGTGCTGGGAGATGCCTTCACTGGGGAGTCCACCTGCCCACGATGACGAGCATTATCCACAGGTGAATCAGAACAGAAATAAGCAGGTAACATCTCCCTGCGCGTAGCCTTTCACTCACAGCAATTTAGAGTCCCTAATAAAAGCAACGCCTCGTTATTATTTCAATATGTGTCATATGGAGCTCCAGAGTCTGGGTTGCGAGTTAATAAGCGCAGACCAGAGGAAATGTGGTACCAGACTGGCTGTGTCACCAACACAACCTGCACGGATCCACAGCAGCTTCAGCTCTTAGGAGACACAGCTCATTTTATATCTAAGTGCAGAGACAGTGGAATTAATGGCAACTTATTACTCTTAATGAACCGATCACAGATCGGAATCAATCATGTCAGGTTTTGTCCAAGCAGAGGACACATGGATAGCTCCTTTCCCTTGAAGACAAAGGTCTTCTTGAAACACTGAAAGCCCTTTAAGTTCATGTTTAAGGACCTTGTGCAATGGAAACCATTCCAAGATCTACAATATCTGGTGTGGTTTTTCATTTCTGATGACTCCTAGCATTGTAGGGTATTTTTCAATACTGATGTGGGTGAGAAACCAGTTAAATGCAATTTTTTGATATAACGATAAAAACGAAGAATCTTCCTCTCTACCATATACACAATAAGATAAATAAATTAACTGCATTAATACTGATAGGGGCCTATAGTTTGAAAAACAACAGATGTCTTAAATTAGCATATTTCTGTTTCAGGTCTTCAATCCAAAAAGCAAATACTAAAGAAAAGAAGAAAAATCATTATAAATGGTCATACTCATTTGGCAGCTTATAAATAATGTGCTCCTCAAAAGCCTTTCAGAGTAAGAAAGATGAAATCTATACTGGGATAATCATTATGGAATATTTATGGCATCCAACAATAAAAAGAGTAATAAAAGGAAAAGCCTGCCTCCCTGAAAATAAGAATATGAAGGAGTTATTTATCTTCATATTTTCATATCAACCCTGGTAACAAGAGCAATGACAGCAGTGATCTCCAAGGTCTGCGGCAATATTGCCAGTTCGGCTTCGCAGCTTGAAGCACGACTCCATGTCCAAAGGAGCACATGGACAGCACCCGGTGCTCCCGAGCTTCCCAAGGACGCTGATGGCACGTGCTGCCCTGGCAGGTGAGCCGTAATGCGGGCACTGGAGGTGCAAGGAGGTGGTTATTGCCATCCCAGTTCCTCTTCTCCTGTAAGGCCCTTTTTAAACAAAAGGTCCAATGTCATGAGATAGATAGGCATCCCATTAACCTCAGGACCCCCCAGAGACCTGAAAATCCTCCGACAGAGAATAATGCAATGATAGTTTCTCCTCGGCTGGTCATATTTTGATGTCAGCATCATATTTCTGGTACAGTCTGAAAATGTTGGTTTCTATGGATAGTTTGTCTGAGGCAGACTGCGCACGCTCTGTCAACTGTCCTTACTCCTCTCACTCCTACTCATGGATCAACTGAAATTTTGCCTCCAGATCTTATCCATGGACTTTCAAGATAGCTGCTTGCAGAATGAAGGGCTTGTAGGAGATGACACTGCGAATGCATGCATGCCATCAGCACAGCCCATGCTCTGGTCTTCACGCCGATGGAGTGTGCCTCGACATGCAGAGCCTACTTGGTTTTACACCAGTTCAAACTAGAATTTAGCCCAGAGTGTTAATGCCATAAATATTATTGTTGATGTTGTGTGTAGAACATCAGTGTGAAAATAAATGTAAAGATATTTAGAAACTGGTGTGGAATACTTAGGTATTCAGACTAATCACGGACTGAAATAAGCACATTTGTTTCAAATCCTGTTTATAGCACTGCAGCCCCTCCCTCCTTTAAATCTTCCTCTTAACCATACTGATGTTTATTGAATACCTGTCATTTCTCCAGCAGCATGTGCCAACAGCGGCTCACCAGTGCCAGGTTGCATGAAAACCCTTCTGTCTCCTATTCTCCAAGGGGCTCCCTTAGATCAACCACTCACCATACCCAATACACTGAAACCCATAAATTTGCAGATACTGCAGTCAAAATTCTTAACAGGAAAGTGCACCCATTTTGCCCAGTGTAGCATACTGAAATATCACATGGTGAGAAGCATTTCTCACCATGTGTAAACTGTCAATTTGATTTGAAATTAAAATTTTTGATTAACATGAGCATTTCTGAGCCTCCCGCTGGCAGCAGCCCTATTGCTGAAAAGTGACATGATTTGTGACACACATGCTGTACAGAAGCCCCATGCCAGCAATTGTTAAACCCATTTTCATTCTGCTTTAATACGGTATGACACTCAGGAAAATAATTTTAATATTTAGGAGAAAGAGGGTAAGGGCTTAAGGAGTGAAGCCCTTTATGGGTGGAAAGCAGGATTAGAGCAGCACGACAAACAGCATGGAGGTCTACGTGTCTCACAAGTCATGTCTCTTTTCAGCAATAGGGACCATCTGCAGGAGGCTAAGAAAGGTCCACAGCAAAGCACAAAGCCTTCTTTTAAATCCAGTTGATATTTCAAACACAGCATGAGGTACTTTCCACCTATGAATGCTGAGATGCTTGGGCATGGGGAAATGCTTGCAACTTCAATAATTAAACCCTCTCGTCCGGGAGGTAGGATTTTCTGGTTTCCATAGTGGCCTGCTATTTTTCCATGTTTATCATTTCCCCCAGCGGTATCAGTGGTCACTGAACATACTAACACTTATATGGTGATTTACATGTGCGAGAGGAAAGTTTTGTGACTATCAAGACTTTTAAGCCCAGGAATCTATCTCTTCATCAGGGCGGTGGGAAGATTTTTGTTAAGCAGCTACCAAGTGAACACAAGAAACGGGACACTTTTGCGGCAACAGTTTTTAAGGCAGCGATATACTCATGCAGAAGACAAAAGTTCAGTGGGGATTTTTATAAACGTAAGCCTGTGTCACTGTTGCAAGCTGCTGACTCAACTGTGTCACCTGCGTATTTCTCAGAGTGGATTTTTTTTTTTCCAGTAACATCATGTTCTGAGGAAGTTTATCATGAAACAAGTATCACGAACAGTCATTCTGAGCAGCAGAACAGCTTTGATAAGTGCCGACATGCATCTGACTTTTCTTTTAGCACTATTCATCACATAAACACTCAGCTCGGCTGGACTCTCTGTTCCTAGTAAACACAGAGCCATTTCTAATTGCCATAATACGGTGAGGAAAAAAATGTAGAATTTTAAAAACAATATTAGATGGTGAAATGAAATACCAGGATGATTCAGATGCACTGGAAGTATTCAGTCCTGAGCATAAAACCGTGGGCTCATTTATGTTAATAACAACGTTGAGAATTCAATCTGCATGAAAAATGTGGTCCTCAGTAACGCCATGAAATATAGTTAGTGTAAGTATGCAGGTTCTTTTAAATAAGTCTTAAGTTTAAATAAGCAGTGTGTGTAAATACCTAGTTTTAATTAGTATATTGCCAAGAAATTATACAACTCGACTCAGTGATGCTGTAATTATTTTAGGAGCCATAAAACCCCTCCCTCGGCTGGGGGAAGCTAACTGTATCCTCCAAGGCCACTCCGCAGACTTACACGGCTTGGAGCTGCGCCGACAAAGTCCGAACCCCTGTGATTTTTTTTTTAGATTTACATGCCAGTTTCTAGTTAAAGGAATAATCCACATATTCACAGTATGTGACAGAATTCTCTAGAAAAAGCCCAGCGTCCAGGATGAGCCGGCGGGGCCGGGTCAGGCGAGGGCGGCAGCCTTCCTGCCTGTCTGCTGGGCGATGCAGGCACAAACCCCGGTGACTCCATCAGCTGTTTCCTCTCGTTCTGCCTTCCTGGCACCCCTCTCTCTTCACACCAACACTCTTTGAATAGACTGCGGCTGGACACCACGATAATGGAAGCTGTAGAAATATCTGCTGAAGATTAGATAGCGTAAATGCACTCGAAAATCAGGACTCGGGGCATGGAAGCTAAGTCCCAGGATCAGCCAGCTCCACCTTTCCGCATGGGCTTTCCTCTCCCTCAGAACTGCTTCTTGCACCTTATCTGCTGACAACACCAGTGAGCAAACTTTCCTTCACAATAAAACCTATGCAAATCGTATTGCTCCATTTACTTATTGTTCTTTCCCTTTTATCGCTCAGGGCTTTCTCTGCAGAAGGCTGTTACTCCTCTGTTCCTTACACAGAACAACGATCTCCTATCTGCGATATCTTTTAGTCCGAGGCAGGCTGACTGTCTTCTTCTCAAATACCGTCAAGTCCTAGGCACTCGAGGAAGCCTAAGATGTTGCCTAGTCCCTGTACAGTCTTTGTGTTCTTGACTCTGCACATCACTGGGAAGGTGAATTTCTGTCAGGGCTGCCCTGAGAGATCCCTGCTGAAGGTGGGGGGAACCTCACGAACTTCTCCCCTCGCGCCTGGGCAGTCTCACCTCAGATACCAAGACAAGGCTGCAAAATGAAGCCCTGGACTTGGTTTTAGGCAGGCAACTACACTTTCAGACAGCGGGGGAGAACGCCCAGGGCAGCAGTGGATAACTCCTAGCCAAGTCCCAGACTAGCTGCTGAAGTCCAGTGGGAAGAGACTGGTGGATGAGGAGTCTCTGCATGATGACTGAGACTCTTTCTATTTTATTCTAAGTTTGTGTTTTGTAGGGCAGGATGCCCTGTCTACATTCCTTTATAGGCTAAGAATGGACATTTATTAACAAGTACTTGGGCGGACAGCCCAAAACTCTAGACTCCTGGCCTGGGACTATACGACAGAGAGGGCCAGTGACCCCCATCTGTGTTTACTGTACTTCTACAGACACATGTTGGTGTGATAGGGGCATTCACTTTCTCAGGTTCAGGCCAAGGTCAGGCCAGAACATGGACCAAATCTATTTTCTCTGTCTCTCTGTGTAAAATGCTTAGGCTGTAGCCCAAAAAGGGCCCCTGAGTTCACTAACTGTGTATTTCGAGAGATTCAAGACTAAGACAGTAAACAGAAGGGGTGGAAAAGGACCTTCTCAGTCCGTATCTGATTTCATGTGCTCATCCCATGTGTGGCAGATACAGAGGTTCCAGGGGAGATGCCTTAAGGAGCTGATGTGACAATGATGGGACATCTTGCCCCAGGAGGCTGCCTCCAGCAACTCTGACACAATCCTGGTAGGTATCAAGGTGAGAAACTGAGATGAATCTGCTGCTAGAGGTCACGTTGCTCAGCTGAGCCTACACTGTCCTCTTTCTGCAGTAGAAGGCTTGTCTCTCTAGACCCTCTTACTCTAGCTCAGCAGTCTCGTGTGGTGTGGTGTGGTGTGATGTTCAGGAATGCAGAAACATGGCAGTGGGGTGGAGCCTCTATGTCCAATGTCCCATCAGGATGTATTTTGGACAATCTGAAGACAGCACAGGGGCTAGAACTTCAGATCTGGACCATGCGAACCAGCCTGGATCATCCTCCCTGTGACAGCCATCAGGTGTGTTTTAACAGTACTCCACGTGTAAACTTTGTACCACGACTGACTTTACGTGAAAGACAGATCTTTTGCTGATGAGTGGCAGTCAAGCAGGCAGAAAGAACGAAAATGGAAAAGGAATTCCACTCACAGGGACCTTTACATTAAACTAAAGCAACTCAGGTAAAAAGAAACCCATCAATTATGGTTTGTAATGCATAAACATCCATTTCTTCTCCGTTCTTTCTTTGCCTGCATTACTGAAATACAGAAATAAAGGAAAAAATAATGATGGATGGATTTTGGAAGACTCAGAGTTCAATTCAGGATGGATGTGATCCCAACATTTCAGATTCTTATCTCATCGTAATTGGAAAAGCTGAACCTCTCTCGTCTGCAAAATTAGGCAAGACATCCTGTGAGAATGGGCTCTTTTTCACAGCAGTTTAGTCCCCAGACACACGAAAGAATGAAAACAAGAAATGGAACAGAACATTTTTACTTTTGAATAATGGTTGCATTTGGGCCGTTTAGCACAAAACTTCACTGGAAGAGTTGAGGAGGAAGTTCTTCCTGCCAGTATGCCCATCCCTAGACACATTCTTCCACAGAGCACATAAACACTGCTCTAAAAAGATAATTTATCTAAGTAACTCCCATTTTGTAGATGTGAAGGGAAAAACAGAATGGGAAGAAAATAAAGTGGGTGGTATTTACACTGTCCACTCTTCTACCCTGCAGAAACCATTCAACATGCCCTGTTAGACCCTCCTTTGCTCTTGCAGCCTAAGTCTTTCTTTGTCTCCTCCCGGCTTATCAGGATGAGTGGGAGAGGGGAGGATGACTTCCCCTAGCAGCAGAATCTCAAGTCCAGAGAAATTACAGCATTAACCTGAAACATCTCTGTTCTAAACCTCCCAGAGGTTCAACACAGAAAGAGATGAATTCCCAGAAGACCTGGTATCTCCACTGATTATAGAGGGAGAGTTATGATTTTAGGTTCATAGCTGCTGCCTCATTTTAATGCTTAACATTAGGAGGGGTGAAATCCAAGCCTTTGAAGTTCATATATAATGTCAGCATAGGCCTAAAAAAATTGCTTTCCCCTCATATCTTGCCACAAGCAATCAGAGAAGCATAGAATGGCTTTGGTTGGAAGGGACCTTAAAGATCATCTATTTCCAACCTCCTGCCACGGGTCTCTTGGCATGCCATGCTTCTGTATCCTTACATTTAAATCTGTTATTTTTTGTTTGTTTGTTTTGTTGATGTTTTTTGTTCGTTTGTTTTTTGTTTCTGTTTTTATTTCAGAAGGCTGTGAAATACAAGTATTGCTGAGTTATCCTTGTGTTCCTGTCCTTCATCTGGTTCATTTGCAGGAGGGAATAATGATCTGTCACCAAGGTAAATTCATTACCCAGCAGATAATGCCACAGTGTTTCTGCTGCCCATTTCACAGTAAGACATTCTTTCTCAATGATGTTGCATCTCTGTTCTCGTGGGAACAGTTTACGGCTGACATAGCAATAGTAGTAATAACAACTTACATTTATATTGTACACGGGATGATCTTTACTTCTGTCTCCTTCTAACAGTGGACGGCTCCCCGTCCTGCTGCAAATGCATCATTCATGGCCCTGACAGACACAGAGCTGCATCCACTAATACTGGGCTGCCTCATTCCGCAGCTGTTTGCTCAGGTTCATATCCTTTCCAGCCCCTTTAATTCCCAGTTTTGGAATTGTTTTAAACTGAGCTGTGGACCACTACCATGCCTGCTGCTGTAAGTCTTCCCTCACCAAGATCTGTGGGGTTCCCTTCCTGCCTCAAAACACCAGCCACCCCAGTCCGTCACGCTGCCCGTCCTCTCTGGCTTCTTCCCTCTCGCCTTCCTCCTGCGGCTTGAAGTACGGCATGCTCTGCCGTACAGGAAAATTGGCTCCCCTCTGTACGGCGCGGGGACAGGACTAGCTCTCTGCATTCTGCTATTGGAAATTTCCGAAGAGCAAATCCCCTGCTTTTTGAGGGCTTTGAGGTATAACATGTGGGAAAATTGCAGGCGGTCTGCGCTGCAAAGCTGGTCAGGTGGGGACACCCCCAAACTCCAGCAGGCTTTCAGATGGGGATGCAGCTGTCCAAGAGCCTTCTGTTACAGTTTTAAGAGTAAGGAACAGAAGTAGAAAACTAACAGGGGCAGAGGACGTGACTCTCTGTGAAAGAGTATTAAAGCTACGTAAGAAGCTTTCCTCCCCTTTGATCTTAGAAGAAATGCCAGCAAAGGGCTTGGCCCTCTGCAGCCTGAAGGATGGTGTCGCCACCCCTGTGCCTGGTTATGGCTGGCAGCAAACTGCCAGCCCATACCCCCATATCCCCGTATCCCCGTCTCCCCATATCCCAGGTCACCCAGCAAGACGCTGTGCCACCAGCACCCTTTGTCACCCAGCGCTGCAGCGGGCTGGGGCCAGGGGCAGCGTGAGGAGAGGAGGGCCCAGGGGTGACCCAGCAGGGTGCCGACCTCCTGCTCTGCAAAGTCCAGAGACCAAAGGCCAAGAAAAAAAAATTGGATCCTCTCTAGCTGCCCTGTCTTTTTCTATTGCCTCCTTTTGCCAGCACCAGGAGCGAGGTGCCGGCTCCTCATCCCAGCGCGTGTCTTGCAGAAGATCCCCTTGCTTCAAGTACGAGTGAGGGAGGATGGGAGGTAATGATGAGAGACACTCTAAAATGATTACATTAATTGAATATTATGAAAATGGAAAACAATGGCAGTGTGCAATAATAAAAAAACACTATAACCATGTACATCTCTTGTTTACTAAAAAGTGCTTTGCTGACTACAGATTTACTCCAGGGCACAGCAGGAAACTTTTCTCCTTTAAATTTAATCAGCTTTTTTTTTTTTTTTTCCCTTTCAGAGAAAAATACCAGCTATCAGATCTGTGCTTCCCATCCACTCCTAAGACTCCTCAGTGCAGTGCCTGGAGGTGATAGTGTGAACTCACTCAAGAATGTGAAGGCATTTTATAAATCATTTGGTTTCAGCAGGAGGGGGGGAAGGGGAGAAGGCAGAGGGATGATATAGTTTACAGCACATACTCGGCAGTAACTCCCAACTGTCAAACTTCAGCATTTTCTTCAGTTGCAACAGTGGTTAACGAAAAAAATGTAAGAGCAGACATGAAATGCACATAGTAAGCAGCACGTTTAATCAGCTGGCACCTTTCTACCACCCCTTCACCAAAACCTATCCGGACACTATCACAACTCAGAAAAAAAAAGTTGTATAACTGAAGATACGGCACTGACGGGAAAAAAACAGAGCAGAAATGAATAACACGAAGTGCTGTAAACAACTTGCAGTGCCCTTTGTGTGCAGATCACAATAGCAGAATTAAAGGAGTATGGTTACAAGTGTGGCTCGCTCACCTCACCTTCCTCCTGCCCCCCCTTTTGCCATACTCGCTACGTTGCTCCTGGGAAAATATTTGTGAACCATTGCAAATAAAAGTCTCCTTCTCACTTTCCAAGAAACGGAGCTGGTATTTTTCCATTTCAGTCGCACTACAGCCAGGCTTCGGAGGGGATTTTATTCTCGCAGCTCTGTCAGAGTCACCCTAAACTTTTTCTCCACTTCCTATCTAGCAAATACTGCAATTAAAAAGTAGCATCTGCAATTAAAGAGTGGTATCTGATTAGCTACAGAAGAGGCTAGGCCCTTCCTGGGAGCCTGGTCGCACAGAAGTGCCCCCCCCCCCCCCCCCCCCATGACAAAAACAACGATCCAGCTTGCAGCAACACAACTTACAGCTTCACTTTTGTAGCTGTGTGTTGCTCTTCACCTGGACGTCTTTGCTTGCGTAGACAATTTAAGATTAATAAAATTAAGGCTACTTGGAAACCACCTGAATAACCCGTGAATCTGTAGTGCATGCATACAGATTTTTTTGTGAGTGCACAAACCATATATGAGCACAAATGTCGGGATCCTTATGAGGGAAAATCACACTACCTTAAAAACAGGTATGATTCATCCAGGCATTGCACCACACGCAGAAACCAGAGGAAGGTGTGAAATAATGACGTGCATTTTCATAGCGAATATATGTATTTGGAAAGGCCTAGAGTCAATAGAATACCTCCTGCTTCGGTCAGGAAGTCAGAACAAAGAACACCGGAGCGAGAAAGCGCGATCACTTATCGCAGCTCTTGGCGGCCCCGTGCCACGCTGACATTCACGGCTGCATGAACTCAGCTGTGCCTGCAGCACCAGGGGCCTCCGGGAGGTGCTGATGGTCCCAGCTATGATTAAGGTAAGTGTGTAGGAAGGGAGGAAGGCACAGTTTGTCGCCAAGTGCCAGGCCAGCTGGGACCCTCACCGAGCCCCAGCAAGACACCCACTCTTGGGCGAGGACACAGAGAGCTGGCCGCCCGACGCCACGCTCGGCCCCTTCTGCAAATTTCAAGGAGAAAGAGCCAGCCCCGCGCTAACTCGCGAACAGCACACGCTTTTAACATCCAGTGGTTTGACCACAGAGGGTAAAATTTTGGCCAGGGAGCCCTTCCGATGTCGGGAGAGCAGCCGCAAGCGGTGGATTTGGGGCTGTGATCCCTGCGTGCAGGGCTCCCGCTCGCTCCAGCAGCCGACTGGCACTGCTGCAAAGAGACGCTACCTAAATAGATGTCAAGTAATGAATACTTCGGATAAGCGACTGATTTCAGAGTGTGCTTTTATCCACAGGCCCTGTATTTATAGTTCAAGCCTTTTCAATTAATACGCACACCCTAAAAGAATTAAACTACTAATTATCACATTTTACCGTGGTTCACAGAACTTTCATCAGATCTAGTAAATGAAATCACGAGTTCAGCCGAAGAAGCTTTACTGCGCCAAATTATGTCAAGGGTATATCATGTTGATAATAAAAGATCACTTGGTTGGAAGCCTAACCTAGAAGGTTGGGGAGGCGTAAAAAGTTCACATTTTGGATCATGCTGCTCTGGTGTGGGCGTTTTATGTTTTTTTTCTTGGTTATTGTGGAAGGCAATTTTCCTGCAAGTAAAATTTTCCCTTTGTCTTACATTACAGGCATTAGGAAATTCTTACATTGAAAGACAAATAGATAGGTTTGGGGTTTTGTTTTGCTAGTTAGGCCTTGGCATCGCACGCTCTGTCTCTTCCCACTAATAAACTCCCCTCTCTACCGGACAGAAAATTAAAGCGAGGCCCACACCACAAATAAACTTCTTCCCCTAAGTGCCCGGCTTCTTGGTGGGCAAGCGTGGAATTCAAAAGCACCCTTCAGCCTGCGGTCCGCTCAGGCGGTAGCAATTACTCCGACCCAACGCCACTCTCAGCTGCTAATTAAACAGCAAGTCTCTCCAGAAGACGGATGAAAAAGCCGGCTGTACTGAAAACCGGAGCTTGCTCGCAGCTCCGGCCGCCCCAGGAGGACTGGCTGAAGCCAGCCCCGGGGCAGCGCTCGGCGGTGGGACCGCGCGTAGCCGTAGCGCGGGGTGCCGGGGGCGCGGAGCAGCCCGGTGCTGCCGCTGGCACAAATCGCCTCGGCCCTGCAGAGCCGGGAGGGGAAAGGCACCGGAGCTTCCCAGGAGGGGCTCCTGGCCAGCCCGCTTCCACGCTGCCCTCTCCGTGGCCCTTGCTGTTATCTCGTGGATAAATATACGCGGAAAGGAATGGAACAGAGCAACAGAATATAAATATATTTTGAAACGACTTAGAATAATTGCAGCTGTATTTATGCACCTTATCCACTGGAAAGGTTCATTGCCTCTTTCCTGTACACACATATGTTGAAATAAAAACATATACCCTCGCCACATTTCTATTCCTCCTTTCCTTTGCAGCATTCAGCCACTCCAAGCGTAATGAACGTTTCATGTCTTTCAAGCACTGCTTTGTCATGCTATAAGCATTCATTTCATGCTTTGAATATTTCCTGTCATACTCGCCTTGGATGAATTTTTTGTGGGAATGCTTTGCTCGCGAAGGTTAATGGTTAGCAGCAGTGAAAACTGAAGTCCTCTGTCAATCCCCGAGCCTCAGACCCCGCGGGTCACCGACGAGGAGCCTCTCCGCTCGGCCCCAGCAGAGGCTTCAGCACTGACCCCGGCTGACTACCGCCTATCTCGCCCGATTGACAGTCAACACCCTTCGCTGTTGCCATCACAGGGTCCCCTCAAGAGAGTGCCAGCTACTGATAAGCAGGCTCAAGCCTGAGCCCAGCCGAGCACCCGCTGAATCCTGCAAATGGTGAAGCAGCGCCTGACAATCTGGGCCACAAAATCGTTTGACTTTGAGCGTGAATCTCAATGAAAATATGGCAATGCAGCGAAAAAAACGGTATTTTCTTTCCTAATTATTCAGATGCCTGTCCCCGAAAGTCGTGAAACTAGCTGGAAAACACAGCTGAATGCAGCGAAGTTTCAGTCCTAGGCTATTATAACACTGTATTTCCAGTTCTTGTTGGAGTCTATCTGTAAAGAAACAGGATGAAAAGAATGCAAGACTAAATCACACGTAAGGTGGTTTTATAACCAGGCGTATCTGCTTTTGTTTCCTCGGGAAATGCCGGTGCTCAGAACCGCCTGCCCGCCCGCAGTATCTCCCCGTGGTGACGAAATACAGGTTGGACCTAACCAGACCTTCGTCAGCTGGCGTGAGTGGTCGGAGCGAACGGCTGACCCCGTCCAGCCCGCGGCAAGGCAGGAGAGACCAATCCCACCGAGGCTCCCCTGCTCGGCCAGGGCTTTCGAGCCTGGACAAAGTTCCCCACCGCTGTTCCCGGCAGGCACCGTGATCTCCAAGGGTGCAAATCCGCTCAGAATTTGGCCCTGGCATGTTACAAAGGTGCAAACAAGCTGACATCACCAGAAGCTCTGACTTCGTCGCCAGCTATGAGATTCCTTATTGAAAATGCTAAGGGCTTTTTTTTTAAAGCTTTTTTTTCTGAAGCGAAGTTAATTTTAGATTAGTCCCTCAGGCTGTGATAACTCTCCAGTGTTGCTCTGTAAACAAGAGAGGAGAGTCTTCCTGCATTTATAAGATTCGGATGCAAATGATCCCATGAAGAAGAGCGCTAATAAAGGCTGCCATTACTGCACTACCCTGTTTGCAGCTCTAGCTGGTGGAAAACTTTCTCTGCGAGGCTGAGTTACCTGCTGCAAATGAGGTGCTTCAGGGATGCTAGTCACCTGAGACAAGGCACCTCTAACACGACCAGCTTCAGCATCCTGTGCTCAGCAAACCGCTCAAGCCCCGGCCCTACCCGGGTGGAAATTTGGGGGCTGACACGATGACCTACAGAAACCTCGAGTTTTGCAGCACTCGAAGACAGGGAGAGCTGTGCTCCACCTGGGCTAGAGGGGATCGGGGTGATGCATGGCCTGAGAACAGGGAATGAATGGCCCCGGAAGGCAGTAAGCTCCTCCTAGCTACAAATGTGGCTGTAGAAGGAATTGGAGGTCTCTCAGCTACCATTTAACTTATAATGCAGATGAGTGGTTGGGGTAACCACAAAGAATAGTTGTGTTTTCTGCCCGTGGCAGCTTGAGAGGATGGTTTGAACAGCAACTTTGCACGGTTTTGCATGGAGTGCCCAGCCCAGGGGCCGGACGGGCTCCACGTGCCCTGGCAGAAGCCCTCTCACTGCACAGAACCAGAACACCAGGCCTGGGGCCTGAAAGAGAGCACACGGAAAGGGGCTGAACTCTGCAGAGAGGTAGTTAAGGCAGAGAGGTACTTCCACAAGTTGCTTTTGCGTTTTGCCAGGCTGCACGTAGCCACCTAGCCCCCTCCTTCCCTGCAGCCCGAGCCGCGTTTCGCCTGCCACAACTGGCCGTGCCAGGGGAAGAGAGGAACCTGCCTTCCCCCAGAGCTTGAGGACCAGAATTCCTTCCTTTATGCTTTTAGGCATGAAAAAGTAAGCATATACTTAAAACTTTTTTTTTTTTTTGGTAAGGTTTTATGCCCCAGTCCGGCCCTACTTAAGCGAAGAATTCACGGATGATATTTACAAGTCCAGTGTAATTACTGCGGGGCTGAAAAACGAGTTCTGTGAGTTACGGTACATCATTGTTTTTCTTTTTTCTTTTTTTTTTTTTAATGTTACAAAGAACAATGTGCCTTTCATTTCCTGCAGTGCTGTTAAGGTACTTGCAGCTCAAAGCAGCAAGAATACATTAAAAGCAAAAAGCATTTGGTTTGGGCATTAAACATTTTTATTTTTCAGATAAATACCTCTCCCTCCATATAATTTGTTTGAGCAATGAATTTGGCACACGTTTGTAATCAGCTGTAATAATGACTGCTGTCTCGCTCACTTGAAACGGGAGAATTTATCAACTTCTTTAAAAAGAACTCGCTAATCTACAATTAAAGTGGTGTGCTACCGACTCGAGTGATCGAATCGCGGGAACACATGCTCGAGAGCCATCAGTTGTCTGCAGAAGTGACACGGCGTTCCCCGGCTTTAAGCAGCACGCTTCGCCCCTACCTTCACGCTGCAGTCAGTGATCCTCCAGTGCTACCACATCAAGCACACACCTCGCCCGATGGAGGTCTGGCAGCACTATCACGGCCCTGCACCACCGCTATTAACCAGTTTGTGCTCTGCCTTTCTCCAGAGTTAAACTCCTGCCAAAGTAGAGCAGGATTTGGCTTTCAATGCTCGGTGAATCTCCGAAAGCTAGCATCACAACCATCCCCACTTTGCAGACAAAAAGACTGAAAAGTTTTCCTGCAAAAGTTTAAAATAATCCCATTTACAAAAAGAAAACCTATCCGATAGCCGTTTCCATGACTGAAAGAAAGAATAAAAGCCCTAGAGAGAGTCCACGGCAGTGCTGAGCCTGGAATTCAGTTGTTGCTGATCCCCAGGCACGCAGTCCCTTCACTACATCAGACTAGCCATTTTGTCACCCTCAGTTCGCTGAAAACTAGTTTGTTTATAAAAATCAACACCGAACCAGTGCGTTTAACAAGCTCTTAAAATCAATAATCTTTTTTTTTTTTTTTTTTTGATTGGGTGAATTGCAAAATCGCTTTGCGGTGCCAACTGAAATGAAGCTTTTACATACCATTAGGCAACTACAAAAGTGGGGAATTTTCCACGCGGGTGTTCCACCCAGCTGGTCAGAAAAAAAACACTCATTTGAGCAAAATATCAGGACATCTGAACACGCTCCTGCCTTTCAAATGAAGTTGCGTGCTTCTTTCAACATCCCTCCTGCAAATTTCCTCACCCACGTAACAAACAGACACGTTCTGGGTTTTCTTCCTCTCCCTGAGAAGCTCTTTTCTGTGGTAAAGGACTGGGGGACAGCAGCACCATGCACACTGCTTACAGGTTAGCTTTCTCCCCAGTTCCAGGACAAGACGTCTGGACCGTGGACCAAGCATGCAGGAATAAGCCTCGTCTTGCCTGCATGCTTGCCTTTCATGACCATCATGCTGAATTCTCTCTCCCTCTCTCTTTTGAAAAAATAAAATTCTTAGTATTTCTGTAAATTCTTGCAGTAGCGGTCAGTTAAGTGCCTGAAAATGATTCTGGCTTAATGAAGGCCGAAGTACAGGTTAAAGTTTGTGTTAGAGCCACCACTGAGAGCAGAAGATGTCACCATCTTCTCTCTCCGAGATGATTCTGCTCCATAAAATGCAACTGTAAAGCCCGCTAGAAAAGAGGGGTGGCTCTAAAAAATAAAAGCTTTTTTTCCCATGAACTTCACTTTAATGAAGGTTAGACATACAGGTTTTTCTAAATAACACATACAAATTAAAATGATAAATTAAAATCTGTAGTAGGAGGCCTTCTTTTTCAGGGCTGTATAGTTGACCCTTTTGAACCTACATTACTCAAGGTATGCAAAATATATGTGTATAATAAATAGCTCTAGAATTTATGGAGTGGAACAGAAAGGATATTAACAGGCAAGTAGAGAGGCTGTATAACCCTCACAAGGCCTTTAAAGATTTATTTTTTTAAAATGAAGGAATGCATGCATGTAAAAGGTAGTACTTAATCGATATGCGTCTTTGTGCCTTACAGAAACACATGCAGAATGATTCCAAACCTGCCCTCAATCTGGTCATTCTGCTGTTAGCATCAGTGGGAATAAGATTATTCATAATGCTATTTTTCTTTGATTTAAAAAAAAAAAAATCCTCCCTGTGTGGGCTCATTCCCACTCTCGGTAAAATCAATTATGAGACTCCCATCGACTCCAGAGGGAGTTGGATCAGGCCCTGTGGAAGTGGGTCTACAGCAAGTGTAGAACAACGCAGTTAATATGATTTATTGTGTCCGTTTCTGTGCGTGCAGTTTTTCATTTTCTAAAGCCTGCAGTTTTGCTTTCATCCTCACGTTCAGTAGATAAGAGCTGCAGATCTGTGTTGATCTACAGGCTGGGTACACTGCAAGCTGGGGGCTGTGTGTGCTGAGAATGAGCTCAGCGTCTGCCCAGGGGGAGCAGCCCCTTTAGGGCCAACAGCCTGTGTTAGATGCATTTGTAAAGAAAATCTCCCACACAGGCACTGCAAAAGGTGCGTAATTAGTTAGGAGGATTCTGCTGTGGTGGGAAAAAAATACCCTTTAGTAAAAATGAGAAAAAGAAAAATCTTTTTCCTGTTTATTAAAAAAAAGTACCTTTAACAGGTCACCAGCGAAGTTCCAAGAATTCACTAAAAGCTTGTTTTACAAGGAAGACTCAGGCTCCAAATCAGAGATATTTCATTTCACTAGGCTTTTGCAGATTTTACATTATTAAACACTGACATTGCTGCTTTTCGTGGTGGTTGTTGAGTAACGAGCTTCCTTAAGACTGAGAAACTGCAGGGTAAGAAGAACTGTGGTTTAATAGCTGTGAAAGAATATTATCTAAACATGAAATAATAACATGCTTGGTGCCTAATACATTCTAAATTAAAATATGATTTAATAAACATAGGCAACATATTCCACACACAAAAAAAATCCAAGAATTGGCAGAACAAAAATCACAGTTTAGTCAGTTCTTCTCTTAACCTCGCAATCCTTTGGCTACAAATTAGAATTTCTGTGAACAGGATTGATAAGAGAAATTAGGCACTGTCTTTCAAAAACAACAAAAATGTTTTAAGATGGTATACTTAGAGATGAGCAGTACGAAACCCATCAAAACACGAAACCTTTCAGATTTCAGTGGGAGGAAAATACAGGAATCCCCCAAAGCCAAAATCTTACCAGCCCAGCGGGCCCTGTGCCCTATAATATACACTCGTGTTTTTAAGTGTTCATGTACCTGAACCTCTTCTTCTGTGAATTCTATCTGCCACTTAAGCCCCGATCCAAATGCAGTCCCGATCTGAACGCAGCCCTTCAACCTCATTTCAGCTCGCAGCTTGGCCGGTTACTAATAAAGTCCTCAAAACACACACTCACCACTCACACAGCTGTAGGGATGCTCTGTGAAGATTTGAGGCAAAAGCAGATAGTTGCTCTGTGAAAAGGCAGTCACATCTCTATTATTACAGATAAAATAGTTCTACAATAGGTGGATTTAAGTGTCCCCAAAATGGTGACAGGTTTCAGAGACTCAAATCATTCAGCAAAGTTCTTCTTTTCTGTGTATAAGCAGTACACTCCAGAACACTGGATTTCCCTTCTACATATAAGTCTTATAAAAAAATAAATAAATCTGTTTACAAATAAAATGTCAAGAAAAACTATGAATAATAGTTGCTTAGCTCAGTTTCACTTTGGGAGACGATACTTCTAAGTCCTAACTATAAGTAGTAGTAAAGAAAACCTGAGTTGCCTATGGGTGAACGGAACCTGTTGAGTTCTATCTTATTTAAACATAAAAAGAACAAGAAGCTGTTCCCTCACACACGTGCCTATCCTTTCACATACATTCCCTACATAAATTTGCTATTATTATTTTTTTCATGCTGTTTTACAATGGAAGCCATCGATTCAGTAGAAGCTATTGCTTCTAATTTAAAGCTGTCCCCATTCACAGAATATTAGTGTTCCCCAAATTCACAGTCCCACTGCTACCTCCAAATAAGATCGAGTGCCTACAACCTGAAGCACTACTACTGCAAACACACAGAGAAAACGGCGCGACAAGCTATCCTCGAGCCTCCCGGCGCTGCTTACCCCTAGTATCTACAGCCTTTAAAGCACACTCATAACTAATACAGACGACGCTGGTGGCACCTGTATCATTCCTGCAGTGGGTACCTGCCTGAGCAGCTGGTATGTTCATAGGTGTGCATTCCTGCCCTGAAACTGTAATGTTTGGAGTGTTGCTGCTCAGATTTGCTTAGCAGGTTTCTGCAGCAGAGAATGGGTCTGCAGAAACATATTTCAAAGCAACCATTTTGTTTCACGGGACTGTCTGAGATCCTACACTCTAAAATGATGGCTGGCCACGTACCGAAAGTTAGGTACTTCAGTGTGTCATGTGAGAGCATCAATAAACAAAATGAAGTTAAAAGCACATAGATAAAAATGAAAGCGATGAAGTACACACCCCTAGGGGGTCATGACTCACGGCCCAGGGATTGAAAGCCTTTGCTACGGAGGAATAAGGATAAGGGTTGCATACAGCAGGCTCTTTAATGGCATCTCCCTAATTAAAATGATTTTTAAAGGAAAAAATGTCTCTCTCCAGGACTGGAGAAACAAATGCTACTTAGATTAGTGAAAAAGCAGCATTTGAACTATGAGGAGAGTATACAACCTATCTGCACCTAACCCATGTCAATTATTCTGAATAGTCCTTTTATATTAGACATAGGAAAAATTCTTAATAAATATGGGCTGTTTTAATATCCCAAAGCAGGAGCAGCAGGTAAGAACTTACCATTTTCTGGCTGGTCCTTAATATCAGCTTCACTTGGCTGGCTGGGACTTTCAGATTGACTTGAATCTGAAAAACATAAAATACAGCCAAAAATTACAGGGTCTGCTGTGGAAAATAGATCAGAGGCGCCAGACTTCCTCAAAAGGCTGAGAGTACAAACTAAGGACAAGAATGTTGCACCAGGACATGATAATGCAAAAGTCCCGTGCCTAGGTAAGATTTTTTGCTAGAAAAAAAAGGGAATCTTGTTTATGGCACTACACAGAGTGCTTGGTGTGTGTGTTTGCATAAATTAAGCTTTGAGAATCCTTCTTTTTAGAGAAGGCATATTTAAACTACTCTCCTACATGTTTTTTATAATGCAGCCTCTATGTTGTATACAAGCCAGAGCCTTAATCCAACACATAGTAAAGTCTCAAAACAGATTTTGAAGCTTGCATATAAAGGTAACTAAGCAACACTACAAAGTCGTGGAGATTGTTGTCTACACAGTTCTGAAACAAAATCTGCAAAACTGATAGAAGAGATGATTTTTGCCATACTTTCGCAGTGGTTACGGTGCTCCAAGACCACTGAAATGAACGGTATTACCCTGATTTGCAGTGCTATAAATGAGATCAGACACTCGACGAACTGCTTTAGAACTTGTACAAATAATGGGTCCTACAAACTCCCAGCTAACAGTCTCCAACGAACGCAATATATTTGCCTGAAATAATAAAATGACCTATAAAAGGATGTGTGTAAATATGAATGTTTTGCTTTTTTTTACACATTATTAATTCTATGTGAAGATGATTGCTCTTCACTTTGAAAATTATTCTTAGTAGAAGCTTTAGTCAAATACTGTTTTCCTTCTTAATTATTTCTAACACTAAGAACTGGAAAAAATGAGTCTTTACCTATGGGAGAAAAAAAATATATAAATTTAAAAAAAATATATAAAACCAGCAAATTCAAATTACTGCTTTTTCAATTCATAAAAACAGAAAAGTTCATTTTTTTCCTCCAGAAATTGTTTTGTAATTTATTGAGCCCATAAAAAAAAGTTTTTTGCAGTGAAACAAAACTTAGGAAACGAAACCACTTGCTACTGCATCAAAAACACCTCAATTCGTGGCGAACCTATTTTCTGACTTCACCTTGACTTTGCAGAGTTTAGAATTAGCTGTCTGAAATTTGACCACATTTCAGTGAGAAGTCAATGCAAGATCAAAAGGTCATGACACTTAACTGTGATTAAATTGAAAATCTTACTTCTATTGCAACAGAGTGATAACACCACCCCTTCTTTTTCTTTGAGGTATTAATAGCGCTGGAAGAAGCAGTACTACTAGTGACCTTGGGTCAAGCAATGCTAATTTATTGCTTTAAAAAGGTTCCTTGCTTTTAAGCAAATGAAGATTTTAATTACCGCAGAGCACTATAAAGAAAATGCCTATTTTAAATATTCAAATTTTTTTTTTTTACCTGCTGACTGTATGCATTAGGTATCATTCAGAAGCTTAGAGGACAATCTTGTATAAATTAAAAACTACATGTAAAAAAATGTGCTCGCAAAACAGATTTTGATAAATTTCAAAATATGAATATTCGGAATACTTAGCAAAAAAAGCTTAAATCCTGATATTTCTATTTAAAATAAATGAAGTTCTGCTAAAAATTTGTATGCTTCCCCATGTGTCCAGAGCCTGTTTCCTCTCTTTTATAATTTTTTAAAAATTTCTACAATGAAATCCAATGAAATAATTTACTTCTGCAATTTTGTTTTAAATATTCATTTTTGGGGCTATCTTTAACGAAGCTGAAATCAGTGACAGCAGATAGGCTACCGGGTCAGAGGCACACTGCTGTTATATTCTGGACACTAGATTTTGGCAGGAAGTTTCACGTTTCCGATGGCACAAAGGTAGCCACAAAGGTAACATATCAGAAATGTAAAATATTGAGTTAACATTCAAAACCCACATCCGATGTATTTCATTTTACAGGGCATGCACGAGGCTTTCGCTTACTCTCCAGGATTTTGTTTTCCTTCGAGAAGCCCCAGCTCAATCAGCGTTTGGGCTTTATGCTCCAAGTAGGGTTACAATCCCACAACAACTGATGCATTTGAAAAAGTTGCTGCACAAATATGGGACTCAAAGCCTGTTTTCCTCCCAAAACGGTACCGAAGCCGGTGAAGCAGCACGAGGGACGAGGGCACGGTGGCACACGCCGGAGCCGGGCTTGGAGCTGACGCTCTCCAGCCCCCTGCCTGGCACCTTCGCCCAGCAAAGCTCGGCAGCCCGTGAGCAGCGCGCACGTCGGGAACTGCTCCTGGGTTTTGAGACACAAAGTACTTTTGTTTGCACTCGGGGCTGCTTTTCCAACACCAGGGCTAGGCGCAAAAGGGAGCCTCTACTGACCACAGGGCATTTGTTTGCACACTGAATCTTAACTTTCTTCTTTTATTACCCTGGCTACTGTGATACATTTTGCTAAAATCTGTTTTCCTGCAGCCCACCCCTTCTGCTGAAATTAAATACTAATTTCTAAAAAAAAAAAGACAACAAAAGCTTTCAGCAGTATTCTTCGCAGAGAGGCATGGGGCAATAAAAAGCAGGAGGAGGCAGAATTAAAAACAATATGCACTGCGGCAGAGAGCACGGAAGGCTACCGAAAATGTGCACTGGGCAAGCGTACGCTCGGCATTGTTATGCAAGGTGGCATCTTGTGGAAACCCCAGATAAGAAGACTGAGTTAAGGCACTTAGCCAAAATGTTTATATGCAGAATTTTGCTTCCCTGATTTTATTCAGATGCCGCAGATGATCCGGTACATATAAATGTGCCGCCACATGGTTAAGGGATTGGCAAAATCAGAGCCGTTGTATTTTACAGTCTTGCCTAGGACGAGTCTTGCTCACCCTCCCCAGCTCGCTCTCTGCTTTTTCAGCAGTTGGCAGTAACTCCTGTCGGGGCTTTTTTGTTGTTTTGCACATGGAAACTTTAAAATTCCAGTTTTCTGAATGTTTATTCTTTTGCGGGCTGGGATACAACAGGAGGGGGAAAGCGTGTCCTGCTGAGTCAGTTAGCCAAACAGGTGACCGGAGGAATAAATTAATTTTTGCCCATACATAATTGATATAAATGGAAGATCGTTTTCATAAGCATTTGCATTAAATCAATAAAATCACTTACTATAGAGCAGTTTAACAATTCATTTGATTTTCTCTTTTCTATATATTTGATAGCCACTCTGCAAAACAGTATACACTTTATGCCTATTTTCTTTAGCAACAACACCGCCAGTTAAATTCTACCACCTGCAATAATTAGAGCCATTGGAAAACATACAAAACAAAATATACAGTAGATGCGAGCCCCTCTTGAATCCATGGCCCCCTGCGGCAACGAGTTTCATTGGTGCCTTAAGCTAAGGCTGGTAGGAAGCCAAAGAATCTGTATATTACAATAAAGTGCATGTTATTAAGGGGAGGATTTAAATGATTTCAGATGGAGTTGGAAATATTATAGTGAGGAACCACTATTAAGATTGCTGATTTAAAAAAAAATAAAAAATCACCCAGGAATCTAGTTTTATATTTAAGAAAGCTTAACCTTGAATAGCACAATGGGTTTTATTTGGGGGCTTTTTTAGTTAAAGAAAAGTTAGTGGTTGGGATTTTTAACCCTCAACTTGCTGGAGTTAGCACGAGTACGGACACTTGAGTCCAGGTTACCGGCCAGGAGAAGCTCGAGCAGACCTGGCACCAGCCGCAACCATGAAATGAAAATAATGTCAAAGACATTCTACTCTCTACTTCCAAGAATCAACTACGATTAAGGGGTAAAGGAAAAAAAAAAAAAAAAAAGGAAAACAGCAACAAAACAGGCTAGTTTTCCTGAAGTAGCACTCTCTACCTCTATTTTCCGTTCCTCTCTGGCTCCCCAGTGCAATCGAGGCAGTGGTGCCCGAGCCCTAGGTCTGCACAGCCTCCAGCCACACGCAGGCAGGGACCTTCAGCCCCAGCCAAAGCTCGGGACTTTTCAGGATGTAATTTTAATTTTCGGCTGCAGCAGGAGTGGGTTACAGCCCGGCTGCACGACGGCTGCGTGGAGGCAAGGCTCGCTGCTCTGGAAGGGAGCGCTCCATTGTTTGGAGAGAATAAAACATTCCCAGGAAAGTCTGGCCCGTGGACAGGACCAATGTCAACAGACTGACAATGTTGTTCTTTTTCGTAGACCACGACACAGACGGTGAAGAGCTGTTACGCTCCTCTGCAAAAAAAAAACCCGCGCCGAGCGTCATGGCACTTCCCAGCGTTAAACTACTCCTTGGCTACACGACTTGGGAAAAACGGGACGTTTTCTTGGACACTCGCACTTCCTCGACACGCCGTGCTTTGCAGACTCCAGCCTCGGGTGGCAGTCCGGGGCCAGCCTCGTTGCCTGCTGGACAAAGCGCCTCACCGGGTGACGGATTATTCCGACCCAGGAAGAGGCAGCCCCAAGCGAAGCCGAGCCCTCTCCAGCAGAAGGGCACGCGGGCGATGGCCACGTCGTGCCGAAACAACCGGCCGGCGCTGCCGCTGCCCATGCCGAGCCTGCTCTGCGGCCAAGGAGAGCGGGCTCCTTGTCCGATTCTGCCAGCCCCGCACCTCCTCGGCGCACCGGGGAAGTGCACAAGTTAAATTTTCCATTCATATCATGTTTTAGGGGGGGAAATACCGTATAATAAACTGACATATTTTATTCAAGTTTCAGAGTCCTATTTGTAATAAAATATTTATATGGCTGGGTTGTGTTCATGCAATAAATTTTTCATCTATAATTTTGGGCATGGATTCTACCAAAGATTTATATATGTTTAAAAAAATCTAAATCATGCTCCTTTATACACAACCTTACGTGGTGAGCTTAAGGGATTTACAAACAGAAACCAGCAACAGGACTGAGGCTTTTTACACTCACTTTCCCTTCATTACACATTATAACATAAACACATATGCATTGCTCTATATATGCTACAATTATTATTTATGGCTATTTTGGTGGCTACTACTATTTCATTTAAGGAAGGCCTGGGTCTCTGTTTAACTCTAGCCATCGCTTTCAAGTCAACTTTTATAGGGAGTTCAAAGTGCTTCATTATCATCCACCTCACCGTCACACGTACATATATCCATACCAGATTTCCAGTTTTCTTTTATACCCCCCAATACAGTACGCCACAGCCCCTCAGCTGACGAAGACGGGTTCTGCAGTGGTAAAATCCCCGCCATGCCAGCCTGGTTTTTTATCAGGCAAGGACTCTTAATTCCTGTACACTGGGAAAGAGATTATCTTTGATAATGGAAATGTAAATCAAAGCTTGCTGTTGTTTATTCCAGACAGACATTTGTGTGTTAAGTCTGTTTATCAGGCAACACTTTGTCTAAGCCAGGAAGTAGTCAGCCTTTGTAACAAGATGTATGCAAATGATTTTCCCATGAGCCCTTGCCACAAAACTTTTGTGGCAAAAAAACTCCTTGTTACTTCACCAGTAAGACGCTACTAAGCTACCCCGTAAGTAGACTAGCAACAAAACAGCTAGCTAGACTATGCTGATGAGTTTGAATGAGACCAAAACATGTGCCCACAGTCTGTTGCTCTTTATTGTGAGCAGACTTTGTGTATTACATCTGTTTATCAGGCAACACTGTCTGCCGGGGCGGCTTTGTAACAAGGTGGATGCAAACAAAGATCTCCCCAACTCCAGGGCTAACTTCTCAGGACGCGAAAATTTCGGGTTACCTCCCTCGTCATCGGCAAGAAGAAAAACACGCAACTTAACCAGAAGGGTATGAGACCCAAGAGCTGTATCAGAATGGTTTCATTTTAAATCAACTTTCTTTGTTCTCACTAGCCCATAAATGATTTACTGCTATCGTGTGATAGCCTAGAATGCGGGGAATCTGTGTATTCCCATATTTGTTCCTTGATATTACAAACAAGTATTTGATTCACTTCTAAATGTTTGTTTTTAAAACAGTTTACAGCCTTTGATTCCTGCTTACTGATTCATTTCTGGAACATTTTCTATTTATTCCTTTGCAGTAGCAAACGTTAATTTTGACTTAATTCAAATTGTCATCAAAGGCTTCCTTAAGAAATCCCACAGCACAGATTTTATTTGTTATAATAAAATATTCTTAAAGTAAACATCATGCGACTGTGTTTTTTTAATTCCAAGAGATACAAAAATCCGTTACCCAGAGGATTCAAATTGGTTCAGCCCTTTTTCCTAGACAAAATAAACACTTTAGGACTTTACTTGTTTGTATTCTCCTCAGTGGTGCTGTATGCATCACCAGCTAAAAACAAAGAAACTTTTAGCTGCTCAGACAAAATGCAGAAGCTCCCCAAACAACGAAGCGGGGGGGTGGGGAGGCATTCAGAAAGTCTGACAGTCCATTCAATATAGGGATGATGGCCATAATGCATCCAGGGTCCCCTTGCTAATTAAATATGCATTGGCACAGTTTTGATCGATGCAAGCCATGGATCAGATGACACACCTGCAAAATCTTGAGCCCAGAGCTCCCAGGAAAAGGAAAATACAGGCTGTCTCCTTATCTTTGTTTTCAAAGGCTCTCAATTTCTGTGCTTAGATATCTAATTTAATTCTCTCACCCCTCAGCAAACTGGATTAGGAAAGTCAATACTGCCATTGTGCATCGACAGGAACACACAGCTTTCCTTTTATTCAATTTAGCCATGACCTTTAGACAAAGATAATGACAACTGTCTAAAAGTAAGGTAAGGCCTTAAGGAAGACCCTGAAGAGGGGCCCCTCTCGCGTTCCGTGCTTCCTCGGCCCCGAGGAGCCCACCAGCCCTGGAGCAAACCCCACGCAAAATGTTCCTCCCTGCCGGCAGTGACAGGGGCCGTCGGAGCGGCCCCCCGGCCACCACGGGCCTTGGCCAACCCGTGAGGCCGGTGGCCAGGCCCTGGCGAGGGAACGTCCCCGGGGAAAGCGCGCGTGCCAGGAGCGAGGCCGCGCCGTCCCGACCCTCCGCAGGTGGCAGGGGAGCGGTGGGATGGAAGGGCCTGGCGAGGGCCGTGCGCGGCCCCACTTCCTGGCTCTGGTGCTCGGGAGGAACTGAAGCCCTACAGCGAGAGCCGGGGTGGAGGATCCCACACACCCGTTCTCCTGGAGCTGATCTACAGCCAACGGCACCGCTCTCGATAGGTCTCGCGTCAGTATTTTCACCAGCCTTCCTCCATCAGATAGCATCTTTCTAATACGCCTGTGGGGAAAGGAGCGGGAGCACGCTGTAGGCTCACGGACCACCATCAGACAGTAATCTGCGTTGGTATCTGCAGATACAGGCCCTACCTGAGCCGGTGGCTTAGGCTGATGGAAATTCATATTCATTGAGCAGCCCAGCTCCACAAAATTTTAGCTTCCATGCTGTACAACGTTTAATTCTGCAGTACTTTTTTAGCTGCATTTAAAAATACACTTGGCATTTCTAGCTGTGGACCAATATTTTTCTCATGTCTTTTTATACAGATTTGGAGGGAAAGATATTTGTAATGGAAAAAAAATATGTGCAAAGTTGGATTGCTAAGTTTCTGTAATCTTGGGAAATGAAAAAAAAAAAAAAGCAGCCTATGTAAGAGCTACAAGGAACCATATGGATCAACAAGAGCTGCCCTCATATCCCTAGGAAATATAAATTAACCTACATTTCATCATCATAAACCCCAAAATAAAAAATCTAATTAGAGTCTCTACCCTCAGATTCAGTTCTACAAAATTTGCCTATCCCCCTCACAAAATGATTTACAGTACTTACATCCATTTCTTCAGAGTGATTTAAATTTATTGAATCATTTCAATTTTTAGAGAGCTTCCATTTGGATCTGTATGGGTTTCTAGACATATGCAGTGCTCAGTTATTTAAAATTAATTGCAGTACAATAATTTTAAATTGCTTCACACTATACGAATCTCAAGTGCTTTGAAATATTTGAACCATTCTATTTAGGAGCCATCAAACTTCTGAGCACATGCATCGAAGAGTTGTTTTAAAAGCCGAAGGGCCGTACTGATGATCCCAAAGTACAGGTGAGCACGGCTTTGGGCATGCGCAGCGCACGCAGAACGGAATTTATAGAACAATTCAACGAATTTTGCCCGAATGTCAATCTTTAATTAACAAAAACGGATTCTGTAATAATTGCAAACCAATAAAAAATTTCTAAAACTAGAAAAGCACTGTTATAAAATAATGGTATACATTAAAAGTATTATTACATCTAATGTGTATTTATAGAACATCCTTTTAGCCTGGAAATTAAAACATCTTATTAACATTAAACTAAGCTTTACAATACCTCTGTGGGAAAGGTGAGCATTACTGTGCCCGCTTTACGAAGGGATGAAGGAGGCACATAGAGGTTAAGTGATTTACCTTCAGAAGCACAGTTACCAAAAGGAGTAAAAAGCCAGGAGCCGAGCAATCAAGCCGCCGCTGCTGATAATAAAGTATCATTCCCACCGATACAGCCATTACAATGGCAACGGCAACGCTGGCTTAGAAAGCCTTCAACTACATTATCTAGAAAATTACTTGCTAGAGTGAATCCAAAGTCACCTAGAAGGGATATTTCCAGTCACTCTCGGGTTATCTTTCTCTTGCATTTTTTTTTCTGGATATTTTGAGGAATAAGAAATTGTTTCTGCATTTCTCTCTGGAGTAGATTCTAACTCAATAACAACAGCAATAGTTAAGGTGGCTAAATTGCAGTTTTTGCAATGCCTTACATCACGTACAAAGGCAAGTGAAGATGAAACTGAGTGATGAGCAGATCTGGTTGCTTTGGTAAAAGTCTCCAGCTCTGCTTTTGTGCAATTTTACACTGGTGAGTAAACTAACATTAGCAAAGCAGGATTATGTCCACCATATGGTGAGACTCCATTGGCTGTAGTACAGTCACCCAATTAATCTTTATCCCCCCCCACCCTCTTGCTATTTATTTATTGTGACAAACTCATCCTTATGGGACCCGAGGCAGGGAGCTGCGTATTCCCAGGCTATTCTCTGCAGTGCCCATCCTCATCCTTTATCCTCGCTGCCCGGGCAGTAGCGCGGTGCGGTGCCTCTCCCTGGGCCACGGCGTGCACTGCTGCAAGGTCACGACCAAGGAGACTGTCCAGATTTTCCATAGCGGGCAGGAATAAAGAATTGCCCAAACCTGCCCTCCATCAAAAGGCCAAATAAAAGTACTCCTGACAATGAGCGGAGCCTTCTGAACCTGCTTTCCGAGGCTCGCCTTTTCAACATCACACTAATAAACTAGCTGTTTCTGGAGACCATCAGAGCATTCACATATTTCAGCCTGTGCCTCTTGCTAAGTTCTCTCCACTGCCGGAGCCGTCCAAGACTTCATCAGCCGGCAAAAACAAAGAAAAACCCTCACCAAATAAACACACTGGGCAAAACCCCCAACCTCCTCCTCTGTCAACCTCTCCCTCTCCTCGTTCTCCTAAAGGACAGGTGTAACGTTTTCCTACTCTTAACCATAAAATTTAAGTAAGAATCCATACCTCAAACAGAATAAAAAATACTTAAAAAAAGCTAACTCCTGGAGAAATTGGCCCATTTTTCCTATTAAGGATTATTCTGTTTCACGCAAGGAAAAATAATGTTGATAATAAAAATATGTGTGATTATTTAAGTAATAATGAAAGGGTGAACTAATATTTCATGGAGTTTTTGTCAATAGCATGAATACCAAGTTACAGAAGGGGCAATCTGAACAGAGTTCATGCATTTATTTTTTATTATGGATCTACACTAGCTGCTCCGTTTTCACAACCCTCTTTCATTTTGATGTACCTGACACCTTTCCTCTTGGCTCCCATTTCAGCCCCTGCTAAGTACATATTTGGTTATAGTGGCCAATTTTTATTTTTTATTGTTTTATTTTTTTCTGGCAGATGTCTTTTCCTTGTTTTGTGCACTCTGAGGAGTTCAACGTGGCATGTGAAAAATTTCCATTTCAGGTTTTCTTAAGCTTTATGCAAAATTAAACTGCTGGCAAAAAAACATCCTATATATAAAATTATACAGCAGAAAAAAATGCTTGATAGCTCCCTTTCCTCCCTCCCTACCTTGCCCTCTCTTGCCTTGTTTCTGAAAATAATTGCAGAAATATTGCCATCAACCCAAAGCCTTTCTCCAACTGAAAAGTCATAGGATTTTGCCCACAAAGAATTGCCACTGATTGCTGCTCCATGGATATGTTTCTACTCTCACAATATTGCAGACTGCAAAGAAGAACAGAGAATTACCATAAAAATCAGGACGTGTTTTGTTGCATCAGTATCATGTTGGCATCAACAACACAGACTCGGGCAGAAAAAAAGCAGCCTTTTGGTAGGCAGCCTACTTGTTCTGTGTTTCTCCTGTATTTGTAAGCCACGCAAGTAGAAGATAAAGTTAAAACTCAGAGAGAAGTAACATCCTGCAGGCTTGATACCACACTGAGTTACAGCAAAATCTAAGGTACAACGGCCATAAATAATGGAGAAATGGAACTGTATCTCCATCTCAAAGGACGGTGGATCATTACAAATATATGAAAGAATACGGTATATAGATATAAAAGGTAGGATTCCCTCCTCCACACACACACTGAAAAAGATTAAGATGGAAGTGTTGACTCTGAAAATACCACCTAAAATCCGTTTTCACTTGGTCCCAGTGCTGGAAAACTGAATTTTGAGGGAGAAAATTAAAAACAGAAAAGCCCAGAGCTCTCAGAACCTGTAACTACACTGTGTAGACAAAATTTTAATCAAACTTTAAAGCCATGGTTATGATCCGATGAACAGACAGCTTGACTTGATTACATTTTTAAGTTTCAGTTTCTATTTCTGTTTTAAGATGAAAAAGATCATAGAGTGTCAGAAATTTGAATACTGAATAGCAAAAGCTCTTGCAGGTTTAGAAAGCATATAGAAAAGCTGGCAAAAGAAAACGCTATTCCATTGCCACCATCTGCTTTCTGGCATATTGAAGAAACTTTACTAACAGCAACATTTTCTTGCATTAGAATATCTGCTAATTAGTTTTGTTGTAATTTTTTTTTTTAAATTACCTTTTACACAGAAGGCAAATAGCCAGTTTTTTTGGCTGGCTACACCTTACACCATGTCTGATAACATTTTCACATTAAGTTCAGTTTACCTCACATTTTTTCTATCAAAATCCTATCTTTAGTGTAGTCAAAGCCTGCAAAAACTTTGCCTTGCTGAGACTAAAGAAAAAAACATCAAACATACGAAGTGTTAAAAATCGCTGAATAACTCAAAGGAAAAAAGATAATTTTGAAGGCGTTTTGGCTGAAATCTATTTTCCTTTGAATTGCATGAGTGTTTTAAAATGTTAAAAACACTACAGAGTGACTAATGAATGTAAAAGAATGATAAAGAATATGGGTCCAGTTATCAGTGATGTGCCTAAAACAAAATAATTTTGGACAGTCTGCCATGCAAATATTGACTAAAATGTCATAAATAATGTCTGCAACAAAGGGAATCCTGCAAAGGAATATTCTATTGCACTTAATGCATTGTTGAGTGTGCCTTTTAGCAAGCAGTACGTTATAGAGGCTGAAAACTTCAGATGGACTAAAAAGCTAACTGTTCCCAGATAAAAATACTATTAATGTTTTCTCAGAAACAAACCTTCCAAAAAGTTAAAGGTACAATGTTACATTTGGAAAAGGGTTCACTTAGAAGCTGACCGTTCAAAAGAAATAAAGCAGTTGTTCAAAAATTAAAAATAGACCAAACGTAACCACCTCATTGACTTACGACTATTTCCTCTGCCATTTTTAACAGTATTTTCGTACATTTGTTTGCTGGCAGGGCAGAAGTTGTTTGCAGGTCTTTACCATTTTGCACTGAAAGAAAATGCAAAGACATCTGCTGCGGCCCGAGCTGAGATTCTGCTCAAGTAATTCTTGGGACCCAGCTCTGTGTCGGTGGCAGTCTGACCACGCACTGCATGTAGGGTTAGAAATAATGATGCAATCCTGTGCGATTGGTAACAGCACATGGTTTTATATGAGGGAAACTATGCAGAAAGGGCTCAGAAACTACTTTCACAATCTCAGCATTTTGGTTATTTTATTACTTATAGCATCAAACTATGGAGCCAAATTCAGGAGTGCCACGGGAAGTTGCATTAACAACTCCGGATTGCTCGCATCTAAACTAACATATTGTACTACGTGTAATCACAAACAACCCCGTCACTTTTTCTGAAACTCTTCTAAAAAAAATTGAACAATCAGAGCTACACTGAAACCTTCCACGTGTTTTCGAAAATTTAATTTCTGAGAAAAATTGCACAGCCAAAGATGACAAATAACAAAGATATTTTACATTTCTAAAGCATCTTTCATCCAAGATCAAAGAATTTCGTCAACATTAATTCTCAAAATACACCTTTGAAATAGAAGTACTATTAAAGCTATTTTATCTTTATCTAACTTGATCTATTTTCTTCATAAAATATTAGCTACTGTAGTATCTAGAGGGAGCATGACTCAATAGGTTAAGTAACTTGACTGGAGCTACTTACTAGATCAGTGGCAGAACTGACGACGATCGTGTTCAGGAGTCAAGAATCCTAAACCCTTCCTCCTTCTGAGACTAACTGAAAACATATATATGCAAACTGACTCAAGGAGGACAAAAATGCCCTCTCCTGTCATGGGATAAGGTGCTTTCACAGAAAGGGAAGTATCTAGAATCAGAAGGCACGTGAAAGAGCTGAGAGGAAACGCTGCAGTACAGTGGGATAGAAAGGCAGAGAGATCCCTGTGTGAGGGCAAGAAAACATGCAGGAACACAATGAGCACAGTATTCGCCATTTTCCTGCTTAAAACCTTTTGGAAAGAACTCAGTTGAACTCAGTGACGCAGATGAGAAGTCTTCCCGGCGCGGAGCAGCGGCTGAGGGAAGGCTGGCCGCCCAAAGGGTTGCTGGCTGCACCGCAGGCCGCTCACAGAGGACCGGAGGGATGCGGCGCAGGGGCTGAGGATGAAGAATTTGTCCAACACGGAATTTAGGATTATTTTAAAATAAATTACAGGCTGCGCTACGACCCATAATTCAGTCTTTGGGCTGAGCTTATTCTTTACATAACCCAACTGGAATTACGCTGGAGCTAAATTTAGCGCAGTATTTTCATAAGGCTCCTTTCCTTATCAATGCTGCAATTGGGTCTGATGTGTCTATAAATGATATTCTACTGCCTGCTTTGTAACGCGGATGAAATGTTAGCGTCTGTGTTCTACTGCCTCAGAAAACGATGTAGGCTCTGTGAATGTGCGCGGCACCTACTTTGGATAAAAGCAGCCCTCGGTTTGAGAGGTGTGTTTTATAATCCTTTGTGGTTTTGCAGCAGAGGAGCTGTTGGACAATGAAGAAAAACATTTCAGCTCCCCTGAAAGTTTGACTGTTCCTTTTCAAACAATACAACACAAGATCTGGGACATACTGCTGACACAGCAACATCAGTGCCTCAAAGAAACTGTGGGAAATGTCAAATTTATGGTCCTATGGGTGATTGGTGGAAGGTTTTCCCCCCCCCCCCTTCAGCAAGCCTCTGTCAAAAACAGAGCCTCTAGAAAGTTTTTGGCTACGTCCCAGCAAAGCAGAAGGAAGCTGTATCCCACACTTCCCTTGGGACTTAATGAAATATACAGCCTCTGGGCTTCTTTCAATTTGGTCTTTCAGATTGCTAAACCAGTGAAAGAAGGATCCTAGCTGTCACAAACGTCACATGTTTGGGGTCACCTGCTGCTCGGGGGTTCTCATGCCAGTTGTTGACATAATAAGCACCCCTTACACTTTAATTACAATTCACAGTGTGCAAACTCTGCAATCTGCTTTAAGGCAGACAGTCTTTTAAATCAACACCAAATTCTACTACTGTTTGAGCAGAAATGGGAGGAAAAAGATGTCCAGCTGACTGAATAATTGTATTCAAATATTTGTGATCCCGAAGAAAAGTAAGCAATATCCAGTGAAAAGAGCAACTGTATTGCCTGTAACACTTCAGAAAGTGTAGTTAAAACCAGACGTGCTTCTCACAGTCACGCAGACAATGCACGTGAGACGTTTCCATTTGATGAGCTCCCACCACCGACAGCTCTCCCCGTAGCTCCGGCGAGCACGGACCTGAGCACCCAGCTGTGTTTGTCCCCGAGCGCGAGGCGGGCAGGACACAATGCCGAACGCTGGGATCGTCTATGGGAGGGAAATTCTCAAGCCCTCTTAGTATGAATTTCAACAGGACTTGTGCAATGAAAGCCTAAATGGGAAGACGTGTTTGTTTTATTCTGGAATGCTTTATTTAGTCCGGTAGAAGAAACACTGGGTCTACTTAAAAATACTTATTATTTTGAGAAAGAGATGAGAGTCCTTCAGCTTCCTTGACCGCTACCTCTTTTTTGACTGTTGCTCCTACTCCTAATAAAGACATACCAAGAGCACTAACTTAAATAAATTATACCATCCCGAGAGGAGTACAGGATGTATGTTAGAGAAAATCCAGTTTAGTGTTAGAGCATCTAAAAATGCCTCTGGTTAGTTGTATTATTTACAATGCCTTGGTCCAACCCCTCCTTTCCCATGGAAAGAAAAAGAGCACGGGGGGACGTGCGATGGCAAGTCCTTCTGGAAGAATTTCTGCCCGCTCTCTGCTCGAAACGCTGCTGGCTCCCGGTGCCTGCGGATCCCGCTGCCCGCATGGATTGCGTTCCAGCTTCCCCGTGGCAGCACAACTTCCAGCAGCTGCGCTCCGACTCGCTCACCCCGCGCTCCCGCAGCTGAACAAAGGAGAAGTCAATAGCGCGACACGAGGGCCCGTTCCCATTGAAACCCACAGGAGTGACTTTGGCCACGGGAGAAGGCTGCTGCTGTCTGGCTGACTTCTTAGAGAAAAAGCCCGATGGGTTTTCGCCATGTTCAAAGAGCCAAATGCTGGCAAGCCGCTGCCTCCCCCTCGGCCGAAAGGGCCGCAACCCCTCCGCCTACGAGCGGCTTGTCCTGCAGCCCTTCCCGACGCCTCGCTGCCTCCTTGCATGCTGTACCAGCGACCTCAGATAAACTCACAGCGTTTTGAAATTATCATCAGCCTGTGAAGCGCTTCAATGAAAATCTATAAAACAAATTTATAGTGTGCATTCGTATGTATTATATATACACTCAGGACAGGATTTATCATTTAGCCGACCTTTGAAGCACCGATATTTTTAGACCCAAAAAATGTGTGTTGATTGTACTTCGACTCGGTCCCCTTACAATGTACCAACTCCTTGATATCTTACTATAGGAAAGATAATTGCAATGAATTTTTATATTTCAGCACATGGGAAGATAAGATTAGACAGTAGGAACATAAAAGCAAACTGCGCCACATAAAAGATAAGTTTCTGAAAGTTACAATTTACACCAAATGTTACAGATGAAAATGTTCTAAGCTATTTATAGGGCCTCGGGCCAGTCCCATTACAGACCCTGGGAACACTGAAAAGAACCAGCATTACCTTTTACTTAACCACTTATTCCCATAGCCTGCAAAGCCTTTGGAAAACAGAAATTATTAATGACACAAAGACTATTACTAATTCCCATCATCACCCAGGTGCCTCAGTTACCTGGCCCCAAGTCCTGACGTGCTGCAATGACCTCATCACCCCAGAGCACTGCTCCTGGTCTTTTGGGATTGCCTGTGGTTCACCCACCTCCTCTCTATGCCCCAATTTGCCTCTGCCTACCGAGTGTCAAAATGTGCATTTTTAACGTGATTTTCTTCCTCTGTCTTCCCCACCACGAAGTTGCCACCAATGGTAGTTTGTACAGTGCAGGTCCAGTGCAAGAAATGAGGAACAGCAGCAAGAGACATGTATTTGATGGCATACAAGGTATAAAAACCTAAAAAGCGAATGAAAAACTGGGAAACAGCCACGCCAAGTACCGTGTGACCACTCTGTCTATACTCTATTCACAGCCACGGCCCACCGAAGGGCGCAGGTGCAGCAGCAGACACGTAACGCAGCCAAAGCCAGGCTCGCACTGCGCTGGCCGATGCCCAGCACCCTCTGCAAGCTGTCCTGCACGGGCAGCACACAGCCTCCGCTGCTCCTGGGTGAGCGCTCGGACTCCTGCCCAGCGCCACAAACACAAAGACTGCTGTTAGCACAGGGCACGGCTCCTAGGAACACGCTCAGGAGTGATTTTTCAATCACAGTTTAACCATATTTTCTATTTTCTTTCTCAAACTTAACCTCCTCAAAGGACTATTTCTATGAATAGTCTCAAATTTCAGCCACTTCTGACGAAGGCCTTTACAAAAAAAGTGTTACTAGAAATGTCTGACAAGGGAAAAGTGATTTTTCCCTACTATACAATTACTAAAAACATATGGTGGAAAAGATTTTGTGCAAAATCGGAGTGTGGTCTGCTCTTCACAAAGAGGGAGGAAAAGTTGCAGCCCCAAACATGGGATCGGTAAAATAAAGAGCTATGATGGAAACTAGTTTGAAAACTTAACTCTATCGGCCAGCCCAGCAAAGAGTAACTCCGTACACAATTACATGTACACTGAATCAACCCTGCTCTCAGCGTCTGTGGGTGTGAGCTGTATACAGAGTGTTTGGTGAAGCCCAATTCATGTTCAAAAGAAAATTAAACCAAAGAATGAGTTATTAAAAGGAGCCTTTGAAGCAAAAAGCAATGATGTGTGAAAGACAGAACCAGTAGAGTTTATTTAAACAAACAGCACAGAAAACAGGGAAAACAGAAATTACGAAATTAGAAGAACAGTCATGAAGGCACGCAGCAGCCTTTTCCTGGTACTAGAACTTCTTATATCTATGAATATTTTATCCAGATTCGACTATCTTTTTCAAGTCCTTCCTATCAAAATTCCAGACATTTTCTTCAATAAAATCAGAAAAGTGATTCGGAATGTACTGGTAGAAGATATAAAATGGGCTGTGTGTGGATATTACAAAGGATCTGGGAACCTTACACCCTTTAGATCTGCTTATTTAACTATTTAGCAGCACAATTTAAAATTTGCATATGACTGGTTTGATGCCAAACCATAAGAACAAAGCAGGAAGTCTCTCTCCTCCTATGAATTTCAAACTCAGGTTTTTTTTAACTTACTCCTCAATTGTGAACTGTGTTCGCCTTCTCAAATTACTATGGAGCCATGATCTAGTTAGAAAAGTACATGCAAGACTTTAAAATAGTTTGCTCTTCCGTCCCCTTCAAATTCCTATCAAAAGTAAATCATTTTTTTAACATGTTCAGAAATAAGTTATTTTGTGGTTATGCCAAGAAAAGAAATTCTCCATTTAGCAAATTTAAGTCTAAAAATAAGTGTCCAAAGTCAGCGATAAAACCCAACTCCTCATTGCTCTGCAGTGCCCAACAACAGTCCATGGCTTAGAAGAATTTGGCCCATCTTCCTAAAACAGTTTTCTCACCCTGAAGAAGTTTAGAAAATAATCTCTGTGATAAAATCAATCCATCAATTCTCTGTAAAAATACAGATCCTTCCTCCAAAGAGCTTGTAGCTCCAAAAGCAACCACCTCTACACCTTCTGGCGCTACAGGCTTGCTAGACGTGAGCTCGTTTCTCTGCCTGGCTCTGCGCTGGGCATTAGCTGGAAGCAGCTGGACTTCCCCCCATGTCGCTTCGTGCTGGTATCACTATGGTGTTAGGGATGCACCACGCTCACCCCAAAGAGGAAGGTGGGAGTGCTCATCCTGTTGCCTAACCACGGCATCTTCAGTCCTAAGTCAGCATACTATTGCATGTCTCTTGTTTGCTTGTTCTCTGTGAGAGACGGATTTTATTACGGCAGGATAAATAAAACAGGAATAGCAGGAGAGGGGGAAAGGTGACAGAGGGAAGACAGCCAGAGAAATTACAGAAGTTTACACAGTCATATATATTTTGATATATTTGCCTTGAAATGCAAACTTCTGGGCAGATGCAATGGTGCAACGGCACCCCAATTACTGTATCCAGTAATTGCTGTATCACCTATTTTTAAGGTGAGATTCAAAATGTCAAACGGGGCCCATGTACTGCGTGAGAGCAGAGTCTTTGGTGATAGCTGGTTCCATTATGATCCCTTGGCCCTGTGCAGAGCACCTGAAAAGACAGCATTCGTGTGACAAAGGCTGGGACAAGTATGTGTGCTGTGGTGGGCTTTGCCACCAAAGTTCCCCTTAATCTCACACATCAAAAATCTGCCTTAGAGAAAAGAAGAATGAATGTCTTTTCTTCGTAGGTATGCGTTTTGGTCAAAATTGAGGGAAGAAGCTGAAGAAAAATAGTCAGTTTAAGTGTCACAGCACAGTTAATAGGGGCTGAATCCATTAGTCATGACAGGCAAGCTTGCAATAAATTATGGCTGTCTTAATCTCCACCACTAGGCAAAAGCCTTGTCTGATTTTTCTCCACTCTTTATTCAAAAGCAATAACCAGTATTTATTCCAGTACAATTTGCCATGTGCTATTGAAGACACAAGGACACTGGAGCGGTGAATGCACCAAGTGTCTGACTTTGCAGGTTTATCAGCCTTACAGAGGTACCATAACCCAGTCAGAAACTCTTCCCGTAACTACAGACTGCCCCTGCTTCACATAATCTAGGAGAGGGCTCTTATCCGTTAACCTTGTACTGGGACCTTGCTGCCAGGTGTAAGTATTGCTAATTATCAGTCCTGCACCTGGTAATAAGGACTGCCACCCTGAGATCCCCACTTTGGTAAACTCTGTATAAACATGGAACAAAGAGAGCCCTCGCCTCAAAGAGCTTAGGATTTACTAGGCCTACCAGGAGAGCAGGACAAGCACAGTATCTTACTCTACCGCCAAGTGTAAATCTTCAGAGCTCCGGCCTCAACCAGTCGTAAATACGAACAGGTATGAAGTAATTCTGTTATTCACTTTGTTTATTTCAAACCCTTGAAGGAAAGAGTGTATTATATGCATCCAAGTCCCAAATGTAACTTTAATAAATATATAAACCACAGAAAAATATGATTTAGACTTAAAATACTGCCTCAGCTCTAACGAAAATGTCAATAATGTAATATGATAAGGAATGTAGTTTACTGGCCCCCCTGTTTTAGACATAGATAATGGAGCACATCTGAAGAGAGCCTAAAAGTAACGCTGAGCTTAGAGAACAGCAGAACAAGCCATTGGGGGCTGAATATTTATGTGCTCAGGACTGACAGGGTCAAACCTCTCAGCCTGTCTCACAGACTCCCCCTAAGTGAAGCTCAGGCCTGACGGATCAGGCCGTACCTCTGGCAATCTCCAGGTCCCTTGTTTCAGTGCTCTGGCCTCCCTGTGCGTGCCGGCAGCCCCCAGGGCAGGTGGCTGTCTGCCCCGGCCACACGCAGGTACCTCGCCATGTCCGAGAGCTCTGGACGTGAAGGGAAGGGTCAGACTTGGAGCCAAAACGTGCCACGCAGGCCAGAGGTGTCTGTGGGGATCAGTTTCTTGCAGGAGTGCAGAAAGCAACATATCCTGTGAGCATCAGTAGGCTTTAGAGCACACAGTGACTTCCAGATCGGCTTTTACAAATATTTTCTAATTGATCCAACCGTGGTCTTGAAGATGGAATTTTATTTTATTTTTTTTTCAGTTAATTTTTTAAAAATTTTTTATTTACTTGAGGAGACTTTATTGTCCAACTATCTTATTATTTGTTACATAGAAAAATATGTTTGTGAATGGCTCCATTATTTCAGCAGTTAGCCTTCTGTTGCACAGAAAGTTTCCTTTCTGAACAGCCACTCATTCATTCTGCTACACCATTGTACATTTTATGGCTTGCCACACCAAAAAAAAAATAAAATCTTTTCTTTTTTATTTCTTTCAGTGTTCCAATTATTATAATGTTTCAAAAGTGGCTTCCACTTTATTTATACCACATCACTTGGGTAAAGGATAGCTACCCACAATAAATCTAGTTATTTTCCAAAGTAAATTGCTCATTAAATATTGTATATAAAAGAGCCCTCTGAGATTCTGAATAATCCACAAAATGTTTTTTAGATATCTCTTTCTACTTAAATAAATAATTGCAGTCATGAACGTGAACCAAGTACTGTGCTTGTAAGGTTGAATTAATAAAAACTGAACTTTATATAAGCCTCAGCTACAGAGCATTATGCTGGTGAAGAATTTCAGGTGCAAATAATCAGAGATTACTACACATGAGGGAATTCACCAGTGGTCATGAATACCCTCAATCTACTTCTGTGAGGTAAGCAATATATTCTCTAATATGATATAGTGCAGGCTCTGTTACTGTGTTTTATAAGTTTTTACTGAACTGAAGTCTTCTTCCTGTTCTACTCATATTGCTACTTATCTGTAGGTAAAGAAATAATTTCTTTAGCTAGTGTATTTACAGAATGGAGAATATACCACATGCTCTTAGATTTTTCCTGTCTCCTAACTTCTCTCCTTTTGAATTAGAGCTACAGTACCCTGTAAATGCTATAAAAACAATAGCAGGGCAGGGGGAAGGGACTAAATTTATATGATGTCTTTAAGTCTTCCCAGGTCAGGCTAATTCAGTCTAGCTGCTTCTAATAGATCAGTGAGTGAAAAATCCTAATTTAACTCTACAGCAAAGTAGCTTTGCCTTTTAGTTATAATAAGTTCTCCCAGTTATAGCTATGTGCTCCATCCCGGAATTTACTTAAACTCTTCTAAACTGCAGTGGTAATTTAAAATGTAGAGTTTTGTGTTACAGATCAGATCCTCAGCTAGATCTGGAATAATTCCATTAAAAGCAGTGGAACTACAGAGATTTCTATCAGTTGTGGTAACACTATAAACCTCTTGTAAATAAAGCCTGCATTGTTAATGCTGTCACTGGTGAAGCAAATTCTACAACCTACAGCACACAGACTACCCGTGCAAGCTGATGAATTTTACAAATCATCTCTAACTTTTACTCAGAATTGGTTTCAGTCACAATCAGCCAGACAGCACGTAAAGTTGAGTACCTGAGTAAAGAACGTCACATATTTTCTAGAGAAGAAAGGACACAGCTCTTAAAAGAAAATTAAAATTACTAGAAAGCTTCATTAAAAGTAAGAAGGCGTCTGATACAGGGAATGGCAGCAAACCTGTTCCTGATACTGTGCCCAAGAAGAGGGATAAAATCTGTCTCTGGAAATCTCCCTAAGTCACAGATACTCTCTCTTTTTTTTCTTCCTTTATTCATTTAGTTTTGTGATAGCTGCATCATTATTTGCACTGGATCTTAGTAGTAGGTAACTATTTAAAGAGCCGTAGCTATCTTCTGATGTCGTGTAACATAAAAAAGAGAATGGCCTAATCAGTTTACTACTAGTTTAATTTGTACTGTAGATCAGAGACCAGTCTCTTCTTTCCAATTAAAATCTATGTTTGAAATCTGAAAACCAATCCTAAGTGAACTTTGGACAGGTGTATCAAGGTTTCCCTAGGTGGGACCTGGGCTCTGTCTCCAAAGGATGTACAGCCTTATCCTTCGCTCTCTAACTGCAGATAGCGAATGACCCAACCTGAACATTCACTACTAATTGGCAATGACAAATGGCTTGGTGAATAATGTGCTTCCAGGCAGAAGAATTTTGTCTGTGTGGACTCCTGCTAAGTGAACTTAGCTAGGACTCATCATTTTTGCCACTTTCTCTCTTTGAAGACAGTTTAGGTAGAGCAAGACACAACGACTCTTGTGCCTGGAAAACAAAACATCAAAAATGAGGGAAGAAAGAAGGGTTTAAAATGTAGAGCACAAATAGGGATAGTCAAAACGAAGTAAAAACAGGCAGCTGGCAAATGGATATATGAAGCAAATAAAGGAGGGATGCATGAGGAGACAAAGGGAGGGGGGGGAAACAGTATGAAATAAAAAAGCAAACAAACAAACAATGAAGCTGCAGAGGTGTAAGAATGAAGACAAGAATGTTTCCCTGCATGGAGGGGATATAAGATCTATGCATTGACAAGGACACAGAAAATCTCTGGGACTTTTTTTCTGAGTAAAGTTCAGCCCAAACCAGACTGCCAGGCCAAGACATTTACAGACTTGAACAGGACAGAGGGCTCCGCGGCCTTTGTGCTGATCTCCCAAGAAGGGGAGAAGGCGATCAAGAAAGAGTGAAACGCACAGCAAAAAGACACAGGAAAGGACAGATGAAAGCACTTTTCCTGATTTGGCTCTGAGCCATAACTACACAAAGGACTACGCTGTTTGATAACATTTGTATTTTTTTTATGTTCAAAAATAGGCACTTAGAAAAATTTTGCTTGATAGCAAACACTGAGGAGCAACAGCAAGCTCTCACATAGATCCTTTCTGGAGAAACAGGTGTGCCACTCAAAATCCTGCAGGATCACCTATATACGCCACTCTGTGCATATAGAGTCAGTTAAGGGCATGATTTTTGGGAACATGATGACTAATTCCTTTAGGCCCTTTAAAACCAAGGTTCAGACGTCAGTACTGAACTATCCATCTGCCTACCTCACTGCATAGCATTTTATTGATGAGGAGAAGAAAATCTGTTTGAAAAGCTAATACTGCCGTTACTCTTCAGAGCACCACGTGTTTTTTTCCATTCTAATTTTATTTAACAGTTAACTGAAATCCCCATATTGCTTTCCTCATTCATACCAAAACCTCACAGCATTAAGAAAGCCACAGATACTGTAATAAGTCATGACTCATATCATCCAACATCACCCGAGTAGGAATTACACATTTTACTGTAAGGATATCTAGGCCATCTCTACATCTAACATTTTATCTAGAATAAGGCCAAAACATATCACTTTAAGTACAGCGGGAAAAAGGAAGTTTTTGTGGTTAAAGCAAAGGCCAATGAGTCAGATGATGTGGGTTCTGTTTCCAGGCCTCACGCAGACTTCCTATGCAACTTTGACTGAATCACTTCACTTCTCTGTGCCTCAGTTTTCACATCTGTATGAAGGATGTCAGAATGTCACATCCATTCATCTTGGTTTCTCAAATTTTTTGAGACATCTGGGTGGGACATGCAAAGTGTTATGATAACTACCATGCATCTGTTATTCGGCTGTGAACAGAATGATTATGTGCTTCTGGATGGAGAAGAAAGTTAATAGAAAGGCCAGCCTCAGACCAAAAAAAAATATTATGATTTACTCTAAAGGAGCAACTCATCTCTGATTTGACCAACCCAATCACAAGTGAAATAATTCAAAGGATGCGGTAATACAGAGCCTTGGAGAAGTAAACACTGACAGATCTCTGAAATCCCTTGACCTTAATCTAGGTTATTGCACTGTGCTGTATCAGATGCAGCAGTCTTTATTATTTATAATTCATAGACATATAATTAAATCTTGCACATTCATTTTGAGAAAGCACAATAGCTAAACCACTAACCCTTAAGCATAGTCTAGCAGTGGCATTTGGAGAGTCAGCCACACTCTCTCACCTATGCTGGCAAACACATTGCTCTGGCTGTGAAGGAAACCACAATGTGGGAAGGAAAGCCTACAAAAGAATGAAAACAGAAAGTGTCTAAGGCCTTGGCAGAAGGACACTAAATAAAATAGAGAGTGGTGACTCATTTTGGCAGTGAATCCACCTCAACCCCTTCAAAGGCTTTGGCAAGAGTCCTCGGAGGAGACCCCAGGCTTTTGCCAAGCCACAAAACACCACAATTATTATCGCAGCAGTCATCAACAAAACAGATTTTGTAAACTGACTTGTTGGCACATAGATTAAAGAAGCTATAAAAAGGAATAACAGCTGTTTGGGTTGCCCTATGCAGAAAGTTACTATATAAAAAGTACTTTTACACATATCATATATATGTACACACACACACAGATGCACATGATGTGTACATGAAGAATATACAAACAAGCAAAAGTGCCAAAAGCTTCTGAAAGATTTCATTTCTGTTCATGGAGAAAAAACTCTCAGGTCTGAGAAGTTGTAAACTAAAGACCTGATCCTCTTCTCACTCCTACCAGTTTCACAATATTCACTGTACATTTTCATTAGTTTCAACAGAGTTATTTTCATTATACAAGTGTATAATGACATGAGAACCTAGAACTAATAATGGCTACTTAAATCAAAGTACCACAGACCTAATTCTCCTCCTACTTACTGGTGCGTAAATCAAAAGAAAATTTTTACATCAAGGAATCACACTAATATGAGGGGATAAAACGGCCCAGCGATCATTTAGTACAAACTATAACACAGAAGTGTCCTAATAGTTCCCAAATTTTTCACGTTCGGGGGTTATGTTCAGTTTTCATAAACTAGGCATGTTTGAATATTTATATGAATAAAACAAATTCAACTTTAGTAATTTATATTTGCAGCAGATGATGAGGGTTTGTCTACCTAGAGCTCTAACACAAAGGCAGGAATCATATAGCAAAATAAACACCTAAATTCAGTCAAAAAAGTGGTGGTGCACGATTTTTCTGCTGGTATGCAGAGTGTAGTTAGGTTTAGAATTTCCTAAAACTATTTTTTTTTTTAATTTAAAGCAGATGAAAGAGTCCTTTAAATTCATAGGTTTTTTATTAAAGTGGCAGAAGAGAGATGAAACTGAGACTATGACACCAGTATCCTGCTCCAATCTTTATTCACTAAGGACATCAGTGTCCATTTATAGTTTCCACATTTTTTTTATCACATTGATAAGCAAGACTCTAATAGATTTTTTTTTCTTTTACACTTTTCTTGAATTTGAACTGCTTTAAATTTTGATAATGCATAACATTGAAAAATCCGGAAAACAAATTTCAGAGAATCTGCTATATAACTCAGTATATGCAAGGGGCTCAATTAAACTCCATGTGCCCTGACCACTATCCAGTAGTTTTTAATCTAATCTTTTCACCAAAGAACCAAGAGTTCAAATTTCATCATTAAAATTATACCCTGCTGCATGGAAGTACTATGGATATATAGGTTGCCAGTGAAAGAGGGTGAATCTGAACTAGCAGGATGTTTATAAACTCTACAAAGACATAAAGGCATAGGTTATGGGAGAAATGTGGGTATAAACAGCAGATACGGTTGAGAAAAACATCTGCATCCCTGTGAATTCCCTCAAGCAAATGGATAAGGGCAAAGTACAGTTGAGATTTCTTGCTACTCCTGCAGAAGAAATGATGTGACCTATTGACGCAGCAATAGTAGAGGATATTCAGTAGTGGAGATGAAGCATTTGGACTTAGGTGTTGATCATTTGGCTGGTTTAATAACTTCAAAATGACTGACTGAGGGAAGCTGCTGCATCACCCCCAGATGATAATGCTTGCTTTTCCGTTGTTTCGTTACAGGGTGAAAATACGCAGAGGTAACTCGAGACACCAAAAACTGCTAACAGATGAAAATTGACAAGGTGTGGGCTGAGAGTGAGACTATGAGAATGCAGAATTTACTAATGCAATCCACCTGAATGCAAGTATTTGCATAGAAAAACTCCACTGTTCTGTTATTTTAACAACAAATATTTTCCAGCTGCATAAAGAACCATTTAATATTTTCGAAGTAACATGTCCTCAGGCAATTTGTTTATTTACAAGTGCAATCCAAAAATTAGCTAGGAATATATTTACGTCTTGTATGCACGGGCAAGCATTTAGCACAAGATGCTAAGAACACAAATAAAAATCCATACATTTAAAGTTTTTAGATCAAAATATTCGCCTTTTATTCTTATCCTTCCCCCCCCCCCCTTTTTTTTTTTTTTTTACAGACACTTTGGACTACGTAATGCATTATACAGACCCCAAATTAGCTAGCATGCCAGCAGAAGCAGTGAGTTTCACCTATCCAAGTATTTAAAAAGCTTGCAAGCACACACTGTCTCCTGTGCAGCCCGGAGATCCCTGTTGAGTCTATGCCAAGTCCCTGAAAAGTTGGACACTGCATCCGGTATTTACACTAAGCTAAAATTCTAATCAGCACTAACAGCAGTGTGTTTTAATTCACCCTTATGATTTTATTTCAATCTGCTAAGTAGCACAACTGCCAGAAAGAAACTGCTATAAACTCCAGTAAACAAATGCAAAAAAAAAAAAAAAAAAACAAAAAAAAAATCTTAAACCTGTTGGAGATAAAGTTTGCACCACTTTAGACACACAGCCCAAAAGGAAAGTCTGAAGCTTTGGTCGAAGCTGCTCTCTGCCGATTTCTTTTCAAATATCCTACCTTCCATTTATTTTTTTTTCTTTCTTTTTTTTTTTTTTTTTATCCCCCCAACATGTTTGGTACTTTTTAGCCAAGGAAGGAAAACGCTAATGTTATTTTACACCGGCTATTTTACCTCACGTCCTCCCCTACGCAGCTTTCTGCCAAGTGCTGTGAAACAAGAACACAGTAACTACTTGAATCTCTGGATGACACTATAAATCGTAGTGCCAAGAGGCTGGTGCCAAGTCCAGCATCTTCCTTATTTTGGGGGAAAAAAAAAAATCGTCAGGAAAATTCTGAGAAGTTGGTCACCATTTTGGACCTGTTCAGTGCAGTCAGACCTTGGCAGCCATCTTACAGCTTGGCAACCATTTTGAGAATGTGCCTGGCAAGCTCTCAGAGCTCGCCGACACTGTTTCAACACAGCGCTGGTTAAATATAGTCCAAATTAAACAATACCGTGTAATATCAGGTAAACTCACCCTTCATAAATCCACTCAGCACGACGGTTTACAAGTACATCTTTAAAGAGCAGGGGACATTGTGCTTTTCATCGAGGCCGCGCGGTCGCCGCGTGCCTTAACCCTTTCCGGGCACAGGGCTGGTGAAGCCCAGCAGAGACCCCCAAAGCCAAGGTCTCCATGAGGCCTTTTGGGGGCCATGCTCCCCCAGGGCCAGCAGTGACACGGGGAGACCACGGACGGCACGACATGGAGGACGTGTTCCCTGTTACCACCGTTTAACAGAGCCCTGGAAACCCCACTGGGGAGCAAAGGAAACACCGCGTCGGGGGATGACAGGGATTTTCAGGGAGACTACACACAACACCACGTAAACCAGCAGCTGTTGTGTGAGAAAAACTACTTTCACAGCTTTAATTTCCTGATGAACTTTTCCATGTGCTCCTCTCCCAGAAAAAAAAAAAAAAAAAAAAAAAGAAAAAAAAAAAAGTTTGATGAGAAAAATCCCTTCCAGCAGCCAGACATCTTAACGAAGCCTGGTTTATTAAGAGAGCCCAACGCTGGTGCAAGTTGTAAACAAACACTTCCCTTCTCCTCCCCACCCCACAAGATCAGTGTGTTTTTGGACCAAGCGCTTTTCACTTCGGTGGTGCCAAAATCCCAAGGAGGACTTTGTGCCAGTTGAAGAAAGGCACGGTTGTTAGAAACCACGTTGGCCCCGAAGTAGGAAAACCGTTTCACAGACGGAGGCCGGGAGCGCGGGCAGGACAGGCACGCGGGGGAAGCGCCTCGTCCTGTGCCACAGTGAGGGGTACGGCAAGGTGCTCCAGCGGTATTTCTCCCAGTGTTTTAAACAATCCCTGCACTGAAGAAGTTCATTTTTCATATTTAATGTAGTGTAAACACATTTAATAACTTCAGGAGGAATGCGGGGTGAGTGTTTTACAGAACAAACAGTGCTATCACCAGGACTGCTTTACTGAAGTTTAGTCTACACGGGCTTTAACTCTGTCAGACCTATTTGAATAAAACTTAAAAGATAATATATGGGTAAAATTCAACACTTGCAAAAGCAAGTGTGTAAAAAGGCAAATATTTGAAGGTACTAAACAGTATCCAAGTATTAAAATGACATTTTGGGGAAGTATTTAATATCTGAAGACAAATGTCTATTGGAAATGCTTACTACACACATTATATTCTGCTTCTTATCTTGAAATAATTTACAGTGGAACAGAAAAGATCAAGTTTATGCTCTATTAGCATAAAGTTTAAACTATAAGGGTTTTTTGACCTTGAAGTCTGAATTAAATAATGTCTGGGATTTTTATTCTCCCTCTTTTTTTGCCCTTTTGAAATTTTAATTTGGGGAAAAAAAAATTTAAAAGCCAACTAATTAAGTGTAATTTCATAGTGAATGAAATAAATTAATTAAACCATAATTGAAATGACAATATTAAATATGAAAATATTATGCTGGAGTAGATCAGAATAAAGTCTTGACACTGCTGGATATCTTTTATATTGAAGGACAGTATCTGCAGCCGCATGACGTCAGCCATGCTAGAATAGTTGGGAATGCATTGATAAATTGCTCCATCGATTCTGTTCTGCTTCACTTACCATAATTATAGCACAGTAATGGATGACATGAGTGATATATTTTTACTTTAGAGAAAAGCCAAGAGTTTGCCTGTTTCTTTATGAGATTAGACCAAATCCTTTCAATTAATACAGCATGATTGATATCTAAAAGTGTACTGGGGTAAGATACTTGCTTCATGTGCACATCTTTAAACATTATTGGTTAAATATTGAAATAGGATTCAAAGAGCAGTTTCAGTGCTTTAAATAACAGTGTCATTTTGGTAATATGAAAGATGTATCGTCACAATTTTCAAAGACTTTTCTGGGCCTGTTTTAAGTGTTTTGATTTTCTTAGATCTAAAAATCACATTTGCAGTTAATATTCATTTAAGCCAGGACAACTTTAACATTCCTCCTGAAATCCAAGGAACTCACTTAAATAATGCTTTAAGGGATCAGCACCCTCACTGAAGTCCCTGCCAAAACTACCAACAGTTATGTTGGGAGAAAGACTGGGATGCCTGCATTACGCTTTTCAAATATATATGGTCCAGCTTCAGTTTTCAGCTGCTCTCTGTTGAAGTCAACTCCCATTGAAGCCAACTGATGAGGTCCATGTAGAGATAAGGACAGCCCAAAGAATGATTTGTGTCCAGCCCTGCAAATGGCTATTCTTAAGACCATAGGAATGAATGCCCAGAGAAGGTGTGGATGCCCTGTCCCTGGAGTTGTTTAAGACCAGGCTGGATGGGGCTTTGAGCAACCTGGTCTAGTGGAAGGTGTCCCTGCCCATGGCAGGTGGGTTAGAATTAGATGATCATTAAGGTCCCTTCCAACCCAAACCATTCTACAATTCTATGAATAAGAGTAAGTAGAAGGTGAAGTAAACAGAGATGAGTTATAATAATGCCTTATTGTTGCAGAGGAACTGCTACACAGTGCACAGCCATATATCCCGTCTCCAAATCTGCCAGCAGTAGAAGAAAGACAGCAGTAACCCGCATGGATTCCTCACCAACAAGATGTGGAGGCATCTGCATGACTCCCCTGTATTTGGTCTCTCTTCCAATAATCTTTTAGCACAACTTACTATAATTCTGGGTAGTCATGCCATCCATACAGACAGTAATCCTTTTTAAAAACTTTTTAAAGTATGCCACTGAAGAAAAAGCACCCTAACCCTAATGCTTTAGGAATAAATAACCAAGTTAGCTCAAGAAGCAAGAGAGGAAATGTATTCTTGCAGAGGAGATGTGAACAAAGGTGGGAGTAGGTAAGTCAGAGAGACATAAAACCACTGTCACAGAAGAGGAATCTGTATTACACAGATGCACAGGAGAAGACTCTTGTATCAATGCTGGTAAGACTGTCTCATTAAATGCAAAAAAGACCTACACATTTCTCACAACTCAAACTTCCCTCATGATGCAGGTTCTTCACGTGAACAGAAAACCTATGTTGTAAATTACTATGTATCTAATATTATTACTATTTAGCTCTTCCAGTTTTGAAAGTGGTAACAAAAGAATCCTGAATAGGTGATTTTTAATCAATGAGATTTTTTTTCAGCCAGTCCATGATACCTTCGTGCTGAATAATATCTACACAGAGGTGAGCAAAAAACCCAATACTCATGGAGTTATGAATGAATCCAGAAATACTGGTGCAGAAAAAAAAAAAAAAAAAAAAATTACTGAAATGCAGCCCCATCTCACAAAGCATTTTTTCAGCACTGGTTCAAAAAAGACCATAACCAATTTCTGTAAAAATTTTAACCTGTCCCCTTCCCCAAAGCAGTAAATGTATAAGATTGATCTGTGCTTATAACTGTTGAATTAATTCCCTTCTCATGTTACAAGGGCTGTCACTGGACATAAAGTGTAACTTGGGATGACTGTGGCAGCTATCAAACCTCCTCTGACACATTAGAGCATCTGAAACCCAGACACCCAAGGTTTACATCAGAAAACTCCAGCATGTAGTGAACAACTCAAAACCAACTATCGACCATCCTATTGATTTCTAGTGGGGAAACCAAGACGGGAAAAGCACTAGAAGAGATAGGATTTCTTTTCCTCTCCTCATCTCTAACTTACTGGCTGCCAAACTCAGGTCTTCTCAGGCTTAAGCCATCAGAGGTTTGTGTTGCAGCTAGCCAGGATGTCTGCCTAAGATAATTCAAGCTGAAAGCAGACAATGTGCAGTGGGAGCTGATTAGCCACTGACTTCCAACGTGACCTGTCTCAGTCCCAAAAGAAGCTTCTTGACAGTAAGATATGGAGGCTACAGCACAGCTGAAAAAAATATGGTTATCTTTTCAAATGGTATTTGAGGACATCTGACTTTCATACTTGGGCAATTAAGAGAGGTGCTTTTTGCAACTGGCAAGTCCCGGCCCTGGCCTTTAAAATATTTGATCACATACTGTAGCAACAGGTTTAAAAGAGATTTTTTTTTTTTTCAAAAACTCTCTGCAGCTGATATGAAATATAGCAAGGATTAAATAAACCTTAAAATAATTCACAGTATGGAAAGAAGGTGTTTAAAAGGCCATATATTCTTCATTCCTTTTTCTTCATCAACAAACTCAGTCTGCTGTTTCAGTAACTCTGCTGAAAGTATTCCAGATTTGCATCACCGTAGCTGAAGGCACTTTTGACCTTATGTGGAGACTGGGAAAATAATAACTATAGGTGTGATTTTGATCGTTTATAATTTAAAAAGAAATATCTCATGTTTGCTTCAGATCATCTGTTTCACTCATTATATTCATATCTCAGCTATTATTTTCATATTTAATTTGGATATTAAATATCCACTTCAAAATGAAAGCTTGATTCTGGATCCTGTGGATTTTGCAGCTGAATCTCAGCCACAGGAACACCCTTTTCCAATTATAAAGTGTATGGCTGGGGTGTAAATCCTAGAGCATATTTTATACTGAAAGTCGCAATGTTAGCAAAGCACTAAAGAAACCTCTGAAGATATCCTGTAAAAACCTGATGAGATTGTTGTCAAAAATCAGAAACATTTTCTGCCTTCGAAAATATGATGGTGCTACAGTAACAGAGTAAGACCATCATCTGTTATTTTTAATTTGTTACGTTAATGGGCTGCAAGGTCCAAAGTATTTGACATATATGAACTGTTCTGCTTGCTCCCCTTTGTAAGGCTCCAGCGTTTTTTACACAGCTCTGCAGGAACACAGACCATAACGTCTGGAATGTTTTGATCTTATCTAAAGTTTTTAATAACTTTCTTTTTTATATACTACATATTTTACATTTTTTATTTCAAAACTCACTTTGCAGCTGTTTATTTCCCTCCAGCCCAAGAGGAATCGATTCTGCTCAGCTGCAGGTCCCCGAAGGACAGAAGTGGAGGTGCCCAGCAACCGCCGTCCTGCCCCAAGGGGGTGCTGCAGAAGTGCGAGGCACCCCGGCTTCCTCGGAGGAGGCAGAGGAGGCAGAGGAGGCAGAGCTGCTGGGCCGTGGCAGGGCCACGGCCAGGACACCCGGCAAGCAGCTGCTCACTGGGCAGCCCTGCAGACACTTTACAGCTGCTTTCTTCATGGCATTCCCAAGAAAGTGATGTGCCTCTCCCCGGGCGATGAATCCACCTTCTGAGATACAGGGATCAAATTGCACTGCACTTGAACGGCCAGGCTGAATCGAGTCCTCAGGAGGATATTCTTTTTCTTTTTTCTTTTCCTCTTTGCAGCAAAGAGAAAATACAAGTGCATGCATTTACAAACCGACACCAAACTATTATGTAAATGCTGCATGTTGGAGTGAGTATTTTAGTTTTTGGTGGGACAGCAGGAATAAGCTTATAAATCTAGGGCCTGGGGTCAATACTTAAGAAGAGATTACCTCTAAGCTTTACTTACACATCTATTTTGGCCCAACAATTTACAATGTATTTCTGGAGAAGAGACTAGTCCCTGCTCATTCCTGCTAGCACAGGGCACGTGGCAAGATGCATCTTCCTGAGAAGTCAGGGGCTAACACATGATAAGGGACAGTAAATTCCCGTTGAAGCTGTAGAGAAGGTGATCTGACTTGAGCTGCAGCGAGGATAAAATAAATCTACTCGGCTTCAGGCCGGCACTTTTTCTGGCTCATGACACAGGCTTTCATGCAGTCTTGACGCCTATCGTACAGCTCGTCATGACCCTCACCCTGACAGCTTTGCCTCAAGCCAAGATCTGAGAGGGTTCCTTCCAAAACAAACCAAGACAAAGTTTCTCTGAAGCGATGTTTTTCTGAACTGAGCAAGATGCAACTCCACTTCCACCCACGTCGTAACCCATGCACATGCCCAGAGGCATGTGACCAAAGCACATGGAAATGCACACACCAAGTTCTCCAGATGCCAAACGGCAGTCCAAAAGCTGAGATCCAGACATTTCAATGTAACTAGCAAACTGTGTCTGCAAATCTGCAGCCCTGTGTTGTTTGAGGACATACGCTGCAGGTGCTATCGTAGAGGCTGCTGTCTAGAAGGGGCCTGTACACTTCCAGCTATGTCATCAAGCACACAAAATGAGGTTGTAAAATAAGAACAACCTTACAGCAAGGCAGCGTTACCCGTGGAATGAGATTCACAGTACACAGAAAATATCAGAAGGGATCATCAAAACATTACGATAGATACTAAAATGGAATTCCTGTTAAAATGTTCGCTTACATTATACATAAAAGCAATATATTTAAGTGTGCTTGTAAACATGTGCAAAGTTATTTTACTGACAGAGGCATTCTGAGAGCATAATAAGGAAGTTAAACTGGTAACAAAGTAGCCATCTGAAATAATAGTAAATGCATTATTTAGTAGAACTTAATAGTACGGATTAATAAGCAGTACATGTAGATTGTTTGATTTTGTACTCTAGTGGCAAAGGAAGATATAACAGCATGTTTGGACGGAGGAACCGGAATGTTTGAAGTCTGCAGCTGCAGAGTTTCGCAGCAGAGTTACTGAGCACAGGCCAGAGATGACCTGAACTCAGTTAGCTGAAAAAAAACAAACGTGAGAGGAGGTTTTCATCCTGCCTCGCAGGGTTCACTGGGACGCGCTTTCTGACTCTCTCACGAATAGCAAGTAAGTCCCTGTGTTCAAAATGATGAGCTTCATGCTAAAACCCTTGTTTAGCACCACAGCAGCGTGCTTTCTAGATCTGCAAACTGCAGACCATTTCCTAGAAGGTAAGAAAATAGTGAGCTATATATAATAGGAAGCCATTCCTCCCTGTAAAAAGGAGGGTGAATGCACCTATAAAAAAAAGGGTGGATGCATGTATTTGCTCTTTTTTCTCCTCGGACTGAGAGGCACATGGCAGAAAACGGAGCGGGATCAAGTCCAAAGAACTATCCTCCTTAAGGATACGCTACGCGGTATCATCAGCGAGTCTCAGCCAATATTGGCTAACAGTCGCTGTCTGTTTGCCAAGCAGAAGTTTGCCATGTTAAACTGTCACTATAATGCCACCTTGAAGAGGCGTTATCATCACTCTTGCGATGATACACGGCAACCGTGAACGGAAACGGAGGCCGGAGCTCACACATCTGAACAACAGACGATCCTGGTGCCGCGGATAAGTAACCCAGCAGACAGCGCTGCTGCTTATCGCAGCAGTGATCCAGGAGCCCTCCGCCACAGGGACTACTCCTTCAGACGGGCATTCCCCACTGTAAAAACTACACTGTTACATGAGTTTAGCGTGCCATTTACTGAATTTATTAAGAATACTGAGTGTACAGAAACCCATCTTGTTATTTCTCTATGTTTCCTGCTTCCCTGCCCTGAATACAGTGTAAAAGCGCAACAGACAGCCACAAAATCCCTTAAGCATCTCATGGAATTGATACTGACCTTAAACACCATTGACAAAAATTCATTTCCAAGGCATCTTGCCCTAAGACCTTCACAGGTAAAGGACAGAGAGACAGCCACAAAGCGCAGGCTGGATTTCCCTTTTCGCTAGACCTCTCTTGATATTGAATGAGGTGTATAAAACCTGGGTAAAGGAGAGTGGTTACACCAGACAAAAGTGCTGTATGCTGCTGGAGACAAGGCTCACCATATGGGAGAACACTTACATAATACACCTGCACAGCCTAGCTGGGGGTACTGCACAAATTACCCCTCATTAATATGGCAAAGTTATAACCTGGACTTACAGAACGCAGGAACTGAAATTTGGTTTGATACAGGGTGTGAACTTTTTTTTATTTAATAATGACTGTATAATATTAACCTTAGTAATTACGGACTGGAAAAGTGAACTTTGCATTAACGGCACCATATTAATTTTGCAAATGCAGAAGTACAAAAATACTTTTACGCCTAAGAAAGGTTCCAGCTACCACATTTGGAAGACCTTGGGAGAACAGTAACTCGGAGAACTTTCTTTATTCAGTACCGGTCCTAAGCATACACCTAATTGCCTTACTCACAGGCTCTAATATTGAACAGCCTGATAACGCCTCCTCTGGAGTGCCCTCCCCTCCCTTCCAGTCAAGGTGGTTCTCCACAGTTCATGGAGTTGGAGTCAACTCTAATGGGCCAAATGCAATTTAACTCATTAAAATACTTTATTTGGTACGTAATACATCAGTGAATTAATATATTATTCACTGATACATTCTGAACTATTTAGCCAGCTGTATGAAATGTTTCTAACACATTAGCTGACATTTTTTTAATTACACAAATACTTTGTGTAGCAAATAACTGTTCATTATTTGGCAAGCCCTGCAAATTATATATAGTTAATTATATTCAGGTTGGTGTATTGGTTATAAATAACTGTGATAAAACTGTGATATCAATGCTGACAGAATTTTAGAGGAAATCAACATTTTCCTGTACTGAAGTAACTGAAAACTATGAACAGAAACCCTGCTTCTAAAAATGCAATTGTAAATGAAAAAAATGTATGTGCACAAAACTATTATTTTATCTCACTATGTATTTTTGCCTTCAATTCTTATTAATTTAATGGTTTGTCTTAATTTACTAATCCAAATTTTTAAGAAAACTAAACAGCTGAGAGTTTCTTCATTCCTGTATTATTATTATTTTAATATTCTACAAGTTACTGACTTTTGGAAGTTTGTAATTTTTAAAACTATCAAGGCAACATGCTCAAATTTATAAAGGCCCTGAAGTAAAGGCCAATGACAAATTATTGCTTGTGCATTCTGATCTTAAGCAGCATCCTCTTTCCCATAATCAGAAGAGTTGAACTCATGAAAATGCTATGCTGGACACGATGGCCAAACACTGCTTTTCAGGGCCAGATCCTCTGCAGGTTTACTTGCAGAGATGTGAATCCCAAACTTTAAAGACTGACTTTTGATCCTGCTTAAAGATCTCCGTGAACAGTCACGTATTGCTAAACTGGAGAATGAGCAGTAAGCGAAGCATGGGGACTACGGGAGGTGGAAAACCTCAGCACCCAAAACAGTTGAACCACAACAGTGCTGTCTATCACACTGCAGTCATTTGCATTCATTCAGACAAAGGTGATCAGCTTTATAATGAAATAAAAGTTGAACATAAAATTCTAACAAATTACTGAGCTCATGCTGTTCTCCACTACGTCATCCCAAACCAGTCTGTGCAGTCAGTTCTGGTTTGCCCCAGTATAACCAAGTTAAAATTTGTTTCAGTCTGTGCCTTGTGCAGAGGCATACCCTACCATCTGCCTGGGTTCAGCTAACCAGCCTCCTTTTCTGAGACTCCCTTAAGTAGCAACCTGAATATCACACCTGTTTATCATGACAACTCCCTCTAACAGATCCTTCTGTTTCCCTGTCCTGACTATTATATCTGTTAGCATCCTGTAGCAGGCAAGGGGAACATGACCTCTTCCCATACACAAGGGAAGAGGCTGAAATTTTGAGCCACGGTGATGTAGCCTGTCACCAGGTGTGGATTAGCTGTTCCAAGTCAGTGCATGTCACAGGGCTTTGAGGACGTGTGGAGGCGTGATGAAATTCAACACAACAACATACATCCTTAACTTACCACATCCTTGTCTGAAAACAGCCATGCCTGGAGGGACCATTTCCCATATTGTGGTATGTAGTAAAATACAAACACAAAACCAAACTCAAAACCAACAGAACAAAATGAAGCAACTACAAGAACAACAAAAAACAACTAAAAGGAGACTGGATACCTTTTTCAAGAGAAGTATTGCTAGATGTAGAGCCGGTGGAAAAAAAGAAAAAAAAAAAGAGAGAAAAAAAGAAAAAAGGAGAGTATTTTCTTCAGTAGGGCAAGTTTCTCCTGCAAATTGGCAGTGAATCAGTTACTAAATGACATGCCTAAAATCAGGTGGTGGATTATTGGAAATGAAATCTTTGTCCCAGGAAAGCCAACGGCAAAAAATCCTATTGATTTCAATGGGACAGGGTTGTCTCTCTGGACTTAACAGTCAATCATGCAGAATTGGCAACAGAGTCCAAATGTCCCTGTTTGTTATTAGACCACGGAAATCCGTATTAGTTTGCTTCATCTGCACTCGTGGCCAGCACATCAGTGCTTTTTTGTATTTTTTTTTTGGCATGGAGGTGTAAATAAGCTGAGTGGGTTCAATTTTTCAACCCAAGCCACATGAATGAGAGCTCTGCTATTTCTCCCAAGCATTTCAGAGTCCATTTTCCTCCTGAAATGCATGGGCAGACTCACCACTAATGGGAATGCTGTGTTTACAAGCAGAGGGGAACTAAGCCTTTAGTGTTTTTGCATATTTGCAATACAGCATGTGGTTCGGATGGGATGAAGGTTTATTGGAAGAGGAAGATGGTGAAAAATGGTGGAAGAAAAAAATCTGGTCCTTAGAGGCTAGTATTGCTGTTAAGTATATATAGTCTTCATTTTTCTCAGTCCTTTTCGCAGAAAAGCTTTGGTGAAGAACAATTAAACTAAAGTGCATAGGCTTAATATTATAAATACTATACGGTGGTATAATGCTGCTATTTAAACAACTTTTAATGAATAACCTTTCAAAATTTAAGGTCTTGGAAATTCTTCGATGACAAGCCTTCTATTTATGACTAATCTTTTTTAGCTGAATACAAAACCAGATCCAAATAAAAGGACGGTAACAGGGTAACAATGTAGAAAGAGTGTGAGTGTGTGCAGTGCACACCCACGCTGAAAAACGTTAAATGGATTCACAATAGTGAAGTTAGTGATAGATGAAGTACTATTGATATGGTACCCGAAGTCCATCACTTAGATTAAATATTGTATGGAAATCACCACAGATTGATACAAGGTTGAGTAAACAAACGATACAAACTGTAGCGGGTGTATTTGTCCAGGCAGATATTAGTGCCATACACAAAATGGGACCAGGGAACACTGAAAGTGAAAATTTGTGACCTGTGAGTATCCCCAGAATGCCCGTAGAACATTACTCCCCCTTTTAACCTTAATTTTTATTCTCTGTCTCAATTTCTGCTCTGCTTCTCCCATCATAGCCCGGGCTACCTAGGCTGACAGCCGTCGTGGGCCAAGGTAGCACAGATGGGGCGGCTGCAGCTGCCTCTCACCTGACAGACTGCGAAGCCCACCGGGACACTTTCCCGCTCCCTTTATGTCTGTCTGCCCACATTTGCAACAGCGCCTTTCCCCGGGCCTTTATTGAACGTGTCACCGATGCCACACGGATGCAGCTAGAATGCAGGGCTCACAAGTGACAGGCCCGCAAGGTGGTCCTCAGCAGAGGAAACCCCGGGCGGGCCTGCCCAAAAGGATTCATCGAGCAGTCCGGCGTGGGCCCTGACTTAATGCAGTTCAACACGCCTGGGTCCCCGAAGGGACGACGAACCCCTCACGGCAACTCGGCACAGCTGGAGGGACCCGTGGTGCCCATGGCTCTGCGTGGTGCCATGCTGCAGCAGGCGTGGGTGGCAGTGTGGGAGCTGTCCGGCCTCTCAGGGCTGTGGGCACGACGCTTGCCCTTGTACAGCTGCTCCTGTGCAGCTTCACCACCAACTCCACCAAGTTCCCCCCAGTCTGGGATACGACTTTTTCAAAAGGAACAACCTCCCTTCCTTTGTTTCACCTTCAATTTTGTGCCAAAAAATAAAGGGGGGGGTTAGTTTTTCCATGCCCTACTTTGCCAAAAAAAGAAAAAAAAAAGTCTGCTGCCACCTGACCAGGCGCTGGGGCCGCAGGACATTGAAGCGCTCTCATTTACTTCCACAAATAATCCCACCTGCATCCAGAGCACTCGAGTTTCAAATATCAGGCCCTCAGGTCCGCAGGCCTTGGAAATGAGGCCGTGTCGGATTTACAGTGTCAGTGCGTGAGCAGGGGCGAGTGTGGCCATTTTGAGCAGGCTCGGCAGGCAGCACACCGAGCTGAGCCACGGGCCCCGGGCCCCGATCACGGAAAGTTTTTTGCAGCGCACGTTTGCCGAAAACTGTGTGTACCTCTGCAAAGTGAAGCAGACACGCTGCACATGGCTCCAAGAAGCATGCTGGCCTTCCCCAGCCTGCCAACGCAGTCATCACTGCTGTATTTATTAAAAGCTATAAAGCGAGGGAAAGGCCCCCCGTTATATTGTCCCCGGCCTGCTTTCTATTAAAGCAGAAGACAATTAATGCAGACTGCATGCCCTTTACTTTGGATGGAGTTAAGATTTTGCTGGCTGCTACACCAAAACTTCCCATGCTGTGTTTACTGAATTGAATATAATCTTTTTTTTTTTCCTTCCTACCTTAATTTCAATATTTAGAATAGTTTAATTATATCTGATATCTCCTAAATGTTAAATTGCTGCCATGGATACTGTACTTGTTTTAGGCTTTGCCCATAACCCGAAATGTAACTAAAGATTAATAGAATGCTGAGATATTTTTGGCTGCAAGTGAAATTTAATGAATAAACATTTAAATAAATTACCCCAATAATGAAACAATATGCTATTAATGCCTAAGCTATGCTAAATGCTTCACTTCTTTCACAATTCATGCAAATACTGGGGGAAAGAAATTATAGTGGTGAACTACATTAAACAAAATCCTTCCTAAACCACACCCATCAAACAGTGTCTCCACAGTATTGGGAACAAAAACTGTGGCTTGTCAGTCAAAGTGTCTAACTATGGCATATGGGTAAAGGTTTCAGTCTGCTATCTCCAGACTCATCTTATGGCCCTGGTTCAACACTACTGAACTGCTCTCTAGACAAAAGACGAAACTCATTGAAAATGGGTGCTGCGAGCTGTCTGGTCAGTGCGACCGTGCCGCCTGCGTCTGGATGCACACAAACTACTGGCATGGGGGAAAGGCAGCGCACTTCAGAGGGCTTTTGAGTTTCCTAAGAGCTGAAAAAGAAGCAGCCTGAAGGTTAAAGCTGGCTAGTCAGAATGGCATACTTGGCTGCATATATAGCCAGGTGGCCTGGGCATATTGGCAAACAACTGGCAAACTGCCCAATACATATGGCTTAGATTGCTTTGCTCTTCCCATGAAGCCTTCTTAGACTCTTGAGCAAGCATTCATTTTAGAGTAAAATGCATCCAAGTGTTAAATAAAAGCTTCTCCCAAATACGTTGCATGTAACCTTTTCCTTTAAATAATAAAGAGATAGCTATATTAAATAAACAAATTGTATTTTTTAGCGTATTCTCACAAAAAAGTGGCCCCCTCCCCTCTGGTCTTTTTCTAAGCAGATCTGCCCTTACTTTTGTTAACTCCTGAAGTACCAAACATGCTACTTTTTCAGCACATTCTCCTTTTGAGAGGTAAGTACTCATTGCAGCATTGAGCTCTTAGCACACCATAACTTGCATTTGCACTGAAAAGTCGGGCACTTGAGATGCACGTTAGCGGTGTCCTGTGCTGCTGCCACCACACAGAAACCACGGCAGATGTTCAGGGTTTCTCCCAGTTACTCTAAGCTTTAGGCAGAGAGTTGCCTTTATTACATGTTAAATGACATTGTATTTTGAAAAGTGCTTTCTCTCACAAACTTACAGTCAAGTCCCAGTAGAAATGTAAAAATGCAGAAAATTTAAGTGAAGCACTTGACACATACTCCAGAGCAAGTATATGTTTAAGCATCAATCCTACAGCACAAGTCCTTGTGCTAAGGCTAGTGTAAATACTGCATTAAACATTCACAACAGCTTTGGGGAAAGGGCTAAACATATTTAAACAATTAACACATGCCGAACTCTAAGCCGGTGCTTACATGCCACTGACTCTAAGCAGAGGTTGTGACAAAGGTAAATTCTTCTAAATTAAAAGCAATGGGACTCCTGTTGAAAGCTCAGTAAATGCTTAAGTGTTTTGCTGAACTGAAGCCTCAGTTAATGAGAACCAAGAAATAATTCTCCTCCGTTCTAGAAAAAATGTGCTTGCTCACCCTCATTCCTCTAAAAACCCTTTCTGTTTCAAGAACAGGGCACTGAAGTATGGGAATGCTGTGAGCAAAATTAAGACAATAACCTTAGTTTCACTTTAATTGACTCTTAACTACAGATCTTCAGCAGTAAAAAAAAAAAAAATTCAAAAAAAAATTAAAAGTCCAAAAAGAGAGAGCTAAAAACTTTTCAAAAAGCTGTTTAACAGCTAAAACTGAGTTCCTGTTACTGTGCCTCCCGCAGGTAATTCTGCATTCCTAATGAATATAAACCTTGATATTAATATGTTTTAATTAAAATCAAGGTCTTGTTAACATTTAAAGGCAAGTGTGTCACCTGCTAGTAAAAGCAACTTCTAATAATCTCAGCTTTACAGTCCTCATCTCTGAAAGGATAAATATACCCAGCATATATGGATTTGGATCTGACTTCAGCCAAAGTCTGCAGACATTACTTCTGCTTAATCATTTAATCTCCTTGTCATTTTGGGTTTTTGATAGAGCTCCCTTTCCTCTATTCTTCGCTTGTTTTGTATGTTTGAATTATGAAATCATCAGGTCAGGGAGTAATTTACTTATATAGATTCTTATTTATATAATGTCTACATACAAGGAGGACCTGACCTTCACCAGAACCCCTATAAGCCATCATAATATAAATAGCGTACATTATTTACTTAACTTCCTTGCTTCAGTTTCTTTAAGGGGGGAATAATATTTACAGGGATGTTGTGAGGATTAGCTCATTACTTCAAGAGCCTTGAAGATGAAACATGCAATGTAAATGAGAAATATCAAGTATCAGTGACACTGATGAAATTATCATCACCATTGTTAAGAGCGGCGTTCAAGAGTAAATTGGGAGAGAAATGTGTCTTTCTGCAAAAACAAGTTGCTATAGGCCGAAACACGATGACCTTGGCGCCATCTTTTCCTTCACCTTCCTCATCTCCCTCCTCACTGGCAAAGAGCATCATTTGGAGCTTTACGAGAACGTCTCCACGCCAAGTTGGACATGCTCCAGGCAGAGCTGTCCTCATCCAAGGGCAACACGTGAAGTGCTCTCAGGCAACTCAGATGGCCTGGATGGAGGAAGAGAGAGTGTGGAACAAACAAACGGGGAATTGTTGTTTGTCCTGCGCAGGCTTAGTTGCCGGAGACTGGACAATTATAAATTTCTCTTAATGGAGTGAACTGGAGGCTCCAAGATGGCAGCAATGGGGAAATTTGAGCCTTGACGTCCCTGCTGCAGCGTGCTGTGAGTAGGGGTTGTATGTGCTACTGCAGTTCGTAATGGAGCTGCAACGCGGCTCCCAAATTTTCAGATGGACCAACACTAATCTGTTCTTTTTTATCTTGGTAAGAAAGATCAAAAGAAACCCAAACACCAGGGATATTGAAACTCTGCATACAGGTCTGACTACATTTGGCAAAGGATCTGTGGGCCAGATCTTTACTGACTTTAGTAGTACTGCTTCATTTAATAATTCAGACCTCGTTATACGGACAAACCAAACCCCTGGATCCCGCTACTGCTGGTGCTGAGGGGGCTGAAATCCAAGGATGCATTTCCACACCACGCGGTGCATGCCTGCCCAGTACGTATGTGCAAGATGCAGGGAGACTGCCGAGTTTTGCAAGGCAAATGAAAGACAGCCTTTAGGAGAAGAGTAGAGTTACCGGCCCTTAGACGTAACCCAAGTAAGCCGAATAAAATCAGTGCTTCAGACCAAAATTTACCTGGGGAATTGCAGCAAACCGAGAAGTCAAGGGGAAAGGGAAGGGGGCAACACCGTACAAACCAGAAGGAAAGCCTTGCCCATGCTGCTCCGGGCTTCGTCCACCTGGCCAAGGGCACGGGGGACCAGGGCAGCGCTGGCGGCGCTGGCTCAGTGGTGGGAGCAGCCGTGCGGCAGCCGCCCTGCCCTGCCCTGCAGCGGCACACGCGAGTGCTGCGGGTGATCTCATTTCCAGTAGTTGAGTGAAGTAAGTGCGTAAGTATGCAGGACTGGGGCCCTGGAAACCATGGAGAAACTGGGTTTCTCTTTTTATTACAGACAACTGCAGCGCCTGTGGACTGGTGCAGAAATGTTCATTTTCCCCGGAGAAAGACCTCGTCCTGTGATTATTATTATTTTTTTTCATATATAAATGACTCTGAAAGGAACTTTTGAATAAAAATAGTGACTTGAAAAAAAGTTAAAAATATTGTCTGGCTAAATAAATAAGCAGATTTAAAGCATGAGGATAAAAATGACTGTTTACCATAAAGACTAAGCATGTTTTTAAAAAGAATTCTGCACAAAAGATAAACTTTTTCGAACTGTATTTTGATTAAAGTTTTGAAGCTGTTTATTAGAAGTAATTGCTTTTCCTCAAGGAAAAACAGATGTATAGATGCAGGAGTTTGTTTCTTCTTCTCCTTTGTGTGAAAGTGCACATGAAAAGTGTTTCTATAAAAGAAATACAAGAGCTGGAATAGTTTATGTCACTGTAAAGATAATAATAAATTAGTGCTTACTGTGCCTGTAAAAGTGAATGAGACAGCTTCCCCTGCCTGTCCTCACGCAGGCAAACTTAGTGAATTCTCTGAGATTTAAAAAGGAAGAAAATTATGAGAGTAAAAGTTGCCCTAAGAGCTTCAGCAGGTTTTTTTTCTTTTTTTAATTTTGCACTTTTCCTTTAAAATATTTAAGAAAAAAAAAACAACACAAAGTTTTAAAGTCTACATACGGAGGTCCAGGTCTGAAATATTCTTTGTCCCTACCACTGCTGGTCTTTGCATTTTTAGAAAACTTATCTGGCTCCTACTGAGCCCAACAGCGCTGCTGGCCGTTGGCTGGAGCAGAATCCGGCCCCAGAGCTCATCCACCTTTTTCTCCGAGACAAAAGGTTGTAAAGGAGGCCAAAAGCTCTGCGCTTTGATAACGTTCCCAAACATATGGGAACGTACGGCTTCGTGAAACTGCATTTAACAGATGTTTAAAGAAAGACAACTAACAGATCCAGAATGTAGTAATGAGGAAAAAAGACAATGTACATAAATTCAGCTGCATGTCTCTTTATAGCGCTACCAATGCCCTGGAGACAAAATGCAAATGAGTCTACTTATTTGCAATATGACACTCTCCATTTTATATTTAATATTTTAGGTCATTACTAAAACTGATTTTCTTTAGAAGTGCTTTCTTCTGGCACCTAAATGGAAGAAGATTTACACAGTCTGCAGCATATTATACTTTGTCAGTTCACAGAGTCAGGAAAAAAAATCTCAACTATCAATTTCAGATTAAAAAAAGTAAATGAAGAGGCCCCGTGCGGGCTGCACACAGAGCCCCTCAGCCATGCGATTGTCCTGAAAATAGCTTTCTTTTTTAATTTTGAAACTTCTGAGCCCAAAATTTGAGTTGAGATAGTTTGGGAGCCCAAGGACCAACTGTTCGGTTTAGCAAACCAACAATGTCTGCTCATTTTGTCCCAATCTTTTCAGCTTAAATATTCACAATGTGCCATTATTACTGAATCATTATCTGCCTTTAGCTCTGACAACAGCATCATAAGGGCTATGAAAGGCTCCTTTCTTCTCATGATTAGTCTCTAAAACATTTCCTCATCTTACAGTGCTTTTCAGCTTCCCAGAATGCACCGCTCAATTACAGTGCTGAAATTAACTGTATGCCACTCTTATTTATTGATAAAAGAATAATCAAGTGCTCCAGCCCATAGCCCGCTTTGGCCACAGGTTTTATATCAAGTTTCAAGTAATGCATTTTTTAACTCTTTGAATTCTTTTATAAATGGACGGCATTGTCTGTGGCGCGGTGACAACACCGTGCCGCTCGCTGTGTCACACGAGATAAAGCACCCTTCATTTGTTTGGTGTAATCTTGTTCAAAATAGTCTTGTATAGCTGACACTTTAAAAATTAATCTTGAAAGGGAAGAGTTTGTTGGTTTTTTTTTGTCACTGGGACTGATTAGGATCCAAGGAAATCAGAAGTAAACAGAAGAGAGATACAGAACTTGTTAAACTCCGGTCTGAAAGTGCCCAAATCCACAAACACGTGGTAAAAGCATTACAGTGCACACGGAGTGAGGTTATTTTAGCTTGTGAGTACAATCAGAAGACTTCTTACATATTCCTTTGTGGTGTTTTCCTAGTGTACAAAATATTAATCGCAAAAAAAAAAAATAAATCCAAAGACAGGACTATGGCTTTTATAAGTGGGCTATTTTGACTTTGACATTAAATTGTGATTAACAGATAACACACACAAAGCAAACGGCTTTATGAACAATGGGCTTGCTTCTGTGGAAGCTGGCGGTGAAATTCCTATCAACTTCAAAGGGAGCAGACTCGGTCTCCGAGTTCGTATCACTTCTAGTGAAGCAAAGAGATTTTCTATCCAATACCAAAGAATAACATGTAATTGTGCTATAGCTTAGTCCAGCACAAGAATGAAAATAAAAACACTTTCTAAACCTCAAAGATACTTGCTAAGCCATGTATACATTAATCATTTATACCACATGATTATTGTTCATTATTTGGGCAATAACAAATGGAAGGGTGTGGGGGTTAGTGTGGGTTTTAACAAACCACATTCTATTTAAGCAAAGCCAACTATTAAAGAAAGACCTAACTTGCCAAACCAAGATAAATATATGCCATTATTATGATCACATAAAAGCTACTACTCTCAGCATTACAATTTCTCTTATAATTGGTACTATTATAATTAAATGAATGCATATGTTTACAGTTCTTCTTTGAATGGTAAAGTGATTTAGCAATGATGGTGTCTCTAATTTCTTTTAACTGTACTGGCAAACTTCACTTAAACAGTGGTCTAAATACCACACTGCCACAGCAAACTAGTAAAGCATCTAGTAAAGTCTATATATGCTGTTACTGAGTATAACTGCATCAGGATAGAAAACTAGTCACCCTTCAGTGTGCCCAGGTATGAAAAATATATAGTCCTCATGCAGAATAAAATATGGTAAAATTCTTATGTTAAATATATGTATTTAGAATATGAATATATGAGTGAGCATATTGATCAAATCTAGAATACTGTTCCACAGTAATACAACTAAAAGATGTTTGTAAACCATCAGCTTACAGGAAAAGCTGTGGCAGTACACAGGATGTAAGTGTATCTTATATACTCGAAGCCTTTATTTCAATTGACAGTCTAGTCATTATTATAAACTAGTGCTAGAAAAAGTAACGACAGGCTTTTTTCAGATAATCACTTTACTTTTTTTTTCTATCTATCGAAAGAATTTGTACGGTATCCATTAGCACAGCATGCCAGCACTTGGGTCACAGAGCCAGACTGGTCCTGGAGTCCCATAACTGCAGAATTATTTTCCAGTGTACGGCACCGGGGCAAACCTCACTCACTCATGCCCACTGCAAGTGCAATTGTAAGGGCTTTCCCACCTCCCTCACTATGATCAGACTCAGCTGGAAACCAAGAGTGGCTCTGGTTTCCTAACCACAGCAGGTATGGTCAGGATTCTTGTTACCACTGGAGTTGTTAAGGAACCTACCTGGAGGAAAGGCCTTGGAGTACATTTTTCTCAAGGTTTGGCCAAACATACTGTAAACATTTGGAATAATTTGGATTACATTTGGACTGCCTCCTCTCTGTTTCATAATTCCTGCGAGTCAAACCGTGCAGTTGTTTTAATTTAGGTTCGAGATGTTGATTTGGACACCGAAGTTGCCAGGAAAACCAGAATTTGTCGACCCAGAATGAGAGACGGTTGGAAGACAAAAGAAAAAGACCTGCAGGCTGAAATGCAGGCTGTACACCAACCGAGTGCGTTTTATGGCTGCATTTCAGCACACGGGCAAACAGATCAGCAAAAAAATCTGTTAGGGTTCCCTCCAAACCAGGTGAATATAACCAGCAGCCCTTGTAAAAGCTGCTGAGGTTTCAGGCCAGTTTGAGTGGGTCATTACTCGAAAGGCTTCGGAGAAGGTTAAAAGAATGAGGATTTAAAAAAAAAAATCTTTCTACTAAGCTCGATCAGTAATTCTATTAAGAAAAATAAGGCAAGCTGCAATGTTCAAGTTTAATAAGCGAAACACAGCAAATATGTGAACAGAACTTCTGACTTAATATTCTTTAACAGATGTTTTATAAAGTACAGATTTAAAAGATTTGCCTGTCTTATTGTTCTGGCTGTTGCCATATTATATGGCTACATTTTCAGTCCCAGATTTTCCCAGCTGTAACAGCTAAATAGCGAGGGGTATAAGCCTGGATACTGTAGGCAAAATGCCCAAAATTATTCTCTCCCATGGAAAAACACCCTGGTCTAAAGGCAGTGATGAGAAGGTAGAGTTAATCCCTTTGGCAAAGGAATAATCTACATACACTTAAAAATGGATATGGTCATTTTAATGCACACTATTTTATGAATGATGCTTTAACTGTGCTGCCAATTAGCAGAGCCTTAAAAATACCTCACTTACAGAGGCCTGATAACTGTCTTTCCTAACCTTTAACTGACCTTTTTTGTTTTTGCCATGCTCATAAAGCAGCATATGAACTATCAAAGAGAACGGCACCGAACATCTATTCAAATGTTATATATTAAAAAAAAAAGGGGGGAAAAATATCAGAATAAAAAGGAGAAAAAAAAAAGAGAAAGGAATGAAACCCAGCTGGCCAGCCAACTTTTAAAAACCATAAGCAGAAAACATGCTCTTTTAATTGGACAGAGAAGACAAGATCTGGAGTAGGTGCAATTTTATTACTGCAACAGCGATTCACATAGCCCACGCTATTTTCAAAGTACGAGAGCCCCGTGGAGTTTTATCGGACATCTGGAGCGGTGCTCTGGCAAGATGCTGTGGGACTCGGGCTCCCATTGATCTCTGCACTGGCAACAGGCGCTCGAGCCTTGCAGAGGCAAGCTCTCTCCAAGCGGTAATGGATGAAGTATTTCGCTCAAAAGTGCACAGAGAAGGATATTTTTACTTCTACCCCAGAGGTATAAACTGTGTTGCAGATATTTGGTTTCGAGACCCTGCGACTCCACAGAAAGTCAGGAATGAGACGGCTTTCAAGAGCAGGCTATGGCAGCGAATCTGAGGCTATTGAGTTTTTCAAACACACCTAAAATAGACTCTGCAATATTTCATCTGAAACTGTGTGTATTCAAACATATGGCTAAGGGAAGAGATATATGCAAAGGCTTAAGCACACGCAATGTTTAGCATCTACTTTCAAAATATATGTTACAAGAATTTCAGGAGGCCTCGAAATAGCAAATATTATTCGCTTGATTATTAACATCTTCTCCTTTTATACCAGTCAGTTGAAAACTATGCAATCACTGGATATTTTTGGTGGCCTCTCAATCATGTCAAAGATCATAAGACAAGCAGATGGTGTACATCTGGGCTTACCCAGCAGTAAGGAAAATATTCTCCTGCACAGGTAGAATGATAGAGACGGGATTAAACATACACCATTCATTTTGGACCCGTGGAACGGGATTAGTCTGGTGTTTCTATTTACCTTCTCTGGAGCAGGATGACCCGGAGAGGCAAAACAGCAAACAGTCCTTATGACGTGAAGCAAAAAGCAGCCTTGCAACATCTCCTGCACAGCCCTCTGCATCACGCTGCCCCGGCTGATTTCATGCCGGGACGAGAAGGAAGGAGCTAACAAAGTAGATTTGCAGGGAGGCAACGGGGCTGAGCCTCGCGGGGCTTTCAGTGGGAGACGTGACTTGGGGCCGAGCCGCCCCACAGCATAGATCACCGGCAGGGCTCTGTTTATCTCTGTGGACCTCCATCAGTTTGCACCACGAACCTGCCCCAGCCCCTTGAATATTATTTAGGTTTGTTTTGGCCGTATCATCAGAGTTCATATGAGCAACAAGTTTACGGCCAAAGTCTGCCCCGACGCACCGCTTTGCCCACTTACGTAAGAGCAAAAATTCGCTCCTGGCTCGGACAGTCCTCATGCTGTTGAGGCTTTAGGTGGGTTTTTAGAAGCAGTCTCAAAATCCTCCCCCCAAAATTAGGATTATTAGGAAGGGCCTCTTGCTATTCTGCTGTGAGGAGGGCTTCTCTGGGTTTAATGGATGAAATTAGAGGTATTTATTATTCATAAAGAGATGCAGCTCTGTGTGCAGAAGCTCCTAACAAAGCTTTGACCTTCCATAAAATTCTGTCTTGCACGAGACCACCTTCCTGCCTGAGACACTCGGGCCAGAAGTCCGAAAAGTTACAGAAGTGTTAATTTCCATCATTAAAACAGCGCTATCGCAGAGGCATGGCAATCTCTACCATAAACACTCAGATGTAACTAACTTTGCATATAGACTGACTTAGTCACTGTGCAGCTTACTGAGCATTTGCTTCATTGTACCCAGGATCTAGATGCCATGCATACTTAGTTTGTTCTTTCTTTTCTTTCCTTTTCTCCCCCCCCCCGCCCTGAAATACCAAAATATCAGATAGCTGATGACAGGGAAGAAATGTTAACACTGTAGTTTGAAAGTTTTTAACCCTTGCCTTTCATCATCTAACACTTATTCAATCTCATGCCCCTTGCTTCACTGCTTCAAAAACTCCCGTACATACCAAGGCGATGACCACAATGTAAGCTTGTGCACTGACTGATTAGATTTAATTAGATGGATACTTTGTTCGACTGATCTTTCAGCTATAGAAAGTATTGGGTTACTTAACCATATCGGTGAAAACACTGCTTGCGTGTTTGAATGCGATGGATGTGTGACACTGTTCCACATTAAAAAGTGCAATAGTTGTCGAAGTTTTAATGGCTAAAGTGAGATATATAGATGTATTTTCATTGTGTTTGTGTACCCATTAAACCAGGCGGTTTAGGGAGGCATGCTGCCTCTATGCATAATCCCTGTCCTGCCTATAACCTGAAACTACCAAGACTATAGTAAAACACCATTTTTAAAGCTTTTTTTTTTTTTCCAAATCTTGCTTATTTCTGATTTCTCTAGTGCATGTTCCTTGCAGCACCGCAGCGCAAAGCTGGCTGACGCTTTCGGATGGGAGCCGTTCCAGCAGCAAAGCACTGCGCGCGGCTCGGCCGCCCTGGCACCGCGGGCAGTGCTCGGCTGTGCTACCCGACATCGAGCAAAGTAGGAGGGAAGGATCAGACCCACGTCTTTGGCATCGCTGGCTTTCCACGGGTAAAGTACAACAATTGCCCTCAGCGCCCAGCGCTCTCCACAAACACAAGGAGCTGTGCTGTTAATAAGAGCAAAGCAAACCCTACGTACAAGCAATTACTTTGAAAAAGTCTTTGGGCTCGGTCAGCCTGGCAAAGAAATTCCTCGTACAGCTATGCTGGCAAACTCCACTACTGTAACTGTACCTTATACAAATAAAAAATGCTTTTGCCAATAAAGTTCATACTAGGTCCCCCAAAGCAACGGGTTGTTTTGACAGAAATGCCTTTAACACTAAGCCTTTTGCCAGTACACAAATGCTGTACACAAAATGACAAATTTAGAAGTAATACATACTGTTGGTACTTGAACCAAAGTTTCTGCTGTAGACACGGTTTGGATTAAATGATAACTTGAAAGATTATGCTTACTTCACTTCTTTGGATTTATCTTTTTTATCTTTTATTACTTCTCAGTTTATTGTTTGTTCTTCACCCAGACCTTTTAACTAGCAGCTGAGATGAAGTCTATTATAAAACTTTCACTTTAATTCAATACTCAGAGCCACGTAGGACAGTGCTTTTAAAAAAACAGCTCCCTGTAATTATTATAATCCCGGTGATACCCAGAGCTCAGCTCCCCCCGGTCAATAATTAGTGCGATTGTGGCTTAATACAATTTCTTTTTCCCCTGAAGCAAATATAATCTTTTTAGATCAATTTGTAGATTGTTACCCTAGAGGAGGACAACAATGTAAACACAAGCTTTTTTTTAATACCGTATTAACTCATTTAATTTGCATACAGATAAAAGCGTGACAACATTTCGTGTCACCCGTGGAGGGACAGCCTCTTCCCAGGCAGGCTGCACTGGACACCCGGGTGCAGAACCAGGGAAAGCCTCTGTGCTGGAAACCCAAACCACATCCAGCCTGCCGTCTTTATGTGGTGAAAGGCCCCGTCTTTGCTGCTCCCTTCTGCCCCAGTGGAGCCCAGCTGCATTCACCAGGCATCACTGGGGCATAGGAATCCACTCATGGCACCCACACAAGCACATCCCCACCCTGCACACACTAATGGAGGTAGGAAGTGAGCTCCTGAGCACCCTGAGCTCCTGCTGCCCACACCTCCCACCGTATCCATGCCGCCCCCAGAAGATGGACAAAGCCAACCATGCCGTGGCTGAACTGCTGCCCAAGGAGCGACGCACACAACCCACTTCTACAAGCAAACCTGGCCGCCCCCTCAGAGGTGTGGTGCAGCTGAAGTCACCCAGCTGCTTCTCAGGCAGGTTGCTGCCCTCTTACACCAGCTCTGCGGGAGAAAGGGGACAAAATCCAGGCAAAAGCCATTTTGCCTCGCTTGAAGGCTCCTTCAGACAACTGTGGGGGAGCCCAAGAGTTGGTTGCAGTCCCATTCCCCGTGTCTGCATACTGCTATAGTACGAATAAAAGCAGTAACTTAATAAAAACCCAATGTTAACAAAAGCATTGTATCTATATGAAGAAGACGGGGCATTATTGTACTTAAACACAATGCAGAATGTGTTGCACGGACACATTTTTCCGTTGGCACTTCCCCTGTTCTTCTAAATATACATTTCTAGTGACGGTTCTTAGTTTAATGATCTTTCAGGGACAAAATAAAAATTTGATTATTCAGCATATGCAAGAAAACAGCTTTGTGACAGACAAGGTAGAAATGAGGGGACCTCCGGAAACAGACAGGAACTCTGAATGCAAGGGACAGCTAAGTGAGCCATACTAACAAGTTGGTGCTGCAAAAAAATCACTTAATTGAAGAGGGATTTGTAAGAATACCATCTGGGGACACCTAAGAAGCCCTTCTGCAGGCTGAAATAAGAGTTTGCAAACACATCTTAGCCTAGACACCTTGCATATGACAGCACTTTGACTTACAGCATAGGTGAGCTGTAGGAGAACAAATTTGTTTACAACAAAATTATGGGACTGCCTGCATACAGATGTTTTTCTATATCCTGTTTTAAAAGTATATTTGGTATTCAATGGCTTTTTCGGGAGACAATATTCATCAGTCAGCTGAAGCACATTGATTTAAACCATGAATATCTCTGCAGCCAGTGAACAATTTAAAATCTCGAAGGAGTCTCCGTGCTACAGCCGTGTGCCCAGATGGGTCTGTAAGTCCTGGGACAGTGGTCAGTTTAGAAATGGAGAACCATTCCCAAATGGCTGTCTGAAATGCAATTTTGCCACAGGGATTTTGCCAGAGCAATTTTCAGATCTGAAAAATGGAAGGGGAGGGTGTATGTCAGTTATATGCACGCGCACACACACTCTTACCAGTATAACCAGTATCAGATCTGGACAACTCACTGCAGAAATTAATGTAACTCCCCAAGACCGCCCTGCAGGAAACTGATGATACAATTGACTACCAGTTTGCAGGGAGGGAAACTGAGGCACGCACATCCAGAATCAGGCTCTCAGGAAACCTCCGACCCTGCGAGCAGCAAGTGGGGCTTCCCACACGCCCGAAGCCCACTCGTGCCCTCCGGTGCCATGTCACACACCCGAGTCCTGGCGTCCTCCCAGTGCAAGGCAGCTTGGTGGCATCCCCTGCCACTGCCTCTGCCACAGGGCCACACTTCCGCCACAGGTTATGCTCAGGCCATTAATCTCCAGAAGAGCAGAATTTGCTGGTAATGCAATTGGAAACAACGGCAAAAAAAAGGCTCCCATTAATGAGAGCCAGCTTAATACAACAACTGACTTGCACATTTCTTATCTGAAAATACCTCCCCCTGGAAGCCGTGGATACGTTACGGGCTTAAAAAGAATTACTAATACATTAATTCTTGTCAGATTTGTAGTGTCCTAACCCACAGCTGCCTCACCCACTGACCTGGTAACATTAGTGAGAGCTGTGTAATTTAGTAAACGAGGGCCCAACTGTGCACTGTGCACTTGGGCTGTTATTTGGTCCTGGCGTGAGCAAGGGATACCCACTCAGGTGCTCCGATTATCATTAAACACATTTCTAGGATCTTTGGTCTGAATATTAAACCATTTTCTTCTTTGTTATTTTGGATTTATATTATTGCAGGCTTACATGTCTCGTTTATTCTGTGTGAGTCCAGGTGGGCTGACATTAAAATGTGAATGTGGAACTGAGGAAATGTGCAGTTGGGGTTTGGGGAATAACCGCTGACTGAGAAAACACCACGAGTTGTCCTGTGCCGTGGCAAGGCAATGGAGTGGGTATCTGAAAACGCATCGGCTCCCGGAGAGCCAGCGGCTGGGGATGGAGGGAGCTCGCACAGGCACTCCTGCAGGACACCAGCACGGCATGTGTCTGAGAGAAAACGCCCAGCCATATCCAGGAGTCTGTGCACGAACACACTGCCATCCCGTGTGGATATTCTGCTGCCTGTCCCCTAAAATAACCCTCATCTACAGCCGACATGAGGTGCCTGGTTGGGGTCTGTGCACGCAAAGGCCACGAAAGCCCAACTCCTTCCCTGCCGCAAGGCAGAAATGGAGCCTCTTCCATCACAGGAAAGGAGAGAACATCCTGACAAATGCCTGCATTTTGGACGGGTGACAAAGCTGTCATGGGAAAGAGGCGGCAGCTCCCCTCGGAGACGGGAGGTGGGGAGCAGGATCAGGAAACTTCTGAGCTCTTCTGGCAGCCCAGGTCTGGCACCGGGCCACCAATCCCCCACTCCTCGCGGCACATCGGCGCTTCAACGCGAGCAGATTGGCACCCGAGGCTCAGTGGCTGCTCCAGGGTTTCTATGAAACGCATTTGGTATTCGGAGACCCGAGCCTGGCACAGAGGTTGCACAACTCATATTCACCTCTGTAATTAGCACAGCCCAGAGCCCCGTGGGCCAATTCTGCACCGAGTGGGCCGCAGCTTGGCCAGAAAGTCACCGCTCCCACTGCCACAGAGGTGCCCAGCACAGGCTGCAGAACGCCTCCCAGGGACGCCGCGATGCCAGCTGCGTGGCCTACTCATCTGTCCTCACACGTAATTCACCTTTCTTCATAGGCACATCATGTGGGAAAGGGGTTGTGTGCGTAGGGTGATGGCCAAGCAAGCTGGGAGGAAATGAAACCGGAACGGGCACAAAGAGGTATTAAAACCCTGCATTATGCGCTCTGTTCTTGGGTTTCATAAGCCGTGATGTGCCACCAGAGCCTGACACGGCCCTTCGCACACCTCCCCACCCCGAGTCAAACCGCTACCGCGTGGGGAGACAGCCAACTTCCGTGTTCCCACCTCATCCTTGCACTTCACCTGCACTTTGCTGTCATAAAATTGTCGGCATTTCATCTTATTTACTTTATTATCCTCTACTTCAAGCTCCACCAGGTGCCCAGGCCCCCAGGCCTGCATTTAGGAGTCTCAATACCAAAGCTAACCATGGGAGAGGGGCAAGTGCCCCACAGCAAAAGTGGGAGCGCTCGAATTCGTTGCCTGCATGGTAGCTTGTGGAAGTAGTACTGTATCTGCCTGGACAGTAAATTTAACCCTGGCTTATTGATTAAAAATTAGACCGTTTCTCTTAATTCCACAAGTTTTTAGTACATTTTTTAATAGTGCAGTTTGATTTATTACGTTAATTGCATTCCTGTGCAAATGGTGGAATTCCAGTTTTTAAACACGCATATGAAAACATTCTAAGCAGAAATATTTTCATAAATGTTAACATTACCAAAGTCACCGTTCCTATTAAGTAATGAACTTCATATGCATGATTTCATGGATATTTTGTTCTTAATCATTTCTAGAACTCCAGCATACCCTGCTGCTGCAGGCCTGATGCACGACTCTCTCACTCCGCTATTGTGCCGTGCAAATTCCCAAGTTCTGCTGGTGTAAAACTGGAGTAACACAGTGACAAATCAGGCCCTAGCACAAAGAGTACACTGTATACATTTTTATTGTATAATTTATTGTTTTTTCCACTGAGCTGGCTATATTGTTTTATCCATTTGCGTGACAGGATGTCTAGGAAACAGCTGAAAGAATTATTTGCAGTGAATTTAAAACACACTGGTTTAGAAAGACACAGACACAAAAATCTTTTCAAGCAAATAACAGGGTGCTACCCCTGTGTCAGGTTAGGAGACTTAACTCCTTCGTATCACAAACTGCAAGCACGATAGGTCCGACAGCTCTGCCTCCTTTATGATGTGTGCTGGTGTCCCTGACCTCACTTTACCTATACGAGTCAGGCCCTTTGTCAGAGTCAGTTACCCAAGCTTTCCCAGGACACTGGTGGACAGAGAGCAGACAAACAGCCTTCCTCTCCCAAACACAGCTCCCGGCATAGGTTGGAAACCTCTACAGCTGCATCCGTCCCTCTCCATCGATGAAAAACACACCCATGTGACTCGTTTTGACTAAACACCTAACTCTGAGAAAACTAAAGGAGGATTTCCCTTTCAAACCTGGAGAATAAATCTCATTAAAGAAAACAATCCAGTAAGAATGAAAGGACAAATATCGTGGTTGAAATAAACAGAGGAGATAAGCCTAAAGCCTGCAAAGAGGTAGGAATTTCAGAGATCAGTTACGCAATTCTGATGCCAGGACTGCAAGTGCTATTGTCCCATTCAAGCAGACGGCGCAAATAACGTGATTTTTCACCTATCGCTGTGGACGTGCAAGGAACAAGTCCCCGGGGGCTAGCTTGAGGGTGGGGTGGCTTTTCCCTCAGGTTTACAAGATTTTGTGAGCTTAGCAGGACAATGGATATTATTTATACATCGCTTCTGGACGTTAATCATAAGGAAGTGAGCCCTCAAACCAGTTTCAGGCTGTCCCACCGCTTATGGCTGAGACTGAAAGCCACAGCTACTCTCCATTTACTGCTCCCGAGAACCTTTCTCCATGGCCACCAACAACCTACCAAAGGACACTGGCACTTGAGTGGCATTTGCCAGGGCATCATCATCGGCATCCAACACTGAGCCAGTGGGTGCTTGCACTGCAGGTGGGAACATTCCTCACACGCTTAGCTGCAGCAGGACTTTCGTGTTCTCAAGTGCCCTGCTCTGGGACGTGAGGAACAAAACCCTGCCCGAGCCCATTCTAATTGCGCAGCACCCGAATGCTGGAAACCAGAGGGACCCACCTGGCAGCACGCTCCTTGGTGGTGAGTCTATACAGACATTGGAGACGTGGACAAACAATATAGCAGGAGTCACGGTGTACTTGTCTCTAAGAAGGTTTCTCCACAGTTAATGCTTAATCAAATTTGTTTTTACCGCTGCCGGTTACTGGCCAGCAATTTTATTTACTATCGATGTCCATTTCGAACTTTTTAAAAACGATATCTGTATTTGCGTCACTGGAAAAACATCCAACAATATTGCTTAAGACTTCAATAATCCTTAGGCTTGTTTCCTTTTAACCCAGAAAAGAAAGTTTTTGAAACAGTAACGCTAGGCTGTACAAAATCTATGGTTTGACATTCACTGACTAATTAATCTTCACACCGCTGCTCTGAGCGGCATTATTGCCATTTCATGGAAGAGGAAACTGAGACACAGGCAAGTCCCCAAATCCCTGAGCAGGTCAAAGGCAAAATGTAAACACTGATCTCTCCACTAGGCATAGCCTCCACATCTAACTTCACGCAAGGCCTTTAAATTGTGTATTTATTGTATGTATCAAATTAGAGCTGACTTTAGAAAGTGGAAGAAAAATCATCGCAACAGCTACTTAATTTCCTCCACTGCTAACCAGAGCAGGACTGCAAAAAACAGTGTATTTGACAACAGTGTAGGTTTAGGAGCAAGGGTTTTAATAGGTTGGACAGTCAACATACATTGAAAATAAAAAATATGCCAGACTCTGAACTATGGAAATCACAGAAGCCAACAGAGCTGTGCTGTTTTACGCTAGCCAGGAATCTAACTCAATAGCTGGTACAAATATATACTAAATAAAAAACAGTAATGAGCTCTTCTACATAAATAGCATCTCTCTACACTGGCATACTACCCACGAGCAATCGGTCACTGGAAGAGAACTGAAAGCACGCTTTTGGCATTGTCTTGGAAAAATGTGACTGCCTGGAAAAATGAGATCCAAATATCTTCTTTTCCTTTTGCAGGTGGTTGTGCATGGCGTATTAGAAAAGTTCTTTTTTTTTTCTTGTTTTTTTTTTTTCTTTTTTTTCTTTCAGGTACCTCATCAATTCCGCAGATAGGGTGACAACATGAGAACTAAGACTGTGGGCTGTATGTTATAGCTCCAACACTTAAAATAAAAAACAGAAAATGCCACTGGGGGTGCCTGCTCTAGAAACACAAACGTGCAATACCAAGTAGGAAATGGAGTTAATTCCCTACATGTTCCTGTCCAAAATCTTACCTCCAAGTGCTTTTGGGTTCCTCTCTGGAGCAGGGATACTGATTTTGTTTGTGTGATGGAGAGAGTAAGGCTTGGAAGTGAGAGCTGCATGTGGTCCCAGACCTTGCAGCAGCTCAGCACTTCACCATCCTTGGCTTCCAAAAGATCTTTCCCCACCCCACTCCAAAGGAAATTAGGAAGCTAATTCCTACAAGATTTATAATACACCCTTTAGGTAACTTGCTGTGATTTAGGAGATCAATCACACAAGCTGTGTTTCTGTTTAGAAGGTGAACACTCCAAATTCCCCCTGGGGACAGGAGCAATGCGGTGTTTAAACCAACTCTCCCAAACCACACAGTTTGCAAAGAAGTTCAGCTATGGACAACTGATGTCTACCATCGATTTATCCTGGTTTCTACAAGCTATGGGCCAGATACTTCAGTGCTACATTTGCATACCTTACTGGAAGATAGCTCAGAAAGGGAATGTAAATCCTGCGCACTATAAAGACGTGGAAAAAATATATAAGAAAATATTTAATCAACAAAAGCCATCTTAGATTCTTTCCCCTACTCTGTCGCTCCTCTTCTTCTCGGAAAGACAAGTTGTTCCACAACCATCAGAGCAAACAAAGCCTCGTTTCCTGTGGATTTGTATCACATGTCTTCATTCCTCCCTGGACAACATCCTGTGCTTCTCCCCCAACTCCTTTATGATTCATCTTCCCCTTCCCTGCAATTCCTCCCATCCCGACCTATGGCCCTCACATCTGGAGAAGCGTGTGGCTGCTCCCAGGGTCCGCGTGCTGACGGCCGTGCCGGACAGACAAAGGTGAGGCTCACCCTGCAGACGCTCCTGCTGGGAGGATACAGACGGGGGTGCCCCTTCCCCGCTCAGCCACCATTTTTAACAAAAGAAAGTAGAAACTTGGTGTCTTTGAGAGCTTTTATCTGCCTGACGTGTTGGAATGAAATTGGCCAAATGGATACAAGTCGCACGAGCATTACCTACAGAGGGGGAAGATCACAGAATCACAGAATATTCTGCTGAAGATGTTGAAGAAACCCAGCTAAAATATGAAAGAGGCACAACTGGGGAAAACACTTACATTTCGCAAATTATCTCAGTCCCCAAAACCACTCAGCAGCCTGTAGCGTGCTCTGCCCCTGCAGTCTGTTGGCACCTGACTCCTAAAACAAAGGGAAAAGCACGGGAGGTGCTTTTTTAACACCGAATTCCTTGAAGGACGTTTCCTGCCAGCCAGAGATGAAGCCTGCCTCAGGAGGTGTGGGGATTTGCGTTCCTGGCTTAGGAAGAGCTACATCTTCGCATTCAGAAATAAAGGTAAGCCGAGCCGCATGCACTCCACGTACAGTTGGTCTTCAACAGATCGGCAACTTCAACATTTCTTTCAGTGGCAATCTGACAAGGTTGTGTTTCAACAGGAATATGTTATTTCCCTTTCCAAGGCTGGGCAGGACACTTCCTAACAGACAACTCAACAGGCCCTAACAAGTGATTAAAATAAGTTAGGTTTGGGGGTTATTTTATTTTTTTTTTTTTCCATTTCGGTTCCAACATTTAAAGCCCATGCTCCAGAATCAGTTGAAGCAGGGAGCTTGTTCCAGCAGCCCTGATAAGGACGGTGGGCCACCACAGGTGGAGCACGGAGGCACCGAGCTGGTCGGGGATCAGATATCACCGCAGAAGTAATGGCTTCGCCTTCACCGACACCGACGGCGCGGTTCTGCTGGAGGAACAGCATCAGCGTGGAAGGAACCTTTGCCATGCAGTGGGCCGAGGATGGTTTATGGGGATGGCAGAATGGATGTGGTTAAAATTTTAATCAGGATGACATGTGTTGTTGACATATGGCAACGCACCACCATCTGGATTCAGAAACAGACCTGGGTTTTCAAGCTGTTGCTGGCCAAAGCCAAGAACATTGCTGAGGTGCTAGGTCAGACTGGCTGGGAAGGGTTCTGCCAGCAATCCCTCTTGACACAGTATTGCTTTCATTAAAGCAGCCTGCCTGCCTACCCATCTGAGGTGAAAGAAGGATCAAGTCCATGAAAGGTGGAAGAAGCAGTGAGAGGAAAGGTCAGAAAAGGAGCTGAGCTCATGCACCCGCTTTCTGCCGTGCTTCGGCCTCTGCAGCATGCTTGGGTTACTCAGCTGCAGCCACTCGTTTTGTGGTCTTGTAGGGTAAGCAACGTCTTGGGCTCTCGGCAGGAGCACTGCGGTTCAGTGCGGGTAGTTTCTGCCTGCCTCCCAGCAGCAGGCATCCAGCACAAGAACAAAGCACCTGAGGTTCAACTCGCTTAACCATTTCACTCCCCCGCCAGCTCCACTACCTTCAGCCAAGGGGGAAGAGAAAGGCAGAGGGAGGAAAATGCAAGCCACATTGCTGTAGACGGATCTAACAAAGTAACAAAAGCAAACGAAATAGAAAATTCCAAGACAACTCTTAAAGGCTTAAAACGTCAAAGCAGCTAACATTTTATCCTAGCAGAATTCCTCTGGGATTAGCTTGGCTTTCCAGGCATAATAAAGTGTTTTACAGTTCCTTTATTTTACCCATCCCATTTCTCTTTTTTATTTGCATAACACTCTCATCAATTAGTGCGTCTCTGTTTGCTCTCAAACAAATCCAGTGCTCATGGCTAAACTACAGCGCAAGAGAGACACTCAATAAACTCCTGCGTATTGCGAGCCGTTGCCTCATCCCCATCTGATACGCCGCTTATTTGGAAGGGTTTGACTCAGCTCCACTGACCTGAATGCAAGCTGCAGGGGCTGGGGGGGTCGCAGCATCTCTGAAATTTGGCTCCAAATCATTATGTTGCCATGAAACGTGCCTTAGCCTAACAAAAGCCACGGATTCGGGTATACTGGGAAGCGCTGCACTGCATAACATCTTACTCCACAGACAGAACAGGGGAGCGACCTGCTAGCCAGTTTGAGATCAAGAGCAGAAATTCCTCTTCCCTTCAGCAAAGCCAGGCTTTCATACTTCGTCTTCAAAGGGATTACCTATAAAGTTCTCAGCTACGAGGCTTGTGTAATTTCAGTCTAACTCCAGAGAAAAAATAAAGATCAGAATCTACAGTTCTCATTTGTGTCTTCGTAAGACACCATTCCCCAAACGCCGCTCTCCAAGAAGGAACTGAGATGGCACCATCACCTCCACCTTTCTTTTGTTTGGTTTAATGTTTTAAAACTCCAAACTTCAGAGCATGAGAGGATGAATTTATGACATGGGAGGCACCTGAGTGCAAGCTCTAAGAACAGCGGTGCAATTAACAGCTAGCATACTTGCATATTCTTCCTTCTGCAATACAAGAATAGGGCTACATTTTAAAGTTTTCTTAAACTACAGATCCCACATAGCACTTTCTATTATAAATGTAAATAAGAACGGGAATTACATCAAATTTTACTCTACTTCAAGTTCATTTTTGGAAAGCCACAAACAAGTTGGAGATTAACATCAGTCATCCCAGACTTCAGACAACACTGCTACAAGCTGGGAAATATAGATATTAAAATTTATGTTCACCAGTTGCAGAACTATTAGCTAGTTTGGAATGCACATACATATTTTGTGCATATGCACCCTAAAAACCCATAACGCTACATTCTGCACGTCAATATAAAATTTGCAATGACTCCCTTTTAGATATTAATTTCAGTGAAATAGTTAGCCCTGGTGCCTGGAGAACGCAATATTAAAAGATGTATTTTATTTCTCAATCTATATAAAGAAGAGAACTATTCCCTTGAAAAATGTCCCCTTGATATGTTTCGTAAATAGGTTAATACAATTTGAAATTAAACTTGATTCTGTGGCATGATATTATAATGTCAGCAATGCATTCCAGAAGAAAAGCTGGCATTAATCATCGATTCCAGTGCACAGTTACTATTTCACCGTAAAGCAGCAGTGCCCGCAGAACGCCGCAGACAGTCCACAGGAGCAGGAGATGCTCACTACCCCACAAGCCCTACGAGCACCCTTAGCTTCAGGTTGTGAGAGTGGTGCCACGGACTCCCATCAAAGTGCTGGATCAGAGCCGTGCAATGCTCACCAGTTCTCTGGCTGTGCACACTCCAAGTATGAAAACAACAACAAAAAATCATTTTCAAAGCCTCAAATGTAGATGAGTTGAAAGGGGCTATTCCAAAATAAAACAAACCAAACCAGCAACGCACAACACCTATCTCTTGACATTGTACTCCATCTTGGATTTTGTTCAAAGCTAAAGAGGGAGAACACCTCTTTGAAAATTCAGAAAAGGATTAGATTCTCTTTTGGCTTTTACTGTAACAATCACAGGCTTCCCCCAAAGTTGTGTTTTACTTGTGTTATTTTGCAAACAAAAATCTCAAGGAAAGCAGAACTGGATGCATTATTTACTCAGCCACCAGCTCTATCACAGCCCTTAAATATCACTTACCAACGCAACGCCACCTCACCTTTCCCTTCAGACATCCACACCCCTACTTATCCACTTTCCTCCATCTTAACCTTGTGTCAATGTTTTCTATCTTCTTTTTCCCTTCTCCATTCTCTCTGCTTCCCTCTCATTGTTACTATAGTTATTACTTAACCTTCAGGTACCCACTTAAGCAACCCACCAAATAGCAATAATGATCACACAGAGTCAATAGTGTGGTACGTAATCACCTTGCCTACTGTGTTAATGTCAGTTATCTTTTGCTAATGTACATGACATGCTTTATCTTTGCAGAGTGGTAAGAGCAAATTGCTGTTTGTTTGGGATCAGCTATTGTTACTGCACCTGCACTCTTTTTCCATTCTTATTTTTTTAATATAAAAAGAACATATTAACACATTAAAAAAAAAAAAAAAGGGAGAGAGAAGCAATGCAAGATTCTCCTCTCACGTCCATGTAAACTCATCCCTGAAGTTGATGGAGTTTCACTAGTCCAGTGATACTCCTGTGACACCCACACTGCGTAGCAGCTTTAACAGTGCCACCGTACTGCCTGGGTGCTGCTCAGAGACAAGGCACACCACCTATAGCCTTGTGTTTCCCTGCAAGTTACTTTTTTTCACCCCCTGATTTATTGCCTTTTGGTTTGGGTTGGGTTTTTTGATAGCTTGCTAATTTTTTTCAAGTAACAAAAGCCAGACCTTTCCTGGGGAAGGGCATACCGCACAGGGGGATGTGCTGCAAAGCTGGACGCAGGACAGAGAGGATACGTTGCAGAGCTGGATGTTTCCTGAGCCCCATGTGCCAAAATGGTAACCCAAGGCAAGTTAAGTCTCTGGGTGTAAAGCTCATGCAATTTGTATTAACTTCTAATGCTTTCCTGGCCACAAAGCCGCAGCTCCAGAGCAAACATACAGAAGTCCCCAGTATTTCCCTGCCCACCAGGGAAAGTTTGCTCTACAAAGCAAACTGTGGGGCAGCCCAGGACCCTGAGCAGTGCTGCGATTACCTGTGGACGTGGAGTGAGTTGGTCAGGCTAGATATACTCAATTTCCAGCATGGTAACAGCCAGCATGCAGTTCTAACTATGTCCACCTCGGGGTCCGAGTCCATCTTTGTACATCGGCTCCACACTGCAGGCATTTGCACCATCACCTGCGCAAACAGGCTCAGAAACGTAATCTCTGCAGCTTGGGTCACTTCTACAATAACACAAGTCTATCAGCCAGCTCCAGAGAGAAACAACCCAAACACAGTAGGGAAGAAGAACTTATTACATTTCTGAATCCTGTAATAGTATTTGCTCTGAAGTATTCCCTCCACCCAAGACAGAGAGAGAAAGAGAAAGAGAAAGGGAGAGAGAGTGTGTGGGTACACATACACAGACACACTTGCATTTAACATGATGTCAAACCCTTATCTGGCCTTAAAAAACTGGCAGAAGGGTTGACTTCTTTATAGTATTAGACCATTAAAGCTACAAAACCTCAATTAAAAAACTGCCAGAAGATTTTTTTACTTTGTTCCAGAAGGATATAAAACCAGCTATGAGGAAAAAAAATCTGCTTTTTACTTGGAAAGTCCAAACCATAATTACTGCCACACTTAATGTTATTGCACACCAGGATGACTCTAACTCCCATATCATTATTTTTTATTTATTATTTATTTTGCATTTTCTATTCTGCACTTGATAAGGCATAAAAAATCCAAATTAAATAATATAACATATCATTAATACAGTTTATTTTCCCCAAGGCCACAAACACACCGAACCAGAGTTGTTGGTTTATTCTTGCCTGCAAGCAATTCGGAGCAGGGACAATAGGAAAGAGTGGTGCACAGCACAGTGGGGATTCAGCCCAAAACAGCACCTTCTGCAACTACTTGCATTTCTCACATGAAAAATCTATCAAACAAACCACATTCCTCAAAAAAAAAAAATGGCAGGCTTCTTTTAATGCGGGAGCAAGACAACCTAGACCCTTTATTTCTCTTTGACAGGTCAAATTTGAGGTACAGCCTGGAAACTATGCATGATCTTACTTTATTTGTCCTCTTTAGACAGATTTCAAGATGCAATCCCAAGAAGGTCTCTGTTTTAGGTCTCGGTGTTTATCTGCTGCAGCAGTATGTCTTACAAATATACATGGTTGATAAGAGGGATAACCCAAGGGGAGCACTGAAAGGGTAAGAATCAGCCTTTGCTCCAGTGGAGAAATCAAGCTGCCTACATGAGATGTAGAGAGTTAGGGAAAATATGATGACAGAAATGGTCTCTAGATCTTGTGCTCTGGCAAGAGGTCATTTCAGGGCTGAGGAGGGTTGTTTCCCAATCTTTGTAAGCATGTCCACCACCATGCAGTAGGAAACTGCAGCCAACCCTTGGTCCACCACAGTCTCCCCAGGAGTGTGGTCTGCCCTGGCTTCCTTCATGGTCCCTCCAGGAATGCTCTCCCAGGCAGGGCTCCCCGAGGGTGGGAGGCCCAGGAGATGTTCAGGAACTGCTCTGAAACCACAAAGTTCTCAGTAGGTGTGGGGAACATGATGTTTCTCCAACACAATGCCCATACTTGTCCTGGCCAACTTCCAACTCTTGTAATTACATGCTGCTGACCCAACGACCCCTTGGAGTTTCCATCGGCTGTGTTGGTTTTCACTTCCTATTGTGTTGCTTTGCACTTTCAAAGAGTTGCCATGTGCAGTCCCGGAGACACCTGCATGTCACAGATGAATCTACTCAACGCTGCTTACCTTCTCAGGGAAGTTTAATTAACTTACTACTGTAACATTGGCTTGGTGCTAGAAGGTGCTACTCAAGTGTAACAAGTAAAGTATACTAAGTGTTTAAGTAACAACAAACCCAGGTAATGCTGGTTATTTCAAGAGGAAAACCAGTATTTCTACATACATTCCCTTTCTTTCAGAGATGCAACATGAAGAAAAATTTAAAAAGTTTTTCAAGAAAGGCTTTTTTGCACTGTTTCCAACCTTTCTGATTGCCCCGGTGCAGCTCTGGGTGCTGCACGTAACATGTGTTTGTTTGTCTTCTGATGGGCAAGGAGTTAAATGGGAAACCGAGATGTGTTGGGCAGTTTAGGGATCTGTTGCAGGGAAGACAGGGTTAAACCAGCCCTGAGCACTATGGAGCATGTTTGAAGGAAGTCTCACAAAAGTAATTTTAACTCTCTCCGTCTCGCTCGCTCGCTCCCTCCCTCACTCCCTCCTCCCCGTCTTCTTCCCCCCTTCATCTTCCCGATTCTACGTTATTCCTCATTCTTTACATTGCAGTTATATTTATTCCTTGTTCCATTGAAGCTGTATATTAAAAGTGCCAGTTCTGAGCTTCTGCTGTACAAGGGGGGAAAGAAAAAAAAAAAAAGTGCTGGTATTCAGTTCCTGTGAGCTCTTGCTCACTTTGAGCACTGTTCCTATTACACAATAATGTGTTATTTTGTTGAATTTTGGCATCCATCTAGCTTGTCTGGTCAGGAGCCAAAAAATTAGAGTGTGTCAGTCCACCAGTTCCTCTGCAGAGAAGCGCTCCCCTCGCCCAGCGCGTGCTCCGCGCTCCTGGCCCCAGGCCAGCAAGGGAAATCCATTTTACATAAAGAACGCGCAGAGCTCAAGTGCGCTCGGAGACTTTTTTTTTTTTTTTTAACCTACTAAAATAACTTTATGGACAAATGCCAGTCTGCGAGACACACGCGGCGGCGAGCGCTTGGCACCCGCGCCAAGGTAAAGCGCTCCACCGAGGTACCCAAGTTTGCAGAGACGAGGAAATGGCTGTCAGTGCCGTCGTGGCACGTCACGTGACTTGGCACCGCCCGCCCCATTGGCCGGCCCCCGCCGCCGAGGCAGCCGCCATGTAAGGAGCGGAGAGCTTCGCCCCTCGCTGCAGCCTTAAAATGGCGGACCTGCCGCGCGCCCGGCGAGGCGAGCCCAGCCCCAGCCCCAGCCCCAGCCTCAGCCTCAGCCTCAGCCCCAGCCCCAGCCCCAGCCCCAGCCCCAGCCCCAGCCGCAGGGCTTTTTTTTTTTTTTTAATTCTTTTTTTTTTTTTTATTCCCCCCTCCTTCCCCCTCCGCTGAAGTTTTTATAAACCTTTGCAGATTTGAGTAGAAACAGATTTCTCACAACTTGCTCCGCGTCTCAATTTCACAGCTCAGCATACACTCAGGCACTGTCAAAAGCTTGACAGCGTTCCAGGGAAAATATTAACTGTAAACTTTCCAACAGGAATTGAAGGCGCGCGGCTCCCGTCAGGATGTCCCCTCCACCAGGCGCGGAGGGCGATGTTTTCATGGGGTTTCAAAGCCCACGCCGCTGCCACGACCCCCGGGACGCTCCCGCTTCGCCACACCGCGGGTGCAATTAAAAGGGACGCCTCCACTCCAGCGACGAAGCACGCCGCGCGCCTCGCGCTCGCAGGCCGGACCCGTTGAACACTGCATGCTCTGATGTATAAATATTTGCCTCTGGCTAAAGTTCAAGCAGCCCTCTGTGGCTGCCAGACACAACAGAAAACCAACATCCAAGGGAAAGTGTTTACTGCAGCACTGGCCAACGCAGCGACTGCCAGCGAGCAAGGCGCTCGCCTCGGCCTGGCCCTCAGGCGCTTATCACAGAGCACCTGGCCAGCCGCCACCTGCGCTGCCGCCCGTCCCAGGAAATGGTGAAGTTATTTAACGCGCCCGCTCGCCCTGGTGAAGCTATTTAGCACGCCCGCTCACCCTTGTCCTGTCCAGCCAGCGCGGTGGCACAGGACAACCGCGGCCTCCCCGCGGGCTGGCCCAAGACGTTAACCCTTCGTTAAATAAGCCTCACTACTGCCACCAGCTAGTTCAGGTGCCTTCTGCCCGGCCCCGTTTCTGAAGCCGAAATGTTATGTTGGACTGGAACGTGTGCATGCACACAAAAGCTTGCAAACAGCTACTCCTCTGCAGAGCCAACTGCCTGCGCACGCTGGAAAGATACAACAGAAAAGCAGTCGCATATGGGATGTCTTTCAGCAGCAAAAATTAATAGATTTTGAAATATACAGTGCTAGTTGGTGATGCAACGCTGTTTAAGGGATACAAAAATAAATTTTCTCACCAAACCAAACATTACTTAGAGTCTTCACCAAATAAGGGTAGCTACATCCAACTAATTCAACTCATGAATCAGCAGCTTCCGATACTCAAAAAATCACTAGAGAAAGGTAAGGAAAAGAGAAAATATCTTCTAGAATCTCTGCTTTGTTTAGCATTCGCCATTGCGAAGCTACAGGAAGAATATAACGGCAAATGCATGGCTCTGGTGAACTGACACAATCTACACAAATGCCCAGGAAAAAACAGAGGGACCCTACAGGAAGCCTGACTATCATCAGGTTTGTTAACACTGTGGTCATCAGTGAAACAGCTTCCCAATACACCAATAATCATAGTGTTAGAATGCAGTAAATGGACACACCAACCCACTGCACACCTGACTCATTCATGCTGCAGCTCAAACAGACTTTACTATGACCGAACAGGAAAAAGTCTATTCTGGGAAAAATGTCTCTAGGAAAGAAGGAAAGTGGAGTTAGTAAGGAAGCAAGAAAAGAAGGAAGGAATGAAAAAAAGGAAAGCATGTCTTACTCTTAAAATTTAACTAAAATGCAAAGACAGTTATACAAATAACTATTTTGATGTTGCCTTTAATATTTGCATTTAAGCCACAGAAATATCTGACTTTTATCACACAGTATATAAAGTAGATTTTATGCAGCAAGTTACATAGTTTGCTGTAGTTCTAATCTGGAAAAGATCTTTACTCCTTACTCCTTTCTTAGTCTAGGTTTAAAAAGCTGCAAATTCACTATAAAACCCCACAAATAACCTATCAACTAAGCACATTTTCTATTCTGTTTTCTTTACATAAGTCTTCACAACTCTGCCTGCCCTGTCCAGCCTGACGCAACCCACAAGCAGTTGGTGATGTCAGTACCTTCGATCTCCTTTAGACCTAAGAAGCCCAGCACTAATAGTATCAGGACTGGCTTCCAGGAGGCCCAGGCGAATCATGTGAAAGAGGATCACAGAGGAATGTTCTGTTCCCACTGCGAACAAGACAGAATTAACTCTGAGATGCTTCCTTCTGCTGCCCTGTTTGTCTGAAAGGTCAAGACGATTAGCTCTTGTATACTCGGAACCGACCATCAAAACAAAATATATGTTAAACCTTGATCTACTTTAAACAGACAAGGAAACACACTTAGGGAGGATCATTGACGATGCGTTTAAGGTGTAGTGAGTTACGATTTTTCATTCTGCTTCTTAGCTGCTTTACAACAACAGCTGCCTGTTAACTTGTTATTATTTCAAGGAGATTCAAGTTTTTTCTTTTTTTTTTTAAGCACATTTACTCTTTTTTTTTCTCTGATAAATATAAAGAAAGAAATAATGTGGACAGAAGAAAGAATGCCTGATGTTTAAGTAATCATGCATTTAAAATTAAAAAAAAAAAAAACCTAAACTGACAAGCTTAATTCATTACAACAATTATTCTATCAGGCAGATTTCTATGGAAATATATACATTGTTTAGCACAGTGAGGATTTCTTTACCAGTCATATCTTTGAAGTCCAGAGATTAAAAAGCAGATACACTGAAAGCATTAAAATTGTCCAAGTGCTTTGATATGGTCTTTGTCTACATTATGCAGAAGAAAAGGTACTTACCAGATCTTAATTGACTATATATTTAAGAATGATCATAGCAACATATTCAGCATATTACCAACGGGTATGAAATGTTACACCCAATAAATGTTGTGTGACACGTACCTAATGGGTATTCTGTCATGTTCAAAGACTATAAAACAAATACAGAAAAAAATTTCATCCAATTGTATCTTTTTCATTGAGCATCAATGTAAATATAGACTGAAGCAATCAAAATGCTGGAAATATAAATATTCCTTTTAAAGCCACTGAATCCATCACTTTACTAGGAAAGGCTTAGCTATGTTATTTGCAATTCCCTCATTGCACAACAATGTACATTACTGTCTGTAAGCTCTAATTTGGCATGGCGCATCATTAATGACCTGAATGGTGGCTGTTTCACACATACATATTTAATTACAACAGCTGAACAAATTACATATTTATGCTTTATAAAGGGGATTGCCAGTCTAATTCATTTGCTATGCATGCAGGTACAGGGCTCCATCTGCAACAGCATCTGCACAACAAGAGCTAACAATTATCCATTGTAAGTGAGTGAGTGTATCTGGTGAAACCTGTAAGAGATGCAATCGTATTAACCACTTCACTGCCTACAAACTAGTATTTTCTCAATGGACCACAATATTTTAAATAATTTATCAACAATAATACTACTTTGCATTTTCACAACATCCCTCATCCAAACATCTCTAAGCACTTTATATGCTATAAAAAATTAAGCCTTAAACACTCCTGTGAGGAAAGTAGTTCTTCTCCCAGCAGCATATATGAGGAAAGGAAGGCACCTAACCCTCAGGGGCTGGTTTCTCAAAAGACACGATGGCCTTCAGTGGACCTGTGCTGATTTATATTGCTTTAACCTATGATCCCAAGTTAAAGGTGACATGCCCTATGTGAAAGATGAGACAAAAAATCAGCAGCAGAGAAAGAAAGTCAGATCTCTGTTAAATTAATACAGTAGTTTAAGCCTTAGAAGACTTGGCTTCCATGGGCTTTTGATCAAGCTTAAAATTATTATCCACAACCTACCATCCTTAATTGTACAAAAACTCTTACTGCATTATCTAACAAGCCTTCCAAAACGTGAATAATTATTTCCAAAAATTCATGGAAAAATAGCAAGAGATCAGAATACTGGAAAAATATAAATGTGATATAAATCTTCCAGAAAGAAGGGAATAGTAATCCTGGCAATAACAGTCCAAACTGATGTTTACAAGTTAAAAAATTAACAGAACAAAATCAAAGCACATAAGGGAGACAACTGAGCTGCCTGACTCAATTAGTATTACTGTTTTAGCAAGAATATTTTCTGACAAACTCGATATATCTATGGTGTATATTAAGTAGAATTACAGTATTAATAGAACAATAGAGGGCATATATTTAGATTCTGGCAAAGCACTTTGTGCAAATTCTCATAAAATTCTACATGCACAGCATTATTTTGTCTGGCTTCTGAAGTTATCATATAGACTGAAAACTTCTTGCAACATGTGAAAATCAGGAGCAATCACCTCCTGAGCTGAACCTGCTCATTTAGTGCAATGCTCCCAGGAAAGGAAAGAGTCAGTAGGTGAGCCCCATCTTATTTAAAATCTTTGCTAGAAGAAAAATAGTACGGGAATGGAAATCATACATAACCACGAAACAGATGTTTGATGTACTTCCAGAAGAACAGAGAAACAAAGAAAGGTGCTAGAAATTTGGAAGCAGCCTGAGCACGAAATAAATGTCATTTCAGAAAAATGGACAGACACAGTAAGAAAACCAAGGAATTATCAGGACAGAAAAAAAATGAGGAAATATAATGTCAAAATAAGCACATAAGTGAAAGCAAAGAGACAATTATACAAGAATTTGCAGTCTTACATGGCTGTAGCAAAAGTCAGTGAAACTTCTGGGAGTGCAACGTTTTAGGGAAATGGAAGATTTTGCATTACTTGGGATATTTAGGAGCAAAGTAGATAATCAGTGCTCTATAGGAAAGGCTGCGTACTGACAAGACAAGATCAAACAAGCCTTTTCCATCTCTAATTTCTTTGGCTTTACAGGAACGTTAAATAGCTTGAGAATTTTTACATAATAAATATAAAATAAATCTAAGGATCTGCCTAAGTACACGATTATGGAAAATTATTTCAACTTCAATACCTGAAAGAGGAAGCATTTAGGAGTAAATGAATCAATAGTGAAGTTTCCCGTTATCATTTACAGGCTCTATTTAGAAATAAATAGGTCTAAATAGGCTACTTGGCATGGGGCAGCTGTAGGTCAACATTCTACATCAGACACTGTAATTTGCCATAAGTGCAGAGGTGCTCATTAATTACAGGGAAATTTGAAAGTATCCCTCAGGCCTCTGCTGTAGCTGCCAAACTGTTCAGTGAAGTGCAGGCACCCTCCAGGAAGTTCTGGTGCTGCCGCTGCTTTAAAGACATGATTGGGCTGCGCAGTACAAAAGATCAGCTGTCCCAGGATGGATATCTCAATTGGAAAAGCTATTTTATTGAATTAACAGCTATGGTGTTCTGTGAGTGCACCAAGTGCCACAGCTGCTTCCATGTCAGCATCCAACATCATCTGGATCTGCTGGCCCCACCGGCTTCCCCAAAACACGCTTCTCTGGCTCTCCCTCAGGCGACAGAGCAAAAATACGGGACAGAGCACCGCTAGAAAAAAATAAAAAATAAACAAAATATCCCTTTTTAGAGCGGTGAAGGGTGGAATAGGAATTCCAGACGTCTCCCTCCCTCAGCAATGCAGCTCTGACTTCCTCTTGGCCCAACCTGCCCGATATTTCTGGATCCTGGCACCAGTGAGCGACGGAGGGAACTCCGCACAGCGCCGAAATCCCGGGCAAGCCACCATGTAAACTCTGCACATCTTCCCTGATGCCGGCATCTGGTATGTGCACGAGCCCTGGAGTTGTTCAAAGGTTTAAAGTGCTCAAAAAATGAGCTAAAATATTTAAAAACAAAGGGGAGGGAGGTGGAATTGCTTAGTGGACACATGCCAGACAACATCTCTTTAATTACATTTGGTTATGTTGCAATGCCTGCTTTTTCTACACCCTTAATTAGGCAAGAAAAATCAGGAGAAAGATCATCCCAATTTCTCCCCGGCTTCCTGGGTTAACATTACACAGGATCAACTACTGTACCTAAATGCCCTGTCACAGTACCTCAAGTGACCCTGTCAACTCTGAAAGCTGGTCAACAATCCTCTTAATGCTGGGGAGCACAAGCCACACTTTTAACAGCACTGCCAGGGAAAGACGCTAGCAAGAAAGTAAGATTCATTTATTGTTTATATTCCCCTACTCCCCTTCTAGACATAAAAGAGTCCAAAGCAACCCATCATTAAACCTACACTTAAAAACAAGGGGGAAAAAAGCCTCCAAATGAGGTTGCCCACTACTGGGATCAGCCAGGAAGGCTTACAGGGCTGGCAGAGAGACTCCAGGATAAGGCCAGCTCGACTGCACGGCAGCTTCGTAAAAATATGACACAGCAACAGTCTGTAGTTCAGCAAGGCAGCTACTCCTGAGGATCAAGCATTTTAGATCTGCAATATGATAATGATTTTCTTAAGTTTTTACTTCTCCAAAGCAATTTCAATCACGAAACCTATGCTAGGTTTCACTTATTATTTAATAATGCTGTGTACTCAAAACTGAAGTTGATGATTCTGTTTTCTAAAATTGTGTCTTTACACACTATATAACGAAAATGCTTCGACTATTGCCTGTACGGCTTCCAAAGAAGCAGTTTCTGCTCTGGAGCCACAGAAAAACTATTCTATTTATAGAAGTTCATCTATTTTTATAATATATTTTCTGGGACAGCTTGTTTTTGTTTTCTTTTCTTTTGTTTGTTTTGTTTCAGCTAGTTGGAGCATTTATATAAAAAAGCTGAGGTCCATTTGCAAGTTGGTATAGATTTGAATACTTCAACAGCAAAGAAAGTGCAGGTTTTTTTGCCCGTTATGGGACTGAACCATCATCATGCTTAACTTGCTCCATTTGCATATCCGATTTTTCCATGCCTCATGCCATAATCACTCCTCTACGTAATGCTGCAATTTGCAACTGGAGAGATAATAACGATTTCATAAACAAGATTATAACTCCAGGTATTTAATAAAGCAACAGGAATGCAGGATTACAAAGGAACACTAAGGTACTGCACTGAAATTCCTCTGGAGAAATTAAAGCTGAACAAAAAAAAAATACAATAATTGAAAACAGATTTTTGCAGATTTTCCAGCCTTGTTCTGTAGACAACTATAACTCTTTAAACTGTCATTGGTAAAATTCCACTCCAATACTCCCCAGTCTGTTGCAGTGGGTGCCTCTAGCTTCAGCAGCTGCTTCCACGACTGCAGTGCTACTGCAGTTGTGTTCCTGCAACACAGGAGACTTTTATTGTCCCTGAAATATTAATAAATTACTTATATACAGGGGTCTGATCTAAAAGCTACTAATTAATCAGGTTTCGTTGAATTGCCTGGAAATGGGAAGCTATTGAAGCATTTAGCATCTCGCTGCGTACACGTAGAGCTGACAAATGTGTTAAGAGCATCAACAGAGTTCAAATGTCAGATGCGGATCCAAACTGGCGGAGGCCTGCTAGGTGCAATGAACTCTCCCCCGAAGAAGTTTACTGTAAAGAGGCCAAGTTGTACTCTTAAAATAGACTGCGTTAGCTGGATCCAAGAATTACAGTCCCCTTGGCCAAAGGTGTACAGTTGGGATGACTTCTGCTCCCTCTTGTCAGACCTTCTTGAGCCCAGAACAGTCAAGGCTCTCTTAAATTAAGAGAAACTGCTTACAGATCTAGAAATTTAATGCCAAACAGGAACAGCTCTGAAAACAAGTTACTATGGGTCAGGCAGTGGACTATACTGGGGAAGACATGAACTTTTAGCATGTGCCAAGCCTAAGTGGTAGATAAATGAATCAAAACGTTCCAGGACTCCGAATTATCTTGGAACTTCACATTTTGTTGACACACTTCATCTCCTGCCCAGGATGGAGCAGGGCTAAGCCCAGCCCCAGCCCATTGGTGCTGTGTTGGAGAAGCAATGAGAGCTTCCAGGGAATACTCTGAATGAGCCCAGCAACCACTCCAGAAGGGTCAAGATGGAGAAAACAAACGAAAATCTCTCCTGTTTCCCATCTGGCAAGCACAACCCACCCTGGGTGACAGAGAATACAATATCAGTGGTATTTCCTAACATAACAACTGGTCTATTAAACTGATTTGCAGGTAGTAGTTCTGCCCTGCAGCCTCCTGCAAAAAGCAGCAAGAAGAGTCGTTTAGAAACCATTATGCTTTGTTTTGAAAATAACAGTTACATTATATTTTTTAGCTCAAAGAGGTCATATTAATATATATATATATATATATCAAAAATATGTTTGCATTAACCTGCCGGCATTTGACTGCTCCAAAACACACTTCCCTTTAGTTCACATATATTTTGGGCTCTGCCTCTTTCTGACTTTGGAATCAAGTTGGATGTTAAACTATTAGTTTTAATAAGTTCAAAACGTTCCTCCCTTCCTAAGAAGCAGAAATTTGCTGCCAACACACGGCTCCAATTCACAAGAATATTTATTGTGCTGATAATTGAACTCCAGTCATATGACTGAAAGAGGCTAACAAAAAAAAAAAAAAAAAAAAAAAAAAGCAAGAAGCTCAACAGTAATTTCTAGACATCTATAAATTTCTTATTCTTTCTGCAGAGAGGAAGCTCCCTGGGGCTTTCTGGATAGCCTCAGTTTTATTTATCACCCACTCTCTTCCAATCTATGAATGTCATAATTCTTCCTCTTGCAAAGAGATGAACATGGCCTCAATCACACATGATCCTTGTATCAACCAGACATTGCTAAACAGCAGTTATGGTAATGGAAAATGCTGTGGCCTTGCTATCAGTTCTAGTTCCTGTTGGCTGAAAAGCTCAAATCTGAGGTCCAAACCAGCCTGTGGTTGACTCTAACCATTGCTGCCCTTTAACTGGGTGTTGGGAAGATGGGCTAGAACAAAGGCATTCTCAAAACGATGTTCCTCCACTGGCGGTAGAGGGCATCGGGGCGGCAGGACACAAGTCTGGTGTCATCAGGACAGATCTTAAACTGTTTGTAGCATTGTAAAGCTAGTGAGTTTGAGCACAGCAATTTTTGCACTAAAAAAACCATAAATACTGTATTACCACATATGTACTGTATTACTACAGCTCACATTAATAATAAAAAACAAGGTTTTGCCTAATCAAAGGTACCTGTGTTTCTTACCGAGTGCACACGTGCTTTGTAGCTCATTTCTTGCAAGGCACAAGAATATCTACTTCCAGGCTCTTAAATGGTTTTTTCAACTAAACGAGCTCCAATTGGAAAGAGGTCGTAAATTTTCAAGAAGACCTCCAAGTAACTTCAAATATATTTTATTATTTTCACTTTACTTTGTCAATGATATTTTTATTACAAACTTAAAATACTTTTGCAGATTGATTTTGTCCTTAACAGTTTGGAAAATGCAGATTTTTTTTAGTGCCTTAAACAGACCTTAATTTAATACCACTATTTTTGGTTCAATCACAATCAAATCTATGTTTATAAAGCTTTCCTGTGTCCAAATAGCTTTCTGTGCTCCAGCACACATTGTTTAATATTTCTGCATTAAAAGAAGCTTCTTATTTTGCTCAGTCTAGGTGACTCTGCCAAGAAATATTTCTGAGCATGAATAAGCCATGAAACGTACATTCAAATTCAGATTAAAAATATGCATCTTTGAGCTTGGAATCAAGAATAAACACTTGGAATCAAACCTTGGCCATATTAAGGTCAATGGGAAGAGTTTAAAAGCGAATTGTTTGCCATTAAGAAGACGTGGGCTCTAGCATCAGCCCTGTGCATGATCCAGATTCCAGCTATCACTGCCCTTTCTTCACTGGCAAAATGGCAATAATGCCACCCCCCATTGTGGCAGATCATTTTGGAGAAAATCAATTCAAAGTTTCATTTTGAATATACAAGAGTCACATGAACAGTCACTAATTTCAGTAGTTTAAAAAAAAAATTCCTTACGCACCAGGTAGTATAACTGAATCCAAGCTGCACAGCAGGTTGTGAACTTCAAGATTGCTACTTTGAGAAAAACGACGTGTGATAATTTTTACATTGAGCAAGGCTGTGGTTTTTAAAAATGTGCAAGCAAACTAGTTTTTGTTTTTAAAACATTTCTTTGGAGTAAAACTGCCTTGAATCTCCCTGAGTCACTGGTCAGATTAGGTCTCTGCATAACAGTCTTGCACATGGCTTTGATGCAGACAAGACCTGGACACTCATTTGCCTCCTTCAGTGCAGCTGTGCCAGTTCATACTGACAGTTACTTTTCCTGAAAGTTAACTTTTCCTTTTACTTGCTCTTGGGCTTCAGGGGGGGTTGCATTTCTGCTTTCTTCTCTCCTGCCAAACACTATGATAAGTCAAGCCTTGTTTTCCAAACAAACGGAGAACTTAGTATTAACAAACAAGCCAAGTCCTGCTGCAAACGGAAAACATTGATAAGAGAGTACAAAGAAAGAGTCTCGACTACTGGCCACAATTAAACTTCTTTTCTAATGAATCATTACAGCTGAGTGCACACACTGGAAAATATTGTCATGGCAGATACCACCAGACCTTCACTTGTCGGTGGCCTGGGGTAAGCTTGGCTATTCAGGTCCCTTCCAATCTTCCGGAAAAATTTCCGGGGCATTCTAGCTTTGGGCAGTGGTTTCTATCTAAATGACAGCCTCAAAGAACTACAGCCGAAGAACATTTCTCGCAACTCCTTGTGTGCTTTTTAAAGCCCAGCCTACAGGTTTTGCTGTTGCCCAAAGCCAGCTCTGGCCAGATCTTTACAGCAGCTTAGACTGGAATCCAGAAAAAAAAAAAAAAAAAAAAAGGAAGAGAAAAAAAGAAGAAAAAAAGCGCTCTCCAGTTTTGCATGGGATTGTCTTGGACATTTCAGCAATATTCAGATCATTTTATGTTATGTATTTTTGCATATGTGTGCACTTAGTAGTAGTGAACAGTATCAGATGGCCATGCACAAAAACAAAGCTCAGGCTGTTCTTTATAAGCTTCCCTGCATTAAGACACAATCAAAATGTCGGTGAGGTAGAAAAGCAGAGTCTAGGATGAGAAAGTTGGTTTGCAATGTAATCTTGAAACCACTTTGAATCGCGCTTAGGCCCTGATTTCTTTGGTCTTGCCCCTGTGGTATTTTCATATTGCCACTTAAATGCTGATTTTGCTATGGCTATTTTTGGGATGTGGATGGATGGTGACACGCTCCAACCAACAGCTTCTCAAACACAGTTAGGAGCCATGCATGAATCTGACTCTTTGTGGGATGCTGCAAGGTTTCCAGAGCTAAAGGTATGCCTCGTTTTGTGCTATTTCATTACCATGCTAGAGCGTCATTAATACTGAAATCACCGATACAGTCAACTGAATCAAAAATAGTAAAGCCCACAATAGTTTGTACTAAGGCACAGTATGGAAACATTAGAACAGCATCACTGGTGCAATATGTTGTGCATTATGCAGATCAATTAATGCCGAAATCAAATATGAATCAACGCACTGCACAAAACACGAAGGTAGAAAAAGCACTGGAACATCATCCAGCCCACCTCTGTGCCCAGAACGAACCCTACAAAGACATCTGTAGTCCTTTCTCCGGCCTTCAAATGACTCAGACTGAAGGGCATTTAACGTTACCCTTGGGGAGTCCGACACATCTAGTGTGTTTCCTTGATGCTATGTTTTTAAGTTGTACTCCTAAGTCCCAACCTAAATTATCGTTCACTCTCCTTAGTGTTCACACCCTTCGTATCATCAAAGATCCTTCGCGTCTTCTCCCTAAGGTGAGCTATACATATTTAGTGTCCCAGACTAAGATAACATTATCTTCAATAAATAGCATGTACATAAGGAAGCCATTGACTTAGAGGAAGTCTATCTACGGACCAGGCTGTTAAAGGAATAAGGACAGGGCAATCTGGCCTTAATCTTCATCCATAAATCAGTAATACCAGATACCCTCTGCAATTTCTCTTTGTTCTGACTTTCCCTGAGTATGGTCATTAGAGGTTCCAGTAACTGCAAATGCCGTCTTTTTTCTGTAAAGAACAAGTCAAGCGAGAGGACTGACAAATCCCTTTAAGACACCGGGATGCTACCACACAAACGACCCAGTTGAGAGGACTTTAGTGGATTCACTAAAGAACATTTGCTCATGTTCTTGCTTGTCCAAGGCTGTCTCCATGGCCCTGGAAGGAACCTGGAGGCAGTCACTGAGACAGCACAGCTCCAGCCAGCGGGTGCACGCTACAGCAGGTAACCATGGAGGGAGAATTTTCATTATTGTTCATGAGATAAAAGACGGGGAAAAAAAAATAATTCTGACCCCTAAATGAGGACTGTCGAGCAGGCTAGCATTTAATGGTTTGTAAACACAAACACAGAGCTATAAATGCATTGCTTGTTCCCACTGTAATCCCTTTTCAAACTGGTTCCCCTAATGAATATAAGGAGTATTGATTTTTAAACCCATGTAGGTTCTCAGAGACAATGCAGACTGACTTAATTATAATCAATAAAATTTACAGACAGTGATGCAACCCAGCAGAAATATTCCTACCAAAAAGTATAGCATAAGAATACTCCAGTTTCCCTACTGCGCTGCTGTTATATGACCTTAATACATATTTTATTATGTATAGAAGCCTGTCCCCGCATCCATCAGAGGATCACCTGCATCACCACACTTCCAACTAATTTGGTAGTGTCTACAGTTACCTTTACGTATCTTTAACAAGCAAAGGAAGAAGAAAGTTCCAGCAGTCTTTGTAAGAGCTACTGTGAACATCCCCCTCATTTTGGATATTTTCCCATCTTTTAATCTGCTTGCTCTCACCATCTTTATCTGAAGCTATTTCTATTGCACTGATAAAACACTAAAGGGCAGAGAGTCTGAAGGCGAGATTTGTCTCACCTAAATGCGGCTGTCTGCTGGTTGGGCACTTCCCAGTGAGGTGTCTCTGCTCTTTCTGAAGTCAACAATGAAAGCCAGGCAGTTGCGAAAATATTTTGCTGGGCTGAACCTGCCCTCGGGGAGTGCCTCTCCCATCTCACCAAACAACAGAACCAGCCTAGACAACCTCCTTAGACCAAGCACCCAAGTTTTGACAGACAAACTTAGATGAGGTGAACCTAAGCGCAAAATATTTGGATCACAGATTCTGGGCAGAGCAGAGGTGGAATGAGAATATGATTTAGTAGAGACTAGGATTCCCAGAGCATCCTTCTTGAAGAAGCAGTGGAAATCAATGGCAGAAGGAGGAATGGGGCAGAAATCTAAATTCTGGCTTCTGAAAATTGGCTTCTGAACCTGCTTTGTTCTGGTTTTGGCTACTAAGCTTTCAAAACCTGTGTTTTGCAAAGTCTTACCCTGTTGATAAGTCCTACCTTGTTGATAACACCACTTTGCACCTTAAACCGTAGGTAATAAATCTTATCTCAGCCTCAGCTAAGTAATATCACCAGCCAGACGAACCTCCTGAGATAATGACAACCTTCTGATCAACGTGGGACCACACAGTCACTTTGCTGAGGGTACAGAGCCCAAACAAAAGCTACCACAAAGGGTGTGGGCTAGGAGGACACAGTCATTACTGCGCTCAATAGTTCTACAAGAAAATAGTCTGTCTGCTGTCTCCCACTATCTAATCTCTGCAAAATTGCTGTATTACTAATTACCAGTATTAAATTTGAGAGGAAACAATGAGTATAAACTGTTTGACCACTCATGTGGCCTGAAGTCTACCTTTCTCTTTTATACGTGGTTTTGCATCAGCTCTTTATTAATGGCTGTGACTTTCTCTCCACGACAAATGAGTTGGTGTTGACAGTATAAGCTATCCTTAAGTGTTGAATAAAATCTAAGTAAAAAAACAACAAGAAGACACCTTCTTTTGTAAATATCTTTCAGCTGGCACAGTAAATTACATTGATTCAGAAGTGACTCATTTCCAACGCGGCACACATTAGCAGCCAGTATTATTCAATTTGAGATTTTAATTTATAACATACTCTTGGTAATGTACTCCCAATACATTCCTCACTTCCCTACCCTGTGACTGACAAAAGATGAAAGACCTTTACTGTATAAATATTTTATATTAAACCCTTCACTCTGCCATATTTCTTCCATTGTCAGTTCCCATTTGCAAATACTATACATTGTCCCCAAAAGTGCTGATCTAGGCGCAGGGCATGTGCTTGCATGCAGCCCTGCAGCATCCGTAACCACCGCTCTGCTGCCGGGTGAGCCAGGGGATGCCCCGTCCAGGGTGATCTCTGCTGGCCGGGGACTTGGTCACCTTCCAGACAGGTGGCCCCGGTCCCACAAATACATTTGGGGAGCCAGCAGGGAGCAGCAGTGACAGTGGCACTGGAAGCCACCACCCCTCACCCCTGCTCCTGCCCCTTGGGGTGCACACCGGTGGCTCTGCACGCCTGCGCCTGCCTTCGGCCCTCGACCTGGGTGAGAACGAGAGTAAAAATGCCTCTTCGTTAAGTAAACGTTTTATGCACTCTCCTGTCACCTTGTCTCGGGGTGAAACTCAGCAGGCAAGATTAGATAACTTGACCTAAATCGTACTGGAAATCTGTGGCAGACCTCAGCTCAGATCTCCTGACATCCTGTCTCGTGTATTACTGACGAGACCAACCCTAATCTAGTATGAGAATCCTTTTCCAAACGGTTACTTAGTAAGGGCTAAGTGCCACCACCAGACATCCACAATAAAGCCCTCCTGGCTGAGGCCAGCTTTGGCTCCTATATCTGAATTAAATCATAGGAGAGTTCTAGCCATCAGCCACATACATTGCTTCCCCTGACACTTACTGCTATTCTTGCTTGTTAAGCACTCGCTATCTAATCCAAAAACACTCTCTGCCCCATGAAGTGCACAAAACAGAAGTTATTTATCCTGCTCTGGGCCAGTTCTTTCATCAAATTAAAGTTGCTCTTTATTGTCTGGTCATTATCACAGGGCAAAACGTCCCTCAGCCGGCTGTTCCGATGTCCGTGGTCATCAGAAGGGCTGTGTCGGGATGCCGCAGTCTGGCTCATGCAGGTATTTCATTGCTAGATTTAAGGCAGCATGTGTGAATGCGTTACCCTACTTAGATACATAAAAAATAATTTCAACAGGGCTAAATTACCTTTATTATCAACCCTGGTAATTCCACTGCAGCCATTTTCTTGACTGATGTATGGAACACTATGAAATGAATCCTCTGAGAAGAAGATGGAAAAAAACAAGACAGTGATCAATGGATTCAATTAGTTACAGTATAATTCTACCAAGATGAAAAAGACCAAGACACAGTGCAACTTCTCCAGTTCAGCCAGCAGAAGTTACTGAGAACCTTCTGCTAGTTATTTTTTAAATTCCCTGCAACTCCTAACCAATCCAACGCACGGGGAGAGGAAATACCACCAGTCCTCAGCAAAATACTGGCAGTGCAGAGAGGCTGTGCCACAGGTGGAGGCTCCCAAAGAGTGTTTTAATGGACTAGATACACATTATGTCTGTATTTCTTCACACATAGAAAGCGTTATAACAACAGAGAGATTTCTCTAATGACAACAAAATAAAACCTCCCCAACAGCACATCCACGCAAGAAATAACAATGCTGTCGCTGCGCTGCGGAGGAGCAAATTTCTCTCCCAACAATTCCCCAAACGTTTCAGAACTCAGCCTTCCAGCATCGTTGGCTCACGACGCCAAGAAAGCAGGTTCCCTTAATGTGCAGGTCATCAGCATTACCCTTTGACGTCCCTGCTCTGTGCTATGTGACACCTCCTTGTCACCGGGGTCACCCGGCACGTCCCGGCACGTCCCAGCAGCCGATGCCATTTGTGGTAAGTGAGCTGGCCGCGAGGCTGCGGCGGGGAAGGGAGGCTCTGCGAGAGCACGGAGGCTCGGGTTAGTTAATCACGTTATTAAGATCTTCATCGCCGAGAGTACTTAGCACATGGAAATGGTCGGTTTACAATATCGGAACGGAGCAATCTGTATATTACGCCCGGGACATTACCGCACCAGGAAATATGTAAATGTCATCATCTTAAAAGATAAAGGCATGTACAGAGCAGGGCTTTTTGCATGTAAAGGAAACAAGATGAATGAATAAAGCTGATCAAATGATTAATAGAATCCATAATCTTAATCTTATTATTTCTAAAGAAGAAAAGGCTGTTCAGTTAAGAGCTAGTCGTCTCCATTTCATTAAGAACAATTATATTCCAACTGATCAAGATCTACGCCGGGCAGCCCTCGCAGCAGACGCGTTTTTATATTTCCTGTCACTTCAGCAAGATGAACAAAGTCGCTGGTGATTCGCGACACGGGGGCTCGGGAGGTGGGTGCAAGCAGCCCCCAGACCACAGCGCTGGCCGCAGTGACTTACAGCCCCCTCCAAAGGCAACAACGAAAGGCGAGCGTGCGCGTCTCAAGATGCCCAAATGCTCGCCGCGCTATCAACACGAAAAGGAAAAGAGAGCTTATAAAATGTTTTCACACCCTGTTGGGTTAAGAGACAGTGGGTATTAATCCTACGGCTGCTACACCAAGCTTCCTCTTTGTGGTCAGCAGAGAAGCTGTGTGGTTGGGCGGAAGGAGTCCAAAGGCGTTTTTTTCCTCTCTCTCTCTTTTTTTTTTTTTTTAAATCTGTGTTAAAACAAGAGAAAGTGGACCAGTTACACAGCAAAGCAAAAACCACAGCCAGCCCTCTCTGCTGTTGCTTTCCCCCTCAATGTGGCCTACAGCGATTCTGCTTTCCAAAAAAAGGTTTAATTTAAACCATACAGTGCTACAAGCTGCCACGTTTCCAAATTCCACATTCCTTTCTAATCTGTGCACTTCAGAACTGACAAATTCTGCTTCCAACGGTACCCAGACAAACTGCGACGATGAAATTGCTGCAAACCAGCCATTCCCTGGTGGGGGGACGAACGCCGATCCCCCCGGCCGGCCCCGAGCTCGGGCCTTCTGCTCAGCTTTTAAAATCATCCTGTTTAAGGGGCCGGATGCAATTTTTGTACAACCCAACCTCTCTGGGGAGACTTTTCACACAGCGAGGAAAGCGTTTCCAGGACTCGGGGGGGAATTCCCAGTCTGGTATAAACCCACAAAAGTCCCCGCTCAGCTTTGCAAAAGCACTTTGTGCCCACGGAGCCCCTGCCCCGGCGCCCTGCTTGCAGGAGCCCACGTGTGCAGCGGGGATGGCTGCTCTCTGTGACGCTGCCCCAAAATGTGTAGCGTGGGGAGGGTACCCTCAGTTGAAGTTAAATCAGTAACGAGCTTGGAGAGGAGCAAAGAAGGCGTCCTGCTTTGTCCTGAAGCAGGAAGGGCCCTTGGTGACGCTCGAACGATGCAAGAGGTGCCCAACATTTTGCACCCCGGCAGGAGGTGTGGAGAACCCTGCCCCAGGCTCCAAGGCCTCGTTGCAAAGCCCTCCCGCGGGAGGGCCAAGCCCTGGGCTGGAGAAGGAAGAGCCCTACAGTGGCTATCACGGCCCCTTTGGGGACACAGGTCCCCACCCAGCGCCACGCTGGGACAGCCTGGAGGAGCATCCGGGCCAGCACTGCCATCCTGAAAACTGCTCACCCATGATTTCTGGCCCACAAGCGAGCACTTTGTTCACTTCTGGCCCTGCTGCAGCTCCCCAGCATGTACCCGTACGTGCGAACTGTCGACGTAGGCTGACAGCTCGCGCCCTTCAGTAGCCTCAGGGCTCTCATCTTCACCGGTACTCAAGCAACGTTATAATTTTAGGGCACACACACAACTATTTATTGCATCTCCTGCAAACAAACCGTAGCAATCTGCTGCACAATGAGGCACAGGAGTAACGAAAAGGCGCTGAGCCGATGTGGTGCCATTGAAAGGGAGGAAGCGCAGCCCGCCTGGGCTCCCGCACCTGCTTTCTGGCGGGGCTGCATCCACCATGCCGCTCCTCCTGCCAACCCGGAGCACAGGAAAAGCATATGTCACATCTCAGAAATCATGGCATTTTCAAACTTCGCTTTTTCTCTTTGCCTTCTGCTTTCTGCTCCATTAAAGTGCAGGCAAGGAACATTTTCAGGCTTTTCTCAAGAGTCAGAAACTCAGCCTTTTTTCTTTTTTTTTTTTTTTTCATGACAGCTGAGATGCACATGTAAATCTTGGATACCTGCAACCTTAAGGAAACCATCAAATGTTGTGAGATTCACCGTAAGAGCAACGGCATGGTAACAGCACGCATCTTAAACCACCGTTTAAATCACTGAATAGTTCAGCTCAATGTTTACTTTCAAGTAATGTCAGAAGTCGAGTGTAGAAGGCCAGGTTCTTAGCCAGTGTAAATCCATTTAAGTCGCGGGCTCTTTCTCTGCTCCAGAATCGTTGTGTTTATATTCAGGCAATGCACTCGACAGGCACCAGATGAACGTTCTTAGCCTCAGCTCAATGATTTTTCTGGAAATGGAAAGAGCTTATATGTGGGATCGCTGCCAGGGAAGGAACTCTGGTTTTCTAAGGTTGTGATTTCCAGTAGGAGCTGGGTCTGTATTTCCCTCGTGCTCCTTTGAAAATCCAAGGCTATGTTAATAAACTTGATAAGGTCCTTTTAAAAAAAAAAAAACAGAAATGGTATAAAACTGGCACAGAATAAAGAACTATATTGATGCAATGCATGCCTTAACAAGTCGGCAAAACATTCAAATTTAATACCAGCATAAACCTGAATTTTTATCACAAGTGCCAGGGCAGTCCAATAAGGCCTTAAGTTTGAGTAAATGTCAGTCATTCTCAGTTGTCCCACTGGTAGTCCCATAATGGGATGTGCTAGCCAAAAATGGAAAGGAGGCACAGCATCTGCTTATGTTTAATTTATTTTTGCATTTTGGCGTGTTGTCCCAGGAGAATCAATGTTTTTAAGTGGCTGCATCTTTTTGAGCCAACTTGCTGTCCTTTGCTAACACATCAAGGACATGTTTCTGGAAATGGAACATGCTCCCTTTGAAACCAGAGCTGTACAGGTATGGCAACCTTACGCTTTAAAAATTTAATATGTGTTTTTAGCATGAAATTCCCTCAGTTTCACTCAAACTGAACTCCAGATCCTCCCCTTCAACAAAGCCATAATTCTCATTAGCAGCAGTTAACGTGCGCGGAGAGAAGGATAAATCCCTAAGTAGATAACTCAACCCAACAGAAAGCAAGGTGGCTCAGTGCCCTGTCTAAAACAAAGCACACCAGGCACCCAAGTCCACGCAGTGCCTGGATTCACACACAATAACTAGCAGCTGAAGCCAGCCCACCGGTGTTAATTCCTGCCACGTGTCTGCGGGGAGTGCGGCGCGAGGCCGGCCGTAGTGTCTTGCACCAGTGGACCCGCGGAGCAGCGACTCAACAGCATGGGAAGCGAATGACGTGTTCGTGTTCAGGTGCTGAAAATAAAGGGTAGAGGGGCTTGGTGCACGCTTTCGGTTTTCGAATGCTAATTTCGTTTTAATAACAAGCTGCTTGTTTAAGAAGTAGGAACGGTTCTGGAAACACAAAGGTGCATGGGTGTTGTTACAAGTAAAATAGGGCTGATCGGTAGTTTTTTTAACAATTTGGTAACAAGAAAAACTGGTCGCATGCTGGGACGTTTTATGCCAAGTCTCAGCCAGAGCAAAATTTTATGGCCGAGTTATAAACCCTTGAAAATAAGGGTTTATAATAGAAATGCTGACAGACCCTTAATTATAGCAGCACTAGCGGGCACTGTTGTAACAAGGCCCACATATTTTCCTCTTTGATCATTATTTATAGGATGCATTGGAAATCATCCCATTTACAACCGTAGGTGGAGTTTTATCCATTAAGAAAGGGGAACGCAAAGTCCGCTGCCGGAGAAAGCCGGGGCTTTGCCTCCTGGCGCTGCCGCCGCGCTCCAGCCTGGGGCTGCCGGCAGTGACGGATGCCTGCGCTCCGCCGGTTTGTATAAGGGGTTGAAGTTCAGGCTGGTGCAGTGCAGCATTCCCCGGGACCTGCTGCCTCTTTAGGCAGGCGATTAATCACATGATCGATAGACCATATGATTAGGCACTAATAGCTGATAGGAGGAGAGAATAAACAACCATAAATTTGCTTTGTACCGAGTAATCCAAGTGTAAGAGAGGTCAGATAATGGCCACATAAGGTCATGTTGCCTAAGGAGCCCATATGGGAAAGATGGAAGATACATACATTTTTAAATATCTTCAATTACTATTGCCTTGCCGGGCAGGATTCGGGCTGCCGATGCTCTCTTTGAGCACGGTCACAGCACACGGGCAGGGCTCCTGAGCAGGCTGATAGCAAAAAGTGGCAGCCTTCTCTGCATCACGAAAAAGAAACAGCCCCGAAACCTCAGTTCGTGCGATGGTTTCAAACTAAACATCCGCGTTGGCTCGCTATAATTTAATTGACACTGGGAAGTCCAGGTCATCGGCTCCGGAGCGGTGCCTTTGCGAGAGGCCGGGGGGACGCGGAGGGACCCGTGCCTGCTGCCCTGCCCCGCTCCTTGCACCTCGGCTCCCGCTGTGAGCAGGGCGCAGCACCCGGGCAGGATGCTCAGCGGGAGCGCTCGCCTTCGCCGGGCCATAAATCTCCGGCTCCCCGCCCCTCGCCCTCCCTCCGGCCTTCTCTCAGGCTCTCTTCTTCCCCTGCATAAAACATGGTCTTTTCAGGACTCAAGATGCAAACCAGGTTTGCAGCCTTTTTTTTTTTTTTTCCTTTTCTTTTTTTTTTTTACAGTAAACGTACCCTTTGTCTCTGGCAATGGATTTGAGAAGAAACAAAAATGGCTGGGTAAAAGGAAGAAAAAATACTTCAGTCACCCCAACAAAGGCAAGGAGTTTACAAACCTTCCCCGTCAGCGCCTGGGCGCAGGAAAGTACTTACTTCATTAAGCTGAAACAAAACTCGACCAGTAAAACCGTCAGCTCCGTCGGAGACAACCAGCAGGCCCCTTGCCGCATGCTCCTGATTGACCATCAGCAGACTATGGAAATCGCTTTTTCTGCCAAACAATCACGGGGATAAATGCCCTCCTTTATCTTTGGGGCTATTTCTAAACTCCCCTTTCTCAACGCCGGGACATTCATGGGCTGCAATCTCATTTCGTTGCTTCTCAGCGTCAGTGGGAAAGCGCGCTGGCGGCTGCCGGGCTCCCCTGCCTGCGCTGACTTCCCTGCCGTCCCCCCTCCCTCTGTGCTGAACGTGTGTAACAACACAGCCTCGTGTTTGCGACCGGGAGGCGAGGATGCTGTTTGCCTCCGTTTTTAAACGAAGCTGTGCTTCAGATATTGCGTAGGCTCTTGAGTTTCAAAGCGACTCAGATTTGAGTGCTCCCACAATGTCAAGCAATTCAAAATCACTGGAGTGCTGCAAGAACCGTACGTGCACTTGACTTTGTGAGTGAGCGCATGCGGTGCAGACCTGGGCAACATCACCGCCATACTCCCAACTCCCTTTTTTAGCATCTCCCGCGGGTATGGCAGCGCCGACCTCCCCAGCCGCCCGCTGCACCCACCTGAGGAGAAGCTCCCAGTCCTCCTGCCTGCAGTACGTGGGGTCTGGGCGCAGGCGCGGGGTCTTCAGGTCTTGCCCTCCCCTGCTTTGCTTTGGAAGAAAGGCTTCTGCCACTTAACATAAACACACTTTACTTTGAAGGCCCTGCATAGATGTATTAAATTAGAGAAAGCACCTCAATAATTTGGAGAATAATGTAACCACCGAGCACGAACACAGTCGAGTGCTTCGACCATGAGCTCTGTGACCTCCATCACAGGCACGGCCACTTCCTACACTCTAAAACAGCACCGACTTTTGAAAACAATCACAGAAATAATAACAAAATGCTAACTTGACCTATCAAGCAATCTTGTACTTCTTTGCACACTTTTTAACTTCAGAGCGTGTTCTCTTGCAGTTCCTGCTCTTCTTTCCATGCTGGGTGATGCCGTAGGAGCACCCGCGTCCCTGTCCCATCCTGCCATCACTCCCAGCCTGGGAGGCTGCAGCCTCCAGCTACGGAGCTAAAGGCAAGTCCTCCCCAGAAACGCCTATGAGATTGACTTTAAAAATGCGTTTACTTTTTGCATTTAGCCTTCTTGGCGTTATTTGTTCAGTTGTATCCTGCCTTCGCTGTGTGCTGAAGAAGAAACACAACTTTGATAACTATCTCTTACCCTTGCAAATAATATTCATGGGTGTAATTACATTTCACTCCACCGGTGCAGTTGTCTGGTTTATCCAGCCAGTGCATCCTTAGCCATCTGCTCTCTGGTTTAATTTTAAACATTAACCTAAGAGTAAAAGGGTGTTTCCTGTGATGAATTCATTCAGAACCATATTTATTTGTGCCATAAATAAAGAGCGGGAGAACAAGCTACAATTATTAACAAAAATATGAAATATTACTGATCTGTATGGCTGGACTCATTTCTGTCTAACTAATCTTTTCAGTTTTCATCAGGAATTCAGCTACGGATGAGGTAAAGGATATACATGTGAGTGCATACTTTCCCCTTCCCACCTTCTGCTCCCCTTGGTGGTTAAAGCCGCCGGAGCTGTTCTGCGATGTGAAGTCTCACATGCTCCTCAAGGATACCGACATTTATTTAATTAATTTCCCCCCCCCAACTTACACAGTGGGCCGGTATTCAGAAGCGCGCATGAATAATGCAGATTTAAAAACCGCATTATTACAAAGGATGTCAAGTTCACACACTGTCAACACTAATAAACCCCCCAAAGTGCTAAAATCCAGGACTCCCCCTAGCCCCTCCGTGCCCCCTCGCAGGCAGGGCCAGTCCTAGCCGTGCACCCCGAGGGCCGGCACAAAGCAAACCCTGCAGAGCCCAAACGGGGACCAACCCCAGGGGAAATCCCAGCAGCTTGGGTTTTATACCCCACAGGCGTCAACGACCCCAAACCACGGCTTCCTCGCTCTCTGTCCTTGTGTGGTCGTGTCCTGCAAGCCCCAGGAAGCCGCAGGGCCGGGCAGGGGCAGGGGCAGCCCCGGTCCCTTCCCCGACCACTTGCAAGCTAATTTAAGATATGGAAAAACAAGTGAGCGAGACAAACACTCGGAGGAATGGGGTAAGAGTAACAAGGTCACATTGTTACGCTGGCAGCCATTGCCAAACTTGCAAACTATCCGAAAGTTATTTATATATAAAATAATTAAAATCAGCTGTCCCCTCCTGCCATACCATCTCGCCAGCGCAGGTTTGCTCGTGCCTTGCACGCCGTGCAGCGGGGAAATTTTGGAGCCACAGTGGAGGTGGCTGTAGGGTGCAGCTGGACCGCAGCAGGGAGCAGGGCACACACAGGCACCTTCTCCCCGGCATGGCCTCAGCCAGGCTGCCACGCAGGGAACCTTTGTAACGAGGAGAGTAAAAAGCATAGTGGTGCTGGTAGTATGTCCCCTGGTCTGGTGACGACATTAGCATTTCCAGATGGAGCTGTGAAATCCATCAACACAAGCCCATGAACTGGATCCTGGAGCTGAGCTCCATCCTGAAGGCTGCTCACTGCCCACAGCTCAGCTCTCACCCTGAAGGAAGGAATCCCAGTGCCTCGCAAAGCCAAGCCCTGCCATACCCTTTTCCTGACTCCGTGGAATACCTTCATCAGTCCCGGCATCGTTGTGAACGAGAGCAAAATGCAGAGAGAAGCACGAGTGCTTCCGAAGGTGTGTGCTAAGGCACTAGTAATGCTGAATACTTTACCTTCTACCAGCACGTCTGAGATGTGCTAACTACCCAAAGGACAGTCTTGGCCCAGCATTAGAGTTACACCAGCTATAAATAGGTGACCCCCCTACATTTATCACAGATGAAAAATACCACAAAATCCTTGGGTAAAATTGGGGTAGATCTGTGTAACTGCACTCCACCTGGTGAGCGCTGTGCTGCCAGACACAGCTCACCCACATCTCCCTACCCGAAAATGTGTAAGGCACCCACAGCAGTGGAACCACATATCTGGAGAGTCAGAGGGTTAGAAGAGGGGTGAGACACAGATCGTTTTAGAGACTAGAAGTTGGAAGGATTATTCGAGGTTCCCCAAACCGTTTGAAGTGCTTACATGAAGAGCGTCACCAATGCACAGCACTTTCCAGCCTCATCCTGAGCACATTTAAGGAGGAAAGCACAAATACTTTAGAGGCCCTCAAGCAGACACCTCCCTGGACATGAGCAAGACACACGCTTTGACAAAGGAATAATGACTGTCAGAAAGCTTCTCCTTTCTCCAGCTCACAGACGGGTAACACGTTACTCACAGAGTGACACCGGGAAAAGCCTGTGGCACAGCTCAGGTCAGTCTGTCCCACCAGGGCATCACCCTCTCTCATTCCCCTGCTAACAGCAGGCAGCCAAGCCTGCTTCACAGGTACGGACAGGCGAGGAGCTGCGCTTGACCGGGGCAGATAAGAGGAGATCAGGATGGCAAGAGGTCACGCTCGGAGACACCCCTGATCTCTGCCCCGGGCACAAGGTCTCCTGCTCCTGCTGCTTCTCTCTCACCTCACCTGACACGCGGTCAGAGCAGCAGTCACTACAGTGAGCAGGCCCCATGCCCAGCTCTTCTCGGCCCGAATATGGGTGCTGTCAGCAGTGAAAAGTCCCCATGTCCAGGCCATGCCCCCACCCAGCCCTGGCCCAACCTCGGTGCCTCATGCTGGTTACAGGGGATCGAGCTGTTCTCCAGAAGCTCCAGGAGCTTTCACTGGGTGGCGAAAGAAGGTCTGCGGGCGACAGGCCGGCCCTCATGCCCCCCAAACGGCAGGCGGCCCCGTGTGAGGCGTGCGTGATGCAGACACACTGAGACAGGATGTCTTCCCGCAGAAAGACCGAGTAAATAGTGGATAATGACAGGATTTCTATTATTGATGCTTCAGCAAATCATCTTGGATCCTCGGAGGATCAATTAATCATCGGGATTGTCAACACCCAACTCCATGTTCGAAGTTTTTGCCATCCAGCTCTCTCATCCTCCCCTACACACAAATGATTCTGGGGGCACGGTGCCAAACGAAGCGGAAAAGAAAGAAGGGGAAAGAAAGCACCGAACAGAGAGGCTGTTGTCAGGGCCGGACCCTCGCGTTGGCGAGGAAGATCAAATGCAGCTGCCCCCATGGCTGCATGTGGTTAAGCCCGCCGCGCCTGAGGGCAGGCGGGACGGGGAGCAGCCAGGCAGCCTACGACGGGCACAGATAATTAAATCATCCGATTGCCGGGCAGGCCACATTAAGAAGCTCATCGGTTTGCATGTGGCCCCTTGCTGTGGCCACCCGTGAGCTAAGTCTTGCCTAGATGCTAGTAGACAATTAAGACAAATTGTATGGCTGAAGATCAGACTCGAGCACTGCCAATGCCCTTGCCTGGAAGCTCCGCTGAAGAATGAGGGCACATGTGTGTGGGAACCAAAGCTCGGAAGAGAGCTTTTAATGAACAACGTGCCAGCACTTGTTGCCAGAACACACTCTTCATTTCAGCTCTTGGAGAAAACAAAACCCTTAAAACCAGAGTTTACTACATTTCACTGATCTTCAATATGGCTAGAACTTCAGGATGCTTCTCCTCAAGCTAAGTTTGTATCAGTGAAAATATGCTTCTTGTTAAAGAAACTATTTAAAATGTGGAATCTAAAATCAAGCAAAAATAGCAGACAGTATGTTCAGCTTCAAAATTGGCTTGCACTCAACCAAGTATACCATAAACAGAAGGCAGAACTGACTATTTTTATCTTAACAGCCCTTGGGTGATTAAAATTTGGGGCCAGAATAAACAATTTTTTTCCCCATTCCTTGCAAGAGAATATGTGACATGGGTTTGGAGTCCTTTCTAATTTTTTAACTCCCTTCCTAGCTATGAGTTGTTTGCATTAGAAATGTTCCCATATACCCAACAGCATAAAGGCTGCGTTGCACCAGGCACGGTATGAATTATAGGAACACACAGACCACTGTGCCCTGCAGAGATTACCATGAGAGATAAGCCAAAGACAACAACAAAGTGCTAAGAGGGAGCAGGTGAAAAGTTAACAGGGGAGGAACACACAGACGCAGTGAATGTGGTTTTTCTTCACAAGGAGCGTGTGGTGTCATGGCCGAGCCCTGTGGCCTGAGGACACCCGGGAGGTGAGCACAACAAGGCTGCACCTAGGACAGAAAGGACCAGATGGGGCCAGGGGAGGTGATGGGTGAGGAGGACACAGCTTCGTGATCAAGGGGCAATGGAGGCTGGAGGAGGAAGGGAGAAGGGGCAAAAGAGATGTGCAAGTGCTAAGGGAGAATGTGTCTGGGAGTCAGAGATGAGACACTTCAATGGAGCAAGAAGTAAATGAATGGATCCGTAACACAGGATGGCATAGCCAGGGTCAAAGGCCAGGGATAAAATTGGGTATCTACATTAGAGAGTTTTGGACGGCCTGGATGGAAGAGATAGAGAAAATCCAGGCCACAGAATTTACAGCTTTGTAGCAGCCGGGACGAGTGAAAAAGAGCAATCATATGTTGAGGGATGGGCAAGGCAAGAGAGAGACGGGGAGGTACAAATTGTTTGCACGTTTGCGGAACAAGAAGTTGAAGATGGAGCCCAGGTTTTGGCCATCAGTTGGCAGTGGTTCCAGCAACAGGAGGAAGGAGAAACAGTGATGGGAAGAGGAGGAAGCAAAAAAAAAGTCAATTTTGATGGTGTTAAATAATGCTGATGATTTAACTACTTCTGAAGAAGTAGCTATGGAGAGGCACCGAGCCATGGGAGCGAATGGAGGGAGGCAGAGCAGGACAGGAGCAATGGGCTGGGCATCACCAGAGCTGAAGTCATGGGAGCAGAAACAGCTGATTCGAAAGAAGAGGGAGCCTAAGTGGGGATCTGGGGATACCTCCAACACAACGGGATGAGAGGTTTTGACATTTACTGAGCTAAGGCATACATTTGGGTTTCTTCACAGCAGCAGCTGGCAGGTTTGTTGGGACACAAACCAGTGTCAACCCTCAGAACTTCCTGCAGACCTTCACGGATGTGCCTTCCCATCTTTTCATTGCAAACTACACATTTTAGTACTTAAAACATGGACGCTACGGTCCACACTTCACAGTGTAGGAACCGCCGAGTCCTGCTGGGAGGACCACCCCAGCAATATTTATTTATAAATAACTAAAAAGAAAGATTTTCTGAAAAGATCCCTTAAAAGCTGCACAGATGTCCAAAATGAGGGCAGAGACGTGATATACAGCAGGCCCAAAGAGTTCATAGTGAAGGCACCTGACACAGAAGACATTTGTGTTCCTGAATAGCATTATTCTTGGGAGCTAAAAAGAGCAAAGAAGTGGGAAGGAAACAGGGATCACAAAGGACAGGCTGATTTAAAGGCTGGAGAGCAAGCGCCTTATCGCTGCCTCCAAAAAGGATGCTAACAGTTTCTGCCCCGCAGTTAGTAGATTTATTTTTAGTCATCATCTGGCTTCCCTGATCACCAAAGATCAACTTACTTTATAGGAAATAAAAATAATCATGGGTTAGGAGAAATTATCTGACAAACTCTTTTTTCTTCATCCCCTTCTTCCTTTCTTCAGACACTGATCACCTTAAGTCAAACCCATTGAAATCCATGGCATTATTTTCTCTTCTTTTAAGTACAATCATTGTTCATAACTTCCACATCCAGCTCGGGGCTATTCCTCCAGTTTAGCATGTTCCCATTCGCACTGTGTCAGCAGAAAGGGTTTCTTACTACAGAAAAGCCGTTGCATGTGCAATAAACAAATAGCCTTTGACACACTGGTTAATTATATCAGTTAGCGACAATCTCATATGCATGAATGCTGTGCTAATGAAAACACTCTGGCATGCAAAGCAGGATGGATCAAGACATGAAGTGTCCAAACCTGCAAACTCTAACGGTGCAGCCCACGAAACACAACAGGACTTTGTAGTTCAACTTAGGAAGAGCGCGGCTGGATGGGAACACCGTAAGGTCCGACTCTAAACCAAGTATCATCTAAGTTTCTGGTGCTGTATAGCTTGGTTTCACATAAAGGCAGCTATATGTTAAGAATATAATCCTGCACTGCTGGTGACAGTGACAACACAGATTTCCATTAGCGTGTAGCCAGCGATGAAGACATCTGTTCAATACAACGTCTGTATTTTCTATAAGCAGTAGCTCAGCTCCGTGCTGAAGAGCACGGACCCAAACATGCCTCTCAAGCTCTCCAAACCAAGTGCTCTCCTAAATCACATTTCCCACTCTGCACTCCGCCCAAGCGAAACCCAAAGCAGAGCCTCCATCCCGCAGACTTCGTCTGCATCCCTCTTACCTTCCCGTCATCATGGCCAAGCGGACAAGCCTCGAGCCTCTGCCATGGCCAGAGCAGGGTCCCTTGGGGAAGGGGCCTTCATGTGACAATCTCCTGTCCCGTTTAAACCTGCTGTGGCCAGGCTCCATCTCCAGCCCAGGAGCCAGCTGGGTGCCTCAGCCCCCGCGCACATGTGCTGTGCAGATGGACGCGCGGCGCGCGCGGCTGTGGCCAGCCCGGTGCGTGCTCCCTGCACGCTCGCTGTGCAACCAATTTGTGTGTTTACCACAGCCATTTGTCCAGGACTTCTGAACGTCTGCAGCCAAAAATGTGGGCAAATGAAAAAAAAAAAAAAAATGGAGGTGAAAATAAAAGAGGAGATGTGCAGGGAGGGCTACACAAATGCGATTGCCATCACCATATTCATTCACGTTGCCAAGAGCCCAGCTGGATGGGGACCTCCGCATGGACACAGGAACAAGCTGCCCTTTTGCTGGCGTGCTTCAGGCTCTCCATCACTTTGGCCAAATCAACCCAGAGGGAAGCCCCTTCTTCATCTTTAATTGCTGTTTCCTCTTTGAGCTACCTAGGCTCCTTCCTCTCGCCAACCCCTACCATGGTACGCGACCAGCCAAAATGAACAGCGTCAGTCCTCAGAGCCCCAGTCTCCTTCCACCCAGTAACACTATGCAGAGCTAACCACAGCCTTAATGTACTGACAGTTAAACTGCTTTTATCTCTTTTATTTTCCACAAAGTTCTCACACAATAATCCCCCTGTCATATTTTTTACCAATAAAATATATGAATAGCTAATCTAGTGGCTAACTTTACAGTGATATGAGATCTCCCCTTGTAATGACTTCCGAAGTGAAATAACAAAATCCCTATCAAAGGCAATCTTTTTATGACGGCTAGAAAGACCGTCTCTATCCAGACACTTGCCATCAATTTGGCTTTAACTCCCTTCTCCCCTTGCATGACTGAGAAAATGGACTAGCCCTAAATTTAGGATAAACACATGCTTACTAGGCATTTAGCAACAGAAAACTTTCCCTACTTTGTTTAGCCTAGACACGTCCAAGTGGAAAAGCCAAGGAACACTCTTCCCCACCTCCCTTTAGCCATGAATAAAACCCACGCGCCGCAGAAGAGAGGTTTCTAATGAAAATTGGCCCTTCTGAGTGTGCAGTTGGTGGCAGACCCCTTGTTCAATAAATTACGTCACTTTGGGCCGTGGCAGCACGGGAGCGCGACGTGAGGCAGCGAGCAAGCATGTGTCTGGTTTTGGCACCGGCGGAGCAATCATAAAAAAGCACTTTAATGTTTACAACCAAGGTCGAGCTGTGCCCAACGCCCCGGCGAGGAGGGAGGTGCGGGTGCTCCCGGCTTTGTGTTCGTGGGCGAGCACCCAGCAGCCACTCCACTACCTCTGACATGAGGCTGGAGGGGTTTGGGGAAGGTCCTGAACCTGCCATCGGCACCTGCTGGGCTTCTTCACTCTTCACACAGGGTATTTCAGCCCTGCTCATCTGCCCCTTCATTTCCTTCACTGTTCCCACTAGCTAACAGCTTCCTAAAGAGCTCCCTGGATGGTCTCTGCAGTCCCCAAATCCTGGTGCTGCCGTGGCTCTGCTCTGGACTTGTAGCTCTCCTCCCTGTCTGCTCCAGCTGATGCGAGGTTTTTGGGGCAGGGACTGCCCATCTGCACCCAGTGAAACAGTGCCTTGTTCTACACTGGCCTTTGGAGAGTGACGTGCAGATGGGTACGTCAGTAATCTCTCACATTTACTTGTCATCCCCATAAAGGCAAATTGCAACTGATTGCCCCTTACTTCCCCCTGAAGCCCTCCCTACCAAACGAGACCTCAGGAACCGAGCGCAGCTCTGCAAAGCCCTGTGTTTAACTACAATTTACTGATTAGCTGCCAGGCAGGGCATATCACAGGGGGATCACATTTCACCATTCTGATATATTTTAATCCCTGAATAAGTAATCAGATGCTCCAAGCACTAACACACCGTGTATTCCCTACAACCTGCTGTAAGGGAGGGCTGAAATCTCACTCAGAGGGACGTGGAAGACCACTGCCCCAAAAGGGGTCCCCTTGGAAGGCAAACCCCAAAGGAGCTGTGGGGCCAAGAGGAGACTGCGAGGGGCTGGGGGAGGAGAGCAAGGACACATTCTGGTTCATGGAAAGAAACTTTTGCGCAATTCCCTTAATAAAAAGCACTGCAGGAAACCCACGCTTGCTGATGGGCTGTGGGAAGTGGAAAGCTGAGGATGTGCACTCAGAGCAACGCCGGCGTCTCAAGGAGAGGTCATCTGCACAACGAGCAGAGAGGGAATTTCTGCTGCCGGTAAATAAATAAGGGCAACGGGAGCTCTGCAGACCTGGCCAGCCTCACCCTAGAAGCACGCAGGTTTGCAGGACTTCGCTCCGCCTACACAGAAGGGGTTTTTTGTGGGTTTGCCAATATTACAAAACCGCTGCGTAAGTTGGGTGAGAAACTGAAACCATTTCAGTGGTCAGCAAAGCACGACGCTTCGTGTGCAGAGCTGAAGTAGGCTGTTGTGCCTTTTTCTGTGTCGGGACACATCTTTCCAACTCCCTTTCACAGGAGACAGATGCTTCTGCTTATGGTTTTGCAGGCAACACGAGAACCTAAAGCACTTGGGAGGACGGTGGCTCGTTACAGCGTGAACCTGGGCTCTCCAGAGGTAATTTAGGGCAGAGAAGGACTTCCCGGCAGTGGCCAGAGCAGGAGGACTTTGAAACTACTTTCTTTATGTACCAAACTCTGGGGACAGGACCGATCACGCATCATTGCAACAGCTCTTTAGAGTCAGGAATCGTCAGGTCATCTTGCCAGGTGGTTGGAAATGCTGCACCGCTATCTCGACAGGGGAACACTTAAGGAAAGTTCATCCTAATTAATTAAAATTGTGAATTTAAAGTGGATTAATTAAACTGCATTAAATCCCTATGTAAACTCCTCACTCAGACTTAAAGTGTCTTTATTAAATTGCTAAAGCAAATTAAACTAAACCAAATTAAGGCAGTTTTATTTCTAAATGACAGTGTCTACACAAGGACGTAATGCAGTTTAGCTAATCCACTTTAAAGTTATTTCACATTAATTTCAATTGTCCCTGTGTAGACAAGCCCTAGGAATCCAGTCGCACACGAGCCTGTGTACAAATATGGGTAACAACAGTGCCATTTTTAGATTGCCTTTTTAGGAAATTATTTGCAAATATCATCTTAGACAAGCAAGCAAAGAACTGATTTTCAGTGGGACCGGTGTGGAGAAGGACGGCGCTCTCCTTTCAGCTCGCAGCTTGCAGGCGGACAAATGTTTCTGGCTTCTCCCGCCGACAGGGAGATGTGGAGGAAAGGGAGGGATGTACCCAGCCAGGAAATCACTTTGCAAATTCAGCTGTGCTCAAAAGGGGGCTCTGAGACTATCAGAGCAAGAAGTTTCTGTTTCCAAGAGGAAAACTTGGACTTTAAGGATGAAATAGTGGAGATGAGGAAAGCAGAAGGCTTTGGGTGCAATGCCTGTAGGGGCTGCGTGGATGGCAGGTTCCTGGCTGTGCAGAAAGGAGCTTTCGAAGTGCAAAAATACATTTTGGTGCAGCTGGGAGAAAGCACTGGGGGCTCAGGTTGGGGAAGGGGCCCCGCTGAAAGCAACCGAGGCTGCTTCCCGCTGTGCTGCTGGAGCCGGGCTTTCCACAGCCCTTCTAAACAAGCAGGTCTGCACCGAAGCACTGCCACACTCCGTAAGCAATTTCTCCTCTAATGGAAACAGCCTGCAACACCCAAAATTTGGGGAGCTGCGCAGAAGGAAAAGGGTTAAGGCAGCACTGCGGTTTACAATTTAGTAGCAGTCAAGCCCTCAGCAGTGCAGACCTTCACAGGGAGGCTAGAGACGCTGAAATAACTGCTGGCTGGAGCTGCGGCACGTCCAGAGGCAAAGGCAATAAAAACAGAGCGGATTACATCCTTTAGAAACCCTCAGAAAAAAAAAAAAAAGGAAAACAAGAGTAAAAAAAAAAAAAAAAGAGAACGAAAGAAAGCGTAAACCACAGATTATGTCTGTTGGCTGTTTTTTGATAAGCTCTGTTACAAACACAATGCTAATGAGTGCAAGGGACATCCTCTGTGTGGGGCGGCTGCTTGACCGCATTTTGTCTGCATGTGGCTGATTTCCTCACCCACTGCCAAGCCCCGTGGCATCACTCACTGCCGGGGCTTTTCCTTCGCCTCCTCGCCTCGCTGCCTGGCCGGCCACGGCCGTCAATATTTCACCCAACCTGCGTGAGTCAGCAGTAACCGAAGGAAAGGACTGCAGGGAGAATAAACATGCCAAGCCTTCCCTCCGAAGCATGTCAGGGTCGCTGTGCATCAGCCCCGGACCAGGGCCGGGTGGCTCAGCAGCTCCTTTCGTTTTATATTAACACCGTACGGGTTTTTTCCCAGCTGATCCCGAAGTCCGTCCGGCTCCTGGTGTTAATTTACTCCTCGCTAAAGCCTTAGCTGCCCCCTTTTATACTGCCGGACTCTTTATTAACCCAATGGTGATTGCCTTCCCAAGGCATCTACTGGGTTGCGTATAATTCCTCTAATTAAATGTAAAGGAGGGATGGTTTGGTGGAGCACCATTTCATCATTTCCCCTCTTACTTCATGCTGTGGACTTTAATGAGGACCTAAAACACCATCTTGACTTGGCTTTAGTTTCAGGCCAGATGAGCTTTGCTTGTTAAGACAGTCTTCATTTGTCAGGAAAAATAGCTTTATTAAGGTCATGTAACGCGGAGGGTTTGATTAAAGCTAATCAAGGAAGAAAACCAGACTGAAGCATTGCGAATCAAACTTAGTACAACATGTTTAACATAACTTAACCTCGCCTATCTGTTAAAAGCAGACAGAAATAAGATCATGTTACCAAGAGGAATGCCTGAGCAGGGGGCGCGCGGACAGCAACGCTCGCGCCGCAGCCGTGGCTTTCCTTTAACCCCAGCGAGGTCTGCAGGAGCCGGCACGTTTCCCTTTCCACTCGGGCTGAACCCTCGGAGCTGATGTCCGTGCAGCACGGCGGCGGTCACCAGGAATGCACGCGCTGCCGACCTGCTAATCTGAAGGGTTTTCTAAACCTAAATAAAAATGGATTGCCGGGGGTGTCACGTTCCCGAGAAACTTCGTGGCAAGCAGTTGGCATTCGCACCAGTTTACACACTCCTTCCGACTTTCTTGGTGCTGTTCTACCAAGTTAATGGAAGTTTTAGAGAAAAGGAAGCATTTTCAAAACCAAATTCTGTTCAGCTCATTACAGCAGGGTCCTGTATTTCACAGGTATATTTTTCTGTATTTAACTCCACTGCTGGGCCTGACGAGTCTGCAGTTTGAGTTTGCCCTGCTTCCTCCGTGCGAGCTAGCAACCGTGCCCCGGTTTTAGTTTTACTTTGGATTTACTGCGTGATGTCAACAAACGCAGATGGGGCCGTCCGAGGAGATCATTTGGGAAAGCCAGAAAAAAAAAAAAAAAAAGTAATTATAAAAAAGAGCTGCTGGCCCGTGAGCTTTGAGAGTGTCTGAGAACCATACAGCCCTGACTGCAGCCAGACACTGTCACGGGGCCCTTGAGCCTGATCGACTCTCGAGTGTGCATGGGGAGTGTTTTGGAGAGCAGGGTTGGGGACCAGGGACAGACCCAAGCCCCGGCAGATGCAGAGCCCAAGGGACAGAGTCCTGCACCCAGTCCTCTGGCAGCAGTGGCACCACTGGAGAGTCCCCGCTTTTTGGTTTTGCTCTTCAAAACTAAGCAGGCGGATTAAGCAGTGAGGTACAAGCTCTCACAAGCAAAAGCAATTAAACGAGGGCTGTTTTTATTATTATTTTTTTTTTCAGAGAGAAGTTAGAGACTGGGTGTTATGGAAGGGGCTTTTTAAGGATAATTTTCTGCAGAGAAGTTCAGGAACTCCAAACATACACAGGGATATCCTGCTTAGGACAAGGCTTAGCATTAAAAAAAATAGTCTAAACAAAAACGTGGGACTACTCCCCTGCTCCGGCTCTGCTGCGCGGTGAAAGATGGACAGGAAATTGCCAGCAGTGGCACGGAGACTCCTGCCAAGAGGGAGCGCGGAAACAAAAGACCCTCTATTGTGTAAGAAAACCTGACATCTATACCCCTCGCTATATTCTGAACTCCTGTAAACCTTTCCTGTGATATATGATTTGCCAGAGCTTTCCACATTTCAAGTGCCCCGTTTTCCTCCCCGCACACACTCACACACACAAGGGAGATTTGCATTTACACCGGCTTTCCTATCGACACTAGCTTTTAAAAGCTGTTATTTCTTCCTCCTTCACATCCACCTCCCAAATTATTAGCCCTGCCATTAAGAAAGTAAATGAGATATTTGCCCTGGCAAGAGGCAGAAGCAGCCCCGTATCGCACAAAGGGCTGAAGGGGCTCAATTTTCCTCATTACTCGGCTAGTTCTTCCAAGAAAGCATTCAGCGCAGAAGAGGGAGCTTTTTGGTAAAACAGTAATATTTGATATTTCTGCGTTTCTTTTGCAAGCTGTACACTGTAATTGACTAACTGGTCACTCTCAATTAATTATATTTAACAAGTAGAAGATGCAGAGCAACGCTCCCTCCCCCAAATTATGTCCTTTGGTTATTTAAATAGGTGCAAGTAGAGGGAAGGGAGAAAGAACAAGTCAGTAAAGTATCAGCTGTGGAAGTTTGTTGGGAACTTTCCAAAACCCTACATCTGCTTGGCAACAGCTCAGAAAGGGATATGGTTACTCTTTTAACAGTAACACAGCTTTCCCAGGCTACAATATATGAAAAACAGCTTACCCCTGCACAGGGAAGGGCCAAACGAGAGCTGCAGAACCGCGCTGAGCCCCTCGCCTGGCTGCAAGACCCCAACACCTCCCCAGAGCCGCACGAAGGAGGCGTGGGCCATGCTGCTGGGAACATTTCGGGGTCCCTGCTCCTGCTGCCGCTTGAGACCGGGCTCCCCGGCCCCGCCGCAAAGTGCTGCTCCAAGCTTTTTGGGGAAAAAACCAGCACATCCCACCAGCGAACAGCGTAACAGCCGCGTTCGTTCACCACAAACAACAGATCTAAAGGCACTGTTTTTAATTATAGCATTAATTGATCTCTCTCTTTTTTTTTTTTTTCCAGCTGCTAATTAGAGAGATAATATCTCGGTTGCTTTATGAGCATTAGAAGACTTTTGCTTGCGTGGAGATACTTCTGCAGTGGAAAGCAGAGGTGGATTTAGCAGAGAGCAATTGTTTAGTAAAAAGAAGAAATGATTTACCACAGTCGGGTGCGTTTTTATATTTTAATTAATCTCGCTTTAGTCAAAAAAAAAAAAGAAAAACTTCACGCAGCCCATTCTGCGACTAGAGTGCAGGGAGGCATTAGCAAGATTTAGTGCCTCTGGCAGGTCAGGAAAACACATGAAAAAATCAGGAGTGAAAACAATAGCACAGGAGAAGCGGCGAGCGCGCTTGGCATCGCGTGTACAGCACGTGACACGGAGATCTGCAGGAGGGCCCCGTGCCGGGAACGGAGCTGGACAAACACCTCCACCAGGCCGGCCCAGGCCAGCAGAGCCTGCGGGGAGCCCCGTTCGGGGGGCGGCGGGGCTGGACGGCCACCGGGCCGAGCCACACGCGCCCGGCCGCAGCTTTACACCTCAGGAAGCTCCGCTGGCGCTGCCTGGTGTGACCCATTTCTAAAATAATTACAGCCTGAGTCACAAACCTGTTAAGACCCAATTAACAAAAGTGTTATGCATCAGTGATGCATGTTTTGTCCAGAACTTTAATTCCACAGTTTTTCCAAGTAAATTCTCTCTCTCTATTTTCCAGTCATTAAATCCCCTCCCCTGGGTGCAAGCGGTTGCCTTCCCATTGTGTTGCGAAAGGGTTAGCAGGCCAAGAAGTCAGAGAGAAAAGGGTGTCGGTACTTGTTGCCACTTTGCGGTGGGAAAAAAATAAAATAAAATAAAACTAAAAATAAACCCCTTACCCTCCCGAACCCAGCCCAGGAGTGAGCGGGGAAGCAGGCAAGGGGGTCACGGCAGGGAAGGCACTGGCACTGCCCTGGCCTGCGTGGGTGAGAGGCGGCGGCGAGGGCTTTATTTGGCAGATGGGTGCAGCTATTGAGCTTATGCAGTAGTGGGTTTTTGGCTGCCCGAGTGGGTAGCCTGTTGTTTACTGTTTATGGATTTGTCAGTTTTAATTATTGTGAAGTGCCCAGATGCTCTGGCGACCAGTGCCATGAGCATTTAGGGAGCAAATATCTAACGAAACACACTTGAAAAACCCTCGGTCTCCCCCCAGCCCTCTCCCCCAGCCTGCTGGGGCCCCTCAGGGTGCTGCGGGGCCTGTGCACCCAGTGCACCACGCCTGCATGGCCAAGCGGCTCTTCGTTCGCTCTGTTTCCAGCCAAAGCTGCCCCTTTCTGTCTTTTTAAGCTCTTCCCTCAGCTTCATTCCTCACAGCTTCGCACCCCAGCCCCCCAGGCCCGAGCTGCAGGTCAGGCCCTCACCCCCGGGTGTTGCGGGCAGCACGGGCCCCTCTGCTCCCGGGCCTGCAAGGCTGGGAGCAGATCCGCTTCCCCGCACCTTTCTTTCTTTTACCGTCCGTCTTTTTGAGGTTATTGGGCTCTGTTTTATATAACAAGGTTACGTGCATGGCAAATAGTATAAATGTATACCAGACGTGGACATGCCGGAGTACCCCCCCCAGTTACATATGTACTTTTCATCTGCAGCAGCAGTGCTGCAAGCGGCCTCCTCCAAGCCTCAACAGCCCGCTCTTTACTGACTCCATTGTAATCCATATTCCTTCCTCGTACGCAAAATGCTTTGCTAGATAAATTCCACTGTATTTCAGAAAGTTTTCCACAGCTCCCTAAGTGTTTCCATATGACACTGTACTCTACAGGTAACTTGAGTTAAAGCCATTCCTTAAGCAAAACTCCCTGTAAAATTTTCCACTATCTCAGCAGTACTCTATGTGCTGTCATTAAAGCAGAGCACATATATTTCTGAGCAGGATTTGCAGCGATGTCAGACTGCTCGCTGAGCCCCAATTAGGTTTTATATATATATATATATTTTCAAACTTCCTCGCTCAGGTCTTTTGCCTGTTCATTTACTGAAGTCCTTTTTAACAGTGGAAGATGCAGCTCTCTACAAAACACACAGCGCAGGCTCACAGCGCATCTAGGGCTGGAAGCCGCGCGGATAATGCCAGCCTTGTTCGTGCTGCCTTTTCACTTTGTTCTCAACCGTCGCCGTCCCTTTTTTCCACTGATTTCCACAGGAACAGCAGTGAACCCTAAATTACAAACACCTGCTCGATAGATCATCTCCAGGCCTGGCAGCACCGAAATGGAGGGGAGGTTCCTCGCTGCTGCAGGGAAAGCTCGGTGCAGAGCCCGATGCCTGTCCACTGCTCAGCCCGAACCTGAGCGCAGCAGCAAAACTCTGCTGCATGCAAAAAGGAGTTTAATTTGTAAATATACTTGCGCTGAAAGAGCCATTCATACCGCGCTGACCTGTCCTCCAGGAACCATTTAGCAGTGACTGTGATCTCCTAAGCAAAGGCAAAATGTGTAACCTCGAAGCAGAGTGCTAATGACGGAGGAAAAAACGCGAGCTGTGTAAATACCAGGATTACAGCGCACCGTGCGTACAGTGAATACGAAACATCTGGCTGGATGCTGGAGAGAGGGGATCCAAGATGGCAGGGAAGATTAATTATTTTGTAACTTATTCTGGTTTCAATGAACTCTCTCTGGTTATAATCAAGGTTTTAAATGGCATATTGGATGCACGCTGGGCAGTGGTAAACTGAGGTGGGGTGCTCTGTCTTTGGGAATGACAGAAGCAATCAGCCAGAAACCCGACTTGTAACCATCCTGTGGAGAGAGTTAAGCTGAAATAGCTATTTTGCCACTGGTTTAATTAATAAGCTATATTATTGGTTAATTTTATACCATTCTGAACTTTTGTCAGGGAAAAATGGTTAATTTTAGAGGGAACGGATTTAATACAGCAGAAATAATGAATAAACAACTTTTTTAAAGGTATGGGCCCGCAGCTTTTTTTTTTTTTAAATTAAAATCCACATTTGTATTAAGCAAATAATGTCTATTATTAATAGACTCCTCCACAGACAAAGAATCTTCCCTGTCTTCAAACTGCTTTTTAAAAAGCTACTAAATACTCTGCTCCCATTCCAGGGTTTTACACATGCAAATACACCCCTAAACAGTTTTCATTCTCTTTTCCCCCCTCATCTATCGCCCTGCTTTCCAGATGGACCACCAGCTTCCCACCACTGCCAGCAACAGCTTGTGTATTGTTTGTTTAAAACAAAGATGACGCATTAAATATCATATACAACGTGAGGAGAGGGGTTAAGGATAACACTCTTGAACTGAAGCGCACTGCTAAGCCAGCCTCGGCCGCAGCCCATAGCTCAAAAGGTTGTTAAATGCAATGGGAGACGGGATTTCACCATACCCTGCCTTTAGGGAAGGCACTCCCGTACCCGCATTGAGGATGCCCTGCATCCAGAGAGAGTTAAACTTCTGCGAACGCTCTCCAAATTATACAGGCTAACCAACAATTATGTCATTTCATTCAAACATTCATTCACCCATCATGTGCCCAGATTAAACAGTAACACTTTGTTTTAAACATTCTGCTGAAATTAGCAGACCAGAATTTCCTTCACCTATATTTAAGCACTCGGCCCCGCGTCGAACGTAGCCTTGCTTGAACTCAAACAGTTTTAAGCGAGAGTTTAGTACTTTTATATAAAATTAACTCTTGCCTGGTGTATATTTTATATGTGATTATTAGATTTTTGCTGGTAGCAATTGCTCTATACAGACATATTCACAGGGATATGGAGCTGCTAAGATTTAAACGGAAAATTAGGACTCTAAGAAGAGTTTATCTTGTATGCTTATTTATAACCCTCCAAAAAACAATTTTAAAGCTGTGATAAAAGAAAAACAATACACAAAAGCTGTAACTTTTCATTCTGCTTTGGTGATACAACAGACTCAGAAAAATCTGAGCTTAGGGCTGGCTAGCTGTTTACAATTTCTTTAAGAACAGTGATCAGGGACACAAGCTGGACTTTAATTGTTGTATTTTGCTTGAAAGCACCAACACCAGCCCTCTCCTGCCTACTTGTCAGCAATCCCCCCAATGGGAGGCGTCGTGGGCACACACCCCTCGCACTGCAGAAGAGCGCACAGCTCCAGGATGCCCAAGTCTGGCATTAATGCTAAAATCTGTAGCGCTACCAACATCTCCAAGATGCCAGTTTGCTGCCATCAGCTTTGTGTGACAGGAGAGAATAGCAGGCAGATTGCGTATCTAATGAGCCACACATATTGAAAATCCACAGCAATCTCTGGAATACATGTGGATTTGTCTAAAACTCTAAAATATGGCCTGTATGGTGTCCTGACTGCCAAAACCACAATGAATTCACTGTTACTGTCACTAATCTCCATGTATGTTACATATGGTTGACATTTTTCTTTAACTCTCATATTTTTTGCATGTGTGGGTATATAAATAGGGTAAGAGAGAGGCTAGGAGCAGGCGGACAAACAAACAACCAGCTGCCATGCACAACGTTCTCATTAGGCACTGGATTAGTCCGAGGTGTGTTACACCAACATCCAAACCCCCTAGCAGCCCATTTCTAACCATAGGTGATGTGGAGATCTGTCCTGGGAACCCAGATGTGCCTTTCTCCCTTCACGTTAAACCGCTGAACCTGAGCTAGGAAACGGCTGCTTGGAGAGCTGCTGAGCTCAGCAGGAACCCCAGGGCATTTCAATACTGTACGGGGCACTTCTTAAACCTCTCGCGTTCCTCCTGGTCTTCATTTTCAAATATTTAATTCATGTTTTACCTTAAATAATTTGATATTCGGATGATATACGTTGTGCTAGCCGCCCGAGCAGAACACGAACCCCTTCCCTACTGCAATGCCGTTCAAGTGGTGCTCTCTTCCAGAAGCAGGAGTAAACTCCCTTTTATTAGCAATGCAATATTACATGTCGTGCTGGCAGGAAAGTCGTATGTGAACTAAGAAATAATATTTCATGCATTCCTTCTACTTTCTAGGCAAATTTATGCCAGATTTTATTCCACTACAGCATTACAAGCGACGTTGCTTATCTCTGTTTCAGTGCACTTCTCCTAAACAGTAGGTCAGCTGAAAACTTTGTTTACCGCCTGAGGAGAAGCAAATAGTAGTCATGCATGGTTGGCAGGGGCTTGTGATATGATATATTCACTGCTGTTATATGGCTCATCATATAATTTAAGTCTACTGTAAACAGTCTATTTATGACACGCATCCCTTTTGGACATGCAAATTCTTTGGCTTGTGAGAACTGAATTACTCTTATGGGGAGGTTCCTCACACCAAGCAGCACTCGCTGCTGGGAAGTGTTAGTTAATAAGGACATGAAAATGGATCCAGAAGGAGAAGACCTCTCTTACTTTTCACTTTAAGTAAAACCACAAAATCCCAGGCTAGGTGTTTCTTCGATGGATTTCCCAGGAAACCCACTTGCTCCACTCGCCATTTTCCAAGTCTAGTTGTTCCTAACTGGTGGGTTTCTTTGGGCATCCAAAAGCGATCTGCTTTTCTTTCCTCTTAAAGCAATAACTGCTCTGGGTGTGCTGTGGGGACAGTACCCAAGGCAAAATGAGGTGTCTGCAGCCCTGTGGGAACACAGAAAATGGCACAGACAAGGGGTCCAGGGATGCATGAGAAATTTTGAAACCAGAGGAAAAACATCCAGTCCCACCCCACTGAGGTCCCCGGGACTGTCCCACCACGAATCCTCCTTGCTGCATTTCTCTCTTGCACTGTACCATGCCTGCCACTGTCCCACATCCGTCTTTTAGGATGAACAAGCTCTGGGTGCTGCTATCCTGATGCTGCAGGGCCAGACCACAGCTCCTCACCCGACGCTGGATACGAGCTGAACCCTTTCTTCCTACTCTGCGTGCTAACCCCTTCATTATTTTATTTGCCTCCTTTACATTTGCCTTTCAGATTTTGTAGAAGACACACAAGCAACTACATGCTACGGACCAAGGGCAGGACTTGCAGGAGCCGTTCGCCAGTTGTGTGCTGCACCTGATTTTGAGCAGTGACTGCAAATACACGTGCCAAAGACCAAACAAAAAAAAAGGCCTTTATCATTGATTTTTTAACTTTTCAAAGCTCTGAAAGAGCTCTGGGTTGTGTGAAGCCAACATGTTTAATAAAAAGTCCTGTGGTGACTTTTGATGCATGTGCCAGTGGAGAGCAAAGCTTCAGACCATTTCTTAAACCCTGCAATGTGGGATTGATAAAACAACGGGATAGGATCCTACCACTCAGCCCTGAAAAATTATCCTTCTTCCACGACTTTTAATAGACTTCCTTTCTAAAGGGACGTGTCAGAGGCAAAAGGCATTAGAAATCTCTTAATTTTTTGCAGGTGTATGTGGTAACACCACAAGGAATGGCTCCAGCCCTGTTTATCACAGACAATGCCGATGTGCGACCGGGGAAGGTTAAGGGGAACAAGGACAGCATTATCCCAGTGCACTAAGTCCATCTGAGCAGATGGGCAGTGGAGGAGTGCGTGTCATTTACATTCGTTTTTGAGCATACCAGTTTTATAGTTTGCTACATTTAATTAAGTTCCTGCACCTCTGATATGTGGTCTGAAGCAGACTGGTAACTATGCCCCGCGCAGCCCCGTAACACCGTGATCTGTGCTGCAGCTGGGCTGTGCACATACACGACGCAGGTCTGTGTTCTGCACAGTTTAAAATCTTAGCCAGGCAAATAAAGAGAACAAAAAGGAACAGAGGCACTCCCACTTTTATTCTTGACGAACTCTGCTATTACAGAACCAGTTAAATAATTTGCCCAAGGCCACAAAGACTGTGGCAGAGCTGGAAGGGGAACCAACCTCTGCACATTTCCAGCCACGTGCTTTAACCAGCCCAGTGCTTTCTCCTATCAAGGATTACCATATTCAATACTTTTCCAAGTACTTTTGAATAATTGTAACCACCACTTACTTTCATCTGACTGGCTGCAAAAACCTACATCATCCCTCGGTTTAATTTCTTTCCCCAGGAAGAATTGCATTTGGAAAGAGCAGGAACAAGTCTGAATCTGCTAATTACACTACAGTACCAGGACAGACAAAATCATATAAAGGTATTCCTGACATTATATATGCTCGTGTCAGTCAGGGCTTCTAAAAAGTCAGAAAAAGAAATGATTGCAACTTGTTCAAAGTAGACCTTACAGAAACACAGCTGTTCTTTGACTGGTCGCAGGCATTTTGTGGCTATGTCACGACAACAGCGGAGGTGCAGTAAGAGCTGCCTGGTCCTTCACAGGGCTGGGGTCATCTGCAAAAATACGAGCTACAGGACAAGCATGAGGCGGGGACGGGTACAAGAGACAGACACCTGCAATGGCTTTCAGTGACCTCTGACAATCAGTGCCGGATTAAACAAACACGTGCTCTGTGAAAATTTACAGGCAAATTAAGGAAGGAGGAAAGGATAGAAGGAAAAAAAGGACGGAAGGACAGAAGGAAGGAAAGAAGGAAAGAAGGAAGGAAAGAAGAATGGAAGGCAGGCCCACAATGAATTTTTCTTTTTAGAGCTTTGATTGTAACAAATTCACTCAAAACTTGTCCTCTTCTCACTGTCCATGCTGGGAGCCCATGCAAGAACAGAAGAAGTTGCATCCAGCCTTTACCTGTCAGCGTGTGACCAATGCTCCAAGACAAGTCCCAGTATTCATTAAATATCAGCAAAAAATTATGGCAGGTATAAGCATAATTTAAATCATTTAATGCCCTGCAATTTATGCCAAATAACGAAGAAGAATATAGCGTGATGCCAGTTCTTCTGATTAATGCGATCACACTTTACATTTCTTCAGAGCTTCTCCTAATGAAGGGCAAGCAGAAATTCCCCCCGCTAAATACTTCCCAGCTCTGCTTTACTTTCTAGTGCTTTCCCTTGCAGCGCACATCATTCATTTTGCTGAGCAACTGCTTTCACTTCTATTATGCAGCTATTAATTACCTAGCCCTAATGGCAAGGTGACAGTGCATTGCATCGCCATCAAGAAGAGCAGATCAGAAAGTTCAGGAGGAACAGGATCTTGAAAAAAATGGACGTTTGCATCAACATCTTCTCAGGGGTAACTGTGCATGGCAGACGGATGCCCATGCCCGAATGGCCAGGGCACAGGTGGGATGGGGGTGCTGGTCCCCGGCCATTCGGGATGGGTGAAGGAACTGCTCTCCTTGCTGCCCCAACTGCGTGGCTGGGTGAGGGTTGCTTGACAGGCTTTCTGGGGACAGGGAGGGTAAGAAACAAAGAGGCAGGGAACCCCAAAGGTCCTCTGGAAGGGAGGGGAAGGAGGCACACTCTCCTCTTCTCGTCACATCTGCAGACAGATGTTCTCAATATCCCCAGCTCTGAAGGGTAGGAAGTGGTGAGCAGAACTTGAGCAGCTTGGGTACTCTTGGCCAACGGTGCCGGGCTTTTTTTTTTTGAAACTTTCTAAAGGCCTAAAATGAATAGTGGTTTTAGTGGGATTCAATCTGTCCCCAGCATCTTTCCCTCACTTCGGGATCTGCTTCCTTCTGCACCCTGAGGACAGGGCCCAGACGAAGGAGAAGAGGGCTGGTCTCAAAACGACACTGAGCGAAGCTAAAGAAGACTCACCAAAAACCCACACCTCAGATTTAGACCTCGCACATTTTCAGAGCAGCTGTTACAGGGACCAACAGACTCGCGTGCTTCTATTCATCCCCTACAAGCACTTTCCTCTTTAAAGGCATCTGGGGTCTGTTCTGCCTTCGTCGTGCGGGGATTTATGTACGTTGCTCCCATTAGTGTTAATGGTAGTTAGACACATACAGCAATTTCTCTCACGCTTCAGGAAGAGAACAGAGCCTTATGGATGAAAAGTTTGCTATTAAGGATTCTTAATACAATGGAAACATTCTGTCTCTTTTAATTGTAATTTACTTCTAAGTGTAACCGCTCTGGGTTGGGAAAACCAGGATTCAGTCCAATTCAATTATGCAATTCTTGCCACCTGGTAAGCCTTGTTATTTTATAAAGAGTACTGTAGTAGAACTGGCAGATTCATTCATGTTCAGAGCGTAAGCGCTGTATACTGTGTAATCACTGGCTCATAAAAAAGAGCGCAACGCGAAAGTCAACCGCTCAATTATAATGCAATCTTTAAAAAAGAAATATGCAAAACCGGTAGGCGAGATTCATCTTTGGTTCAGCTGTTTTATGATTATAAGTTCACTGTGATCTTTGCTTTGCAAAGCTTTTCGGCGCAGGCTCAGCCTCGAGTTAAAACCGAGCGCGGCACACACCCCGGTTCGCTCCGGCGCGCTTCAATCGATCAGCACCCACGTCCAGGCGCCGGCTGATAATCTCCATCCACAGGGCACTGATTGGAGGGGACGTTAAATCACGGGGATCCGGGAAGAGTTTTATTGGGCTAATGCACATTCACTCTGACTTAGCTAATGAAGCTGCAACGAGATAATACAGGAAAGGAAAATATGGCCCCGGCGTCTGGGAACGCTTTCATTAGCAGTGGCAGACGGGCACCTGACAGCTGATCAAAACCCCGCGCCACCCGCACGCAGCGGCATCCCGCCGCGCGTCCCCGTCCCCGCGGGCTAATGAACTCCGCCGCGTCCCACCGCGCTCCGCTTTCCTCGTCCCTGCTAAAAACCCTGAGTACTGGCACAGCCACCGCAAGCATCGCTCGGCATCGCCCACAGCCATCCCCACATACGTGCAGAGGCAAAGGGAGCTCTTTTGTAAAGGTGAACCGCGGCAAGAGGGCATGTAAAAGGTCTTTTTTTTTTGCAGCAAATAGTTAATAGGTATAGAAAAGTAGCGGGACTTGCGGGTGGAACAGTTTTAATCTACCCAGGGCAGTAAGTGTCTGAGGGAAAATCTCCCTTTGTCTTCAGCAGCTTTGGATTAAGCCCTAACAATCCGCTTTGCCTGTAGCACACAGCTACCAGAAGTCAGACGTTCAAATGGGACGGGTCGGAGCACAGAACCAGAACTTTCCGACAAGCACCCAAAGTTCCTATAACAACGCCCCAAAACCATAAACAGAAGTTTAATTACTAGTTTTCTTACTAATTTACTAGAAAAAAAAAAAAAAAGGATCAAAACTTTATTTTGCAGTTATCTTTTTCTGGATTTCTGTATTCCAAGACGAGTCAAAATTTGCTGTTGGCCTTCAACACTTTGAAAACCTCCAGGGATCGGCCAGCTCTGCCAAGGGAGGACAGAGGCTCTCTCTGCCTCCCGTTGCCATTGTCACCGCCGTCCCTTGGCCTCCTTCCATCGCTTTCCAAGCCCTCTTTCCAAGGAGCTGAGCTTTCAGACAGCACTGGATGCGACTCTCCCTCCTCCCCAGCACGGACCCAGGGTCTGCACAAAGGAGCGGGACGAGGGACACGGCTTTCAGCAGCCAAGACGGGTTTTGCTAATTGCACGAGTGCTGGGGACTCCCCACCTGACAGCTCGGCATCCCTGGTACCAAGGAGAGGATGTTTTGAAATCCTGCACCTCGCAAACAGGAGTAGCACAGCCCAATCATAAAAATGTAAAGTATTAATTAATAGTATAACTCAAGTTTGTATTCTAGCTCGGACATAATGAACCTGCCAATTTTGATTGCAAAGTGAAAACTCATCTCTTTATTTTGGACAAATAGGGTTAAGCTTCTTAAGCAATTCTTTGTTGTTTTGACTTCAACAATTTATGCAAATGAGATGTTAATTAGGGTAATTGTAACTTAAATTATGCTTGTGTAAACCTCTCCATTGGTAGGAAAGTGTGGGAATCCAGACAACTGGTATTTAAAGCAGCTGTACTAACTCACTTCTGAAAGCAAAGCATACCAAGATCACTTTCATGTCTTTACAATTTGTTTTTATGAGGTGATAACATTTTTACAAATACCATCATTTTTGCTTTTTTATATTGTAAGTGACAGTCTGACATTTTACAACTGGCTTATTGAAAACAAGAATTGAGCACTCTCGCTGTAACGGACATTAACTGCTCAATAGAGATTCACATGCTAATGAGGTGAGAGGGGCTCCAGAAAGTTTTGATAAATGCGACACACACTCTAACTAGCAGTGAATGTGAGTTGACAAAGAACATCTACACCAGGGTTCAATAAAATGTAACCCTTTAAATTAATCATACTGGCAGTATTTAATAGAATGCACAACAATCTCTTTTCTGATGGCTATAAAGCAGAAGAAATGCAAAGTCTCGACAAATGAAAGTTCCCACATTTCCCTCTTCACACTGCTACTTTCATTTGAACTTCTACAATTGTTAAAAAAGAGGTAGTTACTGTAAATAACAAAGTAGGAGGTTTAATTGTTTCCTTCTTTTAAAGCAGGATGCTTTTCTTCACATTTATTTGTCTGGATTCCATTGAGCAAATACCCCGACCCCTAAGATTTATCATAAAAAGCATAACCAATTGTGCTTGGAAGAAAATTTAAGGAAACCATGTTGCGAGAGAGGCTTAAATGAACGTTTTTTGCCGAGCCTTTTTTCAGCCCAGCTTAGCTGTTTTTCCTTTCACTAATTACAGAGATAACTGGAAGGAAATACACTGTCACAGTTGATCAGAAGCAGAAAGTGAAGTTCAGGGGCACAGCCTGGACACTTTATTCACACCAAACCCCCAGGACTGTGCCGAGATTTTATCCGATGAGAGGCAAAACCGGAACTTGATCTCCAGCACCAAAGGAGGGGAGGTGTAAAATTTTTCAGCCAGGTTTCTCTAAGTTTACTTCTTAACTGCCTACTCTGCAAGTCCGCCACGTTCCCGACCACGCTGACCACTACACACGAGCGTTGCAGGATCCCAGGAAGCAAAAGTGTTCCAAAGATCCTCGCAGCTCTCGCATCAGCACAGTGCACTAATGTGTTATTTCTTCTTAAAGTGACAATCCCTAATACCCTTTTTGGGTTTAGCCCGTTTTAATCTTGGCAGGAAGTGTAAATCTGTGCACTCAGCAGCATTACAGGCTTGCTGGCTGTCAAAATTTTGTCTCAGCCAATGCTTGAGTGGTATTCTTGTCATTTCACTGGGGTAGGAGACTTCTCAGTCTGACATGCAGAATCTCCCAAAGTAGCATGGTATGCCAAAACGCGGGCAAACTTACCCTACTAACTGAATTTCAAGTCATTTTGGTAACTCCTAGACTGACAGGGACCTGCTCCTACAGCAACCGCTGCGTTCCTACATGAAACCAAGCAGCCCATCGCCAGCAGCCTCACAAACGCAGCTGGATGGGCAGAGAAAGGAAGTATCTGTGAATGAACACAGGAAAAAAAAAAAAAGAGAAAAGAAGCACCACCCATCTCCCCAGCAGCTTCAGGCTTTATAAGCTTACTCCAGTACATTTCCAAACTGATCAGCAGCTCCTGCTCACCCCGTGAGACTGCCCATTTAGACACATAGCCGTGCTCTCCAAGCGAGAGGTGTCGGTGGCTGTTCAACTTCTTTCTGTGCAGAAATTGTGAGTCTCGAAAAATGAGCAAGTAGAGAGAGAAACGCGTGCTGCAGTTCAGAAATGGCCATTTAGCCAAATTGCATACCTGTGCTGTGTCAGCTATATGGTAGATTCATCTCATTCCATTGGTCTAATGGATAGCAATTGAATTTAATTAGCAAAACTACTTTGACTTAGTCTCATACTGTGCTGAATGTAATGAAATCTTTCTCCTCTCTCTTTTTTTTTTTTTTCTCAAATAAAGAATGTCCTTAACTGCATTCCACTGTTAGAATATTAAAAGCTATATATGTTACTCTTAAGGACAGAGTACAGACATCCCCTTTCACAGGCTTTAGGTTTAGTTATTGTATTACATAACATAAAATAATTAAAAAGATACTTCGATAGTTACACACAGTATAAATTCAATTACCGCGATGTCTCCATTAAAAGCACTTTTATAGTATGAATAAAATGCAAATCCTCTTTATGGATCAATACCAGAAACATAATTCTAAGCTTCATCCTGAGAAGGAAGTTAGCCTTAATAAATCATCCTCTTAGGTTTAAAAAAAAAAGTTTCAAAGACATGCATTTGAAGGCATTTCTTTAAAGCAGGCGGTACGCTTTGATTCCTTCTGGGCGCGATTTAGAGCCCGTGAGCGCGGAGCTCCCGATGCTGCGGTGAGCAGGGCTCGTGCTCCTGCCGGGCACAGGCTCCCGATGCCGTGCAGAGCTCGCCAGCGAGGCAGATGCCCAGGAGAAGGGAAGCCACTGCCGTGCTAACCCTCACTGTAGCCACGCAGCTCCGCTTGGACTGATTCAGTGGACGTGGCCGCGGGAAGCTAGCAGAAACGCGTCTCCCCTAAATACGGAGCAAAGAACAGAAATTCCCCTGCATGGGTTTGGAGGGAATGTTGCTACCAGGCCTAACTTTTGCCTGGCCGGGCACAGCCAGACAAGTTCCTATGATTGATTATGGTGGTATCTCTGTATCTCTGACTTTGAACCATAACCTTTCTTGCGCACAATGACAGTTGGGACCTACCATTTGCCATCTGTAGAGATGGTGGGGGAGAGAAGGACTTTGCTTACATTAATCAACCAATTAAGAACAGACTTAAACAAAACACTAAAGCATAATAAAAACCTGACTGCTTAATAGCTTTCCACTTTTAATTGTTCCCTTCCTGTCGGCTGCTCACGGGCGCAGCACCACCGGGGCCGCCGGAGGGGACAGGGCGGCTCGAAAGGACGCTGGGGGTCCTCTGCTGGGCAGGACCAAGTCCCCTGCAGTGGGAAAAATGAAAGTCCTCGTCTCCGGCTGAGGAGCTTGTTTTGTTGGCAGCAAGGCCAGGTCTGAAGCTGGGCTGGGACCATCAAGAAGTATGGCAGTGGCACCTACAGCAGCGACTGGTTGCTCCTGCCTCCGTGGTGCCCACCAGCACAACCCTTAGGAGGCCTTCTGGACTTCTCCACTTAGTGAAGCTATAGAAGAGGACGAGTTCATACTGGTGAAAAACAAAACATTTATTAGAAGGAATCAACTCGAGGCATTTCATGCGTGCCCAGGTATTTCTAAGTTGGCCCTTCACCATGAACTGCAAGTAAAATGGTCTGGTCTGTTTTAAAGAGGTGAAGTAAACTTAGGGGCAAGGCGTAAAAAAAAATATAAATGACTCGAGATCTGATCAGCTGAGAAAATGTACAGTGTTACAATAAAAATGTGCTGCAATAAAAATGTTTTTGTGCTATTAAATAATTGAAATACGGAACAAATTTGCAGAGGTTGGCCAAGACGGTCTCTTCAGCCCCATGCTATACGTCTCTTTGTCTATTGTTCTTTTTAATACATTGCATCTGTAAAAAAATTACAACCTACTTTGCACGATTACTGCACTGAAGTCCCAAGCAATCTATCAAGTTGTCATACATTTTCTTCACGTTAAACCTTTTTAAGTCTTTCTTTTTTTCCACATTTCAAGAAAATGCGAAAGAAAATTTACTTGGCCCAAAAAAAAGCCACACTGAAACGTGTCATTCATCAAGCCTGGTAACAAGACATGTTTGTGATAGCATGTCAGGAGAGCAAACAATCCCCGAAGTAGCAGCATTAAACTTTTGGACGGTTTTTAAATCGACAAAATTGAGAGCGCAGAGGAACCTGCAGCCAACAGGTCTTTGGAAAAATTCCCTTTGGACACGATCCTCTTATGAGGGTTTCCTGAACCCCCTTTTGGCAGCCCCGGGTGCCCCCACCAGTGCTGCAGTTGCCGGTGCTCTACCCACGGCCACCAGCCCTGGCCTCCCGCTGTCACTTTGAATTTGCCAGGGTAGGGCCGTGCTGGTGGCACAAGGTAAAATAAAATGAAATTAGAAGGTGTTTCACCAGCAGGGCTCTGGGGAGGTGTTTTAGCCCCGCACACCGTGCACGGCTCCTGCATCCTCATCCACCCCGAGCCGGGGCAGCCCCTCTCCATCAGCCCTGGAGCGGACGCTTGTGTCTGCAGACCCGGCATCCAGCACCCCGAGCACGTGGGGAACGGCAGGGACAACGACATCGCTGGGGCTCGCGGGGTGGCCGGACACGGGGCTTGTTTGTGGGAAAGCACGGCGTTACTGCAGGCTGTTTGTTATTAAGGAAAATGCTTTCATCATTGATGGCACCCAGGAGCAACGAGCAGAGAAGCTCGGTACCGGACGGTGAGCGAGTATGTGTAAGGGGAAACCTGCAATTATTTCAGCTGGAAAAGGGATGCAACACCGGCGGAGATTATTTCACTGATTAGTTTAAAAAACCTGATGTTGCTGCCAGGCACCAGTCACTGCGTGTGCCACCACCTTCAGGACTGTCCGGCACTGTAAAACCAAGGCAAAACGTGCAAAGCTTTGCCTTTGGTGGAAGGTTTGAAACGCCGAAGCCTCGCTCCCTGAGCCCGGCTCGCGCCGCTGGTCCCACTTCTTGCAAAACAAAGAAATCTGTGTAGGCTCCAGGAAATCCCATGTGTGACTGTAACTAATTCACGCCCAACCGCATTTGTGGTATTGTGAGGTCTTTGGGACGATCCCGCACCATGCCCAACGTAGTGAAAACCCTGCGCTTAATTATCTTCTTTAATAATTCCGTGGTATGTAATTTATTAAACAGACTCCTTATTTGTAAACAAAATCAGAGCCACAAATGTGTGAAGATCGTCGCACTTCCTGGCTAAATAAGAGGCAGACAAAGAGCCCTAATGATGCACCAAAAATGCTAACCAAAAATGTACTCTTTAAAAAGATCACCAATTTAATGCTTTTTGTATTTCATTTATCAGCCATGTAGTCATCATTCCCCTCCCTACCACCATCTGTACACACTTTCCCAATAGACCATCACAGCTGTCCCGTTTCTCACACAAACAGTACCTTTTATATGCTTCCCAACTGTTTTTAATAACTGTTCTGTGCGCAGCACTGTACTTCCTTTGTTTTCTTTTTTTTTTTTTAAAAAAAAAAAAAGACGAAAAAGAGATATAATCCAAACAAACAGGTCATCACGGCAATCAGTATAGGAAGGCAATTAAAATGTTAAATGCCTTCATGCCCATCGACCCAGCCGAGAGCCGCGCAGGCGGCCCCCGTGCGTCCAGCGTGGAGCTGAAAAGTTCCCTTGAAAAGTTGCTACGGCAAACAAAGCTCGTGTGAAAACACAGGCGAGGCGGCCTGGGAAATCCTTCACCCCTTTTACCGAGGAAATATTATTAACGTTAAGTATTGCTTGTGTGACCACAGAAAGTTTCCTGAGGCTCTTGAAGCAGACTTTCCAACCCCGAGATACTGCCGCCCTGTATTGCAGAGCGGCGTGCACAAACATCTCGCTTTCCTTTCGGACTCCCAATCTTTCCACCCTTTCCGAACGCCCCGTGACTCCTGACTCTGCACCGCCGGCTCTGGCAGCTTCCCTGCGCCCAGCCCTGCTCCTGGCCGCAGCACGAGGGCACCGAACACCCCACCAGCGCTGAGCTTTACCAGTGAAAACTTCACGTAGCTATTCTTGCCATGCTGTCCCACCCCATGGCGTGCAGACGTGCACGGCAAATTGTCCTCAGGTCCCAGCCCTGCATGCAGAAAGGTCCCAGCAAGGGCAACGAGCCCGCATGAAGCTCGTCTGGGGACTCCTTGCTGGCACGAGGACAGAGAACCAAGCCTAGCACCGGGACAGGGACCTCTGCTCGTGCTGTCCCCCTCCCGGGGCTTCGTGTCCTGGCCTGCACACTGCTGGGACACAAAACTTCAGTTTTTTATAGACGGGTTTATTACTAAAGGCCGTGCATGCAGAAAACAACTGGTTCACTCTCAAATCTCCATCGTGATTTTGAGCTCTAGCTTTTGACCAGAAAATGAAACCGTGTCCCTGTTTAAAGCAGGCTTTGAGTGGATTATTTCACCTATACATCACGCTCATGTACTGATACTAGAAAGAGCAGACGTCTTGAGGATGCACTTTCGAGGTGCGGGTGTCCATCCCCAAACTACACTGAGCTCCCTGGCTGGCTGTTTGTAACTGCATCTGCCTAGGAACAACCCAAATCAGAACTGTTGAAGCTGATGTCCTTCTCTACGGGAGAAAAAAAAAAAACAAAACAAAAAACAACAACAACAACAAAACACACACACATCTTGACCACAAAAATCCCACTTCTTACCCAACTGCCCTGTATTTTTTCTAACTGTTCCAGCAATACCCAAGCTATACTTGCGAGGGTTTGGCTGCTATCGAGGTTGATCCCCCCACAGCCAGGCAAGCTGTTTGTGGAGTTTTAAAATAAAACACTGCAGGATTTACTTTCTAGCTCTGCAACAACTCCTTTTAACTTTTTAACAGAGAAACAAATGTAGATTGGTTTGTTGGCTATTTTAAATGAAGTCCTCATCGCGTCAGGAAAAGTCCTTGTCATCACACAATACAAGCATTGCAGTGGCTATCTCTCCCTAAAAGGGATCACTACACTAGCTGTGCTTTAGAAAAGCATCCTGATACAAAGAATTCATTCTTCTAATTTACTTGAAACTACACTGCCTTAAAAAAAAAAAAAAAAAAGGAGTGAATTAAATTTAAATTTTACCCTAAGTTTCTAGCATCACTGAGGGATTTGGCTGTTTCCTTCCATATCAAATTAAAGCCGTACTGGGTAAAACGATCAGACAAGAATTTCAGTGAATATCCTTAGGATGAAATCTGATTGACAATGTATTTCTGTATTAAAATCTCCAGTAAGTGTTCATCTTGACAATACACGTAGTAACTATCTAACTTATCTTTTGATACCTTCACAGGGGTTCATCCCTGTTCATTCAGTGCATTACAAGGTATTTTGTAACACATGTACTGGCTTTAAACACAAAAATATTCCGACGGCAATTTAACCAGACGCGCTGTTTATTACAAAGCTCATGCAGCTCATTATCTGTACCTCACACACAAGACTAAATCTGTAGACGCAGAAAAACACAACATGAATAAAGCTGTCTCAACACCCCACTTTGCATTCAGTTCTTTGCCCTGAAATCTTCAGCAGGCTGTGGAAACCGCCTGCACTCACCCTGCAAACTTCCCTTTTGCCCACGGTCCCAGTTCAGGACTGGCCCAAGCCCAGAGGACTGTATGGAGATGCCTCCCTGTGCAATATTTCCTGAGCTTGCAATCGCATTTTGCACCGAGGGATGGTGCCTGCAGGCATCCCAGGCTGATGAGCACTACTGCACTCCCATGTACCTTAGTGTGGGGTGATGATGGCTGGGACTCAAAGGGATATATGCATCACAGAGGATGGTGCAAAGCGGGTTTCACTCTTTGTTTAGATACTGATGCTATGAGCACGTTATTAATATGACAAATGGATGGAACCAAAGAGCAGGAAAAATAACTACATCTCTGTGGTCACGGCACAGTGCCGCAGTGGCAGGGTCAGGAGGATTTGCTGCAACCTGCAGCTCTTGCAGGCAATGTGGCACTGGTTTTACGTCCCATGGAAAGGTGTGATCCACCCGCAAACACACAGCAAGCCCTGCCCCGGAGCCTGCCGCAGAACCGTGCATCACTGGCTGGGGTCTCAGAGAGCACAAAGTCACTGGTGCCACTGGCCCGGCATGCAGAGCCCCGCAGCATCGGCCAGAGTGAGGTGAGAAGGGCAGGGCAAAACCACCCCCTGGTCCCCCCCAGGTAATACTGGTGGCCTTCCTGGTGTGCCCGCTGGGCGTCCTGCTGGAGGACACCTCCATGACACGTCCTCCTGTGCACAAAGCACTCACACAGCGGTAGTTTTGAATGACCTTTTTACACCATCAAAAAATCTGGAGCACCAGCAAGTTTTAAACCGTTGACCTGACCAAACAGCCATCAGGTACCAGGCTCGCGCAGCTCTCTCCAACGCCATCAGCTCACCTGGCTGAATAATCCTGCCTTGGAAACCCACCAATCCAATGATAATTCTGTGATTCACTACAGATATATCTCACCCCAAAACATGAACATGCTGAAACATCCAATCATGTTCTGGCACGCATGCAAAAAAAAGCCCATGGCAACAAAGACGACAGCTTGCCAATGGCAGCTGCTGCACGCACACACAAAATTAAACTATATTCTTCTGAAAAGGGATATTATTATGGCATTTGTTTCCCCTCACCCATCACCCTCACCCATTCCCTCACAAAATAAGGGGGAAATATCAACACATATCACACATTAGGAGAGAAGGACAGAAAAAGAGAGAAACGGGCACTGCCCTTAGGAGGAATGGGATGGAAAGCACGGTTTTAACAGCAGATCCAACTGGGTGGATTGGGGCTGAATATACAGAGCTACTCTGAAATATCAGCTCACCTAAGAGTGTTGTGTTATACACGCAAGTACAGTGTTCAGCCTTTATATTGCAAGGAACCTGGGGAGGCCCACGGACGCTAAAGTTCAGTAAGTTTGGTCAAGCTGGCCTTCAGCTATAACACAAATCTGCAAAAGCACGCATGTACATGAAATAACATCTGACAATATTTATCTTGCTTCCTTTCTGTGGTGTTGGCCCCATCTGATGCCTGCCATGCTGTTATGCAATGCACGAGATAGCCGTCTCCTCACTTGTGAAGATAAATGTCATATCGGACCTCTGACATCATGTATTCTCCAAGTAATTATTTTTGATATCGTAAGAGTTACACAGGGTGCACAATAAAATTAAAAAGTAGAAAGCAAGGTTAATAAGATTATCATGTTGGTATAATAGGTAATGCATTTTGCAGTATATCCTTAAATCTGCCCTCTCAAAACATAATTAAATAACTGTGATTTATATTTTAAAGGAACGCAGACATGCAGTATATCCTCCTGCCCACATATGCTAATTGCTTTCAGCCCCAAAATCACACAGTTGTTTGCAGCTTTTTAATCCTCATGTGTAAATAACCCGATCTGGGTCCAAGTTATGAACAATGAAGTCCAGGAAACTTTCAGAATAGCATGTCATTAAATCTGTCTTGATCTTATCTTGCTAATCCGATGGCACGGATGTGCACCAAAGCCCACGGGGAAGAAGAAATGCCTGCCCAGGGCCCTCTGCACCAGCCCGAGGGCCACCTCGCCAGGTGGACACGAAGGGCCTGGAGAAGACAGAGGCACCCCCAGGAGGAACCCATGGAGGTACACCCTCAGGACACCCCTCCCGGGCCTTGCCAAAGGACCTGCGTGGCCTGAGGGGGTGCAGGGACCATAGGCAACACAAGTCTCCACGTTTGGCTACGGGCACTTTTCCCGAATGCGAAAAAGCAAGCGACCAGCCTGCCAGCTCCTTTTCCATAGGCGCGAGCATGCAGGACAGACCCAGCTCTAAAAAGAGCCTAAGATTTGCAATCTTTTCTCAAAAATCTAAGGTTTCCCTAAGCTCCAAGAGCCTCGGTGTGCAGGCCAGCCCCAGCCCACCTTCCCCATCCAGCGGGCAAAGCCCAGCTCGACAAAAACAAAGCAAGCCTGCTCCGTTCTCCATTTTGCACTCGCACACCCGAGCCTGGCACACAAAATGGAGGCCCCCATGCACCTCGCGGGCATGGACCTGCCCCGCGACAGCCATGTCCTCCTGCTGTGTGCCTGACTGCCAGGCCTCTGCACGGGGCTGAGCTCGCCCACCCAAACCCATTCCCTGACACACACGTGGAGCCACAGGGCTAGAAAGGCTCCCCAAAAATATATAAATACACTGCTATCTCTTCCAGCTGGACTACAGTGTGGTGAGGGGACTCACCGGACTGTCACACAAAATGCTCCCACCCAATAAGAAGTGGCTCGGACAAAGTTCCCCTGTACATCGTGTGTTATCGAGCTATCTTTTTGGTGGTTACCATTAATTAACAATAACCACAGATAAAATGCATGAAGTAAAGAACACCACATGGACAGAAAAGCCAAAGCGATTCAGCCCCACCAACAACTCTCCTCTACCCAGAGTCCTCGCCATCATAAGGAAACACACAGGGTCGGTTGCTGTTAGGAGGCTAAAATAATTTGCCCTGAATTTACAGCCTGTAATTTAATCTGCGGCTCAAGCTCCTGCCCACGCTGGGCTGAGCGGCGGCGGGGGCAGCGCCGGACCCACGGCCCTGGGCAAGGACGCCCCAGCAGCAGCCCCAAACAGGACGGTCCCTGAGCCCCCACAGCCGACACCCCCGGGGGGCCGTGCTCTGGGGTGCACATGGCCAAGCACAGCCCCTCGGAGGAGGGCTGAGGGTTGTGAGAGCTGGGTTTTGTCTGCTGGTTGTGGCTGCCTGGGCCGCTACGTGAAGTGGAAGTGCTGAGGGGAGGAGGAGCTGCAGAGCAGCTCCAGGCAGGCAACGCGAGGGATGCCCTTTCCTTTACATCCGAATGGAGAGAAACATTGAAAATACATAATCATAATAATAAATAGTGGGTTTTATGAACAATTAGGATTCCAGTGTCTCTTTGAAGGGTTTGAAAAGCTGACATGATGTTTTGGGTTCTCCAGATTCAGCTTTGAGGCCTCAACCAAGAGAAACATTCAGCCCCGCTGTGTACAGCAGTGACCACAACAAAGATTGTGGTTTCTCCCACACTCGCCTTAAATAGATCTAAATTAATGCTATTCATCATTGGGTGGAAAAGAAGGGAAATATAAAAGTGCAGTCGCTTGTAGACAAGCCAGCAGCATTGGGTAACTCTCTCACCAACACACAAACCTCACTGCTCCGTATGTGCCGACTTCCATCCAAGGGCTTCTCCCAGCCCTGCACCTCCAGCCCCGCCTGGGCAGGAAGGCACGGAAACAGCAGGCCGTTCCCAGCCTAACCCATCACCTGGAAAACATCCTGGGCAGATTACACATGTCTTCATCCAGTGTTTATTTGTTGTTGCTGTTGTTGTTGTTGGAGAAAGGGGAAAGCTAAACCACATGACTGAACTCCTGCCAGGGGTTCGTGATGGAGCAGACCGTCCTGACTGCCGCACCAGTTAGTGTCCGCATTATCACGGATACTCACCGGCTCGGTTACAACGGCACGGGGAGCGCAGTTGTCCCGACCTAAATCCTGCTTCTGTCATCTCCTGCCCTGCAGAAAGCCGTCAGCCCCACTCCCCGAAACAGAACGTGTCGATAGATGGAGATATCTTTCTGTGCCACGCAGGGTGTGTAATTGCCGTGCAGCTGGATGCGCGCCGGCGATGGGTGGGTACAGGGAACTAGGGGTGCCGAGGAGCTGCAGCTTGCATCTCCCCCATCCACTTCCAAGTGGGGTACAGATGCAGGCTTCCAGCACTGGCATTGTACGGGAACCTTTTACCAGCCTTTTGCAATAATGCAAAATCTGCCTTTTCCTTGAGGACAGAAAAGCTATGAGACAACCTCACTTCACTTTCTTTCTTTAAATTTATACACATCTCACAATGGCCAAAATGAATGGAAAAAAAACACCCTGTGAGCCCCAAATCTCATCTGAATACCAAACTGTTCAGGTTCCCCTGGACATGCACAGGGAGCCCAGCACACAGAACACGTATGAAGTACTTGCTGCAAAGCTGGCTGAACATTTTTCGGAAAAAGTAAATGCAATCCGTGTGTTCTGTAGAAATGCACAGGGACTATTAACATCACAAACAAAACTTTAAAGACCGTTTCTGATGTATGCTGGAACAGCCATGTATTGGAATTATGCTTTCAAAAGCCTTCTATAAGAAGGAAATGTCACGGATGCTTTAAAAGTCTTCAGATACGTGTAAAAACAACATATGTATTACATATTATCTTCACAGAACAAACATCATTTGAAATGTGCCCCTTTTTAACTACCATTATGAGCTGTCTAAAGAGCATTTTGGTTGAAACTTGGGAGGAAAGGGGAAAAAAAAAAAAAGCACTGATCTTACACCTGCTCTTTAGCAGTGGGAAGTGGGTTCTCAATCTGTTAACATGACCATCTGGCCAATCTGCATATCACGGCTATCTGGATTACTGTATGAAGGAATGACAATAACGTAGCCAAAACAAAAGTAAAATGCATCAAAAACTAACAGTAGCGCGGCCCTTTTGATTTTAAATTAAATAATAAATGTGCTATCACAGCAAAGCGAGGAAGTTATCTAAATAATTAAAAATGAGCCTCCGCTACGGCGTAATTAAGTAAACAATATGGTGTGCGTTCTATGTGAGCCGGCAATAGTTTCCACAGCCGAACGCCAGACTTTTGCAAAGCAGATCGCAGGAGCTGGAGACGCTGTGATAGCTCTTTCCGTGATGTACGGTATTGTCAGAACACCTCTCACACTGCTGCAACGCGCCGGACCGGCTGCGACTATTAGTAGGATTAATGCAGCAACAATCAATAACAATTGTACTAAAAGATTACGGTGCAAAGTGTGATGTACCTTTCGGACGCGGAGCTAAGTGATGCCTCCATGGGTATTTTGACTATCTGCAGTTGTTTGCTTTATTAACCAATCTTCACGTTATTTCTACCGGGGCATCTTTGTGATGGTCCAAGTAGAAATATTTTAAATCTGCCACTTGAAACATCAAGTGGGCCTGCCTAAAGTTCAAGGTCGTGTGTTATATACTATTACCCAGGCAATTGGCCATAGAGCATATTTAGACCCTAAGTAAATTTTCACAGTCGCAGGAATAAGGCTGACTTCTTGCTTCTTCTCTGACTCCTGTTCTAAATATTAAGAGAATCAGAAAAAATAGCTCATTTAAATAAAAAGCCATTCCCCAACTTTACTGAAATTTCAGGTTTTTAAACACCTGTCCAAAAGATTAAGAGATTTTCTCCGCCACGGATATGTGGCTAGCTGAACTCTCTCCCAAAGCACGTAATGAGGTCTGTCAAAAAAAAATAAAAATAAATAAATAAATAAATCAGGCATCGCAGTGTCAATTCCTGTCGCCTGCCATCCAGCTCTGCCCACTGATGGAGTCTCTAAAAACTGTGACCTTTCACAAAATTTAACTACTTCCATTGCGAATCTTTCCTCCAATCTGATCACATTAGCAGAAGGAACTCCAAAGCAGTAAAAAACTCCAGAAAGTTCTCGGTTGAGTGCCTACTAATGAACAAAGGTTAACTTTATCTAAAAGGTCAAATGCCTGGTGGCTAAGGTTGTGACCTTAACAACTTAAATTGTGACCTTGCCACGTGCCTAGTATATTGTAGATTCTGATACAGATCATCTGGTAAAGGACTGGCCATAAATTAGCTTTACTGTTTGACTCCCACAAAGAAAACGGTTTGCCACAATGGTTTCCAACTTGTCATTTGATACAAGCGCAGAATAAGTGAAAACTAAAAAGCAAACCCAAGTTTAGGGTATGAAAATGCCGCCTGCTTTTAGTTAAGCAGATTAGAAACTGCAAACTGAGAGCAATACTCTAAATTTCAATACATTTTTTGGTCAACCTCTAATTCACAAAACACCGATCTTCTTTTCCTTTCCTCTCCTTTCCTTTCCTTTTTTTTTTTTTTAACAAAAATGACATGTAGTTTGTGTATTTGCATATTTCTGTTTTCTCTTTCTAGCCAGTTCTTAAAGAGAATAATTGATTTCAGTAGCTTTGTAAGAAGCACCATTTAAATCTGAGCACATGTGTTCTCTTACAGATGATAGTGCCTACTGAAGAAAAAGCGTGGATTCAAAGCAATAATTATCGTACATGTTTAGAAGGAAAGGGAGATCTCACTGCTGAAGTCATCTCGAATAAGGCATCTTGGAAAAGAATGCTCCCCCCAACAAAAAGAAGAAGAGGGGAAAAAAAAAAAAAGGAGAAGAAAAAGAGAAGCAAGCACTATGGGTGAAAAGGTCACAATGGTTTTGGCACATATCTTCAAGCACGTTTTGGAGTCTGTGCCTCCTGCCAATACTGGCAACTTCTCAAAACTTTTAAGGAGGTAAAAACATTGTTTAGTGTTTACAAATCTTCTGTACTATAGCAGATGCTTGTCAAATCCGCTATATGTAAGTTGACCAGCCTACCTAATATCTGTGCTGGCGACATCCTCCCCAGAGCTAACGGGTCCATACATTTCTGGAGGCAGCTCTGATGGAGTTTGAGACAAAGGACCCTTAATATTTTTCTTTTGTAATTTTCCTGTTGCGCACACGGCACAAGCTGCCATTACTGCGGGTCTGCGGGAACCAATGGCTGGCAACTTGGCCAATGTTCAGGTGTAACAAAGACTGCTGGGATACATCGGAGGGGGGAAAAAAGCGAGGAAAAAGGGAAAAAAGAAAAGGTAGCCTACAGATGATGCTTCCAGCACACCTCTGTGAAGCGACACAGGCGACGGCTACCCTGTGCTACTTTCTAAAAAATCGCTCTGTCCCCCTCAGCGGCGCGGTGCCGCAGCGAAGCCGCAGCACGCACCAGTGCGCTGCGAGCACAATGCGCTGCGAACAGGCAGCAAACAACAGCCAAAATATGAAGCGGCGCGGTCTGCACAAGCAGGTTTGCCGCCTGAACAAAACCGTGAATCTCCACGGGGAAAGATCTGAAGCCTCACACCAACTTTCTACGGCAAACAGCTAGCCCGGAGAACAATTAGTGCAATCACTGCCTGTTGACAATGAACGCAGAAATAAATAAGAGTTCGCTATCAAGGCGAGTGTTTGCCAACAGCACGCTGATAAGATGGTATATCCCTAATCACAATATTGAACTTTTACAACGTCTCTCGCCTGACTACTGCAACAGGAAGAGAACCCTCCGGTCCCTCGCAGCACTCACACTACTGTATTTTCCCTTTTCTCCCCATCCCGTGTCCCTGGGAGCTTCCCCGCAGGCTCACCCCAGACCGCTGCTTTCTGTTGGCACCTCCTGCCCTTTGCAGCAGGCTGCTCCGCATTTAGGAAACACAATACGGACCGGCACTTACCGGCCCCGTGCCCTAAATAAACCTAACCAGCAGAAAGGTGGCGGTGCCCGGGCTGCCAGCACGGCTCTGGGCACGGAGGCGAGCAGGGCAGCGAGCCCCCCCGGCTCCTCGGCTGGGGCCGTGCCCGCCACCCTCTTCTCCCTTTGGTTAGCCACGATCGGTAATCCTTGCTCCGGCATGCCACGTAATAAATCGCAGAGCAAATAAATCCCTTTCCACAGTATTTGCCTAGCTCCCTTCTGCCAGAAACGTGCACTATGATTTAACCGCGTCGCACCTAAGTGCAAAGCAAATCTGGCAGCTTATCGGAGGGAAATGGCACGAGGATGCTCGGAAGTCCTTCCCGAGCGCAGGCTGCGTCAAGAACATTGCAGCTGCACGTCTCCACGAGCACCACAGGGATCCCGTGCAGAAAACTTCGGGATGCTCAAAACTTTCTATGCTCCCCTTCAAAAAAATGTGGTGTCGGAAATGCCAACTCCCAGTGCCGCAATTCTCTAAGTTTTCTTATAGATAAATATTTATATATACATGGCCTGCACAAATATGATCCCACCCTCGCCCCTCTTCTTTGTTCTCTCAGCCTGCCCAACCCCTCCACTTGCAGGTCAGCCCTACATACATCCTACATACATCCCATACAGGAAGACCAGGGCCTAGCACTCCACACGCTCACATTTTTCTGCAATACAATCACTCAAAGGACATACAATAGCACACTCTTTTATCCCGCCAACCCATTGCACATCCTCTAACACATCGAGGCAACCCCCGGGCAGGCTGAGCTTGGTGCTGGAGGCCCCAGCATTTTCAGTTTCATCACATATCAAAACACTTCAGCCCTCCCCATGCACAATGTTACCCAACGAGGAGTTTGTTTCAAGAACTGCATGTATTTTTCATGTATAAACTGATGTTTCAGGTTGTGGCTTTTTTTTTTAAGTGCTGTTGACATCGTTGTCCCAAAATGACGACCCCAAATTTGTTTGCGGCACCTTCCAGACTCAGCTGCCTTGGCTGCCTACTGGGGGGCTCTTCTCCCTTTTTTCCCCGTGTGGGGTTTGCATTCCCATGTGGGTGAGGATGCCTGGCAGCCCTGACCTCGGGAACCCCTAGCCCTTTCAGGCTTGATATATACAAAGTTTATTTATACAGTAAAAATTAAAAAATAGATCGTTCTGCATTCCCTCCACCGCAGAAAATAGGAAGCCTGGATAACACCTGAGAAAGGATGCCCCAAAACGCCCAACTGCCGTTAACCCCAGGAAAACGAAGCTGCTTTTAAGCAGCTGCATGAGAAAGGCCAGCGAAAAAGGGCGAATTTGGGGCCGGATGATGCCGGCGGCCACGCTCCCTCCCGCCTCGCGCCGCTCATGCAGCCGTGGCCAGGGCCCGGCACCCGAAACCGCCGAGGCCGGGAGGAACGCGAGAGTTGGAGAAGTTGTATATAAACGCACTTACCTGCTGCGTGCACAAAGTATGCCAAATATAAATCGAGTTCCTTAACAGAAACTCCTATATGGTGGGGCTGTACGCACAGCCCAGGGTTAGAGCACTGTGGGGACTTTACAAGGCGCTCGCCATCAGTACTTTCGAGCGGAATACCTTTAAATAAAATCACCATAACGAGGTCCAACCTCCAGACCTTATCTGCCTGGCGAAGGCAGTCAATTCTTCTCATCTTGCCCTTCTGGTCTGGATTGGAAAGGACGCAACACGGAGGCTTTTTTCCTGTGACTGTGAGAACAAAATCCTCCCGAAATTCAGGCCTGATATCTTTCCGAAGCTTTGCCAGAAGTCTGGATGCCCATTTTTGCTTTACCTCGGGTTTTTCACTTAGCAGTTCGTCCTTCACGGCTCTCTCTTCCTCTTTTGACATGCGTTTCTCATGTTTTTTGAAGTATTTTCTTTTTCGGGCTTGCAGGTTGAACCACGTGTACGCAAACGCTCGGACGTGAGGCAGAAGTGCTTCGATGAAGGGATGAAATTCATCCTGAAAAAGTCACAGAGAAGCGTCAATGTCACGCAAAACTACCAACAAAGCCTGATGAAAGCCTCCAGACGGGGGGAAGGCAAGAATTACGGCCGCGCTCAGCCGTCTCCTCCCGGCCCACCGACGGCTGCCCCTGCTCCTTGCCCCGACCCTCGGAAAAGCGGGCGGCCACTCGAGACGGGGTGGCGATGGAGCAAGGATCGGGCCCTCCTCCTGAACTTCAGGTTTCTTTAAAAAAGGGGAGAATGAGTTAAAAGCCAACAGCCACGCTGCGGCGCGGGGACCTGAGCCCATTCGCAGAGCGCGTATCTCCCTTTGCTCTCTCCCTGACCCCGCTGCTTGCGGTGTAGCCAGCATATGCCCGCCAATTTGGCAAATTCTAAACATTTGGATGCCAATGTTTGTATGGGGAAGTCTAAAGTATAGTAAAACTTTCCCTAAGATATATTTGGAAATAGCAGCGCGCGGTATAGTAACTTGCCGATACAGCTGCATATAGGAATACAATGAAGGGAGCTTTTCTCTCTGTTTCCCAAACCATACAGGGAGAAGAAAGTACCGCAGCCAGTCTGCACATTTATCCCGCCTGCTTGGCAGTCACTAATGTGAAAATCTTAGAAAACACAAAGTTTTATTTTTTTTAAAAAAGTTAGGATTATATTCTGTGAAAAAAAAAATATCTGATATTAAAGCGTATCGAAACACAACAAACTTTCTATAAAATAAAAGGAGACTTGAAAAATCGAAAATTGCGGTGACAGAAAACCTTAGCGTGACTTGTGCAAATAGCTCAAGAATTATTTTTTATTTTTTTAAACATGCTGTGTCACATTTTCACATATTTAAAAAGAAAATGCCGTACTTGGAAAGTTACTTTTGCCATCCAGAGACACTGCTTGTTTTGTGTAACAACGTGTTAGAGATCACCCCCTTTCCTCGACACAAAAGTAATCACGATTAAAATTATGCTGACGTTAAAAAAATGCAAGAAAGACCCCCCTTTCTTTTGTAAAAAAAAAAAAATAAATACAACGCAAAACAATAAACATATACACGTATCACGGTGCACGCGGGGCCGTACAGAGCCTGTGGGGCCTGATCCAGCGCCGCGTGCAGGGCCGGCCCTGCTTCCAGAGGCCGAGCGCCTCCACACCTCAGGATTGGGCCCTCCAGGCGGGGAAAATAAAAGTAATTTGTACAACGTTTCCCCCAGCATGGCAAAAGCCAACCAGTGCTTAATCTTGCAAGACAACACTGGGGATTTTTCAGCTTAACTAACTTTTTTTTTTTTAATTATCCCATGGAGTACGTTTCCTACCCAAATCATTTCAGGTTGTTGTAAATATTACTAAAGCAGACATCTCACGTCCTTTCAATACATTATTTTAACTTACGTTTTGTTTGCAAAAAAATATGAAAAATTGAGAAATCAATAGTAGAAATACCCAGCAGCAAAATTCTGTCGTAATTCAAGGGCTTCTATTGGCCTCCCAAAAGGTTTCACTGCACTTATTCTGAGAGGCCCTAAAATTGTAAATACCTAAATCTATATGTAGTTTTGCAGCATTTATTTTCATTTTAAACACAGATTGTTAGAAACTGCCCCAAATGGCATAATATATTTCATCATAGCACAGCAGCAGCGCGGCAGCAATCAGAAGTACTATGGATGATTATTAAAACCTAAGCAGGTAAAATAAAATAAATCACTCCAATGATTGACACATTCCTTTTTTTTTTCTTTTAACTCCCCTCCTCTACTGGAAAAGATCTTAGTTTCAAATTTCAGCAAAGTTTAGGGAAAAAAAAAAAGAAAAAAAAGATTGCTGCGAGTTTGCAGTCGGTAGATTCGAGAAGTGGGAGAAGGCACAATCAGAGCACATGGAGCTGCTCTCCCCCCCGAGAAAGAGCTCTCGCAGGAAAGAAAGATAAAAACTACAGGTCCCTGCGAGCTATTAAAAATAATAAATCCACATTTCTGCTCCCTCCTGTCCTTCCCCTGCCCCGCTCGGAGGGAGCCACGAAGGAAAAAAGGCCTTTTGTCGAGGCCAAGTTTATCTGCTAAGGTACACACAGCAGACGCTGGACAGACCTACAATGAGGCAGGGGATCGCTTTAAGCATTAATGGTTTCTGAACACGTCTGGGTATATCCTGAAATATTTTAACTTTTCTGCTTTAAGCAGCGCTTTGTCCTGACTGATCTCATGTGCTCGGGACTTTTTTGGCTCGACGCTGGATGCTATCCAAGAGCGAGCTGCTTTAACCTGCGCTAAAGCCGATTTCTACGGCGTGAACCTGAACGGGGAGGTAAAAGCAACACCCGAAGGAAAAAAAAAATGAGAGGGAAAAAAAACTTTTAAAAGATCTGGGGATACAAAAAAGAAAAGAAAAAAAAAAAAAAAGGTATGCTTCGGTGTGCAGCCAGGGTCTGCTCTGAAGCGGTCCCATGGCTGAAGTAAATGAGAAGCGGCGCTGCTCGGCTCGAGGTGAGCACGTCCGTGCCAGGCTCCAATGTGTCTTTTCAAAATGGTGTACGGCGAGAAAAGGTTAATGACTCATAAACAGACTAACTTTCAAACTGTCTTCCTAGACACGGTCCTCTGTAAAAGCGCGCCGCCGAAATCTCGGCGTCGAGATATTAGCAGAGGCGAGGTGGAAATAAAAGCACTCAGGACGGATCAAACAAATTGTGCTGGAAGCGGGGAGGGGGGGAGCGGTTCCTGCACAATACAATTATTTATTTCAGTGTTATTATAGCAAAAAAAAAAAAAAAAGTTTTGGAAATGTGTCAATGCAAGTGTGCTAACAGATGTGCAGACTTGTCTGCAGCCTCGCTACAAAACACACAGATTTTAAGAAACTCGTGCAAAAAGGAGGTGATCTTTGCCTTTCCCCAAGTAAGCTCTAAGGGAAACTTTCAGAGTATTTGATAAAGACATTTGCTTTCCCCCCTCGGTGCCTGGTGGGTCACCTAAAAATAAAAGGCACGGGAAAACTGGCAAAGCGAGAATAAAGAGAAAGTTTTCACTGCGATACTCCCCAAAGTTGGAGGACAGAGCTCCGCAAAGCGCTGCTTGTTCCTAAGCAGCACCTCGAATTTGGGCCGCACGATTCTGCGTCTGCTCGCACCGCAAGTCTCGGCTGCTCTGCAGAAAGGTGCAAAAAAGCACGACAAAAGAGCCCCAAAATCCGACCGAGGAGGCTCGCCATAATGTAACGCTGCAGAGGAGTCTTTTGAAACAATGTATTTGAGCTGATCTTTTTGAAATTAAGCCAGCTACAGCGACCCTTGTTAATATTTTTACAATCCATTTGCTTGTAAATCTATTAGGAGATGTGCATATGTTCCCCAACTCGTCCCTAGATCTGCAGCAGATATGTAAATGGAACGATGTTTAGATTTTCCTGACAGTTGCTACAAAATGCTCATGCCATTTCAGTTACACTGCTTGGATAAATACACTCTTAATTATGATTTCTGTTTGTTTTCCTTTTCTAACCCACTTTCTAAAGCTTTCCCTTTAAATCTGAACCCAAACTTAACAGCAACAAAAAAATCCCCCTTCCAAAACTCCTATCACTAGAAGCTCCTAGGAGTCCCGAAAGGGAAAATAGCAAATTGCTTGCAATTGGCGGGGACTTGCCCCCTTTTTCCACCGAAAATGACAGAATCACCTAACTGATCCTTCCGAGGGAAGAGTTTGTCAGGAGGCCTCTAATCCTCGCCTCACTTTTCCAAATGTGCAACAAGAATGCGAGATTTGCACAACCAGCAGCGCTGCTGGCTTTTGTCTGGGCTTTTTTTTTTTGGGGGGGGGGGTAGGAAAAAAAAATAAAATAGAGGAAGGGGGGGGGGGGGGGGCTGAGACAACGAGCAACGGGCCCGTGGCTTTTATTTTCTCCCCTTCGTGTGCAACTGGGCCTACCGAGGGCGAGGAGCCCCGCTGGGGCCGGGGAGCGGTGGCGATGCTCGGTGCCCCCGGGCAGGGCGCTGCGCTCCCCCCCTGCAGCCCCGGGGCTGTCGGAGCCCGGAGCTGGCAGGGAGAGGAGCGAAGTTTGGCCGGGCCCTTGCTCGGAGCCGCAGCCCCGTGCCCTGCAAAGTGCCCCCCCCCCCGGCCCCGTTTCCCCCCCTGCGGCCGTGAGGCTCCGGGCGGGCGGCGGCGGCTCCGGGCTGAGCGCTGTGAGCGGGGCGCCCCGACGGGGCGGCCTGGGGGGGGGGGGGGGGGGGGGGGCAAGGAGAGGGGGGCCCCCCGAAGTTTGGGCAGCCGCCTGCCCTCTCGCTGCCTTTCCTCGCTTTATTTATTTATTTATTTTTTTTTTCCTGGCCAGAAAGAGCCCGGAGAGGCTTTCTCACCGGGATGTAAAAAAAAAAAAAAATCAAAAAAAAAAAATTCAAAAATATGCATTCAAATTAAATTAGTGAGAATAATGTAGGCAAAAATCTCCTGCAGGAGGAAATAATCTGGGGTTTGAGTCCGCCACAAAGCGTTTCCTCGTTAAACCATTATATCCTGCTAATTGAAGGTGTGCAATTTAGCGTCCTGCAGCAGGGAGCGGGCGGGGGGGGGCGGGCGGCGCTCCGCGGCCGCGCAACCCCGGGGGCACCGCGGGGACCCCCCCCCGGACCCCCCATTCCCGGCCGCAGCTCCCCGCAAACGGGGCCCCGGGGGGGGGGGGGGGGGGGGGGGGGGGGCGCAAAAGTTGCGCCGAGTCCCGCGGGCGGCGGCGGGGGGGAGGCGGAGAACACGCACCCGCACCCCGAAACAAGTTTGCGGGGGGTGTGCGGGAGGTGTGCGGGGGGTGTGCGGGGGGTGTCCCCCCAAAATTGCGCGCAACTCCCCAAGCTCCCCGCGCAGCGCGGCCGCCCCGGGGCCGTGCGCGGCTGCTGCGCGGTGCTCCGCGGGGCCGTGCGGGGCCGATCGTGCCCCGCGTGTCCCGCGGGTGCCCCCCGCGTGTCCCCCCCCCCCAGCCCTTTTCCACACACCCCCCCCACCCCCCCCGGCCGCCCCCGCCGCCGGCTCGTAAACAAAAGTGCGGAGTTCGGGGCGGGGGAGCCGGCGTGTCGGGTGGGGAGGGCAGGGAAGGGAAGGGGAAAAAAAGGGGAAAGGGGGGAAGAAGGGAAGGGGAAAGAAGGGAGGGAGGGAAGGGAAGGAAGGGAAGGGGAAGGGAGGGAAGGAGGGCAGCGGGGGCACCGCGGGGCGCAGCGGCGGCCGGGGCGCTCCGGCGCCGGCATCGATCGCGGATGACCAAGCACGGCGGGGCCGCGGCGGCAGCGGTGCGGGGGGCGTCCCGCAAAGCCCCGCGCCCGCACGGCCCCCCACCTCCCCCCCCCCCCCCCCCCATTAATTAAGCCGTTAATAAGTAGGCGCCATTAGCCATGTGCCGCCGCAAATGGCCGTGCGGGGAAAGGGGGTAAGGGGAGAGAGAGAAGAGGGGGGTGTGTGTGTGGGGGGGGGAGATGCAAGGGAAAGGCACCGAAGTGAAGTTTCGGCGAGCCGCCCCCTGCCCCTGCCCCGGCGCACACGCGCCCCCCCCCGACCCCCCCCTACCCCCCCCCCCCCAAGCAGCGCCGGCCCCACCGCGCCCCGGCACCGCTTACCTGGGTGAGACAGAGCGGAGAATACATGTCTGCTGCGGGGGGCTGCGGGCTGGAGGTGTGCGTGTGCGGGGACACAGGGAGACAGAGGGGGAGAGGAGGGGAGGGGGGCGGAGGGGGGAGGGGGGGGACAGAGGGAGAGAGAGAGAGGGGAAAAAAAAAAAAAAAGAAAAAAAAAAAAAAAGAAGAGGGAGAGAGAGAGAGAGAGAGAGAGAGAAGAGGAGAGAGGAGGGGGAGCCCCGAGCCTGCTTCTTGCTTTCACATTTCCAACTCTGCCAAACTGCAGCCGGCGCGGAGCCGCTCCATGAGCCGAACTTTAACCCCGCCTCGACTTGCCCCGCACTAGGCGCTCGGCACGCCCGCCCGGCTCGGGCTGAGAGGCATAGCGCTGCCTGCCCGCTGCGCGCTGCTCGCTGCGCGCCCCCCCCCCCTTTCTGCGCTCCGCCGCCGCCGCCGCCGCCGCCGCCGCGGCCCCCGCGCTCCGCGCCCGCTGCGCTCCCCTCCGCGCCGCCCGCTCTGCGCCGCGCCGCCCGCCCGCTCCGCGCCGCCCGCGGGGGCGGGGAGGGGCGGGGAGGGGGCTGCGGCCGCCGCCTCCCTCCGCCCCGCCGCCCCGCAGCGCGCCCGGCCGCGGGGAGAGCCGCGGGGGCGCCGCAAACTTTTGTGTGCGTGTTGGTTTTTTTTTTATTTAGTTTTATTTTTTTTTTAATTTTTTTTTTTTTTTTAGTTTTTAGGGTTTTTTTTTTTTAATATTTTGGGTCAGCCCTCCGTCCCCTCCGCCGAGGGAGGCTCGCATGCCGGAGGTCGGCGGACGGGCTTGGGGAAGGATGGGGGGCAAGTGGGGGGGGGGGGGGGGTGGAAAGGGGGCTTAGGGGGGTCTGCGGGGGGGGGGGGTCTTTAGGGTTTTTAGGGGGGGAACCGGGGGAGCCCCGGCGGTTTCCCAAGTTTGGCGAGCCCCCGCCACTTGTCACTTCAACCCGAGCGCTCTGCTGGTGGTGCTTGTGCGCTTCACTAAATCACATCCACCGCCACGGGCAGGAATTCTGCCTCACCTCGCTCCCCCCCATCCCATAGCCACCCCCCCCCAGTAACCCCCTCGCAATAACCCACCCCTAATAACCCACCCTCCCCAACAAGCCCCCTCCCCAAACCCGGAGCGCTCCCGCGCCCGCTTTGTGCTGCCACCGGCGGCGCCGGGGGTCGGGGCTTGGCCACCCGGGGGGGGGGGGGGGACACGGCGGGGACACCGACCGCCCCCTCGGGGCCCCGTCCGTCCCCCTATCCCCCTGTCCCCCTGTCCGTCCGTCCCTCGGGACCTGCAGCCCCCCGCTCGCCCCGACGGCAGCCGTGGGGGGGAGGGGGGGGGAGGAACTTTGCGCCCCCCGGGGCTCCCCGTGCGCTCCCCCCCCGCACCTCGCTGGGGGTCCGGGGAGACACGGGGGGGTCCGGGGAGGGTGTCCCCGGCTGCCCCGCGCCCGTTGCGGGCTGCAGCGGCTGCGGGAGGAACTTTTTTGGGAGCCCTCCGGGAGCCTTGGGGCCGCGGGACGGCTCCGGGCGCCCTCTAGGCGGGGGTGGCGGCCAGGCGCAGCGCAGCGCTCCGCACCCGCGGGACCGGCACTCGGGAGGTGTTTTATTTTATTTTATTTTTTGCCCGACTCGGCTTTTTTTTTTTTTTTTTTTGCTAAAATCCTGATTTTTCAGAATAAAAAAATCTACTTTTTTTAAAATTTTGGGTGCTAAATCCCGAGGTTCCCGCGGCTCCGTAACCCGCCAGCGGCCCCGGCCCCCGGGGCGCCGCCAACTTCGGCGGAAAAAAAAAAAAAAAAAGAGTAAAAATCCCGATTTAAAAAAAAAAATGAAAAAATTAAAAAAAAAAAAAAAGGCGCGCCCCTCCCCCCGGGGGAGTTCAAACGTCGCAACACCCGCCCCCGCAGCTGATTGGGCGGCTCCGGGCTGCGTCACCCCGCCCCGCCGCTCCCATTGGCCCTCTCCGCTGCCCGTCACGCCCCGCGCCCGCCCGCGGCCCTTTGTTGCGCGCCCGCGGCCGCCCCCGACGGCGCGCACGGAGCCGGCGCGCAACGAAAGGGGGGGTCCTGGGGGGGGTGGGGCGGGGGGATCCGGCACCCTCAGCGGCTCCCAGACCCCCTGGGCAAACAGAAAAAGCGTGAAAAAGAGAAAAAAAACCCGCGCCCCCCGCTGCGCAGCGCGCTGCCAGAGCGCGCGCGCGCGCAAAACCCGCGCAAAACCGGCGCAAGTCCCGGAGCGGCTGCGGGGAGCTGGGGGGAGCTCGGGGGGGTCCCGGGGGGGGGGTGGGTCCCGGCAGCGCCACGGCCCGTCGGCGGGCACCGGGAGCACGTGGGAAACTTTGCGGGGCTCCGGCGATTGGCTTCGCTCGGTGCCACTTTTATTTATTTATTTATTTATTTATTTATTGCGATTTTTTTTTTAATAGCTAAAATAAACTTGCAGCCGTTAGAAACCCGGAAGAGAATAGGAGCCGCAGCCAATTGCCGCCTGCCGTTAGGGTTGGTTGTGGTTTTTTTTTTCCCCCCCCCCCCCTTTTTTTTTTCCTCCCCTCCCCCCGAGGCGCGCTCCCGCGGCCGAGCTCTGCGCGCCCCGCACTTCCCAAAGTTGCGCCCGGCTCGGCAGCCCCCGCCCCCTCCCCTCCCTTTGCCCCCCCCCCCCCCCCCCCCCCCGATTTCCGCAGTCGCACAGGAGCCCCGAGCAGGGGGGGCGCCAACCAAGAGACCCCCCCCCGTCCCCCTTCCCAGTGCCGGGGGGGTTGGGGGGCGCTGCGCCCCCCCCCGAGGTGCCCCCGCTCTGGCACCGGCAGCCGGGCACGGGCAAACTCACCTGGCCCCGGCGGCCCCCCCCGGCTCTGCTCAGCCCCTTGCTCTGCGCCCCTCTGCTCCGCACCCCCCCACACTTTGCTTTGCGCCCCCCCGTTTGCTCTGCATCGACTTCGGCTTTGCGCACCCCGTCTGCTTTGCACTGCTTTGCTTTGCACCCCTTTGCACCCCCCCGTTTGCTTTGCACACCCCTTTGCACCCCCCATTGCTTTGCACGCCTCTTTATGCACCTCTTCGCACCCCGTTTGCTTTGCACACCCCTTACGCACCCCTTTGCACCCCCCCTTTGCTTTCCCACCCTTTGCACCCCCCAGTTTGCTTTGCACTCCCCCGTTTCCTTCCCCTTCCTTTGCACCCCCTTTTGCTTTGCACCCCTCTTTGCACCCCCACTTTGTTTTGCACCCCCTTTGCTTTGCACAGCCCCCTCTCCGCGCCCCCCCGCTCTTCCCCCCCCCGCCGGCCGCGGCCGGGCAAGCCCTCGGCGGGGGAGGAACTTTTCCTTCCAGCCGCGGCCGTGCCTGGCAGCACTGCAGCAGCCGAGCGCCGAGCTGCAAAGTCTGCAACTTACCCAGCACCCCTAAAATAGTCCTGATTTCATCCCTGAAAGGATTTCCTGGCTTTGTGTGTCTTAACTAGCCTTGGCCATTTTTGTAGAATAACCCTATTATTCACAGCTCCGAGGGTACAATCTGCTAAAGTCACTTAATAAAAAAAAAAAAAAAAGAGAGAAAAAAAGAAAAACCTTCAAAGGGCGTGAGAAATAAAGGCAAACAAACAATTGTCTGTAGCTCTCAGCTCCCCTTGATCGTGGATGCCCGCTTCATTAACAGCAGAAGCATTATATTCTTAAAACTGGAAGCCCCGAGATGCGTGATAATAATGCAAAATTAATTTGGGGGGAGAAAAAAAAAAAAAAAGTAAATGGATCTGAAGGTTAATCACTTTTTTTTTTTTTTTTTTTTTTTACAACAAAGTGAGACTTCAACTTCCACAACCTAACGAGCGGCGCAGTTATCCCTCCCAACGCACCGCGTTTAATCCGCTCGAGCAGGTAGTCACCGACACGGGGCTGCCGCCGCGCTGAGCAGACAGCGAAAAAAAGGGAAAAAAAAAAAAAAAAGGAAAACCAACAAAAAAAAACCCAAGCCAACCCCACAGCAGCGAGCTCACGGAGGATTTTCAGTTTCCAGGCGTGTGTGCGCAGCTCGCTGTGACCTCGGTCCCCTCGTGGTGACCGCCCCCCCCGGGGCAGCCCACGGGACGGGGCACGGGTTGGGAACCACAGGGGAACCCCACAAACTCCTCGTGTCCTTCGGCAGGGCTCGGGGTTTGCGAGGGTTCCTCTCGGAGGATGGATGCGTGCTGCATAAATTAAAACATCATGTCCCTCCGCCGGGTGAAAGCGTTATTAAAAGCAGCATAATAAGGGATTTCCACCATGTTATCAGGCGTACAAAGGGAACGCCGAATGGGAGGGATGGCTGTCACCGGGGAAGAACAAGCTGGGGTTTTGGAGAGGCCGGAGGAGCGCTCTGAATAGCCCGTCAGCTGGGCAGGGATCAGCGCGGACAATGGCCGGTCTATACGCCGTACGGCCTGGCAGCAGCCCGCGGCCAGCAGGCGAGGCCTCATCCTGACTTCCAGGCGCCACGCGGCCCGGCGGGGCCCTGAGCATCGCCGGTGGCTTTGGGATCGCTGCCCTGGGCCCCGCTCGGCGCAGACACCCCCCGAGGGCAGTGGGGGCTCGGTGCCGAGTCCCTGGCCTGGCCCTGGCCTCCCAAAGCCGCCCCAAATCCCACCGTGGCAGTGGGGACTCAAAGCCCCGTGCTTGCTGCATCGTCCCACGACCAGTGACGGAGGCAGCGACGTGTCCCGCCTCACTGCCCCCCGGCCCCGTCAGCCCTCCTGAAATTTGTATCGGACACAGATACCAACGCTGAGAGCAGCCTGCGAGGCTGCTGGTGGTGGTCGTGCCTGCACGGGGTTTGCTCCTGGGCTCCCAGCCCTGACGGAAGGGCAACACGCCCAGCGTCCTGCAGACGCTGCTCACCCTCTGAGAGAAGCTTTGGGCAGAAGCTGAAATCTCCAAATTTCAGGGGGTAGCTTAAATAGGCAGCCCGATGTGTCTGATGGACATTCTCACCTTACCCCACCACACACGTACAAATATTAATGTTTTGCTTGCTGCGTTTTCTGCCCGCTGCCGGGACTCCTGGCAGGTGAGTGGGACGAGCGTTGCCATCCCTGCTCGATGGACGAGGGCGGCTGCACCAAGACCTGTCCCCAGACAGGCCCAGATTTTGGGGTGTGGGCCAAAGGTGGATCTCCAAAGCCAGGGGGACGGGAATTACGCGGTGGTCAGTGCTCTCTGCAGCGCTGTGAGGTTCCCCCTGACCGTGCCTTCCCTGGGTCTCTGCTCATCCCCACGGCCACACATGAAAAAAGCCCACAGAAATGCCTGCGGACTCGTAATGCTCTTCCACAGGGCTTGAGCCTGTTGCAAGATGCATTGCGGAGGAAATCAGTTATCGGGCAAAGCCTGCAGACCACGGGAAGGGAGAAAACAGGATCGGGAGAGGCGGGAGAGGCAGCACTTTCCCTTTTGTTTTGCTGCAGACCTTCTAACGGGGAGCACGACAAGCTGTAACACTGCTTTACCATGAATATACCGCACGAGCAGAGTTCAGCTGGAAAAGTGGAAATACCATGAAGTGAAAGTGCCCTGTGACAGGAGGGTGGTTTTGCCAGCCGAAATTTCTGGGTGGGTTCGTGCAGCGCCCCGCGGCACAGCCCTGCGGCATGGCCCCACGCACTGCACCGATGTCCCCATCCCATTGCATAAAGCCCTACTAATGCCCCCGGGACGGGATGTGAGCACGTCCAGGGGAATCCCAGAAATATTTTGTCATGTGGGTGTCTCTGCTGGAGGCTGCTGGGCACCTCTCGGTGGTACCAAACCACTGTGTGGTGACAGCGGGTGAATTGGGCACAGCCCCGATCCTGCCGCCCGCCTCCATCCCCTGCTTTCTCGGGCACTCTGGTGTACGCACGCTGGGCCTGAGCTTGCGCACCTCCATGCAAGTTTTTTCGCTCGAGGAAAGTTTGTGCAAGGGTGATATAACCACGGTGAGGCAGATCCTGCACGTGCGTGCACACACGCTTATTTCAGTGTATTACCCGTGTGCACTGCCGTGTCCGTGCGATGCATTTCCCAAAGGGACGCGTTTCTTTTGTTGCTCTTTTTCCTATGGGAACATTTCACATTTAGGGCTCACTCCTAAAAGCTGAGATTGAACGCTTGGTGTGAAAATAAAGCTGTACGTAACGAAGTTGCTAGCGGGGCACTGTGACAGCCAGGTGACACACACCGAGGTGTGTGAGAAGGGAAAGCTGCATTTAGGAGGAAGCAGGAATCGAGTGCAGAACTGCCAGCGGGCTCACCTCCACGGCTTGTGACCCGCAGTGCTGCTTCAGCCCTAATTAGCATGCGTTCCCTCCTGCCCTGTGCTGCACGCCCGTCTCTGGGGTCTGTAACTTTTAAAAAGAAGAGCCAGCCATTATTTCCCCCAATGGGAAGCAAAACAAAGCAGCGACGCGCGGACCCAGCCGCTTTTCGCCCTCCTCGTCTGTGCCCAAGTCCTGGGAGGAGAAGAAAAGGCTGAGAGTGGCCTTTTCGCAGCAGCCCTCTGCCAACTTCGTACCTAGCCCCGCGTCTGGCGAGGGGAGCGTGCTAACAGGTGCAGGCTTTAGCGCGGCTTGTCTGGCATTGTGCACGAGCACATAATTTGTCTGCAAATCTCTTCCACCGCTATTTTTCAAAATAGTCGGAGCCCCGCTGACCCGCAGCACGTAGGAGCGCCGATCGCCTTCCTCGCGGCTGCGAAGCAGGGAAATTTTCCACCTCAACTTTTCCCCACTCTGACTTTTATAAAAATTATATAAAAATTGCCCTCTCCAGCCTTAAATTACGTGTTCTTTAAAACAGGACAGGTCTTTATTCTTGGTAGGAAGGAGAGAGAGGAACTAATGCAAGTAATGCAGAAGAAACACTTTTATCATAAAAAAGTTAACCTAGATGAAATTTCAGAGATTAAAAAGCAATACACTTCAATCGTGACCAGTAAGTTTTCACTTCCTCGCATTTCCTAACTTCATAGACAAACTCGTAACATGCAAGGGGTCGGTCAGACATGAGTTGTGTGCCCCCGGTGTGCAAGGGCTGCCTGTAAGAGCCCATGCTCCTGCCTAAAAGTCGTCTGGGGAACCGCAAAGCTTGCTTGCTCTGCCTCGCCCGGTGCCTACGGCTCGTCCGCAGCAGCGAAACAAACATCTCAGCTTCTGCACCTGAAATTTTGTGAGGTCTTCATTACTGTAATTCACTGACCTGCCGCATTGTACGCTCTGGCAACATAGATCCCTGGGACGGGCACCCTGCGCTGCCACCGGGTCTCTCTGGAGAGGCTGCTTTGTTTTTGTAGAGTTTTCTTAAAAACACAGGAAAGGAGAGGTGCAGACCCTGAGCGGGGAGCCCAGCCCCAGCTCGCCCCGTGCGGCACCAGCCCCTATAGGGTGCCGGACGCTTTCTATAGGGTAAGCCGGCACGCCGCACAGGTGGCCCCTGCATGGGGACGCGCTCAGCTACGCTTTTATTCCATCTCCTGGAAAAAAAAAAAAAAAAAAAAGCACAGAAATCACGGCACCAGAATCACCTCCCTAAGTGTGCCCAAGGCAGCTGGCAGCTTTTTGGCTGGACAGGGTGTTTCAGAGCCCGGCGAGCAGGTGCACGAGGGGCACGAAGCACCGCAGCTCAACGCGCTGCAGGGATGCGCAGGCATCCTTCCTCCCTCCGAGAGGGGGACCGCCGAGCCCAGAGATCCCCCAGCCCTCTCCTCCGGGAGGAAATAAGCATTTCCTTACAGATATTCTATTTTTTTTTTAATCCTCTTCAGATTCAGCTTGTCACTAAATATAGAAACTCTTGTAGCCACACAAAACGCGCATCGCCCCGCAGCTGCTCATTTGCAATTTGTTCTGCACTTAAAATCTCTTAATGCTACAAATAAACTTTGGGAAAGTTACATCCCAATAAACAATGAGGTGTTGTTTAAAATTACATGTGCTACTGTATTATTAGGTCTCCACCGACACTACAATTATCTTCTGAAGCTGGCAATAACGTATTAGCTGTGCAGTCAGACGCAGAAATAGACTGGTGCATAAGCCCTCTGCCATTTTTATGAATGGAAAATATTTTAAAAGATCGCTTCCAGTTTCTTCTTTGTCCTCGCCACAGAAGGAGCCCCCTCGCCGAGCAGCTTTTCCCACGTCACTTTAATAGCCACGTACATTCTCCATACATCGCGACACACGAGCGGCTCCCCCCGCCCCCCCGCCCGAGCAGTACATATACTTAGAGCATTAACTACTCGCTCCTCGCTGCCGGGGGATGCGGGATCCGGGAGCTCGCGCTTTTATTTGCGGATTTTTGCAAGGACACCCCCAAAAACGCGAGCATCCCGGCCCGGGAGCGCCGTGTCCGCCGCTGCTGCCTTCGCCTGCCCGGGGCTGCCCGGGGACGCTCGCCGCTGGTGCCCGGTGCCCGGTGCTCGGTGCCCGGTGCCCGGTGCCCGGTGCTCGGTGCCCGGTACCCGATGCCCGATGCCCGGTGCCCGGTGCTCGGTGCCCGGTGCGCACCAGGGCGGGCGGCGGCTCCGCTCCCATCCCCGGGGCCCCCCGGCACCGCCGCTCCGGGGGAGGAAGGGGAAGGAAAAGAAGGGGGTGAGGGAGAAAAAAAAAAAAAAAATTTAAAAAATAAAATAATAATAAAAAAGCCTTGAAAGTTTGCGGCGCGGATTTGGCCGGCTCGGGGTATTTTTAGGGAAAGAAGCAAAGCTCGCAACCTGCCCGTTCCTGCCTTCGCAAACGCTCGCGGAGCCGGCGGTAGCCATTTTCATCTAAGGTACAGCAAAAGGAGAGAAAAAAGGCCAAAAAAAAATAAAATAAAATGAAAAAAAGCAAAAGCAAAAGGAAGCCAGGGAGAGGCGCGCAGCCCCGCGCAGCTCCGGCCGCCCCGCGCAGCCCCGCTGCTCGCTCCGCGCCGCCCAGCGCCGCCGCCCCGCGGGCCGGGGGGGTTCCCCCGACTCGGGCTTTTTTTTTTTTTCTCCTTTTTTTCTTTTTTTTTTTTTCCTTTTGCCGCAGTCTCCGGCCCCTCAGCCGGCGGCTCCAGCTCCCGCCCCCCCAACCCCCCCCAGCCGCGCACAGGGGGGGATGCGGGGCGAGCCCGGGGCCGCCCCCACGCCACCCCCCCCGGTTACAAAAAATAATAAAAAAATAAAAATCATACAAATATAAAGGCGGAAAGGCTGGAGGCAGAAAGGCAGAGCGAAGCCAGAGCCGGCGCCCCCCGGCCCCCCTGCAGCACAAAGCCCCGCAGCAGCCGGGGGGGGGGGAGCTGGGGGCGGCCCCCCCTGCCCGCCCCTGCCGCCCCCTGCCCGGCCCCAGCCTGTGCCCGCAGCTGCAGCACCGCCGGTGCACGCACACGTGCACGCACACGCACGCACGCACACGTGTATGCACATAGGCATGCATGCATATGCATGCACGTGTGCACACGCGCGCACATACGCATGCACAAACATGCATGTGCACACATGCATGTTCACACATGCACACGCATGCACACGCACACGTGTGTACGGCACATGTCTACACACACACACGTGTCACTGAGTGAGTCAGACGGGGAAAAACCACGGGCTGGGTGAGGGTCTGGGGGGCTCGGACACGCAGCTGCTCCCCTGCACCGCATTAGGTCCTGCTGTGGGTGCTCCCCTTTGCATCCTTGGACAGTAGCACATGAAACCCACTACGGGAAGCAGTCAGCACTGTTCCTGTAACTTAGGGGCTGGCACAACCTCTGGTTTTTTTATTTTTTTTTTTTTATTTTTTTTTTTTTTTTGCCCGTGCCAGGGGCTGTGCACTGTTCTGGGCACATTTGCAGGGGGAGAAGCTTTGGGAATGCCCGAATCCTCCAGCCCCCCTGATGCGACTGCCTCAAGTCGTGCAAGAGCTGCTGAGAGCCCAGTGCCACGTGCAGGTGACTGCACACCCCTGTAAGTGCCCACCTCTTGCAGCTTGTGATAAGCCCCCCAAAGTAAAGCAGCACGCGGGGCTTTCTGCAGTTTGCTCCCAATCCCTCACTCTGCGCCCCCTCTTCCAGAGCCCTGGGAGGGCGAAGGTGTGCAGTGTGTGCAGCATGAACCGTGCAGCATGTGCAGCATGTGCAGCACGCGGCATGTGCAGCACGCACCATGCAGTGTGTACAGTGTGCAGCATGTGCAGCAGGGCTGGAGCGTTGTGCCCAGGCATGGGGGGCAGAGCACCCCCTGATAGCAGGAGCATCCCGGTGCCATTGCACAAGCAGAGTGCCATGGGACACGTCCCCTCCGCCCCGTGCACAGCACACGAGGACACGCACACCCCCAGCCCTGGCCAGGCCTCAGGAAGTTCTCTGCCGTCCTCTGGAGCAGACGAGGGCGGTGCAATTGGCGTTTAATTGCAAGCACCACGAGATCTGCTCCGAAAGGGACGCCGAAGGCCCTTGTAAATGGCTATCTAACTTGATTTAAAAAGTGTGAGTGTAGGACACGGCGAAGGTTTCTTCCCCTTGGTACCACAAACTTGCATTCAGCCCAAGGACAGCAGCAGCAGAGCCGCGGCGTTGCTGGATTTCTCAGCAGAAGTTCGCAGTGGACTGCGAGACAGCTGGAATTCATATTAGAATATTTTTAACGTGCTCTTACAAATACTTTGGCATACGCCTATTCCACTCCTTTTAATGATGTTGACTTCATTTCCTTTAATATGGGGGAAAAATGCTACACCAACAAAACTTAATTAAATTAATAAGAAGAAACAATAATAAATAATTCCAGTTGCGTTGCTGCGGGGTTGCAAAACACGGCTCAGGATGTTTGCCTGATAAAACGTCACCACCGCGCAGCGGAGCAGGGCCGCCCTCCCTCCCCATGCACCCTGTGCCCCACGGCTTACGGCACCCCACGGCGCCCAGGGACACTGGGGCTGTTCCTAAACCAGCCCCACTCAGCACCACGGGGCCCCATCAGCCAGCCCCGATGCTGCGTGAGAGTGTGGGGCTGCAATTCTGCTTGAGAATGTGTGCGCCATGTGCATGTGCATGCATGTGCGTGTGCATGATAGGCATGTGCATGTGTGCTGATATGTGCACGTGTCTAAGCATGGGGGCATGCATGTGTGCAGTCTGCGTGCATGCATGGGCATGATTGTGCACACGTGTGCAGTCTGCGTGCATGCCTGTGTGCGTGCACAGGCGTGACTGTATGTGCATGTGTGCGGTCTGTGTGCACACGTGCAGTCTGCGTGGATGCACGGGCATAACTGTGCACACCTGTGTGCAGTCTGTGCAGGCACGTGCCTGATTGCACGTGCACGTGTGCACATCTGTGTGCACACTTGCCTGCATGCTTGTGCACACGCGTGCACGTCTGTCTGCTCGCACGTGTGCCCGACCGCGCACGCCTGCAGCTGTGGCCGTTCGCGTGCGCGGGGCCGGCGTGCTCGCGAGCGCGCCCGCGCGTGCCCGCGCGCCGAGCACGCGGCGCCCCCTGGAGGCGCGACCCCGCCGCCGCCCCCCCGGCCCCCCCCGGTCCCATCCCGGTGGCGGCGGGGCCCGCGCTGCCCCCTCCCGGCCGGTGCCGGCCCGGGGGCCCCGTCGGAGACTGAGGAGGAGGAGGAGGAGGAGGAGGAGGAAGCACGGGGGGCCCCAGGGAAAGCGGGCGGCTCGGTGCTGGCTGCAGGCAACCCGGCTTTGCTGGGGAGATGGTGGTCCGTCCTCATCCTCATCCTCACCTTCATCGTCACCCTCATCTTCATCCTCACCCTCGTCATCCTCATCTTCATCCTCATCCCCATCCCCATGCTCAACCTCATCCCCATCCTTATCCCCATCCCCATCCTCATCCTCCTCATCCTCATCCCCATCCCCATCCCCATCCCCATTCTCACCCTCACCCTCATCTTCACCCTCCTCACCTTCATCCTCATCCTCATCCTCACCTTCATCATGCCCATCCTCATCCCCATCCCCATCCCCATCCCCACCCTCACCCACCAGCACCACCCCTCGAAGGCCGTGCCCAAGCCCTGCGCCCCACAGGACGGACGCGGAGGACGGCCGGGTGCCCTCGGGGACTCGTGCCCCGCGGTGTGCTGCTGTGACGGACGATCCGCGGTGTTCCCCCAAGTGACACCGAGGCACGTACACAAGGGCTGAACGCATCACACCAGGGGTACGGACAGACATCGGTGCCAGGTGTTGGTGCAACCTGCCATGGAAACGTTAATGTCGATTCTAGGGAACGGGCAAATCCTGCACCTTAGCAAGGGGCTGTGCAGATCAGACATATCTTCCTTTGGCTTCTGGGGACTGATTTCCTGAACCTCAGTACAAAAAAAACCCTTTTCACACCAAGTTTTAGGGACTCTAACCTGGCAGAGGGCGTCCCGACATGCTCTCTAAAAACACTTCCGTGGCCACTCGTGTGGGTGACGCGCTGGCTGGTGTTCACCGAGCGAAGACACGGATTTTTACCTGCCCGGCCCTTCTTTTTTTACCCATGTAATAAAATATGACACTAGAGGGCGGCCTGTTAATGTAATTCAATAATGAAGCTGCAGTGGCTGCAGGTGGAGACGCGGCACCGATGCTTTGCCGTCCTGGGCACAGCACCTTCTTCCCCTGAGACAGCCCCGAGACACGGGGGGGATCCAGAGAGGCACACCAGAACCCCAAATAACAAATATCCCAAGAAATGGGATTTACCAGCAGACCCACACGATCTGTGTTGTGTCACGAGCAGTCCTGCTTCAGCAAAGCTCGGAGGAGGAGGTGGCAGGAGCTGTCCCCTGCTCCCCGACCCCAAACCCTCACCCTGCCGCAAGCCATTTTGGACACCTTTACAGCTAAATGCCAACCCTGCAGCTGCAGCCCAGTTTCAGGACTCAGCACCGCAGTTCCGTGAGTATTGTCCCCTCTGGTGGCTCTTTCTCAGTCTCTGCGCAGCCTTCCCGGGACCAGGGAGGTCTCTCGCAGTTGCAGAGCCCAGCCTCCTTGTGTCAAACGAGGCTAATATCTGCATGCAATTTAATAAATTAAAGACTGCAAATATTTTTGGAACGCCGGACCGAGCGTGCAACAGAAACACCAGGTATTATCAAAGTACACAGTGATGTCATAATTAATATCTACACTCTGTCCTGCCTGGAAGCAAGGATCTCCTTGTGGTGTGCTATTGGCAGCAGGACCTTTCCCCCCCCCCCCTCAGTTTTAAAATCTCTGTCTCAAATGTGAGCCAGCAGGTAAAAGGGATGCGGTGAGCCAGGTGGAGGGGAGACGGAGGACAGAGATGAGCCCCGTGACGTTGTTGCACGAGGAATCCTTCAAGGCATCCTTGCAGCTTGCTCTGCAATAGCTTCAAGAGACTTTCGGTGCTGTGAGACTATCAAAGGTAATTCAGCGTGCTCACCGTGAAACAAGAGAGGGTTTTATGCTCAACTTCAGTGAGACTTTCTTATTGTCTGGAGAAGAAATTGGCCTGAACTTACAGATGGGAAGAACTTAAATTAGTGGCCGCTTTCCTGCAAACTGATGTTCCTTAGCATTTAGCAATAACATGTCCTCAGTTTTTGCTAAATTGCAAACGAGCAATTAATTTTTCAGCACTTGTGCAGAATACTTTAAAAATGGAAACATGAAAGTCTTCTATTAAAATGAAGTTGATAGTATGCACCTGCCACTAATGTACTGTACACTGTGTCTTCCACTCATTATAGTGATGATTTGGGTTGAGATCAAGAGTCATATAGTGAAAATCACTTCAACACGTGCCTGTTCATATGCATAAACTCCTGTGTACCAGATGGCAAAATATAATGACATCTTAAACAGCTAATTGCATAAACCTTGTAATGCAGATAATTGCTGAACCAAAGTATGAGTTAATAATTTCCCACTGTATTGCCTGGCTTGACACTCATTCTAAAGGAAAGTTGTGACAATCCTAACACACTAAAGTTCACCAAGCGGTAATTAAAACTAGCACTTAAAATCATTCGACTTTCAAACCCTTAATTACAATTCAGTGGAATCACTTTGTAGAAATCTAACATTTATAGATAGTTACATGATAGCTGATATTTCATCATCGGCCCTTTCATGGCATTCTTCTAAGGTGTGCTCCAGGAACACGCAGCTCTCCCTGGAAGTCTACGGTCGTAATGATTTCCATGCCAGTGGTCACTGGGAAGCACGTGGAGAACAGTGGCCAGGACGCCCTGCTACAGCCTTGTCATTTTTGTCACAGCTTACACTTAAGGCAGCGTGGCAAGGAGTCATTTTTAATCACCTGATGATGGATAAATGTAAATAAACAAGGAGGCACTGCAGTGATGCGTGTTGGTTTTCAAGGAGCCAGTGTAAGAAATAAATTGTTTTGGCTGAGTTCGTAACCCATGTCCTGACCTCCAAGACAGGCCTCTAACGCACCATCAGCTGTTACCCTGTATTGGAAAAGCCGCCACAGGATTGAAATGATAAAGAATGGAGATATAATTAATGATGGTAAATACAGTTTTAGGAGAAATAAGGCTTATCAGACAAACCCAATTTCTTTCTTTAATGAGGCACATCAAATAATACGACGAAGGTAAAGACTGAGTGATAAAGGTCAATGAAGAGATGTGATATTCGTTTTTTTTTATGGAGATTAGAATTAACACTGTGTGATATTCTGATCAAAAAACATTAGAAACAGCAACAGAGCATGCACTAATTAGATTAGGAATTGGCTAACAGCCTGTTAAAAAGTAGCTATGAATCAGGAAGCGTTATCAAACAGGAGAGTTTTACCAGGATCAGCATCAGGTCAGATGCTAGTTAATGTTTTCTTCAACGATCTGGATGTAAACACTGCAAATTCACAGCTGATAAATTTGAGGATGACAGGAACATCGGTGGAGTGACAGACAATGATGAGAATGACACTCCAAGCGATCTCGGCTGCTTGATGAGCAGAGCCCATTCAAACACAATTGGTTTTAATACAGACAATATAAGATTATGCAGTTTCTGGTGCTCGCAGTTTTAAAAGACTGCTGGAAAACTGGAGAGGGTGCAGAAAGAGCCACAGAGAGGATTTCAGGGCTGAAGGAAGTGCTTAATGGTGAAAGACTTAAAGCACTCAATCTGCCTAGCTTACTGGAAAGAAGACACAGACGTGACCTGAGTATAATGTGTAAGTATTTAAGTATCTATGAGATCTCTCTGGAACTATCTGCTAGATACTGATGACATTTTTAATCTTTCAGAGAAAAATGGATATCTGCAAGTCAGTTGAGCAAATTCAAGTGAGAACTGAGGTGTATGTTTTTACCAGCACCAATGGCCGAAGGCTGACTTTCAAGGGACAAAGTAGGCACTGCCTTTTTGTGGTGTTTTCAAAGCAAGACCGGAAGACCTGCTGTAACCAAACACAGGGTAATGCATTTAATGCAGGGGCCATAGCAGACAGTGATTTGTAGCATATCAAGGGGCTTTCTCTAGCCTTCAAAGCTGTGAGTCTATACACATCAGCAGAAACGTCTCGTAAGTATTTCAGAGCAGGAACGTACACCTGTGCGGAGGAATAATCAAGTAATAACAAGCCTAACACATTTCACAGGCTCTACAGACCCACGCCAGGTGTGCAGATATCACACATTTATAAATCTCTAGTAACAGATCTCAAAAAATAGAGACCAAGTTTCTGTGTCGATGTGGGAGCCCCCCACCGGCAGATCTGCCACTCCTCGCCTGCCTCCTGGCAAGAAGAAGTAGGTCCCTCGGGGGCTTGTGCCTCTGCTCCCAGGGAAGGAGATGCAGTGACCCCAGCCCAGGGAATCTTGCACCTGGAATTCTGCTTTATGTACTGAATAAGACAGCCCAGGATTGGAGCAGGCCACAGACAGAACACTAGACTGAGAGTTGACCCCAAACCTCTTTTTTTCTGAAGCATTTCTGCCTCAGCAATTGATTCCCCTGAGGAACGCTGCCAGCCCTGCTGCTCGCCCAGCTTCTCGCCTCTGCGACCTCACATACCTGCCACAGCACTTCCCAGACACGTGCACTACCTGTCCTTTACATCCTACCAGCACCTTCCCCTCTCCCCCCTCCGAAAAGTTCAACAACTGCCAAAACCGTGAGCAAACACAAGACGTTTGGAGACTACGACACCACCACACAGTGCCTCCAGTCTCAGCTCAGCGTATTGCAGAAGGAAGAGAAGCAGAGGCCTCGTCCAATTTCCGTCAGCTGTGATTATGTTCCTGGGGGCCTGCCTAAACCTGGGCTATGCACAGCTCGGCCTAGCCCCAGGGCCTGCGGGGCCATGACAAAAGCCGGGAGCTAAATGCTACAAAACCAAAGAGCATCGCCTGATTCTGTGCAGGAGCTCAGAGTGAAGGTTCAGCACAATCATTTCTGCCCTTAAACATATTTGCTAACCCATGAAAAATAACTACCAGATGTCTGCTGTTATTCCTAATTATACAGATGGAGGTGACCAGATCTGATATTAACTATTCTCATGCTTGGGTTTCCCCTGCCGCTCCCTGTGGGCTTTCCAGCCACCCCTGCTGCGGGTCAGCAGCCGCCTTTGTCTGTGGCAGTGGCACCGGCAGCCGCAGCTGGTGAGGATCAGGATTTTCCCCGGAGAGGGATGCTTCAGGGAAGATGCCATTCCTGCTGGTTATAACATTTTCAGTCTCTGCTAAGCACCCTCTGTAAAATTACAGCACAGGTGACTGAGGCAAGCTTTACAAAGTAGAGCCAGTAGAGATGACAAATCTTTTTGTGATACCTGAGGAGATGGCACCTTTTTGTGTATCCGTCTCATTATTTTTGAGGCTGTCTCTTAACCATCTACCTAGCTGGGGTTTAGCACCCAGGGTCTGGCCTTCCCTCACTCTCTCCACCAGCTGCAAGGTAAACGTGCCTCCAGGTAGTCCCAGAGCACCTCTCTTTAGGGCGAGTTCAGCACAAGCCTCTACGAAATGCCCCCATTTTGTTCATCAGCCATATATAAGTGAAGAATGTCTTTGGCAGTATTCAGTTTGTGTATATGCACCACAGCCACAACTTGTCCATACAAGAGGTACCAGTAACTCAATTACAAGCCAAATTAAAAAACAAACAAACAAACAAACAAACAAAACAACAAAACACTGAGCAGCATTATTAAGCGGTAACTCAGATGCCAAAAGTTTGGAGGGAGGACACGGAAATGTCAGCGATAGCAAAGCCTGGACCTCTAGATAGTCTCAGGGACTTAGGCAGAGATCGATCCAGTGGCTGCTGACCTGCCTTCTGAGCTTGCAGTGATGCTGGCAATTAACTCTAAGCAGAAAATTGTCCCACTGATTGACTCAGCAGCTTAAATTGAAACACAAGCTGAAATGATTTGCTGGGAGGGACGTAATCTGAGGAATTTCTTTATCTTTAAAAAAACTGGTAAACCCAGGAGGAGGTGGTATGATATGAAGGAGGCTTATCGCTCAATCTGTGAATGTAAATTGGTCTTCCTCTTGCCTTTTGATAGAAAGCGGTCTGATGGGCACAGGTTGTCTTCCAGAACTGGAACTCTAGAAAACAAGACAAAATAGACTGTCACATCTCTTCACTTCTGTTTGCCACATTATTTTCTGCTTAACATTTTAAGATACCTACTATATCAATGTAGATTAAAACAATTTCTGATAATAGATTTTATCAAAGCAGATTTAAGAAACAGTACTAAAACATCACATGCATTCTGACTCTTAGTAATAAATACTTCTTAAGGTGAATCTATTTCCAGTGCTCCTTTTCTAACCAGAACTCAGAAACATTCAAATAGTGCCAATGCAATAAATATTCACTAAACAGGAACATAACTGAAAGTATCCTACCTGGTTGTGGCTGGCTGGTACTTTCCAGAGCAGTCATCTTCTCATCTTCTCCCCTCTTTTCTTCAGGAGGTTTTCAGAGAAGAGTCACCCGCCATGTTTTAGCTTCCTTTAAAATTGAATGCCTGTCTTTGCTATGCATCGTGCACGTCTGGATATCCCAAAACATTGGAGGCAGATTGGAAGAAGTGTTGGAAGGTAGATGAAACGCTTTGTGAAAAAGGTGGGCCCCCAGATTCTGTTTTCTGATGTCTTTAGATCGTTTGCTCTGTGCCTCATACAACAGCCTTATAAAATATTGTATCATCCGGGAAGTGGAATCAGCTCCCAGAACTGGTGAAAATAACTGAAGATCTGTCACTTTTCCAGATGAACATCTGGCAACTGATTGTATTTACTTTGATTTCCAAGACCCTAAGGCACTTAGAGATCAGAAAACAGTTCAGTCTATTCCAAAAAGAAATGCACCTCTCTTCTTAGCATCAGCTCTCAAACTGTTCTTTTGCACACCCCTATCTCTGCGTGTAATTACTTGCAGGTGTCAGCTGGAACACGAGGTCTTTTGTCAAGTGCTTTGACCAGCATGGACCCAACAAGTTTGGTTTACCAGGATTAACAGTTGGCTATTGGTATAAATGACCACTGAAAAAGAATGTCTTATGAGATACGAGCTTTCATTGTCAATCTTACGGATTGCTTCGCCTTGGGATGCTCTAGAGCCATGGTGCTGGAGCAATTTGGATCTGGGTCTGAAGCCAGTGAGACCTACACAGACACACAGGGCTCTGCAAGAACTTGCAGGTGGCTGAATTCCACGACAGGCACCAGAACAAGGGATGGAAACCACTGATCATGATCACAATTACACCTGATTTATACACATTATTTACTCATCATCCACTCCATATCCCACCAATTTAGGTTGTTTGTATGGGCTCTTATCACCCCTCCAGCAATGATTGCTGTCTGCTCTGTTAACTGATGATTTCATTGTTCATTACACCTATTTATGTGTAACTGTCAGGAAAGGTTTTGTTTCAGCTAAGAGTGAGGACAGTACTCTCCAAATCACAATGGGATTTTGAACTAGGCAGTGGCTTTGGGGAAAAAAAATGAAGATTGCCTGCAGAAAGAGAAGAAACTCTTCAGAGATTTTTGCTGCCCAGCAGACTTGCTGCTAGAGGCTTGTCAGGTAGTAAGAAACCTTTCTCAGGGAGATTCTGCAAGGCTTTGACATTTATAGGGTGGCTGTCAGTGTTGCATAACCTCAGGAGCATCATTACCATTGACCTATTGCAGAGCTGCCACTATTTCATGTCCTGTATTCTTCATCAGAGCAATACTTAGCAGTGCTTTTTTTAAACTCATGTCTCATAAGTGAGACCTTTCTGCTGTGTCCCTCATTTCTATTTAGAATATAGAGTAATAGTAAAACAAAGAAAGAAAATTCTTAGAATTCTTTGGAGTTAGGGTAAAGATCTTAGCCCTTTATAGCTTCCTTATTTCTCCTGTTCTAAGTAAGCCAAAGACATTGCTTAGCATTTATTTATGCAGCTGCAGTGGTCACTGTTTCCAGAAGTGAGGAGCTGCAAGCTGTGACTGCTTTTGCTCTGGTGGAAGCTTAATTTTGAAATGGGATTCCCCAAAGCTGTCCCCTTTCAGTTGCATCATGCTGAGGCTCTAAAAATTAGAGAACTCAGGTAAGAGCCACTTCTGAAAACGTGGGCCAGCTTCATTTCTAAAAGCTAGTTTTTGTTAACTGTTCAGCTCAATGAGTAGACTCTAATTCTGTTTATATTTGTTTCGTTTTTTTACCTCCATTATGTGCAAATTTATTTAAATTATTTATCCACAACATTCTTTAAGGTTTCTCTCCGTAGATTATTTTACTGTGGCAACTGAAGCAATCTCTGTGTAGTCGCATACTACTTTACACAACTCCCCTTGGGGCTATTCACATATCCACATGCGCGTGGCTCCCACTAATGCTTGTCAGTGTGACTTAACATATGGGTGCAGACATGAGAATAACCCCTTGCTGGGCACTTGACCAGATTTTATTTTTTTAAGTTGATCCAGCTCACTCATGGCAAACATTGTGGTTATTGGAAATCACTGCACTTACCAGGACCACCAAACACAACCTCCCTTTCCTTCTCACTCTTTCAAATGGGAGCTGCTTGGTGCATTTGGCATGCTCAAGGTAAAGAGTTCACAGACAAAAACAGGAATCCAAGGTTATGGAATAAAGTGGCTTTATTCTGCATAATCTCTTTTGTTTGCCATACAACAGTATACAGTAAAGCCTCTCCACTGAAGAAAGAATAGTTTTTTTAAGGTATGAATCGTAACGTGGACATTTGAGTTCTGTCTGTGGCTCCATCATAGACTTTCTAAGCAGGATAGTTGGAGCTTTGCTGATCAGTTCTTATGAAAATGAATGGAAAGCTGAGGTTTGAACACTTGCTTTTTATTTCTGTGTACCTGTTTTCTGCATCTTTAGTGGTTCTCATTACTGCGGACTACCCTCTACGCCAGTATTTATATGCGTGTAAGTTAAGTGATGACAGAACACTTTCCATCAAGAAGTTGAAATCTTCAATATGTTTTGTAAAACTGATGCATCTTGTACCATCTGTAATCCCCCTCCACTGCAATTCAGGGACATGCAAATGTTGAATCATCATTATTTGTTAGCTATATGAAAATAATTACTCTGATTTCAGAGTAATTAGGAATGAATGTGTGCCCATATCAGAAAGAGGAAATGACCAAATCAAGATGTGGTCGGCCAGCCTCTCCAGCCAGCAGTTTTTCCACCTTTAAGCCACACTTCAAGATTTTGGAGGCTTTTTGTTTGTTTGTTTGTGTTTTAAATACATGATCCTTGGAGATATTTGCTGAGTTATAATTCTGGGTGCACTAGGGACCAATGAACTAAAGCCAAACATAGGCAGGAAGCACTGTGTTTCAATACCCAGCCTCTCAGGAATGAATTTATTTAAAGTCTTCACTTTCTACCTCACACTATGATTTCAGGCTTGCTTTAATGGTACACTAGAAGTATGAACATGCCAATAACAGAGTACCGTGATAGGACATCTAATTTTCAGAAGATCTTGCCCCCATCCCAGCAGCCACCCCATGGGCAGAACCTCATATCATCGCAAAAGTCTGCTGAATTCAGTCCTACAGGCACTGGGACTTGCTTCTGAAGGCTAAACCATAGACAGACCTTACAACAAAGCCAACCAGCACACTCAGCAATTTCAGCAAGCAGTAACTCGCAGTGTTATCTGTCACCCAAGGTTGACCAGTTCTTCCTGTTTAAAAAGCAGACTTTCAACACTTATAACTTTACCAGGTATTAGCCATCAGAGGACATTCTCCACACTTCATTTTTTCATCAGGCTGATTTCTTTTTTTGGAAATTTTTTATCCAAGCCAATTCATCTATCTCTAAAAAAAAAGGCACTAGGAAAAAAAAATATGTTTCAGTGTTTCTGGCAGTTTGTCCTTGAAAAGGCCTATCGACGTCACGGCTTGAAGCAATAACCAGGAGATTGGCCTGCATCAGCCCTTTCTTAAGAGATGCTTTATGGTAGCCTTGAAAATCCATCAAATCTGAAAAGCCTTCACAAGTTCAGAGCTTGCACATGCTCAGTAGAAGTATTTTTTATTTATTTTTTTAAGCATTAAGCTGCTAAAGTCAGTGCAGGTTTTATAAGTAACCGGCACCATCTGGGCAGCACACACAAAATCCATCTCACTGCAAGGGGGTCGTGAAGCCCGCTCTACAGCCTTCTTTCAAACGCTTCCCAACTTTCACGTGCTCAATCTCACATCCCCAGTGGTGTCCTGTGAGCATCCCCTCTTCACGTGCAATTGGGTGTAATTTACAAAGCAGGTAATGAGTTAAAATAACTGTGCCCTCATTGCCTAGTAGGAAGTATGTCTCTTAACTGGTACTAATGGATGGCAGCCATTAGTTACTCTTACATTAAGGTGCATTCATATTGAAATTTTACACTGGCATTACAATGCATTTGATTAAAATGCAGAAGAATTACGCGTTAGATGTCATGTGGCTGGATGGAAGCATAATTTAGCTGAGTCTGCAGATGCAGTCATGCAGGTGTTTCTGTAATTCAGATTCGGTTGGTGAAACTGTTGATGTTCAGTGGCCCTCAAATCACATCACCATCTGTGGTTCAGCTCCTTCTGAAAGGAATTCCTTGTGCTTTTTATCAGATATGATCACTGGATTCCTGAGCAAAAGTTTTGTGAATCAGGCAACGTTTAAATGTCAGGTGTTCTGGGTGAAGGGAAGGCACTGCAGACATCAGGTATTTCAGCTGTGCTTGTTAACTACAAGTCTATTAAAAGAAGGAGATAAAAACAGGGCTTTTTGTGGGAATGTTCCCCTCACGTCAAGGAAGCATTGTGCTTTCTTACATAAGGAAGAGTTAAAGTTTGAATTGTGTCTGATTTGCAGTTTTTGAAACTAAGCCAAGTCTGGCCTTACATACCTCCCTACAAAATAGTCCAGTACCTGAAAAACACTCTATGCTTATAAGTTTTATAGATAGATTCACATTTTCTACTTAAGCCCATCACTGATAAACACCATTTATAACAGTTGCAACTCTTGCTACTTCCAGTTTTTGCAAGCACCAAGATGATGGCAGTTATGGAAAGCTATAGCCCAACATTCGGACGGGTCCATTACTGCCAGCAAAAGCTCCCACGTACTTAAAGACACTCACGTACACAATTTCTTTGCTAGATGGCAAACTTCTTAAAGGCAGGAAGATATGACTGGGAGTGGAAGACTGCAGAAACTAGATAAGGATAGCAGGGACAGAGCTAACAGCAACAGTGCTCCCTCCACAAGCGCTGCTTGCAGCATAATGCAGATGCTGCCCTCTCTCTGCAGGGTTCTCCAGTCCGTAGGAACATCCTTCCAGTCTAGAAACATTAAGCCCTTCCCTAGGATTTGAAGCAGGATGACATTAACTTCTGGAAGTTCAGACTTTGTGCCATTGGAACACGCTGTGAGGCAATCTAGCTAATGTGCAGTTGTGTCTATACCGCCTCTGAGGATTGAACATGGTTTGGAAGAAAAAAGCAAGTCAGAATCACAGATGGTTTCCTCTTTACCTCAAGGGTCATCGTGTTTACACATTTTGAAAGAGTTACTGAACTAATTTGTAAAAGAATTCTATTTTATATATTAAGGAAAAAATAAGACCTCACAAGATTTTTAGTCCATCAGCAACATATGGAAACAAGAAAAATCTGTCCCTCGGTTGCTGAAATATTTATTTATCATTGAAATCCCAGACATTTGCATTCAATGTAAGGGCAAAGCATATCTTATGTATAACCTCCTAGAGAATTTGGTTAAAAGCAGTTTTGGATACCTGTAAGTAATTATACTATCACATTCTCTAACGGATTTAATTCAGGCCAAGTAGCAACTACTGTATGTCCAAAAGATAATGAATTAAAGCAATGCTTTGGCATATCCCCTTTCTGAAATGTTAGCAGCCTCTCAAGTGACTTGAAAAATAGGCTTCAATAAATGGACAGGAAAATATATGCAATTAAATTCAATCAATAAAGCTGTCCTTGACCAAAGTCCAAACATTAAAAACAACTCCAACTGAATTATGAGAAATCCTTTTCTGATTTTAACTAGATTAGTTTAATCACATGTGCACCAAAGTTGCGTGCCGTTCCTCAGTAAGTTTATGGAAACAAAAATCAACGTACAACTCCATCTCTTGCTTCAGCCCAACTCCAGCTTTTCCCCAAAGAGCACTGTTCTAGAAGAGCCATTTTCTTTAACAAGGTCACCCATTCAAAGGAAAATGGCAGAGCAGGGTCCCAGGTGACTGCCCTCGTTACCAGCCTTCCCTCTTTCACTTCCACAAAACTACAAGGGCCTTTTGTTTACTCTGGGTGAACAACAGAAACACTGCTGAAATCCTGAAAAGCAACTCAAAATGTGAACGCTCATCCAGATCCCAAGTAACTAGAAGGTTTTGATGTTTTTTTCCTTTCTCTCTCATGCTTTTTTTCCCCTACCATAGCAATATAGCTGAGGATAAACACAGTAATGAAATCAGAGATGCCCCAAGTTCTAGCAAGAATACACATAGCTACATGCAACAGACATTAAGTAAGCCTAGAAACAGAAGTGCTTCAGAAGAAACCAAACCAAAACAAAAACTCATTAGATGTTGCTAGAGGTTTTTTTTTGTTATCTTTTTTCAATAACCAGATACCACAAGAACCCTTACAAATAATGAAGCCCATAGATACTCAAAACCTCACTGAAAAAATCTAGATAGACACATGCAAACCAGGGGGAATTGGACACTTTTAAATTTTGTAAAGTACTTTTTGCTGTTCTACATTACCTCAGAGAGGGCAGAAACTCACCATCTTCACTTCCTCGGGGATATGGGAACAGCTGACAAATAATTTCAGGTAAGCCAGCCATCAGCTGGAAATCATGACCCAAGTCTGTTTGCCTGCAAGAGGTTTGAACCAGCAACACCTGTGAGATAAGCATTGCTTGCTAAGTGCTCTGAGCTGTCCTGTACAATGTAAGTATTCTCTTAAATTCAGAATAAAAATAGAACATCAGGCTATTTTAGAACTGACATTTCAGCCATGAAGCACTTAAGATATGAAAAAGATGGATCTGGGGAAATAATTTGTAAGTAGCAATGTGTTTGTTGAATTTTTGCTCTTTGGGGACTTGTGGTTTTTCTGCAATTCTTTCCAAAATCAAGGGTAAATTACGATAAAATGATTTGTCTTGGATAAGGGACGGTGCCTCAGGAGCAAAGTTATTTCCTGCCCTATAGTAAAAGAAATAAAGCATTGCAACAAGAAAGAGGGAGTAAAAGTGTTGGTGGTAATGGCTGCAAGTTACAAGACTTGTCCTGGTCTCATTTCTCGCCAACTAGCATGAGGGAGAATCCATGCAAATGGCCATGCTGACCCTTCATCTATGACCTCTAAAGCTCCTACAGCAATGTAACTTTGAGACTCCTTTACAAAAGAGACCCTTATGCTCAGCTGAACCCCCTGTTATTAAACTCAAGGCACAGCTGGTTGCAGAATGAGGAAATCCTCAGGTGGCTGGAGCAGTTGCACTGAATTTCACTATCGCTTGTTTGCTGGGTCTTCGGTATGGCTCTAGAGACATTCTCATGAATGTATCCCTACAGAGGCTGTATCCTGATCTTCAGAGGGATACAGACCCGAATGAGACAAAACTTTACACAGAATAATACAGAATATTACAATAAAATAATATAATAAGTACAGGCTTAGTGCTGGAGTTACAAGATGGGAAGATTTGCCCTGGTTAGGTCTCCTACTGACCCCGTTTAGGCTGGATTGGCTGGTACTTCCATAACGTGTCAGGAGACCAAGCTGACTAGCAAGACACCTGAAAAAGGCAAATACCTTCCTGCTGACAGCAGAACCTCTGCCTTGGACAATCTTTAGCTGTTTGCACACACGCTGAGAGCCCAAGAAGCTCGCATTCCCTTAGCAACCAAAGTTGGCACCTGTGATATTTGTTTTCAGCGACTGACACCAAGAGTTTGAACTTACATCTGTTTTACTGAATTATGGTAAAACAGTAGTAGTAACCACAAAAAGCGGCTCTAATTTGGACAATACCGTCCAGATCATTTGCAGCTTGTAGCGCCTGTAATTTCACTTCACATATATATCACTTCACAGTACGGGAAACCACATAGAAGAGGAACATGACAAGTCTTACACAGGCTGGGTCTTGACAGCTTGACCTATTCCCAGCTATAAAACTTGCTTGTGTAGAAGTTTTCCTCCTGTCTTTTATAGTTCATTTGTGAAGGATTGTCCACCTGGTGCCTTATCACAAACTGTGGAATGAGTCCAGGAGATGGCAACAACATGAACTGCTGTGGGGGATAACAAGGACTCTGTTATGACTGGGAACGTTTGCAGTACTATAAATAACTCTATCAATATTGTGATAATGGCACTTTAAAGAGGTCTATTTTACAAGTGTTGAATGTAAGAGAGACCACAGCTGTGCTCATTAATTCTGAAGTATGCTCCTCTCTATGTACAATTTGCAGGTGTAACAATAGGAGTGTTGACTCAATGCAGGTCTAGCTAGTGTTTGGATTAAAAAAAAGGTCACAGTAGCATGATTAGTTCTTAACGAGTCTTTATTGTGTTTGGCAGAGGGAAAGCAAATGATGATAGTTTAATTGAAAACAATAAAAGTAAAATGGAACTTTGTTACAGAATTCAGCTATACGTAAATAGCTTCTCCCCCCCCAAAGAGCAAGTACCGTAATTGACAGCAGTAGATCTTTTGATAATTAATTGCAGTAAATTATCACTTGGCACAAAGAAGGCATAATTCTAATTAATTTGCAACCTTTCCAGCATAACACTGAATTGAAAATGGCACTGCTGTAATTTTTTTCGAGCTAATATAGAACTGGAGTACAAACAACATTGTGATGCTTTCCCGTGTTTTCCTTGTTTGGAGTTGAACTTGGGTGATTCGGTCCCTTCCACACAGGAATGACCCAAATGAGTAGGAGTTTCCTGCACAGTCAGAATTAATCTGCCACAGCATGGGATAATATAATTATGTACAGGGATTCAGGCAGAGAACTGGTTCAGCTGGGACTAGTCTGGAACTTCAATGCCTCGACTGAGGACAGGCAGGGCTGTGAAGAGTCCCTTTCATTGTCCTTTTAATCTTGATTTGAAAAGAAGGTACGTGGTCAGGCCAGGCTCTTTAGGCAGAACTAAGAACTGTAATACGAGTCAAATACATCAGCCTCCATCTTGTTAACAATTTACAAATATATTTTCCTGATCTCTCGGAATGCAAATTCTCCCTGGCAACTGCAGGGCAGAGCTAAATGGCAGGTCATTTTGAGGAGGTGTGATATAAGGACATCTTTTTAGGTAGCTAGGTAATAGCACAGAAGCTTTTAACTCTGAGGACTGCCGGGATGCAATGGCCAACAAATCCATTTTAAGCAGGATGCTTCATGAGTGCTTAGGGATGAGATGCCATTCCTTCCTTATTATAACTAGTCTCCACGATGAGGCTCCTAGCTAATGATTTGTTAATGGAGTTAAGATCTGGGCCCCAATCTGTGACTTTGCACAACCTATAACTCTTCTGTGCCCCAAAACTTCTCAGTGTCCCTGGGAGATAATATTTACCTCCCACGCATCAGTGTTGTGAGAATAAATTAACTTTGGGAGAGTATGTTGAGTTCCTTGGGAAACAGTTACTAAATGAGTGCAAGTATTATCATATATTAAATCAGATCAGCTATTAAAAATGAGAACAAGTCCTCAGATCCGTAACCCTCACTACATCAGTTTCTCCTTCCTTTGCTGATTACTGTTAGCCTTGATAATAATGAACTCAAAGACGATATTAGCAGCCTAACCTATACTATGATTTAATCTTGATTGCCACAGATCAAGGTTTGATTTAATTGCTCTAGAATTAATTAGGAAGAGAAACAAGTTATAAAAAAGAATTTTCACTCTAAATAAAGAAACTGTTTACATTAAATTGGAGTTCATGTTAGAACAAATCATTAAGCTATAAAGGATTACATCTAGGCTAGAATTAAAGTCAAGCCGATTCATTAACCCAAATGGTAGCCCAGAGATTACCAACATGGTATTTCTGCTTTGGTGATCAAAGGATCAAGGGATACATGACCAGATGACCCTAATTGAAGCAATCTCCACCAAATTTTGCAAATGAACTCGAAAGTACTAAGAAGATAGTCTCAAACTTCTTTGCGGAGAATAAATCTGTTCTTGTAACCTTACTTTAGACATGCAGTAAGGGAAAAGAACGACAAGAAAGCTAATGGCAATCCTTTATGCAGTACGTAAAGTAGGAATATTTCTCTTGAGTTATGGAGGATGCTTACCCGAATTGTTTATAGTTGTCTGTTACAGCTTTTGAAACATAGGGAATTTACAGTCAAAAACTTCATCCCTATTGCCCTGTCAATGACCTCATCACACCTGACCTACAGGGAGTATCTTCTGGTGGGTTAACCCGTAAATCAGCCGGCACGCAAGGCCTTTCTCTCAAAAGCTTGCCAGTAGTGCTGACTTAGGTATGATAGTTTTATTGTGTGAGCTACTGTTCACCGGGGACCGAGTGGGAACTGCTGACCGTATTTCACTTGAGAGTGCAGGATGAACTTGAGCCTTGATCCCAGTGGTGAAAGGCTGAGTCTGTACCGCGGAGAGGCCCTGAACCTACAGGCTCGGCTTCTGCAGCAGGAAGAGCTACGGGTGCTTTGTCAAGGTAATCATTAGAAGCATGAACTCGGGTTGTGTTTCAAGTTTTAAATAAGAAAAATACATGTAAATGCTGAAAAACAATAGGGGCAAGACTTTGAAAGACCGGTATAGACATTATCAAAATTCTGCATATCCCTCTGTGGAAAATTAGGAGTCACTGAAGAGCATAAGAACTTCCTGAAGACATAGACTATAATTCTTGTTATAAAAGGGGAGAAATTGGATGTGATAACTAGTGATGGACAAACTTCAAAAGGTTCAAGGCTTGTGCTCGGTTTGGATAACCATCCAGGAGCTTTGATGCACATCCAAAGCTTATCTGGACCTCCTGGGCCTGTAAATATTGGGATGGAAATCTTGCAAGAACAGGCTGTCTTGAGAGGTTTTTCTTTTTTAGTGTTTTGGGCAAGTATTTTCTTGTCCTGCTGGAAATACAACAGAAATAATAATGGCAAGAAATAAGGCCTGTTTTTAAAGAGTACTTCAAATCTAAGTCACAAATAAGAAGCATTTTTTTATTTTTCCTAAAATGCTTTAGACATCTCAAGACCTTTTTGGAGTCAAGAGGGGCAAAATTTTAAAATAAAAGCAGAAAAATATTTCCCAGTTTCTTCTGTATCACAACCGTGCTACCATCATTTTGAGCTGGAGGCTTTTTATTTTTTTCTTGTCTTTGTACAGTCGCTTCTATGCATAACATCAAAAATGATGTAGAGATTTCTGACTAAATAAGATATAGATCAAGTTAGGAAGAATACTAGCATCATCCAAAATGTGATTTGCATACACAGCAGTTACGTAAAGTAAAACCCAACTTCCAAATGCCAGACTTTGTGTGAAACCTTGTACAGGTTTGAGAAGACTTTTTGTCTGTGTGTGTGTGTGTGTACACCTATGTAAATTTTCTTAGTTCTCCATGGACACAAAATAGGTTATAGTTGATGAAAACTGTTTCACTTGGTTTTGCAGCAAAAATGATTGTGTGACTGTTTTATGCTCAATAAACCAGAGTAAAATGTTGTAGGTGATAAGGAGCCAGCTCCTGGGGTTGGTAGAAGGATTTGTCTCTCCCAGGCTGGAGGGACAGAGAGCAGGTACGCTTCTGCCGGCAGTTCTTATGGCTGGCCAGAGATGAATTAGTAGGTTCAGTTGGGTTTGTATTCAGAATTGTGACCAAACTACTGAAGACTGAGCTTTCTGTATGTTTGTATAACCATTGGCAAATGGTTAAAGTACATGCCAGGCCTGAGACGCTAGCTTAGGCAGTGGAGAGGTGCCCATGTTGGAATAACCTTGGAGGACACGTAACCCTGTTGTCTCACCACGTCATACTGAGGAGCAGTACTGAGCAGCATCTGCCCTCCTCAGCACTCTTGGCTTGGTGCTGATACTAGGCACTGAACCTGCTTTTTAAAGCCATGCTTCATTTTTGGGGTTTGAAGCAGAAGTTCAATAAAAGAGATCTGGTGATTAAAATTCCACCACTGCTCCAGGTACAGATATTTCTAGGTCTGTAGGGGAGGAGGTGTCCTCTGCACTGCTTCTCAGAGGAAGGATAAAACCAGTAACGCTTTGAACTTGGTAGTTGAGGCTGATGGGAGAGGTTAGAGGAGAAAGTAACCCCCCTGGTGGCTGGGGAGGAGGAATTTATTTCCTCTAGGTAAGAGACTTGCAGGGGCAGGTGCCCTGGATGAGGTGCTGCCACTCCTTTTTCCTAAAGGCCAATTTGAAATGATGATGGGGAGAGAGGAAGCCAGCAGGGCTTAAATTCTGATTAACCTGTGTGCCAGCTCACTTAGGTCCTGAAAACATAAGAGTTGGGAGCAACCACTGGTGGTCTCTTCACAGGTGAGTCCCAGCAGGCCGTGGCAGCTAGAAGGGCAGCAAGACCCGAGGAGGGTCTTCTTGGAAGACCAGACTGGTCAGGGCCAAACTGACTTTTTTCTCAGCATGATAAAACCCCTAGGCTGTCGTGTGAGTTTCTGCGCGTTGAGCTCTAGAGCTCTGCCAAGCACAGATCTGTGGATCCCGTGGCTGACATCTCCTGACCTGTAACTTAGCAGGATCCCTACACGGACATGGCATCGCTTAACTGGGGCTTACTTATTTCAAATGTTTGTTCCGAAGCTGTAGTCTGCTATTTCAATCTACCTTGCATACTGAAGTCATTTCTGCCTGCGTGTCTGAGCCAGCAGGCCTGGCTGTGCTCCTCTCTCAGGGCTTAATCCGGCTCCAAGTCCCTGGGAGTGTCTCTGCTGACTCCAGCGAGGCTGGCTGGGGTGCTGAGGGGCTGGCAAAGCACACAGAGCCGCGTGCCGACCTGTCCCAGTGCGCCTTGCCGCCCTCACAGGCTCAGGGAGATGCTTGTAAGCCCCATATGCATAGTTTGGTCCCTTCGTAGTAGCAACACCTAAACTGACTTGCAAATAAACAGCATTAAACATCCTAGCTGCGTTAGCATGGGATGTCAAGTAAATGAGGAGATACAAACCCAGCCAGTGCACGAAGCAAAAACTGCTAACCGTATTCAGGCAGCAGTAATCAGGTCTCATGCCACTGTCAGAACTAGTTAAATTATCATTGGCCGTGTCATCCTTTCTTTTTTTAGCCGCTTAGTAAGCCACATTTTGGCATCTTTGTACTCAGATGGTTATATATTTTATCTTCAGTAGTGCGTACGTATTAATAACTCCGGGAATTAATTTGCATCCGAGGCTCCATTATTTTTATCTTGTTTGTTTCTCCTTAACCAGGTCACAAGAAGTATAAATTTTAATCTCCAAATACTCCAGAACAGTACCGCAGAATTAGGCAAATCGACTACATATTGGCATAACAACACTAAGAATAGAGATCTGTACAGAGCTTTGCAAAAAGAGACTTTTCTACAGATGGAAAAACTTAGACACAGAGTTAAAGTTAGCCCTGTAAAAAAAAACAGTGGAGGAAAACAAGCAGTTCAAGTGTCTGCCCATGTGCAAGGGCTTGTTTCCTTGTTTTCTTTCCCAGTGTTGACCTTTGGCTGCCCCAAAGTTGTCAGAGCATCGATTAGACACTGCAGAGGAGGAAACTCGTGGTGAAGTTGGAAGATAAACCTCAAAGAGTTTCAGGCATTCAAGGGATGAGGCTGACTGAGCTGCTTAAATACTGGATGTATCCAAAATACAACCGAGGCCGTAATGGGATCAAGGTAGCAGCTCATCACTGGGGACGTTTCAGCTTCCCGCCCTCCAAGACGAGGCATGGAGCAGAAGACCACCCTCATCCTCACAAACCCCCGAGCCCAGATGCAGATTAATGAAGAGCGAAGAAGACTTACAGAGCCAGACTGACACAGTGTTTGTTAACAGAGAAAGACTTTAGATGTGTATGGGTGGGTCTAGTCCCTCTTTCATCTTCCCCTGCAGCAGTCACCATGTCCATGTGCTGCCTCGGGAGCCAAGGTCCAGCAAGGAGCAGAGACAACAAAGGGGGTGAAGCTGTTTGCTGCTGTTCTCAAATTCAATACTAAATTATACTCCACATTTTGGGTACCAAGCAGGCAATCTCAGCAAAGTTCCTATCCACTTACTTAGTGTCTCTGACCTATCAGGGATGCTGGAGTTCCTTTTGCAGAGGGACCAATGCACCCACCAGCTAACGGAGAGCACCCAGTAAGGGCCACCGCTGAAGTTTAAAAACAACCCTATTGGTAAGCATAGAGACAGTGGAGTCAGTGGGAGGCCAAAGCCTCCCAAAATCCATACAGGGAACAGGTCTGTAGAGGTGCTGGCTGCATGGAGGAGGACAAGTCAGTCCCAGCACCTCTAGCTCTGGGCTTCTCGAAGAGCTGCAGTGGGATTTGTGAGGTGGGAGTCCCATTGTCACGCTTCACGCTAGCCACCGACAGCTGTGAAATGTTAGTCGTCTTTCAATACAAGCCAGCGTGCAGCTGGGGAGTATTCCTTACATCTTGCTCAAAAAAATCCAAAACATCTTGGGAGAGGAATCTGTGTGCATAGCTGTGCAGGCAGAGAGGAAGGGGTCTGCTCCCTGCCCGTCCTCGGAGCAGCCATCACCCAGAGCCACCTTTCCAGGCATGGTCACCCTGTCCCAACGGGGCTGGGGATGCTCTGTGACTTACTGGGTTGGTGGCAGGGTGGTATCTTTGCCTGGCTTTGCCTGCTTTCCATTTTTAAAGAGTTTTTCTACATGATAGGTGATGACATTGTGTCCTACAGAGCCAAGAGCTGAAGGCAGATGCAGGCTGGGACTGATAGAAGTGAAGAAAGTTCAGAATAACAGCTTTGTAGCTGCAGGCCCTGGGCTTTTATACAGGGTGTTAGAAACAGTTTGAGGGAAAGAGCAAACTTTTCTGTATCTCAAGTGAGATGTACACCAAATATGCGGTTGCTACTACTGATTTTAGGAAGCAAGTTTACAGGTTTTCCAAAGTGAGTGAGTTGTGTGTTCCCACATATATTCTCAGCACTTATTTTGTAAAGAACTTTGTTGAAACTCCCATAAATGGCTTATGATGATTTTGCTACCTGGCCTCCAGTGCTTCTAGGAAGAGATGTGCAGACAGACCCAGGTGATGGATGGCAAGAAAAAGGAACAGGAGCCACCCAAGAACTCTGCAAAGAAACTCCCTCTAAAATTGAAGGAAAATAATTTTTAAAGGATTTTAATCAGATTTTTTTTTTCAATGATCACACGTGTGCTGAGGAACTTGAAAAATTAAGCCATGTATTTTAGTAGCTACAGGAGTTTTCAGACCCCTCATCTAGAAGACCTGACCTTCATTATGGAGGTCTGATGAGTCAGTGCATTTAATCTCTAGTCAATAGGTCACTCAACTGGACTCCAAAACACATGCAGTATTTTTTGATACACGTGGACTATCACCAGAACTGTTACTTTGTTCTTCTGAATAACTTCCATTGTCATGCTGTAACAGTCTGTGGGGGCTGAGGTTTTGCAGCTGGCTGCATTGTTTGAGCTATCTGGGGCTGAAGATGTGCAGCCGAGCCAAGCCGAGGTTCTACTGCTTGTGGTGGAGGAAGATCTCCCAGAGGAGACCACTGACATGGTGACTCAGCCCCCAGAGACGGGACAATGCAGACTGGAAGACAGTAATGGAGATCTGCAGACAAAATGTACGTGTCTCCCACCCACCCTCAAAAAACAAACAAAAATGCACCACAAACCTAAGCTCCTGTTCTGAATGGATTGCTTCAGGTGCTGAGCTAACGCCAGGTGAACGGATTGTACCCCAAGGAAGCAACCCTGTGATAACAAGATGAACAGCTTCCTGAAAGTGCCTCTCTCTTCCTTGACTGCCAGGGGATCCTAATAACTTTTTCAGGATAGACATCTAGTTTTTAGACAGTTAAATGTAACTGAGGTGAATCCACCCTTCATGCCCACATGCGGGACATACTGGTTTTGGTAGTTATGGCATGTCTGATGTCAAGATCTTTGGGGAGATTTAGAAATTGCGTTGATTCACAATCCAATAATTAAAGGGATTGCAACTCCTAGGATCTGGATGCTGCTTCTCATACCCTTGTCCTATGAACCTTGGAGAAATCACCCTGGACAGGATTTTTAAAGGTATGAAATCCTATTGGTTTCAGGTGATTTGCCAAGCTTGCGGTCAATGAGAGGCACCTAAGTGCTGCTGGGATCCTTGCCCTTAAATCTCCTTGTTTGCAATGTAGGATAACACCTACCTGCCAGGCAGGATTACCGCCTGCAGCACTTTGGGATCGCTGGGTGCCTGGTGCCGCCGGTGAAAAGTGCAAGCTTCAGATTGTCTTGCACATGGCATGTTGCAGACAGCACAGCCGCCGGGCCCCGCGGCGCTGAGCACCGCCGCAACCGACCTCGCATTTCTGTGACAAAATTTATAGCACAATCCGATCTGTGAGATCGGCTGCTCCCTCCCTCCCGGCTTCTTTGCTTCGGGTGCTGCGACTCAGAGGCTGGAATAAGGGAGCAGCATCAGGGTAGAAAGCTTGTGTTTTGGTCTGCACTGCGCTAGCACCGAAGCATTTGCTTTATTCCTTAAATTGCAGCTTCTGAAGAGAAAAATGATCTGTTCTGCCTGGACTGCTGGAGTCAGACGCACACGGATGCGCTGCTCAAGCCTCCCAGTCAGTTGCCCGTCTCTCCCAGTAGATGATGCTAAAGCGCGATTGTTTTGAGCAGTTTTAAGGGAGTGGAAGAGTTCATGGGGAAACCCGATGTGGTGGGAACGCTCCTGAGGCTCGGTGCCACAACGTGCAGCAGGTATCCTGAAAAACCTGGAGTCCAATCTGCTCCCGTTGTATTTACCAACAGCTGCAGGAGTAATGGGGTTAGACCTTCTGCAGGTTTTTATGATTTTCAGGCAGACTGTTTTGCAGCAGACTGACGTGTTTACGTGCTTTTAAGCAGACTGACGTGTTTACATGCTTCGGTGTTTCTGCAGTTATGCAGCTAAAACACAATACCAGCATCACACTGCCTTATCATGCCATTCCTTCACTCTTGTCATTAAGCTCTGCTTAAATGAGAGAGATTTGTTGGTCCTTTGCTAAGCTTGAACTTCAGTGTGGTTTCCCCCCTTTGTTTCCATAACATGTTACTAACTGCTGTTCATTGCAGTCAGACCCACTCAGGGTAAATCGTTTTGAAGCTAATATTCAACAAGGGCTGTAGCTTTCTGGTTGCTTTTGAAACGTGCAATGACATTTATTACCAGAAACGAGGCAGCGTTTTGCCTGTAGATGCTGCCAAAGTTCAGATATGTTTGAGCTCGGGCTGCTCTCTGGAGCCAGGAGAGGAAGTGGTTCTGGAGTGGGAAATACAGGCTCAGATATACATTTCCCTGGAATTTAGGAAAATTAGAGGGAGTTTGGCCTTGTCTTTACTTCCATTAGAGCTTTTTTGAGTACTTCTAGGGCAGGCAATATAATTCACTCTGAAATGAAGTTTTAAAGTTCAAAGATCCATCTGGAAGTTATTAATAAAATAATAAAAATATAAACTTAAACCCAGTACATTTCAGTGAGGAAAAATTGCCTGCATTTTTTTCAGTTGGATACTTTTGCATTTCTATAGCTGAAAAATATATTATTTTCCTTTTAGGAAAAAAAAAGGCAAGTTATTAGTCTCTTTACGAGACTTCTGAGGTCTGCAGTTAAGACATGCACGTACACCCCTTGGTTCTCCATGTCCAAGCTGTCTTGCGCTCTATGAGTTAGGAAACACACACAAGGTCCCTGTCCTCACAGACTACTTAGAACAAAGCATATTTTGGGAAAAGGATGTACAGAAAGATGAAACAATCCAACATGGGACCCACAGAGATATGTGGAGGGGCTCAGAGAAGGAGACTGTTGATTCCTTGAGTGCCTGGTCTGCTGGACCATTATTTCTTCTATATTAATACACTCATCAATTATACACCAGGGCTATGTGATGTAACCCCCCTCCCCTTCCTACATTCCTGTATGCTAACATAAGGCACGCTGTCAGAGGTTCAGCACCGATGTTGCCTTGTCCCTGACTGATATGCTCCACTGGGTCAGAAGTATGTCCCGGGATAGTCAGGAATGCAGCAAGATATATGGGCAGGTTTTTTTCTTCAAAGTTCTTGGATGAGAATCAAATTGCCTGAAGGAAACTTTTAAGAGCCTTTTTGTCTCTTTTAAGAAAAGAGATCCTGCAAATATTACCCACTGTACTTGCAGTTATCTTGCCACTGACTGTATTTGGTTTTCTTGAAGGTGTACTGCCTATTCAGCACATGCTGCAAGCAACCAATGCAGAGATGTTTTGTATTCCCTGCTCATTGACACCACACCGGGCTTTCTTCTTCACTCTCTTTGGGAAAAAGGTTTATCGATGGGAGTGGGACAGATGGGAGTAAGTCCTACAAAAGGCAATGAGTAGGATGAACTTGGTTGTATGTGGGCCTTAGGGTGACAGATGAGGTGGAGACCAACTGACGTGGCTGTGGGGCAGAGAAGTTTGCTGATGGCAAACTGTATGGGAGCTGGAAAACAGCCTGGTGGGCTCTTGGACCTACTTCTGAACTAAAAGAGCAGCATTATCCTCCTGGGATTTCTTCATGAGGCAGATGACGGCAAGGTATGCTTGGGCAGAATGGATGGCAAAGGTGAGATTTGTAGAGAAACTCCAGGAGAAAGTTTAAGAATTACATCAACAGGAGATGAGTATGAAGGACGGCATGAGAAATCTGGCACTGTTGTGCTCTTCCTACCCCAAGTCAGGCATGAAACTCAGTATGTAAGAGCAAAAAGGGATTTTTCTCAGTTGTAAGTGACTCCCGGTATCTTCTAGAAGTGGGGTTGTTACTTAATAAAGGATGGCAAGAGCTTACTTCGCTTTGGACTTTTTCACTGTTCGACGAGAGTACTCAGAAAAGGAGGATAAATAGGGCTGATGAAGACTGTAAAGCAGCTAAAAGCAATCGCTGAATGAATTACTTCAGAGCTGTACACTGTTATTAGAATAAGTGTAAGGTACTATCCTTTTAAAAATGGCCAAAGAAAATAAAATGGGATCCTCCAGGCAATAGTATTCTGACCTCACCAAATGCCGTTGTCTAATTTAGACTGCATTAGCAATTGCGTTCCTCACAAAATCCTGGGTAGGAGAAGGGAAAGGATTTATAGATAGCATTATGTCCTAAAGAGATTCATACAATGAAATTATAAAATGCATTTAAAAATACATAATTAGCACTTTTCATCCATAAATTTCCAAAGTGATATTTTTAAAAGGAGGACATTATCTAACTCCATGTGGACTAAATAACTTTAAATCAAATGAGATGATTTATGTGTTTGAGAGATGTTTATATTTGAAATAAGAGCATCATTTAACATCTCTTCGCCCTTCTCTCATGCTGATTTATCTCCCATATTTCTGGAGGTCACTCTTATTGGTAGAAGTCAGCATTTGTTGTGTTTTGCAATGCAAAAATTCTTTTCATTCCCTAACACTAGAACAATATTTCATTGAATTGCTCTGGTTTATTAGACTAGTTGCACAGATGTCCTCTCTTCCTGAGCCAGATGTAGGGAGCGCTGCTTCCAGCTTAGCCCAAACTGGAACATGTTGACAGAATAACATAACTGAGACCAGACATATTGCATTTTACACTAAAGGTCATGCAAAAAGCACAGGCTGCATATAGCATGGACTGTTTTACATAAACACGCATTTGGTTCAGCTTTGGTATAGGGATTACTGAAAGAATGCTCGGGGAGGACAAGCTATAAAGCAGTTAGAAAGATCTGACAGTTGCTGAATGAATTACCCCCAAACTGGTGCATCTCACTGCAAAGAAGTGCGAAGGGCTGGCTCTCTGCAGCAGGGAGCGAGAAAGGGGTCTTGGGGAAGTGGTTCTGCTCGAGGTTCTTGCAGAGAGACTGGGCTACTTGGCAAGTTTAATGGGAGACTCCCTGAGGACTTTTTGTGCAGGGGGGTTGATTCAGCAGTGTCCTTACTGTGCTAATGCCTTGTACCAACATAAGAATAGTGACTAGAAAAATAAACGGAATCACCTAACAGTGAAGCTGAGTGAATGCAAGTGAGGCCAGAATTCTTCCAGTGGCTCCAGCATCTTTTTGGGAAGAGCTTGTGAGAAGCATGGATGGATCCAGATGGTACAGACGAGAAAGGATTGTCCTGCAGAGTAGCTACAACTTCAAATGCTTAAATTTCAGGCTCATGAAGTTTAGACAAATTACCCAGATGAGTTTGAGGATGAGGGTGCAAAGCCATATAAGGGCCAAAATCCCAAACGTTTCTTTGTGAATCAGGTTGGTCTTCTGTGACAGAAATCTAGCACAGTACCTGCCGTGCTGACATCAGTTCTGGTGACAGAGGAGGGGGAACAAACCCCTTCTGAACATTGCAATTCACCTGTGACTTGCAGAAGGCTTTTTTTCTTTTTTCTCAAGAAACTTAACCCTTCCCTGTTTTCTGCTCTGAAAAACGGGTGCAAACATTAAACCTCTTAAGGATACTGTTCGGTTTAATTAATCGGTGTTCATAAAGTCACTGAATTAACAGTATGGAGTGTAAGTGCCAAGTATTACTGGTACTATGAACAAATGCACAATAGCAAATGAATATAAGCACACTGCAAAGGAGGAATGTCATTAAGGAAAGAGGTCCCATTTCAAGCTGCCAAATACAAAGGAGTGAGTCATTTATTTTCAGTATGAAAAACATTTCAATGTTGTTCTTTAAGTGATTCTGCTTATGATCATTACTCCTTAGCTAACTGCTATAAATAATCCCAAGTGGTGACATGGTCTTCTATTCCCACCTAGATACGCAGAAAATGAAGACTGCAAAATAGGAAAATAAAAATAGTTTGGAAAAGGCACGTCTGGCTTGCCACGTGCTAAATACAGTCTTTGTCTTATGCACAGTTTTGCCTTTCTTTTGCTCCTGCAGACATCTCTGTGCATACGGGACTGCAGTGCCCCACGCTTCGCCATTACGGTCGGACCAAGATTTATGAGTTGATAACTGTCTAAATGTTGGATCGCAAAGTATCATTTTTGTTCTCTCCTGACCTTAGCTGTAACCTATGGGATTGCAGGCAGAGGGAAACGTGTGATTTCTGTACAGGCAGGCAAGGTAATGCAATCTGCTGGCGCTGCTAAAGCACAGCTCCACGTTCCTGTGAGAGTGAGTGCATTGAATTGGCCCGTAAAAGAGTTGCAAAGGGTACACAACGCGGTAGGAGTTTCTCTCAGAGACTGTCAGATAGTACCCTGGCTCCCTTGGGTATGCTCAGTGCACCCATCCCGAGGTGACAAAGGAGCAGTTTGTGAGTTGGCTGTCAGGTTAGCTGTATACACGATATTCTGGCCATTTCTTGGTGTAGCTGTGATCTCCAGCAAAACTGTAGAAATTTATGGCACCCGAGGCTTTGGAGCAAAATATGTATGTGCCCCATTTTGGACCAAATACACCTGCTTATTTTATTCCTTACAATGACATTTGCTGTCCACATCATGCACAGACAGGCTGGTCTCTTCCCTTGTGGGCTGCCTCCAAATAAGCGGCTGTCTGCTCCCTGCAACAGAAAGCCTTGTGCATGGAAGTGCCATCACCCAAACAGAGCTTGGGCTCAGTTTCCAGACCATGGTAAAATGCAGATGAATGCCAGCAACTACCTGAAGATGAACCCAAGTGCTTGGGCGTGAGGATCTGCAGGGGGCTCGGCGTGTTCAGATGCAGGTTTGCCGAGTTCACCCCTGTGAAGTTTCAACAAAGAGCCTAAAACCCAGTGCTACGCTGTGCCCTGAGGTGCAACAGAACTGTGCTACTTCAGAGGCACGCTGACATGGATTATTGACTTATTTTGATGCTCTGAAGAAGAATCTCACACGTCAAGCAAGAGATACTCATTTAAATTGGAGTAGCAGCGGGGCACATCAGACTCGAATCCTCTGCAGCAGTTGTCTCCGTTCTTTCCTCTCGTGGAGGCAATGAAGAACGGCAGCCAAACCCCCCAGGTGGTGCTGCAGGAATTGGCTGCAACAGGACTGTTCGGGAGCACGGCCTTGCTGCGCTCTCTAAGTGACAGGGCTGTGCAGCTCCCACCCCATGGGCATCGCTCTGAGAGCAAAGAAAATGTTTCCTGCTCTTAGGAAGGCTGAGACGATGATCGTCCCCTTGGACAGCGCAAGGCAGGGATGGGATTCCTGCGCTGTCACTGCCACCACCTTTAATGCATATAACGAAGAGAAGCTCTCGTCTCTGGCTCTGTCACTCAAAGGGGTATTTGCAGAGCTGTGTTTATTACAAAATAATTATAACTGCAAATTAGGAATGGGGGTGTGCTAGCACCTCCTTCCATCTCTCTCATATGCATCTAAAGTAAAATTAGCGTGGTGAAACTATTGTAACCTTCTGTTATAGGTTCAAGGCAGAAATTAAACTGAGATACTCAATTAGCTAGGCGCAAACACCGTGCATGCTGGCTTCACTGCCCATTTTCCAACCCCAGCAAGCCTATTTTCTGCACCGAACAGCCCAGCATACTTGAAACAACTTTAAATACACGTAGGACTCAAACAAGGCACAACTGATTTTACAACGGGCTGTTGTTACGTGGCTTTGGGGCCTGTGGAGCACCTTGTCCTTGACTCCTCCCTACCGTGATGCTGGTCCTGGGAGAGGAGGGTGGTCAGGGTGATACCCGCAGACTGGTGGCCATCCCCATTGCCCTCCACTGCTGTGGTTCAGGGACTGGTGTGTGGCTTGCAAGGGGAACAACAGCAAGCCAAAGTTCATTGAATTAGGTTTGCTACGGTTACGTTTGTTACCAGGAGGATTTTTATTGTATCGGTAATTTTGCTACTGCAAGGATCTCTGATTGCAGCAGGTTCTCAGCCAGGGGACAGCCACAGCCTAATGGATTGAAGTAACCTACCCATACAGACCATGATCGCTTTGTAGAGAAGTTATTGTCCAGATTTCAGTGTGCTTTGCTGTAATTTAAAGGTATTTCATAGCAGCGCTTTTTTAAGAGACTGGTTTACAAAGCTCTGAGCACTCCTTTTGGACATTCAGCTAAGCTGTAAAAGTGAGGGTTTAAAATCAGTGCAGGAAACTGGTTCCTAAGGCAGTTTATGAGTCGGTCTGAGCGAGAGCCATAGTACTGGGACAGGCTCAGAGCCCAGATACATAATGTCTGGGTCAAGAGCCTAACTGAGATCTTGGAGATACCAATTCCACATATACGGCAACCCCTTCCTCCACTTTTTTAAGGATCAGACTTTTCAACAAGGACAGGGAGAAGTGTTGAATGAAAAATGTTACTGTCAGGGTATGTTTTCCTACTGGAAATATTTTACTGACTGCTTCAAGGGAATAAATGCACAAAATATAACTACATTAGAAAAAAGATTGTTATGCATGCATATGTTTTACAGTTCATGCAGTGTGTTTTATGTTACATGTGACTTGAGCTGGTTAGGGTTTAGGAAACTCTTGAGAGAGGAAATGATCTTGACATTTGCAATTTATTTGTTCAACAGATCCAGAAACTGAAGGTTAAAAAAATTAGACTTGCCTAAGTATACGATGGCATAAAATTGGAATAAAATACTAAATAAATAATTGGGACATATACGACAAATAAATATATTAAAACTAATTAAAAATTATAAAGAATAATTTGAAAGAAAGAAAATGCAAGGCTATGCAGCACATTATATAAAATGCATATGCATGGGCTTTAAGTGTAGTCCTGAGGGTGATGCACATCTGTACTTGGTTTGCCACTGCAGAATTCACCAGGAGAGCACAGACCTAATCACAAACCTTTGGCATAGGTTTAAGCAGGTGACAAAGGGATTAGGTTGTATGAATTTTAGAAACCATATCTATGGATGTTCTGGTGCACAATTATGTTCTGACTTGGTTATTGTGAATTAAGACAGCCACGAACTATGTATTTCAAACCACTGCAAAGTGGGAATTTCACCTTCAGCTCCCTATAATGCCACTGATGACATCCTTAACACAGGTATCTCAGTGTAAATCTATGTTTTAGGGACTTGTGGGTCATCATATGGTCAGCGAAGTATTTCATCCTGTGGTTAATCCCGTGGATGCCATGCTCTGTTTGCCTTGAGGCTTGTTTCAAGGTCTTGATTAACACCAGCGCTCCATGCCTAGTTAAGCTGGCAGAGGCCCGTTGTGCAACCAACGTGGGTTTCCTGTCCCCCGTGCTCTCCAGATGGTGCTTTGCACTCCCTCCCCCTGTGCCAGCACAGGTGTTTCTCTGACCATGCAGTGAGAGATCAGAAAACTAAGCTCAGTGAAAATGGAAAATTAAGCCCCCACTCCCCCACCTTTTTTTTTTTTTTTTTTTTCCCAATGCCTGATTTTCTGACAGGCCATTTCCTCGGTTGGGTTCACTGCAGATATTCAAGCAGCATCCAGGCACTGGTGCCTGGCTGGATCGTGGACCTCTTTATAGACTTGCACAAGGAGAATGCTTCACCCACCACCAGGCTGGTGAAGAAGCAGCTTGCTCTGAGTATTGGCCATAAAAACACGTCCCTGTGGGATTTGCAGTGCAGCCGCTACTTGGTAGTTATTGCCCGTGCATAAGCTTTCCTCATGGTGAGGGAATCCTTTATAGCTGAAATCAGCCAAAACCCTGGCGCTACATACCCTCTAAATTTAGACATTTAAAATCTGAAAAGGCTTTCTCATTGGTATGGCTGCATTAGGAACAACTTGATGCTTCCATGCTAAAATCCTAAGCTCACAGCCTCCTACAGACACTGCAGTTCCGTTTCATTTCCCCTAAGCTGGGAACAGTCAGTTCGTCTCCTAAAGGCGGACCCGGCCCACCAGAGAAGATCATGAAGTCTGAGAAGTGGATGAACTGTTTGGAGACACCACCTTGCTTCCCGATGCCAAGAGCACGAGCATCTTCCCACCTTCCAGCACCAGAAGTGTCCACCAGCAAAGTCCCTCCCCATCACATAATAATGACACATCTGCCCATGGGATGGCGTCACACAGGAAAATGGGGCTGTAGGGCCAGATCCTGACTGCATTCTCTCCTACACGATCGATTACATGGTGGAAAGTAGAAATGTATATGGTCACTTGAGTTAACTTTTCTTAGTTAGCCAAAAGGAGAACTATCCTGTTGTGTTCTTCCCCCAAAAGACAGTAAAATCATGATCCTCTTCTACGTGCTAAGATATCTCTTCCGCCCTAAGTGAGGCCTTTTCAGTATTACGTGGTTATCTTGCTTTTATTGTGATTTGTGGCTTCTGTCTGTGGGTTTGGTTCCCACACATCCTTGTTGTGGTTTGCTACCTGAGTTGGGGTTCACCGGGTTTTGTCTTTGAGATCACGTTTACTCTCGGCTAGCTTGGCAGAATGCCTTAGAAAATGAGATAGGTTTGGGGCAGGAAGCGGCAGCTCCCACACAGAGGTTGTCACCGAAGCTATTCAGATGACTGCGTTCCTGTTGAAGTGAAGCTGAAGATGAACTCCACCCAAATGACTGCGGTAATAATTTGCATTTTAGCAGGGTCCTATCCCATCTGTAACGCTAAACTCTGTGCTCTGACCTGAAGGGTGCCTTGTAAGTCTTTAAACAATAATTTGATTAATTTGTGCATGCGTTGAGAGGAAAAGAATCAGTTTTAGAACATCAGCTTCCTACCCCAAATACCAACGAGGCTTTAAGTGCAAGAAGCTTGGTTCCCTGACATTAGGGATCAGTATTTCTTCAAATACCACACGGAGATGGCAGAGGACAGGCTGGCAAAAGGCTTTTTGTGCTCGTGTGCAGTCAGAATTACTCCTCTAGTCACTTCTATCCTTGTTTCTCTGTACATCCAGTAGATGATGTGCTCTCCGCCAGTGACACAAGCTTCTGCTGCTGAAGCTGCTCCTACCCTTGGCAGCAAGCAGTGTGTTTCCACGTCCCCGGCACAAAGAGGACAACCTCTGCAGCTCCTGCTGACAAGGAGCGAGGCTCGAGCAGCCGCGGCGTCCTTTGTGCAGGGCTCCCTGCCCCGGGAGATGCATCACTGCTACCTGGAAATGATGCTGGCGTGGAGGTGGCCGAGCCAGAATGCAGCCTGCTTTTCCTCTGAGAAATTAATCCGAGGTATTTTGATGAGGTGTGTACGAGAAACCTTTGCATATTGACCCCCTAGCAAGGTCTGAAATGTGCCTTCAGGACCCACTGCCCTCTTCCAGGGTGTTATAATAGTGAAATCTCACTGTGCTTTTTTTTTTCTTAAGAGAATCAGCATCAGGGAAGGAAGATAAAGCAACAAAAATATATGAATGCATCATAAGTTGGAATGGGCAGTTTTTAACAAGTATTCAGGGAAAAATAAAACTCTTTAGAGTCTTCAACTGAACTTTTACTAAGAAGAGTAAAGGGAAAATCAATTACCCAGCCTACAGTAGCTACCTTCTCTTACAAGTTTTTGTGGAAGAATTTTTTTTTGTTCGCATAACTATTTTGGATTCGAATTCTATTTTTTCTCTTGTATTTTACCTGTATTTGAGGTAAAGCACGAAACTTCCTCTAAATGCCACCCTGCAGTAGTTCATCCTTAGGATATTGTTTTAGATGTAATTGAATTGCTGGGGTACATTAAACATTGCAGTGTTTTAAGCAGGGGAAATAATTTAATGATGTGGTCTTTAAGACAGTTAATTAGCCTGGCATGTATGAAAGTGTAACAAGAACACCACCTACTGTAAAAGTGAATGTTCTACACTCTGGAGCACTAATTCCTTATAGCTTCACCCTGCATGGAAATTGTTAACCCCTTTTTTGTCAAATGTTTTTAGCCAATATTACTGAGTCTGGAGTTGGTGATCACAGCTCTCAACAACATTAGCCAGAGGGAATATCTGAGGGGTAAAATAAATCACAATTGGTTTAAAGATCAGTAGCGATTAGTTATGGGAAGATTATTCTGAGGTCTGATACAAGTCATTTTCATAATTATGATGGATTTTTTTTTTAGCTGGAAATGGTAAGGATTAAAAAAAAAAATCTGATGATGTCAGCACAGTTTTTAGAAAATTGCTTGTTGTGACCCTGCTGCAGCATTGGTGCATTGCAGGCTTGATTTATCCACCGTGAGACGGACTGTAAATGATAACTTCAGCGCTCGGTCTTAGCAGAAGGTGGCATAAGTCGTGGTGCAGGGGAAAACAGAGCGGTCCCTCCACAGCTCTGCACTGCCAGGAGCAGAGAGCAAGATCTGCATCCCCCGAGCAGCCTGAGCTCAGACCCCCGGCGGTCTGGGAGCTCTCAGCACCTACCTCACAGTCATCATTTCAGAGTATTCAACCACTTGTCGAGGTTTCATTCAAAGCAAAGCATGAGAGAGGTCTCTTGAAAAGGTCTGCAGACCTGGAGCACCTGGAGTTTTTAAAACACAATCATTGCTTGTGTCTGGAAATCGTAGCTTTTATCAGAACTTTTAGGTTGGCGTATCTTGGTCTTTTAAGCTCTGCCTCTTCAGCTGTCAGTTTTATTATTATAAAGCTCTGCCTCTTCACCTGTCAGTATTATTATAAAGCTATAATATTTAACAATTATAATAATGCTGCAGGTCTGAAGTCCCAAATCCTCAGAGATCTTTTGCACCCCCTACAGAAGGCACCTACGATGAGTTATGAGTGACCACAGGGCACACTGCCAGGCCAGCTGGGAGACAATTCACTGAGATGGTAACATCTTCCACTAAAAGATTAGGAAAGGAAAAAGAAATCTGATGGGGAGAAACAATGAGGGAAGTCTGCAGGGAGCACAGCATTATGCTGGCCTTGTGGAAGGCAACGCAGATATTGCTCTTACTTCTACAAGCCCTTGATTTCACCCAAAGTCACTTTCTGTTTTTATGCCTGCTGTTGAAAGTGGTTAGCACGGCAGGATTTTTTCTTCCAGTCAGAGAGCAGTTTTTGTGATTTCTAAGGGACGTTCGGTGCTGGCAGGGCTGGGAGCATTCCTGGTTAAACAAACTCCCTAATAGACCAACTCTTGCGCTGCTAAACTCACATGCATTATTGCGCAGGAGGCCAAGCATATTTCAGCCACAATGATGGAGTGGGCAGCACTCTGTCAGATCAATTATGTACAAGGCCCATCTTCTCTATGATTCCCTCGATTTTTCCTCCTGACAGTTCACCTTGTGCCCAACCTTCTGTTCTCACAGAGAAAAACCTGCAGACAATAGAAAAACCTAAGGCTGTTTTTCCTCGCTGCAAAATGGCACAAAGTAACTCTTTCCTGGCAGGTTCCTCATGACTTTTCACACTAATTTATCTTGCACAGTTTGGGAGATTTATAGCCTCTTTCTCTCTCTCTCTTTTTTTTTTTTTTTTTTCTTCTTGCTTCCTCTTTTTGTTCTCTTTGGCAGTGTTGTGGAAATAGGGAGCACGCTCCAGTCTGCTGGTTTGCAGCACGGTCCCTGTACCACTAACAGTGCTGCGGCCGGAGGCAGGCACCCATCCTGCTCCATCTTCCCCGTGGGTTCTGTGCTAGGGCTCAGAGGCTGCCCGTTTCCCACCCGAGAGCTCATCCCCAGTGGGGTACGGCCTGTCCCACACCCTGGCGGTGCAGACACTGCTGAGACCGGGGTGCACACATCCTTCATTTCACGGCAGCGCACACTGCTGCCTGGGGAGATGAGTCCTAAGAGACTGCAGTTCCCAGTAAACTATCTGATGCAAGTGGTCTCAACCATTTACAATCAGTTCTGCCCTGCAGGATTTTTAAAGAAAGGAAGATGAATCTGAGTCTTCTAAGTGAGGGCCAGTATCAGCCCATACTGCCCGGAATAATTCAAAGCAGACTTCAGATGAGCGAGGAGCTGAGTAAAAATGAATGGAGTGGAGCGAGTGGGGGAAACTTCAGAGAAGAGAACTGCTGTGAAGCTGGTGCCTTGCCTTTCTCCATCCTGTAAGTCAGTTCGTACACCTGCATCAGCAAAATGAGCTTTGGTGGTACCCAGGGTGAAGACAACCAGGAAAACATGACAGAAAAGGAGCTGAACGGCTCAGGCAAAGTTTGTATTACCCTTCTGTGCAGGAGCAGATACTACAGAGCATGTTTAATTCCTACTCAGTTGCATGCAAGCAAAACCAACACAAAGCACAATCAAGCACATTGTTATAGGTTGAGTTAGATTCCCTGTATGAAATAAAAAGAAGTAGTACCAAGCTGAAACAAAGCTCAGACAGATGTATACACACAAATGTGAAACAGAGGCGATGTTTATCAGGAGGGACCTCCTGGAGTCCTTTCAACGCAGTGCTGGTGGGAAGCTCGGGAGCCTTTCTCTGCCTCTGGTGGAACTGCCTAAGCCATCGCTGCAGTCAGCAGAAAGCTTCAGATAAAAAGCTTTGGATTAGCGAAATTTGTTCAAAGTGGCGAGTGTCAGTGATGTGCACGAGGGGAGAGAGCCCTGTGCCTCTCTCTATGAGACAGGAGCTTATTTGCCTTGAAGTTGGTGCAAAGAACATTAAATGCAGCCGGAACAACTCAGGAGAGCCGACCACAGCCTATGCCCCGAGGAACTGAAGTGGGAGATCGCTCCAGCCAAGGATAAGCACATATTTTTTTGGTTCAGATTGGTATCTTCTACAAATGCCTTGTCTTCCTAACAACCCAACTTCCTTCCCCAGTCTCTGTTTTCTCTGACCAAAGGGCTGTAGTCTTTCGATAGGACAGAAATTAAGTCATTTTTCTACCTGGGTCACTTTAAGCTGGGGAGAATTCAAGGTCCTGATAATATGGGTTTTCCACATAGTCTTTTTTTACTCCTCGCTGTTTTCTCTTTTACTTTGATCTGACCAGTTCTACTCTCACTTTTCAATCTCACTTCTCTCTCCCTCTGTAATGAGAATACTGATAGCAGATATATTATGTGGTATATATTGCATCAAGCAGTCACAGCACGCTAGGATCACTGCATTATGAGTAAAGAATAGACATGGCAAAGTGGCAAGATTCATCCATGAAAAGTCATTAAATTCATTAATTGAGAAATATTCCCCAAGACAGTGCTAGCATTTTTGGTCTCTGATACCCAAATCGATTTAAAAAAGAAGATTGTGCAAAATAAGAATTCAAGCTTCAGTAGCTAAGAACTCTGCAATAAAATGTTTTCAAATGTACGCAAGTGTCATTACGTGGCATAAGATGTTTTTTTATAGCTAATTGCTTCTCCTATCAATGGCTCTGTAGCAGAACCTTTCTAACAAAAAAAAAAAAAGTGTCCTGGAGTGAGCAAGATTACATTTTTAAAGATACCTAGCGCATCTTTAACAACAAAGAACAATTAGTCTTTTCTCAGTGGAAAAGGTCAGCACTTTATCTAGTCTCTGTATTTAAGGTTTTAATTAGAGATCAACTATGTAATGACAGTGCCTGATGGTATAGTGCTTTATGTGCTGCTAGGGCTGACTGCAGACAACCAAGTCCTTGAGTCCTTTTCCTTCCTATTTGGGCATATTTCTGGTAAATACCTTGAAATCTGTGACCTCTCTATCTGTGATGTTACGACCTCTAACCATGCTGCAGCCTGAGAAGAACGGTGAAAAATTAAATAGCTGGAAGCTGATCCTGGAAAAGAACATAGTACGTCTGAAAACTTTCCCTTTATCAGGCAGTGATTTGAGAAGAATATTTAGCCCCATTGAGGAACCTTGTAATTCCAGCTCCTAACACTGCTGCTTTCTGCTGGGCGCATTGCTGAAGGAAGGGGCCCAATAACCTAGATTACTAACGAATATTTCAATCTGACAGCTCACTATCTATCTGACAGCAGTGCTGTGACAACACGTCTGGGTCAGATTCAACACTATTATGTAACCCACCAACCAAACCTTTTTTTGAATACATTAAAGGCTGCTTAAGTACAAACCCACTCATGCAAATCTTAAAATGCAGGGAAATATTTGGCTAAGTGGAGTTTTTGGACACCCCTTTGTGCCCACACATTATAGCAAGCGATCACACTGAGAAACAGCCTCCACAAGAAAACTCCTTTGCATTTCCAGCATCGAAGAAATGTAACACATGCCCAAATTCCTCTGGCAAGAGGAACAAGCCTTAACTCTGACCTCAGCTGGAAGCTGGCAATGCCAGCTTTGGAAAGGGGAAGCTCAGCCTGACGGTACCTCTCGGGTGGAAGCAGGCAGAGGAGGGAAATCAGCTGTGGGAAGAAGTCTCCCTAGACAAGGCATTTTTGTTGTTGTTTTTTGTTTGTTTTTTCAGTCTACAGCACAACATCCAACATTTCTTAAATCACTAGATTGTGCATGACTAGAAATGCCATCTTTGGGTTTCAGGAAGGGGATGAAGGTGGTGGGACTTGAGGTGAGACATCCCTGTCCTTTTTGGCAGACCCTGGTAGGTTTTGGCCAGCGGTAGCAGACAGATGGCTGGTGTGACTGGCAGCCTGGCCATTTCTGCTGGGTTGAAATCCTTCCTCAGTGCTTCTGGAGCCCTTCAGCTGCACTTCACTTCTGATTCAACCATAGGCTAGATTTAAATAGGGCACTTGTAAGCAGAAAGAGACGTGCCCACAGAGGGCTTCATAGCACTTCGTGTTGGTTTATATGAGCGTCTCAGAGGCTATCTGTGCAGGCAATATTTCCGAGCTACCAAAACAACCTTCGTGTCAGCCCGTGCTACAGCCACTTATCCAAACCATCCTTGGGCAGAACAGGGGACACAGCAGAAGCAGGAGGGAAGTCACGCTCGGAGGTGCTACCCGCGTTGCTCCCCGGCGGTGGGACTGGATGCTTTGGGTTTGAGTGGCAGTGGCAGGCCTGGCTCCGGGCCAGGCACCGGGGTGGCCGGAGACACGTCCCTGCTCGGGCAGGGGCTCTCAGCTCCCGGCGAGATATCACTTATGAGGCATATTTCGTGCCCTCAACACTGGCCTCTCTCACCTGAATGTCACATCAGTGTCACCGGTTCTTGCTGAATTTGGAGCTCAGCAGTTCCTGGGAGCTGGGAGCATCTGCCCGGAGGCAGATACTGCTTATCAGCATCTTGGTTCCCTAGGAGGCCGAGTCTCTAAACTCCCGCTGAGCTGTTACCCAAAGGCTTCCATCTGAGAAAGAAAGAAATGTCCTGCACCCCGCTCCTAATTCCTGGGCCACCAAGACTGGTAGGAAACGTGGGCAGGAAGGGATTTCGTGCTAATGCAGTGGCCTTGGTACCAGCCACTGGCCATTAACAGGACCATTAGCACAAAAAAAAAAATCAACCAAGTTCCTGGGATGTCCAAAGGATTTAGTGACAGGGAGTCCCTCACAGAGGGCACAGATGGATATATCTATGAGTATTGTACCAATTCCTCAAGTTAAAGCAGAATTAATTTACTAAGTAGGTCTGTCCTTCTTTTCCTTACAGTGTGACATGGTGACAGACCTTCGGTAACCCCGTTAGGGTTAGTGGAGGTGCTTTGGATCTGCCCTTATAATCTAAGCAGACTTTGGCCCTTCTGGTTTTAAATGCTTCTAGAAAACCTCCACTTCTCACACAGAACAAAAGTGAGCACAATACTAAATTTCATCATTTCCTCATCATTCATTGTGTAAGCAGGCAAAGAAAACACACGTTGTACTGTTTCAGAAAGGAATACTCTCTGTGGGGCTCACAAGTAAGAACATCATGTTTCATGTATATGATATTCAAAGTATTTGATTATTTGTAGAAAACCCGGTGATTCAGCAGCGCCATGGGCTAGGTGAATCAGAGGGTGATAGGAAGGGGTGTTTGTTTGAAAGTCTTGTCTCCCTTAGCAGCCCACAACGTCTCCAATCCTCAGCAACCTGCTTCCTCTCTCCCAGAAATGAGGTCTTTCCTGCACAGCCTGGTTCCTGTACTCCGCCGAGCCTCTGATTCTGAGGAGGTTACACATGGGTGTAGGTGAGGTGGGTGTTATCTGAGGAGTTAGGTTCAAGTATGAGCCCTCTGGCAGGGGTGTAAACTATCTGAGGTATGACACACGTGAAGGTATGGTTATTTGTATTTTGTACAACCAGCTTCTGCTGCTGACTATTAAGAAGAAAAATTTGCCCATCACGTGTACCAGTAGCTGCAGTTATACCTGTGGTATGGACTTAGAAATGGAAGTCTTCCTGAAGGAGAGCTTCACAGAGCCACTGACTGTTACAAGAACAAATAGGACCCATGTCTGGACTCCTGTATAACACAAATGCCCAAACTGATGTTTTTTCAATCCCAAGCATATCTTTAAGATAATCATTTCCTCCTAGTACCAACCTAGATAGATAGATTTCCTCTATGTATCTCATATCTCCCAGTGGATCTAAGGAGGGAGCGAGATCTCACCTTGGATTTTTTAATGCACAGTCAGCTCTCATTGGTAACGGACAAAATCCAAATTCTTGTACTCTAAGCAAGGGGAATGGAAATCAGTACAAAAAAAATATGGACAAAAATAATTTTGTTTCTGTTACTTTAGTCTCAGTAATTTTATTAGGCATTGCCCCTGTGCCGTCGCATACTGCTTTCTATTACCCACTTTCCTGAACTAGCTGCACTCGTAAGAGTAAGAGGCACAGTGGCCCATGACTTGGTAGGTCAGCATTTTTTATTTCCTTTCAGCTCTCTCTAATGAAAAGCACATGTGTCCAGTAAATCTTGCCTTTTCCCTTATTAAACCAGTCGATGTTCATTATTGAGGTCTGTGCCTGGCTGGGTGGGAATCAATAAGATGATCCTTTTAATCGCCTTAGTAATCAACAAGCTATTTCTTATTTCAATCTCAGCCCAGTAGTCATTGAAATCCAATGATTTATCTGCATTACACATCCACTCACATGCACGCTTACAGAGCAAGGAGGTTTTATGTGTATACGAAAGAGAGAGAGAGAGGGGCTAGATTTCACAATGTACTTTAAATTAACGTGCCAGAGAGTTGCCCCCAATTTTATTATTTACTTCCCAGTAACCAGTACACGCATGCCTGCAATGCAAAAGATGAAACTGCAGAAAATAAAGGCAATTTTAATGGAAGGAACAGCCAAGAGGTTCATTATACCTACCCTAAACCTACTTTTCTGATTTTTCCTCGTGCAGGGAGGCAGCACAGTGCTGCCGAGAGCCCGCTGTGCTATGAGCCTGGTAAGCACAACTCTGCTGCATCACCAGGGACAAGTTTTGTCCCTCTGTGCCTCAATTTTCCCAGCTGTGAAATGGGAATTCTTGGACCATTTACCTTCATAAAAGACTTTCTGAATCTGTTTGAGTCCTGTTTGCACTATCCTTTAGGTGGCCGTATTTTGAGGGTTTGGACATAAAAATATTTGGATAAATGGAGGACTCATGCAAGCCTTTCTCAGCCGAGAAGCTCCTGAGATGTCACTACGTCTGGTTATCTGAGTAAGGATTCTTTGCACAGGTGGGGTAAACTGAATACTGCATGTCGGGGAGGTTGCTGTATGAAATGTGGTTTAATTGCCCAATGAAAGCAGCTGGGCAGGAATGGCAGGACCCTGACCTTGTTGAAATAAGCAGCAAGTCCTCAGCTGATTTTAGTGATTTTACCCCATATTTTCTTTTTGCTGAAAGGTCATTATGGTGTGAATTATGGACTCTGTTAACAGACGGAAAATTAGACACAGGGACTTTTTCCTGCTAATTTACAAACTTTGTTTTTTGGAGAACAAAAAACTAGAGGAGGAGAAGAAGAAAGAAAGAAGTCAACGTGTGAGTGCATAAAGTGCAGGCGCTGGAGCATCTTTCAGCTGTGCCTCCTGCTACGTAGGGCCGAGCTGTGTTTTGGCTGCAACCCGACACTGCCGCTTTCTCCCCCAAACAGAGCTTTTTCTCATAAAATTCAGTCAGGCACTTCTTCTCAAGTTCTTCATACACTTTTCGCAAGAAAAAAGAAATCATTCATATCTCTCAAAGAGAGTCTCGGATTCTTCAGATATTTTCCATTATAAGCTTTTGGCACCATTATTACCCACAGATCGAGTTACTTTTCTGATCCCTCTTCTTTCATCTAGTAAAAATGGATTATTTCATTATTAGCCTGGAACCGTTACTGTTCACAGAGATCAGGTCTGTATATGAACAATGCCTTCCCCAGTACATTACCGAAAATCCCGTGGCTGTTGTAAGGTTTCCTTTAAACACTAGAACTCTATTTTTTTTTTTGTGAAATCAGCATAGTCACATAGTCTCTGAAAGGAAATTCCTTCTCTCTGAATTATACAAAAGTGAGATATGGTCATTTTCAATAGTTTATGGAAGGTCTTAACTGGTGCTAATCCCGTAACTAGTATGTTTGTGTATACAGCATATGTATATATGTGCATATATGTACTTCCAATGTCTAGGCTAACATTTACTGTAACCTGACTACATTTTAACTATCTAATTAACTGTAACTTAATGTTGCTGTTATGTCAAATCTGCCAATGTATTAAAACAAGTCCTGTGAAAAATGGATGGGCTGAGTCACGCCAAAATCTCCAATTTGGAAAGTTTAGCTGACGGGAAACAATTTTTGTTGTTGTTGTGTGCCCGGTTTCTATTTTTTCTATTCCTCCTCTTCCATCAGAAGTCTCTCTGTCCACACATGGATGTCAGTTTGAGAAGCAGGGAAATCTCCATAACTAAAATGTAGACCCACGTCCCGAACAGAAAGGGGAATGTTTTTACGTTGGTGTTAGGAGATGCGTCCTGCCTCCTTCCCTTCCCTGCCCCATTCTCCAGTTCCTGTGGTGAAAACCATCCCCAGCATCAGAGTCCTCATGAGTGGGGAGATCGGGGGAGCAGGAAGAGATCTCGGTCTTGCAGGTCCTGGGACAGTGTCCTCAGCTGCACGACTGCTGCTCCTGCTCCCGCTGCATCCTTGACTGGGCAGCAGCAGTTGTGAGCGCTGGTCCCGCTGCCTGCACCTCTGCTCCATCTTCTCAGAGCAAATCATCCTCTCGTGCCCTCAGAGTGTTTTCCTGCAGGAGAGCACCTGTCTTCTGAGAAGTGGGCTAAATCCATCCATTAATTTTGCGAAGACCACCAATAATCTGAGCCAGTGACAACTTCTAGACGCCAGCCACACGGACAGAGGCAGAACAGATGGGACGCCAGGTAGAGAGCTCCGCTTCCCATCCCCACTCCTCTGAGAGGAGCTTGAATTCTTTATGTCCTCCATGTGCCTGCTAATTAGAGTGTCTTATCTGCTTAGACTCCATCAGAACATGTTTTCTACTTAATATGAGACAAATGGTTTATGTAAGTGGAGTCTTGAGTTAGACACTCAGTTCACATATGAGCGAAGGTGATAGCAATATTTTAAAGATTTGTTGTATAATGATGTTTCCTTCTGTGTTTAGCTTAACTTATTTATTTGAGTACATTGCTTCTTCTTACCTCCTTGGTACCTTCTTCCTATATGTGCCGTTTCCATCCTCATGCAAACCCATGCCAATAAGGCAAGAAAAAAACCCACCTTGGATTGCAGTTGCCTAGGTTTGATTCTGAATCTGGAATTTCGCAGGAATCCTCTGTTACGCTGAATTATCACATAGAGGCGAGGGTAACATCTTTGTGGGCTGTAGGCTCTTCCAGACTCTTTGTCCTCCATGGTAATGTCCCAATCACAGTGAAGTGCTCCCAAATGTGCAAGGACTATTTAAGCTTTGTAAATGCCGTCCTCCAAAAATCACTCCACATAAATGTTTCATGTCTCTCCTCTGCGATGCACAGGCCCCAAACATTCAGCTGTGAGGGTGTTTATATTTGTGGAACTCTCTTGAACATTTGCTGTGGATTTCAAACAGCTGCTACACTGAAGCACTGGGAATAGTAAGATCATGAATATTCAGGTGAAGCCACTGGAATGAACAGCCGTTAATAGAATAAATGCCTAAACAGTTGTGTAAGGCTTATTAAGACCTATTGGGGCTGAGATAATAAATTCCCTCTTTGACATGTTGCAACTACTGTAGTTTAAACATTTTGGACCACCTCTTCAGAACTGAAAGAAAAAATTATGTTAGTTCTGTGTGATAACACAATGAAACACCTGGAAGGGTTGGCGCTTGTATTAGATTTGGCAGAGAGATTTTAACGTGCTAGCTCATCCTCACTTAAAATCATGGCACTGTTTATTGTGTTAGTTGTCAAGGTTATCCAAATTACATACAGTCTGGAGTGAGCACAGTTATTTTGCTAGAAAGTATGTATTTTTTCTATTTTCCTTTCAAGTTTGGAAATCATCGATAATTTACCTTTGCATTGCTGGAGAAACATGGACAGAACTCCACTGCACAAAAATAGAGACTAAGCAGAATGTTAGGAAAATAATAAAGCATATTTAAAGTTGTCTTATCCTACTGTGGAGGATAACCCAGCAAAGTTCAGGAAACCTGCAGGCAGTGGTCTAGCTTTGTATGTTCAAAAAGACTGGCGGCTCTGCAGGTGACATTCTTGTTATGAGGACACCTGGCTGGCTGCAGCAAGCACAAAGCACTGGAGTTGTGCTCGGAGTATCAGGAGTGCTTAATTGTTGCAGGAGAACTGTCTTTTCCTTTGAATTTAGCTGTCACGTTGCATTATGCTGTGCTGCATTGCCTGGTTGTGGCATCCTATGTCACGAAACATAAAATCTGACAGCATGCAGCGTAACTCTTGCAGGTTAAAATTTAAAGGCAAACTCAGTAATATTTGATCAGTTACCTGCTGTCAGCTCAGATAAAGGGCATTTGATCTACAACAGCAGGGCTAACTTGTTAGGAGCAAACTTGCACATGGCAACACAGTGCTGCATTCAGTTCTGCAGCAGCTGTGAGCTGGCGAGCCTCAGCACAGCCGCTCAGGTGCACTTTGAACTTTTAAAAATTAACCCATTTGGCTCTTTCTCGGTGTTTTAAGAAATTTATCAAACTGAATCCCTATTTACTAGTCTGTGTAAGAGACAAGCAGACTCTGGTAGTTATTTAGAGAGGAAACTCCCAGGTTACAAGAAATACCCGAAGAAGTTACTTAATTCCACTGGAATTTGTACAAAACCCTGTTTTAACACACTGCACTTTCTGGCGCCTTTCTGCAAGCAGCGATTAGCTTTTCTGATCTAGTTGCACAAATGATCTCAGATGCATTTTGTTGACTGCCCTGATGTATGCAGCATACTGTGCAAATCAGCCGTCTGCATGAAAGAGAGTCAGAAGCTAGTCAGGATGAAATAAAAGCTAAAATCCCAACGTTTCCCTTCACCCCGTTCCCCGCTCTCCTGTTTTTCTGTGACCTGTTTATCAATATGAGAACCAAATCTGTTTCGGAAACTTCTGTGTCATGGTTACATTTTGGGAGGAAGGAACAGATGGAATAGATTAATTAGTCAAACTATGTTTAAGTAGAAAGGCATTTCTTTCCATGAGTAGCCAAAGGCTAGAAAGAACATATAAGGGACAAGGAGAAGTGCCTCGGGACTTCTTGCTTGCTGGAACAGCTTCCCAGTTCAAGGCTTTCAGCAGCATAAAGGGGCTTTGATTTCAGCTGCTATTAAGAAGTGGGTCAGGAGGTGCCTGCTTTGCAGGAAGGCAACTGCTCCCTTCAGCTTGTTGAAAGTAGCCACTCCAAAACATTTTTTGCATGTCATTTTTGTACAGACTCTGGCTTATAATGATTTCCACTAGCTATTGCTGTGATATGAAAGCAAGTGTCCCTGCTGCTAGTATCCATCAGTGCATGCTCTTGCTCTTCAGCAAGTGCCTGCCTAATATGATGCACCGTCATCTGTCTCCAGTTTTCCAGAGCCTCAGGCGAATACTCATTTCATCACCTCCCAATTTTTCCTGCTTGGAACAGAAAACTTGCCACTACACTTCTGGCTCCAATGTTGCTAGCTGCCACGAAGCTAGGCCAGACACGCCACTGCTTTAGAAACTTAACACGACTTTGTTTAACTTTAATATTGATCTTTGACGGCTCGTACAAACCTACGTGAAAAAACAAAGCCCAGAAAAGCAACTGGCTTGGGAATCACAGCGCTCAAGTTTCGGGAGGTTTAGCACAGCTAACTTGAAGCTGGTGCCATGCGCTGGGCATTAGCTGCAAGGTTTTCACTTGGCTTCGGTCACCCGACCTACAAGGAGATACTGAAGCAAGGTGCCTGCATGAGGACCGTGGTCATATTAATATCCTCTGATAGCCCATGGAGAGAAATTTGCACATCCTGAATGTAGTTTATCTGCCTCCAAGGGCCTGCTTCTTACCACAGAGTGTAACGGGGCCACAGGCTGACCTGGCCTAGGTGCGCTTCTGCCGAGCGCCAGGCAGACGGATTCAGCCCTTCCTCTTGCTGGTTTGGTTGGAATGGAGTAATTCCCACAAGCAATCATATTTACTAACTAAAATGTGTAACTGCCCTCTCTGACAGCTTCTAGAGAGTGTGTTTTACTGCTGTTTCTATTTTTATTTTCTGTCACGGACAGGAAGGGAAGATGGGAAGGAGTCTGGGACGGAAACAGTTATTTCAAATAACTGAGTCGGGAAAGATTTTGGCTACGAGGGAGATTTAAATCTAACCCAGATGTAGCTCATCAGTGTCTGGAGCAGGAGAGATGGTCCCAATCACCGAGTAGCACCCAAGGCTGGCGCGGGAAGCTGAGGGACAGCTGGGGGTGAGGAGCGCCGCCTGCTCAGCCTGCAGCCCCAGGAAAGGCACCGGGGCTGCAGCTGGGCACAGGGGTCAGGGAGCAGGATAGAGCTCACCAGCAGGCCCCGCTGCCTTCTGGGCACGTTGGCAAACGGGCAGGGCTGATGCAGGTCTGAGGCAGGGGCTGAGGAAGAGGAAGAAAGCCTTCTCCTTACTGCTCTGTGTGAACAGGGGGTCTCTGGCACCCAGGACAGCAGCTGGAGGGACACGGTGGAACTGGGCTGCCCAAGCTGGTGTGGCGTCGCTCATGTTTGCTGCTGACACAGCTCAGAGTGAAACTGGAGCGATCCCTTTCCTCCTCATCTCCGTCTTCCTGAAACGAGGTGGCAGTTGTGTACCAGAGAGGTATCGCCAAGTGCCCGGGGCTGTTTCAGAGACAACAGGCGTGCACACAGCTGTACACCCAGGTATATACGGCCAGCACACCTCACGCGGGGCTCTGGCCACTGCTGCGAGCTGAGCAGCCAGACCCGAAAAATAAAACTCTGGATAAAGTTTAATTCTCCTGATCATGGATGAGAAAGTTGACAAATGACCCAGCAAGCCATCCAGTGACAGAGAACAGAAAAGGTACTACGAGGGGCCTTCTAAAGGCTTTCTTTTTTTTTTTTTTTTTCCAAGAAGCTTTCTGAGATTGTCTAAAAAATATATATCTGTTTAAATTCACCATATTTGTCATGTCTTTGCTACAGCTATGAGAGAGAAGGTAGGAAAGCAAGCAAGGAGGCAAGAAAGAAATTGCTTTTCTGGTTGTCTTGCAGTAACTCTGGGTGCTACGATCTGGAATAAATCTCACAATACAGAAAACACTATGTTTACTGAAAAAATGCACAGTTCGTGGGTTTTAGTCTCAGCAAGACAGATGGAAATAAAATGAAAGAAGAAATCACCAGAGGTCTGTTTAGAAAAGTAATATTCAAAAGATAAAAGAAACAGCATGTATATTGTAATGATCATTGTTAGATAATAGTCTTTTTTATTTTTTTTCCCTGGTAAATAGTACTAACATATGCTGAGAAAACCTGGGATCAGAGCTCCCCTTTATCTCATTCTAGTCACCTACTTTTTAACAATGTTGGAATCACATTGTTCAAATCACTCGGCTCCAAAAGGATCATCTTATCAACAACGTGATAATAGCAACCAGGGCCATGTCGATTTGTAGCTAACAGTGCAAAATTCTGACCTCAACTCGGAAAATCTCAAAGCCTTTGGATAGCAGTGCTGAGACCTTGGCATGACCTCATTGCAAAATAAAGGTTAAAAATAAAGGTTAAAAAAAGACCCCAAATGGACCCAGACTGACAGGTCTTTAGAACGAGGTTGTGTATTTATGTAATAATCCAGTCTGAATTCAGATCTTGCATATAGCTGGAAGACAGATTTCTTTTTTCTTTTCTTTTCTTTTTTTTTTTTTTTTTGACTGCTGCAAAAGATTTTCCAGTGGAGGTGCTGATCCATGCTTAAGGAATTTAAGCCTAAAGAGAATAAGTTTGCTTTACTAGTTGCCCTTCACGGACCTGTTAGGAACAGTCCATGAACCCTCGGGAGCTTTCATCCCAGAGTCGGTAAACGACAGCTGTATGATTTTAGGATGAGTGTGTGGTTATTAGATTAGTAATAGCATTAACTCATTTCTTATTGTGTTTGTCTTTCAAGGGAGGAATTAATAGAAGCAGGATTATTTTCAGAACACGGATTCTTTGGGAGACAGCAGAACATGCTTGAGGTGTCATGAGTGGGGACATAGAGTCAGGATCCCAGGGGACGCGGGAGTAACATCCTGGCAGGAAAGAAACGGAGCTCATCTAAGTGAAAAACAATGCTTGATTGGGAAGGAAGGGTGTAATGACCTGGGTATAAAATTCAGAGTAATGGATGTGCTGTTACCTAGCTCCCAAGTTCTGTACTACCTTTGCACATGCTTCTTTCTGGGAAAGGAGTGAGACTAAATGTTTTCATAGTAGGAAGCACGCCGTCAAATGCCTGGTTTTGGACAATGTCCCCACTGGTTATGTCCCCAGGTACTGCAAGTCTCAGCTAAGCATGGTCAGCTAAATGCAGTGATGACTGAGGAGTCTACAAAAGATATTGCACAGCCTAATGCAGCCTCTCTGGAAGGTACTGCCATTCATGAAAGCACTGTAAGCACCGAGATTTTAACAGTTTGCTACCATTAATGTCCCTACAGCACCAATTCTACACGTGGCAAATGTATTGTCACCTAGGACAAAGCCAGCATGAAGAAACCCCACAGCTGAAGAACCTGCATGATTAAAATACAATGATAATTACATACATTGCAGATATTCTTCAATAATCACATAAGCCTTGCTGTTTTGTCTTCTCTGGTAAAGAGGTATCCTTGCGAGTGATCTGGGTTCCATGGATACCATGAGCAGCTCCAACTTTGTGCCTTTAATGCTTGCACTGTAAAAAACGCTGTTTAAATATTCATGCTGACCTTAGAAAGCTATCCACTTGGCCATCTGGAGGACTCCCATACCCCATCCAGTAGTATTTTATTTTGAAGGATATATTCTGATCACACTGACTGGGCTAAATAGACTATTGGTCCATTTGTTTTGTAACTGCCATTTAGTTACCCCTCAGGATGTCAGCTCAATTTATCAGGGTGGAGGTGAATGAATTCTCCAATAAAAATATAGATAAATATGACCAAGTATTGCGGGCAGTTAGGAGGTTACTCATTCCCACTGTCGCTGCCGTGAGTGGAAGTGACCTTGTCTGTAACTACGTGACCTTGCACCTTGTGATTCACATGAAAATTCAAAGCAAAAACCCTGCCAGGTTAGAGTGTTGTGTTTAAGCCTTGTGTTAACACAGCCTTGTGTTTAAGAAAAAAGATTTGCTTGTTGCGGCAGTGCTGGGGCTGAGTACCATACAGGGACACGGAGTGCATAATGCCCTGGGCTAATGGGAAAATGAATGGAGAGGGAACACACTTATTTAATTTGAAGTGGGAAGGAAAACGAGCATGTGACAACGTCAGGGTGATGGCTGGGAAGAGCAGGAAATGCTATGTCGAGCAGAGCACCAAAGGTAGAGACATCACAGTCCTGCATGGGGTCTTGCGAGGAAGGGCCAGCTGCTCAGGGCTGCCTGCCTCTGCTTGCTTCAGATGGGAACAGAAAAGGGCCCCAGTTTCATTGCCCAAAATTCCAAAAAATCATTATTTGGAGTAGGTAAAGGATTGTCCCATGGCCATCATGGTTCTCCAAGGGCAATTCCACTGCAAAGTCACCTGCAAAGATCTGCAAAGTCACCCAAACGACACAAGAGCCATTCGCTGCACAATCTCCTGCTCCTGAGACACTCCACCAGTATTGCTAATGCAAGGTTAGATGAATCGCTCATGATCAACAATGTTTATTTTGGCCTTTTCTCTCCAGTTTGGGTGCGGGGGCAGTGGCGATGGTGCTATTTGGCTGATTTATTTATATTAGGAAGGAGGGTGGAGGAAGGGGGCGTATATCCATGGTCACGCTGACTTTTTCAAGCTGCTTTGGAAGAAAGTGCGTGCTTAATTTGCATTCAAACTGCATCTCTGGTTCCTATCTCTCAGAAACGCTTGAATAGATTGTGGTGTGTACAAACCTGGCAATAACTCCAAGCTGGACTGACAAGAGTTAGGAAACACTGCTTAATTCTTCCATTTCGTTTTACTTTTCTGATCTTGGAGGGAATTTTATTCTTTGCTGCTTGATCATTTTCCTTGTGATTCATGTCCTTTCAGGAAATTGTAATTGACAAAAATAAAGCACTTTGGTTGTTATTTAGTGAGCTCCAGCTAAATTCACACAGTCCTGCTTAAGAATCTATGCCCTCCGTGCCGCATTTGTTTTAAGCTTCCAGCCTCTTCTAGACAGATTTTTTTCCTGTGCAGGCACAAAAGCACTTTAGTCAGCACAAATTTGGAGGTAGAACAAAAAGCCTGTAATAGCATATCTCATGCTGCTATCAATTTTCCACCAGTGGAGCACTTTGGTACATGAAGTCCTTTGTCTATATTCAGAAGTCAGCTTCGGTGACATTACATGAGCAACTACAACATTATAGCCTGTTCCACACTGGTTTGAATTGTAACTTACAAAAAAAAAAATAAAGAAAGGATGTCTTGGAATGCGGCCAGGGCATAATGATTTCAATTCTGAAGAAATCCGACAACCAATTACACTAAATTCAACATTTTCATGTACTGTAAGTTTAAAATCTCCTCTAATCAAATAGGGAAACCCTTTTCCCCCATTATGCTATGGTTTTAGTTACCAGTAGGCCTCTAAAAATCTGGTTTTGCTTAAAAAGAAACCCTGAAAGGTTATATTTACTATATGTATGAAAAAGGGTTGAATCATACAATTATATATTTTAGAATACTAAAGCGATGTAAAAGAGACTAATCATGATCCCAAATTCAATTTTCAAACCTTTAATTGATCCCATCCCAAAGGTAACATTCTATCTTAATTGCCATACTGAAATGGTTGCAATTACGTAAAATAAAACTATTCATTGGTAACTGGAAAAAGTCTTCTCATTAAGCAGATGACGGCCAGCCTTGAAAATAGTTGATTGCAAAAGGATGCAACCACTTTGCTTATATTTCCTTTTCTGGTTAAACTCTCCTTCACATATGTTGAGTCGGTTCCAAAAAACCACACACACACAACAGCAAGTTGAAGATAGTACCGTGGCGTGTGTCTCTGCTCCCTGCACCTTCCCTGGGCAAAGCTGCTACCTTGTAGGGGGGAAGAAAGGGCCAGAAGGAAAAATGGCTCGAGGGCTGATCTGCCGTGCTGGCAGGCTCTGGGGAGCACAGCACGCCGTATCGTCTACAGGGTGCTTCGTGGGAAGGGCGCTCCTCTGGAGATGCTTTAAACCCTGCTCCAAACAAACTCGGGAAATAATTGCTGCAAGCTGGGCTGTCGTGTCAGCCTTGTGAAAAGTTAAACCCCTGCCACAATGAGAGCAAGATGAAAGGCCCATGGAACCGAGTGATATAAATGTAATGATTTTCTCTCCTCCTTGGCAGCATGACTTTGAAAAAGGTGGTGACCGTGAGCCCAGGGAGAACTTAATTCCCTGTTAAAATCAGAAGTTGCACTATAAGGCATGTATAGGTAGTCCTGCTTGTACAGGTGTCACACAGGCAGGACTCACTGGATGCGGATATCACGTCAATAGTCACCAGGTAGTTACTCATTGCTATGACTATTATTATTTAACTTCTGTAAGATACAACTGTCCAGCAGAGACAGAGGCATGCCCGTAAGAGATTGCTAGAATTAGAAACAAGGCACAAGACTTCCAGCTGTGATGGCAGCAGATCACTGGAACAAACTATTGGGGAGACTAGAAAAGTACCCCTCTTTCTTCCCTTTGATCTCGTCTCAAGAAGGCTGGATGTTTTTTCCAGAATATCATCTCTGGTTGAACATACGCCACTCTTCTCTACTTGGGAATACAAAGACGAATGTCTACAGCCTGTGGCATACAAAAGATCAGACTAGATGATCTAGAGGTCCAGACTGAAATATATAACAGAAACACCTTTCAAGTAATTCTCTGAGTAGATCCATCACGTGGAAGTATTGGAAATAGCCCCCTTGTACAACACAGAAAGTTTCCATGATGACTGTCACCATCTCTCCGTTCAGGTGCAGGTTTGGGGCTCTGCTGAACTGTATAAAATCAATGAAAGGACAGTCCCTACCTCAAACAGTTCATGTTGTTTGAGTATAAGAGAAGATAGAGTAGAAACAAACAGATACAAACAGATGGAGAAGCACAAGGTAAGCCTGAAATGATTGTTTAATAAGCATCAACTGCAGCATGCCAGCTGTAGCTTCTCAGTCAAACTCTTGTACATGTTGATTAAATAAGTATTTTGGTTCTATACCAGCAAATACCAAGTCTTTGGACATGCCCATCCCATCAATGTTCAAGAGGCATTTGGATAATGACCTTAATAATATACTTTAGCTTTTGGTTAGCCCCAAAGAAGTCAGGCAGTTGGACTTGATCTTTGAAGGTCCCTTCCAACTGAACTAAACTAACCTAAACTATTCTACTCTATTCTATTCATCTAAACATGTTTATATATGCTTGTGATAGTTACAGAAAATAGATCCTTTAAATGTCCAGGAGATACAGTAGAAGTGATGTAGGTGCCTGCAGGTTACCTACCAGAACATAGTTTTCTATTTCCCTTTAACAAAGGGACTTAGATGCCCAATGGGACTTAGCTGTCCAAGTCATTTAGACATGCCAATGCAAGCCAAATATTGCCTATATATATCTTTAAACATCTGAGCTTTTGAATTGCAGTGCTATGTAGTGATGAATAAATGCCTACTTGGACATAGAACAAAGATATTTGACTAGCTGAATAGGCAGCATTTGAATTGTACAGAACATACAGATATTCTGCTAAATGAATGGCTGTTCACTCGCTTGATCAATAGGAAAAATTGCTCTTTCTCTTTCTGAGCACAGAGTATTTGCAGTAAGGAGGACATGCATATAAACCCAAAAAATCTATTTCACAAGCCCTCGAGCAGACTTGTTAAAATGGAACCAGTGCATCTTTTTTGCTGATGAAATCTTCCAAAGCGATTCAGACAGAAATCAGTAGCAGACCTACAGACACTCGGGTTCTGCACTCATCCTGAAGCACACAGTCTGGTAAAACATCATTCCAAGTCTGACCTACTTCTGTCCCCACCTCGTTCCACCAGACCTAAATCTTGGTCCTGTATTTGATCTGGAAAACGGTTGTGAATACAAATTATTCCCGGCACTGCTTCTAGGCTCAGGAAGAGTCTCACTTATGTGTTCATTTGAACCCAGTGCACTTGGGAAATTCAGGGACTCTGAGGTCAAGCAAAATTTTTCCTCCAGCAAAATCAATGCACTTTTTGAGTAAATCAGCCTTGGAAGTGCTTTGTATTTCTGTGGAGGATCACTCTTCACCAAAGAGACAGCAAAATGCGGCACTAAATTAGTATCTGAAACTTTCCCAAACTTTACTAAAATAGCAGTGAAAGGCCATACTCTTAGCTTGCATAAGCTGGTGCAGATCAGCTCTATGACAATTACCATGGAGATCAGCAAGGTTTGAGGTTGTTCAGCTGGCTGACCCACCTCTCCTATTGATCACTCTTGCAGCTGAAATCATCACAATACCATTTTTTTCTGATGTAAAAAGAAAGCAAAGGAAACATTGACAACTTTAACTACAACAGAAGCCGAGCATTACCCAGTTTGTTTTCAGAGCACTTCTAAGAAATCTCTGTGAATGTCACGGGATTTGAACATCATTTCAGCTTTACATTTCTGCTCTCGCATACAGAAGATTTCCTTTGGATTGTGTGGGGAATTCTTTTGTATCCGTGCCCTTGGTCCTAATGTCACTTACAGATGAGACAGCTGAGCCAGCACCAAACCAGGGCTGACTGAAGATGTACCACTGTGAAGGGACAGGGGTTGCTAAACTCCTACTTCTGTTGCAGTCTGACTCAAAGCAGCCTTAGGCCAAAGTCTAATTTGGGTACACAGTAATACACCGGCCTTCTCTGCCAGGTGGATGTCTGATCTATCACTTTCATTAGGTATAGACTTTCATGAGAGTTTGTTATCTGATAGCAACTGCAACAAAAATATGCAAAGCTCAGCCTGAACAAATAAGAGGCAAAACAGAGAATGCTGCTTGTGGACGGAGCAAGGTGCTTTACCTCATTTCTCTTCGAGTTAGGATTTGGCAGACAATGTTTTAAAGAGGTATGTGGGGACCTGGAAGGAGATAAATGCTGTCTTGGATCTAAAAGAGGACTTTCTTTTTCATTGCAATCTACTGGTAAAAAATGCCTAAACTTGTAACCTTGCAATTTGAATTTCTGTCAGCTGACTGAAGTTGTAGTGAGTTTTTTAACCTGCACATTGGAGTGTGCTTCCCTGCTTTCTTCCTTCACCCGTCCTGTCCTTCCCCAGCTACCACAAGCAGAAATACAGTGGGAAAGAAAATAACCAAGGAAGACAGAGGAGAGAGGGTGTTTCAGATTTGCTGAGCAGCCTCAGATGTGCTGTTCCCACCCTTCCATACCAATGCAGAACTACAGGCATGCTGTGGAGATGCAGCATTAAAAAAGCAGACACAGTAATGCTCGGTGCTTCCATGAAACATTTACCCACAAACATTAATCCCAGGTAAATAGAAGAGGGTGAGAAGCAGCAAGTGAAGCTTGCTCATGGCAGCTGAGCACAGGACTGTGTTTCTGACCAGAGACCGTGTAGGAGGACAGTAGCAGGGCTGGAGATGGACCCCAGCTACTCTGCCGCTCACCCTCCCTGTCCACCTGCTGTGCATTGCCGAGCCTTTTATCTTAAATCTCCTCAATGGCTTGAAAGTGTCATTTGATAACACTGCTCTGGAAACTTTGGACCGATATGGGGTCATTGCACAAGATCGCACATAATAAAGGAGATATTTATATCCTGTTAGCACAAAGTTAATAATAATCACTACAAACACCATTAAACTACAGCACGCAAAGCAGGGTTAGCTTACTTGGAGTGTAAACTGCATAGTACTCTAAGATGAATGCATGTTGTATTCCTTCCATGGTTATATTTAAATCTGTGTTTTCTTTAATTTGAATCTGTTCTATAAAGATTTCAGCAATTTGAAACAAAAGTATCCTTTAAAAAAAGAAAAAAATTGACATGATAGCATCCTTCATGCCAGGCTGGCCCTGTTGTGATTTTACATTGAGGGTGCATTTTAATTGATGAAATGTGCTACACAGCACAACTTGAAAAAGTAACAACCTTTAGTTACCATTTGGAAATGTGATGGAGGTGCCAGAAGTTAAACTCTTAGGACTAAATGAAATAACAGAAGCTCCCTATCCTTTCTTGAAGACGCTCATTAGTTTTCACTTTCTCACATTCTGTTTGCCATGGATTTCATCCAAGAATGACGGATGTAGAGTTATTAAGCAAGTGATAGTTTCAAAACTCCAAGTGTCAGTGCTCAGTGTGGAAGCTCAGTTACCTTGCAGAGGACAGGAGGTTTAAGTACCAGTACCCTGAAGCTGGCGTTGTAGCAGAGGGAATGATCACGCGGAAAGGTACCGTCAGAACAGGCTGAAAGACACAAGTCAGTTATAGGAATGGACAAATAAACAAACGAGGAATGTTTGGGGAATAATCTGGTATTCGAATGCGCCGGCACACACAGGAAACCAAAAAAAAAAAAAAAGAAAAGAAAAAAAGGAGTTTTAATATTCAGAAGGGACTGGAACAAGCACCTTTTCTAAAATGCAGTCCAAGGGCTGGGATGTGATGCAGGGGTATCTCAGACACTACAAGGCCTCTTTGAGGGATGAGGCAAATCACTAATGTTTCTGATTGTGGGCTTAGAAGAGGAATCTATGTGTACAGGTCACTCTTTCACTTGTTTGGGCCTGCCAACATGACCAGACATGGTCCATGGGACACGTGCCATGCAAGCGGTACCAGGGCTCTACGTAAGGAACCTGCTGGAGAACATGGAGAGCAAAGCTGAACCTCAAAGCCCAGCCTTCAGCTGAGGAACAGAAAAGCAAGCTGTCCATCTGATCTCTCCTTATTTTACCTTCCAAGTGACATCACTGCCACAGCTCCCTGTTTCCAAGGCTTTGTCCATCCCCGGGCCTAGATGGCTGTTTCATCTGGCCCCGCTCACTTGCATTTCCTGCCACACTCTGACACCGAACCACTCAAGCCCATCTATCAAATTAGCCCCAACCCAACTCCATTAGCTTTTTTTAATTACTTTTCCTCATCCTTTTGCACTTGATGATTTCGCTTGCAAAATAAAGTGGAAGCAGAAAGTAATGCCAGAAAAAAGCTGGTGATGTAGTATTTCTTCTGTCTTAGATGCAGTAAAAGCATAAAAATGGTGAGTGAGAAGCCTGATGCACACTTTCTCACTTGATTTCCAGGCTCCGGTGACTTCATGTGTGTCAATTCACATCAGACTGTGCATCCCTGGAAGTCCACCTGTTCCTGGCGGGCAGCTTGCTTCATATTCCAACCTGAAAGCCATCACGGTCTTATCCAGAACTAAGTAAGGCCTCTCCTCTAAGTGTGTGCGTCTCTGCTAAACTACACAATTCAGCCTGTGTTGTGAAGACTTGGGTTTATTTTTGAATTAACTTAGAGGCTCATTGCTAACATCCAGCCTGGCAATAGTTTAGACTGGAGGAAACCTCTCAAAACAGAAACCTCTTTCTAGGTTTCTGTAGTTTTCAGCCACAGATAGGCTTGCAATAATTTGCCTACAATGAAGCTGAGCCTGGTTCTCAGTTTTATTCAGCCAAACAGCTCAATTCTAAATCTCTCTTCACAGCACCCATACACCATTTCTTTCACCTGCTTTTAATTCTGTTTCATGCAAACAAATTGCTCTTGAATTTCTTATATTCAAGCAGCATCCTTTTCATGTTCTGTTTGCAAGCAGCTAAAGTGGTGGAAATCTATTTTTGCAACTTCGTCTTCGAGCAATGAGTTTTGGGCACCATGATTCAGGGATGATATAGATTAATTTGAGGTATGTCAAGGGAAAACAAGAATGACTGGAGTTGTAGATAACATGACCTGGTTACGGACATGAGAAGAATTCATCCCTTTCCTCTCTGCATCTTCTTTTTTCATAAAATCAGGCATTTCTCCTGTTTCCTATAGCAAATTCCTTTTCGAGAACCTAGTCCCCAAGGTGGGTAAGAGGCAATGGGAGTGACAAGGACTTTGGGGTTTGAACGTGAGCTGTGAAGCACTGGAATAGGTTGTCTTGAGAGGTCACAGATTATTCATCACTGGAGGTCCTAAAGATTGAACTGGACAACATCAGAAAGATGACTGTGCTTTTGGATATCTGAATGTGCTGGCTGACCTCTCAGGCTTTTTTCCAGCAAAAATTGTGGCAAATCCAGTGATTTTTTTTTTCTCTGAAGATAGAAGTCTGTGACATTTGTCACCAGCCTGAGCAGAGGACCCTTTCAGGGGTCTTTTCTGGAGGCAAAACATTGATTTAAGCCTATTCAACGCAGTGGTACATGTAAGTTAATAGTTATTCCCATTTGCAGGGGATTTTAAAGCTCTGTTGCAGCAGATGCTATGACCTGGCAGTTCTCAGCCTTGGCTTTTGTTGTGGCTTTCCCACTTCCTCTGATCCCGTCTTCTTGATGTGCTCTTTCAGGCACCCATTGCTATGTCTCTCCTCATTTTTGGATTCATGCCTGCATCTCAAACTCATCGCTCTCCTTTCCCATGGGTTTACTGTCAGATCCTTTGTGTACACAGTCATCTTTCATTGAGGACTTCATACTGTCTTAATCTGCCCCATGCTCTCTAGCATATTTTGTGAGCCCTGACAATCCTCTCCAAATACGCATTTTACTGGAAGTCCACACATGTATTCTTTACTTTTTTAGTCTCCTTATAACCTTAATTATAAATGTAATTAGATGATGGTGGCTATTCCTTGGGAGCTCCCAAGCGTGCCCTAATTTACAGCCCACCATTACTCAGTGTGAGCCATAGAAAAACCCATTTGCTGGTAACAGCTGGTGCAGGGCACGGATGGGAAACAAGGTGGCAGGGCATTTCTAGAGAGGTCCAGAAGAAAATGAGCGTGAATGTAATAGTGTGCCTTCAGAAATGGGTAAGGGCTGATTTATCTCTGGGCTACCAATTTCACCATTAGAACTCTTGCCAGTAGGCATTTTTAACATACGGTTTGCTGATGGGTTCATGGAAACAGCGTTAGTCTGGACCCTGAGAAATCCCCTGTGAGACGCTCTGTCCAAAAGCAGGCTTGTTCCTGCCAGAGGGTTGTCCAGCGTATTCTTTAGCATGCTCTCTTAGAGCAAACAACAGTGTCCAGGGCATGTCCGAAGGAGTCTTTTTTTTTTTTTTTTGTCTTTTTTTTTTTTCTGAATGAAAGACAAGAAAGCACTGTCTGGAACAAGAACGGGAACAGAGATAACGTCCTATTGAGAATGAAAACATTTGAGAGCTTCCAGTGGCACATTCCTGACAGTTGTAAGAGACGGTGCAGAGTAAGGAGTGGGCCTGCACTTGAATTACAAATGGAAAAGAGAATTTCTGTCCCAAAGAGCTTACACTAGGGATAAGAAATTTTTGTATCCATTTCTGCTTGAGATTTTTTTTTAGACTTCATGATTTGATTTTGTTTATCAGTTTGTCTATCTTTAATACTGCTCAAAAATATACGAAGGAAGTGCTTTACAACAGCTGATATTATTGAAAATTGTTAAATGTGGGCTACAGAGTTACATGCTGACCTTCCTTGTTCCACAACAAGATCGTGTCTGCCAGGTCAGTACTATTCTGGCCTAACACAGATATATTCAGATTGAATGCACATTCAGAGCCAGTTCTAACTCTGTTGTCATGCCCAACTTCTACGGATGAAACTTGTCAACCCACGGTTAGCATTAAGATAATTAACATTTCGAAACAGCCCACTAACATCTTCATTACCTGTATTATTTCCACTCCGCAAGTGAGACAGAGAGGATGGAAGGACCACTTTCAGGTTCTACTGAAATACATGGAAAAAATCTCACTGCCTTCACAAGAAGTCAGATCAAGTTCCAAGGTTGCATGTCAACATTTTTCTGAGTGGTCCTGGCTCTGCACAGAGGCCCCTACATCGCGTTACATTCCTCTGCAGAAAAAAAAGATGTGGGAATTTCTTACCCTTCCACAAACAGCTCTCTTTGGAAATCACATTTGTTTTCTCTGTAAGTACCGGAAATAAATGGATGTGAAAAGCTCAACAGTTGACTCTAAACCGCCTCTTATTTTGGTATCATTTTGGGGGCGTTCAGGAGGGGGGGACAGGGACGGGGGCAGGGAGGTAGTGTGCATGTACATGCACTCACAGCTAAGGTCTTAATTCTATCTCCAGATGCTGTGTATAATCTAGAGGTTTATCTTAATGAATTATTTCTGTTATTACTGCAGGCAAAGTGAGATTTAATTTGATGTGTGATATATCCCTGGATTAACTACCCTTTGGTTTTATTTGCTCCATAATGGTGAATTTTTGTTTATAGACCCATTTTGTAATTACATCCCTGAGCTCAGAAGGGCTACAGCAATGCTGCTTCGTCCTATAGGAGATCAGGATCCAATTCCCTTCTCCCAGGCCTGTTGTAAGCTGTGGCTAGAACAGAAGTTGCACAATATGATGTGCACCGTTTTGTCTTGCTTAATAGCAGCTTGACAGGACAAAGCACATTGAATCGAGAGGCTCTCCTTGGCCTAGAAGACTGCGATTACCACTTGAGAGGAGTATGCAAAGTGGCAGAGAAGCTTCACCTAGAAAAGTGACAACAGTGTATGTTATAATAAGTGCCAGGAGCATTCAGTTCAATCCCTCACGACACCAACACGTGGAGAGCATCACGGCACCACCGAGGCTCCAGGGGTGCTACAGGGTGCTGTGGCCATGGGAGCAGGTGGAACAGAGGCTCATTAATTCCCTATTTCCCAGCTGACCTCCCCTCGATGGGAACCCAAGCCTTCAGCCCACCCTCAAAGACGCAGCACAGGCTGGTGGTCGTGGCATTGGGACACTTCTCCCTTCCTCACTTGAAGCTCTGGATTTCCTGCTCCATCCAGCCCAACCCCTTCCCTTGTCTTCTCCTAGCTGGGTGGTTCAGGACCACCATACCTGCACCAGCTCACACTCACAGCATCTCTCTTAAAGCTGCAAGAGAAGGAGGAGCCTGCCCCAAATCCAGCTCGTCCACTTCCCTGGTGACCAACCCAATGTGGTCCCAAAAGGGGCAGGGGCTGCGAGCCCCATGGCAGCCCCGTACAGAGCAGGACACATCACGGTGGTTACAGAAGCTGAGAGAGCACCCTTACCTAATCCCCTGCTACCACATGGCACGGCACACATGCAGAATTGTGTTTCACTGCAATCACAGTGCTCTTAATTAATACTACTTCTAACAATAGAAGTCAGTGCAAGTACTGGGAGAGGAAAGTGGAAGCACACAAATCCTTCTGGACCTTAGTACACCCCTTGGAAATGTGTTTTTATCTTGACCCCTCACTCATGCCGATGCTCTCAGCTCGCTGGAAGCAGTGGCTCCAACTCTCTGAGTGCCCCATGCTGGAGCCTGGTGTGATGGAGCCCCCAGGAACAACCTGGAGCGGGCAGCCCCACCGAACCAGCCCGAAAGTACCAAGTTCAAACAGGAGGTCAGGCTTCTCAGGGAGAGGTGCTGGGTTCAATCTCTACTCAAACAGAGTCACGCTGAAAAATATGCATATTTTCTAGGTATACATCATGGTGAAGACATTTTTTTTTTTTTTTAACTGCCAGACAAGAATGTTTGAGGCCATTAAACTGCACTGAGCTAAAGCCTCCAGTCCATAAAGAGTGCCTGCAGATTTACGTTGCACGGTGTGTATTTGTAATTGCTCCTGACATGTCAGTTCTCATACACTTCCATTAAAAGTTTATTTCCACTTCTTTTTTTCATTTTTTTTCCCCAGCTAATAAAATTAAATGTTGGAAAGCCAAAGTGAAAAAGCAAAATCTGTCAGAGTCCTGCTTGGACCAGTGCAAGATGGGATATTCAGAGCTGACACCAAAGCCGTCTTCAAAATCACCTACTGTTGAGAGAGCAGCATACTAAAACTCAGCTTCCTGCTTTTTGCCAGTTTAAACCAAACCTGCAGTGCTGTTTTATGGCCTTGGGAGTGTGAATTTCAAATGGACCTTAAGGGTGGAAAGTGATTTAACAATATTTTTCCAAGAAACCCCAAAACACGAGCAGCATTTTTATGAGCGAAAATCTAGGAGTGCGCGTCAACATTTGCAAACATTTCTGAGGGATGCAAGCAACATAAATCCTAGGACTTTAAAGTTGTCAGGAGGCCAAAGCCTTGTTTCCTTTACCCATATGAGTAGTCTTGTTCAAGTCGACGGCTGTAAATAAAATGAGCAGGACTTAGCCTGAAGTCTACAGCAAATAATGTGAGCAATCTTTTTCCCCCGCAGGAGGAGACGCCGAGCATTCCTTGGCCTGACCTGTCCCTGCCAGCCCGTGGGGCAGCATCGGCCATGCCCGTCATGTCGGATCTCCACGGGGCTCCTGGTTTTCCCTCGTCTCTGGTGCCAGGGATGTGTCCACGTGGCGTTGCTGGACAAGGGCAGCACTGGGATCCTGCGCCTGGTCCTGCCCCGGGGTGTACGTGGGGTAAGGACAGTGCTGCAGGAGGGATGGGAGCAGCAGGACAGGAGGCTGGCCACACGTCACCCCTCTCTGCAGATTCAGGGATTGTCAAGCCCTTCTAATACTGGCTTTGGTTTTTAAGACCAGAATGGACCTTTGTGGTAGTGCAGTTTGACCTCACCCACTACTGAAAGGGACCGAGTAACCAACAACATGCTAAAGCAATTAAACAGGTCTTGCACAGATCTTAAAATCTATCAGAGAGAACTTATGCTGATTATATCCCAGCAACAATTTTTTGGAGAAAAAATGATTTTTTAAAATTTAAATCTAGAGTACTTTCTCTTTACAAGAAGTGGAAGGTAGGTCTGCTACTTGCCTTCGACTGCAGCAGGTCATTTGCTGATCCTTTCTGCTATGCTACGAAGGTGTAATAAATTTAACACCACTGAAGAAACTATAAAGACTTGAGGACCATTATTACAGATTTTGTATGTGCAGCGAAAGGCAAATTGTTTGCAACTATTATTGATCGGAGAAGGCTGAGTTAATGCGATTGCAGAACATAAAATGAGGGAATATAATCAAAAAAATAAAATTAATATACCAGTCACAGAATCTGAACTCAAAAAGCCAATAAAACACATGCAACGAAGCACTCCGGAGAAATGAAACTCCATCACAGTGAATATCAAGCTATTTACAGGAAAGTGCAGAAATCAACTAAGGCATTCCTCACCACTCAGACAGTTAGTAAGTCCTGTCTGCACTCCCTGTTTTATAAAATTAGTAACTGCAGCTAAAACCGTGTTTCACTGATTGCAAAGCGTCAGCAAGGTCTTCACCTGCCCTGCCGTGGAAGTGCATCTTTGAAGCCTTACCCTGGGATGCAGAGTAAGGAGTCTGATAGAAGTTTGTGCAGGAGGAAAATGCTGCTGTCATCAGCCTGTGGACAGAGCAGCTAAAAATGGAAAGTTTCACAGGGAGCTGGGGTCCAGTTACAGCGGTGCAAGATGTCCTATAATAAAGTACCCATTTTGACAGTACCCTGTTGTGAGAACAGCAGTATTATCAGTGTCAAAAAGCTTGAGGAAATCATGACATTGACAAGAGAATGAGGACACCGAGCAAGAAATTAAATGTACGTCCTTTGCCTTTGGTATACGACTTTTTTGGACTTTCTATGGTTCAGATTTTCAAGCTTTGCTCTGTCTCCATGAAGACTTGGACTGTATTTTATTTCCAAAGCTCAGATCAATGATGTGTTCAACCTTAGGCAATGCTTGCCTTGAGGAGTTGAGTCTGCCACAACGTGTGCTTCAGTCTGCTTGTAGCATGGGCTGAACCACAAGTTTGTGGTGAAGGAGGTAAAACAAGACAATGCTCTTACTCCTCAAGAGGTGCAGATTAACGAATTGATAAGTTTGAATCTAACTTTTAGCTCACAGGTTTACATATTACGTGAAAGGAACCCACAGTTTTCCCTACTTTCCTCGATGCCATTTCTCTCCAAATCCTTGGGCAGGCTGGATTTCAGCAACTGCTCTGAAGGATGCTCTGGCCTCTGGAGTAGGCTGGAGGTGGACACTTTATTAGCAATAAAAAAGGAAAGCAAAGTCCCTGCAAAATGTGCACTTACATTTTCTTCATGTACAACAGGACTTTCTTAGCACTTTCAATCCAGACAGGGAAGTAAGGATATCCTTTTAAAGTGCCTATCCAAAAAGAGGTAAAATATGGATCTTTCATAGGCTGTATATTTAAAAAAAGAAATGGTGCTTTTAAAATGGGATGTCCAATATCTGGTGACTAATGGATGACAAAGTGGTTGCAAGGTACTTTATTAAATGTCTCTAGAGACAAAGAAGTCAATTGCTTTCACTAAGTTGATTTACAATGATAAAGGTTTCTATATGTAGGAACCACTCTGGCTTCTCGTGCCTCCTCTTCCTGCTCAGAGCACACAGAGACAGAAAGCTTCACTTTTTTTCACAGGAAAGAATTTCTCTCTGAGCTAGGGCTGATGGTATTTTTCTGGTTATTGTGACAATCCTATCAGGCTAACGGGCTGGCAGCACTGGAACAGCTCTGCTATCTAGGAAGGGAACAACAAGACCTTGAAGAATCATTACATCATATTTGGTAGGAGCCACGTTGTCTTATTGGTACCATTCTCTGTGCTGAAACCATTCAAAAAGGAAATAAAATATAATGCCTCTCTGCATTAATCAGTTGTGAGAGGGGAGAATGCACAATTTTGCCTGGATTGCTGCTGATGGAGGAGAGGAATGAAGCTGGGGCAGAGATGGGCTGTGCAAGGGAAGCACTCCGGAGGCACTGGGAAGTTGTCCTTTGATGCCTGGGTCGGTAACTGCAGCGTATCTGTGTGTTAGATCAGAAGCCCCAGCTGGCCCAAGCAGAAATAATTCCTTGTTTCTGTGACACTACTACCTGCTCTACTTGAGCTTTGCTTTCTCTTTGTAGCTTTTGGTGGCATAACCTATTAACAGCACTGATTCTCAGCCTGAGCTTACGACACCACTTCCATTTGTTCTGCTCTGTCCTGAACTCTCTGTGAAGGAGTGCCCTGCATTTACTGCCTCAAAACATGTTATCCTGTGTCCAGAGTTCAGACTAGAAAAAACAGGTAAGTGAACCTCCTGCTTCCCTAAATCCAATTTTAGTACCGCCATGACTTGGGAGAGAGACCCTGGGAGTACACTGAAGACCAATTTGTAATAATGAAGGTCAGAAAAACAACAAAACCAGGTAAAAGACATCAGAAATACAGTTGCTGATTTGCAAAGCCCTGTTGTTCCACTGCCTCGTGGTGCAAACTAAGCCTGCAGAGCCATGCACTTGCTGATGCAATACCGAAGGTGGACAAAACGACTGTACTTGGGGAAGGCTACATAAAGAGGAACTGCAGCTTCAAAGAAAGGAGCTTGTGACATGAAACTTGTGATGGGCTTAAGAGGGTGTCAGTGTGACAGAAGCCCTGGGGTTTCCTACAGGATGCCCATTGATACGAAGAGCAAGGTCACGATGGATCTCGGGGATCCATCAATCACCGCAGCACAGACCGCAGGCACGGCATAGCTGAAGCGACACAGCCACTTCCATAGCACTGGCTGAGCTGGGCTGCTCGGGCTCTTGCGCCTTTCGATGAAAACGAGTTAATACGGAAGGAGCTTGGAAATGTCGGAGTGTTACGGAGGTGTACGGTATCTTACTGCACTGGGTCTTGCACATGCCTCTTCCCACAGAAGCACAGAAATATGTGAAGCAGCTAGCTCATCACTTTGCTGTAAAGACGGCTAGCAATTTAACAAGAGGGGTTATTTTAAAGCTGTCACTGTGTAGGATGAAGTTATCAACTCTCTATCTTTCCATGGATAATCCTGTTATGGGATAACGTGATTTTAGGACCGTCCATGTCAAAGGACAATCTTTTCAGCCTTGCCTGACAGAAGTCTCTAAGTTCTTCGTAACTTCTCTCACTCAAAGAAAATGGGAAAATCAGAACTTTCTATTAAAAATGTTGACTTGTCTTTCAGCTGACTTCGCCGATACATTGCACAGCGTCTATATCATTAATCGACAGCCTCAGTTTAACTGAATCGTGCACATACACTGAAAGAGTGGTTACCCAAAGAAGTTTGCAGCCTGCCATTCTTGCACGCTGGGGTGGCACACCAGTGCCCACCAGACCTGCCCACACCACTGTACTTATCTGCTGCTGCTCCCGCTGGCTTTACCTTCACAGAATCCTTACGGGGCACTGATGTGCTAACCCTGATGTTTTAGATCTGGGGAAAGTGAGGAACGAACCGACCAAATGAACTCCCCAGTGGCTGGGGAAAGGCAAGGATGGAAATCAGATGATCCAGTGCAGCAGTAAAAAATTCCCATTCCCAGGAACACCTCCCATTTTTCCTCCTTTATTTTTTTTCCATAAAAATTCCCAAGGTGTTCAGTAAAGAAAAGATTTTACACTTTAACTTCCTAGCTAGTCCCCAGGCATTCATTTTGGGCTCGCTGTACAGAACATCAGCACACTAACAATGAAAGCTATTTCACTTTAAGCCAAAAATTAACTAAGATCTTGCAGGTCAATAGGGTTCTCGTGAAGCAGACTGCTATTTCCACTTGCTTTGCTTTCTGGAAAGAAACCCTTAGTACTTTAAATCCAGACAAGTCCAGTTCTTTCCTCAGCAAGAGGAAATAGATCTACAACTGACGCTGAAATTCAGTGCTATTATTTGTATTTATTGCAACAGCATTTAGGAACCTGAAGCATGGACCAGAAGCCTTCCATAAGTGCTTCACAAATACAGTGAAATGGACAGCCCCAGCTTCAGTAATGCTGGGGAGAGGGGAAGGGGGATAAAGGGGAAAAAAAGAAGGGACAGCAAGCACGGAAATATAGCAAAATTCATGGATCAGTATCCTTTCACCTATTAATTTTTAAATTATACCCTGGTATCTCGATACTGACAACTCCCTGCTCATTCTCACCTTCATCTTTCGAAACGTACCTCTTGGCTGCTTACAAAGCATTTTCCCCACCCTGAAAGAAACCTCAATTATTTTCTTCAATCTCTGTGCACAAATGGCTCAGTGTAGATTCTGTGCTCCAGCAAGGTCAAAATCTGCGTGTGCAAATGATTTTAACTCAATGATAACATATTCATGCCCTGTCTGGGGAATTTCACTGATACTTTCTGGAATAAAGCAGAAGGTGAAATTTTCTGATTCAGTTTCTGTTTCAAACTATTTCAGTGTTCTTCAGAGGAGAGACAGCTCATTTCCTTAAGAAACTGTATCCACCCACCAAATGTTGTTTCTCACTGTATGTAAGTAATGGGAGATTTCCTACTTTTTGCCCACTTCTGCCCCATAGATTTAATATGTAAACTGGGAATGTACAGAATATATTGCTTGGCACAAGTCAGCAAAGTTCCACCTGTGAGAACACAGTATGAATTCACCCTTTGGCTGCCTCTACTAAACCACAGGGAGAATCTACGCTTAAGTGATGTGAAGTTCATAGATTAGACACAAACCCACAAAACCAAACCCACGGAGCAGCATTGAGGCTTGCAGAGATCCCTGACCCTCTGACTTCATCTCGCTGGAGCTGCTGTAGGAGAGCACCTTGCCCTGGGGCTGAGATGACCCTTGCGAGGTAGAGGAGGAGTGTTGCTCCTGGGGTGTAGCACACAGAGGGTTTTAGCACCTACCTGTTTCTTCTGGTACAAATGAAGACAGCCTGTGCTCCTGTCATTGCCTGCTTCCTACCAGCCCTGGGTTCTGGCTCCACAGCAGAGCAGGAGGGAGCACAGCGCTCTCCTCTTGTTAGAGGGGGCTCTGGTACTGGGAGAGGATGCTGAGGCACAAATCCTGTATCAGAAGACTGATTGGGAGAGGAAAACTTGACCTATTTCATGAAGAAGGCAGAGAAAAAGTGACTGATGCTCTGAAAGTGAGTGTGCAGGGCATAAGGAGACCATACGTGTTCTCACATTTTGAAGAAAAACTCCCTTTCGTGATCTAGAGCTATATTTGAACATTCATTTAAGCCTAATGCACAAAGCACCTGATACTCCTCGCCATCCTCTGCAGTGAGTCCCCAGGATTCATTTCCATGACCTCAGCGTATCACTGATCTCAGCTCCACAACAGGTGAGTGAAATTTATACCACGGTTTGCCCTTTCAATTTCACACATTTCTGCGTGAACCTTGAGAGGTGGGAGAATTATTCCTTGTTCAGTGATTTTTTTTGTTTGTTTTGGTCCATGGATTTGTTTCCACGGAGCAGTTTGGATTCCAGGTGATCCAGATCTTAAGCCATTATTTTCTCTTTGTCACGGGTCAACTCTTATCCTACTTCACTTGAAATGTGAGGCAAGCTGTACTGCTCTGAACGTGGAAAGGCAGCTCCAAAAAAACTCTGCTAGGAGCAGAGCGACAGCCAAAGTTGTGATTAACTTCACCTCTTCTGCGGGCTTCTGCAACTAACGCAAACTGCTGTGAAATCTTTTCCAGCAGGGTAATGGAGGGAGGCAAACAGTTGGCTCTAAGTTTGAGAATTATTATTCGTATAAACCCATTCACACACCTATCACTTGGGACAAGTGAAGGGCCAAAGACATGCCAAGCAATTACACAGCTACATAGGTCTGTGCACAAGATATTCCACATCACGTTGGCTGTAATTTGCACTCGCTAGGTTGGCACTAGCTCCACCTGTGTCAGATGGCAGCGGAGAAAACAACTTTTCTGGGAGACTAAATCCATCTCAACTGTGGCCAAGCCATGTCCTTGTTTTGGAAAGTCTGATCATCAACAGCAGCACCTTTCAATTTAAAGTGGAAAAAAGGTTTGCAAAGCTCGGACTCGTCAGGCCTGAATTTTCACCTTGCTTCCAGCACTCCGAGCAGAATCCAGGTGCTCGGAGCCTGTTGGTGCCATCAGTGCAACTGGCCACAGAGTCCAGGGGATTCAGTCCTAGTCCTGACCTCAGCCAGCTCTTTGTGCCACCTGACGAGAAATGGTTTTTAAACAGGTTTGTGTTTTCCCTCGCTACTCATTTGAGTTGAGAGAAAGCAGATGAAGCTGTTTCCTCGTTCAGCTAAAAAGACAGAAGAGCCACCCTTCCTTCTCAACTCACCAAACTCCACAGTGCGAAGGATCTCGGCAAAGCAAGAGGAGAAGCCAGGACCATCGTTCATCTTGTACAATGCATTTGCAGATGCTTAAGGATCTACGAAAGGCCCGAGGTGGTTACAGAGCAAGGCTTAGCCTTGTGTGGGCTGGTGTTCAGGACTGAACACATCGATTAAACCCTTCTTTCTCTACTGGTAAACTGAAGACTGCTGTTCCCTGCCAAACAGAAGTGGCTCACTTCATTAGTGTTCACAATGTATTTTCAAGTCTTCCTTCATTCTGTCTCGCAGAGAACCAAAAGCCATTGATGCTGTAAAACAAACGACAGAAGAGGACACAGCAAGATAGATGGGCCTATTCTGAAGGGCTCCTGAAGCCTGAAAAATGCAACACTGCCGATTGGATAGGTAAGGATTTGTTGGAACAACTCAATTTTGACTTTATTTTTTAACAATTAGAGGAGAAATACTCAATTACCTTGGTCTGAAATGCATTTTGACTTGACTTTCAAGAAGGCAAGAGAGCAAGTTAGAGGTGCTAAAGGGTGCCCCTGTTTCCCTGAAAAGCAAAAAGCATGTCTGTCCAGCTGCAGTTACTGTGTGTTGTCCACAGTATTGAACGGTTCAGGGGAGTTTAAAAAATATCTGACCCCAAAATATCTGACCCAAAATAGGCTGACCCACTATTCCACTAACTGACCATGGGCAGGACAGAAAAGCCCCCTCCCTTTAGCTGCAACGTAAGCCTTATACAGAGATTTTGAACTTAGACTTCTACAGTGGTTCCTTGAAAATCAAGGCCCTTGTTGGATGAGGATGCAAACCTGGAGTAGCATGAACAAGGCATTTTAAAAATTAGTTATTGCAACCATGTCGCCCCACAGGACTAGTCTGGCACAGCATTGTAGCTGCTTTCTGCTATTTGCTCGCCCCAGGAGGACAGATAGTTCACAATCACATCTCTCTCTCCCAGTAATACTGTGTTTTGGGCTGCTGTTTCGGCTTTGCCGTGTATCTGCCAAACGCTGCAGGTGCTGAAAAACAAAGGTGAAAGCACCCATATGGTGTGTTCAGATCACAAAACCAACTCACAGTTTCAAAAGCCCAAAAGGACCTGTTTTTTTTTCCCCTTGTGGGAAAACCTAACAGAGAATCTATGGAGTTACATCCAAGTGCCAAGGCTTATGAAAGGATTTATTGTGAATCCCTTTTACAAGATTCCTTACTTGGTGGAGATAGGTCCTTTGGGATTCCCCTTCCTGATACTGCTAATTCCACATATTTACATTTTATGATGCACATTCCCTGGTATACCAAGATGACTTTAAAAACACAGCGGAGATTGTTTTGCTAGATTTGTCATCCTCTTTTTAAGATTTCAGCACACAAGCATTGACTGTGATCACAGGCTTCCTTTTGCAAACATGAGAGCTTGAGCCTCACATTATTTGTATGCCGTACTGTGCCCACTGCAAATGTTTACCAACGCTCTTGTACAGTTCTGGGGTCCAGGGCTTTTCCTGGGATCAGTCATGCCAAGACTCAGGACTGGATAGTAAAAGTAATTTTATGCAAGGTGTGTGTGCATGCAAGTGTGTGTGCCCACATGCATGGTGTTCTTCTGCCTGCTCCTTCTACTTTCAGTGACCGGTTTGGGAATTAAAAAGTTGAAAACATTTTTTCCTTTCCACGCATATAGAAAATAACAGCAGATATAGTTCCTCCTTTACACTCTTCAATACTTCTAGTCATCCTCCCTGTTTGCAAACTCCAAGTATCTGGAAACTAACCTGGTGCTACTTTGCAGCTCCCTGCTGCATACAGGTAGGTGGAAGAGACAAGGACGCAGCCCAGCTGCCCAGAACATCCCACCCTGGGAATGAACAGCTTCTTTTCCTACATGCCAACTCCCTAGCTTCTGACATCCTTGTTACTTCCAGTGATAAAATACACAGGGCTTCCAAACACGTGCCTGGCCAAGGCAAAAACGACGTCAGTGACAGACGAGCTTTGTGTTTTAGGCAAAACTTTAACTCCAATGAAAAACACACACTGAGAGCTTTTGTTTGAAAATGTCGTATTATGTTTTTCCATGCCCTTTTCCTGGATGAGTTTAATTTGATTTGGTGTAATTAAGGAAAAATCCCAAACAACACACAAGTTACACGATGCCTTCTTTATGTCAGATTAGTGAAAAACCTTCAAAAAACTCCAAATGTATTCCAAAACCAGCATTTTTTCTCCCTTCTATTTCCCTTCCCCGTAAAAGAAAAACACTTTCTCTATGGAGTATGGTCTCATTTGAGCTCGAGAGCACAGATTTATATCTCATCCCTGCAGTGCCTCCTGAGCACAGCAAGGACAAGTTCACAGGGTAGCTCCAAAACAGCACTTAGAAATGTAAACCCACCCCCTAGCCCTCTGATAAATAATCCATTCAGCCCCTAAGAATATCAGGAAAAACAGGAAAACGATAGCACTAATAATAAAACCCGGAGCTGCCGTTATTAATAGAGGAGCTACACAAAGTGCACGGTAAACGAAGCTCGTTTAAACCCGCTCTGCATTAATTAGATTTAGTTTAGCCACCTAAAAAAATCCCAGCAGAACTTGTGGTGGGGCTTCGGCTGCCGCTCCCCGCTGGGTGCCCACCTGTTTCTGCCACCCGCACTGCCCTGGCAGTCCTAAAATCCCTGGGTCGGCTTCACAGGCTGGGGAGGTCACGGGGACGGGCTGCCAGACAGCCACGGCACGGGGTTGGAGGAAAAAAGGGGGTTTTGAGTGAAAAAGTGGCCTTGCCCAAGATTTGCCGTGCTAAGAAAAAGAAAAAAAAATACTGCTAAGCAGATAACTGGTTTTTTATTATTTTTTTTAAACTGCAGGTAGGTAAGAAACCTATTATTTCAAGTAGATTTTCATACTCTGTACAAAAGCTATTAAAAAAAATAATGCACTATTTTAAGCTAAGCCCTCCCCCCAATATCCTAATCTTTTATATATATATATATTAAAAAAACATACAGAGCTATGGCATGTACCAGGAACAGTGTCTCTGTGCTTTCGGCTGTGTATGTGGGTGCAGGGAATTTCTGCTCCTTGGAAAAATCTCTGTCCTGCTGTGCTCGGAGCCTGACCCAAATCCCAAGGCAGCGGCGCTCGCAGCCAGCACCTTTGGTGGCAGGGCTGGGCGGGGAGGAGGCTCCCGCGAGCGGGGATTATTTCTACATAAACAAGCCCAGGATCAGCCGAAATTGCCGCTCGCTGGCAAAGGAAAAGAAAGAGACAATTCAGAATCAAAGGTGAGTCAAAGAAAAAATATGTCCAATAAGAGGAGGCAGCCCAGACAATCAGTCAGATGCCAAAACATGTGACAGACCCAGAGGCAACTCCAAAACAACCAAACCAACTGCCTGTGGAGTCTGCCAAGGAGCCAGATGCTCCTGCTTAAAAATATCTTCCGCTGCCTTGGCATCTGCATCTCCTGCCTGCCGTCGAAAGGGGAGGGAGGGGAAAACGGGAGAGGGGTGCGGGAGCAGGGGTGGGGGGACAGCAGCTAATAATATTTTTGCCGTTTTAATTCTAACTACTCCTGATTATTCATCTGCAGTTTGTCACCGTGTCACTGGGGAGCAAAACAAGACCGGGAAGGGAAAAACAGGCAAAGCCCTCTAGGCTCTTCCTCTAGGAAAAAACTGCCGAGAAAGACCTAATTCTGCATTGCTGCGGGTGGCGGGTCCCCGTTAGGGCAGTAAGATGCTACAACCTGCCTGGCCAAGGCACGCACCGGGGCACCGCTGCATGCACCCATGGGCAGGGTGTCCCGGGGGTGCCCTGCCTTGGGCAGCGGGGATGAAGCTGGCGTGATCCGTGCTGAATAAAGGCGCTGCTGCTGTCAGTGCCGGCGGGTTTTGGTTCACAGAGGCTGCTCGAGGGAGGCTGAAGTCATGCTTTGGTGATATTAACTTACTGAATGGAGATGCAGATTCTTTGTCGGTGTGGTCGTTGATTAAAAACATCAGATAAAACATAGACTGTGGAAACATTAGATTATTCGATGTCAAACAAAAGCACAGTCAAAAAGGAGAGAATCCGCACAATTTCTGTTCTAGAAGGAACTATAATGCAAGAGGTACTATTACTACATTTTGTTTCTGCTGAAGGCCTTTTTCTCCTGTAGGGAAGTTTTCTTAGGAGAATAAACCCCTTCGGCACTGAACCTGCAGAACATTCCTGTGCTCCCCGATCCTCTGAGTGGGAATTGGGAGCCCCCCATGCGGGGTGTCCTGCAACCACTGCACTGACCGGCTGGCCACGGCGCCTGCACGCACAAAACCTCCACGCTTCTACGTGTCAGACGTGGCTCTCCCCACACCATCCCGGGCAGCAACACGCTCCCAAAGCCAGCAGTGCCAGAGCAGCAGGAACCGAGCAAGCCATGAGCAGCCTGGTATTTCTGTTGGAGAGTAATTTTGCCTGAAAAGAATTAGTGCATTTGTTTTTCCATGCTGTAAATCACAACTTTGTTTTTTTTCTGGGCTGCCCAGGCTGGGGTATTAATCGGGAAGGCTTGGGACCCTAAGTGCACTGGTGACTGCCTCAATTGACATGCTCCAAAGGTAGAAACCTGGTGCAAAAGGACAGACATACATGAGACCATCACTGCCTTTTAGATGGGAAGCAGCACTGAAGGTCGAGTAGGGCTTGGGTAAAAATAGGACTCGATCCTAAGCTCTTATAAGCAGGGAGATCTTTTTGTGATATTTGACTTATTTTCCCACTTGGAGCGTGGTGAGGCCCAGCTGTACGATGCCTGTAGAGAAAAGAGCAAAGTTTCCCGAGGGCTGGCCAGCAGCAGGAAGGGCAAGCTCTGGGCTCGCGGCTCCTCTCTCAGGCCCTCAAGCACTCCGGCTCCTGTGGGCCTGCCACCGGCTTTTCGGCACGAAAGGTTTGAACCCCTCGCTGAAAATCCGCACTACACCTTGTACACTACATTTTGCGTACCGAACTCATCTGCGGTGAAACGCAATCGCCGTAAATAAATAAGTCACGGGAGCCAAGCCGGCCGGGTGGCGGATCGGCACGCTTGTTTCGGACAAATGGGAAGAACTCGCGGTGATGAACCCTTCGTGTGAGTCTGGTACTGGGATTGTAAGAATCCTGCATGTCTGCATCGACTGACTGATAGCAAAGGAGTCTCTAGTCCCCCTCATGGCACACACAAATGTCTGTTAAAGACATAAATATTTAAAAACAACAGCTAGACTAAGAGGGTTAGCTTTCATTTCATCTAATTTGGCAAGCATTAGATACACCCACCAGAAATCATTTTATTTTGTGTAACTTAATAGCAGATCTATTGTAGTATTGCAGCTTCTGACATACCGAAACAAATCAATGTGGCCTTTTTGGAAGTTCAGAATTAATACAAAGCTGTATTTCAAATGTTAGATGGAAATCGGCGAAGATTAAAACCTGTGTCATTCACTTGTTTTCCAGCTCTGCTGCAAAGTTTATTTACTTTCCTGCATGTAATCCAGAGACTTTGATCCTTGTTCAAATATCTCTGATTTTTGCCTTCCCTCATGTTTGATCTGGTTCTCAGGTGAGAAATATTGGCAGAACTTGTTAGAGTTACACCTGCCAACGGTAGCGCGCGGGCTAGCAACATGGAAGTATATAAACTGCACTCTGCATGCCCTCTGGGTTATTACACATCAGAATAATATTCCCACAGAAATCAATCCGAGATTTTAATTTATTAAACCCTCTTTTTTCCCCCCCATCCTTAAAGGGATAGATGGAGATACAGCGGAGGAAATGAGACGACATCAAACAAAAACGGGTTCAGAATGGTCGCGGATGACCTTCACAATATGCGTTTTGCAATTTTGGGTGGATTAGAGGAAACTAATGATGGCTTTGAAATGAGCTTTTGGATAAAGCTTGGGAAACTCTAATCATTACAAATCCACTACTTAAGGGAACAATTCTGCATAGCACGCTGCAGCTTTAAAGCACACTCGTCTTGATTTCTTTCCCCCTCTCAACGAGCTTATTTTGCTTTCACTATGTCTAGTCTTCTTGGAGGAGCCCAGTGACTGTTTTCATTTTCTGCCCTGCCTTTTAATTTAAGGGAGCCTATTGTTTTTCGGCATTGCCTTGCCCTTACGGTGCCTTTTGCATTTTGTTTAGGACTCATAGAGTTAACAGGCTGAGGAAGAGAGAGAGGAAAAAAAAAAAAACCCACTTGCATTAAGCCTGAAGCCTGTCACCTTTTCTTGGCAATTACACTGCTAATGGCTGGGTCCCAAGCAAAGTGGCAAAGAATATCTCTTCTCACGTTCCCAACTCACAGTGCATTCCCAAATACCAGATGGTGTTTTTGGAATCCATTTCACTATGTTTGATATGACAATACTTTTGTATAATGTTAAATTATATATAACTATTTCAAATAGCCGCTACCAGAACAAGGCAAGGAAAGGAATACTAGCCGCAAGGAGGGGAGAGAGAAACTGAAGACTGAAGGTTCTCGTCTCCTCCTGTTGTGTCTTGTGCCTCTCAGATTTTTGTGCAATTTGAACAAAAGAGGAAATAAAAGTGGTTCAACAGACCTGCTCTCGCAATGGTACTGTACAGAAACGGTGTTGTTTCCCTCCCAGAATTTGGTATACATCTCAGGATGCTTGCCAGCTCTACAGGAGGTGAGTGCAAGATCATAAAGAGTGCGGCGAAAGCAGGAGAAAAGAAAAGGGGGGAAAAACAGTCATGAATAAACAAGCCTCAGCATTTTCTGTACAGACTTCTTCAAATCTTGGGGAAAGCAAGGCCCAGAAAATTCGTACAGAAGTAAATGGGTTCAACTCCATCATCTTCAGCAGAGCTAGGCCAGTTGACAAGAGCTGAGCGTTTGGCCCAGGTTATTTAAGTTAAAGCAACTTAGATCTGTGTAGGAAGTCTGCCACACATCTACTGAGGATGAATCCAAGCTCTCTTGCCCCAAATTAGCCCTTCCAGTTACACTGACGGACTTACAGGAGCTGGAAGCAGGCCTGCAGATTTAGTTGCAATACAATTTGTCACAGGAGTACCTTGGCCATTCCTCAGGAGACAATCAGGCCCTCAGCCTTAGGACGGATAAAGATTTTCCTTCTGCTGGCCACACTACAAACAATTTCTTAAGAGCAGGAGGAAAATGCAGTACTGAGGGAGAAAGTATTCGGGATGATCAGCGTCGCTTCGATCTGCCAGCAAGGCCACTTGGATTATCAGAATCCCATCATTTAAACACTGCTTAGTTTCATGATTTCTAAACGGAACTTGTTTATTTTAATGTAGCCAGAAACTTTGTTTTCTTCCATCTCAGTTTCAGCTCAAGGCACATTTTAACAACCAGCAAGCTTTCAGGATAAATGCTTACTAACAAAAACACTTTCCGAGCTTAACTGTAACATGAATATTGAAGCTATAAGGACACAACTTCACAAGTAATTTGTCTAGTTCAATCAGCTTTTTTCCTGCATATGCTGCAAACCTGTGGTGTACATAATCCAAATGAAGGTTTCCTTCATATGTCTAGGCATGAGCAACTCACCACATTAGTACTTACTTTTTTACACAACAAAATACTGATTTTCCCTCTTGATTACTGACGCTGCCAGCACACAGTAAAGATTACCAACCCCTTAAAGGATCATACAGATCCAGTGACTACTACATAATTAACAATAACTTGTAGTAATGCAATTTAAGAGTCTTTTTAATGGGCAGAGATGGCAGAATGTATAGCCCATCTTTCTTTGTCATCCTAGAAAAGGGGCCCCATGCGGAGCTGCTGGTTGCTGAGTGATGCTTTGTAGTCTGTACCAGACAGTTGCACAGTACCAGCTGCATTGGCAGGTAGCCGAAGTGCAAAGAGATAGCTGCCAAGCTATGCTATACAAAGGAAGCAGTGCCAGAGAGAAAGGGACCTTTGCATGAAGTCACCTTTGACCCCGAAGCCAGCATGGATCCCATATTCATCAATTCCAGACAATTGCATCTTTCATTCCACCACAAACTATGATTAGAAAGGGCCCATTTGTGATAGTGATTGTTAGTTTACAGTTCCCAGAGATTGGATTATTTAATCTTTAGTTCTGTTGGCAGCAATATTTTCCCTAACCTTTTGTAATGGCACGCCAGTGATAATCTAACATATGTATATAGGGAGATACACACATACACGCAGGCACCTCCTCTCCCCACCAAAACCGGGCGGATAGATAAACATACAAAGAAAAGGGGAAAGCCACAGCACAAAGAAATCACGTTGGTTTGCAAATATTGTGCGAATGTAAATTTTCAGAATTTACTCTGGAGAAGTGCAATCAGAGCCCAGCAGCATCTCAGCTTCTGGCCACAGACTTCTGACTTTGCTACAGTTCTTCTCTTTTAACAGGGAAACTTTTGCCTTAGGGAACCGAGATATACCAGAGATTATTTTCAGACAACAGCAGTTGGAATCACAGGATTTTAATTCCAGGTTCCAGATCACTTTTTTTATTTCTACACATGATTGCTTGTAGCACATGGAAAAAGAAAAGGAGCATTACACAGATTTTAAAAGGGCTCCTGAGAAAACACCAATGACGAGCAAAAGCGGTATTGGAAGGGTTGGGGGAGACACAGAATAAAAGCAGCAGGGAAGCGTCTAGGCCTGGTCCCTGCTACTGCTCTCCTGCGTGCTTCGCTTTGATATTGTGAGTCCTATTGAAATCAGTGAAGCGCTCACAAGGTGCATGTGTATGTCAGCACGTGCAAGACTGGGATCGTAGGGAATGGGTCTTGAGTAGCCAGCTCACCCCCTGACTTCATACAGCACCTCCTTCAGCAACAAAACAAGTTGTGGGCACAATCAACAGGTAGGTAAAGCACGTAAGATGTCTGAGAATTTAACACTCAGCAAAGACTTTCCGTAGTGTTCAGCAGAAATAAGGTAAAAACCCCACCAGAATCAAACAAAAATCAAATTTGTAACTGGAAATTGAAAGGGAAAAACAAACAAACAAAAAAAAACCACCAAAACCCAAGGGCATCTCTAAAGCCTCCATGAAAATCTCGTTTGTTCTTATCCTTGGGTCTCATCTGAGAGCTGTTAGCTGAAGGGAGAAAATCACCCTACCTGAAGGCTGGCCGTATTGTGCTGCACCTGACTTCTGGCTCGCCTGCGAGACCGTCTGTTCTTTATTTTCACTCTGTATGAAGCTAATGGAATTTGCAGTTGATTAACCTCAAATCTGGAGTAATGATCCAGCCTGGGACTGCAGCTGGCAATGCCGGGGCTATTTGTACTTCTTAACTAAGTAAGACAGCAACAAGTACAATGGCACAAAGGTAAAGGTCCTGGATAGCCGGCTAAATGTCAGAGGTGCGTTAAAGCAGTTGAGATTATGACCTCCTGAGAGCACAGACAGTTTCCCCCCTCCCCGCAAAGAGGTGGGAGTGCCAACTCTTAGAGAAATGAATCACAAGATAATATAATAAAAAGTACATGGCTGCACTTACTCAATGTTATTCTACAGGGGACACTCAAAGTATAAGATTTACCCTTTCCGCACACCAAATCCCTGCAATAGAGAAAGGTCAGCTGTTGAGGAACAGCCTCCGTGGAAAATTTAGGAGACACGGGGTCCTAAAACTTCTCTACAACTTCTATGAGGGAAAGCAAAGTCTTCATTAGATCAACACCGCAAAATAAAATTCAGAGTAGATCTACGCTGTGTTATTTGTGCTGACTTACTATTCTGTCTGAAATACATAAAATGGCAGCTGAATGGCTGCAGACAAGCACCACAAGCCAGCAATTCAAGCAGTTTTTCTTAATAGCTGTGTTGCTGTTTTTTCCTTTGCAATTGTTCAAAGCTTCAATGAACGGAGTTACACAAATGTGCACCAAACCTCGGAACTAATTTAGTTTAGCAAGTGCTTCACACATCTTCGTTTACTGAACAATGTTACTTTCAAATCACGACAACATTCTTCCTTCCTTGCCTCATGACTAATACAGTGTTATTCAAGCCGTTCCTCTTCAGACACTTCAGATCTTTACAATTTTCTCCCCAGCTTCACCACCTGATTTCTAATTAAAATCAAACTGAGAAAGTTCCTTCCACAGATGTAAATCCCGAAACCCCAGGCCAGTGACAGTTGCTGCTGAAAAAGACATTGCACAGCTTCCCTCCCACAGCATCATTTGGAAGAGAAACTCCAAGAGTTAGGTAAAACGAGCAGAGATCCAGGAGGAACTGCGCTTGGTCGTGAGCTCTGACGCTGCCGACTGGATACGTAAAATATCAACGTGGTGTAGTGAAAACAATTTTTCAGTCTGAGGAAGATCATTCTTTCCATCCTATATGAGACTCATCAAATTAATGACTACCAGTGGACTTCACTAACACTACATTACTGTCTGTATTTTATTTATATAGCGTGCATGTAAATATACATGTGCACACACACACACTGTGTGTACTATATGTCAACAACTAATCAAAAGTTGTTTGCCCACAAGCATATGTGAAAAATTCATCTAAATAATTGTACATTTAATTTTTAATGAAATCCCAGTAATCCACTCAATCTACCAAATTCCTACTTAATATGGAACAGCGGCATGCAAGTGCCTGGAAAGACACACAGATCTCTCTGTCTTACACAGCCTGAGCACAGATACCACTTCGGGCTTCCCCAGTCAGGTTTTATTATATTATTATCTTGATTTTGAGAGAGCGAATTCAGGGATTAATCACTGAGCACTGCTTTTACTTGTGCTCAGAGTGAAGAAGCATATGCTATATGAGTAACCCATAGTGTTTGGCTTAAAGGCAAAACAAAAGTCAGCAATAAACAAACAGTATAAACAGACTGCTAGGAGATGGAAAGACTCCACAGCCTGTTAGGTCTTCCCTGCCTTTAGCTTCTCTAATTCTGCAAGAGTTTATATTCAGAAGTAACTTTTCAATAAAATAATGTATTGCAATCATAGCACCTGCCTTCAGATAATGTTGGAAACTCATTAATTAACACCTAACACCCTTTTTGAGGTGAGCTGTATTATTCTGCTCCATAGACGGGGAGGGCAAGGCATAAAGAAGTTAAAGTGATAGATTTGGCAGACCCCTACCGAAACCAAGGGAAACACATTGCGTATCCACTTGCAAGAGCACAGATTTTAGCAGGCACCTGCATTTTGCAGGTGCAAACACCTACAGCATACAAATAATAATTCTACACCATGCTCGTACATACCCGTCCTGGAGTGTGCACCCAGAAAACTCGTTAGAACAAAGGAATTTGCAAGCAGGAACACATACATGGAAGTGCAGGTGTTTGATTATTTCAACCCAAAGCACATGAACAGATGTTTGCATCAAACTGAAATTGTCACCATCCTCAAAACTCTGTAGCTCTGTCATTCCCCCCTTATCGGTCTGTTTATTTCTCGTATTGCAGAAGGCCTTGTCTCACACCGTTTTTCATGGTACAACTTCCCCTCATTTTGTCTCCGGTCCTTTTTCCTGTCTTAAGGAAAATTAAAATTCCCAGCCCATTGATCTTTCTGTTGTTAGGCAGCCAATCGTTCAGTTGTTGACTAGATAAACATTTTCAGTGTATCATAGTTAAGGATTTATTATCCCCACTATGTCTGCATACCACTACTGCGAAGACCTCATTTTTCACACAAGATCAGTTTTTAAGCAGGACGAGTTCCATGCTCACAGAGCAGATCTAAAAACAGACGTGTTAAGAAAAGTAGCAGAAAGGTGGATCAGACCATCCAAAGATGGAACGACTGATAAGAGGAACAGGAAAGGGAGAGAAAGTGAAAATATCACAAGGACACGTGGCTCCTGAGGTTAACGCACTGTGAAACCAGACTTTGTCAAGCTGCAGGTGGGAGACACCGGGATGCAAGGCCGCAGGTTGCGATGCACAATGGTGCACTGGGCTCGTCTGAATCCAGTGCCACAGGGGCACTTTGCCAGCCTGGTCTCCTCTCTTTTTCTCCTTTTCCTTTTCTCTGTTTTCACCAGAGTTTACAGCAGAGTCCCCTAAAATATGCCCTCAGATTCTGGAATTGAGCAGATGCAATCAGAAGTGGCCGCACTGCTGATCATGGGGGACATCCCATGGGGCTGGCACCGAGCCCTGTGCTCGGCCGCTGCTGTCATCCTATGGCTCTTTGGCTTCCTGCTACGGAGTTGCCTGAGCACAGAAGAGTTTGAGCAAATGAGCTACTAATCTGCAATTCAAACCATGCCTGTGCATCTGAAGAGAGGAAAATAAACCCAAGTTATTTGTCTGTGCAGTGGTCCAGTTACTGGAGGACCACAGCAGTTGGTAGCCCATATGTTACTGAATGGGATTTTAAGTAACAAAAAAGAAAAACTTCAAAGCGAGATCTGAAGGAGAGCGAGAAAAATATTATGTGATTCACTGTCTCTACACAGGTGTGATCCCTTGGCCACTCCTCCTCATAATGCCCCAAAACATACTCTTATATTGAAGCCCTCCTTCTTTCCTCTCCTTTACAGTACCTGTGCTGAACACCCATGCCTTGGTCAGTCCTTCTCTTCCTATTCTTCCTCTTCCCATCACAAACTTACATTAAAGCAAATGTCCCTGCTTGCCAGCGGCCTGGCCTTCATCAAGGCCTTCCCACTATTTTAGGCCTATGTTGTCTTCCTACGTGCCCACGTGCTTCTGTGGAAGGTATTTCCCCCGTTGTTCTGTGGGAGGCTCTTAGAAGATTTCCTTATGAATGGGGAGAATGGGTGTCCACAGAAATGTTACGAGGATCTAAAAAAGACACGGTAGGGAGCGAGACCTCATTTCCTGAGATTTTCAGCTCTACGTATCTCCATAGTGAAAAAGTTGTATCCTATAAAATCCGGTGAGACAGTTAGAAATCATAAGAAAATGACTATTTGCAATTGTTTAAGAATTATTCATCAATTTTTGAACATCAGGGAATTCCTTGGGTGTTATAAATAATGTCTTATGCTACACTTTCCTTCATGGCACATGGAGAGGCAGACAGACAACATGATCTTTTAAGCTTCATTTCCTTAGGAAATCTAGATAAAAGGAGAGGAAGCAACAAGTCTTAATGCAGTGCTTATATGCACTGCAGTTTCTATAAACTGCAGTCATAACAGAGACATTCTCTCCCAGGGACAGGCCAAAAGGCAATGGGCACAGACTGAAACTCAGGAAGCTCCTTGTGTCCATCAGGAAACACTTTTTTACTCTGAGCGTGACCAAACCCTGGCACGGGCTGCCCAGAGGGGCTGCGATCTCCCTTTTTGGGGGGTCCCAAAGCCACCTGGACGTGGGGCTGGGCCTGCTCAGGGTGGCCCTGCTGGGGTTGGGGGGCACCAGAGGGACCCCGAGGGCCCTTCCGACCTCAGCCACTCTGGGATTCGACCGTCACTTATTAGCAGAGATCAGCAGTAAATTTGAATTTTACTTGTGATGACTTTCATCCCTTGAAAATTTGAACTTGTTTTGCTGTTCTTAAAACCTTGCTGATTCACCTTTCAGCCACTGCCCTAAATAACCCACACGTAACACATTCTTTTTAACCGGTCCTTCCGAATAGCATAGCAAAAGGAAATTTCTAGTCAAAAAACCACTGGCAAACAGAAGTACACAGGCATACTGTTTCTATTTGTTCCTTGGAGGGAACATAAATGCTGACTGAATAGGCAATCAAATGGGACAATTCTTCTTCTTGCTTCTCGAAGGTAAAAAGTTAATTTGGGTCACTTCATATTTCCTTTACGTAAATCATTAAGCCATGCTCTACTTCTCACTTCTGCTATGCTAGTAAAGATGACCACTTCTGAATATTAGCACATTGCCATGCAGAATGGGGTCCATTTTCTGCAGCTCAACCGAATTCTGAATTAAAAACAAACAAGCAAGCAGAAACACAGAAAATCTCCCAAATTACTCATGAACTCTGACTTATGGAAGTACTCTGTTAGTGACCATGCACACTCTGCGTCTTTCGAGTTAGGCATGTTTAAAGCAGAAAGGCCTCTTTGGCTTATTAGAGAGCCCTGAATTTCCACACTGCTCCTCTTGACAACCTTAGTTTGTATATGTGATTCCAATCGGGCTGTGAAATTAATATGGCTGTTTGTGTACATCAAGGGCAACCTGCACTCCTTTGAAAGCAAGGGCATTGCAATTATTGGTAGTAAAAGTCTACAAGCTTATAGTGCCATCTGTACGATCCAACACTCCCACCCATATCTAGTTGTATTGCTAACTTTGTGTTTCACAGCCTCTGAAAAAAAAAAAAAGAAAAAACACCAAAGAACAACAGACACACTTATACAGGCAAAATATTTTGAATCTCACTCCATTAGCCAATACAACTATTTAATCTGTTCTAATGACTTCCTATCTTACTGGGAACTACTTTCCAGTAATCTACTGTATGGAAAATATATCCAGAGATTTTCATTACAGTGACTATAAATTCAAAAACCTTGGCGCAAAAGAGCTGTTACGGGCTTGTATGATGCCTACTCCAAAGGTACCTCAATCAGAGCGGCTCCTGCTGCTCTGAGATCAGCCAGGTATCTTGGGAGTGTGGCAGGGCCTCTGCTTTTTGTGGCTGGCTGAAGTGTGAGTGTATCTCATGTGTAAAGTACGTGTATGTGTGTGTACAGAGAGCTCCAGCATTTGCAATGAGTAACGTAATTACCGGGCAAATCCTACAGTACTTGCTACAGAGGAGTTCCTAGTGAGATTAATGGAAATAACAATCAAAGATATTACCAAGTCAAAACATGCTATTAAGAACTAGCATATTTGTCTTTGAAATCAACAAAGAAACAACTTGATTCATCCTAAAATCATCTTTAAATATTAATCAGTGTCAGTGACCACATCTGAGGGAGAGGAGTGAAGCGTGCTTCTAGCAGCACAGCAAGGCTCTTTTCACGCTGGGATTAAAACCCAGGGAACCTCCTGACAAACCTAAAACATTACCTTTTTCCTTTCATGTGAAGGCAGAGAAGTACATATTTACATCCTTACTTATAAAAATTTTCAGATTGTTTTTTGTTCTTATGGAAACCACTTGGACTGTGCCAGCAAAACCTTGCAGAATATTCATTTTCATCTCCATTTTTGATTACTCTTTTTATTAGTGAAGGGTTTGCCTAATGTACCACGACCACACTGCCAGAAAAGATCACAAGCATCCTGATCAATTTAAAGATCCAGCCGTGGCGTTTAAAGTCAAGTGTACAATTAGCCTTGCAGCCTTTGGATTCAGATTACGGTGTTAGACCTTTCAAGACAGTACCTACATTTTTCATTTTTCTTCATGGTCTAGTATTCACAAAAGTTTGGACACTTCAGAACTCAATCCAGTGCTGATTACAGTGTGTGGAATTAAAAGGATGGTGAATGGTGAGTGGTAGCACAGAGGTACCTTACATATAGCATGGTCTCAGGCTAGAAGTCCTCGTATTTATCGGCAGAGAGAATGAGCTATCTATCTACACAACACTGCATCCTTCTGCCCCGGTGAGTGCCAGACGAGGACATCACACTGCTGGCTCCTGGCTTAGACCCACCATGAGTCCTGACGAAGATTTTGGACGAGCTGGCTTTCTTCTGTGCCCCTTCCCCAGAGAGTCCCGTGGCCGCACCATCGCGTTATGCCGGACATGAAAGTTTCTGAGGGGACGAGGGCTGACCAAGGGTTAACGTGGCACGTTCTCCTCTTACTAAAATGATGTCATTTCCCTCCCCCTCCCCAAAAGTATCTGTTGCTTGGTTGTTTACATACTGAAGTTAATTTAAAATATGTATTATAAACCTGCATAGTTAAAAAAATGAGTGAAATCTCCTATCTGAAGACATATATATAAATTTAAATTAAACCTACAGTGCTTCAACGTTACAAAAAAAAGTATTCTTTAGCCACAAACTACTCATTTTCCTCATTTTCCACATTTTCTCCAGAAAAATAAAGATTAAGAAAACAGAAGTACCAATACATTGTAGAAATTGTCCCAACGAGTTTATAATCCAGTGTAAGTTACACAGTACTGATAAGTAAAGGAAGTTCAACCAGACAGTTTAATCCTCCAATTTCCTGTCTTCTAATCAGCCACTGACTCCTCTGGCTTTAAATTAGAAACATTCATGGCAATATTCGGGACAGGTGAAGGAAAAAGAGTGGAAAGCAACTAGAGAAAAGGCTTGTAGGCAAAAGGAGGACATTCGTAGAGAGCAAAGACACGATAAAGTAGCAGAAGTGTGCAGAACGATGCACTGAATTGTTTAAGTTATATATGGAATTTAGCAACTCTGACAGGGAAGGAATAATTTTAATAAAAACTTTTATACGACGGGTGAGCAGTGCATGAATATACAAGAGTTACCGGATAAAACAAAGAAAATCCATACTGCAATGTTATTCTTTGTTCACATGTTGTTATTGCTGTATAGGCAGGTCTAGTATAATCGCTAATACATGTATGCTTCTTGATACACCCTAAATGATAACCAGGGAGCACAAATCAGCAAAGCCACGAGGAATTCGACAGGATGAAGGGCTTATCATGATAAACTTACATTAGAGTATGTACGTGCGTACACGTATAGATGTGCACAGTGATTTAAATGAGAAATACTGATTTTGAGTGTTTCATGCTTCTAGACAATTTTAGCTTTAGTAGTGCCAATCAGCTTTCCATATGACAAAACTGAATATTTATTAGCTATGCCATTATTTTTAATCTCATTTGCAATGAGATCCATGGTGAGGATTCCATTAGTTCTTAATTGACAGAAATGTTAATAACATTTCGAAATTCTCATTTTTTCTACTGCACAAGTTACCTGAGCGATTTCAGCTATTCCTCTGAAAATGGAGCACAGGTGTGAAAGAAAAGTTTTCAGTGAAAAAATGATGTTGGGTTAAAAACCTTTAAAGTAACAAAATGTCCAGTTCAAGCCTGGTCCTGGTATCTTTAATAAATTATCTTTTAACTTATGGTAAAGAAAATAAAGTTCTATGTACGGAAATATGGATTGACAGCTGGATAACAAAACTAGAAAATAATATTCTGAAAAATGTCTGAAGGGTCTGCTTTAACTGTCATATTCAAACCCAGCAGTTTACATGTTAGCGCATACATGGAGTCATTTGAAATGGCTTCTTATTTATTAATAAGGCTTTTTTTTTTTTTTTTTTTTGTCTCACAAAAGGAAACTTTGGGTCTTGAAGCTGTTTGGACTGAGATACTCAAATTTTGGGTCAAAGTTGGCTCCCAGTCACTCAGGGAGGTAAACCTGGAGATGCTCTGCTTCGCTTAACGCAGCGACTCCAGGCTGACGGCAGCGTAAATGCGGAGCAGAATTTGGCCCAGGGTCTCTGGTTCTGTATTGTCACTGAGAATTTTCTCCTAGTATATAACTTTGCTACGTATGTATTTCAATAACCCCGTGCAAAGGAATTTTGCAGTCAATCCCTTATTAAACATATATGATAGTCACATCATATAGGCTTGCTAGAGCAAATAATTTAAAAAAATAATCAGCTTGAAATAAATGTTTATACAAGTAGCACAGCTGCACATATTTGTTACAAATGCAAGACAGAGTACTGAAACTTTTCTATAACTAACCCTTTAGTGCCTGTATGACAGCATCAAATTTAAATAAAAAGTGACAAAATAATGGTCCTTTTTTCAACAAATCTGTTCTTATCATACCTTCAGGCTGCTATACTGGTTAAAGTATTTGCTTTTATATCTATGTAAAATATGTAATTCCTTCTCACACAAATTTACAGCATTTTGGGGAAGTTTTCTGCTCAAATGTCATATTACAATATAGCCAAATAAATGTTTCTGCACTTACTTGATTAAAGCAAAGCATGAGAAAAATAGATTAGGTATCAAAAGATTGCCTAAGAACTGTGGTGACAAATGCAATTATTGTTAAAATGTACAAATCCTGTGGGCTCCATCAAAATAGTTTGAAACATTAATAACTGTCTGCAAGAAAGAAGAATCATGTTCTTCTTTTACCTTGAGCTCGTGCTATTTTGGCAAGATAAAATATATTAACCATCCCATCAGCTGGCTAGAGAGAAAACCTAACTGTGATGAGGAAAAACGAATTAAAGGAGCATTAATAAAGATTATCAGTGAAAGAAAATAAGGTCAAAATTAGAAGTCTGCATTTTAAAGCCACCTTTCAAAAATGCAAGCTGCTTTGCCCAACGATAAAATCCATTCATTTTCCTAATCATGCAATCAACCAATCTCCATTATCTTCAGCTAGCTAGCTATAAACATGCTATAGACTGGAGTGAAAGAGGGAGAGTGTGAGGTTGAGAGACAGAGAGAGAGAGAGAGAGAGAGAGAGAGAAAGAAAGAGAGATTACTACACCCAGCCTTTTATAAAGCCGTTTCTTTCATTATAACAGGTCTTTTCATCAAAATGACACAGAACCTTTAAATTTGGGCATAATACTCCAGTACAGTACGCAGCTCTAGCTAAAAACTGATTTAGAACCTGCTCCAGAAAGCAAACAAACTCACTCGTTTGACACACAAATTGTTTACGATTCATTAAAAAGCAAAATTGCATATCACAGTGCTGGCAGCTGAGTCCATATGGGTGCAAGGGGTATTCACTCATCTCTTTGTATGCTGGCAGTACCAAACCGAAGTTTAGCACTATGCAGCTGAGATTTTGTGCAGCCAGACGATGCATGAGGTAATTTTAAAAGCTTTATTTGTCTTTAAAACATTAAGATCTGCTCTCTAGCTTACTTTTGATTAAAAGAATGTGGCAAATGTGGTGAGGTTTTGGGGGTGAAAAAAAATGATAGATATCTACTTTTTGTTGTGCATTTTAGATTCACAGACTGTATGAAAAACTGCTTATTGCTCCATCAATAATTGAAACTTTGTATGAAAATTATTTGCAATTAACGCATCTATTGTAAAGATCTTGAATTATTCATTTCAGCTAAAAATAACCTCTCTTTCATCTAGCACAACTTCTACCAAAAAAAAGGCTATTTTAGTGGGGTTTTTGTTCTCTTAGAAAATAAATGGTGTGACGTTCAAGTTTAAGGAGAACTTTCTGCAATGTTTAATCTAAACAACAGCATGTGTGGTTATAAAACTGTTTATTTTTAGGCAAGTGCATTACTAAATGTTTCCAGCATTTTTACATATTATATTCACAGTACTAAAACATCTGTGAAATAAATGTGACTGAAATGAAACTTCCTTGGATACTTTCTAAAGGGTGACAATAACTGCCTAATAGCATTTGAGGATACTTATTAAATAATAAACATTGACGTACCTCATCATAAAAGCAGCCGATAGACAATAAAAGAGGAGTGGTAATAAAATACACAAATGGCTTAGAATAAGGCAAAATCACAGCACGATATAAATTGTGTGGTTAAAACAGGCAGTCGAAAACTTTGCTTTGAAAATGATAACTCAGAATCAATAGCCTTATTTACAGGGGTTTAACCAGCTAAAAAAAAAGTCACATGAATAGTCAACAGTTTATGTGCATGCAAATACCCCTTCCCCCTCCAACTTCCCCTGGCAGAAAGTCTAATTGGAAAATCAGTACTATAAGTAAAGTGGTTAGCCTTCCCTATTCCCATTAACCAAAAGCTGCATGTTACATTTCACTGGCAACCGCTGGCAAACCTCTAATAGACGGTTAAAAAATTAAGAGTTTAGACAAAACAAAACTGAAAAACCCGAGCCCAAACACCTTTAAATACAAGCCACATGATATACACAATGGCCACCACCAAGCTGCAGAATAAAAACCTTCCGGATCTCACTTTTAAAAGTCTTTCAAGTCCTCAGAGGTCTTAAACTTTCCAAATGATACCAAAATTGGTCCGGGGCGGCGAGGGGGAGGGAGAGCCCCCGACTTGTTTCAGCGTATCATACAATGAAAGTGATCATGCCTTGTTTTGTAATTCCACTCGCCAGTCCTTTTTTAACTGATATCTATGTGAAACGAGCTGAGGTTCACGGTCCAGTTAGGAGCGGATAATACATTCATTGTCCTGGCAGCAAACTTTTCCTCTCACTGGAAGAATTCACGCTTGCCACAAGAATAATAATTACAGAAAACTCAAAATGCGCTGCTAACGAATTAATCCCTAACGGACAACACGCTAACGAGGGCAGTAATGATTTGAGGACTCTCTTCCTCACAACAGGACTTGCATCTTCTGCCACAATGGGCTATTGTGCATCCTCCCAACTCACTATACCTCTTATAGATTCAAGATGTCAAAGGTTGTCTGGCCCGGCTGACCATGACATGCTAGTTAACTCGTTCTACGGAGCACGTTGGGACTTTAGGGAAACTTTAATTGCGCCCCAAAGCAGCCCGAGCCAGGCTCGGTGGGATCCGTAACACATGGCTCCAGGTCAGCGCAGCCCGGGAACCTGCTCTCACATAAACAAGCGGAGGGAGAAGTTAGATCGGGGGCTCCGGCGAAAGGCAGCACCTCGCAAACCGCGCTCCCCGCACACGTGATGGTTTTTACACCACGCCACGACCGCACCGTTGCAGGCTTTTACAGGCACCGGCTCGCTGTGCAGCAGGCTGAACTTTCCACCTCCCCTCTTTACAAAATAGTGCATGGTAAAAAATCACGCACACGGACGCTTGAAAGCAGCAGATAAAGTAAAACAAACTGAGCAGTAGGCAGCCGACCGAGACAAGTTACTCTGCACGAGGCTTTTGCAAACTACTTCTTTGCATAGTTTGTGTATTTTTTTATTTTTTTTTCCTTCCTTAAGGAGAATTGAGAAAGCTTCCCTGTGGAAACTGTAGTGCACATTAACGGTCTCCTGTTACACAGGGGAAAGCACACAAGTGGGACAAGTGTGAGGCTGCTCCACTGAAGAGTGTGAAAAAAATCAAATGTTAATTTGATAAATGTGAGGTCTGGGACATTTTGTCAAAGAGGGAGGGAAAGTAGAAAAGGGAGAAAAAAAAAAGCAGCCCTGCTGCCAACTCACCATCCACCAAGTTCTGGCCGAGATGTCGTAGCAGAGCTGCCATTTGATGGAGCCGTCGGAGGTTTTCCCTGCCATTATGCTGTCAGCAAGCTTCATCTGATGCTAACTCACGGGAGATAAGACACCTAATTGAGAAAACATTTGCACTGGCATGTTGGGCAACATGTAGCCCGGTCCATACCATATGGAATCATGGGTAAAAAAAAAAAAATCTCCTTGACAATGAACCAATCTCTCACAGACCCAGTGGCAAGGTGAAGTGGAGATGAAAAGTCATCTGCTCCTAGCACTGTCTTCTCCTCTCTCTCTCTCCCTCTCTCTCCCCCTCTCCCTCTCTCTCACTCACTCCTTTTTTTTTTTTTTTTTTAAATAAGAACCCACTGCTCAACATCAAAGAGAGGCGGTCAAAATTAGGGCTTCATCACTCAGATGATTTTGGTCTGCAAGGTTTTTCTTTCCTTTCCCCTTTTTCCTTTTTTAAGAAGAATAAAGAGATTTAATAGGACAAAGGCAGGTAGTGGACTGCGGAGGGAGATCGCCACAGGCTATTAGCCTAAAATTTCTGCTTGACAGATGGAACTGCTTAGAGACTATCATGCAATGTTTTGATTTTTTTTCTTTTTTTTTTTAGAAAAAAAAAAGACTTTCAGTCTGATTCAGTATCTGTTTATCGCAGCTACTTTTCTCATGTACGTGACTGGGCAAAAAAAAAAAAAAGACTGAGCAAAAAGAATTGCACCTTTCTTTTTTCTTTTTCTTTCTTTCATAACTGTGCATATAATTATTTAAGCAATGCAAGAGCAAAACAAAAGTATAAACTGCTTGAGTTTATTTCTCGATTCAGTGAAAGGAGCTTTCTGAAAGAATCAAATGCTCTTTCATTTATTTATTTAATTGATTTAAATAAGAGAGACGTTAAAGTTTTGGCTCTTTGTTCCTTCTTGATTTTAGATACCAGATCTTATTCTTTAAATGAATGACTTTTCATATGAAGGTTCAAATGGCTAAAGTGCTCCCTAAGAGCCAAACAATTTCCTTCTTGTCTTTTTTTTTTAAATATTTTTTTGCCACCATATTTTAAAAACTTGTTCTTAATGTTACCCTTCCTGATACCACCAGGCAATAATGCCAAAAGCCTCACAGAGGTTTGTTTCTTCCTCTGGGCATCGGTATTCTCCACAGCATTCATAATTTAAATGCAGAATTGACAGATAGCTTGGAAAAAAGACAACTGCAGAATAAATAGTTTTGGAAAGTTATAAAATCCTGGTAATGTTCAATGTTAAGATCCTTTCCTGGAAAAACAGGTAAAAGATAATTGTATATTTTATTATAAACCTCTGTTTCCCACTTCTGCTGGGGCACTGCAAAACAGAAGTATTACTTTTAGGACAGCTGAGTATTAAACAGGCAGCAAATGCTTCCCATTTAAGCCGCCCAGCGACGGATGCTCAGCTCTGAGCACCACCACCCCACAACAGGGCACTTCAGCCCGTGCAGCAGCGCCTTCCCTCAAGTGCTCAAAAAAAATGAACTTCTGCACTGGCCACCAGACTCGCCAGGAACGTCGCCTGGGTCTGTCGAGCTGGGGCTGGTAGAGCTCGCTCGCTCACAAACAGCGATACGCTGCGAATCTTTCTGTCGTTTGGATGCAGGAGGAAAACGGATCAAAAATATCCCCTCTATTTTAAACAATATCTATTTCTGCTTGTATCAAAAAGGGAAGCTTGTGGGCGCACAATTCCTCGTTTGATTGTTTTGTGTACTAACAATTGTTTAACTATTTGGCTGCAGCAAAATTGTAATTCCGGGCTGCACAGATTACAAAACCATCATTCACACAGGACAGAACTAACTTTCATCCAGCCTCAGTAATACTTTCAGATTTCTGTGATGTGCAAGATAAGCAAATGACTTAGGATAAAATACAAAGTGCTGATGTAACACGCAGGGGTTAGTCTTTGTTTTTGCCCCAGCCCTAACCATCTATTGGGACTGCACAAAAAAATATGTCAGTGCATGATCTGTACAACTACTTCACATCCCAGTTAGCTTTTTTATTTTTTTTCCCCCTGGATAGCAGGTACAGTATCACTGCTACTTGCAGTGAAGGGTCGGACTAGCACGGGAAGTGTTAAGTTTTAGTCAGAGTCCAGGAAAAAAAAAAAAAGGGACGCTGTGCCAGGAACTGTCCTTGCACTGGCCGGCCAAAGCGTTTATCGTCTTCTGTTACTTCGGCTTCGCTAACGCTACCTGTCCTCGGCGGGGCTTGCTGCTTCCTGAAAAAGCTCCCTGAAAATAATCATACGAAATATAAAGTAAAAACCTGAAGTAATGATCAGCCTTTGAACGGGTGTCAGGTTCGATTTTATGCTGCTGTTTTTGCTGCTGCCTCTCAAAACAAACAACTTGCCCACCCTGCTTATAATTTATTTAGTATTTTATAGCCAGTTGGGCTGCGTATCTTTCCCCTCAAGTTGTGATAAATCTCTGCTCAGTCTATCAGGTTTTCCACTGCCCGATGCAGTTATAGATCCACTGACAAACTTCTCTTGATTGCTGTATTAACCACTGCTTGGAGAGCACTTAGGTCTTCCTATGGCAATATATTACTTTACTTCAGAATATTAATTATAAACACACTGGATAAACATTTTTTCAGAAGAGCGTACACTTTTCAGCTTATGAATGACAGAAGCATGAAACCATTTCCTTCCTGACAGTACAGCAGTTATGTGCGAAGAAACGAGGAGCGCTGTTGGTTAACTGTGTTTTAAATTCAGCACAATTAGGTGTAGTTAACTTTGCCATTGTTCGTTCTGATGCCGGGGATGGTGGGTTCTTACCCATAGAGCAATTATTCCTTTCATAAGCGGCTGTTGTTAATAGCATTAAAACAAGATTAAATACAACATGTTAAATATTGCAATTATTGTGGAAAATAAAATTATTTGGTGAGCATAATGGGGAGCAAATCAAGCATTTAACATGATCCAGGAAATGCTACTCCAAACAATTGCATTTGTTTTATGCAATTTTTCCCCTTTGATTGCTGACAGATGCCGTTTTGGAAACAAACATCTAAGTAGTTTTCCTTCAATCAGGAAAAAAACCACACACCAGAAAATGGCTACATGTTTTGAATTTAACTCTTGTCAATCAGCATTCTGCACAACACTCCCTGTGAATAGTACTAGGACAAAACGATGCCTTCCAACGACTAATAAGCCACAAAGATGTTTGCTTCTAAATCAGATCTGTTCCGAAGGAAGAAAAAGCTTTCGTGCTGCGTGGACATTCGCGCAGACACAGCTGCAAAATCAAAATGCTTGCAATATATGAGTGATACTTCAACTTGGAAATAAGTTAGGTGTCTGTGTTTGTGGGCTACGGGGGAAGAGATTTGTTTTCCGACAGCTTTAGGCCTCAAGCAATGAATTGAAGTGCTTGCCAGTTGCTTTCTGACTTCCTACTGAAGAAGTGGCCAACTATCCAAAAATAAATTCGCTTCATTGTCGAGCAGAGTTACCTGCCGCAGCACCCGCAGCACGAGCGTGCCCCTCCGCATCTGCCCTCGGCAGCACGTTTGGTGAGGTCATCGTTGCTATCAAGTGTACGAAACCAGGACGGAATGCTAAAAAAGGCTAATAAAGTATATTAATTCAGATGACTATATCAAGCTGGCATTTTACAGTCTACTGGAAACTGAATGCATGAGAGCATTAGAAATGTTGGCATAGCAGGCGCTTTCTCCAAATGTTGGCTTCTACTGTTCACGTCGGTAAAAGAAGCCCCGCAGAACTGCGTGCAGCTCCCAGCGCTGGGCACATCTTTAGGATCCTGGGGCTCCCTGCTAGAACACCTATTAATTGCACCGTCTCTACTGCTCGTTAACACTTTCTTGATTCCCTTTATCCCCCTTATTTCTTCAGTGGCAATTGCTTAGAACCTTTTTGGAAGATTGCAACTGATTAGATCTGTTCCTAATTTGGGAGGCGTTTTCCTTGGGAAGCCTGCACTTAGATGAGTTACGGAGAGGATTTCCTTATCTCGAGCAGTGACAATTAGTTCAAGTGCCACGTGAGAGCAGGCAGTTGATTTTTGGACAGCCTCTGAACTTATGCAAAGTTGCTGACAATGAGTGTGTGTTCTAGCTTTTGGAAATCCTATAATCCTGGCTTCAATCAAGAGGATCTGCTGTTGCTGAAGGCGTAAACAAGGACAGAAGCAGCACGTGACCGCTGCGCCTGCACCTTCAAGAGCTCCTCAGCCAAAATGAGTGCAACAGTAAAGCTTCTGCGGGATACTCAAGGTGACCCACGCATGCTGGATGATGTGGCCAAACCCAGGGAAAGAAGTCCTTTCCCCTTCCACAGGAAAGTTGTCTTTGCTCTCTGCATTTTCCCCGTAACTCTGTTGTATGTATTCCTGCCCGTTCCCCTCTCGCTCCTCTGAATTTCTTCTTGCCATCTGCACTCCCCCTTTTGCCTCATCTGAAGCAAGCACCAAGATCCCGCTCCTGACAGAATGGTCTGTCAGCATGGACACCCTGACTTCACAGACAGGGCTGGGACTTCGCGTCTGAAAGAAACAGGAGGAGCAGATAAAAGGACTTAAGGGGAAGGAACGGCACAGAAACATTACAAAAAATGTAAAAATTCTTCTCTATCAACCCAAAATGTAAAGGAACATAAGCCAGATTTATTTGGAAGTTGAAATATACCCAACTATTTCCTAATCTGTAGCTATAAATCAACACAACAGTCCAACACATCCTTCACCTGAGACGGGTACCAGCCCTGGGAGCATGCACTCCGCGGCCCCAATGTCTGTGACAGCCAGCCAGGTCTCCTGAGAAGGGCTAGGAGGGACAAATCTGGAAAAAAAGCTTAATGGTCATACCTGGGAAAGGCTTTCAGAGGGAAAGAAGGACTTCTGCCCCGGAAATATCTAAAAGATCTACGTAAATGCAAATTCACAGAAATGAAAATAAAATCATTAATCTAAACTACAAACTCTGTTTTGATGCAGCTGCATCAAAGGTAACATTACCCCCTGAGGAGGGCATGCAGGACGTACCCAGAAAACATTCTTATCAGGTAAATGGGGCTGGAATGTCACCTTACTACTGTTTTCCTTTCTCTTCCTAGAATGAAATATTAACAAAAGTAACTAACTGTTATTTCTATTGCTAACTTTTTTTTTTTGTATAAAAAATGGTAATGTTTAGAAGCCCAGCCTTTCCTTTATTATTTGAAATATATTATTTTAACTCTGACATTAGAGGGCATGCAGAAGATGCTGCTTTCCACCATCTCCACAGCCACTGCAAAACTCTAATAGTAAGATTCATAACTTGTAGGAGAGGAGCTCAAGAAAACTAAAAGGTTAATATATTCTAACTAGATGTTGGGTATAGAATGTCAGATCTGTCAAATTTCATTACAGTTTGCTGCTCAATGAAAAAGATTTGATTTCTTTTGCCACTGTCCTACTATGTTCAAGTCACACAGTGCCAGCAGCAACCAGCCAACGACCACAGGCTGGCACTGAGCGGGCCCGAGTGGGAAGCCAGCCGCAAGGACCATCTGTTTCCGATTTCTAGCGAAGCCAAGATGTGCAGTGAAGTGCATTCCATTCACCCAGCCAGCCTTCTCCCTGCTCAAGTTATTAGTGTTACAAGTGAAATTATCTTTTCCAAACAGCGGGGGAGCTATAATCCTTATGGAACAAGACTTAAAAAAAAAAAAAAAAAAAAGGAAAAAAAGGGGGGGAAAAAATAGGACAGAAAAATAGTCTCCCCTACACCCTCCCTCCCCAGTTCAAACATCTTTTGTTAAAGTTGTTGATGACAGTTTGGAAATTTAATTGCCATATTCATGAGTTTCATCATTTTAACGGATATTTCATTAGGAACTATATCCTCTAACGCAAGAACGTGTGCTTCAGTTAATGGGATCTAATGCAATAACCCATTCAAATATATTTAGACCGCTATTTATGAATAAAGTTAAAAATGACAAGATGAATGCTCATTTAAGTCTCCCTAACATTAAGTGCCTTGAAAAACATTGTAGGTTTTAAAGTATAATTTAAAGTGAGATTGCATAAACAGCGCTAATTACATGCTACTTACATTGTTTCAATATGTAATGCATATGTTTAACCTCTCCAGGAGAGGATTGGTCTTGGCACAGCACAGGGGGGATTTAAGGGTATGCTAAACTGATAACTGTCGAATGAGCCCTGACATCGGATATTGGTCTCCTACTGTTACCTAAATGCCAGGTGAAACCAAAGGATTTATTGAAGGGAGGGTGGAAAGGACACACACACACACACACACACACAAAGACAACACAATGAGGTGAAACTGAGAAGTTTATTTTCAAAGGGGGAAACATTTATCCTTTGACACCATTCCATTCCAGTGACTTTATTTCTAATATACTATGAGATTAATGATGTGGCTACTGTCACTGTGTCTGATGAACACTGGCAGAGCTCTGGAGCAGTTGCTCCCTCTACAATTATTGGACTTATTTGTAAAGTGGCATATATAAGACAAACTTGCTCCCTGTGCCAGCCAATTGGAAAAAATCTTATTCGGAAGTACAGAATTTTGGTTTTCTTCTACTGCACTCTATATATAATATACAGTTGATTTAATATTTTCTGGTTTAAATTTTTTTTAAGTTAACAGTTGTTTGACAGTGTTTTCATGTCATATAATAATCTCAGTATGACTCTTATGAAAAATCCAATCATAAATAAAGTAGTAAGTTTTCACTAGGACAGAGATTCCCGACACACCAGAGGGGAGTCAATATTTAAACCTTTGCTAAGGGATGGCACAATTGAGCATTGCCCTGAGTGGCTGATACCACACATTAAGAGTAACTGTTGAGTCACCTGAAAACTAATTCTCATTCAGCCCCACTTTAGGTTTTATCTTTACTCGGTGTCTTCAGTGATCCATGGACACTGGCTGCTGTTGCAGGAGGACGTTACTTGAGCTGTGGCTAAATTGGTACTAACACAAATCATAACCTCGTTCTCAATCGTCTCTCTGCATATACAGAAACATCTAAAGCTGCATACACTGCCTATATTTAAGATGTCCTGATGTACTAGAACTAAAATGTATTTTCTCCACGCAAGCTTGCTTCCATGTAGATAAAGAAGGAAGTGGAATAGGGATGCAGAAGAGTCCAAACACCACAAGAAGTAACTGTGGGACTGCTACAGACAATTTCTATTTTAGAGGCCTGCAGGGTATTTTAAGAGAGGCCGCTAGCAAGCAAAAAGCATCAGGCTCAGCACATTTCCATAGTTAGCTTGGTCAGGCTTAGGAGGCTGAGTACTGATACCTACTGCACAGATGACTCGAGTGGACTGTTTGGTAGTCCAGGCACAGGGAGGCCTCGTGTCACTCCTCCTTTTGAGTTTGTAGGTATTATAGAAACCTACAAACTCAACATTACATGAAGTAATGCCTAAAGTATGCCTAAATGTCTAAAGTAGATTGAGAACTACCTTCAGATTCAAAGACTGCAGTGTCATATGCCACAGGAAGCATTTCTCTCTCTGAAACCATGCTCTGATTTTCGCTTATTCTTCCAGTTTCTGATAACTAGTTGCTGCAAGTGGCTCACAGTAGAAAGGAAGACTTTAGTATTAATCAAGAGTGATAGACAAGTGCCCAAAGTCTGCCTGGAAATGGCTTTCTTTCATAGGACCTGCTGAGTCCACCAGTGCTGATGGATTCACAGGCAGCAGTGCTAAATCAGTGCCTTTTATCATCTACAACTACATGAAAGGCTGTGACTACTCCTTCCTAATGAGAGACTTCTGTAATGCTTTCTGCTTAGGGCTATTCTTGAGGAATAAGGAATCCAAGACAGATGTGGCAGTGACCATCATATTAATCCCAAAGACCAAATCCCTCAAAGCAAAGGAAATATGAACAATTAAAACAATAAATACACTGAATCATATGGATTTCCAGTGCCCTCAGCACTAACAACAGCTCCACACATACTTTGCAATTTTAGTCCATGAATAAGTAAATCCTCTTCAGTCTTTTTAACAAGATTAAAATGTTACTACTATTAAAACCACCCTTGTTTGCTGGTTCACATGTCTATTTAAATACCTGTCTATTCCTCTGCTTCACCTCTTGAGGTGTCAGACTTGTCCTCTTGACAATACGGCTGAATGGCAGCCAGCGGGCTGAACAGCACACCTGGAAAACTGTGGGGAAGGACTGAGCTGCATGGAAGCAAATTTTACAAGTGAACCTGATATGATGTATTAAAGTGCCTCTGGATTACTGAACATTTTACAGCAAGATAACACTTTGGTGATGCTAAGATAAATGTACGCTCTTGTGTAATCCATGCCACTGAGCATCACATCCTGGAAGGCAAATCTCTGTACATAGTTTATTCGAAAGACATCACTATAAACATCCTTTTTTCTGTTAACTGGTCATACAAAGGAATTTCGGAGATTGATTAAGTCTGCAACACTTGTCTGTCTTTGTGAGGTTCATTTTTTTTTCTTAATCTCTTTCGAAAAACATCCACAGCAGTCGTAGCTCATCAAAAATAAATAGTTCCATAAAGAAGGGGGGGAAGTTTCAGCTAATCAAACTGATAGTTGTTCATGAGTTTAAAACTAAAGAAAATGTATTACTTCAGATTTAGAAGATCAAATTTAGTTCAAAACATGGCGCACTGCTAGCAAAGAGGAGACTATACAGAAATTCTCTGACAGGGATCCACATTTAAGGGGAGGGCACATTCTGTGCACGAAGGCTCGTTTAGGGCGGTGACAGACAGGGCCAGGAAGCTCCCAGGAGGCACTAACAAATAACTTGCACCCTACGTTCAGCCTAATCATGGCCCTTTTGGCCATGTGCTTCTGTATGCCTGCGGGTAAAACAGAGGTGGTGGCCCTTATGCCACCATGTCACCTGTCTCTCCCAGCCTTCTGCCAGCTCTGAAGTGGCAGGAGTTCACAGGAACCCAGAAAGCACTCGGGGCGCTACGCTTTTACCTTCATAAAGTAGGGAATGACTGTGAACTTGACTCTGTGCCGTGGATCAGCCGTGCTCAGTGCTGAAAAGCTGAGGAATGGTTTCAAAGCAGGCTTAGAAGCCTACTCAGTAGGAATGGCTGGAATGTGCGTCTGCGTTACCAGCGAGCTGCTCTGGTACTGCGAGGAAAAACACAAAGCTGAGTCACAGCAGACGACAATGCTGCTGACAAAATGTTTTAAACTGCAAGCTAAAACAACAATGGGATTATTTATGGACTGCAACTCTTATTTTAATGTCAATAAATGTACTGGATAAATTCCCCTTCATTAGCTGGAAACCTCAGAAGGAAACAGAAATATTCTGGTAAACCACAAACTTGTTCTTAGCAAATACATGGCTACATTTCCACTTCAGAGGCATATCCAGACTGTTTCTTCACTGGGACAATAAATCTCGGGGAGTGAAAAACAGAGTCTATAAATGCAAGAGCTACAAAGTAAGGGTGTGACACACACACGGCCCTCAAGGCTCCAGAGGATGACAGTGGAAAGCAGTGAGAGCAGCTTTTTTTTTTATCCTTTACTTTCTTTTCTTTTACTGAATGGAAAACATGTCTTCTGAGCTCTACCATTCAGCTCTTAAACCAAATGGCTGGGACGCGTTCTCTGCACTCCAGGAGGTGTTTGCTGTCTTATCAACTGGGCTGCAGACATCCCAGAGAGACCAAGTTGTTTTGATGGCTGTGTGCAGGGGGTGGGAGGGGGACGGAGAAGCTCAGCCACGTCCTGCTGCACCTCCCTGACTTCTGAGATGCAGAAGGTGCAAGCCTTTCTTCTGCATAGCTGGCTCCGAAAATATTGTGCATCAGTGATGCAATGCTGAATGCAGGACAGTCTACTCCTTCACCTTCCTACCTTCCCACTGCTGGATGCTTTGTAGAGAAAGAGGAAGAGGACTCGGGTTGCCACTGGGGCTCTCCCATCTTGGGAGAAACCCCAGCAGAAAGCTGTGGTCAGCTTCTGCTTCCTTGGGGCCGATTTGGAGAGAGATGAACAAGACAGAACATCTCATCAAATAACAGTGATGGCTCCCAGCCTTTCTTGAAGGAATTGGTTCATCTCAGGCTGGGGAGCCTGGAAATCAGAGCCAGTGATTGCTTTCTCCCTCTGCTCCTCAGCACTAATTTTTCTTTGCTTTCCCCCTTTCTAAATCTGTGGTTCCGTATCTTAACCTGCACCTAATGGCTTGCAAGCCATTTCCAGAATTGAAAATGTGGTACACTCTTATCTGTGCAGCATTTTGCTTATTTATAGCATCACACTAATGACACTTTAGATTTTCTTTAGAGTTTTTTTCTTATCGTAAGGATGAGACACAAACAATTGTGCCTGTGTCTAAGTACATTCTCTGCCCCTTTATTCAATTTATTTCAGACGCTGTGTCCTCGGGAAGGGGGACTGACGACCAATAAATCAGGTGTTTCCTCCTGCAGAGTAAGTCACCTACTGTGATCAATAAGAAGCAGAAGAAAGAAGTTCTCTTGTTTGCATGAGGTAATACAGACAAATAGCCACATGTATGAGGTAAGAGCATATTTCAAGCCCTATTCTTGGCGAACCGGTGAAGTTGCTCAAGAATAGCTCGTTGTGTTCGAGCAAGAATAGAAAACTGCTTGCTGAGAAGGGATACAGGGGTAAAAATACTGCTCACACCCGAAAGTAAAATGGGGAATCCAGCCCTCGTTGGCTTTCTGCTGAGCCTCTGGGTCAAAATCTATAGAGCAGTACTCCCATGTCAGAGAGCCCAGATTTCTCACAACCCAGCAGCAAGGAACCCGACGCCCAGCTGAGCAGGGACCAGAACAGATACCTGGGGACAGCGCTGGAGCTTTGTTGGCCCTGCCCGTTAGTGCTGGCTTCTATGGGATGTGCTCTCCCCGCTGCACAACCTTCCCTGCTTCCCACCTCGAGCGAGGACATTGCGGTGTCCCCGACCATCCTGAGGCAATGCAAAACCCGTCACGGCACGGGTTTATTTTTCACTGGATGAAATTATTCTAAGTCTCTGTAGATAGGCAGATACCAAGGAAGCCTGCACAAAATGCAAAGAGCTACAAATATACTCACGTGTAAACGTTTACACAAAATGTTGCTTCAGTAATAATTAAAAAAAAATAAATCTTAGGCCTCAGTATACAAGAGCTGAACCTGTCAGTTAGCTGTGCACAAGTCAATGGGGACCACGCTTCCTTTCCCCTCCTTTCTTCCCACAAAACCTTAGCCAGACTTGGCTGAAACCTGCTTTGTCACTCAGTTTTGCCGAATATTTGCCTACAGATGGGCCAGACAGTCTTGCTTCTGGGTGCTTACCTGGAGCAGAGCTTTTGTGACCATAACATGAGGACTCAACACAAGTAAATGGCATAACACCATCTTTATACGAAAAGAAGCAAAGCCTACAAATTACAGACACTTTTCATTAACAGGGCAAATCCCGACTCTTGAAAGGGGAGCAGTGAGAACTGCAACAGTACAAGTGGGAACAGTAGGAAGTGAGAGGAGAATCATTCATCAAAGGATGGGAAAAAGCCTCTACTTTTTTTTAATCTTCATGACCTATTTTTTAAGGTTCACCAAGCTCGTGCAAGTTCACAGGTTCCAGTGGTGTAGGTCAAAGAACAGGTATGCTTTTACAACTGCAGAGAAGCTCACCGCAAGTACTGCAGGACGACCAGTCCTCCTGAGGCTACCCACAGCCACAAACAGCTCCCTAATACGTGGCACAAACACGCAGACACACAGCCACAGCCTTTGATTCAGAAGTTTATGTAAAGCTCATACTGAGTCAGCCTCCCAAGCATGCAGTATTTGAATACCTTCCAGAATGAGCTGCTTTGCCCCTCGTTCTGCTTTTGTAGAGATGTCTAGCAGCACCTCCATGCTTATATTCACTCTCAGTCAGGAGTGGATATTATTTTGCCTAGAGCACCTCACTTTAGCCTAAAAAAAAAATCCAAACCAAACCAAACCAGAATCAGGTTCCTTCTAGTAACTGCTTCACCTGAGAATATAGCCATCACCTTCCTAAAGGGAAGCAGCGTTAGCTCGAGCTTGTCTGTGCTTCTGCTGGAAGACCAGGGCTCCGGTGGATAATCCAAAAGATTATTCCACAGTGGATTAACCCAGACAATACTTACCAAAAAATGTCACACCACAAATATGAGCCAGGAATATGCTCCTGGGAAAGCCGCCTGGACCGGTGTAAAATTAGAGAGAATTGGGACACATTACATAGCACACAATGCAAACACTTCATGGTCTGTGAACATATGTCGCTATAGGTGCCTTTACATTAAATTAAATCAAATAAAGAACTTAAGAAAACTAAAGGCAGTCATCGTCCCTCCTCCCCCCAGCCTCTGATGGCATTACACCTGCAGCCCCGTGGGACCCCGGTGGGACAGGACTCTCGTGCTGTCCCTGTGCACCTCTGCCAATGCCTCACTGAGAGCATTAGTGTGTTGCTGACCTCCCTGGGGATGAAAATGAAGGGATGGGACATTTGCACGTCCCATCCTCTCTTCAGCACACATCCCCTTCTTTTCCCCTTTCTGCACTGCATCACTTCTCAGCCCTGCCTTCTAGCAGCTCGTATTATTTGGGGTAGGGATCTTACTAACTACTTACACTGCACCTAACACAATAGGGCCATGAGTGCGGATGGGGTTTCCGGAAAATTTCATAAGATGATTTTTACGCTCAATAAATACCTACAGAAAAGATACTGGTAACACCTGTCCTTTTCTAAGATTCAGTAACAAATCAACTATTTGGTGCATAATAGGCAATTCATTTTGCTATGCATTTACTCTGCTCTATTTAAAACATAAAGCACTTAAGGATATTTGGAGTATGCAAGAGACGATTACAAAATCAATTTCTATTCTGCTTTATAACTCAGCCACTTAAAGCCTTAATTTCCTACAATTCACCTTCTTACATTCTGACCCATTAAAAGTGGGACCAGCTTCCTCCCGAACTCAACCATGTGCTCCGTAGAGCGAAACTATCGGGGCCATCACCTCCACTTGCACGTTGCCTACGTCTGTGCACTTACAGCATCAGTTCAGGTTGTCTGCACTTGTTTGGGAACCGGCTGCCTCTTTTGCCAAGGCTCGAAGGAGGGAGCTTTGGTTTCGCCGAGGGATCTCCCGTTACGCTTTACAAATAAACAAACACCGGGGTACCTGGCAGGAAGGCACGGCCCTTCGGTGAGCGGGGCTCAGGCTCGGCAGAGGGCAAACGAGGCAGCATCGTTTTCACTCCAGCACAAAGTGTCTATTCTTGACTACTTGACCAAAGGAAGCAAAAGCAGAGGGACGACCAGCAAAGCACATCTGCAGGGCTGTATTTCACAGGAAGCAGCGCAGCTCCTCTCCAGATAAGTTTCACCGAAGAACAAAGGCGGATTTTGTTCGGTGCTTCAAGAATGATGCATTGAACCTGGACCTTGCTTTTCAGTCCCTGAAAACACGGCCTACGGAGTGAAACCTAATTTAATTTCTCCCTCTCCCTCCTGCGAATTAGCTGCATGATTTTTAAATTAGCCCTCTGCTTCCCATATGAAGAAATCTGAAAATACACACACTGATCTCCAACCAAGTTTCTATGTTTCATTTATTGATTTTGCAGACTACACGTAAGTTAGTGCATCTGAAATAAGTGTCAGAGAAACAACAGCTAGGCCAGTTATACAAAGCTTAGCCTCCAAGGCTGAGCTGCTTTCAACTTTAAGAAACAAAACATTTATGACTAAGAATAAGACACATGGGGTAATAATAAATTAGCAGGTGGTATTGTCACTGACAGTTGAAATATTTTGAGCTTACATCTTTCCTGTACACCATAACCTCAGAGGCATACTACCCACTACAATTGGTTTTCCAGTAACTCAATGAGGTGTGTTTCTGAATGATAAAAGCAGCATTGAGTGTAGTGGGAGCAAAAGCCATGATCATATTAAAAGCAAACAGCAGAGCACCCATTACCTCTTGTCCTGGTGTTTTTTGTTTGATTGTTTGTTTGTTTTTGTTTGTTTTAGCTTGAGCAGCATATTCCAGTAAATGCAGAAGACACACTGTCAAGTACTTTATAGTTAAATTTTCTTCTTTTTTTTTCCCCCCTTTTTAATCTCCACTGTTTGCAATGTCCTTGTCCTCTTTACAAGCTGCAGACTAATATTCCCTTCTGTCAGTTTTGTACCTTTTCTCTCAGCAAAGAATGACTGGGGATGAAAAACAAAAAAACCACCACCAACAACAACAAAACCCCTCAAAACTTCTGCCCCTCTCCAAGGTAAGAATAAAAGATAAAGCTTAAAATATGAAGTTTTGTATCAAAATTTAAAGGAACTGATAAGTTTGAAGGAAGATCATCTGTACTACTCCTCACCATTGCTCATTTTCACTATGCTCAGCTCTGCAAAAAATAGTGGAGCATTTCACAGCAAACAATAGCTTACAGTAAGTGCAACCTGGGAGATCTCTGCTCTTTGTACTCATCACATCTCCAATGATTCTTCCAGCATTTTGGGAGCAGAGGCTGTGAGATGTGCTGAGTACAAGGCAGCAGAGGGCTGGGGGAGCTCCCTGGACCAGGGCATTATCACTACAACAGCCTGGCGATGCCCATTTGATAAACTCCCCTTGGTGGCTGCCTGTCTGGACCACGGACTGGAAGGCAAATGCTGCTTGTTTTGCTCGAGGCAGATGTGATCACCTGCGGGGCTGTCCGGAGCTGGAAGCCGTCTTCAGGAAGGAGAAAACATCCAGAGCCCCCGGATTCGTAGACTGGCAGATGCTATTTCGTATTTTTTTTCTCTAATTCCACTGTAGAAACAGTCTCTTGGTGGTTACTGATGGAAATTTTCTTCTGGTTTCAAGACCTATAAGAAAGATTTTCTTTCTGGTAACTTAAAATTGAATTTCTGCAGGCTGCTAGTTAACCATTTTGCACTTGGCATGTGCTGTACATCATACAGGAGCGCTCCTTATGCTTTAGTCAGCATATTGCTTCAGCATCGCAGTCAGCGTTGCACATTTCTGTACATAACCTGCCATTTGCATTAGCTGCGGGACTGAATTTGATTTAATCTCTTTCTCCCCTCATGTATTGCGACTCTAAAAGAAACAGCAACACAAGGAAAAAGATCTCACCTCCCGAGCTCCCCTCCCAACCCCCAGACAACACAAGCGCTCCAAGAGCTAACTGGATGGCATCGCAGCCAGCAACTACTCTCCAGCAGTACCCGGCGACACTCTAGTACAGTAAGCATTTGGGTCACCAGATGCCACCGTGGCAGTGAGAAAAGCTTTGCCTGCATCTTCCCCAGCCTCCCCTGTAAACTGCTCCAACTTCCCCCTCCTGCCCTCTTCCGTGGGGTTCGGCAGGGCAGCGGATCAGCTCTGCAGTGCACCACCAGCAGCCCACAGGGCGATTTCTCCAACCCAGCCTCTGATCTACGTGAGGCCGGTCACCGGAGGATCCCAGCCTGGTATGCACAGCCCGGATAACAACTCCAGCACAGCAAAGCAGCCAACCAGCCCGAGCTGGCAACTGAAATGACTCTTTTGACAAAGGAGCAGACCCCTGCTATCCACGGTAAATTAGCACAGGCAGCTCCACACCTATGGGCAGGAGGAAATCCCTGCCTGATACCGGGAAATCCCGAGGCTGGTGTCCACCACCTCACAGGAATTATTTTGTAAAGCAGTATGTTCCAACCTGGGGGTCATGGCCCACAGTAACTTCTTTATTATGTTTCTTGCTGCCTGCTTCTTTCTGCAGTGAATCTACGCCACAAATCTGACATTCAGGCACCTACTCCTATGTGTGGGAGCAAGCAATAATAATGAAAAAGCATCCAGAAGTTAGCCTAGTTTTTGGATGGCAGCAGTGCACAAAGATGGTCTTGGGAAAAAAGATGAATGCATCCTCCCTTGGAGAGGACGGCATGCTCAGTGGAGAGAGGCTCTCCACCCAATATTTAGTACCACAACCCGAGTATGTTTCCCGAGGTATTTCCTGGCAGAGGCCATCCAAGATGTGACCAGTCTGTGGGAAAGTGAGAGCAGGGCGGAATTTGGATTTTAATGGGGCTGGGGGTCTGCACATCTGCCACAGCATCAGCTGAGACACGGCTGCAGTGCACGCCACAGGGCCAGCTGATGCTGCTGAAGGCAGAGGCCAAGCGCAATGACAAGACGGGTCCTCTGCAGACATCCTTCTTTAATTACCGTGCTTTCAGCCTCCTGCTCCTTCTCCACCCTTCTTTCCTCCCTGGAACACAAAAGGGGATAAAGAGTGGAACAGCAACTGGCTGTCAATTGACTCTGGAGGGAAGTTAGACGGAGAGGAGAGGAAGGAAAATCCGCTCTGAGATGGCACTTCTGGTCTCCTCTGACCACCATAGCAGCCTAAGCAAAGCCACCTCCCCCTGCTCCCTCCTCTCCCCTCGGAAATCCCAGCAGGGACAGGGATAGCAGCCCGCAGCCGGGAAGGCACAGAAACGCCTCCTGCCAGCTGCAGCAGACCCAGCTGCTGACAGAGGACGTGCTGTTGGACAGGGACCTGCTGGGAGATGCGCCGGGAGCAGCTGGGGCCGGATCCTGTCTGCTCCCCAAATACCCTCCAACATGGCCCAGAAGATCACTGCGCTCGGGCCAGCTGAGAACATACACAGAGCAGAATGTAATTTATTGTGTCCAGCGATAAACAAAATATTACGTGCACTTTTGATGCTATAAAACCTTTTAAAAGACTTTTAAACCTTTCACCGTGGGACATAATGAAGCCTGTATTGCTATCTGCAGCGGACCTGGCCTTCGAACACATAATTAAGCAGTCACAAATTGCAAAATTGGTCTGTTTGGTTCCCCCACTATGCAAACACTGTTAAAAGCTTTCTCATTTGTCAGTTGTTCTGTTGTAATTGACAGGCTATGGGCAACAATTATGCAACTTTGAAGCTTGAAGACCTCATCCATGTCTTATCGCGATTTCCGAAACACCAAATATTTTACTCTGTACGTTCTCTATGGGTCCAGTTGCTGCACGCACACAGGTGACAGAGCAGGTACCACTTGAAACGAAAGATTTAAAGCTCCCTAAGCATAAAGAATCTCCCTCTCTTTATGAGGCAGAGAGAGGATTATGCTTTCTATAGCTGACTGTACCATCTCTAACCACTGGAAGACTTCAAAAGCACCAGCATATGCTGAACGGCTTGCTGCATTCTGTAGCTCTAATAGTAGGGACACGGATACGTGTCCCAGAGACCAGAAACACCATATGCTCTTGCAAGCAAGTGCTGGGTCTTCTGCGCTGTCTCATGTACTCCTCCTATTCCTCAGACCACCCAGCGCACTGAATATCCAACACATTTACACGTAAGCAAGGAATATGCTATTGTATGTACCTTATACTCATAAGAAATTTTCTTCAGTGCTTATGTGAAGTACAAAAAATAAATAAATGCAGGAGATTGTGTGTAAATCATTTAAATCAATTCCCTTCAAGACTTCCAGCAGTAGCTTTTTGGCACTACCCATCAGACCAAGAATGTTTCCAGCACAATTGTTACTGCTGAAGCTTCTGTTCTTTATGCAAAAATCCTAGATTACTGGGATGAAAACAGAACTAGATCAAAAATATCTGAGGGAAGAAGACAACTGAAAGGCAGACATTCTTTCACAGGTTTTTCTAACTATTATCTAGCAGCTATTTAACTCATAAGGGCCAATAGGCCAGTTCAAAATATATGCTACGTTTAATGGCAAGTAAAAATCTTTCTATCCAAACTGCAGCTTTTAAATCCCCACTCTGAACAAGGGTCTACATAAAACACCAAACATCTTGGAGGATCACCAGGAAGAACATAAGGAAGATACAATACTCCTATGTGCTTTTGTGGGTGATGGGGGGAACCACAGGCTGCTCTTTTAAGAGAGACTGCTCCCAATCTGGATTTGTACCGATTTTCCAGCAGGAATCTCAATGTGCCACAGAGCAAAGGTCCAGACTGACTAACGTCTGGGAGGAAGAAACATCTCAGCTTTGACTACCCTGTGCCACGTTTTGTTTCACCAGCACAGCTCACAGAGTTCAAACAAAGAGGAGAACTACAGGCAGCAAACAGAACTGCTTGAGGAAGCAAGCAGCGGGACCCCATGCATCAGGGTACTCCAGATGCTACCAGTTTCATTTATTTATTTTTTTAAAAAAGGTCATTGATGACAGCATTTGGTAGAAATGCTTTCTTATATTTGCTAGAACTTGCTTTCCAAATTCAGACTCCCCTCAATCCATTTTTTTTCTTCCCCTGCACACTGCCCCCCCCACGTTAAGACACCCACAGGTAGCTTGCATGCTTAGTAGCAAATAAAAAAGCTTTGCTATTAAAAGGATAAAGTCCCAGTTCCGCTTCCATCTCTATGGATACAAGGTCGTGACTCCAAAAGGAGTCAAAATTAGACTTCACTTATACCTGTATAAAAGCATTGGCTTGTGAGAGATGCTTTGGATTTGCACCCAAGTCAAATTTAGCCCCTGAAGTTGATTTTTTGTGGGTTTTAGTGAAGGGATTTGTTAATTTTACACGACTAAACATAGAATTGGAAAACGTTAACTTTCTACCCACTTTTTCCAATATGTAGGTTATTGTAAACATCTATTTGCTCAGTTACTTTAGGCTTTAAGTTATTGGTGCTGTGGTTTTGGCAACCATAGCCAGCTTCCTCCAACTAACAACGAATGAGAGGGGGTTTCTATGCATTAAAATACAAATCAATATGGGCAATGTTTTACCAGCTTCTCCTGCTCAGAAATACTGACTATTTATTGTTGGTTTGCACCCAGGCTGATTCTACTGTGGAAGCACTGCCGAGTGCAGTGTAATCATGAAACCTTTGCTAAACCCTCTCAGCACACAGTATTAGCACTCTGGAGCTAAAAACTGATGGCAGTGCCCAGACACAGCTCTCAAGGTGCTCTTGGCTGCAGCGCAGCTGAATCCGTGTGGCAGCAGCACGAGTGCTCTGCTGCCGTGGCTGCCTTGGTGTCAGCACTTTTGTACAAGCTCTGATTTTCGGGGCATTATATTGACTTGGATAAAGAAATTCACTCGTGAGTGAATGTTGGTGTTTGGAGTTCTGCAGTCTGCCTGTATGCAAACAGCAACACCTCCATTCACCCCTGGGCACATCACTACTGCACCACTACGTGTGGTTCTCTGAAGCTACAAGCTACACGCCACTTGCTAATCAAAAGGAAGAGGCTTAGCCTTTTACTGGCTTTATTATTCTAAAAATCACTAAATGAAGTGGTTTTACAGATCTAATCAAGGAATGAGAAGGCTGTTAACAGAAACCCCAAATGTCCAGCAAGTAAAAAAGCTTTAGGGCCTTGCCCTGCCCCTGCTCAGTACTCACACATCCCTTTGTGGTCAAACAGGACCTTGGCTGCCTATGTCAGTGCCTACAGGACCTTGAGGCCAGCATGTCTCTGGCTCCAAGAATTCCACCCAGAACAAGAGTCCTGCAATCCCACGAGGACCACGTTAAACACTTATACCCAGCCACCTTTGTGAGGGCTGGGGGACGCATTCAGACTTCTCTGTGCTCTGGGCGAAAGCAAAATGCTGCAGAAAAACAGTCAGGCTGCTCTGCCTGCCTCCTCCCTGCCCACACAGCATCAGAGCCCCAACTGCAGGCAGCACACACCGCAGGTCATCAGTCTTTGCCCTCCCTGCCAGCCCCAGTTTGTCTTTTTAATGCCCCGTGGCTGTGAGCGAGCTGGGGATGCTGCAGAGGCAATCCCACCCTGCTCTGAAGGCTGACCCCCTGCGCCTGGGCGCTTTACCCCTTCTGCTCACCTGGGGGGTTGGCCACGCTTCAGCATGCCTCTCAACGAGGTTGCGGGTGATTTGGATGGTGTGTGATGCACGTCAGCAAGCAGAACTCTCAGTAACTAAGGGTTCATAAAGATTTCGGGTATCCAAAATAAGCCTGGCTGTATGAGTGCAATCTGTTCCTGATCAGAGGCAGGTGAGAGGAACAGCACTGCGAGCACCTGGGGAAGGGTGGCTGGGGTTCTTTAGGGCTGCTGTAGCCCTAGCACCCCCTTCATGCTCTGACAACAGGTCTAAGTGGCCCCAAAAATCAAAGGTTTGCAAAGGACAACAGCAGCCAGGTATTTCAAAGACATACTCCTTCAACTTGTATCAAGTATTCCTCGCCCACACTGGAGAAGCAATGTCAGACTAAACAAATCTTGAAAAATGGGGCAGAATTTCATTGAAATAAGGTAATTTTCACTGTGGTTTCAGCCCAAAATGAGAATTACCAAATCACCAAAAAGCCCCCAAACAACCACCAAAACTCCAAGATATTTTTCATTGCACTTTGACAGTTTAACCAACAAATACAATGTACACAAGCATTCAAACTACTTTGTCTGGAAACCAAATAACAGAACATTGACATTATTTCAGCTGCTACAAAACATTCAGACAGTGACTACAGCAGGAATGGGGTGTGGGAGAAATATTACCCTTGTGCAACTACTGGAGTTAGTGGGAAGAAACACATTTCTTTCAGAATTCCCTTCCCCTTATTTTTTCCAACCATTATTTGAGCTTATTTTTAATAAAATAATAAAAAATCTGTCTCCTGACCCTTGAAAGATGCTTTATTTTTACTAAGGATCAAAAGTGGATTTTCAAAAATGCTTTGATTAAATGAAGAAGAAGGAAAGATGAATAGACAGCTAAATATCCTCTAATAAGCCAAGTTAATAAGGAAAACGGTTCTAATCTCTCTTTGATAATGGCTCTATTGTTTTGATTTCGGAGGCATGAGGGAAACATACATTCAGTGATGCGTTCCCATGACTAAATCACCTGGAAGACCACATTTTGTGTTTGAAAGCTCTTTTACAATGTCTTTCCCAGAGTGGATGCCCATGCTTCTTTGATGTGGTTAAGCAATTTTGCACAATCATGTAATAGATTAAATTAGACATAGTCTTCCTTGAACATTTGTATGCTAGGTCTGGGTGATAGATGGAGCTCAGCAACATCAATTCCTGTTGAAGAAGCATACCTGAAGGCACCAAGCGCTTTGCAGGAAGGGTTTTAATAACTTCAAGAATCAAAAGCAGAACACAACCCTGTGTTTCTGCAGATCAAATATGCTCCAGTTTCAGCTACCATATCCTCTTTTCCTTCTATCAGCTATGAGCACCAAGTTGCACCATTTTCTACTATTCCCTAAACACCTTTTGGGAAAACAAACAATCCTTACTACACTTCATACCCCAGTGTAGCATCCTATTAAGGGAATAAAACCTTGAACTAAAAACGAAAAGTTTGCAAGTTCTTCTGTGCAGCCAACAAGACACCGCCCATTTGCGTCACTGCCGAAGCACGGAGCCAGCAGCAGGAGAAGCAAACACTAAAGAGTTGCTTTCATCTTTAAAATTTAAACAGTATTTAATAAAGGTATTAATCAGCAAAAGAAAACATTCTGTGGACATCTGCCATGACAAACAATACACTCAGGGAATCCACTTGGGGGAAAATACCCCTGATCAGGCAGGCCGTATTTAGTAACACGGTGAATATAAGCATTTCCTAAGAAAAAAACATAATAATTGGGGATGATTTTCTACTACTGGCTTGTATTTTAATAGTTCAAAGTGCAAATGGGAGGTTTCCCTTTGATTATAGGGGGCTTTGGCTGTATGTTACTTATTAACAACTTTGCTAATGAAGTGTCCGTTGGCTACAGAACATTTACAATTCTTGCCATTTCTTGGCATTTTAAACATTTCCTAAATAAATGGAAGTGTCTACGCTTGGATTTTCTTAAGAGTGAGAAAAAAAACGTCAGCAGCTGACTCCAACTTAGCCAACAGTGTTTCAAATACCTTTCTATTCATAATGAGATACTCAGAAACAAACAAAAACCAACACACTGAAAAGGGTGAAGGCATTAATGGATTTTAGCACCCACTTCTATGAATGATGATTAGGGGAAGGCCCTCCCTTTGCTTCTGTCCCCTTTCCTCCAAGTTTGCTTGCTTTTTGTTTTGAATGAAACCAAAAATCTCAAAGTGAAAGTTACTTGGGTCAAAACTGTAAACCACATGATACCCCAATGTAAATTTACCCCCCCCCCCACCTCAGTAAGAATTCTAGCCAAATTGGCAAACATGATCAGAGCTTCAGGGCAGTGTGCTTGAAACAAAAATGCCCTCAAAAATCTGAAAAATAAGTCACTTTTGCCTCATTTTAAGGATTTCTGTGAAGAACATTAAACAGTCCTGTGTAACAGGATTAAAATAAACTTACCTTCCAGGGCCTGAAATTTCTTCCTCTAGGTTTAATGACAGTTTTATTAACATAAGCTGATGCAGGATTAGACTGTAAATATTTAAATACCAACACTTTCTGGAATTAATCTAGAAAGGGGAAAACTTCAGACTGTTCCTTACCTAAGATAATCTATTCTATCTGTTTGTATGGTCCACTTTTTTAATAGATGGTTTAGAAAATGTGATACCACATTGTTAATTAATTTACTTAGGGCATTATTTGCCTGGGATACTGCTTAACAGCGGTTTGGTCTGAAGGACAGAATTACTTTGACAATTGTGCCTAGAGGCTACTCCATGATGTGTTCAGAGTCAGAGATTTCTGGTACATGTCTGGAATTGACAGTGACTCAATACATAAGGATATTCTTTCGTATTCGTTTGTGCGATAACCTCACTTTTGTTGGCACAGTAATATGTTGTCTTTTAACCTGACTTAAGGAGCTGGCCCTAGAATTAATCTTCATCATTTTGGATAGCAAGTTGGAATCAAGATTATTTTGACAGATGGCATCTAGCCTGTCTAATATGCATTCTACCTGCTCCATAAATATTGATGACTTTAATACATTTTGTTCTGCCATATGCTTCTTAAAGGTACACTTTCGAAACTTGACATGGCTGTGTGATTTAGATGGAATTAATCTCCATTTTGTAGTACTATAAATGAGATCAGAATCACACACATCGCGTCTGATGTTGGAAAATTAAAAGTGGTGCATACACGCATCCCAGGGCACAGTGGGAAACCCCAGCAGATTTTCATCCTAGTTTTTCATCCTAGTTCCACTCTCATAGTCCTCATCATGGATGTCACAGGGGGACGTTGTGTAGGTGGAAGGTGCTTTCATAATAGAAACGTAATTATACAGAAAGGAGTTCTGGACAAAGAGAACCCCCTTCCTCATGAGGTCCCACCACCTGGACAATATTTGAAGCTATTTCTCCACTCTGAAACCCTTCAGCTCTGTCAGCTCCTCTGGCTACCACAGCAAATGTCTCCAAGGGGAAAAAACAAGGGGGGGGGGGGGGTAGATGGTCTTGTTAGATGCCTATTGAATCTTTTTTTTAAATCTCTTAGCTGTAGGAACATCTTTAAACATCCAAACTGATATATAAATGTTCCTTTGCACAATTACTCTTTCTGCACCCTGCCATTTAGAGGGCGTACTACCGCATGCCTTCTGAACTGCTTGCTCTGTGTAAGGAGCGTCTCTTTGAACTGTCCTTTTCAGGCCAGATGAGGTGTAGAGTGACAATTAGCCTCCTTATTATTAACACCTCTTTCCTGCTTCCCCACAAAGCTCACAGAAGCGTTCACAATGCTGCAACTGAAATGGGAGTGGGGCCAGGGCTGCTGGCAGGAAAAAGAGAGATGAGGGCTAACAAAAGCCCAAGAACCCTTCCCCCAGGCCCTGTAGCCTTGAAAAACGCAGCACTGCTTCCAACAGGAGCAGCCTTGCGCCCCATGGCTGGGAGAAGTTGGCTTGGACTCCCAGCAGTTCTTTCTCTGTTGAATTTGCCACCTTGGCTCATCAAGCAAAAGAGACGGGCTTACTGCCACCCCTCCTCGCAAGACGCCTCTTCCACTTCCTCTTCCTCTCTAAATAGGAATTATTCTTCTTCAAGTAATAACTGAGACATCTTCCGCGCATATTTTTGTCAGGTATTCTACGATATGGCTGAACACAGCAACATAAATGTCATGCCCTTCAGAGTAAACTGTAGGAAGTCAGAGCAACACTACAAAATTTCATAAAATACTAGACCAATTCCTTAGGTTGTTTAAGCAGTTAGAAATGATACAAAGGTACTACTTCTACAAAGCAAAATAAGTTTTCCATCAGCATTTTTCTAGGTTCCCAGTAAAAAGTTTTTTTTTCATAAACAATGATGAAAACTAAAAAAACCCGACAGCTTAATGTAATTGAATTTTCTCAAAAAGTAGTGAAAGAAATGGGTTTCTACTCTATGTCAGGTGCACAAATTTTCCAGCTACTTTCATAAAAATGATATAACAAAAAATCAATATGCTTTATATTAGCTATTAGTATATACTAATATTTTTCCAACTTTAAACAGCTATTTTGCTTTCTTTTTATTTATTTATTTTTGTAATGTATCTGCTCTTATTTACTCCGCTTTATAAGAGAAGAGTTGGTAAATTGTAGCTACTTGGCAAAGGAAGGGAAACAGAACCAACAAACCTGCTGAGATTATCTGCAGCATGCTTTGCTTGATAATGATAACCACTTCAGTGCTGAGCACGTGAAAGGAGAGGTTCATGGTCCTGCGGGTGCACTGGTGCCTCAGGACCCCCAGAGGCTGTTTGTTGGTGCTGACATCTGACAGGAGCCCACGAACAGCTTGGTACTTGCAAGAGGAAGAGATATAGCTGAGTGCTTTAACTTTGCTACCCCATGTGCCTTACAAAATGACTTCTAGCACCGTGCAAAAGCATCAGGAGCACTTCCGTGCAAACTGTATTTATGTAAACTCTCTTCAATTGAAAGAAATAATTTCCTAGTATTAAAAAAAAAAAAAGAGCCAAATGTGAAAGGTTTGGTCTGTATCTGCTCTCACCAACTTAACTGGGCTTTCGATGATGCCTGTATGAAGGGCTCTGAACAGAAGCGTGGTGCTGCTGAAGCATGCACCCAGTCAGGATTTATCCCCGTGCACTAATTTACTACATAGCAGCAACAACACAGCTATGTATTTACCAAAACTGAAAATTATGGTGACTGTGCTGACCAGAAATGTATGCTGCTTGCTTTAGTGGGGCAGGGATATGATGGATGTTTTGCATAAGATTTGGTTTGCTGAAGAGCAAAGTGACTCAAACTTGTTGTGTAAAAGCAAATTTGCCATAAGCCCAACCCACTCACAAGAAGCAAACGATATTCTGCCCTGCTGGAAAGGCAGCACGCCTGCTACCCATGCAACACGTCTGCTACAGAAGTAAAGGTTGGAAAAGCTTCACCTGACTGTACTGTAAAAGAGAGATGTGAGTTGGAAGAAAGCCAACAGCGCAGGCCCGTCAGGGGTTCAAAGACAGGTCAGATCCTTACTAGATGTAAATTGGCAAAACATTTCTGGCTTCCGTGCGTTCAGATCAATTTTCACCAGCTAAGAACATGTGCTTGCTCTGGTCGGACGAGACACAAAGGAAATCCAGATACGGCAAGAAGAGCTGGTATTCCTGGAGCCAATGGTAATTTCGGCTACAGCCAGTAATAAGAGCTTTGGAGATGTCCGGGAGTCAGTGCTCGGCTGGAGCCGAGTATGCTAATTTGTGCAGGTGCTAAAACAGTCGCTTGGCAGCTGTGAATGGGAAAGAGAAAAATGACTGCTTCTTCCTCTTTCAGTTGTGATTTGACATTTCTAAATGCAGGTGTAGGCTGAATTAGTTCAGAAGGTTGGTTTGACCAGACACCCAAGAAGGATTATATATATAAAAAAAGGCAGAAACACAGTGAGAAACAGTTTTCCTTCTGTGGCTTCTAAGTAGACCAAAACAGCAACGGCAAAAACCTTTTTCAGAGCAATTCACTTATAGTTGCCACTGCTGCTTTAGTGCTGGCCCTGGAAATGCCAAAGCAAATTAGAACTAATATGGCAGTAGAAGTTAGCCAAACATTTTTAACCCTCAGAAAAGACAGAATTACTCCTATTCATTCCCAAGCAAAGCTTCTGTTTCTGTTCGGATTTGATTCAAATAATTTTACAGGTACTTAGTTATTTGTGTTATTAAGAGGATTTAGCTGTAATTGCAGTGGCACCACTGCAAGCTGACAGCTCTGCCTGCTGTCCACTGGCACCACGTTAAAGTCACCCCTGAATTGTGCTGAGGCTTCTGACAGCCCAGCTCTCAAAAAACACTCCAGCACTTGGAGGGAAAACAGTTCAACGCATTCAGATTAGAACCCACACTGGGCACAACACCACAAAGGAGTTTCTGGGCTCCCTCAGTTCCTAACATTGTTTTATCAGTTGTATCCCCAAGTGGACAGCCGCACAGAAGCATCCACAACAGATCCAAGAGTCTCGTTTCAGAGCAATAATGGGTCAGTTAGATGCAGTCATTCTGGGCAGCAGTTCAGCCTCCCTCCACATGCATTACTTTGAATTTCTTAACCTGGGTTTCCAGGTGCCACTCTGTCACCTGCTCACTCCACTTTGTGATGTCTTTGCTCAATACTTTGCAAGTTTTGAAGATGCTGAAGAGCCTAGGTTGAAGAATAGACTTTCTTTTTAAGATTATGCTGTTTTGTTTGTTCTTTCTTTACTGGTGATGCCGCCCAGGCAAGACCTTCCACCCACCTTTTGGAAAGCCCAGTGTCCCAGTTACACTGTACTGATGGAATAACGACACTGGCTTCTGAAGAGTTCTGAAGGTGCAGTCATAAAGGACACCTGTGGCCCACAAAGCCTTTCATGTCTTCACCTATTAAATTTCTCCAATTTTTCATCTACTAAAATTTAAGTAATCCCATTGCATATTCATTTTGTTCTGTGGTTCTTTGCCCGATATCCCAGCAGTCCCTGAATGACCCTGTTCATGCACATTCTCTGTGATAAGGTCTCTTCCAATTAATTTTCCTAGAACACCAGGATTTCATACACCTCGCAATACCAAAACATAACCTATCCGACGTATTTCTTAACAGAGAAAAATATAGGCAAGACAAACTATTTACTTATGAGGATATCAAAGCTTTTGAACGCCTTGCAAGATGGCAATGGTCACTGTCCCTATCTTTAAGGCTCATGTTGACAGTCTTAGAGAAGGCTAACAGCTGGTTTCAGTCTTCAGGACAGGAAAAATAAATAAATAAATAAAATACAATAAACTTCTCAAAGTTGTTAAAGGAAAGAGCTAGCCTGAGGGAAGAGAAAGGGTTACATAGGTGCAAGGAGAACATAATAAATTTAATGTCTTCTCAGGGCTCATTTTATGACATGTGCAAAACCAGTGATCTTAAATACAAAGTAATGTAAGGCAAGATCTTCATGGTTACACATGATGAAAACAAATATGTTTGTTGCTTTTAGTTTCAAGGTGGTTTGACTTAACACATGTTTATAGAGCCCATCCCGTTCAGTGAGGTAGTAACACAGACAGCAAGTCAGGGACAGGCCCTGCAAGCACTCCAGGAGTCTTCTCATGAGAACGAGGACTCTGCAGGTAACAAGAATCCAAGAACCTTTCAACCATTTTTCTTCAATTTGACTGCAATTAATTATTGTTGTTAAGCCACTGGCTATTAAAACCAGAAATGAGTTCACTTTTGGGCTCAAGTTCAGAAGTTCTTACATTAGTGAATAACCTGAAGCACAACAACTCCTGCTGACACTGCTCTGCCTTCCTATCAAAGCGCCTCCAAGGAAAGCACACACTGCAGGTCTGATTCAGGATGCACACACGCGATTTTAGACATCTGTGTTACCTCACCGTGTTGGTGACTACAACAGAGAAACCAAAGCCACAATCCTGTTTCTGATACACTTAAATCGTTAGGAAGCTAGGCTTGTGAAAGCACAAATACATCATCATAATTCCTGGGCTGCTGAAGCCTGGTTACAAGCTTTATTCCCGTGTTTTCCTTTTCCTAGTATGCACACAATTTACTTCCGAAGTCTTGTGTCCTGTGTATGCTGTAACAGAGCTCAGGAGCTTCTTTTATTGTCTGAAGCTTGGATTTCTAGTGTTAATGTATCACAGAATATCCCCAGAGAAATAACCTTTTGTCCCATAGGCTTGTTTACTGTAGCATTTCTTGGTTTAATAAATGAGGTAGCTAACGTGGAAACTTTTACTTGTTCCGAAAGTTTTGTTATTGCTATTTAAAATTACTTCATGACTTCAGAGGGCTTATTTCAAATCATTACCACATCTTTCTCTTCTTCATGGCTCTCTAACAAAGAAGAGTTAATAGAAAAACCCTTTCTCTCAATTACCTTCCCCTCAAATTCATTACTTCATATTTCTTTAAGTTGAATTGGATAAGTTAGTTATGTTTCTAGACTATTCCAAACCATTCAAATTTAAAATTACATGCTTCAGATAAGCGATTAAGAACCTCACATAAAAGGTTTTTTGGTAGAAAGAAGCACAATTCAAGTCCCACTTGTACAGACAGCCCTCCTTACTTTTAGTCTTCTTTGTAGGTTTCATTTCCAGTATGCAGAATACTCCGTTAGGTAATATACAACTCCTTAGGGATTTATCTGTATATTATTTGCAGAGAACCCCCTGCCATCATATAACCTTAAGAACCTTGCTGACTAAGTAGTTCCACACGGAGAAGCATTTCATCTTGACACAAGAACACTTCCTAATAACAGTACTACAGTACTCTTCTTTAATAAAGGCGTTAATTTCCCACTAGAGAAAGAGCTTTTAAGGCCTTTTTAAGGCCCTTCATTTACACAGTGTTGCGTAGTGGTTAATGCACAGTCAGATCTCAGGAAGCAGAAGAACAGTTCTGTATTATTCTTTCCTCTGTAGATACACTACATGATCAAACCAGTGAAAAAGTGCTTTCGAACCTATGGTTAACTACTTCCAAAGTGGGAATAATAACCTATATGTAAAGAGATATATGGGGTTTTGGATAGAAAGGTTCTTACAAACCTTATATACATTTATTATTCCTAATACACTGGAATAATTTTTAGTGCAATAGTTTTAACCTTCAGTGCAGTCATTGTTTAATTTCTCATGCTAAATCCTTTCTGGTTGAGTACAAAAGCAGTGACCTTCACTGAGTTATGAGAGCTATTGGGAACACTTTATGCTTCAGCCTGTACTTCTTACTCATGCATTTCCTGACTGATAAAGACAGGAGATGAAGACTTAGGTCCACTGCTGATATGCAGAAGATAAGAGTACTGCCTTCTGCAACAGAAATTTGTGTCTTGTATCACTCAATAAACAAAGCAAAATGGAACCCCCAGACCAAAGCCAATGCTCGCATTCTGCTCCTTGGCTGTGCACCATCTTGCCTTTTATTTTTGAGATTCTGTCAAAAGTTTTGACTACTTAGAAGCTACGTTCCACAAAACATGGGTGCATCTGGTTCCTTGATCATATTGTTAACTCTGCTAAGGAAAGAAATGAGTACTGATGTCAACAGGACAAACATTTAACCAAAACATACATATGTATATTGATACTATCAAATCCCTTTTATATTGATAATTGAGCACTAATTAATTCTCAAAGCACTGCAGCAGCAGGAAGACTACTCATTAAATTAAGCTAAATCAAAATCACCTTGTAAATGGATTCAGGGTTGGAGATAAACATAGTTATCATTTACTTTGATACAGATGAAGACTCACAGCAGTATTTCTGTTTCCCCGTTACATTTATTTGATTCAGTTGCTTCCTCTGGGCTGCACAGGTGTACATGCTACCGAAATTTGGCTCAATGCACGTTTACCTATTTCCATCCAAACACAAGACTTCTCGGCAGCACTTCGTTTCCACTTACAAAAAACAAAATCACATTACATAAATGACAATTCAAAATTCATCATTAGTAACTGCTGAAAATTCTCCAAAAAAAAACACAAAACAAAGCAAACAAAAACAAACAAAAACAGAAACCCCCTGCATGTGTAGTGGTAACAGCATCCCAGGACTTCCCAGCTTTCACCCTGTGCTCCTGCCTGCTGCAGTTCTGCAACAGAAACCTGTACCAAGCACTGAATCTGGTGTCAGCCAGAGCCAGAGGGAACAGAATGAGATCCCGATTTGTAAATATCACTGGACCACTCTGAAGTGGTCTCATTTCTGGCTTTGCCTTAAGCACCATTTGAAGGGCTAATTCTGTTTCATTTCCCTCTGTTTTCAGCTATTTTGCATAATTAATTTGATCAGCCCAGTGAAAAGAGTGCTCCTTTCTCTCATGCTGCAGTGATGTAATTTCTTTGAACCCTACCTCTACCTTTTAGGTATGAAGTTTACACAGCTAGAAATGGTGACTATTGCATTGTTAGCATGTATGGTGCCAAAATAATTGCTTAAACAGAAATAAATGCACGTCTTTCCACCTAAAATGGTAACATTTCAGCTTGCCTCATAACATCATGCATTGTATGCCTCTTGTCACACTGCTCTGGTGAAGTCTTTCCAGGCAACCAAATACATGTAACTTTTCGAAAACATGGGAAACACAAATTGTGTACCTCCAGAATGTGAAGATAGTACCTTTTCCTAACGTGCAGTGTACCTGTACTGTATTAGCAGTTCAGCAATTAACTACTAAGGAGAAACCGAGCTCTGAACTTGTGAGATTAAACTAGCTTCAAGTTCAGACAAAACTTTCAATGAATGGTCCAACAGAATTGCAAGAAGAGTATTATTATACCCCTGAGATCTAAGCTCACATTTTTCCCCTTTTTAAAAAAAATAATTTTTAATGGTGATAGCTATTTCTATTACTACAACTGTGATTCATCAAGGCTCCTAAGCATATGCTTACCTTTAAGAAAGATGACAATGAAATCAACATATGCTCAAAATCTGTTCCTCTGAAAACACTACTGCTTATTTCTGTCACGTACCCTCTCTCTTCTGGGTTAGCTGTACTCACAACACGTAGCATAAGGAGATGTTTTCTGAATGATAGGTAGTATTCTGACCCATTTCCCTCTTTTCATTTGTCATCCTTACTCTTAAGACCTACGCTGATTCTGTAGGCTCTTTGGGAGTAAAGACTACAGCAGGTACGGGATTCACCAGGGTTGCTTCCACCACTGGCCTGTTTTATTATTTCTTCATACAGAGCATTCAACGCAGATTGGAGGTCTATACATTTATAAGCAACAAGGCAAATGATAGATCTAATATATTAATATTATACACATGCACAATATTATGTTTTCAGCTGATGTACACACGATGTCCCAGATACAGTCATCGAGGCTTGGACATGCAAGCATCCATCTCGATTTCACAGTAACTCAGTCACTCTCTTCTCCCCCACCAATTTTTTATTTTTATTTTTTGATAGACATGCTATGATAATAATTGTATTTTTGTTCAAAGCAGTCATTCTGTAAGACATGATACTCAAGGTAGTACTCTTATTTTTACTTTATGGGCTCTTGTTTTGTTTTGTTTACAATTATCGGTGCCTGCTGTGAGTTCTCTAGAGAGCTTTTATTCCGAAGCAGGTGCATTTTCAGCTCACGTAATGGATATACAGATATTTGGCCATAAATAGATAGTGTTAAATGCTGCTGTAAAAATTAGATAAATGTTTATTACCCAAAAGGTTAATAAAAAAAATCCACCTGGGACCCTCTAGAAAAGAGCTAATCCCTATAAGCTTGTATTGAACCAGTGACAGTTGTACACAATTCACAAGCAAATTGCATTCCTAAAACATCCTAAAAGCAGAAAAAAAAATCCCAGACCGCACACCAGACTAAATGGAGTGAATGGCATTCATGAGATAGGTACCATTTATTATCTAATTTAAGCACTTAGTAGTGGCATCTGTTTACAAATAACCACTTTCAGCATTAGATAAGTCCCACGTTAGGTTAGTTTTGCTTTCCAACTTCATTATCAAACAGTATGATTTTATCAGAGTAACACAGAAAGTCTCAGCTGAAAATGAATGAGCTCTAAAATAGTCAATAAATAATCCAAAATGTCAGCAGGAAGAGGAAACAGCACTTGCCAGGCACAAGACACTTCATGTATGGCCAATATTTTCACCGAACTGCAGAGGTTCTCATACCTAGCATTAATGGATTAAATGCACTTGACATTTTACTCCCCTTACTCCATGCTGAATACAGAAATAATATGTAGCCTGGATGGAAACAGAAATTTATTTCCATAGGAGTACAGACAGATGAGATCATAACCATCGGATCCACCACTTATCAACAAACAAGTGAACATAGTACTGTATGTTTGTACAACATACTGCCCCCTTCTTTGCAAACTACTCCACCTAGCCACCTTCCCTAGCTTCTCCTGGGGGAAGGCAGGACTTCAGGTTCTCCCAAACTGATTTCCTTGTGACCACCCAGAGAATTCCAGCGTCATCGCTCCTTATTTGCACTCATACTTCACTTCTAAGTCTACTTTGTGTCCTAGCAATTGACATGGGCAGTAAAAACTCTCTTCTCGCTAGGTGTGATTAGCGGAGTTACAAGAGCCATTTGGCCCTCTAAGTTTTAACATCCTAGCTGTCATCTCCCCCTTCTGGCTGGCTGCTAGAATGATGCAATACATCTAAGAGCTCCCCCAGAGGAATCCAGCCACCACCGCGGATGCTGGATTTGGCAGAACCAAGACAGGTAGATGGTTTCCATACCATTTGGCAGGCCATCCCCTACGGATCATTCTTCATACTCCCGTTCTTCTTATTCTTCCAAATGGTTGACAGATTTGTCTGGTTGAGGACCATCACTTTGAGGACCGACGAAGAGCTGACAATGTGTAATTGTCCACATTTACCTGAATCACTACTTCAAATACACACTAGGGGTGAACAGAGTTAAAGAGGCTGATCAAGGTCAGAGCTTTCCTAGAGCTGTGAGCATGCACATGGGAATGGGTAGTTGGATATTTATCTCAGCAACTGAAAGAGAACCTGAACTCCACCTAAATGACAAGTATTTAAGCCACAGATTTCACCTCCTGAAGTTGTCAGACTCTGGATGGAAGGACAAGGCTGTTATGCAACTTCATCGTGTCACGGTGGGGAAAAAATGCCTACCATTGAAATATGAATTTCAGCACTCTGAAACAAAGTGTACATGGTGCAAACCAGAAAGTTGTGAAAGACTTAAACACAAAATTCTTCTTTTCCTGACTCCTGAACCAAAAACTCCTCCATCATTTACACAGTTGTATCTACTTTTAAGAAGGCTGACATACGATATCAGGATTGTGAGCTCTAAATTCATAGTAGGTGCTAAAGCCTTGGGCACATCTCTTTGTACCTCTATTGCCCGTTTTGTACAAATTGTGATAGCAATATCCCCTTGTAAATGCATGAAAAAATTAACTGTCCGTGAGGTAGTCATAACATCACAACTGAAGTGTCTGAACCATACCTTCAAACAAAAGTAATTGGCTTTTGAAACTTGAGTTTTATACACATTTTCCTGAAAAGTCTCCTACTTTATTCTATCTGTCCTATTCCATTTATTATCACTGATAGCTTTCCCAAACCTACCAAGTCTTCAGGAATTCTGTCTCTTTATCCCTATAACTGTAACCCTAAAAGATTTTTTGCTTTACTAGATGTAGATTGCATTAAGGTCTAACTGTTTCCTTAGGCACATCTTTTGTCATTTGCAATGAAATTCTGCAACAGCAATTTCTTTTATGCTACAGGATATATAACTAGCACATACTACTGAAGTTAATCAAGTATCACTGCATATCAGAAGTTCATGTCAGATGCTTCAATCCTCCCCAAACTTTGTGATATTTTAAGCTAACGCGTAGCTTCCATTAATCCCGCCTTTGTGTATCCCCAGGTTTGGAGTCCTGCACTGATGAAATAGCCTAACTCCATCCTGAGACTGACAAGTCATTAATTGGGACAGCAGGCCTGTCACAACCTCTAAGTATCTCCAACGCTTCCCCCAGCTCCTCAGAGAGATGTATTGTCACCTACTATTGAGATTAAGCTTCTCACTTCTGAAACATAAGCCTCAGTCATGGCAGTAGATTGAAAGTGACTCCATTAGTATTTTTGTAGTCTGTTGGCCTGCTTCTTTTCCTTTTTGGTTCTAGGAGGGAAGTCTCAGATTGTTGAAAACAATGGGAGTTTTGCCACCAACTTCACTAGGGCCAGAATATCACTCTACATATTCTACGGGGAATCCTGAGAGAAAGAATTTAATTAACAAAGCAGACTATCAAGTGCAGTGCAACAAAAACGGCCTTAAAATATCCTTAGTTGTCTCAATAATGGAGACGGTGACTTGGATAACTTAGGACCTAATCTACATAATCTTGCCATATTGGCTGAGAAAGCAGCATCCGATCCAGGAACACTGATAAACTCACAGCGAATCCTCATCACTCAAAGTACTTGGAAAAAAAAAACAAACATCAGTTAACAATGCTGCTGGACTCCAGCTAAGTAAAATGGAAGCTGCTACAAAGGATGACTGAAGGGTGACATTCCTGGGACTCCCTTTAAGTTGAACTCTTGACTCAATTCAAAGGCAGTGGGAAAACACACAGGATTCGGACTCAACAAGAGCTGTATGTTTTCATATTACTGTTTGCATTGTATTACTTGGTATCCTTTAATGAGGCCATTAGCATACAATGATGCCAATCATATGCAGCATGAACGAGCGACTGCAGATTCTGTTCAAAAGAGCTTTCAGTTGCATTGTTTTTACCCTCCAATGGTTTAGGGAGCCAGCAGAGCGGCAGTATAAATAGCATCAGAACAGAAAGAAAAAGATGTAAAGGAAAATGTACTTGCATGAAAGAGTTTTGATGAGAGCACGGTATTCTATTAGAAACATTCACATTTAGCTAGCAGGTACCTTGAAGAATAGTTACAGTTCTCTGTCATGATAGTGCTTCTGCAGCTCTACTAGTTTAGAGACAGCTGCATTCGTTGGATTAGATTCACACAAAAAAACACCCTAAGACCTGTAGCCAATGCCATGTAGGTCACCATGTGGGGTTCTAGCATTTGCCCATGCTGCAAAAACATTATTAAGACCAAGCTTTGTGGAGGAGCCAAGGGCCTTCTGTAGCATCTGGGTGTGCTGGTTTCTAGTTCATTGCTCAAAGAAAAACATGCAATTTCAAGACAGAAAATGGAAATGGATTAATAGATGGATTTTTGTGCAATGTAGAGTAATGCCCAGTCCCAGCTTTGTCTTCTGTGCATTTATCAAAGGCACCAATATGCAGCTTTGTACTTGTTTTATTCTAAACATCCACAGACCTATAACATGTAGACTTAACACGAGTACAGTACATAGAAAAGCAACATTGCAGAGAATGCGTATCGAATTGCACCCCAGCCTGCATAATACCAATTTTCACAGTGAAGTTACAGTCAACCATAATAATTAAAAAAAAAAAAAAAAAACAACACACAAAATTACCTATTCCTTCCTACCCTTCTCTAGTTAGCCTTTTAAAAATTGCCTCCAAACTAATGCTATTTAACTGCTGGTGATTTTTTTTTTTTTTGTACAAAAGGACTTAGTTGTCTTAGACTAAGTTTCCAGTGAGCAATAGTCAACATCCCAATTTATGCATGACCAATGTAACTCACACCAGCTATTGCACCTACTAGCAGAGATCTCTGGATCTACTCAAGTATGAAGACTATGCAAATACACACTTACTCTTGGTAGAGTTCATGTCTAGGTCATTTTGGCAACAGACACAAAGGAAAAAACAGTGTTATCATGCCTATGCTGAAAAAAACAGAATTCCAGGCACTCTAGATCAATGAGAAGGGCAAGAACTCCCATTCAAGTTTTAAGTAACACTTTATTGTTCTTTAAACACTACAAGGCATGTTAGGTGCTAACCCACACCAATACAGTCCCACAGAACAAAAAGACATATCACACGATTCTGACTAAATCTATTCAGACACTTATTAAGTATCTGGCTGATAACTACTAGCCGAGGGTATCGTGCTCATGGAAAGCTGCGGAGACACTGAGAAGGGTCTTTTCTGAGAGGCACACAAGTAACTTCAATTGCTGTTTTTTTCTAGTCTCCCATCAAACCTTGCTTTAAAAGCATAACCAACAATACATCTTTCCTACTTGCTACCCCTGCAGTCCTGTCTTTGCCCACCAGGCTCTCCTTTGTCACACACCACCACCACCTCAAGCCATTCTGCCACTGAAGTGAGGCCCTCAGAAACACCTGGGGACATCAATGGACCTGAAAAAGGTGCACCTGGGTACCCTTAGGTTACTCAAGCCCTTCCTTCACCTGCAGGATCTTTACTCCTAACAATGCTGTGTACAGCAGAGTGAGCTCAAAACAGCTCTCGGGTTAAGAAACTAATCAAATGCAGAGACTCAGGTTGTCCCCATAAGCATGAAATGGCAAAATGCCTTTTTTTTTAACAGAGTCATTTTCCAGGACAGATTCATATCCTGCAGTGTTCACAAGGCCTGTGTTTTCACAGCATCTGAGGCAAACCAAATGCTCTTGATGAAATACCAGCTCTTTCTATGTGCAGAATATGGCATTGAGTTTATAGAGCACGGGAAGAAGGGGTTTACTTGCCTTGAGGGGAATTGAGAAGTGACAGTAGGCACTTAACAGCAAGTTCCAATTACAGCATTCAAATATAATTGCATACTCTGTTAATCTATGTCAGGATGACATCATTTTAATACGATTCTCACAGATTCTTTCTAATATTATGAGTAGTGTGAGTGAAGCTGAGCCTAGTGAAAAAGTTCAGTTCCAGGTCTTAATATACGCTCTAATTCTGTCCGTCAATTACGCTACAGAAGAGTTCAAATAAAGGTCTGGGGATCTAGAGGATGTAGCTACCTTTATTAAAGTACTTCTATTGTAAATACTTGTATGGGTCAGGAGACAGTTATCACTTGGTCTTGTTATTTTTTATGAGCCTACTACTATTAGAAGAGACTCTTGTGTATAATGATTTAGACGTGTCATGGAATCCTATTTCAAATGGAAACTGTAAAGTGAAATAACAAAAACTGCAGTTTGACCTCTGCAAAAACGCTCTTTTATGCACTCACATTTTTGCATTACATTGAGCTATTACAGGAGACAGTTATAATCCAAGGATCCAAAAGCACTTGGACCATCCTTTATAAACTCCAAACTCCCAATGAGATGGTGAAAACAGGCCTACAAAGAAGGGAGGATCGTGTTCAGCAGTTACACTTCAAAACTTAACATAGACATTACTCTTATTTAAAATGGCAAAAACGTGCGGCAAAGTGTTTCTTCTGGTGTCACGACCACTCAGAGGTGTTCCTGCCTCCTTGCTCCACCACATCTAGTCCTACATTGGGATTTAGTGCCTCCACAGTTGTACTAATGATATTGATTTTATGATTGTACTCCAAAGTTGATCAGAACAATTACCGAAGTTAGAAAATATCCTCTTTTGGAGGAGTTTTTAGTCCTCATCAGCTCATTGATCTGGCTTAGAACATGACCCGTGCAGTCACATAAGCACAAACTTTACAGTAATGTATTGCAGCCTGGGGCTGGAATGAATGACTGGGGTAAAGAAAAATTATATCACAGAAAAATTATATCACAGAACTGTATAAAGACCTTCCAAAATTACTGTCTCTTGCTGGAGAGTGTTTGAAATATCAAGCAGTCTTCATACAGACACAGACTTCTGATTATACATTTCATCAAATGCTGTAGATGTTTTGTGAGCTGTGTGTATAGACAGAAATTACTACAGAAATATGGCCACCTCCTTGGAGGAATACAGTAGTGTTATTACAGCGATGGCCATGAGCAGAATAAAAAATGAAGAAAACCCCACACAACAGAAAGCAGAGCACAGAGTTACAAGAAGACAATAATTATCAAAACTTCTGTACTTCTGTGCAAATTTTCACTAGATCTTTAGAATAAGTTTACATCTCATATGAAAACATCGCCACCAACAACATTATTGCCTCACACCATGCTGGCACTTGGGTTGCTGTAATCATGCAGGAAGAATGCCACTTACTGATCACTGGATTTTCCTTGGCATTTTCCCATCCAACACTACAGGGCTTGGCTCTGCTTAACTCGCAAGATCAGGCAGGATCTCAGCCAAAGTTGCATGGCCACGTATTTTCTTAACCCTCCGACCAGCTGCCATGTTAAAAAGACAAGTTGCAAATGTCCAACTACATAATTCTGTAAAGTTAAGATACTTTTTATGGCATTTTATTGCCTTATTTAGTCTCCAAAAAATTGTTTGTGGCCAATCATCTATATTCTGTAGTCAGAATATAGATTTTCTCTGTAGTCATTTAAGGGAGCAGAATAATTTCGAAGTAGATTTTTTTTTTTCATGGAGGGAACCATGAAATTTCACAATACGGATTTTCTTCTAAAATCACCCTTGGTGAAGTGATGCTTATCCCAGAGGCTTACGAAAAAAAAAAAAAAAAGACAAAAGAAGAGATGTGCACTTTAGAAATCAGTGAAGCAAGCGAATGATTGTCCTACAAGTTCTTGGACAGCTCTGCACAGAGCTACCATATGCTTCCTAGTGCTCCCCTAACTGCCAGCTGTCTCCACCTTGCTCCTTCCAAATGGCAGAGCAGGCAGCTGAATTGCCAAAATTGATGTTTTGACCTGCAGTTATAGGCAGTGAAGAGGCTCCGGGTCAGTTTGATGAGAAAATAAGCTCCTCAAAGTAGAGCAAGGACAAAAGAGGGTCACATCATTCCACTGCTGTCACACAAGGGGAACTCAGGAAAAATGACAATACAGAGGCGTATCTGCTAAAGTAGGGTGAGAACAAAACCAAGCCCAGATTCTGAACAGCATTTCACATTCAGTTTTCCTTTCCTTTGTGGAGGAGGCAAATGTTAAGCAAAGTGCCAGACAACAGAAAATCAGATCCGCTGCCCTTTGAATTCGTGCCATGATCTGAATACAGATAAGCCTCCAACAAATAAATTGTCAACAAATGTGCAGGCGGGGGAATCCATCTTACCATCACTGTGTCACAATCTCTGTTCTCAAAATGCCCCATTAGCTTTCCTCCATCTATTCTTCTGCTCCCTTCTACCAGTTCTTGCCACCTCAGTGCAAAACCATGCTAAGAGGTCTCCTTAGTTTGGGTTCTATACACATTTGTGCCTCATCCCAAAATCCTGGTACTGCTCAGCAGTGAGATGCACCCCAGTGAGATGCACCCATCCCACAGAAATGGCATGTCCTCGCTACCTGCTGGACTCACAACTTGTACTGGCACAGAAGGAATGGCTGTGTTTGCATGTGTGCTTCTGAACCTGACAAGGATGTTAGATGGAAGCCCTTACACTAAGGAGAAAATTCACTATGACACTAAATTGGAGTGATTCTGTCATGTTGCTATGAATAGTATAGAAACCCAAGAGAAAACCAGTGCAAGATACCAGTCTTGTTAATGTTGTTTTAATGATTTTTTTCCCAATACATTACTACAGTGTTGTATCTGGTGCTTTTTTACTACACCAGCTGGAACCCTAAAGCTTCCTCCTTATAAAGCATCAAATTGAATAGGTTATGACTGCCTGATCTCAGTTATTCTCAAAGGTATGCATCTCATGGGAGATTTTACAAATGAAAGCTTTTACTAATGAAACACATAATAGGCAGGTGTGAGGCAGAATGTATGAATACATCCTTATCTCAGTTATAGACTGAAAGGTTGGAAGAAATACTAATAAACAGTCAAAGGCCTTTAATTTAGTGTGCCCCAAATAAATTGTGTGCTCTTATGGACTTTGTTTGGATGGGGCTCTGAGATCATAAAACCTCAAAAACTCTTATGAATTCTGGCCCATGACAGCCTGGAGACACTGAGCATGCGACGGGCCAGAGGAAGGCAAAAGACACTGCAATTATTTTGGCAGTTTTCATCACCCCCTATCTTCCTGAGGGTTTCATTAACAACAGAACAAAGGGCACCAGGATTCACGTGCTCCAGCCAGGCCACTTACCAGCATGGCAAAGCCAGGCAGCAATGTGCAAAAAATGCTTACCTCATTTTTAACTACTTTTTGTACAGAAGTAAGACCTACAGAACTAGGCTTCTGAGGAACCAGGTTTTAGGTGGGATGTGCTGCCTGTCTGCATTGTGTCCTTTAATAATTTTTTGGAGCACTGGTGAATTTCAGACACTTCTTAAGGATGGCTAAGCTTCTCCACATTAGGTAAAAATCAGTACTTGTTTAGAAGAGAAAGGCCCATTGGTTGAACCTGTACACACTGTCTCAGGAAGCATTTACAGAACAAGTTGACAGAATTAGAAATCAGGGAATCCTCAGAGAATTGCTCCTCCTAGCATCCCAAAAGCTTCAGTTTGACCTCACAGCACTAAAGACAGTTACTACAAGACATAAATTAGAGAAGCCCAGTCTTCATTACCTCTATTTCCCATAGGATGGCTTGTTTCAGCTCTCCAGCCTTGTTATTACCCAAAGGCAGTTCTATCTGGATGCCATAAACTCCCAGGGGTGTTTCATCACTCATGATGGCATTAGCTGAATGCCTTCAGCCCTGGAGGACAAACAGGCGTACAGCGTAAGGCTGGACTGCTGAACTGCCTCTTCACCAAATAGGAATCTTCTGCACTCTGAAGTTTCCTTAACATTGCCAAGTGGAGCCAACGTTGTGCTCGGTGCATTTGCTCTTGTATCCTCCGGAATGCTCTGCACTTCCAAGAGCTCCTTGGTGCAGGAAGGTACGAAAGACAAATCATGCTCAAGTAACTAAATATGATGGTACCCCTTGTGTGTGTACAGAAGACAGACATACACTTGCTCATAATTAAAACAAATAAAACTACTCTTCTCCCATCTATATGTTGTTGCTTTTCTCTAACGATGCTTCTACTTTGCCTGTGACTCCTTCTGAAGAGGAGATGCCCAACAGCTGGTGTAACAATGCAAACTTAGGGGACAACGGCTATTAGAGGAGTTAACAGGTGAAGCCTGGACACCACTAGGAGACATTTTCCATGTCACTGTGCATTCAGCACGGAATCTGTGTCATCACACGGTGCAGCAGTCTTGGCAAATCTGATTCAGAGCGGAGTCTGTTGGCACTTTGCAGCTACCATCATCCCTGCTGCTGCTGCTCTTTGGCTGCCTTTCCGCAAATGGTATTCACTCGCTGTCACCTCTGCTGCCACACAGAAATACACAGCTAAATTCGGTTCTAGCCTGCATACACAGTCTGTCATTAGGCCGAATGGCATTATTCTGGGCTCCTTTTAGATTATATTTATCCATAATAGTAATCCTGTAGAAACAGGGATATGCTTATTTTCTTCTTTGATCCAGGAATAGAAGGAAGAGGGGAAGAATTCTTGACTCTCTTTGGTCATAATTGTGTTCAAGTCAGCTCAGTTCAGATGTTATTCCTTCAGTGAAGGTCATTCACCAGATAACGAATCCTTGAAGTCCAGGCATTAAACCTGACTTCTTTAAAGGCACAGCAGACCTTACTGGGATTGGTAGTTTCTCCTGTGTGTTGTTTTTACCAGCACAGGAGCTGTTAATAGACTACGCTGGCATTGAGATAATTTTATATCTGTCACAGGCAGTTCCTTCTACATAGAACTATTCACTGTGGGTATGCAGTTATAAAACTGGAAAGGCATGTGGACACAGCAACTCCTGGTGCATATGTCAAAAGTTGGTATGTTATCATATCACGCTGTCTACTGTGCTAGAGATCTGTTTTTCCTACTGTACTAGTCCTTTTCTACATTTTGGTCCTTTCATGCATCCCATTAAACTATTCATTATCTTACAAATTTTGAGGAATCCTTAAAATCAATCCTGCTCTGTGGCAAACTTTGTCCTGAAAGCATGATGTTACTTGTCATTCCTTTCTGCTGCTCTCATTTGCCATTGAGAGCTACCCTTGCTGTCTGCTGACCCCTCTGGATTGCAGGCAGCACATGTTAAAGGGATTTGCTCCGTATCCACTCTATGGGAGTCCTTCTCAGTGTGACCAATTCCCCGTGCTAACATGTACTTGAACACACCTTGAGGATTTTTGCTTGTTTTGATTCTAAATCTGCATATAGCCAAAGGTTCAGGCAGGTCTCAAGGAAGATGAATTCCCACTTTAGAAAGAAAGTTGTGGTAATGCTTGAGGCACTGACTGCAATGGGCCACTTTACATGACCAACACTTGGACAAGGGTCTACAAGCCTTTTGGGAAAAGCAAGATTTAAGAGTTGGGTTCACCATTCACATGCCACATTATCATGCTAGGACACAAAAGCTGGAAGAATAACAACCGAGCACCAAGGAATCTTCAGGGACATAGGACTGCTGGGTTTCTATCTTTTTTCTTTCTCCTGCCAACTCCTGTGTAAAAGGGAAGCAGTAATACCTGTATAACCTCTACCTCTTTTAGGAAATTCCCTGTCTCTGAAAGCTTTCATCAATACTTTCATTAATCTACTATCATGTATCTAATAAATGCTTTAATTAAAAAGAAAAAAAAAGTTCAATCTTTTCATGTAGGTAAGGAAATAATATTCTTTAAATGTTCTTTTTATTTCAGCAACTATAGTTTCAGGTTCCAGCTTCCTCCCCTCTGCCCTTCTCTCTGATTGTCAGAGCTTTCAGATTCATTTTTGCTGCCTTCGGTATATTTTTACACCTCTTGCGCAGTCTACCTTGCATTTTAATCCCCACCCTGCTCCTAGCTACTCTGTTGCCAGAGGAAACCTGTGCCACTTAGGGCTAATGCAATTTTCTGGAAACCTTTCCCACAGCAGAGGCACCAAAGGGACAAAGGCCATTTGTTCTACTTGTCCCAGATAGACCAGATACACAAAATATGTGGACATGCGTAAGCCTCACTGGACGTTCTTACAGACAAAAGCTATGCTGACGGCTGGCTTACAAGCTCCCCTTAAGCATTTAGTTCTCAAGCAATCAGAAGACTTCCCTGATACCAATACCAAGTAATTTGCATCCAGCATGTTTGGACTAACCTAATCAACTTTATATAACTCTATATTTAAACGGTACAGCAGGACAACTAGAACAGTGCAGTACGACTTGGAGCAATTTTTACTCTAAACTTTACCAGACATTGTCTGATTTAGTTTATCTTTATGGCTGGTTCCTTAGCTTCTGGCAAGGCAAGTATTTAAAAAATGAACATATGTTGCATAAAATGACAATGCATGTAAATTAGTTATTTTACTCTGACATACATTTCCAGCATAGCCCTCTTTCTGCAGAGCAATCTCTGTTGCTGGCAATTCCGATCATGTTCCATGAAGTGTGTGTGGCCGTGTCTGTTAAAACGCAGCTGCGTTGCACAAATCATTCATTACCTGTAAATGCAGGGAAGCAACCTATAGGAAGTAGAGATGAACTTTCAGATAACTGATCTAACGAGGATGGGGTTTATTGTAGTAAAGAATGCTTTGGGAGTTCACGTTCATAAGCTCTTCCTGTGGATGACACAGGTTTGCTGAACGTCTCATTGCTGGATTCAAATTACTAACATGGAAAGCAGGTACTGTTTACTCATCTGCCTTATAGGTGGGCTGTATTTAGATTTTTTTTAAGCAATGGCAATGAAATACAAAGCATTGTGGTTAATAGTTTGAAAGAGTGCTAAGAATAATCATACTTTTTGCTTACTCTTCCCCAAATAACCTTCCTGACTGGATTTTTGTTCTTAAAAACTGAAGCTGAATGAGAGAAAACAGAATCAGAATTGCCTGAAATGTCAAATCTTGGGAGCACAGCTTGGAGAGCAGACAGATGGACCTAGCAAAAAGCAACCGCATATAAAAGTGCTATAATCCGTTGGAGCAGCATGTTAGTCGAGAACAATCAGATTCAAAATTGTTCCTCTGAAATTTTCTCGCTGGCAACCAAACATTGTGACTTTTGTCATCGTGCTACGAGGATGAATCAGATGGGTGACAAGAGCCAGGGACCAGAGAGAAAGCAGCAGATGTGAAGACAGAGAAATGAAGCCAGCACAAAATGCTGCTATCGTTTATGAGGGGAGGTAGTGATTATGGCATTAATCAACATTCCATAATCAATGGCAAAAACTCCGAGGAGTGCCAGTAACTATTCATCTTTATTTATGCATACGCCACTCCTTCTTTATAGTATTTTCCCTGGGAGTAGTTTCTAGGTTATAAGGATTGTTGCCATGAAAAAAGAGATAATTGTAGTTCGTGACCTGGAGGCCAAGGTAGTGCATAATAACGCTATTGTGCTCTGGGATGTACAGAGAGCTCTATAATGAGGGCGAAATGTAACCAAATACATCGTTCCGGCGTAAAGTCAACAATGCATTTTAAGCAGAAAATTCTCGCTGTGCTATTAGAAATATGCTTTTGCCAGGATGTAATTACACAGAAAACCAAATCATACCACAAAAGCGATAGCATTCCTGACATCAACAGCCCGAAAGGTGCCTTACCCCAGGAGCTTACCAGAGCCATGAACAATGGAAAGTTGTGTTGGAGGGCAGTCAGCCCGGGACTGAAGTCCTACCTTTGAGAGCATAATGCTTAACTCTTTCCTTGCCTCTTGAGCAATGGTTTCTGTCTCGCTCACCCCATAATTACATCCAATATCTGCCATTTCTGAGACTGGGAACTATTTCCCTGTGTAGTACTAAAACGTCCTGGTTGTAAGCCTTAAAATTATCTAAGAGAGTTTGGCTTAGCAGCCTTCGAGCCCGCTGTTTCCAGAAGGCTTGGGCTCAGCTCACCAGATAAGGGGACCTTGGGGATACTTTGCTGTTTTTGGCAAGGACCATACTAAAAGCTTAAACCAATTCTAATTTCTCCTCTTTACTGGTTGTAATTTCACATTCAATTTTCAGCATACAGTTAGAAGAATACCACTGTGCTTTTTTTTAACAGAGGCTTATAGACAATGAGCTGCATCATGTTAAGTTGGAAGGTGATGTGCTCTTTTGTGAGAGTAGAATGTTAAAAGTTTATGGGAAGTTTTACCTAAAGCTATAGTCTACAGCAGGCTCCCCAGGGAATCAGACAAGGCACATTTAAAGCTTTAAAATGATGCTCCACTTGTACTGCGTGGTATCTGGACACACTGGATTAAGTTGCTTTGTGTGATGTTATGTGACTGAATGTAACCAAGTATAACCATATGGTCCATAAAGTAACTTGTGAAATAGACTTGCCTTACCCTGGGAATAGATGTTGCTCATTTACAACCCCCAAAATATTCTGTGTCTGAACTGCTTGCAAGTAGTACAAGGGAGCTGGGCTGTATTTCATGGCCAGCGCAGCAGCCAGCCAGAATCCTCACACCAGCTCAGCTATAAAATGTACATGTAGGTCAAAAATACAGTACAGTCTGGATCATGCTGATTGCTGTTTTTGGTGGTTCCCCGTGCAGATCTGTTATATATAAGAACGGTACAACACTGTTCCTGGTTATGGAATGCTATGAAGACTACCACGTTATTCTGGCTAGTTCTACAAAAGACTAATCTCAGAATCCAGTTCTCCTGCAGATCCACCCCAAGGATGAAGTCATCTGTCTGAAGTGATCCCGATTCATTTTTCTTTAGCTTTAGAACCTGTCTACCATCTTTGACAGCTAATTCTTTTCCATTCTTTTGCAGGGAATTTTAGTCACATAAAACTACACAAACACTTCTCAAATATTTCAAATGCTCATCTCTCTTACAATGATGAACTGTAAATCCTAGAAGTTTCATGACAAAACTTGAAAGACTCTACTAACATTTCCATGTTTGTCATTTTTAGTAGCTGTTGCATGTTATGTAGCAAGTGGATGTTAAAAGATGAACCTTGATTACAAAGTTAAGGCTTAGAACATAAGTACTTCACTATCCTGGATTGATCTGAATTTGGAGCCTGGGACTAGGCTATGACAAAAAGACAAAGAAGTTTGAAACTGGGTCTTCCCCCGGGCTGAAGGAGGATCGGATATAGAATTTTTATTGGAAAATGAAATTCTAGGAATGGCTGAGCACAGCTGAGTACTAACAAGACACGTCTGTGAGAACAGAATTGGAGCATATGGAGCAGTTGAGAGCTGATCCTCTTCTTTATTCTTGTCAATAACACTCATGAAATTCAAATTTTAAAACAAATAAAAGGATGAAGAAGAAAGAATAAATAATTTAATCAGTGGATTAATCTATTAATCTGATGGTAATACTGGCAATAACCATTGTTGTTTTAGAGCATGATGAACAGTGCTGTTTTTATTAAAGCTGCACTGAAAAATGCACACTCCGGTTCTTAATATATCTTAATGGGAACAGCTTTACTATCACATACATCCTTTCCCAGTTGCCCTTGAATTAAGTTATACTAGCTACAAACCAATGGCTAGGTAAGTAAATCAAAGGGAGATATTTCTGATGAATGTCCAGAGGCAGTTCTATATATTTCCATGTTGTAGCCCTATAATTAAAAAGTGTAGTCTAAACTCAAATATTGCATCAACTACCTGTTGTCTTTATCAGATTAGCACTTTTTCATTACCTATTAGATTTTGGGATGCACCCATAAAGATCTTGCTCCCTCCTAAATGTATAAATCTGGACATAGTGAATTCTATTTCATTATGGAGATTTATGCCTTTAACAAAAAAGGGAGTATTTATTGATAATAATTTTATTATTAATAATAAAGATCTTTGCAAATTTCCTAGGGATTTACTTGACTATATATTATCTTGTACAAGTTACTTTATTCTCAACCAGTTTTATGTACTTTTTAAAGACTGAACATCCAATTTTTCTGTTACATGAAATAAGGAGAGATTTCAGAAGTTATATAATGTAACTCTGTGTGGACATGTGCCCACACGTGAATCTGCATGCACGTGTATGAAGGTTTCTGTCTACTTTTCATGCAGTGAAGTGCATGAAAAGGAGCCAAACGCATGAACTACTTAGTCAATTAAAATGATAGTATCATACCAGATACTGAATTCTTATTCACATCTGATGCTACAGTGGCAAAATAGGCAGGAAAAAGGGGAATTAGAGGTAAAGGTATGTAGGAATGGATATTCATTCATAGAGATACATATCAAAGCACCAAGAACTATGTTGTTTTCACATCAATTTTCATTGTCACTCAGCTCCTTCACAAAATGTAATTTGAGCAGGTGTCATGAAAACAAAGCAACCAAACTCATGAGCCATTAAAAAACCTTTGATCTTGTTATTTTGCATCAAAAAGTCAAATAGTAAGACACTAAATATGGAAAAAACACGGAAATAATGTTTTTTTGACCTTTGTCCTTTGTACATCAGCTAGATCTTTTTTCCCCACTGTGACTGATAAGCATAGCTAAAAAGGAATGAAGACATACCAAGCATGTCCAAGTGCTTTATTTGCAAGGTCACTGCTTCCTTCCTAGAAAGGCAGACCTCTGCATATCCCATTATTAAAGCTGCAACTAACAACAATGGTGCCTCCTTCGTGTCATGCTTTACAGCAGACTGAGGATGTGCAAATCCTGAGACTACAGATTCATTTTCACTAATTTCATCAAACATGCATCTGTCAGGGAAACAGGCATAGCCAGGACTATTCCCACAGAACATTTCATAAATTACACGTGTTCTGCACAGACTTTTAGGCACAGACTAAACATTTGTCACTCCTTCCTTAGACTTTTTCCCCGGGTTCTTTCATTTTATTTTTCTCTCTCCTCTGGCTTGTAAAGAGTTGAGCCATTTCCTTCATAAAACAATCAACTTCTTGAAATAAGAAAATAGATGCTTCTGACAACTGTACATCATTATGGTATTCAAGCTACATAAAATAATCCCAACATCTGTTTCTCTGTCAACTTTCCAAACCCCAACCTACTAATAATATGCTAGACGGATGGTAAAACCAACCATCTTGCTATCTGGATCCTTCTGGCTAAATAAATGCAATAGGATGTGTGGCAGCTTTTATGACAACATGGAAGGAGGAGAAAAAAAATAGATGCAAAAAAGAATCACAACAAAAAAAGGAGCATATGCCATCAATAAGCAAACATTAAAAGCAAACTCCAGAAAAATAATTTTAAGACCAGTAGTTTATCAGAACAGACTGGAAACATTCTGTTTTTACGGTTACATCACCTACAAGATGGTTTCTTGCTGGTTTTGAAATCATGGCTGACTGATGATATATCAGCTTGACATAATGATCTTTCAGTATATCTAATACTGGAAAAGATGTTCTTTTGATTGACCGTTACATTTCACCCTCGATACTTTTATCCTGAGGCTCCTATTTATCAGTGGGGAAGAATTTTAGTGTTAGGAAGTCTTCAGTGAAGGCTGTTGTCATCTAGTCATGAAAGAACATTAAGCATCTTCTACTGCATATGGCTGTGACCTTGGTTAACATTCAGTAATAGCTGGATTTGGTAAAACAATTTTCCCTAACTATCTTGGGGCCATAGACAACAGAACAGGGAAACTGAGGCTGCCACGACATCCATTTCTATGGCAGACTTGAAAAAGGTCTTGCTTCTGCTCCATATCTGTAATGTGGCTAACGACTGTAAGTGCCTAAGAATGGTAAACTGAATTAGACTGAAGATCCCATTACTTTAATATTTTATCTCCAGTAGTAGTGAGCAGCTGAAAGAAGCATATATGAACAGAACAAGTAGACAGTGATACCTTCTCCCAGGCTCTGACATTTTGCACTGTATGAGTTTCCAAAGCCAAAGGATGTCCACATCTTTGTTTTGAGCAGCCCTTGCTGGACTTTGTTTCTGTCAATTTGAATAATCATTTTTAGTTGCTTTTGCTTTGTGGTCTCCACAGCTACCTCGAAGCTGCAACTTGCAAGAATTTTTGTTATTATCTTCTCATCTCTTTTTGCGCTGTTTAATGTAAAAATTGAAAGTCATCTACAGCTGCCTCATTCCTCTTCATCGATTCTCCATCTCACTTCCAACTCATTTTAAATTGCATGTTCCCCTATAACCCTAATAGCTCTCTTTGTTTAGACCTGGCTTTACAAATGAAGGTGCAATGACTGAATCAGAATGACTTGCTTGCATCGACTTCTTTGCTATGCATTGTGGTATATGACAGGATTTGTTATCTAAAGCCCCTCAGGATATTAGTTGTCTGAAATATCTCACAAAAAAATTCCATTTTTAATAACAAAATTCTAAGTATCAAAATGTAGCTGAGAATGGAGGAAAAAAATGGAATGAAGTAGCGAAGTTTTATGATAGGACATCTTCTAATTACAATAACGCACTCCAGGGCTCAAATTATCAAATGATAATTTACACCTAGGTGATTTGACAGCACTCGGCCTTTGGCCTTCTGCCTAACAACACAATAGGCGTAAATCATTACCAAGTGATTCACACCCTGTCATGTCTTATTGCTTAATTAATTTGTCTAAAAGGCTTTCCATGAGAACTTATAGCAAATGCCTTTGTTGTACATCTTTCAGTACAGGGGTCACTACCTGCCCTCTCTGTCATTCTCAGCTCTCCTTGCAGCCTCTCGTGTTTTAAAAGCATCCAGCAGATTTTTGCTTTTACCATGCAGTCATTTGAATTTATACTTCCATTTTATGCTCTCCCTTTAGGTAAGTTTCTCTGTCGTTCTATGGCTGCTCTATCTGTGGACCCATGCCTGGAGGTTAAAGTCATGCTGAGCTTTAAAGCGCAGACAGCCTAGAACAATTGATCTAAGGTGTCACTGGAAAATTGTACTCAGAAAGTTAAGATGTTTTTATTTTTGCTAACTAGTAACTGCTTGTTTACTCAAACAGGAGTTATCAGCCTCATATATAATCTTAGAACAGGTAAAACAATATTGTTGAGACATTAACATAGACATTAAATATTCTGAATACAAATAATGTGTAGTATACTCTTGCAGTGATCCAATCCTAAGCTCCACCACCACTGTGAAGAATAATAGATCTGATGATACAAAGGAGTTAAACAAGTTCATGGGGAACTAACTACTGATAGCACTGGACAGGATGACCTAGCTGCAGCCTCAAGTTCTTAAAGTACTGACTACTGAAAACCAGAAAGATTAGAAAATGGGAATGCCACTCCAGTATTGCTTTTCTACTCTACCCTTAGAATTTGCTGCTGACTCCTTTTGTAGGGAGAGTGAATGTTAGATGAATCAAACATGAAGAAAGGCATATTTTATGTTCTTATGACATTGATAACCGGCATTTCCCAAGGACTGCTTTGTGCTAGAAAAGACAAAGGAATTACAGAAATGTTAGTCTTTGCAATGGCAGTACTTTTTTCTATGTGTGTACTCAGCACACACAAACTGTACCCAAACCTCCCCAAATGCTTCCTTTACCAAAACAATTTACTCATTATACAGGCTCCCTCTCCTGGGAATGAGGGAACAAACCATACCTGACAAGTCCTTGCACCAGAATAGTCATGTCTGCAAGGCACCTAGGATCTAGAGTGACGAGCGTGGTACAAAACTGAAGGTAAGAATTAACAAACCAATGCTAGGAGTGCAAAAAACAGATGCTAGATTGCATTCAACTTCCAAGAATCTTATGTCTACTTATTGATTTTTTCTCTTTGAAAATGAAAGTTCACTATCTCTGACATATCTCAGTTCAAAATAAACACCTGCAAACAACAGAAATGTGCTTCACCTCTTTGACAACTAAAGACGGAACATACTGGAAAGGCAACCCAGAATCTGGCGGTTGGGCACATGACTGCAAAAGAGAACATAAACTGTTTCCTTACATACAGCTTCCAGATTACGGCTATTTTACGAGATGACCCTGTATCAAAGGTAATTTCTTTCTATATACTTAAACATATGGTTATTTCCTAAGTCAAACAATTTTTAGATGTCCCAGCTACCATTTACATTTCTGTCTTGACTATGTTCATTTGCCCTATTAATAACACAGTTTTCACCTTTCCACTTGAGTTTCCTAGTGAGACCATGTTTTTCTGTGTACTTGTGTAACGGTAAAGTCCAGATGCTGATGTCAGAAATTGGCTCTCTCTGCTTACAAGCGTGTTGACTCTAGTTTAATTATGCAAGGGTGATGGGGACATATCCTCAGTTGTTTTTCAGCAGATGAACACTCACTCTTGTCTATGTAGGCATTTGTTCCAGGGCCTCACGGAGGACTGGTTGTTTTTTGTTTCTCTGTTTGTGTGTGTCTTGCTTTGCACAATGGAAAGGATGCTGCAAAGTAATAGATAATTAAGCCAATCATGCAGTAGGATGCTCCGAAGAGGTGAGGGATTGTATAAACACCAGGTGTTTTAATAACCTGTTTTCATTCAATAGTCATGAAGAAACTCATGGATTCAATATAATTTTTCTAGGAAGGAGTATGTACTATGCAGGCTGTGCACAAAGCAGACACTCAGCGATGCTAGAAGAGAGTTTGTTTGTCTAGACTTAATCATAGTGAAGCGTGGATGAAAGCCATTAAATCAATTTCAAGTTGTGAAGTTCATGTTTCTGGTGTTTAACTGTCCACTGAAAAAAATAAGGAGCTAATAACTGTATTTTCTATTTATTTACTTGCATATAACCTCTGCAGTAGGATGCTGATTTTATTTCCCTGCTGTTTTATCACCTACTTTGGGCTATGGGTATTGACCGAGGCTATGAATACAGCACCACAGTGGTGAAGGAGGGTCGTTCCATAAAGGAATTCCAAAGCAGGTCTTCAAATAGGGAAGATCTAGTGAAAATGAGTAATGAGTGGCAGCCCAGGGTGGCTGATCTTATCAGATGGCATCATGAAGAGGACACATGAACAAGATCAGAACTTAAGCAGTCATGAAACCAATTTTCCTACATGAACGTCTTTCCCAAGAAATGAATGACTGTAAAATACATCATTAATATTTTGAAGTAACAGCAGGAAAAAAACAAAAAAAAAACAAACAAACAACAACTCGATTCTAGAGATTTCTCGTGTACCACTTTGTGAAATATTTAGCTCGTCTGGGGGCCTTGTATATGAAATGGCCATTTCACCCCCTGGTTTTAGCAATTGTCACCTAATAATTTTATATCACATCTGTGTGGTTCCTTCAGTGCAAGAGAACATGACTTGGAGATGGCAGATGACTACTTGTTCTAAGGAGCCAGGTGAGCAGTTACATATTTTACAGCTGTTAAGTATCTTTGCACTTAGCAAAGACCTTCCTGAACATTAGCCAGCCCAAATGCTCTGCTGTGCTCAGGAGAGGCATCCAAGGTTACCAAGTTTAGCTGTTCAGCAAGGAGGTTCTTAATAAGGAGGGCCAGACCATGCAATACATAATATTGCACAGAACGTACAGACAAGCCCAAAAGCAATGATTTCAAAGGTGGTTGTATAGAGGTCTAGGTTCTCCTTTTGTTCCTTCTATTTCAAAAAAGAAAATTAATTCAGTGTCATTTCATGCTCTACAAATACTGGAAAAGTATCCATGAGTGTAGAAAGCAAGCTGAAAAGAAACTTTACGGGGACCACCCAGCATCTGTCCTTGGTGATCCAGGGCAACAGAGCCTTGATGAAAGATTTTCTTTTTTCTTCTTTTTTTTTTTTTATAATAAACTTCAAAAGGCGAAAAGAGTCCTTTAAGCACTTACACAGCTGCTCAGACACTAGCTTGCTCTGTCAGTCGGCTTGGCCCACGCTCTCTGGCTTCTTTTATCTTAATGCTGAACTCCTCAGTAGTAACGTTGAGTTCTCACACCACACACCATTTTTTATTAAAAAAACATCAGGTCTGGGTGTTTGGATTCTGAAGATGCGTATATCTTCTTTTACTGATTTACTTAATCTTGGCCTTAAAAATGCACTGAAAGACATCATTAACTGCAAGAACTTCTTTATTTCTTTGGCTTCTGAAGCCCAGGTTCTTACACAGGCCAGCTTCATTTCTGTTCACTTCACAGAATGTTCTGAACACGAAGCAGTAAATGCAGCTTTCCCTGGTAAAAGAAGCATCCTTGCCATTTGCCAAAATTGTCTTTTAATTGACAATAAAGTGGCAGTTTTCTTTATTATTTCCTTCTGGAATTCTGATTATTCCTATTCTGCAAGTGGACTTAGTCATCCAAAAAAAAGAATAAACAGAAAGCAGAATACATTGAAAAGTGGAAGATGACAATTTATTCAGGGAGACTCTCCTCAGATGTTTATTTGTTCCAAGTACAAGGCTAAACTTCTACTTATTAGACCAAACTTTACTGTTGTTACACCTGGCAAGCTAAGCAAAGGCAGTGTGACTACACAAGCGCAACTGAATTCACTAGAATGACATGTCACAGGCAGAAAACTTACCTTGGAAATCCTCTGTAAAGACTATATGCAGGACAGTGAAATAATTACTTTTAACATGAGCAAAAGGGAATACAATGTTTGAGTGATAACAGGGCCTCTAGCATTTTTCAGTTTGAATAGAAATTCCAGATTAGAAGAACACTTTAAGATTAAACAAACCTTTGGGGCTCATTTCTTACATCAGGATCCAGGATACTCCACAGTTTACTAGGAAGCCTTGCAAAAGAGATGATTCATGTAGCATGACCCAAATGTGACACGAGAGCTCAGGTTGACCTCTGAATCATATCCAGGTCTCTATCACCAAGAATGCCCTAGCACTGGCCACTTGGGATCAGATTTATCCAAGGGTTTAAGATAAATACTTTTCCTGTTCTTTCGTTCTATTTTTTTCTCATTGTAGTTCATATTGCAGCAATAGAAGCTGAAAGGACTCATTTGACACAAATGCTTTAAAAGTACCTTTAAATTGTGACTGTACCACATTTGCATGCCTGCCATCTGCGCATAAAAGCCTTGTCTTTGCTCCAGTGAAGCTGACTTGCTGAACTTACAGTCTCTAGATTTGCACTCTCCTGCACCACTGCATGGTTATTTGAGTAAACATGGACAATAGGAATAGCCACAGCTGCGCATGTCTATCTGAGGGTAGAATGTATTCTTAATCTTCAATAATAATAGTGGCAACAGTTAACAATTAAATAAACCTTTTCATCTTCAAAGTCCTCTGCAGCACACAGATTCACCCAGCACCTCTTAGTTGTGGACGCTATTAGCAGCATTTTACAGACAGAATTAGGGGACAAAGAAAAACAATGCAATTTGCCCAGGGCCAATCATGGGATCACTGGCACAGAGAATATTATGAATTGGCATCACCTGGAAACTCGTTTCAGAGACCACGAGAAAGAACAGAATGGGAACGTGTTCACAGAACCACAAAGAGAGCTGTGATGCTGTTCCTTCCTAAGACTTTACAGTGATACATCCCAACCATTAGCAAGCAGTTCTAACATGAGAAAAAGAGGAATTTTTTTAACTGGTGAAAGCCACCCAGAATTCTCCTGTTGCTAGTTCCAAGATGTTGCTCGGTGTCTTGTGATGTAGATCACAGTGATTTGTTGCAGAAAAGTGCAGCATATTGCAGTGAAAGTGAAATATCACCTGGATTTTGTTCTACTGCACATTGATTTAAACCACACTGAATTCAACTGCAACTATCCAGAGATTTTGGATCAAGCCATCCTCCTATAAATATATAATCAATCTTTTTATATTTAAGGGATCTTGTTTTCATAGGAACAAATGCCTGTGCAAACACTGAAATGCAGTACTAAAACCATACTGTGGCAGTAGCTGAAATATTAATGCCCAGCATCCTGGACTGTACCTCTGTCAGAAATGTGACGTGTTTTTGATCTAAGCTCTTGGGAACAATGGGGACAAAAAGCATTTTCAAAAGCAGAGAATAAAAATGGTCTTATTTGAAATTTGAAAAAAGCCCCAACCTCATCTTTATTAGCCTACTATTCAATCCACATGAAGTGAATCCTTCATAACACTGCCATTATCACCCCACTGGACATGGAGTTGTAATAAATTGAAATAAACACATTAGGTGCTCTCTGAGGGACCTGGTCCTGAAATGTACTGAGCTGCTTATTCCAAGCCAGAAATCCTTTAAGCTCCCTTGAATTCAGTGAGAAATCTGGGCTCTCTGGGGCTAGTGCTTGAGTACTCTTTATTTTAAAACTCTGGGATAGGTGTATTGAAAAATGCTTTGAAAGGAACACTTGCAAAATATATTTACCCACTTGGATTTTGTCCTTATGTCTCATCTTAATATAGTGCATCTGGCAATATAAAGGTATGGCAGCTCAACACTACATGGAAAATAAAAATGCTGTTTATTTTGTCTAGGATTTGTAAATTTGTAAATTGTATAAGGTTAAATATATTCTGCAACAGAGAAGCACAATATCCATCCAGAAGTGAATTTGCACTTACATTCTGCTGTAAAGAAAAAATCTTTAACACGCTCTTTTAAGATCATGATGTGATAAAATAGAGAGCAGGAACATATTACTCCAGCAGTACAATACTGACTGTTAAAAAATGTGTTTTGTTTTTTTTTTCTAGAGTAACTACACCTAATGCTAGGAATTTTATCATTCAGAGCGCCGATGATTTTTCCCTTATTCTGTATTTACAGCAGGCAGCTATAACATACCACTTGCTCTCTAATATTCCTACAGAAATGACAACCATCTGGGTGCTGGGGTGGGTGCACCAAGCCCTAGGGTGCCTTTAGCCAGTTCACTTGAAATCTCGAGTCTGTCCTATCCTATCACCCAGCAGCAATGGAACATTTGTTCCCCGAAGGGCCGGCACGCTGCCAGCAGCAGGTGTTAGGCTGTCCTCTGGGATGAAGGCAGCAGGCATGAGCACTGATGTGTGCCTATGACAAGATGTTGCAAATCTGCTCTCATAGCGACGGTGACAGCATCTGGGACAGTGTTGTGAGTCACCATTCTGTAACCATTAAAAACCAGTTGCCATTCCTTTCATAATAATAAATTAAAATATCATTCCAAAGTGTGCTGGTCTCAGGAAGAAAATTAAAGAATGTATGTACGTGCACACACACACAGTTTTACGACGTGTATTATCAAACTGTTCGGGTGATTGTATCTTAAATTAATAGGTGCAGTTGATAGGATAGGTTTGAAGCCACTTTTCAGAAGGCTTTTTTAGATTTTCTTGAAGAAAATAAAATCAAGTGGAAAATGTTTAAGCGTCAATAAAAAATGACAAACTAGTAGGAACATATATTCTTTTGAATTGATGAGTTTATAATTTATAGCCAAATTTAATACAGTTGTCCCTATTAAGTCCAGATCCCCAAACCATTTAAGATTTCAATTTTATTTACAGAGGCTGAAGTTGTGTTTCTTCAATATGTCAATATTAAAAGCTCAGCAGGGTATGTGGTATTTTGCAAGAAGGGTATTTATATAAATATCTGCATGGAAACAATAATAGATTAGCAGTAGCTGTCTGTTTCCAAAATGTCTGTTTTGAAAACGCTTGCATAGATCTGTAGGCAGGTGCACAGATATTGTTTCCATGATCTCTTCCCACGGAGATCATATTCTTCTACTTCAGTTTATACTGGATTTGAATATGGATAAAGCACATTTTAAACATTCTCAAACAAGTCATACAGCAAATATCCAAATAATGCTGGTCCCAGATTTCTCTGGAGCCTTGTTTCAGGCTGGCATGCTTATCTTCCTAGCGATCTAAATCCGAGACCTTCCATCTTATTGACCTTTGTTGGACAGAACACATGGGGTTGATGAACTCAGCGACTGGGCCTCCCTCTGACTAGCAGTCTTTTGTCAGCAAGCCTACTGCTTTAATTTGGGCTGATCCTGACCCAGTTCAGATCAATGGCAGAACTGTTAATGATGTCAACAGAGCCAGGATTTCACCCCTGCCCTCAACACTTACAATGGTTAGCATTATCACCAAGGCGTTTTATAAGCAGTGCTCATCAACATTAGGGGCTTCAGAAAGAGAGAACTCATTTGAGGGCTGACGCCTCCAGTCACATTAAATGCAACACCATTTAGTCCAAGTAGCTTTTATCATCATTACCGTTTTCCCCCCCATCCACGCTCGGTCTTCGCTTTGCTTAACAATCTGGGTGGTTGTTCACTGCTTTTAGTCTAGCAAGGCAGTCATTTGCATACCTGTTTCCTTCTACTATTTCTAGTAAGCCACATTTTTGCAGGTTTGCCTAGTAATATCCCATGCGCTGCTGAAGACCAGATAGTTTGGCCCTGCCACATTTCCCTTTGGTGAAAAGCAAGTTGTTTTTTGTTTTTTTTTTTAAACATAGATGAGAAGTTGGTTTGAAATGGTCCCCCTCGAGAAAATACGTTTTGCTTTTTGGCTCCTTCCTCTTTTACTTCCATTTTTAAATCAAAATATGTGCTATTTTTTGTCCCTCATAAATGAAATGTGCAAAATAGAAACAGGATTTTTTCTGGCAGTTTTGAAGAAACCGTAATTATTTGTTAGTAGAACAGATTCAGTAAATTGGTCAAAAATGCAGAAAATACTGTAAATGGCTAAAAAATTTTCTGGTTCTTTTCAAAATAAAAATGTCTGATTTCAGGAATGCTGATACCTTCTGTTTAAGAAAACTTTATAATTTTCCCTCAGAAACAAGTATTTTTCATTTAGAATTTGACCTAAACTTGTAAGAAGAGTGTCTAGAAATTTTAAGTGATATAAAAAGGAAATAATTAATTTAAATTTGGATGATAAATTCTGTGTTGACTCAGAGCAAAAGTTTTTGATGTTTTTGATTTTTATTTTGCAATGAAATCAAAAAATCAATCAGCTAATTTTCACATTGTGAGGAAAACACAAAAAAATAATGAGAGCTTACTGTAGTGGCAAAATCAAACAAATCCCCAACACCCAAGGTCATCTCACTTTACATTAGTGTAATCTTTTACTGATATTACTGACTTTAAATCTATGTCAGACGTGTCCACATTGCTCAATAGTTACTACAGTGTCTGCAGCATAAACCTAGAAATACAGTCAAAAAACAAAACTCACTTATGAATGACAGACAGAAAACAGACAAAAATATTAAGTGCAGTATTAAGTGCCGCTAATATTCTCTCTTTTCTTTTTTGGATTAACTGCTGGTTATGTGTTTAGCTACATAATGACATCAGATCTAAAAGGCGCCAATTATCGGTCACCCCCTCGAGCCCTGCTAAAGCTCGGTGATGAGCACCTCTCAGTTCCCCATCCCTCCGATCTTTTAGCTGAGCACTGAAAATTTCTTTCAGTCTCACACATCATTCACTCACCTCCTGTGTGTTTAAGATCAGATTTTCGAAGCCAGGCATGTGTATTTGTGCATGTACATCCGCATGCACCAACACCAAATCCAGCCCACAGTTCAAAGGAAAAAAAAAACAATTCTATTCCAATGCGAATAGTACAAATACTCCAGAGAAAGCTGAATGATTTATTGAAATGTTTGACAAAGAAACCACATACTGTGTCTTTTTGATGGATTAGTTGTGGGTCTGCTTTTTTTTTTTGAAGAAAAAAGCCTTTGCTGTAAATCAGCAGCATGAAGAATTAAAAGTTGAAAACAAAAGCATATTATTTAAAGAACAGCCTGTTCCCTAAACTGTTACTGTACTTGGTGCCAAACCACATTTTGTGATATATCATGTACAACCTCCTCTTGCATGTTTTACTGTTATGCTTTATATGACTTGGAGTGAGAAAACCCTGATAGTTCTGTCTTAGACTTACCACTGCCATCAAAGACAGGTCCACTCATAGATCTGGATCACAACATGACAACTTCCTCCGAAGATGACGACTCTAAAAGAGGTGGAAAAGTGTTTGTTTACTTGGCAATGTTTATGAAAAGAAATCTGAGTTAACTAGAAATGTGAATTTACAGTGGATCTGTTACCCTTCATAAAACACTTGGTGGACGCAGAACGACAATGACCTTGCTTGCAAAGTGCAACACACACAAAGTAAGGCCACTTCATTCTCATACAGGCCCAGAAATAAATGACAGTGACCTATGCTTAGATGTGAATTTACAGCATATCAACTCTAATTACTGGCTGTATGCAAGCAGATCTGCAGAGGTAAATGTGAAATAGTTTATTTCACACAGGGCTATGTCACTTCTCATTTACCACATGCACACAGAGCAGCTCGTGTCCACCAACTTCACGCTGAAATCTATGCTGGAATGTTTTGTTTATATGCCTCTATCTTCTATCACTACATTTACACTAATCCTTTTCCAAAGTTGATCCAGATTAATTTTCCTAGACATAATGGAGAAGACAAGCCTAACTTTCAGTGATGCAGTAGAGAGAAGGGTTCAGCAGCCTTTTTATAGATCTTGTTTCTAGTCTCTCACTGTACAAGCTCTAACTCAGAAACACAGGTCGGAAAAAAAAACAAAACACACCTGACAGTAAGCAAAGAAAAAAAAAACGGTCTGGAGCTGTTTGTATTGAGGGTGATACAGACATTCAGAAGAAGATATTTCAAAGGTAAATCATTCTGTGCCTTTTAATAAAAAGGATTAAATAAAAGTGGAATAGAAAGTTAGAAATGCTTGTTCGTTCTTTCTTATTGCCTAACAAATTTTCCTTTTGAGTAAGGTCTTATGTCCCACCTAAGCTCAAAGTACAGAAAAAAATAATTGTGATCTAAGTAAAGGTGGAGCAGGTAAACCAGTTTATTATTGAGATGCCTCTAAAGCTGTCACTTCTGATTGCCTATAATCTTGACAACTTTCAGCCCTTTGTGCTGAAATTCTCCATGTTGTGGAAAGCTGTCTTAAGCTGACTTAGGCAAGTCATTACTCTTTTAAAAGGACTGCATCAAAAAGCATGTTCTTGGTACCTGCAGCTCTCATTTGCTGCAAGCTACTTTGGGTCAGCATCCTGTTTCTCTCCTTTTGGTGTCAGAGTGAAAGGCAAAGATGCCTTCTAGATTTGCATAAGAAGCTATCTCATGTGACTTACCTGAGGCAAACAACTGGATGGATTTATAGCCTAGAGCTGCAGGCTGGCGGGTGAAAGAATGGAACTGAGATTTGAGGTGCGGGGAAACTCCGTGAAGAGATCAGAACTGCAGCCAAGGACAAAAAATACTGAGTGCTGGTAGAGAGAGGAGACAGACTGAAGGAGGACCTGGGACCAAATACAGGAGGGAAGTACCACCAAATGGAAGGAAAGAAGGGAAAGGCTGGCTATAGAAAAGATGTGAGTGGAGCAAGCTGCAGTTGCATGCCAATAGGGAAAGCATGTTTAAGCTGCCACTGATGTTAACTGCTCCATTAGCTTAGGTACAGAGCTACGGTACATGAGCTCCCAGACTTTGGAGTGACCCACAAGAATGTCAGTGTGATGCAAGATCTGCTCTCCATTTTATTTATGAGCCTTTCAGAAAAATGACAGGCAGAGACTATACTAAAGTTATATATATTTCAATATCAAGGACTCATGGGAAAAGATATTGCAGAATGAATGTTGCTCTTTCAGTAGTAATTGAACTCTTCCTGTTCACACGCATTATATCTTTAATAACATAATTGCATGCCATTTTTTCAACAAAACTCTTGCCTTATTCATTTCATAGTTCTGATCTACTTTGGGATGAATTGGTGTTGTGAAATAAATTCTTTCAAATCTCCACATATTGGGAAACTAGAAGTAATAAATGAGGTAGAGATTCCTGGGAGTGATAAGAAAGTCTCATGGTTAAATCCACTGAAGACTGAGATCTTGATTCTCTAATTGCTATTACTAAAGTTATAATGTGGTGAAAGGCAAATCAGACAACCAATGATATATGGTCACTTATATGTTCCTCATTTTCAGGGGGCCCAGCTTCATACTAGAGGACTGCAGACATTGAAGTGCTGAACAAACTGAAGCTGAGGACAAAGGACGGCAATGCAAAGAACATGTGAATTTTTACTTAGGTATCTCCATAAAACATGTATAATAAATTCAAGTTTCTGTAAAAACACCGTATCAATTATGAGTACTTTTAACATATATATATATAAACACTGAAAATAGCAAGTAGCTTAGAATCCAGTATTCTCTTTTTTACATGCTATTACTGTGAATTCAGTGGATTTCTAGGAGCAAAGTGACCAACTCATGTCAGTCTGCTGATCCAATTGTTCCAGATAGATTCCTTGCTGCATTTTAAGAAAATCATTGTCTTAAGAACCATTTTTCTGTAGTTTGCCCCAAATTAATGTATTAATATGAAGATGTAATGGTAAGTATTCTAAAATAATTATATTCCTACATCAGAATTCTTTTCCACTTTTTTTCTTTACCTCATTTCCCTTCACCTTCCTGTGGTTTAAAAAAAATAAATTACATCTTTGTTTGTCATGTATATAAATTTTACTGTTAAAAGTGCTGTAAAAGAGATGAAGAGGAAATTAGTAACTCTGGGCAGTAAAGAAGGCCTGGGACTACATACTGAACTGTGAGGAAAACCAGAAGTATGTCTGTTCCATCCATCTTTTATCAGATTAAAAAATTGTGCAAGCAAGTAAATGTAGCGCAATGCATACATACCAACTGTGCAATCTTAGTTTCAGCATTATAATTTTTGGTCTTTGAATTCCCCTCTCCTTTTAACTTTCCTTAAAATTTATTTCTCTGTAAATATTGTAAGATTGGTTCTCCAAAACGGAGCCATTCACAATCAGTCCAGAGTGGAAAGAGAGAGGCTCTGGAAAGGAGTGAAACGCTGCAGGATTGTAGCTCACCTGCTTGTACCTGTTGTGTTCATGGCAAATAATTTTCACCAAGCTGGAACACTTTTCTTCCTCAAAAACGTCCATACAAGAAAAAAGAGGTCTTTACCTGCAGGAAATCACAGAAAAGAGCTGCTGTAATAGTTTATTCCTGAGTAGCTGCATGTGCTGTCCAGTCTGCCATCTTGGGCACGGTGGAGGCACACCCAACTCTAGAATAATGCAACCATGAATTGGACATGGGTGACCACTGATAAGTGAAGAAAACCTCATGGTTCGTATACCAACATCAGTGATTTATGTTTATGTTAAGACTGAGTGAAGGTGCAGGGGTTGTGCTTCCCCCCCCCCCCCAAGGAACACCATAGAAACAGAGATGAAAAGGAAATAAGTAAACAAATGTGGTTTTCAGAAACTGAGGAACAATTTATCCTCAGCACGGCAAGCAAAAACTTGGAAAACATTTGGAAAAGTCAGAAAACAAGTTAAAGTTGGTTGGCAGACTCTGACAGAGCTGACAGCTAAAACTACCCCTGGCATGTTGACAACAGTGTGGCATCAATCTGTGTGTAACAACCTATCCTTGAAATACTACATCCTTGATTTAAGCTAGCACTTCCTAACCTTTTCTCTACCCAGCCTCCAAACTGCAGTGCAAAAAGTTTCCAGACGCGACTTTTAACTCCCATACCATGAGGGAAAGAATCCCCCAAAATGCTCCCTCATGCCTCACGGGCCAGCGAAGGCCTCCTCTCACTGACTCATGGTGTCTTGCACCTATCCCATGTCCTCGATTTCTTTCTCCAGGGTATGTCTCTGTCCCCCAGATCTTCCTGTATGAGAGGAATCATGGTCGTGGTAGGAGTCTCTACCACCCTCTGGAGAGTGGCGTTCTCCATTTTGCAGGGGTTGATTTTCCTCAGCTAGTTCTCTGCTTCAGGTAACTGAGGTACCTCAGGTAGCTGAGGTAGGCCTTACTGCCACAAATTAGTAGTTTTATGTGAATTAATATTCACTGGCAAATAATATCATGATTACACACACATTTTTTATCAAAAAAAAAAAAAATCCCTCACATAAATCAAGAATAGAGTGATGTAAATGATGGTCTTGCACCACAACACTGGAGCTTATACCTGCCCTCCAATTGTTCCCTCCCCCGGATGCCATTTTCTGCTGTGCTGAGCTCTGAACCCCATCAACCCCATTTACCAAACCACATATTTCTCTCCAGGAGGTTGGGGAAAACTTTTGACTCATTTCCTTGAGGCTAAATACAGACTTAATTGTAATATTCCTCCTGAAATACTTTCAATTTCATGCTCTCTGAGCCCAGATTTAAAAAAAAAAAAATCCTCAGTTTTAGTCCCCAAAGGAGTTAAACTCCCGAAAAAATCTTTTTTTTTTTTTTTGGGGGGGGGGTGGGCGGTATAGGGGTGTGTGTAGGGAATACCTGTGTCCCCTGGGGCATGCAGGGCTGTGGATGCATTGCAGGCCCTGCGCTGCCAGGGAGAGCTGGAAGGCCTGCCTGTCCTGAAGAGCCACCAATCCCATTCTCATGGCTGAGGTCTCCAATAGTTTTCTGCCAACACAGAGGATCTTGGGTGGGTCTGACACAGGAAGTGAAAAGAAATCACAGGACAGCTGAAGCTTAGGCCCAGCCAGTAGCAGGCCTTTCCGAGCTTCATGCATATTCGAGACACATACTTCCCCACCATGTTACATTGCTGTATGCTGTTGCATGAAGGTATATAAAGACCATGACATTACTTTCTGTTAAATTTCCAGCTGCATCCACTGTTTGCTGCTAATGGCTGAGGCCTATACAACTGCAAGTGCTTGTTCTCTTAGTAAACTGCTGACCATTAGATACCAGTGGGTGTAGATCCCCTGAGGTGCAGTGGTAGCAATAAGCACAACCAGCCTGTACCACCTGCAGCCTCGGTCCCAAGTAAAGCAGGTTTAGAAGGCTGTTGCATGACAACAGCCTCACATGCTACCATATAAGATGCCATGGAAGTTATTTCTTCCACATTGTTACTACACCTTAAAAATAGTCTTCTGTTTTGAGACCCTTCAGTGCTTTCAGATTATCTGTATTTATACAGTAGTTGTGGTCCTATGATTTCTTTGTGTTTAACTGAATGATACACAGATAGCCTGAGTTGTCAGTCAAACTCTCCACCTCTCTCATCCATTGCTTGAGAGGCTCACCTCATTTCTATGTATTTCTTTATATAATATCCCCAAGTGATTTAGCTCCAACACCTCAAATACATTAAAGACATCCATATGTAAAATGTCAGCTTCTATGAGGACTCAGCCAAAGCTTGCACTGCACAGCTCATATGTGTGCTATAATGACCATATTATTTTGATTACAAAAGAAAGCTGTGCTTTCTCAGTCGTGGTATGTCTAGCTATCATTTGCTGCCGCATGCCACGTTGAGGTTGATACTTAGCAACTGGTGGGGGAAAAAATGAATTGCTAACATCTGTTTTATCATTTTTCGATGAATGAAAAGCGGAATAGAGACCTTACTTGTGCCTGGATCATTCAAAGAAATGAAATTTACAGAGACTGATGTAATCATGTGTTGTGTTTCTAGCAAATAGAGCTCTCTGTGCTTACCAAATGATTTTAGAGATGTTGCTAAAAGAAAATCTCATATGCTGCCATATAGACAAATCTGTGATCTCACAGAAGATCACAGCCTTTGGATCATCTGGCTGTTTGTCACTAGTCATTGTATTACAGGTATCGATACATTTATCAGAAAAATGAAGATTACTTCTCTTTCCAATTTCTCATGTGGTAAAGCCATGTGAATAGTGGGCCTGTTAGGTTTACAACTGCAATAACAAATAAAAATTCCATCTTTAACACTTCGGAAACTGTCTATTTTTAGTTTGGTTTCCTATGGAAACAAGGCATCTGTGATCAGGCTGTCTCTGTGCGTGTATTTGTCCTTGTGTACCCCCTAATAATTCTTGAATCTAGTGGCCTTTTCCAACCAACAGTGACAAAATGACAGAAGCTCCAAGATGACTGATCTGTAGTAAATTTCATGAAAATAAGTGGCCAGATAGATGAACAACAACAACAAAAAATAATAATCTATGCTGCCCAGCTGATGGAAGGCTGCAGCATGAACTTTTATTTTAGGAGCTCCAGGAAATCCGTGGAGGTGGGAGCTGTGGTAAATAAATCCCTATAGAGAAAAAATTCAGTTCTAGGTCACATTTTCTTTTCACCTCAAATTCATAAGAAAAAGAAACTAGGTTTAATACATTCTACCGCTTGTGCAGCTGTGTTCTTCATACTTGTATAGGGCCCCTTTCATTGCTTAGTCAAAGGACTAGAGTCAATTCTCCACTCTCCCTGCAACCAGCAGAGAATCTACTCCCAGATGTTTTCAAATCGGAACTGTCATTCGTGTCAGAAGATCAGGATCATGTGATACTGTTCTATGAAATTAAATCTCCCCAAATGGTGTGGACTTCTGCATCAGAAAGCTTCAGGGAATGCCTGGAAGCAAGATGTCTTTTGGAATTAACCAGTGAGCCCTGCAAGGAGAAGAAAATAGTGCTGGACTCAGCTTTTCTTTTTAAGCTGGCAATTAGAACATGTGGACATATTAAGCAATAAATGTTAAAGATGGGCTGGTTTTGGTTATTGGGAGAATCAAGAGAAGAAATGGAAGCAGTAGCAAGGGATGATGCTGAATTAACGTTGGTATGGAAGGGTTGCCAGCTTAAATTATCTTGTTCCTGTGTTGCTGAATCCATCTCTCGCTATGTTTTCAGCCTTCTCAATATTGTCCAGAGCTAGAAAGCAAGCAGGTGAAAGTAGTGTCCTTTGAGGTAAGGAAACTGGAACAGGACGTAGAGTAGTTAACAGTACATATATAAAATTTATAAAAATTGCAAATTAGAGTTCCTGTTCATTTTGTGCAGGAATCACTGGAATCACTGAGGCAGAAGGTAAAGACACTGCTATGGCTCTCTGAGCTGGATCTGAAACTGAATGGCTATACTTTTGCAGCTTTGCACCTAAATTAATAAGCCCTCTCGCCGAGGCAGAGCTGCTTTTGGATCCATTTTGTGTAGTACCATAAAGAGACTTGCTGGCCCAACCTGGTGCTTGCCTGGGACTCTGTTGTACAACGAAACCCAAGATCTAAGCAGAGGAGCTGTGACTGTAGATGGCGTGTTACAAGAGGAGCTAGCAAGGCTAACAAACTGGGGACAACTGCAGCTTCCACTTTCATTGGAGACCAAACGTTTTTCAGACCCTGCTAAGGTCTGCAGAGGAGGCTTAGCTGATTTGTAGCTATTTTCCACTTTCTAGGCTTTTAAGTACTCAGCATCTTGGGAGCCTCTCAGTATGGAAATGTTCTTCCTCACAAGAAAATATCCTGACTGTAGAGATGCTTCCCTACATTTCTGACTGCTGCCTTGCCTCCCTTGTTGTGGTGGTAACAGAACCTTGGATTGATGGAAAAGATGAGGATATTTATCTCCATCATCGAGTGTGGAGGAGGAGTTCCCATGAAGTAAAGATTTTGGGTTTTCCTCAGATTAATATAGTTGCCATTTCTATCATCTAGCAGTCAGCTGTTACTTCATCGTATTCTGGGTAAAATGCCAGTAAAATCATTATTTGCTATTCTATGCTATGCTACGGACATTACGCTTAGGATCTCCTAATTTTTGATCTTTTATATGAAATAATAATTAAAGTCTTTTAAAATAAAAAATAGGCAGATCTTTTGCCTGACACTGAAAGGTAATATCTTTTAGTTGTGTAGCTTTTTTTTCTTTCCAATTTCGACAACAACACTTACTGTAATTCATTTAAAAAAACAACAACAACAACAACAAATTTTAGAAAGCAGTGGATATAATTAATGTATTGATCTAGTTTTCCATTATGTTGTTATCACAGGTGAAAAATGTGTTTTTGATGAAATTGTTGATTAAAACTACCAAAAAAATCCATTATATCTAACTTACTTTCCTTTACCTAATGAAGCAGATGGTTATAAAATGAAAGAATCCCATACTGACCTTTAGCGGAAATATATATAGCATATAACTTGATACCTATGAGATAATTAATATTAATCCAGCCTTTTTTAGTTTCTGGGCTAGAGCTCTGTACCTAATAGCAGCTACATAATGTGTTGTGTGCTTTAACTGAACAGGTGACACTGGTTGAGAGAAGGAAAATGTGGTTTTGCTGGAGCTGTTCTCAATATCTTCTAGATTCGGAACACAGAGGAGGAACAAGCCCATCTTTCTTCCCAACCTTCTCATAGAGTCTGGTAGGTCAAGAATAGTGCCTCTTTTGTGGACAGTATATTTAAAGCAGGATCATCTGCTTGCTGATCAGGATGAGAAACTGCACAAACAGTTAAAACAGGAGATGGGATAGTTACAAGACACTCCCCGTCCTGTGCTAGTCACTTCTGAGCAGGAACCATCAGTACACTTGGTTTGCCCAACCTCAAACATGATAGTACAGCAATGTTATTTTAGCTGCTGGGTTACTGAGGGCTATGTAAGTGTGTGATTATTGCTTGCCTAGCATGGAATTACTTGAAAACCTATCTTTTAATTTTGAAATTCACGTTGACTATAGATCAAATTGACTTCAACTGCAGGCAAGTCCTAAAACAAATGCAGGAAACTCTGCAGTAAGCTTTTAAAGAATATTCTGTACATAAGCACTTTTTCATAACTCTCCAGAGACAGTGATTGGCCTCCTCTAAAATTTCAGTAGATCCTGGGTGTTTCCTGCATTACTCAACAGCAGCTGCCCTTCGTATTGGCACAACAGTACTACTTGTGTTTCTCCTTGTTCATTTTTTTTTAAATTAGCACTTCGATTCCAACCAAAATTTTATTTATGTATATATACATATATATACATATACATATACATGTATATGTATATATATGTATATATTAGTCTTAGCACACGAATCCAAAGGAAAATTCCATTTTATTTGGTTTGGGTCAAATGCAGATCTTTACAGTAGAGCTCAGGACACTCTGTCCATGCAGTCCATTTCTTTAAGCATGTTGAAACTCCTATGAAAGTGAAATTTCAGTGTGGCACCATATAAAGAGTCCTTTCAGCATATGCCAGAGGTCAGCCTGTCAAGAGCCTGACTTTTAGTGCTCGCACTAAAATCCTAATAAAACACTAAAATCCACACTATTTTTATGTGGTTCAGGGCAGCAGAGGGTGCTCCTTACACTCTTAAACATTTCAGACAACTGAGAGAACAAATTTTATTAGGCCCTAAATAAAGGGGATCCAGTGAAGAGATACTACAGCTTTTTGTGTGCACAGAATTAGTTTTTATTACGGTACAGAACGAGAGAAGTTCTAAATGATAGGGAAATTACACATAATTTCCTGTCCTGACTTTCCACACCCAAGGAGGTGTTCCCTGTCAGTCAGTTGTTATGAAACAGCAAGGAATATTTTTTTTTTATTCCATGAATTCCTCTTCAATCCTGCTCTTGCTCAGTGTGTTCAGAATGTTTTCTTTTTTTTTAAGCAGAAAACTTGTTCACATTTCCGCAGTTTAGCATTGCTTTTGCACCTTGTTTATAAATCAGCTGCAAGCCAGTTTGTCTCTGATCTAGTAGGACTTTCACAGACGTATTGTATGCACTGGGCCATGAAGCTTGCATCTTTCTTTTTTTGATGCCTCACATTTTCTTTATTCACATTTTCACAGATTCTTAGCAAATAAGGCTTGAAAAAATATATGCAAATTTGTGTAATCCATCCTTTGAGCATGGACAGATATGTTTACTTGTTTTAACAAAAATCAAACCTGGGGTTTTTTGTCTCCAGTGATGAATATTCCATGGTCTTCCCCTTTTCTTTGTTATTTTCCTCCGGACTGTTCAGTTACATTTGTTATTTGAAGCTCTTTCTCTGAAGTTTCTTTCAAATTGTACATCCCACAGATGCTCCTTTTTAAGCATCCTTTGATAATACCAAAATTATAAGTGAATACCAGAGTTTTCAAGTCTTCTGCATGTTCTCTTTCCCCTTTTTCTTCTTGGTTTCCAGTGAGCTAGCTGATCTCTTGGGGTCTGCTCTAGCTGTGTTCTCTGCAGATGCCAGGTAAGCAGCCAAGCTAGTGTAGTCAATCCACGTGCAGCGTGGTTTTCTGTAAACACAATAGGATTCAGAGAGCAAAATCTATTTGAAAGAAAAAATTAAGCGATCAAGGTTGATAAAAACCTTCTATTTGTGAGATCTTGTGCAGTTTCCCATGATTATTAGAGGGAAGTAAGCTGAATAATGGAGTTTTTAAGGAATCCATCTTTTTTGCATAGCTGAATTATTGATTTTCTAGATGCAGCCTGTGAGACTGGCATACTCAGTGCTGTCTCTGTGTTCACACCTCTTAAAGCTCATGAACAGCTTAGAGGGCATTTGTATTGCTCAACTTCAATCAAAGGTGCCCTCTGAGAGCAAGCTCACAAGGATGTGTGGAAAAATGCTTCCTCAGCATTGGACATTTCTAACTATTTACTAAAGCAGTTCAGTTACTACATATCTCTGCAGCAAAATACTCCCCAGATGTCACAGTAAAGGGGTGAAGATGCAGACAAACCTTTACCTTCCCTTGTTCAAAGCACATCCAGCTTTTGGGGTGAACCCAGAGCTGCCTATTTACTCCATTTCCACTGTGCTTCTTTGTTTTCCCGTGGCATCACTCCCCTCTGTGCTGTGAGCACCACAAGGCTGACCCCTGACACTTCTGTATGTACAGTATGCTGCATAATAACACAAGAAGGCTCCACATTTCTGAAACTAAATGTGTTCTGTATTAGGAGCACTGGTTAGCACTAAGCTGTGACTGCAGCCGGTACTCCAGCCATTCTCATTCAGGCTGAATCCTTGGGTGCCTTCACTTGCGCAACCCCTGCTCCTCCCTTCAAATTCTAGACAGGCTGTTATCAGCAGTTGTCTGCCTGCTACACAGACCAAATGGAGAGGCTCCCCTTTCTCAGGATCACCACCTACAGCAAATTTCTCAGCTTCACATTTCTTCCCTCTTTCTTACTTGACTGTACTTCAGTGAATTACCCTAAACTCCTTCCTGGGGTCTATGACTTCCCCCATAAAGTCCTGTTAAACTCTCCCTTTTCTCCCACTCCCTTCACTGTCTTATGGACGCTCCCACCATTGACTCTTCCCCAGTCCCAGCCTCTTGCTCGTTATCATCTGCTGGTTGAATATTTTGCCTGGCTTTCATCCTGCAGTGGTCTGATCACCTCAGGATCAGGACCATTGCCCTTCTTTCTGGTTTTCCAGGCTTATTTATATATACAGACATATATGTATATACATATATATTGTCAAGATTAGGTCATTATGCAAACTGTGCATGTTGAAGCTGTAAATAAAATATTTGGAGAATATTTTTTATATTTCTGTCTCTTTACAGTCAGCAGCATAGCCATCTCTTTTAAAGGTGCTTGCAACTCTTTCTGGCTAATATAAATAATGTAAATAATTCATGTATTTAGTAATGATAAATATTCATATTTCATTGGAACCAGACAGTGGTTGTCTAGATTAAATTGAACTGCTTTGGATTCAACAGCTGGCAATCTCCCCATGCCAAAGAAGGGATTTTAGTCATACTTTATTAAAAGTGCATAACTACCAGAAATGGGAGGTGGCGAGGAAAGGAAATGGACTCTCTTACCCAAACATATAACACATCTGTCTATTGACTGTACTTTCTTCAGACTTTGCCACAAGCGAATATACTTATTTCTGGAACAGACTAAATGGGTGCTGAAAGGAAGAATAGTTTGCATGCTTTATGAGAATGGGTAAATATGTCAGAGTCTCTTATTGTTTTTGGAGTTCAATTCCTGGTGAGCTGTATTCCTCTAGCCTGAGGAAGCTTGGTGATTTGGGGGGCTATTTGTTAAACAACAACAACAACAACTAGTAAAAAAAAAAAAAAGAAATAGAAGTCTCCTCCCCAAATTAAAGAAAATCTTTTTCTTAATGTTATTAAACTCTAAACTGCATTTTCATTTGTCCAAAATCTTCATCATTAATAAGAAACACGAATTTCATAAGCATGAAGCAGGAGAGAGTTTTAATCGTGGGAGATGCTCACGGATTCTGCTTTGACCAATTGTAGAAATGGTAGTTTCCTTTCTAACTGTCCCAATCAATTGTGCGATAAGGGGCCAGGGTGAGAGGAGAAGTGTTTGTGCTTTCTTTCTGTGCTTCCTTGGTATTCATTTACTTTCCTAAATTCATAAAATAGGCTACTGGGCAGGAGGGCTGGGAGCTGACGTACATTTTCTTGCTCAGAAAATGGGAGTGCGCATGGCTGTGCACTCTTTATAAGCCAGCAAAATTTAGGAGGCAAAGCAATTCTTGCTTCCTGACCAGATGAAGTAGAGTCACCAACTTTTAACAAATCTCAGGCTGTCTTTTCCATGGAACAGCATAGAGATGTTTCCTGAAACAGGCACTCAAATGCTGCAGATATCTTCCTGAGGAAATAAATGTGTTTTTCAGCCAGTCTGAGCTAAACCATATTGAAATCCAGCTGAAAAAGCAGTTGTATTTTAACAGTCATTATCTAGTGGAGGTTAATAATGGGCTTATTCCCAGGAGTTCCTTAGCTACATAACACAAATCAAATCTATATGTACTGCATTAGGGTTCTCTGGCAAAGGATACAATATGTGTCATTCTGTTCAGATCAGCCAATTCTGGACCAGACCCATAAAGTATGATTGTAATTTCAAATGCAGGTAATTTAGGGAGTCAAACTATTATTTTTTTTGAATTTTCCCTCCTTTTTGAAAGAGCTGGAGATGAGGATAATGAGATGCTCAGGGGATATGTGGGGAGAGCTTCGAGTCAACGGTTTTCACAAGAGGCTTACCCAGTTTGCTGGTAGCAGCCTCGGAAGTCACAGAGACGTTAATAAATCTTTTGTGTCATTAATTTGGCTTGCTTCTGTGTTCTTTCCAGTGCTCAGCAGTATTCAGGGCAACTAGGATGTGTCAGTATTGGGAGGCAAAGACTGCAACGGCCAGTGGAAACATTCTTCTTCTTATGCATGCTCACCATCAAGCAGTTGCAGGTGGGCCGTCTGGAATCACAGCCATGACTCTGCCTGGTGTTATTTCCTCATTTGTTGTTTTCTCCATCTGCTCATTTATTTTCCTGGTTATGGTCTTCTTCTCTTTGTCTCCATTTCCCCCCTCTCATTCGTTTAAGTAGAAATATCCTTCCCTCTGGCAACTGTGTAATGTGCTTTCCCTTTTATGTATATATTTGGCTTGCAAATAGGTAGCTTAAAAAGCAGAGACAAGACAGAGAAACCATCAACAAATTCCAGCAGATTCTTCACATATTTAGACTATCTTCCTGCAGATTTTGCTTATATTTTCTGGATTTTTTATTTTTATTTTTTTTGGCCATGGCATATCTCAGTCTAAACACACAGCAATGAAGCTTTATTCAGGACAGGTTATGTGGGAGATGAGACTGAAGCACAGAACATGATGCACAGTAACTTCAGGCTCAGTTACCACCTTGCTTGAGCACAGCAGGGATGGGGAATGACTGGGTGTGCTGAGCAAATGAAGGTGCTTTGCAAAACATATGGCTGCTGCCTTGTTGCTGAGAAAGTGTGGTTGCGTTAGTTTGTGCTCAGTGCCAGCTGTGGGGTGCTTCTCCTCTATTTGTGCTTTGCCAAGGAGAATTGCAAAGAAACTGAAATCTAAGCAACCATTCTTTCCTGGATTGTGAATATACTGGGTTTCACCTCTTAAATAGTGTAAACGGGGAGCAAATCAGTGAATTACAGAGGAGCACGGGGAAGGGAACAGCCTGTTCTCTGTCAGATGGTGGTGGGGGCTACTGTACTCTCAGTCCGCTGGTAAATCTGCCCTTCATGGGAGTATACGAGTGTGATATTGTAATCTGTTATTGTTATATTCAGCTGCCCATTTTGCCAGGAAGTGAATTTTGAACTGCAGCACTGGGGGGCTGCTGGAGTCTGGTGGATAAGGCGCAAACCTGGTTTGCTGATGCTGTGTGCTGAACTGTTTTCTGCCCTAAAATGTATGGGTTTTGGCAATGATTTCAAGATTTCACTGAGAAAAGGATTCTCAGCTTTTCCACAGATCCAGTGTCTGACCTCTGGCCAATTCAGTCACCTTTATATGCCTCTTTCTCATCCATCCCATCTGTTTGGACTTGAAACTCTTCAGAGCAGCCATTGTCTCTTTAAGTGTATTTATTTTGTACAGTACCTAGCACCGTGGGGCTCCTGCCTCAGTTGGAACCACTGGGTGTGACTGTAATGTAAATACTGAGTAATAATAATAGCATATGTGGGGGTGTAGAAACAGGGAGAGAGAGAAAAATATTTTCCCCATTCTTGTCTGCTTTTTGTTGTTGTTCTATTTCCTATTCACAGAAAGCATACAATACTGATTAATGAAAAATTTCTGGCTCCAGTTCAGTATCTGGCTTCAGTACATTTGCTATTTGATATCTGAGATATGTACAACATGTTCACAGTGAATTCTCCAACTGAAAACAGTAGAGTTCAAACCAAGTCAATTAATTCACAGAGTGAATGGATTCAAGCCCAGATTCTCGTGCCTTGTGGAGGCCTCTTTGAGTCTCCTGCCAAAAGATATCTGTTTATAAATGCAGTAAACGTAACTATTTGATACTTATAGCTCTTACAGCCTTATGTGATTTTTTCCTTGTTATGGCTGATCTCTGATAATTGAGTTACATTTTGCAGACATTTCAGGCATTCTCTGTCTCTCTGCGCTTTCTTCCCCCCCTGGCGCTACAGCTCAGCCAGTGCTTTGGATGGTTTCACATTTCCTTTCTCTTTGTTGCCTTGGATATTCTGCTGAAGTAAGGCATAACAAAACTGTATCCAAAATCCATACATACCTCTAGCCAGGCTCCTTTTTGAACCTGCTTTGTGGCTCTTGCTTGTGAGAAACCTTATCATATCTGCGGAAGGAGAAGAGAGATAAAGCCTTACAATGAAAATGACTATTGTGTTCTGCATTGATGATCCAAGAACATTAATAATAGATCTTTGTTGAGTAGCATCTCTCATCCCTAACATTCACGCATTTAATCAAGTGATGTATATAGTACAGTAGGCAGTTTTGATAAACAGTCCTCACTTACGTGGAGTATAACAGGTAACCATTATAAGACCAAATAGAAAAAAAAAACAATATATGGGGAACATTTTTATCCATGTGAAAAATTAAGTTAGAATGATGTGGAGTAGAAATTTATGCAGGGTATATGGGCTAGCATTTCTTTAACAGGCAACATTCAGGATTTCTTTCTTTTATAGTCTTTATACCTTACTTTTGTATAGTTTTTCAGCTCCTTGTAGTGCCCTCTCCTGTCTTTCTCCCTTCAAGCGAGGATGTCCCAGGGCTCTTCTAATTGTGTTCTGCTCTTTTACCATCATACACTTTGCCCATTTTTTAATCCAACTACTCATCATATCCACCTGTTCTCTTTACACACACTGACGTCCTACATCTGAGCTGTTTCCATCCATCCATCTCAGTGCATTGGTATGTCTTCCTGGCTATTTTGCCACAGCTGAAATACTTCATAGGCATAAGTTAAATCCTGACATATCCTTAATAGTTCCTTCATCCCCTTTGCTCTCTGTGACCCTTGTCTGTACCACTCTTCCCTTGCTACTCAGGTCTGCAGCCTGGGATGATCAGGTTTGATTCATTCCAGTCTTTGGCCCAGAAAAGAAGGAATTCCTTTCCATCTCACGGCCTTCTTATCCACCTGGTCCAAAGAAATGACACAAGTAAAGTTTATTTTCCTTGTCCATTCCTCTGACAAATTCTTGCAATTACTCATCCCATTTTACCTCATGAAGCCCACTATTTTCTTAGTCTTTTAGATCCTTCCTTACTTTAACCCTTACTATATTCTTGTGTCTTTTGCTGCAATACCCATTTAGCCCTGTTCCGCCATGGCACCTGGACAAGTTTCTCACAGACTGGTGTCTTGTACCAACAATACTATTTTTTATATCATGTTTTTCATCATGCATAGTGCACCCAGTGCCACCATCTCATTTTGGTTCTCAAGTTTCACCCCTATGACAAGAACTAAATAAAATCAGTCAGTGAAAGAGACCTGAAGAGGCGGGATAATATCCATATTATCTAATAATATCCATAGTTTAAAAGGACTTTAAAAATTCACACTCCTTTATTATCACTCTCTCCTCAAGTTCTTTTACCATTTCTGTTCTGGTTGGAAACTGTAGGCAGGATTTTTTCGTTTCTGGGTATTTCTGCAGCACATAGCACAACGGAGTGCCATTCTACTCCGTCACAGCGAATACTGCTGAGGAGCAGCTGTAAAAGATGAGCATTCCCTAGCACTATGTTGAAGCATTAGAATATTTTATTTGGCCGCCTGAAGAGTTGCAACACGTATGGTAACATGACGCTGGTACAATATCAAATGAATATGCATTGTCCTCAATACTTTTAGACTATAAATTAGAAGACATTTTGTAGCTGCCAGAAGTTCTGGAATGGCCTCACCAAAAGGATAGTGTTTCAGGAACAACTTCATGAATTAGTGGAAGAGATCATAAAACAGGATAATGGCGATCTTGAAACTGCTGTTTCTGACCATGAGGCTTTGGGTGTCTGATTTGTTGATTCATTATCTGCAAAAGGGTGGTAAAAAGAGATTTGATCAGTGAACATGCGTTGTGTTGCATTTGCTTAGCGTTTAACTAATTCCATGCTTTAGGGCTTCTGCTTTTCTTTAAAGCACAAGAAGCTGGCTAGATACAACATTTGGTACCTTGTAGCCTAGGTGCAGCATCTAGTAGTGTGGCATTGAAAGATGTTTTCCTGTTTGCAAAGGTACTTATTTGCTCAAGTTCACTGCTGGGTTTAGCTGCTCAGCTCATGGGATCTGGAGCCAGTCCTGCTCCGTCCTGCTCCCATTCGACAGCAGATAGCTTTCCATTCTTCTGCAGCAAACACCCAAAGGCTCGCTCACGCTCTTTGGGAGGCATTTTGTGCCGCATGAAATGGGGGACCTGTGGCCTGGACTGGCTTCAGCGTCTGTGCTGTGGCTACCTGCAGCCGGAGGGGCGCCGGAGCACCCCGTTCCCAGCAGCTCCCATCGCCCTTCGCCAGCCGCCTCCTGCCCGCGTTCGAAGGCAGTCGCGCTGCGCTTGGCAGATGCTGCTCAGCTAATGGGATCCCTGCAAAGGGTGCCATAACCTTCGGCAGGCAGTAGCACGGCTGTCAGCGCTAGCACGCTGAGCTGTTATTTGTGGTATATTTCGATAAGGAAAGATAGCTGAGGAAATAAGTGTCAAAACTTAAATCATTTCACATTGTAAACTGTTGAACTGCTTTAATCCTACAATAGTTCTGCTTTTTTTTCAGTTTATTTAAGTTGAGTCACAGCTAGAAAATCAGCTCCTCGGTATTTTTGCAACCACAAGTAAACCCTGCCAGCAGTAAGAAAAGGGTGAAAAGGTGAAGGGTTGAAACAGTAAAGCCTAGAAAATAATGAAATGTCAGCAACACTGTGCTGGTAGCAGATCTCCAGCAAACCCACAAAGAATAGAAATGATCGTGTTAAACAGCCAGCAATAGCAGATCAAAGAACGCTGGATCTGGGAGAGTACTCTTGTCTCAGGCAATCTCCAGGAAGGTGTGGGAAGGCTTTCCTTAGAAATCCAGAGAAGTTGAGAGCAAGTCTAGCTTCCATTTCACTCCTTAGAGCATTTATTAAGGGTATCATCCTGAAGCTGCCTCTCATTTTCTTGAGGAATTCTCCTGGAACAGATAAAACCTTATGCGTACTAATTTAAAAAAAAAGATGTTCAACAGATTCTTCACTGCACTTATCTTGTGTATATATAGGTAGAATTTCATTCCAGCACTGCTCGTGTGTAGAAGAAAGTGCTTACATAGCAAGCTATAATTTCCCTCCTCCTGCTTCGGAAAGTATCAGTATCACATGATCGAGGCTTCCCATCACATACCACGAACGTTGTCTAATTGAAAACATGTGAAACCAAATATCTGGTCATCAACCCTTAACTGAAATGGATTTTCAGAAAACATTTCAACGATTTCAAACAAACAAAGTGTGTTGATAGACAAGTTCTGAGCAGGAGGGGAAAAGTCTAAATTCATCCATTTTAAGCTGTGAATTAATCGTAGCTTCAGAAACAGCTTTTGTCATGCCACAGGTTTGATGTCTCCCTCCCCAGATCTTACTCATACCTTCCCTTCCTTTCATCCCGATGATTAGAGCTTCCCTTGGGATGTCTGCTCCAAAACATGCATATCCAAGCAAACACGTTTCTCGCAGTTCCTCTCTCTCCCTTTCAGCCTAGAGCTCCAACATGCTGTTGGTTTAAAACATCTCCATAAAACTCCATCTGGCTGTCCCTTGGATATTTCATCCTCTTCCATGCCTTGCTTATCTCTTTCCAGCCCTTTACTCAATGTTTCCTTTGTCCATTGTGCTATTTCCTGTTTCTCCTAGCTACATATGAGTTGCTTCTGTCATGTTTATAAGCAGGTAATTTAAATTTTGCTCATCTTTGCTCTACTCTCTTCAGTGTTTTTAGGTACATGGTTCATAAAAGTAAGCAGTAACATAAAAAAGTGAAATGAAACCTTCAAATAAACCAAAGAGTGAGGCTGAGACCTATTTGCAGATGTTCAATAAAGTCAAAAGGAAGCTGATTTGAGGGGATAAATTATTCATAGCTAATTATTTGTGCTTCTTTAATGCTAAATATCCTACATTTCAGCCTCCTGCAGGCAACTCAAGCAGTGATTCCTGAGTTCTTTAACAGCAACAACCACACAGTTTTTGAAGTGCTTTTGGTCCCTCCGGGTTGACAGGTGCTACATAAAAAGAAGACAGGATATTGTTATTAAGGCTCTTGAGAGTTTGAAGCATAAAGTCCTGTAGAGTGAGCTGAGATTGTATCTTCAAAACACACAGATTGCAGCTTCTACGTACTCATAGGCTCCGGGCTGTTCTTTTGGCACAGGCTTGAGCAAGGAGCGGTGTGTCGGTTGCTCTGCCCCAGGGATTTGTGACTCCAGCTCGGGGCTGCATTGTGGTTCATCATCTGCCTCTGTGGTTCTGCGAGGAGAGAAGATGGGAATGTAGCACTTGCCTGCACTGTACCACGAGTTCACAGTCCTCCTATGCACATACTGACCTTGCTGTATGCCCGGACAGCTGTGGATGGACTCAAGGTCCTGGCCTTTCGCCACGCTTTCTATCTGCCCCTGAGCTGGTAGCAACTGGGCACAAAGCTCCACTTGCTCATGTAAAGCAAGTTGTAGCTTGCGCGGTTACAACTGCAAGGCTTTGCTCCATGTACATATCTCACGTCTCACATTGACCATCCATGGGCCTTTTGGCTATGAATACTCTGCGCTCTTGCCTGCTTTATTCAAGGAAGATGCTACCTGCTTGTGAGCATCCTTGTTCAGTTTATTCCAAGTCAGGAATATAGTTATCTGTCACTGAACTAAGTATGCGGTATGTTTTATCAACCCATTATACTTGTAGATCCAATGTTAAGGTTACAGTAGAAAAAGACTTGATTTACATTCCTTTCTTTTTCTTTTTCTTTTTCTTTTTCTTTTTCTTTTTCTTTTTCTTTTTCTTTTTCTTTTTCTTTTTCTTTTTCTGTTTTTTTTTTCTTTTTTTCTTTTTCTTTTTCTTTTTCTTTTTCTTTTTCTTTTTCTTTTTCTTTTTCTTTCTTTTTTTTTCTTTTTCTTTTTCTTTTTCTTTTCCTTTTCCTTTTCCTTTTCCTTTTTCTTTCTTTTCCTTTTCCTTTTCCTTTTCCTTTTCCTTTTCCTTTTCCTTTTCCTTTTCCTTTTCCTTTTCCTTTTCCTTTTCCTTTTCCTTTTCCTTTTCCTTTTCCTTTTCCTTTTCCTTTTCCTTTTTCTTTCTTTTTTTCCCTTTTCTTTTTCTTCTCTCCTTCCCTTTCCCTTTCCCTTTCCCTTTCCCTTTCCCTTTCCGCTTTTTTCAGACATATCAGCTACCCGAGACTGATGTGCCTCGGTGTAAGATTAGCATGAAGGAAGCTACAAAACAGGCAGCTACAATGCGAGGACTATTTATATGCATCATTTTATTTGCATTGTAAAAGGCTTTTCCAACGCACAATGAGTTCCAAGTTCTCTGTGATAAGTTTCAGACTGATTACTGGAGTGCACAATATATTTTGTATGTGTATTTATATGTACATATATACATATAGACAATGTTAGAAGGATATTAGCTCAGCATCTTCAGAGTCATATCAGGCTATGAATGGAAGTCCCTGTGTTTATACAGACACCAAATAGTATGTTAAAGGGCTTGTTTTTTGAAAATAAAAGCTTAATTTCATTATCATAATGATGATAACATACAGCTCTGAATGGTATTAGTTCCTGTTTACATTACTCATGGTGTTGGTCTAAGCTGCATTTGCCATCTAGACATAATTACTATTTTATTATTATTTTTTTCACAGTTAAGTGGAGCATTTTAGCACAGCTGAATTGCTGCAAGCCTTGGTGGAACAAATCTATTAGTGGTATGGCTTGAAACAATACACAAAAGAGCCCTGTGTGTGGTCTGCTCTACATGCTTTTCACTTCCTTATGTTAAACAATAAATCTCTGAGTCAGCTAGAACTCAGAGACTAACATCCAACGAGAGCCGCATTTTATCTTTTATTCATTGGCAGGAACATAGCTGTAGGAGGTATTCAAATCACACTTTTATTTAAACAAACACAGCTGGATCACAGCCTCTTAATATAGCAATTCTCTAATGAAAAATAACAACATAGTATTTATCTCTTTTCTTTTGTGCAGCTCTCAATTTGCTAAAATTAGGCAGACTTCAATCCCATACAAAATTGGCATGTTTTCATGACCAGAGCTCATAGCAACTAACTGCAAAATTATAATGGGAATGTAATTATAGTAGGGCATGTGAAATACACATCCTTTTGCTGCTGTAAGCTATATGGGGTTATACAATTATGCTGTAATAACATCATTTATCTTAAAGAAGTCAGACAGCTGATTTCATTTATTTAACTTGAGTTCTCCAGTTATGTGCTGTGTCAGGTTAACCTTAATGTATTGCACAAAGTAATAGGGTGCTAGAAGTCAGGGCTTCCCCAAGATGCACTGCTCTCTTGTTTGCACAAGTTTATTTTCCTCTTTATCCCCACGAGTATTTGGAGGCAACCAAGTTGAGTTTCTAGCTCTTTGGGAGCCTTGTAAAACACGCTTCTCTTTCTTTGTGGCTGCACTGTTCCTTTATTTCTGTGGTTGACATTTGGGTCCAACAATTTGTAATTAATTGCAGAAGGTTGTAACCAAGAGAAGTAGCTGAGTCACTTGGCCACATGCTGAATGAGAGTTTGAAAATAATCACCTTGCCATTTATGTGGTTTAATAATTAGTATTGGCCAAATTCTGCACTCATCCATGGCAAAGCAATTGCACCAAAACCGGCAGGACTTGTATAAGTCGGTGCCGCCTTTGATCTCCTCAGGATTAAGCAGAATACCCGGAATAGTGTATTTCTACAAGTGATGCAGTATTTAGAGATTATTTTATGCTTCCAGTCAGGTATAACAGACTGCATGTGGTGGTTCGGGGAGGGTTGCTTAGCAGGAGTGGGTCAATCATGTCACGGAGGGCAATGTGGTGCTGGGTTCCCTCTTGGTGACCTGGGGAGTCGTGTGGCTCTCAGCAGGGAAGGGACGTATGGGGCAGGGAGCAGAGTTACAGGTAAGGCCTATTGTGAATAAAAGTAAATGTAAAAAACCCAGCTTAGGGATGCAGACCGATCTGGCCTGGGAAGCTTTTTGAGGTTGAATTGTCTGGGAGACTCTAGGACTGTGGGTGTAGGACTTCTAAAATTAAACAGGGGCTTGTTCTGCAGAGAGGTGCTTGTCGCCAGCACTTTATGCCATCAGGCTTCCAGACATTTGGATGCTTGTTCCAAAGCTAGAAGCAGATCTACAGCCTATACAGCACCAGTCCAGCTGCTTCTTCAGCTCATCATCTTCCTGTCTCAGCTGATTCATTTCTCAGTATCTGGCCCGCTGGCAGCTCCATTCATATCTCTGGAACTATTTAACCAAGCAGTGGGCACTGGGACATGTATTTCTTTCAAGTCCAGTTCTATATTTGGGGATCACAATGCCATCCTAATGCTATGTTTCTTTCCCTTTACCTTGTTCCTCAGCAAGTGTTTTTAATAGATGGACACACAGTGAAACATTTTAATTTCAGCCTGAGCTCTTGATGTTTTAGGGGTGTTAAATATGTCTATTGTGGACCAACAAAACACTTTTATTGATGAAGGCAGCAGGTTTGGCTTTCCTCAGCAGCCATCAGATCGCTATACACATGTAGCTCCTGATGCAGACAGGGCTAAACAAACTCTCTGTTCGTTTCAGAAAGCTGGTGTTTAGCACACTTGCTGTAATGGATTTTGAAAAGAGTTCAGCCTGTTTAAAACAACAGCCATATGGTTTTCAATACTGGAGGGCTGGCCAGAATGTAAATGGATATGACACACATTGTCAATAAAAAGTCATTTTACCGCTACACGCACATCTGTAAGTTTAAGGAGAGGTTTGGGTCCAAGTCCCCACTGACCAAATGTATGGGGTGGGGAGATCTGGTGTGGGGTTGAATTTTAATATTGCTTGTTTGAATTGCAAGCAGCATTTCACAGTAAAAATATTAAAATCACGTTTCTTAATACTGAATGTTTTTCTCAACAAGATCATTTGTATTTATACCTAACTTCTTGTGTTGGCTACTCTTATTTTTTTTGAGGTCTCCTTCTTGTTCTGCCACTGTAGATATATCTGTGACATAATATCTGAATTATGCCATTCTCCAGAAGTTATTGTAAGTCCTAATAGTGTAACTGTAGACTGGATGGACAAAAAAAAAAAAAATCACTCCCTCACTGGTGTCTAATTGCCAAACTGCAGCTCCAGAAAATAGAAATTTACTAATAGGGACCTTTGCTTTTTACTTTTTGCCATGAAATGCACAGTGTAGTCAAAGTGCAGTCCTTTCTACAGTCCAACTTTCTTTAAATAAGTGTAGCTTTGTTAATATGCATCTTTAAATAAGTGTACCTTTGTCAATATACACTTTTCTTCTCTGTTTTGCAAATAGATTGCTGGAGCTGAGGTTATGCACCATAGAAACATTTCTATGTAAATGCTTATTTAAGAGAAGTGTGGTTCCAGAGGTACAGTTGTACCCACGACCACACCTTTGAATCTCAGAAGCTAAAGAAAAATACAGGGAAGAGTTAACCACAGTCTTGAAACCTCTTCTCAGGCAACATGGAATTTGATTGCACAACAAATTCAATATGAGGCCCCAAGATTATATCAAATAGAAAGTTTAGAGAGACCCTGTAAGGATGAGGAGACCTCAGAAAATTTCACCAATACAAGTGCAGACTCTCAGTGAGCTACCATCTCACATTACGAAAGAAACCATGGAAAAAGACCAAATATTTTGCCTTTATCTCAGAGAACAGTTCTTGAAGGTAGAGAGGGCTTTCCTCTTCTGTCAATGTGTGATTCTACATTCCAAGCAAAATGGGCCTGTATTCTTTTTAGTGTTCAATTTTCTTTTTTTTTTGTTGCTGTTACCCATCTCTACACTTATTTCTCTCACCCGATGTCTATCTATCATTTATTAGTATCTTTCCAGTGTCACCTGTCACTGATAGTTACCTATCCCAGTTACCTATCCCTGTTACAAATCCTGGAAAATTCTGTAGGAGCCACTTGAGTGGAGTGAAACTTGGAGAAAAAAAGAGTTTATGAGCACAGCCTACGTTCCTGGAGATATTTGGGAAGGTGTGGAATAGACGCAGTAGTTGGTGAGCAAATACTCACAGAAATGCATTTGACAAACAACGCTACTCTTCCAGGGACTGTCCACCCCCAACTCAAAGTGAAAAACAAATAAATTAACCTTGGCGTTGTCCTTGAGGAACGAAGCTCAGTCAAAATGATTTCTTTCTATGGATGCCTTTCAGATCATCATAATGACAAGTAACTTGTCTGGGCACAGTGACAATTTGTGGATTTCGTCTATGGATGTGAAGTTTCACTAAACACAGCACTCATGAGTGCAGATAAATTCCTTTTGGATCTAATTTCACTGTGGTCCACTCCAGTATTAGAGATATGGGTCAGACGTTTAGATGGGATGAAGCACTCAGCTCTTCCAGATGTTTGCTCAAAACTGTTTAATTAAACTAAAGTGAGGTATAGCAGTCTCGGGAGAACCAGCTCTCTCAGAAGTTGTTTGATGCTTTGTGTTTCTGATTTTACAAAAAATAAATATTTCTAAACACTGTTCAGCTTTTCTTCTTCTATCCGTGATTAGAACCAGGAGGTGTGGCATCAGGCTGGAGAGGTAAATGAAATCAAGAGAGGGAAATCAAGCCAATTCTTGATACCTCACAAGAGCTGTGACCTGATTCAGGTTCTTGGAGTCAGTGAATGGTTCTCCCATTCCCAATTTGTAGATCTTAAGAAAAAATGCAGCACTGCCAATTCACAGGTTTGGTAACATAGAACGAACTAACATTCACTGAAAGAATGCCCATTCCCCAAAATAAAGTGCGGTTATAGTTATAAAGTCAGCATGGCTGAGCGTAGTGGGAGTATGTTACTGGATGATGTGCACAGAGTTTGCACTAAGTGCAGCCTGGAAAAAGCACAATTTTGGCCACCTGGAAGCCTGTCCAAATGTGCATCTCATGCATTCTTTCTTGCAGGGAGCTCTGTCCTCTCCATTCAGCTTCATGATGAAATTTGGAAAGGGTGTCTTGCATGTTTTTCTTAATGATATAGTGCAGAAAAACCTTTTGTTTGCTCTTATGGATGAACATAGAGTTCATCTGCCAGTACATCATCAGCAAATGCAGCCTCGCTCTGTGTTCCAGCTTGTCCAAATTCCATGTGGCTGGGTTAACCCAGCACCAAGCGCAAGTTCATATATTTAGTCACTGGCAGGGCTTTCCCATTCAGGCTTGGCATGATGTTAACCACAAGTCTTTGACCACCTTGGAAAGTGGACAGATTGAGCTCGTGCCTGTGCACAGTATGTCACATAGACATAACTCCCTGGAACCACTGGAGTACTGGGGCCACTTTCACTTTCATTTACTTATTTGCTCACTTTCTTAATGCATGGTCTTCTGCTGTCCCCCTCCTCCTTCCTTTCAGCAGCGTTAGCACAAGGCTAATTTTGATATAATGCCTGCAGCAACCTGTCAAAAAGATTAAAATCAAATTTTTGATGTATTATATCATCATGAAGAAGACATCAAATACATTTTATCTAGATGCTTTTGCTGAATTGTTCAACTACTACCTGTGTTTTCTCTAAAATTAACTACTGGTTGAATTAACTACTTACCTGAGTACCTACACCAACATGGTACTTTTGTTTAATGTTTACACTTCTATGGAGCAGTGGTACCTAAGACAGAGAATATTATGATGGCAAGCAAGGTTTTGAACGTGGAGTGATAAGCAAGTGGCTTTAAAAGTAGCCACGGAGCTGGTTCAGGGTTCAAGATTAAGTGATCAGCCCTCTCACATGGCTGCAAAATGCCTGAGCTGGTGGTTCCTGAGAAGGTGGAGAAGGGTTTTTGTAGCTTCTGTCCATAATTTCTGCTCCACTTTCTCTGTCAAAAGCAGCACTTAGAGTGCCTTGTCCTGGTCCCATCACTTTTCCCACCCGGCTTTGTCCCTAGCCCCCAGTAAGAAGAACGGAGAAGAAAGGATCTAAGTTCTGGGATGTAATAAGTATGGAGATTAGTTATCCCTGGTTAGTTACAGCCAAAATATTACTTTTTAGGCTTCTATTTATAACCTTATTCATCTTCTCACAAATAGCAAAATTCCATAAATCCCCATGTGAGGTGGAGAGCCTTTTTGTTTAGATAAACTTTCTCCAGTTAATTTCTCCTAGGAGCATATGTAAAACAAGGAGAGCAAACAGCAGCAAAGCAAGACATCAGTCAGCCAGACAAGCAGCACTCACATACTGCTTAGTTCTCTCTAGCACTACCAGCACAGAAAGCTTTCCCTGCAAACACATGTTGAATGCTGCCTTATAGACCCAAACAGACTGGAGCTCCATGGACTTGCCTTTTAGGGAAAGATATAAAGAAAAAGTGGGGAAGGGAGCTGCTTCTTTCCGTCCTTCCTGTTTATCCTAGACCTCATTTAGCAAAATAAGAATCAAACAAAGAGACGTATGGAGACAAAATACATGTGTTAGTTTCCAGAGTGTGCTATTTTTAAATGTTACCTTGGATAAAGGAAGAAGTTTGTTCAGAATACTGCCTTTTCACCCAACCACTTCACTGCCTCATTTACTGACAATAAATAGGATTAAGAATATATATTGTTTTTACTTTCCAGTTAGATGTGCCGAATGACACGTCTATGAAAACGGAGCATAGGGTTCAATTCCAGAAGGCACTTCATTAACAAAAATGACATATAACCCCCCCACATACTTGGCAGCCACCTGAAAAGGGTTAATGAAGGACCTATTTGCCTCCCCCATCTGTGAAAATATGCCAATCAAAAAACAGCTGCTATAAAAGGCTGCAGCCCAGCAGGAATAGGAGTAGTAGGTGGAGAGGTGTTGGAGAAGCAAGCTGTGTGAGGCTAGCCTGCCAAGGAGGGCTGAGGGAGCTGGAAGGGGACTTGGTCCTTTGCTTGTTTGGTGCTAGTGTGGAAGTTGCAGGAGAAGGTGTGGGGGGGGGTCTCTGGTCTACAGCCTGAAATGGATTGAGTTCTCAGCTCTGGGAGCCCCGTGTGTTTGGCCCCACTGCTGGATGTGTGACCCTCCAAGTTTTGGGGAGTGAGTCAGATGTTTGTTGCTGTCACAGGGGCTGGAGAAAGACAAACAGGCTGGAAAGAGCCTTCCCAGATCTCTTCCCACCTCTTAGTGAAACGCAAACAGAATCAAAGTTTCTGAATACCTCCCAAATACCAAATGATGATTCCTTTAAAGAATAAATAAATAATCATGTATCACTTTTTCCTCTTACCACAAAACTCTTACTTGCCTTCTCAATAATCCAGTTCTTACTACTATATATTTTGTACGTTTGTGCTTTTGTTTGCTGTGAATGTGCTGCAGATGGCTTACTTAGAAGAGGTGCTTGCTGGTTTAGGTTACGCTTCTCTTCAACCCCAGCTATGCAAGAGACATAGTATAGAAAAGGAGCTAGAACTTGCTGGGCATTACTGGAGAGGAGAAAGGGGCATGGCATACGTATAGTCTTATACCTCCTGTAAGACACTTTTGCCTGTGAGGTGCCTTGCTCCAGCCTTTACAACCTAAATGGGGACCGTACCCCTGTGGGTGTTGGTAAGCACAAGTATAAACCTGGGATCTCATTAAATTTAAAAAGCAGGTTTAGGGGGAAAAAGGTTATTTAAATTAATACTAGCACAAAAATGTGCATAGGAGCTGGGAATAGAGAGGCTTAAGGGAGCTGAAAAATGCCTTCAGCAAAATAAGATGTGATAGAAACGATGTGTCAGCTATCAAAGACATTGACTAGGAGCTGAAAATGGCAGTAGGAATACATTAATAAAACTTGAAAACAACAGCTTAAGGTGTTTGGTTGCTTGTTTCCTTCATATCTGTTGAAAAGATTGAAAGATTATATGAGAGAATAGCAAATATTCCCTAAACTTGCTTATGCCATTCTCCAACAAATCTGGTGTGGACCACGTCAATGAGCTGTTTCTCAAGTGCTTAATTTTGTACTCGTTAACTTTACTTGTAAAACAGAAAGTACAAGAGAGCACCAGCCAAATGGCAGATCCCTAGATATGTTCATTGGGAAACTTCACTTGTATAATTACAATTAATTTTATTGCATGCCACAGCAGTGAACTGGATATTGTAGCTATCTGCTAACCAGGTTAAAAGCTGGAGCCATGAGCCCAGAAAAAAACAGATAGCTCCCCTGCTTGCATGAGGGATGAAGCCAAAGTGCAATTGTCCAGAGCCTTTTTCTCTTGGGAATTGTGATTGCTATAGCTCAGATGGAACTGCTTAAAATGGTCTAGATCCTGTAATTTCATCTATTCTGTATGATTTTTGTGTCCCTTTGGTATTGGGAGGTGAAGCTGCTGCCTTGTGAGGGCTCCCTGTCTGCAACATAATAATCCCCACGCCTGGCTTGCACGCTGAGCTTGGTGATCTCCAAGGCCTGGGTCTTCAGGATCTTGGGGTGCCTGCAACCCAGCTCTGTTCGTGTGCCTCTGTGGAAGAGAAACTTGCTGGAGCTTGTGATCCAGGAGGAAATGGGCCACCTTGGGCAAAGCAAACATTTATTCTTCAAGAAGAGTGACTCCACACTAGGACTTAAAATTGGGATTCTGATTCTTATCAAAACCATGTTTCTCCTTGGTGTTCACAAAGAGACAGGTTTACAGTTTTGTAATGCAGATGCAGTAGCAAGCCTTGTTTTGGGAATATCTCCTCTGGTACTTAAAGCCTGTGCTGTAGTGCCTTCCCTCTGAACAGGGCTGTGTTACACGTGGAGGCTTTCCTCGGCTCCTCTTCCCAGCCAGCTCAGCACACTCTAGTACCCTTCCATGGGTCTGCAATATTTCACATTACTGAACGTAAAGTATTAATGACACATGTATTCTGTTAAGCTTATGGCCTTTGCTGTATTCTTAGCTTTTTATGGTGATTGCCTGTTGTATTAACAGTGATGGCAGCTGCCAAGCTGCTGTGTCTGAGCTCCTGCTTCCCTTCTCACCCTGCCATTTTGCCAGGTCAGGGACTCCAAACAGCAAGTTTCCTCTACACTGTTTAGTATTCCATATATTCTTTCCTTATTTTTATTCCTAACTCTCTTTAAAAATTTGCTCCAATTTCCCTGCTGCCTCCCTTGCTTCCCCTTCCTGCCAAGAGAGGAGAGGTGAATGGACCGTGCGATGATGAACGGGAATTTTAGAGTGGCCTCAGGCTGCAGGATCCCCATGCCCAGCTGGGATGCAGTCCTTGCATTCAGCCTGGCCCTGAGCTAGCTGTTCAGCTGTCTGGAGAACAGGCAACTTCCCCTGCTGAGTAGATTGGACATAAAATATGCCAGACTGGATTTCAAGAAGCCTCTTTATCAATTTCTGCCGTTCCACAACGTATGGGACGATAGTTCATTTAACCCAGTTAGTATTATTGAACAAAGAAAATCTGTCTGCACTATGCATGGCTTAAAATTCAACTTTGTGTGTCACATTTAGCAAGGGTGGTGGTCCTTTTTAGAGCCTGATGTGCTACTCAGACACTTCAGTTATCTATATACTATTACCAGATCTGAATGAAAGAAATCAGGAGCGTTGCACATCCTATAGCACAAGACCAGAGCTGTTGATACACATACTTGGGTGAGTAGATCGGTCCCAGTGTGCACATGGGGCTGATGGCCTGGATGCCAGGGTGCTGCTTGATACCACTCAGCACTGAGGCTTTACATCTGGGATCCTGCAGGCCTCACAACAGCTTTACAATGCTGCGTGGGGGGTTATTTTCTTGCACTCACAAGGCCTGAAAATTTTAAAAGCAGAAGCTAGGAGTGACTCCAGAAGCAGGGGGTGAATACGCGACAGAAATAGTGCCTGTGACTTAACGAAGGCTGAATTACTCCATCTGGGACCACCGCCATGCTGGCTCCCTACGAACGAGAGTCCCGAGGTTGCAGCTGGCTGCTGCCCGAGCAGTTCTCGAAGCCGTGCTCGGAAGCAGCTTCATTATGCTCTGCTCGTCGTGTCTGCACCTCCATCTCTTCAGCTGCCTGGGAAATATTCTTGGACAAGACGTGCTTGACGGGTGGGGAAAATCAAGCAAAGCAAGATGCTGGCCCCTTCCTAAGACGGAAGTGTTGCCGTGCTGGCTGGGCTCTCCTGTTGCCATGTTAGCCATACAGGAAAATGGCGTGGAAGGGAAAGCTCGAGTGTAGTCGGGAGTTCTCACAGTCCTCCTTTTGTGTTATTTGTGTTTGCGACAGTATCAGCTTTTTCCACATAAATACCCGGAAGGCAAAATTTCATTTTTTTTTCTGCAAAAGCTCCAATAAACAATCGCTTGGTGCCTGCTCTGCAAACTGACCCTCTTCCTGAGATAGAAATGTGAGGGCTTTGCTTGTTGTCAATGAGCCTGTCATGGTTTTCAACATGTTACTTTGCAAGAAATTCATTTCCAGTGATCAGATTATAAACCTGCCATAAGGAAGTGTGTTTTCACACTAGTCTAGTGTACTTCTTGTTTTCAAACTCTCAGGGACGTAGAAATACACCAGATTTTTGGCAGCACATGGTTTAAAAATCAGCACCAACGTATCTATTGAACATCTCAAATGGGTAAAGGAAAGGGCAGGTTTCATCAGGGGTCAGTAAACAACGAACATCTGCCTTGCCAATCTTTTCTTTTGCTACAGTTTTGTGCAGTCCCAAAAATCCTTCAGACATATGTTGAACAGAGTTTCAAAGCACCCAAGCCTCCTGCTTCTGCTGATATTTTGGCCAGTGCTTAACCCTATGTAGTGCAGCCTGGATTTTTCTGACTGCAGCTGAATCAGATCGGATGGATCAGGTAGCGTTTGGGGCTGGGAAATTGAGGCCTCTGATCTGCAGCAAGTTAGATGAGGCATGGGCAGAAGTTCTGTAAGCCACTTGTGCAGTTACCCAGGAAAAATAGATGAGTGAAGTATTAACTGATGTTCTTCACCCCTCTGTCAGATCTTGGCATATGACACTTAGCGTTAATGTGCTTATTAGAGTTTGTCCCTGCCCGGTGCAATCTGCCCCAATTGGCCATAATAAATTGTTCCACAGGGGTCTTCAGCCAAATAAGTGCTTGACCTAATAATGCATCTTAGCTCTGCCTCGAAGCTCAGCAGTGCCGTGCCACATAGGACACACGAGTGCTCTCTGAAGGTCGAGCAGCGCAACTCTGCCAGCAACAAACCACCATCTGGTGACCCCTCGCTTACCGCATCAGCCTTCGCTCCATGGACATTGCCAGCAGATGCATTTAATTCCCAGCCTGGATGTTGCAATGGTGTGCAAGGAGAGAAGTGACCCACGACAAAGTTCTGTTCCAGCCCCTGGGAGGCTTTATCGATAGGCTGACCCCCAGCAGCAAGCAGCAGGTCAGGTCGTGGGCAGTAGCTTACTCGTGCTGCTCTGCTCTGTTGAAGCAGTGACAAACTGGAGCTTGGGAGTAATCTTCAGGGATACTCATATGTGGAATCAGCTGCAACTGCCCAATGTGGTTATGCTTTGCTTTTAGTCTGTGTAACCCAGAAGGCTACCGTCTCTTGGCTTAATTTCGTTGGCGGAAAATGAAAGGAGCCCCAAAGGCAGTATCAGAGCAATTGGGACTTGAGCACGGTCCCAAGAGCACATTTTTGGTAATGTGGAGGTGTATGTATGTCATTCTGTTCAATCCTTGCTTAATTTGTATGAAACATTAAGCATAAGTGGTGCTGATCTTGGACAGAGGTGTCCACTAAGGACTGAGCAGCCATTCATTGTCCTGTTTAACTTCATTAGAGCGTCTCTGTCTTAAAATATTAGCTTGGCCATGGTTTGAAAGATGGCTGTCTGGCCTAAATGAAAGGGAAATAAAACAAAAGAAAAAAAAATCCCTTTCTCCATTTCAAATTAGGATCTCAGTAACTTGTCCAAAGCACTGTAGAAATATACCTACATTGTCTTGGTGGTTTCACACTCACTCCACATGTTTTCAGGCAACTGCACATTGTAGTGGGGCTGCTGGTTTATGCTTTTTAGACATATGTTGTTCCAAATGTTGCTAGAGAAAGCAGTTCTGATACATGTATTTGAAATAGAGAATTAGAAATATTACAGGTACAGTCAAGTAGGATGTCTGGTTAGATATTCTTGGGGAGAAAAAAGCACCAAGTAGATGAATTTTGGATTATTTTTCCCTAGAAAAATATGGTTCTGTCAGAATTGAAAAATTCCTGAAAGCAAGTCAATTTTAGTGAAATTTCACTCATTTGTATGTTCACTTTTGTGAAGGAAAAAGGAAAATTCTAGCAATGTCAGAATGTTCCATTTGGACATTTGCAAATTAAGCACTTTAGTTATACAATGGAATTGAACTAAAAACGCGAGTGCAACAATTTTATCATGGAATATTTTGATCTGTTTTTGACAGTATTTTTCTTGGAAATTTTACCTTTTACTCTGAGTAAATGAAACAAATCCTTCACAAAGCATAATTTCTCTCTTTGTAGCTCTGCAGGTAATAAAGTGTTGGTCAGAGTTTCTTTTTAAGATAGAAAAGATCTTGCAATGATTTCAGACTGGTGAAAAAATACGCTTTATTGTTTAAGAAGTATTTTTTACATAAGCTTCTATCACACACATTCAGCTTTCATAAAGAAACCTTTCAGATGCGTAGTGACTCTTATCTCCACGCCAGTCACAGGGCTAAATGTGTAATAACTGACAGCGTCTAGAGGATTTTTGCCTTGGCTTGCTTGCTAACAGAATTTTCTCACAAACTAGGCAGGAAGAATCACGTACTCTTCGAACAGGGAATCACTGAATTTATTCAGCTAACAAGTCAATAAGAAATGCTAAGACGTTGACCTACTTATAGCCTAAGTTTTGCTAACTTTATGCTGATTAGAAACTGAAGTGGGATCTCTTAGCCCCGTGTTCTGGTCCAAGCTAGTTTTCCTTCAGTTATAGCTGGTTATGTCTGAGGTAAATAGGCAAGAAAAGGTTCAAAATCTTGCATGAAAGTAGGTGTTAGGTGATCAAAATGAGTTCGAGCTCCTTGAATCCTGTTATGGCTGAGTACTCCATGAACATGGATTCAGGACCTGAGTGACTCTTTTCCTGTGATGGTAAAATGTGGATTTTTTTTTTCAAGGACTCCCCTTGTCTTCACAAGATCATGAGAGTCTCTTCCAGATGCCACCACACAGCAGTGGTACATGCAGCCATTGCAGGTCCCGAATTCCCATCCTCTGGTATTTATTAGCCCGTGATGACTGCCTGCAGATTTTGAAGCTTTATATATTTTGATTAATCCTTGTACTCTGGGGCAATGAACAGGGGTGTGAGAGGCCATTTGCGTGAGAATCAGGTAACTTTTCTTCCTTGGTTATTTGCAATGCAGAGGCAAGACCAGAGGTAGGCAAACCATTTTTAGCAAGTCTGTAGTACAGCCTTCACCACAACCAAGATCCAGCTGAACTTTGTGTCAGCAGGAAGCCAGATAGACTTTTTCAGGAATAGCCACCTACTCCTTGGGACATCGTGCAGTACCACCCACAGCTGATGAATTGCGGGACATGAGCGTGGTGTCCTTATGCTGTGATCCTTTTGGATGAAGGTACAATGATGTGATGGTGCTGGGCTGAATGATCCCTTCACAGCTGTCTCACTCCGTACCAAGGTTTTGTTATTTCATTACTGATTGCAAGGAATCGGATTGTATTTACAGGGTCAAAAGTTTAAGTATCCACTGCGTAATTCTTACAGTACTGTGGTGAGGCAGGCTTGCATTAATACCACCTCATCTTGGAAGCCTTCAAAGCCTGTCAGTATGTCTGATAGTGTTTGGCACTCAGATATGACAGTGAATGGTAATTTGCAAGTGCCTCAAATGGACAGAAAATAGTTTTCATTATTTTTACTCGATTTGGAGTAGTGTCAAGCACCCTGTAAGAGCTTGGATATTTCTAGGGCTGCGTGTTCCCTAATGGGTGACTGAACAGTACAGCACATCCCATCCTTGGTCCAGGGCTTGGAAAATTCCTGTTTCAAATCCTGGACTCGGCACAGCTCTTCTGGGTGACCTTGGGCAGAGGAAGCAGCTAGTTTATTGCCTTTTGTAAAATGCTTTGAGTTACAGATGGAAATGCTATATAGAGGGAAGGCGTGACTGGTGTGTCGATGGGTGCTGGGGACGGACGGGTTATGAAAAAAACGTGTGGAGGAGCAGAAAAGTGGTGGAGAGAGAAGGAAGGGAGGGCGAGGTTGCTCTTCTCTGCTGCTGTAGCACCTGGGCAAGGACCTCTGGGAGCCAGCGTGCTCATGTCCTTGCTACCAGGACTTCTGACAAATCAGCCTGCCTGCTCTTGTGCTGGCTTTCGCTGCATCTCTCTGCAGACCAAATGATGCACTTCTTTGAAGAAGCTGTAATTACAGAAGAGCCCAGCAGCACTTTCCTGTGGTGGTAATGGATATATCAGCATTTCCACAAAGTCCCTTGTGAGGGATTTACAGCTCAGCCATTAACATTAGCTACACTGTGGGTGTATAAGCTGCTTGCCCAAAAGTATTAAAAAAAATAGTTTCAAACAGCGTAGCAAATTTTTGCAGGCCTTGTCTAGAAGCAAACTTGCACTGGTTTGATAAAGAGTGAGTTTAACCTAGTTTGGTTGGAGCATTGCTTATTTATATGTACATGCTCATATGTGGCTTGAGGGTGACTTATTTCAGCCTATTCTGATTTTAATAAACTAGAGGATATGCAGAAACTCTATAAGGATTCCCTCTTCATGCATACCATCTGCTGTACTGAACAACTCTGGTAGCTACTGGGTTAAATAAAACAAGCTTCTGATCATACAGATAAGGGGCAACAGAAAGAACGAGCAAGTATTTGGTCAAACTGGTTTTGAACAGTTAAAATACTATAGATTGTGCACAGCCACAACCTGACACTGAAGATGGAAGCAATGCTGAGACTCCAGCTATGTTACTACTGTCACAGTGTTAAACTGAGGGGAAATTTCATAGCCTCTCAGCCTAACACAGAACACAAAAACTATCCTTATATCCTCTCTCATCTACCTCATTACACTGGGTAGACATAAGAAAACATTCTCCTTCTATTTCTGTGAGTTAAAAATTGCATGCACACTTACTGAAATAAACAAAACCCTTGAATGTCAGAGGTAAAGCTGAAGGCTTTTTCCAATGGATGATCTTCAGTGTCAGAATTCATGGTTCAGAAGGCACTTTCCTCTGGTAATGGAGTCTGCGGCAGTGTTAATATGTATGGCTTTTCCCATTCTGAGAAAATACTTTTGGCAGGAGGATGTGGGGGAGGAAGGAGGATGACACTCCTCTAGTGTGGCGATTTCCCTGACTGTCAGGTCTATGAAACAATACAGAAGGCCTTGTACTGTCATCAAATCATGCTTCCTGAAAAGTCAAGCCAGATCCTGGGATGTCCATAGGATGGTGGCCCTCGGGCAGCGTCCAAGTTCTATTTTCTGTGTGTGCTTTGCAGTCCTTTTGCCTAGTTATGATTTTAGAGTAGAAGCCCTTCTGCGCAAGGACTCTTCTCTGCTCCCAAACTGCTCAGTGTGATGGGTTCCACTGGAAACTTTGCTCACCATTAATACCTATTACTACCCCTATTGCCATCACTTTAAAAAACTGATAGAAAATAGCAAATGTTCCAAGAGAGCCTAACAGAACCTCTAGATCACGATACACACTGATGTGTTCCTCACCTCCCTTCTGCTTTCTGTTTCTGAAGATGACGTAAGTTAGCAGTTGAAGAAAATGAAGAACAAACAGCTGTATGTCTAAGAACAACTTTTCGGGGACATACATTTTTGTTGAAAACTGGAGTGCATGAATGCCCACTTAACTAATTTTTCTAGTCTGTGAAGATGTGTTTTTCCATCTGAATGTAAGGAATAACCGTACTTTAAGAGCAAAAAATATTGAACGGTTACATTAGGATGGTGAATATTGCCCAAAATTACACTAACTGATGTCCTTAAGAATTCCTGCATCTCCTGAGCTATAGCAGCAGCCTTTCTAAAGGAGCTCCTCTTGGTGTTAAGCAATGGTGCTAATGAACAGCTGGAGGAATCATCTGCTTTTCTTATTAATACAGCAGAAACATTGTGATGACAACTGAAAAGGCACTTAGGTACAGAGTTTGTGGAAGTGGTTTGGTGCTACAACTTCAGTATTTCATAGCACTGCTGCTCGCACTACCAGTACAAGAAGTGTAGGCAGGTTTCACTGTGCTGTAAGAGGCAATCGTACCAGCATCCATGCAGAAGTCAGCACATGGGAGCTGGTAATTTCCCCAGGGAATATCCTGAATAGGGTAACTTTTTTTAATTATTATTATTATATACTTTTACCCTCCAGCTAGCAGGTGACAGAGAAAAGTGATGGGGATGTGTTGAATCCTTGTGAAGATGTCCCAGCCATCTGACTACATCAGTCTTCAGAGGAAGATGTGGATTATCCCAGGAGGCAGGAATTAGTACATAGCAAGCTTGCAAAAAGAGAACCTTCTAAGAAATTTGTGTGTCCTGTGCTCTGGGTGGAAACTCCATCCCCTTGAAAGTAACCCTGGCACTTTAGCTTCATGTTGCCAGATGAGGTGGTGGAGGTCTCCATGGAGTTTTCCTGTAGTATCAGGACTCAGGGTGCTGCTCAGTGACTTGGTCGAGTTCACACAACTTTATATACGGCAGGATGTTTCTGAAAATTCAGTCAGTCTAACATTTTAGTTATAATTGAATAATATTGTAGACTTGTTAAACACTCAAGCCATTTCATATTTAATACCTTCAGAATTAATAACTGATTCAGTTTGGGGTATGATGAATGTCCATGTCAAAGTCTAATCATATCTGGCTTTTGTTCCAGCATATTCCAAAGACAAAACATTCTTTTATGACTCTCCTAGTCTATGCATTTTTAAAAACACAGAATAAAAAGTCTTGGCAGCTATCCAGTCACGAGGATGATATTCATTCCAGGAATATTTTTAAGGCCACTGCTTTCTGTTCATCCTCCTGGTATTCTTCAGTTTCTTCATCTCTTTACAATTGAGATACTTTTTTGTTTGTTTGTTTTTGTCATTTAAAAACAATATGTGGTTTCAGCTTCCTCTAATAAGACCTGAATTCTAATGATAAACTCTAATTATTTACATATATCTATTTACAAACCATCACAGTCTTTTAAACTTCACTATGCAATTTGGAAGGAGGCTGTACTGTCAGACTATGATTACGTATTTCAATTTTCATCCCTTATGAGATACTCAGATGAGCTACTCATACTCGTATTTCTACAGGGGAAAAGTTTGTCTTGGGGAGAGCTTCAGTGGTGGCAAAGAACCATGTTCTTCTGGTGTTACTCAAACCCATGTAACTGGTTATTTGCCTACTATGCCCATGCTTGAAGATGCAGGACCACAATACTAGAGTAACTACAATGTAAGATACCCTGAAACGTCTCAGAAATAACTTCAAAGGCAGTGCGTGCATTAGTGAATACTGTGTATGTCTAGCGTGGCTTGGAGAATTTGGCCTACGGCAAAAGTCCAAAAGAATCCATCTACTTTAAAGATATTAGGACTTACAAAAATAAACCCATGCAGTTACTTTCAGTCATAAAATTAATGACATTTGAATAACAATACTTGGAAAAAAAAGAGAATTTGGTCTTAACAAAATGTACACTCCTTGAATTTGTTTCAGTTATTGATTGCTAGATTATGGCATTTGCAATAAGTCTAAATTCTTGAAATGTTTTAGTCTTTTCATTTTCATGCAGAGATTGCAGAGATGCTTGTTCAGCATGATGTGAAGATGAACTCTGCATCCAAATATGTACATAACTGACTTGGCTTTTATTTTTTCTGTCATAACTGCTACTTCAATCACTTTTCCACTTTTTGGGAAAAGGTATTCTGACCTTTGGTTTTATAAAGACAAAAATATTGTGGAGACCATCAGTGTTTGGAAAATCTTTCCATAAGAGAAACATTTAATATTAAGGTTGTCATTTGCAAACTGGCAGGAATCAAATATTTGTACCCATTCTGACATTGAATAGCATTGCATTAAAGGAACAATTACAAGATGGCAGCTTGTAAACTTGTGGGTTATCTTAGGGCAGGAAGGGTCTAAGATCATCTAGTCCCACTTTACAGGTCATAGAAATTTAGCCATTCTGTTTGGATGTAAGCCTAAAAACTGAGTCTGTTTGACATGTCAGTGTTTTTGTTCTCTCCAGGTGACTTTTTCTTGAAAAAAAAAAAAAAAGAGCTTTTTTGGTTCAGGAGTACCACATCATTTTACAATTATGTCCAGTCCAAAGACAATTCTGATTTTGTAATTGCTATATTTGAATGGGAAAAAATAGAAAGTACAGTGACTAACTTTCATCTTTGAATAGCTTATTCAGGAAAGGGATAGTTTTTTCTCATCACCTGTAGGGCTGAAGTCAGGATTTGATATCATTTTAGCTTGGTAGGAAGGCATAGGTATTGACAGTGGGTTAACATGAAGAAATTATGTGGCATGGGTTAGAGAAGAGGATCTGACTTGATGAACAAATGATCCCTCCTGGCCCTCAGACTGCTGAATTACTTCATGCGTGCTAACCATAGTTTACAGTAAATGTGCAGTGGAAATCACCAGCATAATGAAACAGGCTGTAACACTTGCTATATTTCAGGGCTTCTCTTTTATTTTTCCATATGCGAATGAAATGTCAAAAGAACTATACAACAAGATAACACATCACAAATGGTATTACCTGTATTCTTCCAAGACAAGCTTCCCTGAGTCTCTAATTGAGAGGGGAAAAAAGTGGATTTTCCTGTAATGGCTGGTGCATTTGTAATAATTAAGGGTTAAGGTATGTGATCGTTATGAGAGGGGTGTTGATACTCGTGCACTTCCGTGCAAAAATTATGGATTCCCCTTCCAACTCCTGCCTATTGCTAGCTGGCTAGCTGAAACATAACACTGCATGCTAAATATAAGTGGCTAGATCCTACTGTGGATCCATCTGCAAACATACCACGTGCCAGTTGCTCTAGGTAGGGTATCTTGGCATGGACATCTGTTTACAGGGAAAGCCTTTTTTTTATTTTTTATTTTTTTCTGCCCTAATTGTTTCCATGTATTTCAGACTTGGGTTTCTCCCATTTCATGGACATGAGAGCAATTAGCCAAGAACTTACAAGCTCAGCAGAGTTAGGGGAGTAGTTTATAAACAAATCAAGGTTACTCACAAGGCATGTTTGCTCGGATCCGGTGAAATGGTAAATACAGTCATCTCCCAATTAGTCTGACCAGTGAGGGGGGATGGGGCAAGCCAGATAAAGAAAACACAGATACTACAAAACACATGTAAACGAGTCAATAAGATTGTGTGATAAAGGCATAAAGGAAAAAGGTCTATGATGCTTTTGGCTTAGATTCTTGGGTGCAAACGAGCTCTTGAGCTGGGAAGTCTACACGGCACGCTGATACACCTTACCCCAAGTCTACCACGCATGGCATAAACACATTTCCCTGGTGCCACAGCCCTAAGAAAACTCATTCTTCAGTGGGGGTACTGTGCTCGGGCTCAGGGCTGTGAGGCAGTGCTGCTTCTGCGTCAGGTCTGGCCGGGCTAGACTCTGCTCTGACAGCCCCAGGGCTTGTGGTTATGGGGTCGGTGGGTGTGCAGCCCCCCAGGGTTGTAGAACGGCCGATCTGCTGTATGGGCACCCTGCCCCAGGGCTAGCTGGGTGCACTACCTGCAAGGTTTTCCCAAGATCTAGTTTATGAGCAGATATTCTTATATCTACTCTGTGTATTGTTGTTGCTCACCCATACTTCTCTAATTAAATAGCTTCTGTCTGCTGTTCCAATATTATCTACTTGCCAATACTTAAACTGACATTTTCATATACTTCTCTGAGCGCACTGCGTCAAAATTCAGCCTGACTTACACCAATGGGTTTTTCTGAGCTCGAGCTTCAAAACAGGGGGAAGTGTCTTAACAAGAAAGTTAACTCATAAAGCATAACACAACTAGACGTACTGTACTGTAGAGTGTCTTAAAAGCTGTTGACCCATGGTCACTTGGTGCTAGTAAACTGAAGTATACTAGTACACTAAATGTCTGAAATCATAGTATATATTTATTAAAAAATGATGAGAATACTCTTTAAGGAATCACTGTTGTATAGATTATTAGGAATTCAGCAGTTAGGGTTTTTTTCAGCACATCCAAAAATTTTAGTTTTTTCAGCACATCAGACTTGGAACATGTAAATATTATCTATTCCTGAACACTTAAATATCTACTGAGTTCAAGTTTTGTTACTACACGTTTCATTCCTACACTGGAACTTGTGTTCTTAGCTGTCTAAAGGTACTCAAGGTTGATGCAATTAAGTACGATTAACTTTTTAGAATGGACCCTCAAGAGTTAAAGCCCTCTGTTCTGAATGGGCAATAATATCTCAAGCTATTTTTCAAAACCCAAGGGTTTATTCATATGTTCTTGGCCAAGATTTTCCCTCCTTTCTGCTGCTGCTCCTCGTAATGGATGCCAGTTTGCCAAGTGATGGTGGGAGTAGTGATAAACGCGTAAGCGTAGGTGTTGCATACGGTCGTAAAGCAATCTGGACCTCTGCGGGTCCCAGGCTGTTCTGGATGGGAGCCTGTCTCTGTCTGGTTGCACCACAGGGCTCCCATCCAGCATCTTCATCCCGAGCAGCAGCAATGTTCATGCAGGTAACTCCACTGAAGTCCACTGGGCTACCAGGATGTGAAGCTTTTGAGAAAGGGTTGGAGAATGAGGCCTTGAGTACGCAATGGGCAAATGTCTGTGGATACCTGCTGTCTTGGTAAAGTTAAGTTTTCTGCACTGTCGCCAGAAGCTTTGGGAATCAAGCCCTTGTCTATTTTGTCACTGTCAAACCCAGGGAGGACAACGCTGATACGCATCCCCTTTGTAAATGTCTGAGTTGTTTTTTTAGGAAGAGCCAGGTACACGTATACTAGTCAGCTCCTTAGCACAGAGCCTCTCCAGCACTCTAACCCTATACTTTAGTCACTACTGACAGGTAGAGGGCAAATTTGCATAATGAACTGTTTAAATATTCAGTTTTATCAAGGCTTCAAGGCACTATTTGTCCTCCGCTTCTTCAATAGCTAGTGACCCTATCTAAATCAACATCATTTGTCAAATCAAATTAGGCTTGTTGTTAATTTCAGACAGTGATGTTCATCTTTTTGATGCTTTCAAACAACTCTGAGGTAAATCCCTGTGACATAATGCTGCTTAGATATGCTAAATGAGTCACTTGTTCAATGCTGCAATTGTCAGAAAAATATGAAACTTAGCTCTAAGGTAAATATTGTTGGGTCACTTGAAATGTATGCAAATTTGACATTTCTCTACTGATTAGCATATCTACACATCAAAGTTTTCTATATATCACATCAGATATTTTTGATTCAGGAGAGTTAAGGTCAGTGGCACTTGGCATAGTCTTTACTTTGCATCAGACAAGATGAGAAATGAAAATCTTCTTGGGGAAACTTTCCAGCTCAAACCTTACTTTACTGAAATAAGAATATTGCAGAGGAATAGGGGAAGATAGCAGAGGCTCCCCTTTATTGCTATGTTCCTAATAAAGGAACATAGAGATTATTCACTTAACTAATTAATTCTAAAAAGAAAAAAAAATAGACAATGTATTTGGGTTCAGAAAGAAGAAAAAGCTTCTCTCAATCTGTATTACAAATTTTTCGATGCAAAGTGTACCTCCACAGATGTTCACTTGCTTTTGAAATGACTTGTTTTTAATGATCAAAAATAGGAAGTATGTCCTGTTCGTATGAAAGTTGCACTCTGATTTGCCTCAGTGGGAGTTTTGCTTGTCCTGCACAGTGCAGGGTGAGCCCCCAAACCTGCCTGAATGTGAGGGAGTTGCTTAGCTCAGTGGTTGCTCCATGGATGCTAATATACGTGGTCACAAGTTAATTGTTCACACATTTTGCACATCAGGCCTGTAGAGATCCTCAAAAAATTGTCAGTGGATTCAGTGTCCAAAACTCTGTGAAAATCCATTATGTTCAGTGGCAGACGGTTCTCAGTTTGAATGGTCCTAGGCTGCCATGTACGCCATCACGGGAAGGATAATTCATGTAGCCCCTTGAAATCCTGGTACCTGAATGGATCTGTGTCCATGAGGGGACAGAAGTACTCAAGCAGCCAGTAGGCACTAAAACTCACAAAGAGCATCTTCCTGGGAATAAACGCAGTGCACACACACTGTGGCTTTCTGTTCTGCTGCAGCAGAGTAATTCGGTCATGTAGATTTTTTTTCTTTCAAAAATAGGGAAAGTATCTCAACTGCAGCATACAGTGAATGCCAGCAAAATTTTGTTTTAAAAATAAAACAAACATTTTTCGAATTATTGGAGCAGAAAGATGTGTCAGACACCACTAACATATGTTTATTTTTCTTTTTCTCTCCTATAACTGAAACATGGCCAAACTCCGTTTCCTTCTCCTTTACATTGTGCAAGTGTGTGTGCATATTTATCTGTAGATATAAATTTTATGTTTTGCATGGAGACCTTACATCTTACATTCTAGAAATGACCAAATGGACTTCTTTTACTCCAGAAAATAAGGTGTAGAAATGCTGGTTGATCCATTATTACTGCAGGGCATATAGCACCACTTAACCACATTAGTAGCTGATGTTTGATGATAAATCAATAACAGCTTTTATCTTCTAAGTAAAAGATATTTTATTCTCTTCCGCCTGTCCCTTGATGGGTGATATAAAACCAGGATCTGCGCTCACATTCTTAAGGCAAGATTTTAAAATTATTTTGGTGTAAGATTCACATTTGCAAGCTGCCCATGCTTCCCATATTGGCAATGATTTTGACAAATGTAAAAAAGTCACTAATATTTTGACACTTTCACTGCCCAACTATGATACCAGCTGGCTGTGAATTCAGTTATTCATTGTTCTGCTGTATTTTAAAGACTGGTCCAGAGCCAATGTACTGGACCAGCTCCATTCATTCATTTTCAAGATTGAAGTTTCAGCTAACTGTAGTGGCCATTTTTCAAACAGGTCTGGAAACCTCTTCCAATTTAACAGGATCATGCACAACAGAAAAAGTCAAGTGTGCGCTTAGATTTAAAGCTATTTTCTTTACAGCAATTATATATATTTCAGCATAGATCAACCTAGTCTGCACAGGATTTCTGACTGCTCTCATTTATTTTTAAGATATGACCCGTGTTTTCTTCACAGTGAAACAAGCAAAAATATATATATTTATAATGAATAGGTGGATTTAAAATAAAATTAAAGTAAGGAAGAACTTACTCCTGAACTCTTAAAACCAAAAGTCACTACACTGGACCGAGATGTATAATAACTCAAGAACTATTTTTAAAGAAACTAAAAAGAAACTTACACATCTTTGGCTCCAGGTGGGCAAATATAACTTTTAAATGGACTGAGATGGAGCTCTCAGAAGTCCTAAATGCATCTGCAGGGCAGACCAGAAGTACAGGTTGCTTTGTAGGGCCAATCCTTCCTGATCTGAGCGTTCTGGAGAGCAGGTACATGTCAAAGTTAGCAGGTCCTTCTGAAGTGCCCTTCTTTAACAAATATAATAAAAATATGCTTACTTAGTAAGTCTTCTTTATTGTGCCTGCTAACGTTTTACAATATTTTCCAAAGCCAGTAACAATATTCATCCCTCTGGCTTGTAACTCACTGATTAAAAAACAGATTGCCAGCAGTCATCTGCTATTGTCTGGCTTCTTAAATTCTGTTTCTGGTTTAATTTACTTGATTGTTCCATGCACTATTCATGAGTTCTATAATATTCCGAACTTTAATTTCAACAGATTAATTCTTACTAATTATTCAACATATGAACCTGCACATGAGAATTGTACTGTATGCACCATCCTGAGGCACGGAATGCAATGTCGAATCGTTTTCTGATTTCAAGTGGAAAACAAACTAATTATGTGGAAATATGATAATATATTGTGCTGCAGGGACCAGCCCTTTGTCTGTTTAGAAATGTTTACTTATGATCGGCTCCCTGTGTTATTTCTTCCAGGAGGAGCTGCCCTTTCTTAATGCATAAACATTATTGACTGGTCCATGATTCTTTACTTCAAGAAAGCTGATTTACATAATTTTATATTACTTCCGTCTGGTGGAAGCAAACAAGACATCCCAGGAAAGTAATAATTGAGCTAGCTGTAGCAATGTTCTGGAAAGATAAGACACGGAAGTCCTTGGAAATGAAGGATCACTTATTTCTTTTATTTCCCCTACTTTTTTTTTTTTTTCAGCTGTCGTGCAGCTTTACCTCTGCTGTATTTGATTTGATGCATATCAGCATCCAGCACTGCATCACTGCATGGGGTGCAAATCAACCATCAAAAAACAGACGTAGAACATGCTTTCTCTGTTGAGTTTTTTTTTTTTTTTTTTTTTTTTTTTTTTTTTTTTTATCAGCGTGCCTCAGTTGAGGCTTAATTGGGTAATGCTGGGGCTGTGAAAATGTTGGGATACTGGATCACTTGTCCTCGGGAGAAATCTGCTGAAGTCCCACCGTGGTCAGTGAAGCTGTCAGCAGCCTGGCCTGCAGTGTGTCAGCATTACTGTGCTAAAAACTGTGGGGACACAGCAAAACCCCACGGTAATGCTGCTCACCAAAAAAAAATATGATTTAGTCCCATGCGTGAAGTGGGGCAGAAGGGAAATATAAAAAGATGTAATACATTTTTGCTTCCCATGCCACGTGAAATGTGATATGTGCTACACACTGAAAGGTTGAAATATGTTTTCAGAAATTAATCACCAGAGAGAACTCCAGAAACATAAAATAGAGGGATTGAGTTTCATAAGGGACCCTGATCAGTAGCGTCTTTATGTAGCAAGTCAAGGCTATGAAAACTAAATACCAGCAGTGATGGGAGGAAGATAAAATTGGAGGTACATTTTGATAGACCTTGGGTGATACAAGAAAGTTTAACATATATCAGAATATTTTCATTCCTCCTAGAAAACCAGTTCTTAAATGACAAGTTAGTATTTGGTTTTCCATCCTTATATCTTCCCCAATAATTTATAGTTTATGAACTTTACAGTATCTAATGCATTTCACTATTTACCCCGTTTCCTTTTTCTTTTTGACGGCAAAGCTATTTGCAAATAGTCTGCTTTCTGGTTCGTCTGTCTTTTGTTATTATTTCTACTGTATTTCTACTTGCCTAAAGGCCTAAGGGGCTAGCAGAGGTCTCTGTTGAGACCTGTCCTAAACTCCTGCCCCCAAAGTTCTCACTCTAGGATTCAAATTTTAAAATGACTAGCTTTCACTCAGCTATTTTTCTTCAGTAGCTCTAACAGAAGCATGCAGTTGCATTATCCCTATAGTTAAGTAGCAAAACCAAGTCAATTCTGTGATGAGAAGTTATTTCAGTCCTCTCCAAAAGAACATCTTCCATTCTTTGTGCTGCTGTAGTATCTAACTGAATGTTGACTCAAAAGTCCTCTTATGCTCCAGACCCACCTGTCCCAACCCTGCTGTTTGCTGCTGGTTGAGGAGTGGGGTAGAGAGCAGGACCAACTGTGGGAGGAATCCCTTCATTTGTTCCAGCCACTGATTTTCCTGCCATGAAGAGTAATGGAGGAATCAATTTTTCACATTAAAAATGTTCCCAGAGAGACCAGGACAGTTCAGGAAAGATGTGCAAATTCAACGAGGCAGTGTAGAGGGGAAATTTTAATATTCATTTTAGATCTTCAGTTCGGGTTTGATATGAATCTAAAAGTACTGCTTTAAAAGACTGGTATGGATTTCCTGGTGTCAGTTAAAGACGGTTTTGTTCACAGTTGGTGCAGTGATCAGGGAGTGGGGAGAAAGATAGGGCCACGGGGGCCAGATGGTTATTCTTCTTACTTGGGCTCAGACTTGAAGAGTAACTTGTTCCTTTGCTCAGAAATAAAGGCCGTGGAAAACTTCCTTGGGAAATGGCTATAGAGCATCTCTAGGGCTCTTAATTGTATTTAAATAATTGAAATTTAAATATCATTGTAACCCGGCAGACTGTGTTTTCTCTCTGCCACAGCAGTGCTTAGCATGTTGGAAAGGCAACAAAAGGAAGGGAAGAAAGGAGGCTGTTTTCCCAGTCCCACGGTCTGTGCCTCGGATCCTGCTCCAGCCTGCAGCCGCAGCACCGGCTCTAGGCTGCGGTCTCGTCTGATCTGCGGCTCTGCCGTGTCAGATCAGGTCACTCCTTGCCTCAGAGACGTTCCCCGAAACAAACTTGGAGAGGTTTCCAGAAGTGAGAGGAGAGGGAAGGTAGTGCTCCTTCCCCCTGGCCAGCAGGAGGGAGCTTGCTGCCACCTCTGGCAACACACCTGCAACCAAATGAGCAGAAATTGCTGGCAGTCTCGTGGAGTCAGTCGTGCAACACCTCGCGCTACCCCTTACAAGTGCTGCTGCTCCACTTCATGGGCTGGGAATGCTGCAATGAGATGTGTTGACCAGGACCAGGTAAGAATGTTTCTAGCAGCGCAGAAACACAAAACCCTATCCTCCTTGTCCTGAGATGCTGCTCTGAAAAAAAAAGATGATCTATCTTTGCTTGATCTATGTGTTTTGAGTACACTCAATTCAGCTTTCATAAATTGCTGCTTTTCCTGGACATCGTTTTGCCAGAAAGCAATATATATATATATATATTTTTTTTTTTTTTCCACATGATGAATGTATAGGAATATAAAATGAAAAAGGGAAGATTTTTCTCAGCTTTGGCTGGAGAGCTGGGACTGCTCCGGGTGGCCAGCTGCTGCCTGGACAGCGCTAACGTAGGAGATGCAGGACTTGACAGAGGTGGGAGGACTGCTGCAAAGCCTGAAGTCTGCCTAAGGATGCTGCCATCCTCTTGCCCCTTAGCACAGTTTAAGCCCAGGGCAGCCAGCCGAGCTGCTCCTTGCCCATAGGGGCAGGGTACAGGATCCCACCAGAGGCTCTGCAGGTGCTGGGGTGTGGGTGCTGGTGCTCCTTGCCTCGATCTGCCCAGGCTCGCAGTGCGTGGGCTGCTGGTTAATGCCTCTGCGCTGACACAGAGCAATTTGTTGGTTCCTGGCAGCTCCGAGCACGTGGCTGGGTTAATTAAGTTTTGATGCCTTCTGCAAGGTCTGGTGGAGGCGCCAGGGAAGTTTGCTCTCTGCTGCTCTGTCCTACCTTGAGCCTCGGGTGTTTCCTCTTCCAGGCACGAGTGTTTTGGCTGGGATTTGTGATGGTGTTTGGAAGTTTTGCTCAAAGAAGCAGCGGGACTAGAGGCATCCTTGTTTCTGTGCTCTTTCGCAAAAGGAGCTGTTTCAAATCTCACCCCTAGTTATATTCGGACTTTTTTTTGATCTCCCTTCCTATGTGAATGTCTATTCATGGAAGGACAGATTCTCCCTCTTGCCCCTTTTTCTCCCAGGTAAACCCGATTTCCCAGTCCCCAGTGTATTTACCTTCTGTCTCCTTGATTTGTGATCTGGTCCCTTCGCTCCATCAGCTCATCTCTGCAGGCAGGACAGGGATCACAGGAGGTTTTCTCTTAAGGACAGGCTCATGCTCTGCTGAAATTTGTTATAGTTAATCCACAGACACCCCAAGAAAGCTAAATAATGGCATGTCCTCAGTCTGCAGCCAGGTCAGATGAGCAGGGACATATCTTATACCCACCCATTTGTACCCAGTCCACACCAGAATTCCTGGGTAGAGCTTAGCCTGGCTGCTCCATCAGAAATTGCCATAAATGAGGTGCTGAGCGTGCTCAGATTGACTGTACATGAGTTTTGTGGTGTCTCTGCAGTGGGTTTCCTGGTACCACCCATGCTGGATTTCACTGGGAAGAAGCCAGTCATGGCTAAAAAATTTAATATTGTGTTCTGAGACTTTTGTTGAGGGAATGACTGATCTAAATCTTGTTGAAAAAAAAATGCAAATAATAGCCTTGTTTCCAGCAGGCTTTGGGTCAGGCCCACATTTATGATCATAGTACAATGATGTATGTCTTTTTAAATAATTTTGTTAAGAATGGGCTGGCTCATTTTTTTATTTTATCTTATTTTTTTAGCAAACCATAGCTAAGGGGAGTGGGGAAGAAAGGAAGGCAAGGAGAACCACAGAAACTGTGCTAAAGGAATTTGAAATGAAAAATGCATTAAAAATTTAGTATGTGAGCAAAAATGGACTACTTTGCACTGGAAGGGTGAAAGGGAGGAAAATTTATTATTTTAATATGTACCAGGCAAGGACAAGCACAAATCTGATCACGTCTGAGGAAGCAGAGAGCGACAGCATTGGCTTATATTGAAATGCTCTGGCAAATATTTTGGTTTAAAAGAAGGAGTGAGAGAAAGAACGAGCCAGATCTGGCACATCAGCCTGTACCTTTTTGCACGAAGCCATGCCACACTCAGCTATCCAAACTTTCTGTCTTACTTGAATGCATACGTTTGATAATATGAAATGACATATCTATATTTACTCCTTATGTTATTCAGGGGGTTGTTAAAGAGTTCAGGGGTTTAATACAAACTGTTCTGAAAGCTTCTGCGTCATTCTCACAAAAACAACCTGATGATAAGGGTCCCTCTCTATAAGGTGTGTAACTGCACTGGAAGCTCATGCGACTGGGAGTAACTTGGGGATCTCTAGCAGGGAAAGACAAGGTTCTTGCATGAGCAGAGTGAGTTGGAGTCCATGTGCTATGGCAAGACTCCAGTGAGATCTGTTGTGTGCCTCCTGGTCGCGCTAATCCACCTGCAAGCATCAACGTGCAAACCGAGACCCTAAGGAGTGCTGGTCAGACACCCTCCCAGTTAGAGTTCTTCTGCTGCGCTATACTTGAATTACCCACAATTGATTTATTTATTTTCCCTGGGGAAAATTTGTCTTCCAGGGGCTAAGAGTAAAATCAAGAGAAAATCCGATGCAGCCTTTCAGGGTTCTCTGTATCGAGTTAGTTTCTTTATGAAACCGGACTTGGATGCCAACAGCGTGTGTATGGAGGCTTCGGAAAAGAGCATTATCATGGAATTTCTCTCAGAAAACAGTTCTTCCTTGGGTTAATTTTCCTTCTAAAAGTCACTGTACAATCAAGAAGGAGATACATATGTGAAAGCGGGAAGATGCAAATGTGTAAGTTTAGGCCATTCACATTAAACACCCAAGAGGGGGAAACAAACCCCCTCATTTTCCTGCAGGAGTAGACACGAGTAAGAGATGTCAGTGCAGCTATGACATCTGTTTACATGGGGATTTTATGCACCTGTTCACTAGGCAATAACAAATGCTTACCATGGTGGTAGCTGTATCACACGGTACATATGCTGCTTCTGACATACATAACACCTCTTTAAGGAAACACATGGCCCCATATGTCATGAGAACTTGTTTACATTCTACAATACAGTAATGGAAAATATGTTTCATAATAAATGTTTTCATCATTTTTGTGTTTAAGGAAAGAATGGGAGTTTTACACCCTAGCTGTCAATCTGAGTGTCCTCCTTCATTGTTCTCATTGAGAGATGTGTGGCTGTGAACTAAACTTCCTAAGAGCTTTCAAAATTCAGAAGAGTTCAGATCTTAACAGATCAGTTTTAAGGACTGATGTCCATGGAAAAAGTACAATATTTTTTAAAAAAATGCAATATATATTTGATGCACGTCAGAATATTTATTTATTTGAAGTTCTATCACATCCCATTTCTGGTCAAGCTGACAAGAATATATGTCTTGTATTGCGTGTGCCCAGCTCTTGAGATATTGAAGCCACTTCAGAAAGAGTATGCCATTGGCTCTGCAGTGTCATCTCTTAGTTCAGTCATCCTGGAACTGGGAAAAGGCATTATATTACTTCATATCCCTAAAATTAGCAGGTCATCTTCCTCTTGAGCATTGACTAGTCCAACCTCTTGAGAAATTAATTTGAATAGGTCTGTAGCTTGGATATTTTTTGGCTGAGATCATTCAGATTTATGTTGCCATTTTAAGGCTTTTCCCTTCTAATTGTTCTTCTGTTTTCATCTGACAGTTTCTGCCTTGAAGAGTGCGCATACACAGGAGTTTGAGTACTCGATTCAGTCCTTGCTGCTGGGGCAAGATTTGTCCTACAGTTAAACTAATAGTGTTGTAAGAACTCAAAAAGAAACTTTTATTTCCTGTGGAACAGAGGTCCGAGAGTTAATTCTTATTCTAGGGATTTTTATTGTTGATATTCACCCTGTCACTTCCTGGGCTTTATTTTTGGTTATTCCTTTACACTTTTAACCATAGGTCACATTTGTGGAGTTAGTTAACCGGGTGAAAATGAGACCCTACCTTGTCAGCAGAATCCACTCATTTACAGACAATACTGAAGTGTGAATGTGGGGGATATGTGGACTGACAACTTGTATTATTTTGATTTAAAGAATCACATGTTGATATATTGTTCAAATACTGCTTTTATCTTTTTAGCCCTTCTTCAAAGCAGTATTCACCACTAGATCAGCAGTTCCCTGGTATAAAAGAATGAATGAATAGATCATTTATTCCAAAACATAGTAGCATAAGCTTGTCAGCTCTCTTTGTGCGTAGATGTAGTGCTGTCTAACAACAAAGAATTTTTATAAGTTTCATTGAATGCCCCCCACAAGTACATTTTATTACCGCTACCTCATTTAGCATGCATGTATAAGAAAATACATGTTATTTTCTTTATTTTAAATTATCTGTCTGATAAATTCTTCAGGTGCCTTTAACCACAGTCTTGTGAGAAATAGAAAATAGTGCTTAGCTGTTTTTTTTTTTTCCTCTCTCTCTCTCTTTATTTATTTATTTATTTTATTGTTTTAGATTTTATTCTGGGCAATGCTTATTCCTCTCTTCCAACCTCCTTCCTGGACTGGGAAGTCCTTGCCTGCTTTGGCCAAGCTTGGATAAGTTATGTACCTCTATGTGATCTGACAAACAGGAGCACAGAGAACTTTAAAATCTGCTTATGAAATGTGTCCGTGGTAAAATATCAATAATAATTTTAAAAGGGTTAAACTTCAATTTTAGTGACGTTTTCTGATTTATACTTTCTTGCTGTTAGTTTCTGAGTTTTTTGTGGCTTATGCAATATGTTAAGGCATGAAGATGCTCTTGCCTGTACGTATTGGAGAACAAGGATGCATATTTTGAGTTACTCTATGAGCTGAGCATGTGTTTTACTGTTTTCTGTTTCAAACATGCTGCTCTAGCATACTTGGAGGATCCACCACATGAAAATAGACTTGCTAAAGTAACTCATTGTGCAGAAAGTCTGAAACTTACTCTCAGGATACTGCAGAGCAGCTCTGACATTTAATCTTCCTCTTGACTCTGAAATTGCAATGTCACTGGAAAAAAATAAAAGCAAAACACCTCCCAAACTGTCTGGTCCCTGAACTCTGCATAATAAAGAGAAATGTGATGTATTCTTTTAATAACTACAGAAGCCTAAGGCCTTAATTCAACAAAGCATGTATAGGTCTCATTGACTTGGAGGATGCTTAAGGTTAACCATGTGCTTCATTGCCTTGTTGAACTGGGGCTATAGATACAGTGATAATGTATACCCAATTAAAACCTGCCCTAGCTAAAAGCATGGGCTTACCAGGCTTTAACAGTGCTCAGCTTCAATTATAAATAATTCCTCTTTTTTTAAAATAAAGTATCCCTTTAACACACACAGACACACACGCACACACACAGTGTTTTTTGTTCTGTAAGATAAATTCTCATCTGCTGGAATCATACATAAGATTCTGTTTCTCCCCATACTGCAGCTTGGTTTTCATCCCACAGACAGATAAATACACACATATTTCTAGGTTATTATCATAATTAGGCCCAAGACTCCTTTTATAATTGTACGTGGAAGAGAGGGAATAGCAAATCTTGTTTGACTTGGAATTCTTGGAAGTAATTTTTTACTTTAAGATACACTTCCCTAATAATTTTATTCATTACAACCATGTAAATAGAACAATTCTGAAAATACTAGGGACATATTTATATTGTTTCTCAATTTATCTACTTATTTGTGATACCCTTTAGAAGGGAATGACATTTTCCTCTTTAACTGTGCTTGAATACAGAAGTACCACCTTTTAAAACACTGCTGACTGTAATCCTGTTTCAAGGTTTTTTATGTTCAGTATGCGACTGAAATTTGGAACAAAATTTTGCCCATTAATTTCTCCTATAAACCCTGCTGAACTGGTCTTTTGGTCCTGTACTTAGGTGCCTTGCTTACAGCAGAGTGCCAGCAAGCAATATGAATGGGAGAATGGCAATATTTAAAAAAAGAATATAACTTGAAATCCCGAAGGAAGAACTGGTTCCCAGCATTTTAGGGCAGCATACGATGTTCCATCAGTCTGAAGCCAACATTTTTTTTTGACTTACTTTAAAGTCAAGAAACAATATGATAACAACCTAGAGAAACTTGGCACAATAATTGAATAATCACTTTTCTTCCAGTGTCTGATCAAGCCATAAAGAGAAAAATCACAAAGATGAGACAAATTTTATTTTGCTATCGTATGCGGTGAGCAGTTTCTGAGAAATATTGTTTCCTCACTACAGGGAACCAGTGCCTACTAATAGCAGAGCCAAGCAAAATTTCTGAAAATTGTTATTGTAATGTTTACATAATGAGATCATATTTTTTTCCCCTTATGAAGTACAGGTGCAAAATCTAAACACTCTGGTCCCAGAAGTACAGCTTTCCAGCCATTTCTTTCTTAAGCAGTTCTTGCAAACTTAACCAGCCATCTATTAATGGGCTATTTACAACCCTGGTAAATCTTCTCTTTTTTTGCCTCTTGCAACCCTACCAATGAAAAACAAACAAACAAACTAAAAAACCCACACAACAACAAACTCAAAATCTTTCTACACTTTTTTTATTTAATTATTTATTTTCTCATATTCTATTTTTCAAGAGGCAGTCAGCCTACAGAAGAGCATCTGCTGGACCCTGAGCGGGGAGCAGACATACAGAAGCCTTGCAAATGTGAAAGCCAGGAGTAGGTCGGAGCCCGGATGGTGTTTGCTCTCAATAAGGAGGCTTTCTCCTTCAAACGAAGGGAGGCAGCACCCTCTAGCACTGAGCCTTTGCTACCACTCCAATGACAGGCACTGCCAAACATAAATCAGAGTGATAACAGCCTCTGCTGGGGATTCAGACCCACATTTTCCTGCATGGAAGATAAAATCTTTTCTGGTTCTTAATTCAATCACATACCCAACTGGCAATCTTGCATATCAAAATGGGAATCCTGGGAGGCTGCTGGAATATGCAGATCAACAGAAGCTAATTAGCATTTACTTGCAGCCATCCTTAACTGATTGGCAGCACAGCTGTGGGGACCAAGCAGAACATGCTGAGTTGCATATTTGTATGGCCACCTGCCATTTGGTGGGATCCAAAATAGTGTAAACTACCACTTCATAATAACTCAGTGACCTTAGTTTTGAAGTAATATTGAATAGACATATTTGGCTAAGTGTATAATTAGTGCTTATTTCACCTGACATGCAGTTCAACAATAGGCTGTGCAGCAGTACCTTCTTAATTTGACATGTTGATGTCTTAATTGAGATTGACAACTTGTTAGGGAGGTGCTCTATTTCCAACGCAGGCTGAGATCTACCCATCATCACTGACTTTCCTATACATATGAAACAATGCACTTTTATCCCTTAAAACATATTCCAACTATTCAGAACTGAAAGATCAAATGTGAGTAGAGCTCACTGATGAAAGCACCAGGTCTACTTCTTGCAGAGTTTTTACCTAAGTACTTTTACAGATTCGCTCAAAATTTGCAGTGAAATGGGATGTGACCCAGAAAATAAAAATGTCAAGAAACATAACAAAGAAAATAAAGGGGAAAAATGTTTAGGCAGAAGGAATGTCAGCATTGTAGGCCAATTCACACAATGGTGGTGAACTGAACATGAATGAAAGCTGTACCAGATATCGACTGTAAGCCATTGAAAAGAGAGCGGTGCCTTTCATGGTTAAGCAAGTAAAGAAGTTTTGTAGCCTGGTTGCATCACCACCCTGATCTGGAATTCTGGGTTACCTGGATCTAAGGATGTCTCTGCTTACAGGCAAAAATAAATAAAACAAATCAAATTTGTGTGCCTATGACACACTGTATATAACTGACCTGTGTAAATTGGCATGTTTTCCTGGGGCATCTGGACTGGCTTGTAGCAACTAGGAATTTGGTCCTCTTTTGGGACCGCATGATAGAGAGTTTAAATATATATGTATGTCTAGTGGTGGTAGGAAGAGTATGTGTAGGATTGCTGATCGATGTGAAATATAAAGAAATACATAAGTGGTGCTATAAAACTTAATGGAAGATGTAGTAGCATGGTGACAGATAAGAAAGGAGTTCTTGTTTGCATGTTTCCAAAATAGGACCAGAGGCTGTGGGAAAATGAGTCCCTTCAATCAAAACTACATCCACATTATTCCTGTGTCACCTATGGACAGAAGCAAGACCTGGAGGTCATCTGCTGTTTCTCACCTGAGGATGTACTATTTAAAAACCTGCTATGCCTTAACCAGTACCTGCCTTTCATGGTGTCCTTGGAATAAATATGTTCAGACATACTTTGGGGGACATGACTCTTATCACATTTCTTGTTTATTAAAATACGCACACATAAAATACACTCCTGATAATGCTCATGAACAGATAAATGGCTAAGTTAACAACAACCCTCCCCTTTGCCCCCATGAACTGTGTAACCTACAGATGGAAAGAGCCCACCAGGCCGTTGAGTTCAGCTGGCCTGCCTCTGCAGGAGTCATTCCAAAACTTGCTTGGTGTTTGATCTTTGGATGGAGATCTACATTCTCCATCATTTTGTCAGTGCTCTGAAAGCAGAGGCAGCTGTTGAATGTTACAGAGGGGGCAAAGCGACTTGGTTCTTGAGCCCTGGTGTGAAGGCTTTGTACACATGGCCCCAGAATTGCCTTGGCTCTTTCTGTAGCCACACTGAATCAAACCATCTCCTCCCATTTGAGGAGAAAAACCTCAGCTTAACTACTAAGAAGCCCTGCCAGGTGCATAAGCACTTCTGAGCTAAGGCTTTGTAGGCAATTTGTCACTAGTGCAACCAACGCTGCCACGCAGTAAATAGTTCAAGGTGTTGTGGATGTAACCTGCTGGCCCAAAGGCAAATGAAGGGAACAGAAATTTTCCCATTGTTTCGGATGCACTTTGGATCACACCCGTGGTTATCAAGAAATCGTGTAGCTCTGTTCCTGGGTATACACTTGGATGCCCTCAGGTTAGGGAGGTCATGTGTGTCAAGAGCCTTGCTTCTGCCCAGTCAGATGTTGATTTCCCAGGCAATTACTTGGATGCCTGGTTTTGTGAGAACCTGAGCAAGCTGGTAGCTGGTCGTAGAACGGAAAAGAGATGGGAGTCTGAGCTGACTGGCAGCTTGACAGCCTGTTGGGCAGGTTGCTGCAGCTCTGGGCTTTTTGTACGTATGGGGAGCCAGGAGCCTGGGAGCATTGGCTCCTGAGCCCCAAGACTCCCATTCATCTGGGACTTCCATGTTCCTTGCTCCGTATTATGCAGCCAAGTGGAATTTTAATTAGAAACTTATCTAAATTGTTTGATAATTTTTCAAGCCTTCTAGAATTCCTTTTTTTCCTTCCAAATGGGAATGAAAACAAACTGGAATATTAAAACCATCCCTGTGCCAGAATTACAGATCTCCATCCAACACTACTTCTAAATTCGTGCCACAATAGGGTTTGTGACTGAGCTATGTCATGTTGTATGACACTCTGTGAATGACAGCCTGACATTATAAGTGCTCATCACAGTGCTGTATACATATAAAGGATGTTCTAAGTTCTGCCAGCAACCAGGCATGGCCGTTTGGGAGCTATCTATAGTCACTAAACCTCAGGAGCTGTATTAGGGTGCAGGCAGTGAATTCAAACTCCATGAGCCTGGTATGGCTGTTGTGCTGGTAAGACCTGCAGTCTGATGGGGATCTCCCTGTTTTGTTGCTCAGAGGGTGGGCTCCCCAGGGAGGGTCCTTGCCATGCACCGCGTGCCCCAGGCAGTGCCACATCCTGATGTGAAACTTGTGCGCTTTGACCACGGCATGACATTTGTGCCATGACCCCACCATCACCTCTCCGATGAAATGGGCACTCTCTTAGGAGGCTCAAGAGACTAACAATGTCTAAAATAAGATGAAAAACTACTGAGCCCTGCACAGGGGTTGCTGGGAGATACTTTGTGCCATCCCTGGTATTCGAGAGGATGATCCTGCCTGCATTAAGATGAATTATATGAATCTCAGCTTCCTGCTACGGATGAGAGCAAACCCTCTACCTGTTTAGGGGCACATTCTGGATTTTTGCTTCGTGCAAGCATCCATCTCTCATATCCATGTGAGATCCCATGAGCAGCAGGGCAGCTCATACATCAAGCGGGCTCGGGGAGACCCCTTCATTAGCATTCGTCCCAGTCCATGCTGATGCTGTAACAGGTAATTGGACAAGTTTATTTCCAAAGCCTGTGCTGTAAGCTGAAGTGAGATGCAGTCCTCAGTAAAGACTTTTGCTTTTCTGCTATGCAAAATAACAAAAAAGACTAATCTTAAAACTGCTCTTAATGAGTATAACCAAAATATTAACAGTAGTAAACAAGAATACATTTGCTCATAACTTGTCATATCAGTGTAATAAATTAAGCCAGAAACACATTAACATTTGACAGCTTAAACAATGCAGGAAAAAATACAAACCTCACAGGGACTATGTGAAGCATGTTGGCAGTTTAACAGACATTTTGAGATGTAGATACATATATCAACCTTTCTGAATTTAGTCTTGATAACTCCTTTTCCTCTGTGTGCCAAAACACTGCCGTGTGAAGACTAATGAGTTCCAGATTTGTTTATCTTTGGTGGCTAAGGCAGATTCATGAGCCCCTTGAACCCATTTTACAGCGGTCATGTGATAGCAGCGTGCAACACCAGAGGCAGAAACGTCTCTTTTATGCTGATGGATATACAGCGTGTTAAAAGATCCTGCAAGAGAGATGTGCTTGGCCATCTGATACAAGGGCCCATGTCAGATCTGTTTTGGATGATCTATATGATTGAATTGTCCTGCCTGTTAGCTTTCATATGTGTTTTATGTTTATGTTCAGAGGTGTAATAACAACTGCTTGGAATAAACCTCGTATACGAAATAGGGATTATTATGTCTAACAGCAAGACTTCGTGACGTGTGCTTAACAGATTTTTGTATGGATGACTGTTTTTTTTTCCAAACTTTTTTCTTTTCTTTTTTTTTTTTTTTGTATATTGCATAAGCCTTCATGTAAACATCACAGCTGAACAAGACTCTGGTCCAGTGAAACTTCTAAGTGAAACCTCTTCCTCTTGCTTGTCCTCTATTATATATCTACTTTTTTTATTTGGCTCTTAGTTTGCTTTCCTGTTAATCAATTTATGGTGTTTTACTGTTTCCCTATGTTAAGACCTGTGGCTGCTCCTGAGGGAAGGAAGTGTTATGAATATGTGTATCTATCAAAGTTAACATACAGCATTTTGTGTAGGTTTTTGTGAAAGCGGAGCAGAGCACTGTCCTGCTGGAGGTCCTACGCGGTGATTTCTTTGCGAACTAATCTTTGCTTAATTTTGAAGAGAGTGGTTTGGATTTATCACCCCCTTGTCCCTATGACTGCTTTATATCTCTTGACAGGAAAAAACTGATGCAAAGGCACCTTCAACAGCTTAAAGCAGAGAATGCTACACGAGTGTCCCTCGATGATGGCTGGCCACTGCTGTGAACCTGCCTCTCCTGCCATGGTCTGGCCAGAAATTAATTATCTTGAATTTTAAGGTGGTGTACATGTCTAAGTAACTCTGTGTTGGTTTGTTTTTGTATTCCTGTTTTAGCAGATGCATTTGGACTATTTCAGTACAGTAAACCCTTCTGCTGAGACCGCTCCTTATCTTTCTATTTCTTGTAAGTAAGATTTTTTCAAAATTTCTTTGACTGGTCATATATTTTAAGTAAGCAAACAAGACTTTCTGTGGAAGCATGACCGTTTGTGACTACTGTGTCCTGTGCAGAAGGAGATGTAGCACACGTGTATCCTTGTAGTGCATGACCTGGGGGAGGCAGGAGAAGGGAAGGAGCAGAGGAAGAGTAAAGAAAAAAAAATGAGAGAAATCGAATTATGTATAGGGATTATTTGTTGGGTTATTTGTAAGGAAAGCTGATTTGTTATTTGAGTACTTAATAAGTCATCTGAAACCTGAACTAGGAACTGGCTTTTGTTAGCTCTTTCTGATAGAGATACTAAACCAAGGTCAGAATTTGTTCCATAGTGATGAGAGGTAACAAGAACTTTTGGATTTCACTTCTTGTGGATTTCTTCATCGTACACTGTGTAGAGTACACTCCTGGGACAGCCCGATCAAGCCTGAGGTCCCCATGTGCTACACATTGGATAAATACACAGGAAGAGACAGTTCCTGGCCTGAAATGTTCACAATCTAAATAGATGTGGCAGCTGAGAGGTACATAAAGGGGAATTTCCTTTTATCATGAGTGCACATCTGAGTTGCTGAGAGGGGAAGTGATTCAACCACAGACAGGAATTTTGCCCGCTCTGGGTGGTCGCTGAGCCTCTACTTGCACCTTGGCCACAGGTCACACTGATCCTTCCAGCTCTCTGTTTCATGATTATAAATGCAACCTCTTAATTATGATTTTCTGAACAAAATAAGTAAAAAGCAGAAAATGCTGTTTCACATAAGAACAGTCGTCCATTTCTGTACCATGAGCAATGACTGTTCTTGTTCCAGTAGAAGCCAGACCTCTTCATAACATACCTTATAACCTGTTAATTATAATTTCTTTCTCTAACACTTGGATCACACTACTAAATATTTTTAAATATCTATATATGTGTTTTTTAAGCTGCTGGGTTTAGGTTACACCTTTTCCATATGCCCAACCCACACAATCCCATCAACGCTTTCACACACCAGTCAAACACTCTATATTTGTGTGAAACTCACTGAAGGAAAAAAATTCCTATTACTACTACTACTAATACAAATTCGTTTTTCACAACTATTAGTATTTTCCTGAATGCCACTGAATGAAATTACTGCAATTGAATGTCTAACTTTTTGTTGCACTGATTTAGCACAGAGGTTTGATTTATATTTATAATTACTCCAGTCCCATCACCGCATGCCTTATTTTTTTTCTTTTTGCTCAACAAAGCTCCCTTTACAAAACTTAATCACTTTCTGTATGAGCAATTCCCTAATACATTTTATATTCTGTTGTTAGTGTGAATGATGTTCAGAAAGTTGATACACATTGCAACAGCAGGTGTTAAGACAGGCAAGTAGGGAACAAAAGCTCTTAGTGCATGAAAAAGTCTAATAATAGACAATTTGTTCACCTGGCACTGGCTGCATTAGCATTTGAGATGAGCTCATTGTTATTTGGCAATGAGCTTTCTGCTGGTCGCAAGGATGAAAATATGGAAAATCCAGGTTGTGGAAATAAAGGTTTGCTAATATTAGAACGGCATTAAATGGTGCATGATAGAACTGGAAAGGTTGAGGGTGAGCTGGGGGTTTTAAATAGTGAGACACTTCCGTAATCAGGAAAGCAATCAATAAAGACAGAGTTGTGTATACACTTGCAATAAAATTACACGTGTAAACATTTTCAATAACTCTACAACTGGGCAAGCTGTTCAGAGCAGGTTTGCACTCAGAAGTGTAGTTCCAGCTTTTTCCAGGCTCACTGAAAATGTGGCTATTAGTTAGGGAAGCTCACCACGAAAAGCAAAGTTAGGCAGTCTGCTCAGAAGGGAATCATCAGTCCATACAGGCAATTCTCTGCCGCAGCCCCGCTGGGGCTGCCAGAGCCGCGGGGCAGTGCTGGCAGCACCGCTACGTCCTGCTTGTGTCCTGAGCACCAGGTACGTGGGGTGCACCTCCAGATCCCGAGCAGCTGGCATGAGGAAGAGCACGTTGATTCCTGGAAGTGTGTTGAACACTTCCATGTGTGTTGTTGGGGCCATGAGCATTTGGGAGGCTTTCTCTTCCAGGAGGGTAGCATGCCTGGTCTGGAGGAGGAGGAGATGGAGCCTGCACTTGTCTGTGCTTCCCATCTATCCCTCAGAAGGTACAGGGGAAGCAGTGCATGAATTAAAAAGGGCAGTGACACAGCCGAGTGGCCCTAAACCACCTTCTGCTTAGCATGTAGACTGCCTCCAGAAAGAGGGCCAGGTGCTCTCTCCCCAGAACAGACAGTGAAATGGACGTCCTTAACCCTGAAGTGTGTTTTCATGTCCTAATCTAAAACTGAGGAAATCATATTAATTTTAATATATAATAATAATATGTCATCATCATGGTTTTGTTTTTGGAGAGCAAAAGTCCCTCTGATCTTTTCAATTTTGTTTTCCATATCCACACCATCCCATCTCCTGGCTGTGTGCAGCCAAGGGATTTGGTGAGAGCTGCAGGACCCTGTTCCTATCTACTACTCTGAGCCGTGCACACTGGTCTGTGCCTCGATCCCAGGGACATTAGGGATGGGGACATCACAGATCTCCCTTAGGTGGACCATGGAGATGAACCCTGCAGCAGAGGCCACACTGGTAAGCTCCCTGTAGTGTTTTGTTGTACCAAAACTTTACATTGGCTTCCTGAAGTCACATAGTAGTTCATTGTTAATCAAAAGCTTCTGTTCCTCAAAGTTATGTGTACAGTTTCCAGGAAACAGTGATCTATGTGTCAGCAAGCCCCCACCACCATGTAGCTAATTGGGCTAACCTTCCAGACAATGACTGTACATGTTTTGGGCCAAAAGCCCCTTCCCTATTAAGTGTAAAGTGCATTGACCATTGTATTACAGCCAGGCAGGGCTTGTTTGACATAAGTGCTATTCGTTAGCATCAGATTTGGTATTGCAGACATCTATGACAATGTGCAATCTGTGCTAGAAGAGGTCAATATAATCATATAGCACCAAAAGGAAAAAAAATCATAATTGGACTATTGGGTACCGATGATGTTAACAAATAGACAACGATTTTAAAATAATTGAACTGGTTAATATCTCATACTTTCAAAAGTGAATATGCTGGAGAAGTTCACAAACATTTAGCAATCAGTTCTCACACTGCTTGACCACAGTAGTCGTGCACTGATGGCATTTGTGGCAGCATGTATGTCTGGTTAAGTCCGGGAGTCAGCCCATATACATATCTCTGAAAAGTCAAGGACCAGACAATTAGTTTCTTCACATCAGTTGTTTTTGTCCTCCTTTTTTTTTTTCTTTTTTTCTTTTTTTTTTTTTTTTCCCTTTAAAATATCAGGTGGAATTTAGGACGTAAGCCTTTAGGTATCTAAAGGGAGGCCACGACTGAGCACGGATCAGATTGCTTTTCCTTGCTCAACTCCCCCTTTGCATTCCAGCCTGACAAAGTTTTGTTGCAGTTACTTAGTACATAGATAACTAAATGCTTTAAATACTAATTAAAATAGATGATGTTTAACTGTTGGCCTGTGCTATTTGTTTATGATGGAAGACAGCAGTGAACAGAATCATCTATTACCATTATCAGCAGCCTTTCTTTTCTTCTCCAGTTCTTATCCAAGCAATACATATGTCCAGGCACTGACTTGGTTCCCGTAAACAGCCTTGTTTCCAACAGGATCTCTTCCTCCATCTTTCCACTGTCTTATCTTTCAATTCACCCCGAAACTACCTTAAAACAATACATTCTAAGTTCCCTGGGGGTTGTGTACTTGAAACTTTATATTGGAATTGTTTTAGCCCATAACGCATGTAGCCTCATTTTCCGTATGCAGAAGTGCATTGCCATTAATCAAAGGAAGAGCTGAGTAGAGTGGTACAATCCACATTCTTATTTTGGAAAATTAAAAGGCAGTATCATTATTAAAAGGCAATTCGGCTAAATGTTTTCTGATGGAGAGAGAATTGGGACACACTACATTGTCCGGTGACTTTGCCAAAAATATGACACCAAGAGGCACGATAAATGAATGTATAAATAGTAATTGTTCTGAAAGGAGTAGTCATAAATCACAAAGTGAGTTTCAGGACATTACTTTCATGGTGATACTTGAAATGTGATCTACCTTGAATTAAAAGAAAATCAGATTTTCTCCTCTGGTTGCGTTGAAAGGAGTTAGATACTGGAAACCCAATTTCCCTGAAGCAAAACCCTATGCAAAATATGAAGCTCTGCAATAAACATTAGACCAAGTTTTGCAAAGAGGAGGGGGGCTGTTGAAGAGTGCAAACCAGCAATTTTTTGGAACAAGAGGTTATTAATCATGCAACACTTAGGGTTAGCAAAGTTCTGGCCCTGAATCAGCGACGCACTGCAACAAATTGCATCACTCCAGTAGGAGCAGATAAGGTGATCTGTGAAGCTCTGCAACAGATCTCGAAAGACCTTTTCCCTTGCAGAACAGCCCGTGTTATAATGAAATACAATCCTATTATTTGTTGTATCCATTTATCAGCAGAATTCAGCCTGTCTCATGCTGTCTGTGCAGATATTCTTCCCCAGGTTCATCCAGCCTGCTTTTGGATGGAGAAAATACCTGCAGCCTACCTTTTCCCATTTTTTCCCTGAACAGCATCTCCATGAATGTGTGCACAACCTGGGAAGCAATAGTGAAAAGTGCTGAAAAGCTGAAGTCTGAAGAGCTCGTAGGATAGCTGAGCACTAGACCTTACCAAAAGAGGGGTCTTTCTTTCTAGCATTGATATCCTGTGGACATGACCCTGCAGAGCTAATCCAGCTCTGTTTCACTTATTAGATCAGATACAGGATTCACAGGATGCTTTACAGCTTGGGTCCTGTGTTCCCAGAAATCCTCTGGCCAGTTCCCTCATCTCTTCTGGGTCTCTCTGTGACCAGTTTCTGCTGTGCCTATAAGGAGTGGTGTGTAGGTTGGCATCACTAGCTATAATTGCTATAATTACATTTGAAAGTAGACCCTTGATAAGATTTGGAAACGGGGACCAGCTCAATTATGCAGCTTTGTGATCTAATTTTATTTGCTTTGGTTTCACAGTCTCCCTCTTATCCTGCTTGTTGTTTGTCACACTCCTTGTGCTCTGGTTTACATCAAATGAGCTCATCTATGCTCCCTGCTCATATAGCTTATGATATAGGGACAGCCCAGGGAAGCCTGGAGCCCTGAAACACATGGGTTTGCATGGAGAAAGTCAGTTTGGAAAGGCAGGGGAACAAGAAGCTTGGCAGTCTCGGGGCCTAGAGTAAAGGGGATGTAATGTGGTGCTCCTCACCGGCCCTTTCACTGCTTCACAAGGAAAAATGCAAAAGTTTTGAAGCAGGAATTTTTGCCATCAGCTGCTAGCCACCTGGGGCTATTCAAAGAGTAATGAACTTTTGGTATTCCTATAAATTTGAAGTGGTCAAACAATCTCTGGTTGTTTTGTTTGTTTCTTTTCAAGTATTATTCTAGAATAACAGATATGTGGCAATTCCTGCTTTTTTCACTGGTACCTGGACCCCAGATACGTGGTGTAGGGAGCAGAGATGCTTGGACAGCCTTGATGGTTGTACAGTATTGATGCACTTTTTGATTTAATAACTCATGTTCCTCCAACACGACAATTTCCTCAGCAGCAGCTAAGAAGCTAATCTGGTTGCCAGACTGACCAACACAAGGCTGAAGTTTCTGAAGCTCAGTAGCAGGATTTGAAACAGTTGGTAATTTAGGAGCTAGAGCAGTATGTTTCTTCAGTATAGCCTGCAGGTCAGCCGTTACCTGCTAATAAATAGGTAATAAATAACCACTAGCAGTGTCAGCTTCCTGCTATTTATTCTCTCATGTAATATTCCAAGTTTATTTGTACCACGGGAAAATTTACCTGATAGGAAAGCAAACAAGCCACAGCCAGATCTCCCCGCTGAAGCCTGCACAAGCAGAGTTTGTGCCTCAGACTGTCCCCAGTGCCTGCAGGTAAATCACTGCTTCCACTAAGGGAACCTCACTCCTGCCTCACCTTGTCTCTTGTCTCAGGAGTATCTGCCTGGTTCACCTGGTCCCCAGCCAGACATCATTCTCCAGCTGAGGACTTGGCTTTCCAGTAGTGGTTTGGTCATTTTCTGAGAGCAAGTAGCCAGGCACAATTGCCTTCTTTCTCACTATTTTCTCCAGTATTTCATGTAGTTTATCCACCCTGCTAAAGCTGGCAAAGAGGTCTCTTTCAGAAGATTGATGCAATGAATTTCAAGCTGTATCTTCAGTAAGTGAAATATTTTCTCCCCATTTTTCATCCAGCTCCTGGGGCTGGACAGATAGTTTTTTATTAATAGAATATACACTAATATCAAAACATTTTTCAAGCCAAATCTCTTAATTACTTTTTCCATTACCTGCCTGGGACTCCACATGAATAAATGAAAAGAAGCAGAGAAGATGGACACATGACACGATCCTCTATGTAAATCGCTCTGTATATCCCAAACCATCTTCTGGGGCAGTGCTAACTAATTTATGATAGGTCACCCAATAGTTATTAATAAGTTATTGAATTAATATAAAATTAATTCAGTAATATTTCTTGAATTAACAATGGCTCATTAGCCAACTCATGGCTTAATCAGCCTTGTTTTTTGCAAAATATTTGGGAAGTGCACTGATGCCATGGGTGCTTGCTAAAGGTGCACACAGTGATTCAAATGTGCTTCCCCTTCACCAGTGGAGGCTGGCTCTGTGGAAATATGTTCTTAAAGCATCCAAGACCCATCACTGCTTTGAAAGTGTCAAAATAGCACTTTCTGTCTGTATCCTCTTTGTGTTTCCTCTTCGTTACGTTAATGGGTGGCCACGTGCTGTGCACTTCACTTGCCTCACTTTGAGTTTTGCGCTGAGCTTTCAATTAACGGGGCTCAAACCAATAACTCTGGCAGCGCTTTCCCCTCCAGAAATCCAACTCTTATTGCACATCCATTTTTAAAAAGGTGTTATTGATCCTTCATGAGTCTTCAGGGATCCTCTCTGCTGCGTCTAAGGACGAGGGAAGGAACTCGCTTGCCACCAGGATGAAGCTGCTTCCCAGGGCCATCAAGGTGCGGGACTGCAGGAGTAGCAGACCCTTGCTGCAGCCCCCCGAGCCCAACTATTATCAGGGAATTTAATGAAAGAGACTGGGTAGCATAAGACTTCAATTCAAGCACAGAGAGTAGTTTTTTACAAATGCATGAATATTGGGTGGGCTCTCACATCCCCAACTTTGAATCATTTGAAGTTTGCCAGCCCTCATGTCTTTCATTAGTGAAGGATATTTACTTCATTTTCCATCCATTTTTCTTCGTTTTGTCGCCTCAGCTTTGCTGCCTTCAAGGAAACAATATATTACAGACATGCTGTTTTGCCCTCGGAGAGTGTACAGCAGCTCATTTAACTCTGGTGCTGTTCTCCTGATGCTGTAGCCTGAAATCCATCCGCTACCTATCTGCAATCCAACCTATACTTCCTAAGCAAAGCTAACCCTCTGTTAAGGGAATTACCTCTTATTTGTGACGGTGTCGGTCACACTGAAATACACACAACTGCGCTGCCTTGGTGGTGCTGTCTGAAAGACATGCGGTGAATTCAGCCGCAGTTTCTCTCAGAAGGAGTTCAGCTCAACTTTCTGACCACAGTTATCTGAAAATGCTTGGAGCCTTTTTTTTCGCTTCATGTTGTTTAATGCTGTCATTATTCCAAGCTGTTTCTGTACATGTATGGACTTTTTTTTTTTTTTTTTTTTACAGTGGTTAAGCTATGGGCTCTTGGTGTGCTGTTACTGAGGAGGCCTGATGACATGGGATTTGGAGCTGGGTGGAACAGGGTGTATTCTGCCACTTGATTTATTGTCTGGTCAGATTAATTTGCTTTTTTTGTGCAGGAGGATCATTACGATGCCAGGTGTTTATTCCATTTGGACTGTGAATCTAGCTAATTGCCAGGGCACCTAGAGCTTGTGAACAACCTTGTATGAAAACAAAACAAAACTTAATCTAAAAGTACAAAACCACTCAAGGCACCCTGCAGAACAGCCCTCTTTCGCTATGGATTGGGAGCCCCAGTACAGAACGAAAACTTCTCAAGGCTAGGGTTGTGGAGCCAGCAGCATACGTGGAAGCAGAGCTCTGACCCCTGGTACCCAGGCAGGACTTGTCTCAGAGCAGCATCCAGAGGGGATGCTCACCTTAACCTTCTGGTCTCCACATGAGCGCATGAAATTAGTTTTGTACGGGCTGAAGGAAGAAGGGAAACTCCTCATGTTTTTCTTTTTAGGGACTTTACACAAAGTGTTGCTGTGAAAAATATATGTGAAAAACAAGACACTTTTTTTTTTTGCAAGCTGAGAACCTGCTTCCTGCCCTTTGGTAAAGCAGGCTTTGTGTGTCCCTCCTGCTGCAGCCTGTAAGGCTCCTCTACCTTCTTTTTATTTACAGCCTTGCTAGCAAGAAGATACACACAGATGATGGGATCAGGGCTCCAAAGCCCCCTGTCTACGGGCCAGCAGGGACCCTGGCTGCCAGGCACTGGGCTGCGGTACAAGCCCTGTACAACCCAGTGAACAGGGACCAGGATGCCAGGGTCCCAGATTCTGTCACCAGCTCTTCCAACAGACAGTCTGCATGGTGTTGTTCAGTATCTCCTCCTGCTCTTGTAGGGAGTCCCATTTCTGATGCCCGACAGAAGTCTGTGCATCCCCTGAGGTCATTGCCCTATAAATTGCAACCCTGGGGAACTACTCACCTGCTCATTTGACACACCTTGTGTTGTGGCTTATACAGCTGCTTCTGTTTAAGTAACTGTTGTTATTCTCGCATGTGGTGGTGCCTTTTTTCTTCCCACGTCGCTGGTGCAGTTGGTAGATGTCTGAAAGCTGCTGAGCCCTAGGGCCCAGCATGGGGGGATGTCCTGGTCTGTCTCTTAGGACGTGGTAACTTCCCTCCATCTTTTCAGCAGTGATGCAATAAATTATTACCCTGCAAGAGAATTTAATCACACAGTTAAATACATCATTTGCAAGGCTTTTAGCATGCCCTATTAAGTTCTCCACATTTTCATGTAATATATTTAGGCCATTGTTACAGTTTCAGATACTTGTACTGATTTCATTCCTGGTAAATGTATCAGCAGATCACAGCAGGAAAAAAAAACCCTGACACATCTCCCCAGAAGTTTTTGCTGCAGCCTGAGCTCCCAGCCGCATCGCGTTCAATAGGTCAGCCGAGAGGCACTTTGCCATTGCCCGGTAATTACCGTGGAACCTCTAATCCAGGCCACAAATTCCTCCCTGCCCATAGTCCTTTCTACTTCAGAATGCGTATCTAATAGCAACCAAGGACTTTTCCTATTTTCTCACTTGGAATCTGTTTTGGGAACTTGGAATTGCTATCTCACTGAATCAGTAACATCTGTGACTGCAGGGCAGCCCGAGTGGGAATGGTTAGGGGGTTAGGCAGATTTCCTGCATTTCAAGGCTCTTTTCCTCTGAAGAGACTGCTTTGGGACAATCCAATTGCATTTAATGCTGCTTCTTTCCTTTTCCTTTTTTTTTTTGTTGTTGTTTTAACCCCATCTTTTCTCCCTTTTTTTTTTTCCTCTCCCCAGCCCCACCCAAGTTGTTTGGGTTTAAGAAGTAAAAATGATTTTAAGGATGCATGCCAGCATTTTGAAAAGTTTCTGTTTCAAACACATGAAAAGAAAAGTCTGAAGGGATTCCTAGAACTGTATTGCAGCTTGCAGGTATGGCTTTGATTTTCCTTTTGGCAGGCTTTCACCATCCACTCTTTCATTGCCCTTCCAAGAAACACTGCTGGGTGCCTAAAGACCAGCGTGCTTCTTATACTTGGCAAGAGAAGATAACAGTAATGCTACAGTTTGGGCTTTGAAAGATTAAAAGCAACATTTATTCCTTACAGTACCTTCAAACTTCCTCAAGTTAATTTAAAATCCATTTTAGAGAATGTTTAACTAGTAATACTGGATTTTTTTCTAAAATTCTGTATATACTGTACCTGTTATTTAAACCAAGTAAGAGGTGGATTAAAGCAAGCACAGTGCTTTAAAGTGTGTTACATGCTTTGAGCAGTCCTTTCCCTCTGTTGGGAGGAATACCCTGTTCTTCTGGGACTGGTCTCTTTACGATATCTCTGTAAAAGCTCTGGCAAGAAGTGACTGTACTTTGAGAGCAGTTTTCAATTGTTCAGAAACTTTTTGCTCCTCCTCCCCCCTTTTTGGTGGTGACTGACCTTATTGCTAGCCAAGTAGACAACAGAAGTATCCCTTCCCCAGCTTGCACGGCTGCTGATAAATTATTCATACAGCTAATGAGGATTGTGAATTTTCAGGCATTTTTAAAGGCTTGCATCACTTAGTCAACATTTCTCTCACACCTGCATGCTTCAGGCAATCAGGTGTTTAAAATTACCAACAAAGAGCTCTGCCCCTTCTCCTCCTGAAAATGCTTTGTTCAACAGCAGAGTCCTGTGGCTATTTTGTCTGTTTGTCTGCGTGAGGTTTTTTCTGTGCTAATTAGTGTGAGGGGAAAGGGGAATCTGAGAGGACTGCGTTAATTAGCAGAAGGGATCACATACCTTGGCTTATATTAATTTTGAAATGACAAGACACAGGTGCACATTTAGTGGCATTGAATGCATGTTAACATTTAAGGGCCTTTTTTTTTTTTTTTTTTTTTTTCTTTTTCCTATGGAAGGATTTTCCTTTAGTAGGAGTTATCAGGGAAAAAAAATCTCAGAGTAAGGAAGCTCCTGTTGAAGCTAAGAGCTACGCGATGTGAAAGGACTGATTATGTTTATATTACATGGTCTCCTGTGAAAAAAATCAAGCCTCCCAGCTAGCAGGGAAAGAAAGGTCCCTGGAACTGAGGAAACAACTGACTCAGTGTCTTAATTCTGAAGGAAATGAGTCCTTTGTAGATGAGAGGGATTCTTCTGATCTAGTTCAGTGAAAGGCATGCAACTATGAAAATAAGTTTTTCCTGTAGGGTTGGAGAATAAAGCAGAGAATCAGAAGGACTGGGGACTGGAAGGCAAAGAGACTTGCATTTAATCTTGTTTTAACCTTTAAATGTTCCACTGGTGACTGTGCATCACCCACGGTATCCTTAAGAAAAACTTGAGAGTGAAAGATTAACAATAAATGAAATCTTTGTTGTGTGTGGCAGCCTGGCTGCCATGGCTGGGCAGCAAAGAGTTTGGAGAGACCATCACAGGTCTGCCTGATGGTGTAGGGCTCTGAGGTCCTCACATCCCTGCACATACACGTCTGAATGTGGGGGAGATGGCTGAAGGCCTAGACCAATGTCTGAAGAGGATATTTGGTACTTCGAATATGGACCCGAGCCTGTATTTGAGCCCAGTCTTGCCTTCAGCTCATGCTTTGTGGAGTTGAGTTTGCAGTGGGTTTTGATGAATGTGAAATTCAAGTGTGCATCACTGCTGGTCCATACACCAAGGCGTGTCTTGGAAGGGCTGGCCCCCTTCACCTTGCTTGGACACTTCTGTCTGTCCTGCTTGCCCTTACAGGGGTGTCTCAAGACTGCAAAATCCTTCCCATATAGCACTCATCACAAGAGAAAGTAGGAGAGATGGGCAGCATGAAGCAGGGATGCTTACACAACAGTGTGCATTTCTACAGCTAAGGTATAGAAGACATATTGAATTTGGCTATAAACAGCAAAAAAATGAACTTAAATTTATCCTGTTCCCTTACTTGGCATCATAAGACATAGTCTGTGGTCTTCAATAGGTGCACAGGAATGCATGTGTGCCAGCAGCCAATTTTTATCGTAAGTTGTTTTGGTGAAAACTGCGATAGTTCCGTGGTGTTGCCAAGGGTTTGGAACTGTGCTGAGAAATCTAAATCCTCATATAAACTGCAACAGCATCGTGAAGTATAAGCACTGTAAATCTTTACAAATTATTGGTCACTTGAAATAGATATACTTGAGACATTTGGTGCGTATGCCAGTCATTCGGTCATTCTTGGGCAATAGTTTTGCTCTGAAATAAATCCAGTTGACTAACTACATATACTTCACACCTTACCAGCAAGTACAGAGTACACTTAGTGCCATGCTTACAACATAAATGACCATTTTGAAAAAGCAGATCACTCTGGAAGTTGATCAGAAATGCAGATACAATAGAGGAATGTTTTTAATGGCTTTTGGGGGAATATTAAGATTTATTCACATAAAGACCTACTCAGCATGTTGCACAAACTCCTCTTAGCGTACTAATAAGTCAATGTGTTACCAAATGTTTAGTCATTATAATTACAGCCACATGTTGTCCTTTTTACAAATAGGTCTGGCTTAATTGCATCATTTTTCAGCAGGATTTATGTGGTCCTGTTTAATCCAAAATTAGTACATGCACAAATGAAGTGCAAACTATTTTCCATCACTGAACTGTGAAATATTCTCCAGAATAGAGATATACCAACAAGTTGCTAAAAAGATGCAATAAGCAGTCAGGCAACTTTGCGATTTGTATGTATGTGTGTGTCTGCTTCTATATAATTTGCTAAAAGTAAGAAAAAATATACTAAAATATACATTAACTGCCAAATGAACAAAAAAGTCAGTAAATGATCTAAATCAAGCAGTCTTTTTTGATCATCCCCAGTAAGACAGGATGGGAGAGATCATAAGTCTATCTTGATATTGCTAGCTTTCAGCGTTTATTAAATACAGTAAGAGCTAATGCATTTTATATATCACATCAATCTATCACATGCAAATATATCACATTTATAAGATTCTCTGTAGGCCAAGATTGTGTAGGCCGACGTTCTAAGTTACCATGACTAATATTCCATATAACCTACATAGTTCTGAGGGCTTAAGGGTATATGTAGGACATGGTAGATGTATGAGTGTGGGCTACTTGAACCTGGGCCACATGTAGCAATTACAATACATACATAACGATTTGAAGTTTGGAACATGTGATTTCCAAGAGCATTGTAAGTTAGACATTAAAATAGCAATGCATGACTGAATCCCACCAGGACCCAAAAGCCTAATGCTGGAAGCAGATGAAATCCTGGTTCAATTTGTGTCTTAAAGGGAAAAGTTACTTCGACTGAAGTAGTGCTGAGGTCTTGCCATCCAGAATGGAAATTTACTTACTGCTGTGAGGAACTCTGTTGATTTTTAGTGGGCAAGTCAGAAAGCCAACAAAGGGTCCCCATGTTGCTTAAGCACTATTATGGAAGTGCTAAGGATTGTTCTGCATCTAAAAATGAGAGTTTCTCTGTCATTTTTGTTTTCTTTTTTTCTGTTGTCATCTTTGTGCCAGTATGCATAGCCGCGATGTAGACAAATGCAGCTTTTGAAAGTAGGAGAATGGCTCTATTAGTAAAAATATATGAACATTGAATATAGCCCTTGTTTCAAATTCTACTCTCCTCATTTTTATGGCTTGAAAGTATTTTTCATTGTATGTCTTAATGGGCCAAAGTTTCAAAGACTTACTCAAAGTAGGGCACCTCATGACCTGTGCAGGATGATCTTAGCCATGAGGAACGTGCGCCCTTGTGTGTATGAATGGGTTAATATACTTGCAAGCAGTAGCTTGCAGGTCACTGCCACTTCTCTCTGCTTCAGCGTGTCACCACAGTAATTTACGCTCTGAAACCTTAAGGCTATATCTGGTAACGTTCACTTTGTGCTGCAAATAGCGGCTTCAGCTGAGCTGTCTCTGAAGTAGTGCTGGTGCTCAATGAGCACAGCGATCCTCGGTGAGCAGAGCTGTCCACGAGCTACCCAAGTGTGGCTTGCAGCGATCCCAAACTGAAAGATCTGATAAACCAGCTCTGATGGTCAGCTGGACTCATCGTTCTCAGCAGCCCTTTAACCTGAATGTCTTCAGATGACAACAAAGGTGCTCCCAGAAGAGGGCCCAGGGTGGTTCAGGACTGTACTGATGCTTGAGCCAGGGTGTGGGGTCTGTCTTGCCAGTTTGGCTACCTCCCTGACTTATTCTGCTCATTCACAACTTCTGCTTTTCCTAAGAATGTTTGTGTTTAGTTTTGTGTTGTTTTTTTTTGTTTGTTTGTTTTTGTTTTTAATCCAAGTCAAATGCCCAGACTGAGGGACTTGCTACCATTTGTAAATCGGGAGCTGGACATTTACCTGGTATTTCTCATGTAGACATTTCCAAATACACTTTAATGAGAACATCTAATCACTGTTAGCTTCACTTAATAGGAGCAAAACATACACGGGCATCATAATCATACCTGGAGAAATCACAGGTAGAAAAGGATGCTCTGCTGCATTTTGGAGAACATTTTCCTAAGGAGATCTCATTTAATACGTTCCTTTCACAAGAAAATCAGCATTTCCAGAGCTGCATGCACGCTTCTGAGCAGCTTCAGGTAAGCAGCTCAGGACTGCTCCGATTTGGTTGTATTGTTTCTCTTCAGCATGTTCCTCTCCATGAGGAGTGACCTTAGCCTGTCTGTGTGCCAGGGGAGCGATCTCCATCTGTTGAACACTTGTCACATGAACCAGTGACCTACACCGATGTAACACCCTACAACACCTGCGAGCTGCTCAACCGTGGCCGCCCCGGCCGCTGAGAGACATGGAGCAAGAAGCACCCGCGACAGCTTGGAAGAAACTGGGTCACTTTTTTTATGTACCTTAAAGACAAAATATGAAGCAAAATTCCTCCTGGTAGCTGTGAAGCTGGAAGCAATTTCGAGCCTTTTTTTTAAACAGAAAGGCTGCTCTTGCCTTAGTTCACAGAAATTAACACTGAAACATTAGCCTGTCATCCACCGAGTGCTTTAACTGCATAGAAGAAGGCACCTGGACTCAAAAGATCGAAGCTCTGCTCGCTTTTCTCAAGTTGGATATTCTGCTGTTTCTGGTGTGTCTTGAACATGTAGAAGCAGCAGAACTTGTCTCGGGGAATAAAGGCATCACCACGGGAAGGGGACAGATGGTACATGTTCCTGAGACCCAGCGACGGATTGATGCTCCTAAGGAGAGCTGTTCCCACAGGTGGAAGCGCTTTTAAATGAGCTGGTGGCACAGAAAGTTGGGGAAGGAAGGAACGCCTCGGGTGAGTGATCTTCTGCGGGGTTTCGGACCCGGTACCCCTCTCCACATGAAGCTGCTTCGGAGGTCAGCTCTTCGGAAGTTGGGAAATATCCCCAGGAGGGCTGGGCTCCAGGGGGATGGAAAGAGCTGGGGCTCCCAGGAGGCTGCCTCCAACCCTTGCACCAGCTGTTCCATTGGCATTTCCTAATTCTTTCTTCACTTTTATTTATTTTATTTCACTTCAAAGTTGTCTTCGAAAAGAAGAGCCTGAACCGGTTGCGTGTTCACTGGCTGACTGCAATCCTGACGCCTTTTTTTGTCTCCAGAAGCCACCTCACCTGCCTGGGGTCACCGAGGTGGGGCAAGTGCCTGAAGGTCGGCTCTCTGGGACACAGCCTGGTGTCAAACTAGCTTATTGTTTCCAAAAATGGTATTTTTCCCACCTGTTTTTTATTTCACTTGTTTGAAAGTAGCTTTTTTCACACAAAAAAATTTTTCTGCCAAAAGGCTTAGTAACTCACCTCAGTCTCTGGCCAGCACCAGTTTTTTGATGCAAAAGTGCAAAAGTTGGTTTAGATAAGTTACGTGTTTTGCATGGGGAAGATGTTTTCCTAACCCACACCGGTAGAGTATGACATTCTCTGATTTGTGACAACTTCTAAACCTTTCAGAAATCTTCTGTTTGATTTTCAGGCTTTATTATGGTAAGTTGAGATGTTTTTTATTTGCAACATTATTGTTCCTTGTGTGATTGTTTTTGCAATTAGAAAATAATACAGATTAAATGATAGTTACGGTTTTGAGTTTTCCAGGTTGCAGAAGGTGTGCATCTATATTTTTCTTTCAAATTTTGCATTTTAAAAGATTAAAAAAAAAATAAGTAAATCAGAATATAGCTGAAGTATTTCTTTATCCCCGATCCCCGTAGGCTGTCTGCAGCTAGTCTGGACTGAGGATGAGCTTGGAAAGAATACTTCTATGCTCCTGAAATATAAATTGATTGCTAACTTCTCCAAGTTAAAATGGTGATACTATGTTTTATCTTCTAAGAACAAGCAGGGATATCAATTAAAGTGTCACAAGTAAACCCTGAATTGTTGTGAAGTAGCATCTGATTTCCTAGATTCATCTAAAAGGTATGCTTTCAGATCTTAAAAGCCTCTCCTTAACCCCTGTTCCACAAATAGCCTTATGCTGGGATGAAGCAGAGACAAATACACAATAGAACTTAAATATCTGTTTAATAGGAACTGCTGAGGGGTGTGTGCTATATCTTCTCATAGCAACCATAGGCCACATTTCAGAGGTGGAGGCTGAATAGATCAAATGCAATGGTTTCCATGGTTGCACAGGGCTTCATGTACCCAATAACATTAATATTCTGGTCCGTAATAGAATAACTTGTACAAAGGCATTTTTTCCCTCTTTATTTCCTATCTTAAATTATTATTCTACGGATGATTGAATGGAATTAGAACATTAAAGATATATTTAATCTTAAAATGTTGTTGAGATTGTTTTTAGCATGGGCTCAAGCCTTTAGTACTTAAGCGAGCAAAATTTCAGGTGCCTCCTGAGTCAACACTGTAGGATTTGGCTGGTGAAATAATGATTTTTTTTTCTCTTACCAGCTTGCTAATATCATTTATCTTAACAGAAGTTTGATTGCCATTTCTTGTCTGGCAAAGTCAAGTATATTGATGATGGCTGACTGTTTTTGGAAGAAGACAATGTGAGGCTGAGAGCTTACAGGTGGGATCTCAGTTGTGATAACGTGACTTACATTTTAAGCCCAGTAAGTTGTGCTGGATCAATGAAAAATCCTTTTTAAGGGAATGCCTCCTTTTGTGTTTTATTACCAAGTTGGAGGTGATTATTGTTCTTGCCTTTGTTATTATCTAGGCTTCTTGCAGGCTCTTCTCTGCTGGAAATTGTCCACTACCTCATTTTTTATGTCTTTCTGAAAAATCACAGTTCTTAATTTTGGTAGCTATTATGAAAACAGCACTCCAGAATTACACCTTAGCCAACAGTCATAGAAAAGTCCCCGGTAAACAGTGTGCCTGGATAGTTCCACTTGACCAGGACTTTCATACAACTTAACACCACAAATGCTTGGGCTTTATGAAGGATTCCTTTTAAAGTGCCAATAATTTGCAGGTGCTGCCCTAGTTCTGGGATAAGCCATGGCTGAATGAGGGGTAGTATCACGAGGAAAGCTTGCTGTGGGGAAGAGGCATTGTGTAACTCTTCAGCTGATTTGCTGAAGAAAGAAATATTTTGGCAGTACTATTTGACATTTCCAGTCTCAGTGGGTATATCCAGCCCTACTCAAGTAGGGGGCATAAGCATCCATCCCAGAACCATAGAATAAAATATGCAGAGGTCTTAAGAGAGCTCTTCAGAAAAACAACACAGTGCTTAAAGAAATTACCCAAATTTGTGTGACTTTGATATCTCTAATGGCTAGTAGCTACTGAGATGTAATCAGTGCTGACTTCTGGCCTCTGCTCTACAACTGGAAATCTGTGTGAGCGTGTAGAGCTCTCTAAACCTCCCAGTGATTTATCTGAAGTGTTTGTTATCTGGCTCACAGATGTCTATTAAAGTGCAGTTTACAGAGAAGAGCTCAATGTGCAAAAAGGTTGAATTTTTAGCTTGTGTAAACTGCTGTTTGCCCACTGAAGTCAACAGAGTTGTCTTTTGATGAACCCCCAGCAGAGGACCTGGTCTCTAACGAACTTTCAATGTATTGTTCTTGGCTGCCTCTATGAATATTTCAGAGTGTGCTGAAGCTGGGCTCTGAATGCATTCATTCATAAACCACTGTATAAATGATCAAAGGCAAGGCTTCTTGATCTTGAATGCAATAAATCCTCTGCTTTCAGGTTTACTGGACTGGACACTATCGTAGAAATACTTGTTCCTCACATACAGATGAGGAAGCTGGAGTCAAGTATTGCTCACTTTGGACAAATGCCTCTGGAAGTCCCCAAATTGCTTTGCACATCTAACAGATTGGACAGAAGCAGCTCAGCTTCCACAAACAGCAGCGTTGGGCTGGGTACGGTCTGCCTGCATGGATCATGTCTTTGGAGACATTTGTTTACTGCTTTAGGCCACTTTAGTGGCAGAGGAGAAGGGGTGTTTACCTGAGTATCTGCAAAATGTAAGCAGAAGGAAAGGTGACTAATTTTAAATCAAGCAGTATACGTTCATATAAGCTTATTTTTGGATTTCAAACCTTTTGTTATAAATACATTGCATAGATTATTAACAAAGACTTATTTTTTTTGCGTTTGCATCTAGGTTTGTTCAGCATCTTGGAGATTTCTTTTGAGAACAGTGGTAAAGCCTTAGAACAAAACGGATGTGAAGCAGGTTTTGGGGTCATGAAACAAGTACAGACTTCTTAGACAGAATAGATTTTTCCAGCCATCCAAGTAGTTACATTCACATAAGAATTGTTTAAAGACAATATTTTCTAAGGGTGTTTATATCCAGATGATGTTAGAGAAACATGTACAATGAAGACTAACTGAAAATAAAGATCAGAACTTCTTCACCCTTTCTAGGTTTCTTACAGGAATGGTAATTCTCTCTGCAATAACGTACAGCACTGTTTCATGGGATTGGCAATGCTTAAATCTGAACTCATTCAAAATGAACACTCAAAAATACTGTACAGTTGGGATTTTCTTAACCCCATGTATATCACTGTGGATTTCCCCCATGCTATACAGGCTGAAATTTTTCAAATCAAAACCGTCTTCAGTAAGGACTCCCGTGGTGCATATCTTCCTTGCAAAGGGCAGAGAAGCAGTGACAGGTGGGAAATATAGTCTTGAGAGGCAATTTTTCCTAGGAGAAATACTTTTATTTCAGGATGAAATATTTCAACTTCAAATGTCTTAACTTCTTTCAAGTTCTTTCTCTACAGGATTGCTCACCTAGTGCTAACACTGGTCAGGTTTGCCAGAAGCCCTGTGCACGTGCTTGAAGGTACACACACTTCCAATGACTCTCTGTAGGGCACTGATGTACACAGATATCTTCATACTTCAGTTCATATTTACACATGTATTACCACCTCCTCCTTTTAGTAGGGATGGTTATCTAGAACTGCTAATTGTCGTAAACAAAGGGTCAACAAAGGGTGGTCCATTAGAAATGCTTTCGCAGGAAATGAGACGTAACTTCTTTAAATGTGAAATAAAGCTCTTTGTAAATTGTTTCCTTTAGTTAACCAAACCAAACTACATTACCTAGTAACAGAGCCTGCCATCCAGAGGCAAAAGAAATATGTGGCATGAAGACTAACTGTGAAGATTTCCTGGCTATCGGTCTATATGATACCAGTACCAACCCCATCACCCAAGATGGGTGACAACCCCATTCTGTTAGAAATTACCAGTAAGAAACAGCCCATTTCAATCAAGAGTGACAGCAGATAATGGCTGTTTGAGATCTAATTAATGATTCTCTAGACAAGTGGTAAGGCCTTGCCAGCTGCACCTAAGCTGTACCGGTGTACTGGCCAATGCTGTGCTGCTGGGCAGGAGCTGGATGTTGTGGTTTTCTGGTGTCTGGGCTTGTCATACCTCTCTGTGATCAGCAGTCTGAAATGCCTTCTGTGACTAGGTGATATCAATAGGAATTAGTGGTCTAATGCTGTTCATTGATAGTTATAGAGATAGAGAGTACCTGAGATTGCCTGCCTGAACTTATAAATGCATGTCATTTATAAAAAGTAGGGGGCTTAGCTAACATTTCCTTGCCTGCTAACTGTATCTTCATCAGAATCAGCTACGGCCACTCCTGCATACAGACAAGATCACTGCTGTGAATTTTGAAAACCCTGTGGGCTGTGATCCCCGTGGAGGGTGTATGCACCTTTCCCACTCAGAATTCAGGTTGCGTACGGCTTTTGAAGTTTTCAAGGGCTTATCATTCATGCCATGTCTTCCTATGTGTAACTGGCATTACTAATAAAAAACAGGGGCCCAAATCTGGCAAATTAGTTATTGGATTGCTCCATTCATCTGTGCTAACCTATGTATCGCCCTTCTTTGTACAGTTGTTCAAGAGGTTAATGGATAATCCTGCCCCTGTGAATAGGAATGTTGCCAGCAACAACAACTGGGACAAGATTATTGACTGTCTGAGGCAAAGCTTAGAAGATAATTGTTGTGTTTAAATGCTAATTCTATAGTATTATCCCAGTAACTTGTTGATGCATCTAAGAGTTGCTTGATGTCTATCTATACACACCTACACATGTGCACACACTTGCCTGTGGGAATTCACATGCTTCTGCTGATATGTATGCAAAAGATTCGCTGTGTTTTCTTATTTGTAAACAAAAAATGATTGGATTTACGTCCTGATAAAGGGAGCCATTCCAAACACACCACCAATTTATGACTATGTTCATCTTGCAAGCTGATCAGTTCATCCTTGTGCACTTGCAGCCACGGTTCAAGATGCAGAAGATGCAGAAATGCCACAGGACGAGCTAGGGCTGCATGTTACCAACCCCCCACTACAGGAATACTTCACCCATTGGGAGAAGCATACGCAGACCATTACATCCTTCACTCGGCAGGGTTTGTATGACATGAGAATTGCTACCTGCCACCCAATGTGTCTCATGCTGGGAGACAGGACTCTGAAGTACTGGAGCCTGGCTGTCTGCAGTCAGGGCTGCTGTACCACATCCAAAGCAAGCTCGCCAGTCAGCAAATGCTGCATTAATCTTTTGGGGAGTGTTTGTTTTGCTTGTTTTGCTAGGCTGAGTTTCAAGCAACTGATAATGTGTTTGTGAGCAGTTCTCCTGTTGCAGCCCATTTTTCAAAGGAAGTGTGAAGACCGATGCTCCCAAGGTTTGGTGGAACATGGGTGTGAAGGGTTATATATGATCCTGCTTCGATGTGTGAGCGTACAAGGCTTTCAAGTGCATGGTAATATGTCTGTGCAGGTACATCTGCGATAGTGGAGTTACAGCTCTGTGTGAAGTCTGATGAGTGTTTTTAAAAATATGCCTTGGTCGTGGTTCTTCTCTATGGGTGCCAATTCCACTCATGCAGCTACCTCACTGCAAGTGAGATGTGCGTTTGCTTGCTCAGTAATAGTCAAATTTTCAAACTGCTGAAGGATAAACTCTGAAACCTTCCGAGAATTAAATTAGATAACCACTTTATTGCTTAACAGTTTATGAGTATAGAAATGCCTGGAATTTCAGGAGGAAAATGACAATGTATATGGCTTGTCGCTACTTGCAGTGTCACTGCTCTGTCCAGCTGCATTACTGTTGTTATAGTTCTCATAGGCACTTAAAATTACATCCTTCAATACATTTATGCATTTAATTTCTCCAAGCAAAAAGGAATTTAAATACCTTTTAGGATGTGGAAAGTTAGATATGATTCCAGAGCCTCCCAGATGTGTAGGACCTTAAAAACAAGAAACATTTTTCAGGACTTTTTTAAGCTTACTCTCCATTGTTATTAACCTAATCTTTCACCTTTTCCCAGTCGCAATAAAGATGATTTCAAAGGCAGAAATGAGAAAAAATGTATTCTTTCAAATCTACCAGTTTGGGGGCCTGTTGCACACATTTTTCTGTTTCTTTGTGGTTTTAAATTACATTTCTGCTCTGAAGTCAAATCATCCGTTAACATGTTGGTCTGGAAGGCCCCAAAGCTGCTGCAGACCTGGCATGCAGCAAGCAGGCTGGCTAAATGGGGAAAGCTGTCGCTCATCCTCGCCTGCTGCAGACACAAGTGCTGTGAGAATTCCCCTGGTGCAGGAAAGTGTTGTGGTATCAGACTCAACATTTATTGGTGTAGTAACAGGAGAGTTCCTTCACGCTCAAATTAACATTATAAAACTCCCCTTCCCCAAATCAGCTGCTTAAATTGGATTTAAGGGAGGGTTTCACGTCTTGTATTTTTCTGTGTACCTCCTTGTGAAGAGTAATGCCAATCCTTATGCTCAGTCTTCAACAGTACTATGTGTGATAGGGTTGGGCTGCGTAGGACAGTTGTGTCCTATCACGTAGGGTGCTGTACAGACTGCTGCTAATGATAACGGGGATGCTGTCCAGCTCTTTGTAGTGAAAGGTCCCCAATATGGACAGACCACAGCGTGAGGAATGTAATATCAGATGTGTTAAGGTGTGGGATGCAATCCAGTGCCTACAAAATAAAAGCACGATTCCTCTTGCAGAACTTATCCTCATAATTTTCCTGAGCAAGCTTTGATTCTTTTGTGTGTATTCTAGAAAAAACAACAGGAGTGCTTTGGAAAAACAAAAGACTTTCATATGCTCTGGAATTTCTGCAGTGAGAGTGTGCAGACTTGAGGCTAGTTACTGAGAACAGTCCAATGTATAGCTGAGGGTGAAAAAATAGCCATGTCACTTCTTTGGAACCTGATCTGAAGTTCACTGAAGTGAATGAAAAGGCTCCTGTTGGTTTTAAGTGGATCCAGCCTTTACACAGTGAACAGAAGACATGTGTCTTATCTGCTTAAATGTGAAAATGTTATTGGTAATTTATGTTGATAGAAAGAGCACATAGTAACTTTCTTCCTGCATTTATATAACAGGAGGAAAAAGCTTCAAGTGCACAGTAAAAAAACATCAAGGATGCAGTTGCTTATGGCCAGCACGATGACTGTGACACAACCGAGGATTAGGCTGTTTTAAGAATATTTGATGGAAGGTAAAACATTAGACACAGGTTTCCCATTACCATCCTGCCTAAAGATGACAGCTCACCACTCTTGGTGAGACGTGTCATCGCCAAGCTTGCAGAAGGGGAGATGGTTCTTACTGAAACACTTGTGCGATGTCTTCTGATTTTGGTTCAAGTGACACAGCATTCAAAAGATTTGAAGGCCATGCAGAAGAATATTGCAGAGCAGGAAAGTGTGCAGGGATGGCTGAAGCCACTCATCAGTAACAAAAATAACATGATGCTTCATATGTGTAGGTCCTGCTTTACTTTAATAATTTGATTAAAATAACAGACTTGCTGTGGATTTTCACCAGTATTAAATCAGGTGAGAGTAAAAGAAAAAAAAAAAAAAAAGCTTTTTCTTTTCTTTAGGTATGCTGACTCAATTTGTTTGTTTCTTGGGAATGCTGAAACAAACAAACAAAATGAATAGAAATGTCAAGACACTGGATGAAACCAACATCAAAAGAGAATTCTTTTGAACTGATGAGCTGACAGCTGAAACGGTAGCAGCAGGGCAGCATCAGTCGGCAGTCAGATACTGTATGCTGGATCTCCACATTTTTTAGCCATCTTTGAGACTGATGCCTTGCATTACATGATCAGAAAACCAATTGCAGGAGGAAGTCCCTGGAACTACACCACTTGTTGTCAAAGAAACTTGCACCGTCACAAGGCATCACCTCCGCTTTCCAGACACCGAGTCTCCAGACAATTAACTCACGTCTGCTGTTACTACGTTGTTTCTCTCACACTTCTCCTGGATATGTATGAAACTGTCGAGCTGAATTACACTTTATAAGGTGATAGGGAAAAGATCTAACATCTATTTTTCCCTCTTGCAGATTTTATAGTGTGGGGGACGCTAATTTTTACAGCCTAAAACCAACCAAACAAAAGAAGTTCTGCTGCTCCTGAACTGACATCTTCCAGGTAAACAAGAACATCTGATATCACTGGCAATTATTATCACCTCTTTTTTTTTTTTTTTTTAATCTCTACTTTCGCGAGCAGATGTTAGGAAAAGCATAAGAACAAATGACTGTTTATTGAAATCTAATTTTTGACATTAAAATGAACCAAATGAGCTCAAAAGGAGAAATATAGGCCTGGACTGAAGTCTGGCATCACCTTTTCAATCCCATGTCAGACTGCTTTAATGTAGTGCAGCCCCACTGCTTAGGACAATATAACCTTAGTACATATGCATGATGCCTTCTGTGCAAACGAATCCAACTGTTGCAAAAAGGGCCAAATTCAACATCTCAGCAATAGCTGAGGATGACCAAGTTCTCGAGGTATTTATCAGCAATCCTACTTGACAAGTGATGTCTTCTTAATGACTTTCAGCAGTGGAGACAGGTAGTAAATAGGGATATATCATAGAATCATAGAATCATAGAATATCCTGAGTTGGAAGGGACCCATAAGGATCATCAAGTCCAACTCCTGGCACCGCACAGGTCTGCCCAAAAGTTTAGACCATGTGAGTAAGTGCACAGACCAATCTCTTCTTAAATTCAGACAGGCTTGGTGCAGTGACTACTTCACTGGGGAGCCTGTTCCAGTGTGCAACCACCCTCTCAGTGAAGAACCTCTTCCTGATGTCCAGCCTAAACTTCCCCTGCCTCAGCTTCACACCGTTCCCACAGGTCCTGTCACTGGTGATAACAGAGAATAGGTCATCTGCCTCTCCACTCCCTCTCGTGAGGAAGCTGTAGACTGCAATGAGGTCTCCCCTCAGCCTCCTCTTCTCCAGGCTGAACAGGCCCAGTGACCTCAGCCGCTCCTCATGTCTTCCCCTCTAGGCCCTTCACCATCTTTGTCGCCCTCCTCTGGACACTTTCCAACAGTTTAATGTCCTTTTTGTACTGTGGTGCCCAGAACTGCACACAGTCCTCGAGGTGAGGCCGCACCAGCGCAGAGTAGAGCGGGACAATCACTTCCCTCGACCGACTAGCAATGCCGTGCTTGATGCACCTCAGGATACGGGTATATTTGAAGGACTTGGCTATGATAGGAAAATTCACTGCATGAAGTGTTTTCTACGTTAGTGAGATCTTTTCGCCATGTTGCTTGAAAAGTTCAGGTTTGCCATTCCCTTCACTCTGTTAGAAGCTATGCAGCTTGTTCCACACATTTGCTCCCTGATTTTTTCCCATATGTTTGAAATGTTCTTGCGTTGTGCTGTTTGGTAGGTAATTTCCTGCCAAAGCCAGAGCAGAAAGCTTATGCAGGGTTTCCTTCAAAGTAGGCATTTTCTACACAAATGAGAATTACTCATTGAATTTGTTCCACTCAGGGTTTGTTATGTGTGCGTGTATTCTTTGCTAAGTGTTTTAGTAAATACTAAAATCTCAGGTATGTTAAGGTGATCAGCAAAATTCATGCCAGTATTAAATGAATAATTGTGGAAAATGAGTTTAACTGTGCTACATAAAACCTGTAATGCTTATGGCTATGTTCTTTAACTAAATGGTTAAACTCTGCGCTTAGATCAATTTGTCCAGGATGGTAGGAAAGGAGAAAAGAAATGGCAGTGAACTTGCAGTGAACAACATGCAACCATGTGAGAGGATTATTTGGCAAATGATGATAGGCAGTTGAGGCTTTGGAAAACTTCAGGAAACTTCATTGCTTCCATTAGAAAACTGTTAATGGAGAGGAAAGCAAACAAACAAACAAACAAAAAACCTAAACCTATTTAATTTTTCAAGTAGCTCTACTAATTTTTGAGATGTCTATCAGGTTCCAAGTCAAAAATGATCACCAATTGAAATGATCACCATTGAAATGATCACAAATTCCAAAAAATAACAATAAAAGCTTAGTAAGAAGAAAACAATGCTGATGCTTCATTAGTAAGATCAGTAGTTAAATTACTATGCTTTTTTTTGGGGGGGGGGTTGGTTAAGACTCTGAACCTATTTTCACTTCTGTATAAGTATTGCAATTCATCTACACTGCTTTTGTACTCGGTCTTGTTCTGATCTTTCTCAAAGCTCAAAGACACACTTTGGCTGTGCACCTCTGGCTATTAGCCCTGTGGATTTCTTTTAGAGATGAGTTGGAGGCCAAGAGACATGAACTAAACAGCACATTATCCAGTTTTGCTCATGGAGTGGACCCCATTTTGTGAGCAGTACAGCAGGAAGAAATATATTGTTAAACTGATTTTCTACTTGCTGCTTGATTCATGGTGGCAGGTCAAAAATGTTGTGGCTCATGTGGCCATTTGAATGACCTTTCATCTGATTTTAGCCCTGTAAGTTGGACTCCCATCCTCTTAAGTACAAGCTTTTCACCAGAGGATTGGAAATAGTTACTTGTGCCAGTTAAACTCTAGACTGTCCTTTTAAAGTCCAAAACAGGGACTTGCAGAGCCTTTGGATCTGCTGGCATGCATTTCAAGGTTCTGAACATGTAGGACAGAATTTGGGAGGAGGGAGAATTCTCCTATTTCAAGAGCCCAGGTATACCAGGTCACCGCAGATTTGCTGCTGTGCTGGTGGGGTCCCGGTAGGGTCCCTCTGGCTGCAGTGAAGCAAAACCCTGCTTAATGACCCCATGAGGATCTGAAAGCTTTTTCTAATTAAGAAACCTCCTCTGCTTGGGTTCATTGAACTGTATGGACTTGCCATGGAGGAAGGAGCTTTATTTAGTCTTTAGGATTTGCAGGCTTTGAAAATCAGTTCCTGAATTTGGGTTCTTCCTTTAAAAAATCCCTGTTGCAGATTACTCCTTGGAGTTTAAAGAATAGATGTTCTGCTGTGGGATTTGTGGGAAAATGAAGCCTATAACTTATCTGTAACTGCCTAATGATGTTTGATAGTTCACATTTTTTAAAACTACTATAAAAAGAAGCCTTCTAATTTTGCTAGGTGGAATACTAATGGGGGGAGGGAAGGAGGTCAAGAGGAGCAGAGATCAGGGAAGACTGTGGCATAAGCTTTCCCTTCTGTTACCTGCAGGCACATTTAAACCAGCTGTTGCTCTATTAAAGAGGATTTTAAACATCTAAGATATGCACAGATATACAACACATTTATTCTGTTAGTTTGACCAAGCGTTTAGAAACAGCATCCTCTACTTTTAATACTCTCCGAAGGCTGCAATGCCTGGAGCTTTCCTCTTGCCATCTCACCTGGTAAGAGCCCCCCTGGCAGGCAGACCTGGGTAAGCTCAGCCATTTCTCCTCGTATGGGTGAGGACTTCTCAAGGTTTGATGTCCTGCCCCATCAGAAGCTCTGGCTGGGGTGTACACTCTTTAGGTTACTGGTGTGTCCATGCCCTCATGTTGACACCTATTCTCCTGCCCACCTCTGAATAAAGTTGAGCGACCAGGTCCCCGTGGTAGCCATCAGGAAACACCAGTGAAACCAGTGGAGCTGATTGTGCCAAGACCAGAGTCAGGAGCAATATTTTAAGTGGCAGCAGCCAACATGATCTATTGTGAGAGTGGGCAGTGCTGGACCTCCGTTCTTCCCTTGCTCCCCCTCCCTCATATTTATAGGTTTCTAATTTCCGCTGGATAATGAATATCACTCTTCATTATAATTATGTTAAAAGGTACCAGCATGATGATTCAGAAACCCTTGAAGATATAGTCATATTTTCAGCAACAGATGGATTTAACACTGCAGATGGAGTGTTAAGAGTGCAGGTAATAACAAACTCAGCAATGTACTGTACTGAAATATAATTGGAAAGTATTAATCATATATTGGTTACTTCAGCTTCACTAAGTAGATGTTTAATTTTCATCAATCTTTTTACCAGATTCCCGGAAAGGTTTCTGTGTAGACAGAGTGTGGCTTCTAGGTGAAACGATTGCCCAAGTTATTAATGACCAAGGCCTTGATCTCGCAGGCATGTGCCCATGGCTTACCCAGGCATGCAGAATAAAAATCATTTGTGTTAATAAGGCTGTCAGATGGGACCCCTTTCATATGGCCTACAGTTTCAGCTGGTGAATAGTCAGTAGTAAAACTGAGACCCCTCCGAACTCAGGGGCTGTGGGAGACCCGCCAACAGGAACTGCTGGCTGCAGATTTGGGGCAGAATGCAGGCAATTTGAAAAGCCCAGTTTATGGAGGTAAACCAGGGCTTTAAATCTTCGCAGAACTGGTTCTTAACATGTCAACAAAACTGGGAAAGATTGTTTTCTTCCTATTCCTTGCTATTTTCTCCAAGTACAGGCCTTTTGAAGTTATCTGCGTACAGCAAAATGTTGGATACTCTTTCTGTAAACCCATAATTTTGACTGGTTTTTAAAATGCCTCTTCCTAGGGGTTGCATTTGAAGCCTGGATTACTCAGGGGAGTTTTGGCTCTGAGTGGGCCATGCAGGACCAGGGGAATCAGTGATGATGCCTGGTTGCATACCATGACTCTGATTCTTTAATTAACAGTATTTATAAGTAAGATTTCATACATAGGATCAGAAAGCGGCCCGTGCTCTGGTTTGTCACCTGGGGATGCAGGGAGTGCTGTAGGGCAGATCTCCAGCTTGCACAGCATAAATTTCCATCCATTTTATGGCAGGAACATAAAATATGCTCTTTTTGGTGAAAGCTGATATATTTTCTTTTGACTACGCTTCTGTGGGTGCTGTACCTCAGATGGTTTATGTTCACATTCTTCGCTGTGGGTTTTGGCACCTGGTGAAGCTGCATCACGGAGTGGCTGAGGTCAGAAGGGTCCCCTGGGTCCCCCCCTGCCCCAGCAGGGCCACCCTGAGCAGGGCCCACCCCACATCCAGGCGGCTTTGGGAGCCCCCAAAAAGGGAGATCACAGCCCCTCTGGACAGCCTGTGCCAGGGCTCCCTCACACTCCAACACATCTCCACTGCCTTCCTTTGTAAGTCCCATGAAATACTCTGGCTGAATGCTTTGGTCTTTAGCTGAAATATTTAGTTTTCTAGTGGTTTTTGGATCCTGAGAATGTAATAAAAATCTGGAATTCTCTCTGGAAAGTTGACTCTCACTTGATGGTACAATAAAATCCTACTTTTTTGTCTTGGCTGATGAGAAAAAAGATCAGGTAACAAAATTCAACATGTCTGGAAATAAAAATCGCCATGACTGGAAACCACAGGTGACCACGCTACAGTGCAGGATTAGTGCACTCTCTACTTTCTGACAGGTATCTGTACCCCTGAGAGATGCAAAGAGGTACTGATCGATCGACCGTGATAATCGAATGAAGGTCTGAGAGTGTAAGTGACTCAAAATGTGGTGTCTCTTTATGGGTACCAGACAAGATGACTTGTCTGTAATACAGGTTCCCACACTGCTTGCTGCTAGCATGTGAAAACAAATAATAATTTTCTTTTATTTTCATTCGCACTTGGAAATCATCCCTCCCTATCCTCCGTTCTTATTCCATCCAGACTATGGGGGTGAGTGCGAGCCCCAGAGCCGTGGCAGGGATCACAGGCAGGGCTGGGTGTCCAAGCCAGGACCACCTCCGAGCTCTCCCTGCACCATGTGCCGAAGGTGGTGGCATGGAGCTGACTGATGTACGTGACTGCACAGCTCCAGCATGGGGGTGATACAAAGGACAAGAGTCGTGGTGGATCAATTGTCCCAACTGGATGCGATCTGAAGACCTGTGTACATACCGGTAGGACAGACTTTTGATCTTCATGGCAGTGTTTGTACTTTCCTTCTCTCTCTCCCTCTTTTTTTCTTTTTGTCCTTTTTTATGAAAATTAATTGTATCAAAAGTGGTTTAAATTGTCAGGCTTCTTAGCCTTAATTTAAATCATGCGTTTCAAAACTTGTTCTGCATTAGTAGCACGGAGTTTGGTTCCTGTGGAGAGGTTCAGCCTCACTGTGCACCAGCGGGACAAGGACATTTGGTACTTGTTTGTGAGAAGCAGGCAGATAATGCATTGCATATACATGTAAATAACGTAACTTAATACCCATCAAAAAACTGTCTATTTCTGTACAGAAGGTACTAAGAGGCAATAGATCCGCCTTAATAAATCATCTCATACTTTACTCTAAAAGGCTTTAAACTCCAGGGGACTGAGCCTGGAGGGCTGCTGCTCAGACCAAAGGGGACTGAGTGACTGGGTGCAGCTTACATCACCGGGATTCACAAGAACTGCAGAGCTCTGATGTCACTCCATTAACTTTGGGATTTCTGCCTGTCCCTGTTTGCCCTGCGTCGTCTTAGGGTATGGGGTTTGATGGTTCTAATTACTGCAAAGATTTTTTTTTTCCACTTGTGGCAAACTGTTTTCAGATGAAAATTGCAACTCAAGCAAAATCATGAGCCGCTGTCTTTATGAAGGCATTTTATTTGCTAACTCAAGCTGTGTGAAACTTGCTTGATATATCAAAAAAATGAAGGTAAAGTGTATCTAGTATTTTAAAACTTGATAAATTACTGACACCGGGAAAATGCCCTGAGTTAATCAGTCTGATGGTTTTGTCACCATTTGTCCCTCAAGGATTCAGAAGTAGTGGATCACGCTCTGATGTTGGTCTGCTCTCATCATTCAGAAGAGAGAAAACAAACATTCCTGTGCCTCAGCTCCTCATCTGTGTCTGCACTCAAATGAATCAGCTATTGAACTGAAGGAAAGGAAATATAAATTGACAATGAAGAAAATGTTCACCCTGCAGCTGCAGAAGCAGCTATAATTGTCAAAAGTTGATTTTTATCCCTTCAGAGACCAGTAGTTTGGGGCACTGATCACATCATCTCATTCAATGTTTAGACTTTATATAAAAGTGTGGCTTACAGGTACTCCTTTAATATGCCTTTCATAATTCATTAAAATAAGTTTGGTGTGTGTGTTAATATCAAATGTGATTTTTGGCACACATTTAGAAAGGAAAATCAAAATTCAACCTACTCTTTTTAAACACTGCTACTGCTTCTTGTTCACTATCACAACAACAGCCTTTAATATTCTGACAGAACAATTTGAAAATAAAAAGAGTATTTGTTGTATTGAGACTTGTAACCCAGTAGTTTGTACGGCAGAAATGTCCTAGCTGGGGGTCAGACTGTTGCATTTACTCACCTTGGTTTTGCTGGGCTTGCATGCACAACTGTGCAATGACACAGTGCTGTAACTTATTTCATAGGCATCCCAAACAAATGCTAAATAGTCTGCTTTGGGAGTGATTTCTGACCACTTACATTTCCCGGACTGTGCCCTAGACCTCTCAGGCTGCTGCACTGAATTACCTGGAATAAATTCCTTGAACTCAGGTTGCCCTATTATCCTTGTTGTCTTTAGTGGAGCCATCATTTAAATGTTATGTTTTTCTGGGCAATTTCTTTGCCATGTAACTTTCCTGTCTTTACTTTGAAACTGTGCTTAAATACACAATGGAATGCCACAGTTTCTCCCTGTTCCTCTTCTCAAGTGTGTTTGGAGTAGTGCAGGAACGTTAAAAGACAGTCATCTTGTGAAATGCATGAGTTGTACAGGGGAGAAAAAATCAGCAATTTATTTGTTGGCATTTTGGGTATGTGTTATCCAGACCAGCTATCATTCAGTTCTCTATGACAGCAATTAGTCTACCACTGTACAGATATCATAGATGGCAGCCCACTGTTCAAGCCACTGGCCTGGAGAAGAGCTCTACTTCTACACATTAATCTTTCTTTTGAGGTCGAAACCTGCTTCTCTTTTTTGCTGCCTTCTTGTAGTTATTTTTCTTTCCGTCTGTGATGGCAGCAGCTCCTGAGTTGGGGAAGAGCTTTCCTTGCTGCTCTGCTCTCTCTCCCAGCAGCAGAGTTTCTCATCCCATGGGCAGAGCAGACTTTGTCCTCGCTGCCAGTTTTGTACTACCCGCCTGAACGCTGCTCCTGGCGGGTATTGTCTTTGTGAGTGGATGCCTCCTCGTTGCTGCTAAATAATATATGTCTGCCTTGAGATCAGCTGCATCAAGCATTTGTGGAAGCTGGGTCTTCCGTGCCTCTCGGATCCTCCGAAACATATTCCATGAGATCCCTTTGGTTCTCTTTGAGCTGTTTTTTTCGATTTTCTTAAAGATGCAGTTGAGTTTGGGCATGACAAAAAATCAATTCACTACAGCACTGAGACCTGCTCAATTTATAGGAGTAAATGCTACATGCATACTTCTTTACTTACATAACTGATATTTCTTATTTTATTACAGTACATACTTTTTTTAAGCTGAACTTTGAGGCTGATCCCTCTATAATGCTTGGTGGCACTGCCTAGCTAAGTAGAAGCCTTTTATTAGTTTTAAAGGATTTGTACACTGTCAGATGAACAGATGCTAACATGCATCTGTAGTCTGTCTCCACTGGGAACTGTATTCACCACTACTGTTTGGAACCAGTTGGACAATTTTTTAAACCAACTTCATGATAAAAGATTTTTTTTAATGTAAAAAAACTTTAGTGAAAAGCATCTGCTTTGTGTGTCTAGTTTTTTTTTTTTTTTGCTAGAACTAAAAATTGATGTACATCTTTTGACTTGAGAATTTCTGTTCAAAATATCAACTGTCTGTAGAAAAAGGAGATGGAGAAGATTTATCTGAGGACTTGTCAAAATTCTGTCCAGACATGGTGATGACAACTTCTGTGTTTTAGCTACTTATCATAATTTGTTGATGTTTTAGATACTCTTGTTTGATATTTGTATTCATGTGGCTTAAGTAAATGACTTAGTTGGGGTTTATTCCTAATTTTTCCATTGGCTTCCTTTGCAACACTGCACATAATTTTTCAAAGACATTGGCCAGTTTTGCATGCTTTATTTCAGGAACTGGAGGATGAGGGCAAAGAGGTGGGGAGAGCAAACCAACCTGGAGACCCCTTAGCCTAAACTGTGAGGTGCTCAGTGCTCATGTCTCCAGTCAGTGGTGGGTGTCTAGTATGAATTAACTATTAATGCTGTTGCAGAGCACTGGGCAGGCATCATCTGGGCATACAAGCTCCAGAAAGACAAAGTCAAACCAGAATTAGCATAGGGAAAAACTAATGGCATAATCCAAAGAATGGAGAGTCTACCATAACAGAGTTTGGCTTGTTGAACTCAGCAAAACAAAGCCTGAGAGGGAGCTGGAGGTACCTCTAAGTACCTTGATATAAACAGAGAAAGCTTAAAATAAATAAATAAATAAAAATCCACCAAAAAAAAAAAAACTAGACTATTTACACTAATAGACAGTATCAGCACAAAACCAAGCATGCAAACTGCCATGGAAAAGGGTGGTTTCTGTCCAGCAGAAGAGAAAGATTCTGAACAGCTCTCAGATGGAGGCAAGAAACTTCACAATTGGAGCATAAAACATCTGTGAAAGGGGCTTTATGTGCCGACTGTTTATGAGTGCATGGGGCAGAAGGTGACAGCCACATCTCCATGTGCTCCCTCCAAATTTCAGCTGCGATTAACCCTGCCTCCCACCCAGCGAACCCCCCCAACCTGCAGGTTTCAGACTGTTTCCATCTGTTGGCAATAACACAGATCTTCGCTATCTTATTAAGTACTGCAGCACTCTTGCTCACAGAAAGCATTGAGACACTCCTGAAGTGCTCATTCCTTTCACTGCTTTGCCTGTTATCCAAATCTTTGCACTCCAGTATCAGGGATCTGCGTTAGCTGATGGCACTAAACACTGGTCACTAAACAAGCCTGGAGCTGCAGAGGCTGTGTTCAAAACCAGACTCTTTTTTGAAAGCCACATTAACTGGCATTGAAATCAGAAAAGCTAAGTCTGTGCTAAAGTGTTAAATGTTTATAAATACTTGAGCTGTTTTCCAAGGGAAGCAATGCTCTTGGAGTAGTTTACACGTTCCCTGTGAGTATGGCTTCCGGACCAGCGATCTCTGATCCTCCCTAGAGCACCGTCCTTTCCTGGGCACCTTCAGTCCATCTCTGATGGAGGGACAAGAGCAGCGAATAGTTTGTCTTGGTGAAGCTCTTCATCCACCTCTACAGCCTTGTGCTGCTCTCCCAGTTTATGATCTGAATCATGCTTCCCTGCCCATTGATAACCAGTGGCCCAAGACTCATGTGGGTATGTTGTCTAACACAATTTCACTTTCATATTTAACCCAAATTAGCATTCCTTTACCACGCTGTTTCCCAGCTGTAAAATCCTTCGTGAGCAGGCAGAGACTGTCACAAGCTGGGCTGCATGGAGCCAGCAGCAGCTTCTCTTGGAGATGACTCATGCCATTTCAAACTATCTGGCTAATCACTAAGCTGAGATCTGCGGCTTTACAGACAATATATAATATTTGCTTTGCCTCTGTGCATTGCGTTACATTTTGGATCCTTTTCCATTAGGATTTGAAGCATATAGACTGCATCTAATCCAATTTATCCTGTTCATCTTGGCAATGCTGGCAATGCTGACAGCTCAGAGAAAACACTTAATTTGACTAAGTGTTTTCAGTTTGCTTCTCAAAATATTTGAAATCATTAAAGCCAGAGTACCCCTGTGCTGCAATACACAGTCCTGACCTACTTTAGCAAGTTAATTACAATTTGCAGATCCCACCGTCTTTGCTTATGCTGCAGGCTGGATGGGAGTTTACCTGGTTAAGGCTGGGCTCGGTGTTTGGGCATAATTCTCCTAGCTTGATGCATTTTAATGTGACTCTTGAGAAAGCACTTGAGCTGTCAAAGCAGAACCAGGGAACATCCCAACCAGGGAACAGCGTGGTGTGCTCTCTGTGCCACACTGCCCAAGGTCTCTATGCTGGGCGCTGGGCTCCCCAGGCAGATGCTCCCCTGCTGTAAGGCTGCTCGAGTCCTGGTATTCATGCTTGTATTCACTGCTGCCTGCAGTGCCTGAAGTTCTCGGAGATGCCAGGAAGCTCTCAGCATTCTGGGTGTTTTATGATCTGTTTTGTCACTGGGATCCACGTTTACTGTAGAACCAGTAATGATTCAAAAATGATGAAATAGGTGTCTAATCCCAATTTCGTACGAAGATTGCATGAAAGGAAAATCTCCAAATGGCTCCTTTTGAACTGCTGGATAGGAGCAGCTGATTAGGTATTTTAGTTTGGTGGCACTAGAGCATCTGCCTGTGATGGTGAGGCAACCTGAAATTGCCAGGCAGTGAAGGGCAGCTGATATGATCTTGCTACACCAACACAGCAATCACTTGCTTTATATCACATCAATGTGATATAATTTTCTTTTGATTTTTTTTAAAGGATTTGCTCAAGAGTTCCCGTTCAGAGATGCGTGCTGGCAAGTTGCAATACCACTGAGAACGGGAGGTCCGGAGCTGCAGCAGGAGTAAGGAACTTGGAAAATGCAACTGGTGCGGAAGAGCGAACAAGGTCACTGGTGACAAGGCTCTGCTCCATCTGTGCAGGCACGCTCTTGAGCAGAAGCATTCCAGCAACGTGGCGTTTTGTCGCATTATTCCGTTCCTTTTAAATTTCAATAGCTAGTTATTTGCCTGCCTTTGGTTGGGAAACAAAGCCCCTCTTTGTGCAGCAACACAACGTGGCTATCTCGTGTAACGGAGAAATGAAATGCAAATAACGCAGGAATTGTGCTTGTCTGGGGAAGAAGGCAGCATTGTCTAGTGACAAGAGCAGGAGAAGGTGGTGTTGCCCAGTGCCTCTGACAGTCCCAAAAGTGGAAGAAACCACAATTTGTGGAGTCTTCTGATAACACTAACATTAAAACCTCCCATGTCCCCATTTCATCTTTCACAGAATAGGGACAAAAATTACTCTGCTGTTTTGTGCAATTCAGCAAAGCATTTAAAATTGCACTTTATCTTTTTAAGTACACAAGAAGTTCACCAACTACCTGCACAGAGCAACGTTCACACAGAAGTGTTCTGTGACATTGGGTCCGAGTAATTGGTAAAGGAATTGGAGAAGTCTAAGTGAGAGCCATTAAATTACTGAATTAAGAAACTCTTTTAACCATTTTTTTTCCTTTTTATCCATTTTTTTTCAAGGAAGTGAGAATTTTTAAGTTAAATGTTAATATTTTTCTTTATCCTTTTTGTTCAAGCATGGTGCAAAGTGACTACTTAAAAAATACTGAAGAAAAAATCAAACAAATGCTAGGGCAAGGCAAACCTTTGAATTACCACTCAGAAATCCATTCTGAGTATTAATTTCTAGCACTGCCAATCATAAGAAATTAGGATTTTGCTCAGACTTGGGTCTCTTATTTTTGTTTTGTTTTACTGTGTTGCACAATGCCAGATTTCTTACTGGGTATGAATGCCTGAGGATCAGTTCTCAATGGCATTACAGGGAAATGAGAGGTTTTGTCCTGCTTTCAGCATATTCTCAGCATCTCGTTGGATCAGGCATTTGTTTAGCATTTTTAAGCTGTGCATACTCTTGCCACAGTTTTTTGTTTGCACCTATTTCTTTTCTGTCTTGTTTTACTCTGCTTTCTCCAGCCCTCACCTCATTTTCTGCTCCATCACACCTCTTTGCTACCTTCCAAGGTCAAATCCATAAGAGACGGGCAGCAAAGGAGCAAGGGGCTTGTTCAGTATCAGTCCCCCCCCCCCGCAAAGAGCAATGCTAACTTGCACTGTGCATATGAAGAGCTATTCAGAGCTCAGATTGGTGACAGTCAGGGGACAGTTTAACCTCTGGCATCAGCTAGAACTGGGCAGCGACATGAGCCAGTGCAGTCGTGCTAATTAATGTACCCTGAGGGGACACAGCGAGGCACTGGCCGGGTCCACCTGAGACATACTGCTGTTGGTACTGAGGTGCCAATTAGAGTGTTCCCTCGTAAAAATAACCCATGCTAAAAAAAAATTAAAAAGGCAAAATTCCAACTGAAGTAGATAAAGCAAGACCTAGACATAAAATAACAAAGTGGACTTAGTAATGTGGCTGTGTGATACATCGATACAAGGCAGGACAAGCTCTGCTGTCCCTGGGCTGGGCAGCAGCATCGGTGCTAACCTCCCCCACCTGGCCTGGGCTGGGGGCTGAAGGTGCTCACACCCATCATCTCGGGGCATCCTCCGTTAGAGAGCAGGGATGAACATCTCAGGGCCACAACCTCTGCGGCTGGCACGGGGATGTCTGGGAAAGGATCTCATCCTACACCAAATAGACACCAAATAGATCCACTTCAGAGTGAACAAGAAGTCAGGAGAGGCTTTGGTTCCTCTCCTGCTTCTGGTTTAACACCAGTAGTGCATTGTTGATTGCAGGCTCTCAGTTTCAAGTTCTTCTATGACCAGTCAGCAGTCCTCAAGCTGATTATCACTGCATTGAAAATCAAGCTGTTGTTGGAGTATGGCAGGGTCTTGCTTTCATCAGCTGACCAGTTCTTGATAACTGAAGCAAGGAAGCACTTTGTTCAGACTAGCTAGAGTCATGTTAATCTGCTTTTTTTCTCCGTAGATGTGTTTGTGGTGGATGGGGGATCTTAAGCATGTATGCACTTGAAATATCTGAATGTTTCTGATGAAGAAGACCCCAAGGACCCTAACCTCATGTCAAAGACAAACCCTCAGTATGCCTTTCTAGAGAATGCTCTTCCTTCAGCTGGATACAAGGAAATCAATTCTAAGATTGATGTAAGTGAGTATGTATCTTACAATATACTACTATTCCTCTAAAAATTATTTTATCAGAGTTTATATGGTGAAAGTACATAGCTATATGGGGCACTGCTTTACAGCTGACTGGCTGGTAGGAGAGAGGAACCATTTGGCGAATCAGACCAGACCAAATGGCATTCATTTGGTTAATCACCAGCTATTAAAATAGCATCAAATCATAGCAACCTATTTGTTTATCATTCAGGGCACAATTTTCTGCACAGTATATTCATAACTGCTGTACCCAAGCTAATTTTAAACGAGCCAACAAAGCCGTTTTTCAGCACTCTCCTGGGAAATGGATCTGTAGACTGATCAATCTCACTGCTTCTGGGGCTGAGGCCCCACAAAATCAGAGCTGATGACATTGGCGTTTAACTATGAAATAAACTAATGCTTGTTTTAGAGACATTTTTAAAGCTCTGCATGGTTTTAGTCTTTTGCATTACTCCAAGGTCCATTTGACTTCCAGTGTCTCCAAGCAGGCCATACCAACCATGTTCTCTCTAAGCATGAATGTTCAGGCACCACTGCAGACCACTTTGTGATTTCTATTAGAGACACCATTCAGCAATTCCTTGGTGGCTCCTCTCTTTTTCACCATGAATTCAGCAAATGATGAAATCCTTTTTCTTCAGCTCAGGAATATAACAGTAACTTTGATCTTGGTCTTCAAAGTGCTGATCCGTTCCTGAGGGCTGACACCTCGCTGCTGGAGTACAAGCCCTCAATAATTAAGGGAAGCAGAACACTAGAACTGTGGTCTGTGCAATGATTAAATCAATTGATTTTAGCACTGAGGTAAAAAATGGATGAGTAAAACCTTCCCCAAATACTTTTTTCATATAAGTAAATAAATACACAGTTCAAAATTTCTTTTCTGCTACAGTGGGTGTCCTCATAATCTAGCTTCCTCACTCATAACATACCTGCAGAGAAACTAGGACAAATTTTGGCTTTGCTGGCAGACCTGTTGCACAGATTCCTATGATGTTCATGCTCTCGGTACCGGCAAAATAGGTGTGTGCTTATTTTTAGGGTGCAATAGGATATGATGAAACCTCAGAGCCGTATTAAGGCTAGCTGAATCGTTGGCTTGACATTTCATTCTACACGTCAGTTGATTGGTCATTTTATCACCAGTTATGAAGTGAAATTAGATAATCTCAATGCCATATGGTATACAGTATTTATAGTTTAGTATGTTTTCCATATATGTGTGCTAAAGCCTGCTTCAGGGATTTGTTATGGTCCTTGTGTTTACAGGATTCGGGTCTTGGGTGAAAGAAGAAATTGACAGTTGCTAATGTTTGACTTAAACTGATACATCGGAGGCCACACAGGCGATCCCTAATTAAAGTCAATTCACACTTTCCATCCTTCGCCAGGGAGGCTGTCAGGTCTCTCTGGGACCAGACCCCAAGTCCACCCGGCTCCATTACCTCCAACAGCAACTGGGACTGAGCATCCCCCATCAGTTAACCTCCACCCCATCTCCTCTCCCAAACAGCCATGAGCGTGCGGTGTCTCCTCCAGGTCTCTGACACAGGTGGGCTTCCACTTGAAGCATCCCTACAAGGATTATTGTCAGCATTGGGTTTAACTTCAGAAATTCTTGCCTTCCATCAGAATGCTCCATTCCCCTTGAAATCTTGATAAATAAGGAGCTACAGGATTAATTATGTGGGACATTAGTCACTCAATATGTGTCATTATTTTCTCAAAACAAGACTAAATGAATGCCACAGAAGGGCCTTACAGAGATCTGCTTTTGGAGCTGACTCAAATATGATAAAATAGAAGCATCTTCTCAACCCCAAACATCAGTTGCCTGGTACAGGTGCCTACTCTGGGGACCCTAGTGAGCTGTATGATGTGAATACCCTTAATACAAATAATTTCTTCACTGTTTCTCATCAAAAAAGATCCCCATGCACATCTTCAGATCCAGTACAAGCAGCAGGAAAGCTGTGGTAAGCTTTAGAGCCGATGTGTTGGTCTGCTTGAGACCCAAGTCCCAGTCCTCATCCCTGTCTCTGCTGCCATGTCTTGGTTACTCAACGTTGTTGTAATGGCAGACACAACAGAAACTGGCTGAGACTGGATCATTTTATTTTTTTTAAGTGGTAAATAGTAATAACAATCAACAAACCCTGAGAGGGGAAAAGTGATGTTCAATTGCCCCGTAAGAACCCTGTGAGCATTGGAACAAAGAGGAGTTAATAAATGCTACAGCCAGGTTTTTTGGATGGGATTCTTGCAGAATATGATTTCATAATCCGCTGTCTCTAGTGAACAACAAGACCTCTGTAAACACTCAATATTCAAACAGAAAATTGTTTCTTGTAGGCTTCCATGGCACAAAATAAAAGCTCTGTAAATCTGGGCCTCCATATGTGGTTCTCAGCTGGTGTAAGTCCCTGAATGAATTACATGTGAACAGAGAAATTAATGCTACACACATGGTGGCCAAACTTGAAAGCAAAAATTGCAACTGAGAATATGCTGCAGTGGATTGTGAAATATTTGAAGATAAATGGAAGCTTGAGTCCTTGCTGATATAATGCATCAATGATGCATTTCAAGGGATACACAACCATCACAGTGAGGTATTACAATACTGAGATCATATTTGGGAGAGCACAAGGACTCGCGCATTAAAATCAAAGTCTGAATTTAATCAGAATGCAAAAAGGTAAGTTTGTAATATTGGCTCTTTACTGTGATTTTGAACAAAAAGTAATTGGGTAAAAAAATTGGCTTGCTCTTTTTAAAGAATCCCACAATTTACTGTTGCAGTACATGTGTATCCTATCTAGGTTTTGAAATGATTGTTTTCTAAAGCTTCTTTTGTTAATCTGTAAATGTTGATGACAAATTACCCAAGAGTTTTTGTACTTTTGAAGCAGTTGCAATCTTTTTGTTATAGTTTTTTCAACCCTCTGTAGGCAGGGGAGGAGGAAAGAATGTGCATGTTCCAGTGAATTCTAAATGAGGGCTGTGCCTCCCCTGTTTGTAAAAAGCCAAGCAAAGCAGTAAAAATAATAAATAAAACAAATGAATCCCTCTTTAATCCATTCATGAGCTCGGGTGTTTCAAGTAGACCATAATATTAAGACAAAGAGTTCTGAGAGAGATGGATCAGAGGAAAGGGCTATTGCTTAAACAATGTCAGCCTATTTAATTAAATTACGTATTTGTCAGCACTGTATTTTCCCATGTCCGGGATTCTTACTGTTGATTCAAGGCTTAAGGCCTAAACAGAAAGGGCAACAACTGCTGCGTATTTGATCCTGAGCAAGCTGTGGCCTTTGAAATGCCAGCACTTGACGTCTGGGAGAATGCTGGAGTGCTTTTGGGTAAGAGAGGGCACCAGCAAAAGAGATGATGAAAATATGTTCCCCCCATGTATCTGACAGTGCCACGGCATCCTGAAGTGCGTGGGGAACCTCAGTGAGAATTTTTAAGCTTGGTGTTATTTCTACAACAGTTTACTTGCATTTATCACAAGGACAGTTGGGTCTGGTGTAGAGGACCAAGAACAGGGCCAGAAGCCAGGAACTCTCAACTCCTTCCTTCCTTTGTCTGCAATGGTTTGGCAGGTTTTTCTAATATATAAAATCTATAGTTTAGTCATGGACAATTGCAAATGTTTATTGCCTTATGGTCAACTTTTAAACTGTTTTCATAGCTGGTTTGTTGCACAAAATAGGCGGCTGTGTTTCGCTTCCCTAGATGGGTATCTTCTGCTTCAGACTACACAGCAGGGCTGGAGAGAGCCACTGGGACTTGCAATGCAACAGCTTAGGATGAAGCAGCAGATAAATAAACCTTGCAGGCGTTAGGCCAGAGTACCAGCTCTGTGTGTGTGGAGAGAGCTTAGCACTCAGTCACTACTCCTGTATACGTAATAGAAATTTGAGTATTTTTTCTCTTATGTACCCATACCAGTTTTGTTTTTTAAAAAAAATGAGGACAGAAAGTGGTCTTTGGTTATGAAGAGCACAATCTGTCCTTTGTCCAACTCTTTGAAGCATCTTTGCCAGTATTTTGTAAGCACATTCCCTCTGGCATGTCAAGCAGGATTCGTTCTGTAGCTGGAGTGAACATGTTGGCAGGGCACCCTGACTTCCATAAGGGTGACATTGGTGACATTGGTCCCTCCTTGCAACTGTTCATAGAAGAGAACTCTGCTGAGTTGCTTTTTTGAAAGTCCACCAAGTAATCCGTAAGTCTTATTGGGTGATATTGGCCCAACTTGCTATGTCTGCCTCCTCTTTCACATTTCATTTACAGAGAGCCCATATAACCTAGGTACCTCCTTTTTCTTTCTGTTGTACTCGAAATGCCCATGAAATTCCTGTTTTAAAAGGCTGGATCAGCTCTTCCCTGATACGTACGAGTAGTACAGATTAACACCTGCTTCTGCTCACACTGATTTTAGTGGCATAAAACAAGTTGAGCTCAGTGCTGTGGGATCATGCTCTCAATATCCTGAATGCTGAGCGCAGAATCTGGCTATTTTAGACTAAATTGAACTTAAATTGTGCTTGAAAGATCATGAAAAATGTGAGCATGAGCACCATATTCCTTGAAATACACCATATATGAATTGGGACAAATAAGGCACATTTTTATCTGCCAAAATTGCTAAGTGTGGAACATAACAGAAGCAGTGTGCACTGTCGGCTTTTTTTAAGCTTTCATTTTGGGATTGGATGTTTTACTTGAAGAAATGTCTTAGTCAAATACAGGTAATAGACTTTGAGCACTGATGGGGAGAAATTCAGCACTTCACATCTATGCAGGGGCCTGACTTCCTAGCTAAGAGTTTACAGTGCCCCCAAGTACACTTGTCCCTGCTAACAAGCCCACCCATCTCTCTGCCACTTGAATTAGCTTTTTCCAATGAATTTTCCCATTGCTGAAAGAACTGTCTTCGTTTTGCTGGAAGTTCAAGGTGAGACAATTTTTCTTTCAGAACTGGCTCTGTTTCTCCCAAGCTATGTCAAGGCATGGCTTTCCCTCCTGCTGAACATGCAATTTTAGCAGCTTTAAGACTAGGCAATCCTTTAAGTGCTAACATAAGTTCCATAAATGGGAACTTTATGACCCAGGGAACGACTTTCCCAGGTGCAAAGGTCTGCCCCCAGGCCATCTACCCACCCAGCACACCCAAACTCCCCCACACCTTCAACCTGCTCATCTGCAGAGTTGTTTAATTTTGTAACTCCAGTTCATGTACAGTTGGACCACACAACCTGCTCATGGGGCTGCCTTGGTCTCTCTAAATGGCTGATGTGATCCCGATACCTCTGCACTGCAGCCTTCATTTCATCCTCTCAGCAGGGTGTGTAGGAAGAGAAGTGTCCCCTCTGCGCCTGCAGAAGAGGAATCGGGCTGCAAAGAGGGACAAGGCTCACGTGAGCTGGCTCAGGCATGGTATATTGGAATGGAAATTTCACAGCACCGGGCTGATCACCACCTTATCCCCCTGCAACAGAGCAAATGGGCTGCGTGGTGACAGTGAAAATTTGAAGGAACTTTTGTAAAGTCAGACTGAAAATCTTTTGGAACGCTCTGGCTAACTGAAGAGGCAAAGGCAAAAACGTCTCTGTGAGTTCTAAATATTTCATTTGCCATCTTGCCTAGCTATTTTATCAGGCATTCCACTTAAATATGATTTCAAATAACACTTGAAATGCTTTATTTTAAAATCTACTTTTTTCTTTTTTTTTTTTTGGGGGGGGGGCAGGGTTGCATTTTTTTTTGATTGAAGCCTTATTTATATATTTATCTATTTATTTATTTTTGCGCATCATGCAGTTTAGATGCATTCCTAGCAGTTTGAGCTCTGGCTCTGATGTGTGTGAGGAGCACGGCTGCTCTAAACCCGCCCCGCATTGAAAGGAATGAATATTAACTTTTGTTTTCTTCAGAGTGACTAATTGAAAATTTAAATATTTAATGAGCTATTTCTAGCCAGAAGGGAGGAAAAATAAATAAATAAATAAATAAATAAACAAATAAAAGGCAGCACGCATGCTGAAGCTTGGCAGCCCAGAGCAGACAGGAATTGGTGCTGCCACAGCCCGCACGTGGGACGTCTCTGCCAGGAGCCCGTCTGCGCCCACGCTCTGCTCCCAGCCCTCAGCCCCTAGTGCGTCACCCACGTCCAGCGTTTCAGCCAGAAACTGAGTCCTCGCTCCATCGGGGTGTTGGGGTGAAATTCAGTTCTACGCAGATAAAGCCCGTAATCAAAACAAATGGCATTTCTAATTGAGCCAGGCCCTCATGGTAATGAAGGGCAGCAGTCATGTAGAGATCGCTGCTTCGTGCTTCTCTCCTCGTTTGGGAGACTGAACTAATTTATTTATGAAACCCAAGCAGCACGCCAGATTAGCCATATAACTAGCTATCTGCGTTGCTGAGATTCGCTTGTTTGCTTTCTCATGACATTCAAGTGAACAAGCTATATGTCAATGAAAGCGTTGGCGCTCTATCGTATATTATAGACTAGTTTGAAGTGCAAAAAAAGATCCTGCAATGGGGCTACACGCGGTATTTTTTTTTCCAGTGAGCATATGCTGCGAGTGGGAATGAACCGTATAATGTGAACGAAGGTTTCGTTAACGATGATACGTAGCAGCCCCTGGGTAAAAGAAGAGAAAGCAAACCTGGAAACACCGGTAGGCTTCGTGGGCTGCTACCTGTGCGGAAGAGGCAGGTGCAGAGACATAGTGAGGGCAACAGCAGCATCTGCTCTTCCCCCTTGCCTCCCTGCAAGCGCAGCATGTTTGCCAGGCCCAGGCAGCCTGGATGCAGGATGAGTCCCTTTCTGTGCAGCCAGCCTCCAGAAAGTGGTTTTGCAGCCAATAGCAAAGCGCTCGCTTCCTCGGGAGGCTCTAAGATTTCTCTCAGGCAGAAGGGAAACATTTCTGTTGGGAAATATTTTGGCCAAATGTCTCCCACATCCCATGGCTCTGGTTTTGAAGGCTCTAGCTTAACCATTATGGAAATCTCAACAGGTCTTTGTTTCCTCCTGGCAGGCAGGGGAAGGTGACCTGCGGGCGATGGGACAGTGTTGCAAACCTCGTGTCCCACTGAGCTCCTCCATCCTCATCCTCCCCGCTACAAAAGGCACCCAGAGGTGCCGGGGGGCCCGGGCTGCTGAGCCCAGCAATCCTTCGGTGGGAGCACGGGATCATGGCTTTGCCCTCCTGAACTCCAGCAACACCTGGATAAGGGTCCTGGATAAGGGTCCTGAGTAAGGTCCTGGACTTTTCCTTTGCCCCCTTTTATTCTTTATCTGCTTTTTGCTGTATCAGGGCTTATCCAGAGGAGCAGCGGCACCCCACGAGGAGGCACGGCTTAACCCCAGCCCTGCTGCCCCGGGGAGGCGGGAGGGAGGCCGGAGGGAGGCTGGGGCCTCTGCAGGGCTGCGGGCCGCCGTTGGGGAGCGCGGCTTTGTGCGAGCTGCGGATGGCCTCTGCTGGGAGCCGCCGCTCACTGCAGCGAGCCCCGGCCCCCGGCTGCCTCCCCCGGCCCCATGCCGCCCAGCAAGCAGGCTCATGGCCTCCCGGAGGTCGCTGAGGCCTTGGCAGTGGCGGCCACTCGCAATGTAGTTTGTGCCTGGGTCAAAGGGCAAACGGCCCCCTTTCACCTCCCCCCCCCCCCCTTTTCTTTAAATTTATTTTAAAAATTATTTATTTATTGCTTTCTTTCACCCTCCAAGCTCTCACAGGGAGCTGGGCTGCACACTGGCCTCGTGTCCAGGCCTTGCTGGAGGCCGGGGCACGGCGAGGCAGGCACCTGGGAGCCACCCAAGGGCACCCGCGGTGCTGCAGGCCCTGCGCAGGAGCCAGATGCAGTGAGGGGAAGAAAAAACAAAAAAGGAATAAAAAAGAAAAAATAAATAAAAACAATCCCTTCCGCGGCTTGGCATCTGGGCGGCACACGTGCCAAGCGGTGCGGGAGCAGGGGGAGAGGAAGCGGCTGCGGGCTAGGGGCGATTTGGCACCCCAGCAGCCCACAAACGGTTTGGGTTTGAGCTGAGAAGCTAACGGCTGGCGCTAATGCAAAGGGTGTGTTTGGTAAATTTGAAAAGCCCGTGCTGAAATTAAAAAAACTCCAGCCTGGCGGTTCTGCAGGCTGAGTTCAGCAAAGTCAAAATGCTCCAAAGAAAGGGAGGCTTTGGGGGGGGTCGGAGGGGCTGTGTGGGATGCAGGCGCGAGGAGGGGCCCCCATCCTGTATCTGTTTCAGTTGTGACACTGCAGGATGCACTGATGGTGTCCTGGGACCGTTCAGCACCGACAGGCAGATCCTACAGCTAACATCCTACTTGGTTGTTTAATGTTCAAGCCTGTACGAGCTGCTTGAAGCAAGATATAAAGCAGGTGTTAGAAGCCTCTGGAAAGTTTGCTGTCAATTACTGTGATTTCCTCTCCCCAACAAAGACTTACAAGCTGAATGGATCTTTTCAGTTATGTAAATGCACTTTTCCATAAATATTTTGCGGCAGAAAACAAAAAAATGTCTGTGGGGGTTGTGTGTGTCTTGTTGCTGATGATAGCAGCCCACTTGCATTGCTGGGGTCACGGAGGTGTCCAGGCTGGTGGCCACACTTGTCGGCTCTGAGCAGGGCTGTTGGTGTCTGACACCCTGACATCCCAACATCCTGACACACTGAAACCCTGACATCCCGACACCCTGACATCCCAGCACCCTGACATCCCAGCACCCTGACATCCCAACAGCCCGACCTCCCAGGCACACTCTGTTTGCTTTTAGGATGGGGACAGGACGTGGTTTCCAATTTTGCAAAATCAGGCTTGAATAAGTAGTGCCTCACTGCTACTGATTTATTAGAACACCCCTCCTCACCCCAAAACCTGAGAGGAATATGTCTGCACGTGTCATATACCAGTAATCGCGATACAGTGGATGAGACTGGGAGGACCAAGCTTGAGCTTTGCTCTCCAGCTGGTAGATGTCTGGCGCGTTCAGCAGGTGATGGTGCCTGCAACTGGCAATGTACTTTTGGGGAGGGAAACCTAAGGGATGTGCTGCTTTTATGATATACCTCAAAAGTCCTTGGAGAAGAGAAAATGGCAAAGATTTATTTTTCTTTTTTGTATCTCGTGGTAGTTGGCAAGGATGACCTTTATTGAATGAAACATTATTTCTAGTAATTTCTTTAATTCCTTTGCAGTTCAAAAAAGTTTGAAACCCTATCTCCCAGTGCTTTCAAGCACTAAAAGTTCATCAAAACCTGAATGTACTTACCTGCGTGCATTCAAGGTGACAACTTTCTTAGTACCAGCTGAGCCGTTTCCATAAACAGCCTGATCCCATATTGCCTTGCCCCAAAATGGGCTGAAGAGCTGCATAGGGGTTGGAAGCTACATCACGTCTCCAAGAGCATTGTTTTGAGTCTTCCTGCAGTCACTGAGTCACTGACTTTCTAGGTTACTTGTTAAATTTGGCTTGTGCCTGCCTGTGCTTTCAGACCACATCGGGGGGTTGGCAAGCTGGGGCACCAGCTGAGTGAGAAGCACTTGGATGCCATGGTGGCAAGGACTATGCACGTGCCCATGGAGCGTGGCACCGAGGGAGGGCTCTAGCCCCAAAATGTACTGAAGAAATTGCCAGTACCTCACTAGTGAGCGAGGCCTCCTGTGGGGGCGGCTTGGCCAGCTCTCTGCTCCGCAGGTTGGTTTGGGAGGGACTTGCAGAGCCCCGCAGTGCTGCTGCCACCCCTGTGTTTGCAGGAACAGCAGCGAGGACAAAAGGATCCACCGAGGGCTGCTAGCACAGGGTTAACCCCTGGGGAGGGGTCCGAGCTGCAAGTCCCTGCAAGGTGGAAGGCCATGGAACAAAAATACCAAAATCCTCCCCTGAGGAATGAGCAGCTGTGGGAGGGAGCGATGGAGATGGGGCACCAACACCTGGTTTAGGTGCCAGCATTGGGCCATGGGCTGTATGGGTTTGTGCAGGCTCTGCTGCATGACTTGGCATCGGCATCACAGAGGCAACGATGTTGTCTTTCAGTGGAAGCAGTTTGGGCTTCCTAGGGCACCAAATGTGTAGTATTTAAAGATCACAACACTCTGGTCTTAATTTCCAGAGAGAGATGGTGTGCCTTTTCATAAATAACATGATCACTATGTTCTAAGATTTTAGAGGAGCCACGGTTTCCATTCTAATTCCCCCCCTCTTTCCTACAGGACGGATGCCACCGTACATGCATGATGACACAGAAAGCCTAGAGGATAGTTTTACCGTGCAGCTGACAGATGGCAAGTGCACAGTCCAAGGGACACTTTACATCTACATCACGCCAGTCAACGATGAAATCCCTCATCTTTCCAGGTTAGCTATCTAAGTAACATTCAGTGCATAAAGACTTAGGAAAAAAAAATGAAATAAAAGAAAGTGACCCCTCTCTCCACAAGCATCTCCAGGCTCACCCTGGTGCAGAGGAGATCATGCTTTCTTCTCCTGTGTCCCTGAAAACTGGATGGTAGCAAGTAGAGCCCCACAATACCATCCAGCAAAAGCCCTTTGTGCAGAAATAGCTGTTTTGTAGTCTCTGGGTAGAGGCTTGCTTGTTTTTAAGTTAGTGGCAAAAGTCTGGTTGTCTTCAATGAGGCTAGAACTGCTCTTTTTTCACACTCTAGGACTCTCTCCTGTTTCCTTTAATCCCTTCTGTACTTCTTCTCCATTCCCTTTAATCTATTTTAATGGTGAATCTTGTTGGGAAGAATGTGGCATGTTTTGTGTTTTTTTTTTAATACTGATGGTCCAAAGCCCGTTGAAGGCAGTGTTCATGCTCACGTTCCTTCCAGGAGAGCCAGAGTGCTGCCCCTGGGAATAAGGCTTCAAGCAAAGGTGAGGAGCAGTCTGGCCCCCAGTGCCCATGCTACATGGAGCTTGTTAATTGTCTCTGCTCACAAGGGTAAAGTCCTTCTGAGAGCCTTTCACCATAAAGAAGTCAGCCATGAGATTGCTGAATGGCATTGCTAGTCCACACCCTGTCACGAGTGTAGAGGTTGAGTTTCTCTATACTGGAAGATGCCTGGCCTGATGATGGGAGATGTGGTTTCACTCACTTCATGGCTGTAGCACACGTTTCAGCCTAATTAGGATTTCTACTCTTAAGAACTCACAAGTTGAAAAAAAAATAATCCTGTGGAGATGCTGAATCCCTCCAGAAATGCCAGATCTGGCCTAAAAAAAAAAAAAAAGAGAGGATTAAAATATTGATTTTGCTGCTTGCCTTTTGTAGACTCTTTAAAAGATTCCCACAAGCCATAGGGGGAAGAGCAACAGTAAGACCAATACTTCGGTGCCCTCTCTGCATGGTGGTGGTAACAGCGTCTCCTTGACTCACAAAAATAGTTTGCAGAGATAAAAATATTTTCTATTCTCATCCCACAAGAACTTTTGGGACTTGAAAAAAAAACACAACTTTTGTCTCAAAGAGAGAGAGAAAAAAAAACAAGCTCAAACTTCTGTGAAGTATAAAAATAATCCACTCATATCAATGTTAAATTTAGATCAAATTAGCTGCAATGTTGCATCTAAATTTTAATATTTTGTGGTTGTTACTATGGCTATTACTATGCTTTTTATTGTGTATTTCTTTTACAAAATGAAAGCCATCTTTATTCCCCAAATGAATTTCTTTTTAGAAATTGGCAGAAGAAATATTTCAATAAACTCAGACTCCTTGCGTTATGCTGCCCAATTTTTTTGAAATAGGAGATTTGTCCAGGTCTGGCTCTAGCAGGGCTTGAATCCCCATTTTCAGAGCACAAGAAACGTGTTTGATCACAAAATACCTGGTGAACTCCAGTTGCGAAGGTAAGCACGAGCTTTCATTTTGAGGCATACATCAGCGCACATGTGAAATAACATGTTTCTCTGCCTGGGTTGCTGGGGCCCCTTTGCTGGGCTCCTTTTTGCAGAGGGAAGCTGGAAGAAAATGGTGCAGGTCGGCCCTGGCTGGAGCAGAGCAGGGGGGCATCAACGCTCACCCATTCAAAAGGGCTTTGGCTCTGTTCCCAGGGCATCACGTGGGCATTTCAAAAAACTTCACAGAAGTAGTAACCAAGGAGTAGTTTCAAAATGGACACGTGTCCCTGCTCCTACCAGTGTCTCTGAAGAGCTCCCAGCCCCTCTTGGCTCAGGGGAAGCTTTGCCCCAGCCTCCTCCTGCCCTCCTTGCCAGAGTCGTGCCTACATCTGTAGTTTCTTTACCCTTCTCTTCTCATCCTGTTCCCTTCATTGTGTGTTTTTTTTTTTCTTGCACATCATATTTCCCCATCTTTTCCCATTTCTTGCAGTTTCCCCATCTTTTCCTATTTCTTGCAGTTTCTCCATCATCATCTATCTGAAATGGCTTTACTGGATTCGTGTGGTTGCTCCTACCTAGTGTGAGCAACCCTATGGAGACACCTCTTGTTTAATCTTTTAATTTCCATGTTATTTTCTAGTCTGTCAGAGGCAAGCTTCATCTCTCAAATGCCATTTACTCCTTCTTAGTCCATAGACCAAGTTGAAGCCTTTTGTTGAAATGGGAGGCAATGCAAGGGCAAAAAAAGTGCCAGTATCACTATTTTTTTCCCAGTTTTTCACTTGGCCATGTTGCTGGGAGCACACTCTCCTTCTGCACAGAGCCATGAAACCAAAGGACAACATCAGAGAAAAATCCCACGCTTGTAAGTGGCAAAGCTTTCTGTCCCAGTCCCAGGGCAGCATATTTGTTGAACAATGTTTTTTAAAAATTATGTCTGCTTGATGCTAAGAGGAGCCTGCTCATGCTTAATAAATTGGAGAAGTTGCTCAAAAATACTTCATCCATATGAAAGTACAAGCCCTGTACGGCTGCCAAGAGAAGTGAGACCTGTGGTGTCATGCCGAGCAGGCGATGGCCACACGAATTAGAGAAGCTTAGGTACAGATCCCTCGCTACCACAGTTTTCCCTGAGACGTGAAAATGTAACAGGGAAAATACAGCACAGCATCCGATCTTCCAGCCAGATCTGCCTCTTTTGGACACGTTCATGGGCTGTGCACCAGGCAGCATAACAGAAACCAAAATAACATCTTTAAATGACAATTCCTGCAGCACATGCACGTATTGTAATTATCCTTCTCCCCCAGCTTCATTATTGCTGCTCTTAGTGAATTCTTGCCCAGCCTCTCGTAGTACAGCTACCTTTCCAACGCCAGCCTGGACAAGGCTGAGCTCAGCTGTGCTGTCCCCGTGTGCCCAGTCTGCAGCTGGAAGGGACAGAGGCTGCGGGATTGTGTTATCTGCCCTTCTGGGGACGAGGGACATCCCCGGGCATCCTGCAGCTCACGGCTTGACTTCACTGGTAGGGTAAGCAGCAGGACAGGAGGCGTGTTTTTATCTGAAACTTTCTGCATTTCGGTGACTCTGGTAGGTCCCTTGCAGGATTTCCTTCTCGGTTCCTACCTGGGCTTCAGAGGTGCCCATAACTTCTGTACCTGCTGTGGTTGGAGCTCACCCATCACCCTGTGTGGCACTGGGGTGAGCTGGCAGTGATGCCCCAGCACCACTCAGCAGCATCCCAGCCCCATCGGAGCACAGCTCCAAGGGAAAGGTCGGCCCCTGCAATCACTTCTTGCCATGTGTCTCCTCCCACCACCCTTCTCTCTAATGACACATTTTAGCTGACTTTTATATCAGTTTGCTAAGCCACTGTGCTGTCTTCTTCCTTTTATAATTAAGCAACTGGAGAAATCCTTTGAGGTCAATAAATTCTGAGGAGGCTTACATAAAACAGAATATAAAGTGGAGAGCCCTGCCATCAGAAGCCAGTAAAAGTCAGCCTCTTTGTGCGACACCTCCACAAATGGCATTATGTCATTGCATAATATTAGTAAGGAACGGTAAGATTATGTTTTTTTGTTCAGAGCTATAAAAAGTAATGAGTCTCACATAATCTACTGAAGTGAACGGGAGGGGGGAGCACAAGAGGGGAGGGAGGGAGGTGGTTGTAAAAGCGAGCCTCCATTTTTTTGGCATCGTGAGTACATTAGGAAATCTAGCTTGTAACACCCAAATAGACTTTAATGTGCTCTGTCGTGTGGATTTCATTTGTTTTGTTTTGCTTTGCTTGCTGGGAACACACACAAAACCCTTTCAGGAGTCAGGTGGTCTTGCCTGACAAATTTTGTTTCGGTAAATACAGCGTAATAATCAGAAACTGGAAAATGTGGTGGGGCCGGTAAGGATGGCTTTATTCATCCTGGGCTGCCACACAGTCCTGCAAGTGTCTCGGATGCTGCTGATTCCAGCTCAACGAAGCCAACAGTATTATTCTAAATCTTCCCAAACAGGGTGACACATTTCCGGACCTAAATATTTACTTGCTCCAAGTAGGAATTCAAGTGCCTGGCCGGCAAATCTTTGGAGTCATTCATGTTGGAAGAGGAAGGAAACGATGCTCTGAGGGAGGCTTTGTGCCGCAGACCTGAATGCACAGGTTGTATGGGAGTTAAATGCGAACTGTGAAGGCTGGGGACTGAGCAGGATGCTTCCCCTGAACATACACAAGCACATGGGCGAGCAGTAATGTGAGATATGGGCTGGGCTTTGGGCATGGGGAGCCGAGGGCAGTGGGAGATGGTCAAAACGAGAAGCTCGCCTGCTCATCCTGCTCAGTTCTGGTACATACACGTTGGGATGGGATGGCAGGAGAGCACTGTGGACTGAGCATGATAAATACCAATACCTCTCAGGCTGGGGCGAGGGGGAAATATTTTAGCAGCGATACTCAGCAACCAAATGAGAGGACGGCTTCTCTTCACACGCCGTGACTGCTCACTAATGCACGCATGAACTGACTGTCCTTTCTGTCAAACAGCTTCATTAGCATTCCTTTTCATTCTGTACTGGAGTTAAGAGAGATTACATCGAGAGTTGGCTGCCTATCAGTTGGTCTGATTTTATGTGTTTTTAAAATATGTGCTTTTTACAGGACAAAAAATGGGTCCGGAGCCTCTGTGTAAGCAGCAGCTACCAGGGCTGGTGGCTGGTAGCTCTCTGGATCACCTTGCGTGCTGTGGGATATTCATCCAAACTACGTGCAAGTCCCCCAAACACCACTGGGATGCCTTGCTGGAGCTCACCGGGCTGCCTGGTGAGTGGGGAATAGCAGGAGAACCATCAGCAACAGCTACTGTCAGGAGGCAAAATTACCAATATTAATGCAGGGAAGCGCGTATCCAAAATGCAGCGGCTACAGTGGCAGCCCTAGGAGGTGCTTCAGCCTGGTGGGTTTTAGGTGGTTCTAGGTTGGAAAAGATGCAGTTTTTAATGCGCTAAGCTATGTCCTACCCACCTCTGCTCCTCCATGCTCCAGGAACAGTACCAAGGTCCCGTTTGTCTGCAGTCCTACTCACCCTGCTTATTTCTCAAGTGATCCCTCTCTACATACTTCCATCAGATCACAACTCTTTTCTAACTTGCCTTCCTGGCACCCTGTAATTTTTCTTACCTTGCAAATATATCGGTCAGCTTGCGTAGGGCCATCAGAGCTGCTCTCGCTCTTTTCTCTTTCTCCTTCCTGAAACCTTATCTGAGGTCTGAGAACTTGGGGATTTACCCCAAGCAGCAAGGCATGGTGTGCCACCAGCACCTCTGATAACGTCACCAAGGGCTGCCCAGCTGCCAGAAACCCTGCGTGGGTCACAGCACAGGAATTGAGCAGGGCTTTACGGCCCATGCTCCGCTTCTCCCAGGCTTTCTGGTGCTGCACACTTGCTCCCCACGTGTGCTGCAGGTTTGGTGCATCCCGAGGCGTCGGAGCCTGCTCGGACGTGCTGCAGACAGCTGGGGAGCCCCGCCAGCCAGATGGTGGAAAGGCTCCCTGCACCTGAATCCTGAAAAGCATTTGTTCTCAAAAAAAAAAAAAAGTAATAGTAATAATAATAAGGCTGAGGGGGAGGATTTTGTTTGCAGATGCCTGTGCCGGTTCGCAGCAGCGCAGGGTTAGCCAAGGGGGCTGGTCCATGCCATGTCCCTTTGCCCGTCCGCTGCGAATGTTGCCGTGTCACCTGGGGTGTGAGGCTTCTGCTCGTGGTGTCTAGACGGGTGATTACTGAAAATTAATTAAACTGAAGGAAATTAGGCTGGAAGGGGAGTAGGCTCCTGGGAGGGGAAAATGGAAGGGAAAATAGGATCCTGGTGTTAACCCTTTCCAGCCACTGAAATAGGAACATCTCTTAAATGCTCTCGGGTCAGCCTGACGACATGCTGAGCGTGCTGTGCTGTGATTTCAGGAGCTCTGCTGCGTATGCGAACCCCCAGCCTAGGCGTGCCGAGCACATGGGGTACCAGCAGCCCTGTTCTCCCTCTGCCTGTGCCTCTATTGCTAGGCAGACCTGCAGCAACTTGCAGATCCGCAGTAGGTTTGAAATGAGGTGGTCTGGTTGGGGGTAAGGTCAGATGCTTGGCTGTAATCCGATAATAAATCGGAGCTTTATAGGGATGGGACTGGAGGCTTTGACAACACTGCATCCTGGAATAGGTTTCGATCAGGAGGATACGGACAGGTCTCCCCGTGTTTTTACACAGTCTCTTACCTGCTCTTCCCTCTCCTAAAGCCTCTCTTATATAGCTTTTCAGCATGGTATCCAAGTGCTTTGTGCCTTCCCCTTGGCACGAAGCCACCGTCTGGCTAGCGAGCAAATACAAACTGTAACACCTGGGTGTCAGCTATGAACATTAGGGTGTGCTACAATGGACCCATCTGTAGTACTTGGCACATGCCGTAGATTTTTATATGTGGTTGGCTGAAAAGCAGGATCAGAGAGAGAGAGGAGGGAGAGCAGGGGAAGAGGGCTCCGCTGGGCACGCAGAGAACATCGTTTTGGCAAAGGTGCCAGTAGGTTTCCATGGGCTTGTCTGCTTTTTCTCTCAGCTCATGCATTCAATAAAAATATCCAGGTTGCTTCTAAGAAAAGCAGGAGTAGATTTCCCCAAAGAACAAGCTTAGAAGCCTTATCCTTTGTCTCCGGAGAACAAATCTAATGCTATAACTGGATTTAATAAGAATAGATTTAATGGTAATAGATATAGTAAAAACTGATTTAATAATGACTAGTTCCATTGTTCTTCCACATGCAATAGGTCTTGCTGAGCGACCCCCCAGCGCCCCAGCTGGGTTTGGAGGGAGGAGGGTGTTGTGCTCAGAGCCAGCCTGGATTTCGGGCCGCGTCGGCTTCGACAGCATTGCATCCAAGAATATTGTTCAGTCAGGAGGAGAGGGACAAGGGCCACCTATGGTATGTCCACACTGGTATCCTGAGCCCAATAAGCCATGATGGATCCCAGTTTTACTTGGTGGATGGAAAAAAAAAACATGTCCCCATCTGAAAGTGTCTGTGTATCTGGGGAAACAACAGCAAGGTAGGGAAGGAGTATACAGCAGTAAAAGGAGCCATGGCTTACGGCACTGGGTTCACCTAAGAGAACACTGCAGTGCACTGACAGAGAGGAAACATTATTTTTTTTCCCTTTATGTGGCACTGATGTGTTTTAAAATGCATGGGCAAAGTTTGTAGTTTATTTCCTCCAAAGGGGCCAAGTCCTCCTGGCATTCTTATGAACAAGCTCATTAGAATAAAATCCATTATGCGCATAACTAATGACACAAATTTACAAATCTGTTGACAATTATGACCACATCCCTCATGCATTTGCTTGCAGCTCACTGGAGTGACCAGGAGAAGGAGTTCAATCCAGAAGTTTTACAGCTCACGAGCTCCGAGTGCAGTGATGTGAGATTATTTCCCAACTGGATTACAAAGCTGTCATTAGTCAGGGCAACGCGGGAGGACCAGGGCACGAGACCGTAAACTGTCCTCAGGAGACCTGAAATCATTTTGAAGGCAGGGCGAGATATTCCTGGCTAGAGAGACCCTTTTTTTTTTCTTTTTTTTTTTTCCTTTTAGCTGGGGGGGAAAACACACGCGGGTGCACACAAACGGCGTCTGTTCCAAGGAGCGCCTCGCGTCCTCTGGAAATGAATAGAAATCAAATTGAGACACTGGTGTCCTCAGAGTGTTAAATATTTCCAAGTTCTTGCCAGGCGGGTGTAATTTATTGAATGTAGGTTTTGTGAAATAGTGCTGCTGTCAGGGCGAGATTGGCACCAGAGAAATGAAGGCGGCTAATTCTCAGGGGGTCCTCCCTGGCAAAAACCCTCTATTGAGTCCTCATGCTACTTGTGCTCATAACTGCCGAAAAACCAGGAGTGCCATCTGCAAACTGTGATTCATAAACACTCTGTCAGTCTGCCATGTACCCTGACATCATAAAATAACAAGAAGCAGCATTGTAATAAAGAGAGGAGGTTTGCAGTCGACCAATTAAATGCATCTAATTTATTTCTGTTACAGCTGAGGCTTTATTTATTAGTAAACAGCTGCATTTGTTACACTTTTTTTTCCTTTTTCTTTTTTTTTTTATTTTTTTATTTTTTTTTTAACTAGGAGCGTGCCAACTGGCACTTTTGATAATCCATTAATCCTAAATAATCATCTGGGTACTTCATGGTTGGTAGGAAAAAAATAGCGAGAAGGTTATTAAAAGTTAAAACGTCACCTTGCGAGGAGGCTGGCGAGGGCTCCTCCGCGGCAGCTCTGCGTGAGTTATGGCGAACTCCAGTCTGCCGGCCAAGTCCTACACTCGATTTACACCTGTGAGTAAGTGGCGTGGCAGCCAGTTGAAAGGGCTATAAATCCCGAGCAGGATCTGGCCCTTGCGGATAGGTTTTGTTGTGTTGTGTGTTGGTTTTTTTTTAAGGACAGCCTGTTTGCGGTACAAGAGGAGCATTTTGCATGTTTGGTTTACTTGCCTCCTACTTTCTCAGCGCTAACTTGATTCTCAGCAAAGCTAAAAATCTGCTAATTGGTTGTCAAAGTCTAATTAGCTGATATTACCAAAAAAAAAAAAAAAAAAAAGATAAGTTTGCCTTTTATAATTGGAGCTGAAACCCCCCACTTCCCCTCCCCTCGAACCCCCTGGTGTGTGTTAATTGAGCTCCAGGACTTTTCAGTGTATTTTAATGCTCTCTCCTTTTCAGTGCCCTGGAAAGCTTTGCAGTTAATGAGACAATAATATGTACAATCAAGGAAAAATGTAGTAAAACCTAGGCGAAGCCTTATGGAACCGGGATGGTGTGAACGTGTGCGGATGTGGGGAGGGCGGGAGCGGTTCACCAGCCTCCCTGAGCAGCGTCAGACAGTCAGCACCATCCCCTTTTATTTCCTTTACCTTCCTGAGCATTTCCTTCACCTCCTAAGGAGGAATATTTTTTCCCATAAAGAACCATTTCAGCAGTTCAGGGAAGAAGGCCGTACTCTGCATGGGAGTTGAATGAAGGGGCTACACCTGAATGTCACCTGAACTACATGAACATTGGTGTCTGCTATATTTTAGAGTGAGTGTATGTGTGCATATAGATACATATATACAAAATCCCCCTCGTAGCCAGGAGCTAAGCCCACCCTGACATCTCCCACACCACCCCTACAGGACCCCAGAACCTCCCAGCAATGAGTTGGGTCAAGGGGACAGCATCCAGCCCCCATGGCCACCTCCAGGCCAGCAGCATGAGCCACCGTGTTTCAGTAGCTCCATTTTAAAGCCTATCTGCTGCCATGTATTAAAAAAGCAATGTTCAAAAGCAGTGAGCACAGGTGGGTGCTCTATATATGGGTGCTCTTTTTCGATATGTATAATAACGTTGAGTTTACTTACTCAGTCATGTTTTCCTCTTTCTCCTCCTCCTATCTTCCTCCCCCACACCTGCTTTCAATCAGTCCCCTCTGCCCCGCCTGTCATCCCATCCTCTCTGCTGCTTTTACCACAAACCCACTAACGTTATATTTCAAGTCAAACTCTCAAGCCCACGACGTTCAAGCGAGTGAATCCAAAACCCGAATGGCTTCGCCAGCCTCCCCAGGCAGGGAGCCCATGTGGCGGTGCGGCCCTGGGGAGCAAGGTGCAGCCAGGAGCAGGGTTTCACCCATCTTTTCATCCAGCAGGAGTCTGCTTTTCTTTTAAATCCGAGACAGCTTTTTTTCTAGTATCTAAAAAAAAAAAAAAAAAAAACCAACATATTAAGGCCAAACGTTGCTGCTAGATGAACAACTTCAGATGTACGTGTCTTATTGTTGTATGTCGCATCCACTTAGCAGTGTGTACCCTCAACACGGTGGGTATCTGGCTGAGAAAAAAACAAATAGGAAAGTGCTGCTGCTTGAAGGAGTAATCGGGAGGTCTTCTCCATGTCATGGATTTTGGGACAATCTCCCATCACTGCATCTCTCTGGGGTTAGCAAAAGTCAGGTCCTAGTCTTGAAAAGCTCTTGGTGTTTTTAAGCTTGGTGGACTCCTGTTTACGGATGTCATTAATGGGGCAATGCAGAGGGGTGGCAGAAAGGAACAGAAAGCTTTTTGAAAAGGACAACTTAGGTGAACATCCCTCTCCCCTCATGAGACCCTGACACTGTGAGTATCAAAATATTTCCAAGTTGCTATGGGGAACTTGGCCTTTTTTCCACATTACTTTGGGTCAACTGCATTTGTGTGTTTCATGGTCGCCTCCTTACTTTATCCTATTAGTTTGGATTTCCTATTAAAAAAATCAGTCAACATGAAGCACCATTTCTGCTTAAACAACTTGGGCTGTGGATTTGCTTTACCTTTAAGCAAAATATGCAGCAGGCTGATGTCCTGCATCCTTGGGTGCTTCCAACAGTGTCGTGCCATCCTTTCCATTTCCAGGTCCTCTCTTCTGCTATCCTCCTTGATCTCTGATCACTTTTGGAAATGGTCTGAAAAGGAGTCCCTGTTCACTGAGATCTCATAAAAATTTAGACTCCTTCAAAGATGCAACCCAAAAGTAAGAGCCCTCAACTTCTCCAACACGGCGTAAATGATTTGTCCAATGCCAGCTGCTCCACGCTGGTAAGTTTCAGTAATTCTTATTGCACAGTTGAAGGGGCTGATAGCTTTTCTTTTTGATGATTTTTCTCAAACACAATTAACAACTTTTCTATATGAAGACAAGCTGGCTGGTATTTATGTTATGAATGACTGTCATGTCCATAGACTAATTTCCTCAGTAATTAGTCACTTCTTGAATGTATCAAATATCATTCATGGGTTTCATTTGCCATGCTAGTTGCAGAGGAGAAGTGATGTTAAAGGGTTAATAGCAAAGGTGAACCATCAAATGGGGTGGAAAGCACCAAAATTAATGCAGATTTTGCTGTAGAAATAAATTTAAAACAAAAACCAAACCCTGACAACCACTATTCTCAGATGTTGCTGGCAGCCTTCTACATTTAATGGGAACCTGTTGTTTCTGAAAGTCAGTTGGCAACATAATGAGAAGGCAAGAAGCAGAAAAAGGATCCTGCGGAGTCCGTGCTGTACATGCCATTATTGTGCATTGTCATCAGCAGGTTGACTGACAGCAACCCTAGCTGGTTGATGTTATCTTCTCACCTTTGCAAAATCCTCGGATAAAAAGTTTGTCCCTTCTTCTGCCTTTGGCTGTTGTGCTGCGGTAGAAGCTGAGGTCTCCGAGCCCATGCTGTAGCTTGGGCAACCCTCCAGTTTTGTTGTACCATTTATTTGGTGGCCCTTGGGGTGCCACCCCTATTCGGACCCCTTTTTAAAACTAAGTAGACTAGGTAAATCATCTCTACTCCTCTTTGGAAGACCACTCAATCAGTTTTCTAGCAGTTTTATTTTTCTGTGGCTACTGCTTTGTAAATGGGAAAACTGCACTGGTCCTTGGGTGAGGCGGTGGAGCTCTTCATAAATAAATCTAATCGAGCCAGAACCTCTGTTGCTGAGGTTACAGCATCACTATCGGCTTAAAACACAGTGCTTGCTCTTAATGCTTAGTTCATTAACGCATTCTGTCCATTGGCTCATTTGGATCTATTAACATAATTGTTCTTTCTAAACAACTGGGTCATTCTCTCTGCCAAACATAAGATCAAAGCGGGCTTCAATATTTTGGAGAAATCATAAAGCCAGATAAATCAAGTACTCCTCCACAAACTCACCTATTATATAAAAATGTTATTAGATAAAAAATGTATTAGATAAAAATGTTGTGATTCCGCCTAGCATCAGCCTTGAAGTGAGAGCACAATGGCGGTTATTTGAAAACAAATATCATAGCTCAGTAGCTTTTTATTTTGTAAATGGCCTGTTTTTCTCTAAAACCTAAAGCAAAAATAATTTCCTGAGCCATTCTGATAAACTTCTTTCGTTATTTATCCCTGCCAAGCTCTTGCTCCCTCCTCTTCTCCTTCCCCTGAACTGAAGGGCTGATGTCTGGAACGTAAAAGGAATATTCCCCTTTTTAATTTCTCTCCCCTTTTACTCATTTCATTTCTTTTTTTTTCTTTTTTTTTTTAGGTGACATTGTTCTACTCGCCAAACCTGTAACTTTAACAGAGGGTGACAGGGTGACCTTGACGACAGATGTTCCTGTGGCAACAGATGGCACTAGCAAACCCGAGAAGCTGCTGTACGCCGTCTCCGTGCCACCTGTGCATGGTCAGATTGAGCACATCAATTATCCCGGCGTGCCCATTTCCAGATACAGCCAGTTGGGTGGGGTGGCCCAGAAGGTCCCCTCCATCCATGACAATAGCCACGAGGCCAGGAAGGAGGCACTCAGGTGAGAAGACCTCCCCTTTGCACACCAGCGTGCTTGAAAGCCCTCGGCGAGCTAAGGGTTAAGCTTGCATCTCTCGTGTGGTATTTAACAACCAATATGGTTGTGCAAAAGAGACTGCTGCAAACAGGAACACGATGTAATTTTACCATTACAGTAATTACATACTTTATTAACTGTAATAGTGAAGTTGTACGGCCAAAGGCGATGGGAGTCTTGCAGGCTTAGTACAGGGGTGTATCCAGGTAGGCTTTCGTGATCGATTAGCAAGTGAAATCAAACAGTTTAGGTTCATATAAAGAGTTCGCTGTGCTTCTCAAGGTTGCCAGCAGTGGAAAAGGAAAAAGCAAAAAATACCCATCTGCAACTGTGGTTGCTTTCTGGGCAGTTCTTTCTCCTGAAGGGGAAAAAAAATAATAATCGTAACATTGTCTGAAATGATCAGGAGAACTTAATCCAGATGGTGGTGTCATTTCTAAGAAAAAGCATATGTTGGCCATTATGATACTTAAATATAATGGTTTTACATTCCTCTAGTGGGCACAAAAGGCACACAACAGAGTTGGCGGGGTTTTTTAATCTTCTGAATGGTGGCAGTGGTGGTGGAGTGGTGGGAGATTTTATCTTCCAAATGGTGCGTTTCCCAGAAGATATGGCAAATTCAATTGCCGAGAGCCTGCTGTAAAAGCCGTGCTCCCGTGGAATGTAAATTCGTGCATTACTCTATCCAGCAACAGTGGAGAGGCTTAATTTACTGCCCCCTTTGGATTATCATTATTTTATACATATTCTTCCGGCTTCTTCTTTTATTTTTCCCCTTTATTTTTTATTTTTTTTTGCTTTAACATGTTTTTCTTTCTGATTTGCTTTAAAAGTTATTTACGCTCCCTTTGCAGCAAAGTGGGCACTATAACTAATTTTATTCTTACCATGATTAACTATGAATAATTTCCTAAGAAATGAGTCAAATTAACAAGGGGAAGAAGGAATCAATAAATCATGAAAGCAGACTATTTCTAAGTGGGGTTAAAACCACCATTAAATAAATCACAGACTCTAAATGATGACCCACTTGGATATGGGGATGGGGGAAGGGAAATGTCCATTTAAATTGCAGTGAAAGGAAAAATGAGAAGAGTGGGCCAGCATCTGTGTTGTCCCGTCCCCCCACACACACACATGCCATGCAAGGAGGGGGCACAGGAGAGGGAAGGACCCCAGGAAAAGCAGAGAAGAGATGTGGCTTCCCTGCCTTCGTCGCTGTGGTCCAGCTGCTCGGGGGCCATAGGGCTGCTGCTGCAGCCAAGCACGGATCAGAAGAGCTCTGGCTTTTGGACACGGAGGCATAAATGTTGTTTAACAGCACCTTCTGCCTCCAGCCCTGCTCTGCGCAGGAGCAGAGGAATGCCAGGGCTGACCCGACCTCACTCAAAATATCTGAAATGTTTTCATCTTGCTTTGATTTTTTTTTTTTTTGTTTTTCACTGGGTTTCAGTGGGTTAGTCCCAATTTAAGACCTGAAAAGGACTGCAGAGTCAGGTCCACTGTGTTTCTTAGCTAGTTTATGTTATATCCTTCTAATCACACATTAAGGATCATACTTTGTCTGATGGCATGGTGAGTGTGGCAATATCACCTGGGCCTTGATTTTCATCTTTCTTATTCACTGAAACTCATAGATGTATTTTTTACAAAAGGAATGCCATTGCTTTTGCAGGAGAGTTGCTCATCCATCTTTACGCCCGCAGGTGAAGAACTCTCTAAACTGTAGAATATTGGGCAGGCTTTCTCCTCAAGTTTCCTGTGGGAAAGGAAGGGTCAAAATACTTATTCCTTAGTTTAAAAAAAAAAAAAAAAAAAAAAGGCAAGAGAAAAGGAGTTCTGCTTGTAACTTCCTATTTGCAATTCTTTTTATGATCTTTTCTCCTCCCTGAACACATGTATGAAATGTAACCAATTCGCTGCTTGCTGGGAAGGTTACCTCTTACGTTGCATTATGGGCCAAAGATTGGCAGCTGGTTTAAATTAGTCTATCTACATTTGCTGAAAGGATGCTGTAGCCATTTTAACTGGCTCTGTGGCTTATAAAGTTAGTTCATAAAGTTGCTGAGAAGGTCTCTTTCCTCATGGTCTTCGTGGTCATGGGAGCTCATCTCCTCTTTTGTGGGACCTGTGAGTATCCCATGGACTGGAGGTGAGGGGAAGCTGTTTGTCTTCCCTCTCTTTTGTCCATCTGGCTGCTTTCGGCAAGATTTGGTGAGTTGGATTTTTTATTTTTCAAAACTATGCACAGCATCAGAGGGTCACAAGGCAAGGCACAGTTGCTCCCTGCCCACACCACCTACGTGTTGGTGAGAGCAGGCACTTCAGGGTATCCTCTGAAAATGAACATGAACCAGCGAAGCCCAAAGCCTTCACCTCTTCCTCTGAGCCAGCACTGAAGCAGCGGACATGCATGAGCATCTTATTCACCCCAGTGTCCTCTGTGGTGGCCTCAGCAGGTGAACCACGCTGCTTATCTAGTGCTTCTGCACTGCTCTTAAATCCTGGTCTAGCTCTTTGGTAATAAAAACTGAACAGAGTAGTATTCACAGACCATCCAGGAATGAATCCTGTTTCTTCCTAAATGCTCTGTAAATGTGGACGAGCACATTTCCCTAGGACAGATGGCCCTGTGTGGGGAGAACCAGTCCCATGTGATGGCCCCAGAGCTCCTCTCCCTTTCCTGCTGCAGGTGGGGAGCATAGAGGAGGGAGGAGGATGGGCAGGGAGCAGAAGGGCAGCAATGGGGCAGATTGGGAGTGAGGTGAAGGTCTGAGGGAAGGTTGCAAAGGGCAGAGCTGGGGCTGGTGGGACAAAACCCAGCAGAGCCTCTGGCAGTGACCTTTGTCCCAGCATGGTGCTGTATCTGGCTCCCTTCTCATTGCATTTCTTTCCGAAAAGTGTATTTATGGGCAGGTATGGCGACTGCCTAGTGCAAGCACATCGGTGGCCAGGTTGTCTCTGAGGAACCTGCAACTTTGGCCTCTCTCTGTAAGCGGGAGATGTATGTGCAAGGGACAGTGTATGAGGAAGCAGAAGGAGAGGGACCCGCTGCCTGCCTCCACCACGGGGATTTAAGGCAGGTCCCTCAGGTCTGCAGGGAAGGGCTGGGGCTGAGGTAGAGACTGATGACTTGTCTGTCAGGCACGAAGGAGTTAAGACACAGAGATTTAAAAAAAAAAAAAATCCTAAAAAAAACACACTCACACACTCTCACAAAACCCTGCACCCTAAATTAATTTCTGCTGGTAATCTATATCGGGTTAAATAACGCCTCATTATTCTGCAACACAGCTGAGGCTTCTCAAAATGTTTATCTTGTTTTGTAACTGGTACCTTCTGGCATATTCCAGTGCCAACTCTCCTAGCTCTTGCTATATTTCATTCTCACTATTTTTGGAATGGAGCTGCTGGTTCCAGGTGATTTAATAAATTGCTTTTTTTTGTGTTCCTTTTAACTTACCCATCTGCTCAACACATGCGTAACTTGCAATCTGTCGGCAGTTTGCAGAAAGACAAACTGTCAGAGCTGCATGCATTTGACAACTTTGTTCCCAATTAGATTAGTGGTAATTTTAACAGATTTCAGGGCAATCGAAAAAAGGGATGACATGTTATTAAAGCATCAATTTTGACAGACCCAAGCACATACAATTTCAGTGTAAATTATTTTAAATGCTTTAATTAAAGCTATGAAAGATTTACCCTTTTAAGCGGTAAGTGATTGCAAGACAAATATAAAGGGAAAGTGGATAACAGAGTTTCCTAAATGGTTTATGCTGCGCATGGCAGTCCACAAGTCACCACCACCATAATCTATGACTGTAATGTTGGAGGCATAGTTAATTATTCATAGCCTCATCTCTGGAGCAGACGTGATTAAGAACATGAGGAGCATTCAGAGATCTAAGCAGTACCTATGAAAATCAGAGTTTGAGCATTTTTGAGATCAGAAGCTGATAGGAAACAGGTTAGGAGTATCTTACATGGGGGATATTTTTATAAATATACTTTATTTTTGCCCCGGTTCTGGCCTGGTTTAGATGGCCAAAGCCCAGTGGCCAGGGTGATTGTGTTTTTAGAGCAATTGGGGATTTTGTATACTTGAAGACACTTTACAGGCTGTAAAAGTGCTTTTTTAAAAATAAAAAAACAACACATTTATTATTTAAACAGAATACAGCACTCTAAATTCGTCACTTCAGGAGCACTGTGCCACATGTGTAGCCCATTTAACCGTTTAAATGATTTTGTGTCATGGCCCCCTTCCAGCAGCCTCCCCTTGCTGCGACAGCGTAGCTGGCCATCGTGGCGAGAGCGCTGGGCTTGACCCCTCTCATCCAGCTCCCAGGTCCTGGCGGCAGGACCTTCGGCCTCCCCACTCTCACACCTTCATCGCGCACCCACGTGTTGGTCTGACTTGGAGCCCAAAGCTTCCAGGAGGACAGCTCCAAGGGTTTTGTTTATTTTCTGTGTGGCTGGCTGCGCGATGAAGAGCTGTCTCATTTTCAGATTGTTAAATGTGCATATTGCGTTAGTCTATAAAGCATTGGTCCCACAACCCGCACTGAAAGTTTATTTCCTTTTTAATTCAGGGACTGTAGGACTTCCCAATACTATTTAGAGTAACAAGCGACAAGCATGCTGTTCCCACCCTCCCCTCTTCCCTAATACCAAGCTTGTGTGCATCTGTTTTGGGTTTTTCTCATTTCCTTTGGGGATGGGTATGACTTGGCATGACTCTCTGAAAAGCCTGGAAGTTTTTCTTTGGAGGTTGCTGGCCCAAATGTTGCAGTACCAAAATGCAATGGAAGTGAGAGGAGCTGCTCCAGTGAGTGCTGCAGGTAGCAGTGGCGGGAAGCTCCTCAGAGCCCTTGGTCTCGTGCCCTTCCCAGCTGTCTCAGCACTGGAATATGCACAACGGGTAACAGGCACAACGAGCTCAGCAGGTAAGATGAAGTCCTGAAGGAAGTATGTCACCGCCTTTGGGACTGTTTAGTCCTGTGAACCAAACTTTAAAGGGTTTTGCAGCTGGGACAGCTCCCAGATCCACTCAAATCCCTTCCACTACTGCTCTTCTTAGCTGGTGTGAATCAGTGAAGCTCCCTTTAATTCAATCAACCTACTCTAGTGTGCACCAGTGTAAGATCTACCTGGTTGTTTCTTGATCGATGAGCACAGGTCTCTTAGGATGTCTGAGTTTGGTGTGAAAAATCACCTTCCTTCTTAAAAAGTGAAGGACATTGTGCATCACAGATCAGTGTAAGAGCAAGACTCTCCCAAATTGATGACGCTAGTTGGCCAGCAAGAGGACTGGTCCAAAATAATGGGTAAAATGAGAAGGCAGATAAACATGGGCAACCAGGCCAGGTTATTTCAACACTGACCACAGACCATCCATACTCATCCATAGAAAAATGCTTGCACAGCATGGATAATCTGCCCAGAGATCCTCTACCAGGCAGTCAAGCACAGCCCATCAAAACACCTCACCCCAGTATAACCATCTGCACATGTAGACTGTTGTACACTGGGGCCAACTTCATAGAGTGAAAATACTCTACTGACACAATGGAAATGCTAGGGAAATGGGAGAATTTTATTTCATTGATGCAGTCAATCATGGTTTTCTTGTCTACAGACCAGGAGAGGAGCCAGCAGGACCTACAGTGCAGGTGAGTTACTGTCTCCAGTGCTCTTCTGATGCAACACCAAATAGTACAGAATGATAAGAATATCACGTTTTACATAAACACTGAGACTTAGCAGGAAGACAGATGGAGAGAACTGCCTCTTGAATCTTGTGGTCTTCTCCTTGCTTAATAGCACTTCCCCTTCTAGCAGAGCTCTAGTTGTTTTGGCTCAAAACATGACATTCAGGTGACTTTAGAGAGTTCGTCTTCATGGCAGATGAGAGTTGGTGATAAGGTCTCGAAAAGCTCAAAGTCTGAAAAATCTTCCCATTTTTAGCAAACTTAAAGGTTGCAGGCCCATTGCAGTTTCTGAGATCAAATCACTGGTGAAGGTAGTCTTTGTAGACTAAACAGAGACCTAAAATTGCTTATTTAATCAAGTCACATACAAAACAGAGCAAAAAAAAAACACAGCTTGCATATGTATCAAGCTTTGCTGCTTAATCTATTTTATAATGTTTTGCAATTAACAGGAAAATGTTCATCAGCTGATAAATAATTAACAGCTGTTGTTGTTTCTAGGGCATGACGTAAAAGGCTTACATAGGACAAAAACTAGCTTGAGCTGTTTGCCAAAACTCTGACCAAACACACATTTATAGCTCACAAAAACAAATTTCTTTGAAAAATTGCACTTTATGGTATCTCTAAGGGAGTCCTCTTTATGAGCCTGCCAAACATATTAGAAGAAGTATTCACATGCTCTTTTTGTCAGCCAGGTATTGGAAATTTAAGATGAAAGCTTCTCCTTTTTACTGGCATTATTCAGACATATCAACAATTCAAGCGTAAACACAAAGAAATTTTTTTATGATTCACCTACAAGTCACTAGTATCTATAGTTTTCTGACGTTGCACATGGGATTGTTTGATCTGTGTTCAAAATCCTCAGCTCTAGGAGGAGAGGGATCTGAGTTTGGTGAGAGGTAGCCACTCCTGGTGGGTTTGAACAAATGTAGTGGTCCAGTTGTTATTCATCTGAAATAAAATTAAGCATTGACTTGCTGTTAACTCTGGCTGTAAATGGGAGACACAGAAAACAGATCGTTTGGGAATACCCTTTGGATGCACCTGGATGACTGTCTTGTGGGGGCTCACAACATTTTATTTGTTTACTTGCATCTGTTTTGAGTAAGGGTAGGGTCTGCATGAGCCGTGAATTCCAATGAGAGGGGTGTTTACAACCAGATTCTAACTGGAGGTGTGCTCAGTAGTTTCTTCCAAAGCTTTTCTGATTTATTTATTTCTATACTACACACTCATCAAGCAATTACAAGCCGTCTTGACTGAGAGAGGGGTATGACTCCTGTTTACAGCAAACACAATCATCTATGATTAAGCAAGTTTATGCCGTGCCCATGCAAAAGTTCCTTCTCCCACCTAGACAAGCTTTTCTCCCATTGTAAAGACTTCTACTGCACCAGAGAAATGCAGTTCTTGATCATAGTAATTATAAAATAGTTCTGTGCAGATTCTAGATATTGTAGCTTTAGACCAAGGAGCATCAGAAAGAAAAGAGTCAAAAACTTGAACAAGTCTCCAAATTAAAAATGTGAAGCTATTGTAGACAGCTGAAGATAGATATGATGTATTCATGTCAGTGCATGTCATTGAAGAGGTTTTCAGTAACATTTTGTACTATTTGGAGTTTCCTAAGTGTTGCAGGCTTCATGCCCAGGTATATCGGTTTGCTGTAATACAGCCAAGTGACCAAGGTGTGAAAAACTAAGGCCAGGTCAGTATCTGCCAGGTTGGGACGCAGTCTCCCAGCCAACTGGAGATGGTTGGAAGTGATAATTGCTGCTATGTGAGAGCTGAATGTACTTGTCGATTCTTCACCTAATTTTTAAGTATGGGCTTAATCATGAAAGTGTGCTTTAAACACAAAGTTGTCCAAATTCTCTCCTCTGCATACTGACATCTGTCTCGCTTGGATTGAACTTCACCTACCTGTTGTGTGTCTCAGCTTATCTTGACTTAGCATTGGGACCTCATTCTGGTGTTGGCATGATTGTGTATGTTGAAAAATAGAGATGTATGTTTTCTGCGCCTTGCCAGCACAGAGACCACTTACCCTCGGTTGCACATAAATACTGAAAGAGCTGGAGGTATGCCTTGGCTGATACCCCAGGGTGAAGATACAGGCTCAGGCTTTGCTGTGAACTCACATTGCCTCTTGCAGATAGAACTGGCAATGCCCAGTCTAAGTGGTGGTATATGAATACAGAGAAGGAAGGATGAGAACAGACCCTCTTCTCCATTGACAGGAGAAGACCTCAGGTATCTAATGTAGATAGAGGAGGCTTCTTCGGAGTTGGCTGTCTGCTCGGAGGAACAAAGAAATCCTCCTTCCCTGTGTTACATCTTGACTATCTGGTTCAAGGGGAGCACCAGTTGCTTGTGACTCTTCCTCCAAACCGTGGTGGTAAAATCAGGTCTGCTGGCAGCTCCTGTTGGCTGCTTGTCCCCTATAAAACTCTGGAGTGACCACTGCTGTAAAGTGCTCACAGCCGGTATTACTGATGGTTGCGGTGTCCTCAATGTTAGCAGGAAGGCTAAATGTGATCCTTACTGCCTCGGATGAGAAATGACTCGAGATCCTTTGCCAGGATTGGCCTGTCTATGAACACAGAACCTGTAAGGTTTTTCTCTCATTTCCTTTTGATAGCAACTTAGTTTTTCCTCGTCTCCCCCTTTATCTTCCCACTAATTCAGATTGCCCCAAAGCCGTATTGCACATCGCACTGAAAGAGCAGAGCTCTGTCTCTTAGAAAGGACAGATTTTTAAGCTCTCCACCCCAGGGGATGTGTCCCAGCCTGCTGGCAGTAGGGTCCCCCAGCTCTTCCCAAGCTCTCTGGGCCTCCTGGTGTATGCACAAGGCTGGCAGCTCACCCAGTGAAGGAAATGCTGCGCCTTTAAGCGCCCTCCCCGCAGTGGGTGCGCACTTTTCTGCTTATTCTGAGCTGACAGGTTTAACATGTCGCCTGGTACATCAGCCCGCGTGGTCACCGGAGAGAGGCACCTCTGGCAAAAGTTCAGAAGTCAGTGTTTTGGAAAGATTGGTTTGACCAGCTCTCAAGCAAGAGCAAATCCCAGACCGAATGCAGTCAAATCTTCAACGACATTTAACTGCTGTGGTGCTGCGGCGTGCTGATATCCTCTTAACCTGGAGAGGGGACTGCTTAAAGCTTCATGTTTTACTTATTGTTTCTTTTCTGCTTTGTTGGCGGGGGGGGCTGGGGTGAAGACAGCTTGTTTTGACTTACTTTTAATTAATTAATTAGTTTGCTTATAGTTCTGGCCCAAGACTACAGGATAGGCTAGCAATTTTGGATGTTGCCTTGGTATCTGGACTCCTGTAATACATAGCGTTGCAGTAAGTACATATGTTCCTTATTGCCTCTTCAGGGCTTTTTATTAACGGATCTTAAGATTTAGTGCATGTTGCTTTATAAAATTGCGAGGTCAAAAACTTTTTCTTATCCTTTGGTATTTACTTTGAAGCAAGCAAACAGTTAATAGTAAGCAGTGCCCAAATTACATATTTCTTAAACTCATGGCCTACTTTACTAATCAGTTGTCATAAGATGTCAGATGGGGACCCGTCACTGAAGAATTGCAGAATGCAGCCAGTGAAGCAACTAATTAGTTGGACAGTGGCATGAAGGTGTGCATCCCAGAGGAGCTGAAATGATCAGAGCAGGTGAAGAAAGTTTGGACAGATCAGTATCTCCGTAGTATACAACCCAACACTTGGCTGAATCGCGGCGATGCTGAGGGTGAGGGCAGCATGGGTCCTCCACCAGGGACTCGGTGCTGTGGGGGATTGCAATGCTGCTGTTTTTGGAAAGAAGTACGAGTCAGCTGCATGCTTGAAGGAATGTGACCTGAGATGTGCAGGGACTGGAAGAGCTGAGCAGCTTCTGGGTTTCGTTTGGAAGGGCTGAAGCTGGCTCTCCTGCCTGCAGAGCAGCTTCTGCTGCACCTGAGGACAAAAGCCAGGATTAAGGGCCTGTCAGACCTCTGGAATAAACGTAAGAGCCGCTGTTGTGAGCCAAAAGATGTAAAAGATTAAAGCTTATAAACTTCTATAGGTGGCCCACATGCTCATTTAATAGTTTAAATTGTGTCTTATGAGTGCTGCATGACTTTCTTCCCTTTGTACCAACCCAGTGTAGGTGCACTCTGTGGGTGCAGCAGCAAAACAAATCCTCTCCAAAACTCCTCCTAAGGGTAAGCCCCCACCAGGAGAGTGGCTCAGCCTGGGATGCCGGGGTCGCTTTCTCAGCAGCAAGTTCACAGCAAAGATGAGGATCGTCCTCAGCTTCCCCTCTTTGGGTACATGGAAAACTCAGAAATGGATATTTGACTTGAGATCCTTGGTGAAATGAATCTCAGTAGAAAATCTCCATTTTAGTGCTTTGATTTTCAAAACGTTTTTGCACACTGCTGGAGCAGTTTCACAAGATAAGAATCAATGCACTGTATTCAGGATTACACCTAGCTGTGTCACAGGAGTTACTGGGAGACATGTTTCCACTTCTGAAGCCTTGTTCCTGTAATGCTCGATTCAGTGCAGTGGACAACTTCCCTGGCACCAAATGGGACAATGCAATGCTCAGCCTGGAACAGCGACCGCAGGATTGGCCCTAGCTGAGCAAACAAGTGCCACCAGAGGATGATCCTGGTCCCATGATGGTGTGACTTTGTGGCAGAGGCTGGTGGTGGTCTCGGAGGACACCTCAGACAGGTAGTGCACACCACGTGCCCTGGCAGAAATTCTCTCGGCAAACCCACGTAAACCCTGTCTGAAGGTGTAAAAGCAAATGGACAATGGTGCTTTTGCTCCTGCTGAATTGAGGCAAGATACTTGCTCAAGGGACAGATTCTTGGTCCCAAAAAAGCTGCTCCGACCTTTGAGCTGTCAAATTCCTTCCCCTGTTACCTCCCATCTTTCTTTCCAGTATAGCACAGCTACTCTGAGTCATTGTTTATCTAATTTAATTAACATTTGCCAGTGCCTGCAACCTAAAACACTGTCTTAAAACATTTGCTTGAAAAGCCTCCTTGTCCCAGAGCTGTCATTTTTTAGCATGATGGATAATGGATAGAAATAATTATCCTGAACAAGGTTAGACAGCTTAAATGATTTGAGTTTCAAGGAATTAGTAAGCTTAGCTAAACATCTTATTTTTCAAGACACATTAATAATAAAAACACAGTGATGGCCATAATGGATCGTAAAATCTGCACTCTGCTAAAACACGTGTTGTCTCTTGCAGGTAGCTGTGCCCACCATGCCTTCACCTAGGGAGATTTAAATCTGATATGTCACAAATATATGATATATCATCTGATAGGTCACAAATCACTGCATCGAAAGGACTTCAGGTAACTGTGAATCCCAAGTAAAACGCTTCCGGTGCTGGTGTCTGATTCAGCCTGTCCAAGTAGGAGGGCAATGTATAAATGGGTCTAGGGAGCAGACAAAGATTTTATCCACCAGCCATGCAAGTATATATCAGCAACCCAGGTGGATTGCAGAGATAATTGCTTGTCCAAGATTATGTTTCTACCGCACAGGTTGGCTACAGTGACTCATGGGCTGCCTAAACTACGCTGCCCGCTGAGGTCCATCAAAAACCAGTCCTACAGCCATGTCCCCTGCAGCAGCCCTGGAAAAAGCCAGAAGAAATGAGAAAGCAGAGCCTCTGTGCACACCAAGTGAGTTACTTCAGGTTTACAAAGGTATAACTGAGAGCAGGATTGGGCTCACTGCCTCTGCATTATTTCCCCCGTCCATAATTTTGGGGGAAATGTAAGTTTTGAATTAATCGTTGACCTTTAGCTTTGAAGAAAAACAGAACTTCTGCATGAAATTGCCAAAAATGAGAGTAACGATTTGTAATTGCTTAATTTTGCTCCTAGAAACCCAGGTGCAGCTGGGCCTCCGAGGTGCTTTGCGCAGCGCAGGAGTGGGCTCTTCTCCAGGGAGCCTCCATCCAAGGTGATAAGGCAGACAAAGCAAGCACGGAGAAAAATAGGCTCTTGGCGGAGAAGTGACAAGCTGCATGCAATGGGACACAGGAGACACCCACTCCCTGCCCCGTGCGTTGCACCGTGATGAATGATCAACCTCCTCTGTGCAGCGAGACACCTGGACCTGGTGCTGTTCCCCTGGGTGCGGAGCAGAGGGTCACGTCCTGATGCCCGTCGGCTGCGGTGAGTGCTGCTGGTGGCAGCACATCCTACCCCAACCCAGATAGTCTGAAGCATCAAATGCATCAGCATGGTGGAGATTTCCACCTCAAATGAATTCTTTTTTTTTTTTTTAAATTTCATTCACCAAGTTTTATACTTCGGGGGCCTTTAGGAAAATTAAATAAAAACCTTCATCAAAAATTACGTCCCTTTTCACTGCTGAAAGTAAATGAAAATTTCCTGTATAAAGATGGAGAATTTGCAGACCCACTTAGTAAAATCCAGAAGTTTCACTTCAATCCTCACTTTTTATGTTTCTAAATTTGTTTTTTAAAGATCTCTGCATCGGTGTCGAACGATTTAAAATTCCTCTGGCAAAGTACAGTTTTATTGCTCCGAAGCTAGCATAAAGCTGAACGGGTGGCTGTATTTCAAGCGAGGAGCTGTGGGAGAGTGCAGCTTGCAAATGGCAATGGAGCCCAGAAATTGAACTCTAGCCTTTCTATTCAGTGCTCTTTTTATTATTAAGTCACAGAATAAGTAAAATGTTACAGGGACACTTTAAATCTGCACTTGTTTGTACAGCATCCAATGAATATGTGATGGGGTAAGAAAATGAAAAATGTGGGGCTGCTGGAAATAAGGAAAAGATTGGGTGTTGAAGAATCAAGTATGGTAAATTATGGGGTACAGTTAAATCCATAATTCTAGCATGAAAGAGAAGAACAGGGCTTCGGTGCACTCTTGCGGCTGTGGGGCATCTTTGGGGTAGGTGCCTCTGTTTGGTGGCTCAGAGGATGGGAGGAGGCAGTGATGGCCAGAAGCTGCCTCAGCTGTAGCAAAAGGAAAAAAATAATGTTATTTTAATATCTGAAGATCTCTTGTTCTCTGATTTTTTTTTTTCCAGACTTGAAATAAAATGGTCCAGGACTGAATTGCACAAAACTTTTTATCATGCCCGTGAAAATGTTGGGACAAGTGGCAAAGGCAGGCGAGAGTGTGGAGCATCAAGGTAGGACCTGAACAGCACTTGGGTGGAGGACACCTGCAGGCTACCATTAACACCTCTTGATGTTAAGAAGCCTAAATGTCTGGCTGATGCATCTGATTTAGACTAATGAGTCCTGCTTTGTTTTTAAGGGCCAAGAAGTTTCAGCCAGAGCTGGCTAACGTTCACTGGCAGGGCTACAGTTTACTGCAGGTGGATACTGTGTTGTTTCATTAGGGCTCTTCTAGCTGTCGTTTTAAAAAGACAAATACCAAGTGCAGTTCTGAGGAGAGATGGGTACGTCCTGTGCCGCTGCACACGAGATGGGCCACAGGAAGGCTCTTCTCTTTGGGCTTTCCTGAGGTTGCAGGTCCCTGAGGAGCTCCCTCTCTGGTGCTTCTCACCGCCAAAGGCAGTCATGGCCATGGCCATGAGGGGGCAGAAATACATCAGTGCAGCTCCCACGCTGGGAGGAGACCCCGTTGCCTGTTCATTCCTTCGTAAGACAGTGCAGGGGACCCACCACCAGCATTTTCCCATTTTTTCCTGCTAGGAGCCAGCCTTGGTGAGTGGTTTGGGTAACTGTCCCTACCCCAACAGGCATTAACATCTCCCATTGAGGAGAAAGCCAGAGGCAGGGGAGCACAACTGCTTTCCCAGGCAAGGACTCTGACCAGCCACCCCAACCCTGGCACCACAGAGGCTGTACTTTTAAGAACAGCCCGCAATTTTGATGTCCTTAGTTGCGGTTTGATTACCCAGGGTAGGAGATGCAATGCAAATATTGTGCCTATTCCTATGCCCTTGTGAATGGTGGAAGAGAAACCTCCTACAGAAATAAACGTTTCCTGTGGTCATGGCTGACTGGCCAGGCACTGATTTCTGTTTCTCACCAGTGCCAAACCAGTTCCTAGGGGATTAGCACTGGCCCTGCAGCTCCTACGCTCACCTGCCATTTTGTCCAGGCCTTGTGACTGTGCTTCTCATTGCACAGGTGGGAGGAGGTGTGAATCCTTATTTCCAACACGCTGGGAAAGAGTGGAAAGGGCTGACCCTGCTGCTGTACTTTCTAGCCCTGTTTTCAATGTGTTTCAGATTTCACAAAGCCATTGCAACTATGTTTTGCCCTTCTCCTAGCTTGAGAAAATAACAGAGTTACACACTATTTATTGCCTGACAGCATTTTACATGCACGTTTTTCCTGCTATTGAACACTAAGGAGCTGTTACCTGTGTTTTCCGTGCTCCAAATGAAGAGCAAATGACCCATGAGCTACCAATTTCTAATGTTGTAAAAAAAACACGTTTTTTGTTTTCTGTAGGTCAGAGATGGATGGGTCAGAATTGTTAGGCAGATGGAAGAAATCACCAAGGCAGACAGTCCTGTGAGTAAGAAAAGCCCCTTTCGTTTGTCCCTATGAAAAAAGTCCTTATGTTTGTCTACCACAAAAGTGAGTCCGATGAAGGGGATTTGGATGGGGCACCAAACCAGCCAGCTGGGCAGTGGCTTATGATATGGTGCTGAGAAAACACCATGGAGAGCTACTAAGGCTTGGGTCTACGGTGTAAGGGAAAACATGCCAAGGATGAAATTCTGCTCCTAAAAGGCATTAGCAAACACCCTACTAGCATCAGTGGATGGAGCTCTTGTGGCATCCAGGATCATTGCAGCTCTGCGTTCAGGTTGTGGCTGGCGAAGAGCAGCAATGAGGAAGACCTGGAGGTGACAGGGTTGCTAATCCCCAACCTGCCCTGCGGGGCAAGAGAGAGCCAGCTCTGCCCCTTGGCCAGAAACAGGAGAAAGAAATCATAACACATGATGGACATCCGCTCCTTGGGTTCGCCTTTCAGTAGCACGGTTGGGTTTTGATGCAATTTGTTTCTCGTGCTTGTGGACGTGTAATGGGAGGCAGAGCGTTCATTACTGGGGAGCCACAACCGAGAGATGAATAACACAGCCAGGTGCCAATGTTAGCATTGGCCCCGCGTACCGATCGTGTTGGTAACCTGCATTAATTGCTTATGGCAAAACCAATGGCTCGGTTTTCCTTAGGAACTACTTGGTAATTACAGAGCGAGTCCAATGAAAGCAGTAGTAAAGTATAATTACGTAGTTACTTTTTTTTACAGTTACCAGGTTATTGTTGGATGTATATGTGTAATTAATGTGTCAGCACTGTGTGCTGGGAGGCTGGAGGAAGCCTGGAGCACGAAAGAGCTGCAGCTTCCCCCATCGCTGGTGTTTTAGGAGGTGTGACAGCCTCTGCTCCTCCTCGGTGGGAGGCAGCGCTGCTTTGTCCCCTGCCTTTCACCCGTGGTGCTCTGGCCAGTTCTTGGCATGCATCTCTCATCTCCTCCCATCTGCCAGCCTCTTTGCTTCTTGCCTGCCCCACGTCTGTGTGGCTGAAGTGTTTCTGGTTGTCCCTCAGGGGTGTTAGCCAAACACCACAGCAGAAAGTGCTCGTAGTGTATCAGGCAGCACTAGGGAAGTATGGGGAGGATGGGTGTGAGCACCAAAAACCACTGCTAGCACAGCTGTATTTTTTTAAAGACTAAATGCAGAATGGATGCAGTGGATCTTTTTTTGGTCATGCGCAGACTCTTCTACATTGTGCATGCTGAGGAGAGCAGATTGTGTTTTTTTTTTATTGAAGGAAAAGGAAATTACTGTACAAACTTCATTTTTCCCTTGGAAAATTTCAAGTTGGCTACTGGAAAATCTGATGGGGGCAATCAAAACGCAGCACTGTGTTCTGGGTTGCTTTAGGGTCACACCAATGTACTGAAATCCACTTGCCCACGTCCAGCAAGTCTCAGGTGAAAGCCCTGGTCTGAAAACCTCATGGTGTCCCACTGTAAGTCCCATCAAACATACAACAGTTGTGACTTGATTTTTCTTCTGCAAAGAAAGCATTTCAGCATTTGGCTGGAAACAAGTGCCAGTTAGTGTTCATTATATCTATTAAATAGGAAATCAGTGAATGTGAATGAAAGAGTGAAAAATGTTCTTTAATAATTTGGGACTTCATAGATAATAACATAGATCTTTTCCCCCATTATATGAAAATCAAACAACAAGCTATCCTATGCAACATCTGGAAAACCCGTGATCTTCTGATCATTCCAGCAGAAAATGTTTAGGTATTTGCAGAGCAGTCTCTAAGGTGGGTTTAGATTTAGGGATTCACTCAAGCATCTGCTTAGGTTCCGTTGATGCCATAACACCCAAATCCCATTCCTAAATAGCAGTGCTTTCCCAGATGAGGATTCAGAGTGGAAAAGTGTCTCCCTGTTGGGTCCATTTCGCTGGTCCCTGCAGTGCCGCTCCACCAGGGTAGGTGGGGTAGGACACTCTGCACTGCCTCTCTGATGTGTTTTCAGTGATTTTTCAAGGGTCAGTTGACTTTTCCTAAATTTAAAATGTATTTCTATGGTAACTGTGAGGCTAAAAGAATGATCTGAAAAAGTTTAATAAAATACTTAACGGCAGCCAAGAAAATGGCAAACGAACAGCCTCTAATGGTGTGTGGGATACGTACATGTCCTAAATGCAGATGCAGGTGAAATGGAGGTTACACACAGTATTCACCGGTCAGCCTGCATGCCCTCTGCTCCCCTTGCGTGGTGCTGAGCAGCCTGCTGTGCACAACCTGTGGCCGTGGGCAGCAATCACGGCCGCTGGTGCTGGGAGGCAATTTGGGCAAACTGGAACAGGAGAATTGAAACGGGATGAGGTGGTCTCAGTTGGAGCAGGTTTGGTTTCCAAACCTGTGTTCACTCTGAGCTGTTTTTGTGATCGTTTTATTTTCCCTCCTGTGTAGGTCAGATTGGCTGGGGAAGTATTACAGAGGCTAAAAATCATTTTTGCTCATTGGTAATCACCCCAAATCTCTCTGGTTCCTTTCAATATTCAGCATTGCCCACTGCAAAGAGTGCTCGGTTTCTTCCAGCAGGTCCCTCAGAGGAGACTGGGCATCTTGCACAACCGAACCTCTCCCTGGAGGGAAATAAAAGCACATGGGGGAGTAAAATCTGTGCGGCTCACTTGGTGCAAACTGCAGCATGCCCTTGTCTGGGCACGGAGGTCAGCGGTGGTGCAGCAGTGCCTGCATGGAGGCTATTTCCGACTCCCATAAAAATCTTTATGTCTCTGTGATCGGGATTCAGCAATGCAAATTTGCTGTGTCAAAGGAAGATGCTGCTGTAAATGAATTAGTACAAGAAGAACTTCTTATTTAAGAAGTGCTGACTCTGCACTCTCCCCTGTGCCCTCACTTTTAAAATTGAAGTCTGGGTTTGCTGCATGCTATGATCTATATTTAGGCACTTGTAAATGAAGTTTTGTGGTCACATGGCTGCATTCTTGTACGACTTCATGAAGTAGTTTTTTCACATTACTGAGATTTATACGTTTGTGTTTGCATATTGCAGGTGTTTCCATAAAAGCTTGGGATAGCCACATTAAGGAAGATGGCCTGAAAAAAACAAACATGAAAATTATACTGAGCACACCTAAAAGCACTACCCTGGGGCAAAAGTGTGAAGTCACTGAAGAAACAAGGGAGTTGGAGACAGGTAAGATTGATGGATTTAGACCTTTTTGGAGCTCCTCCTCCAAGCAGAGGGTGGAGTTGTGCAAGGGGACAGCATCCCTTTTGGGATGTATCCCATGCGGTGCCCCAAGCAAGCGGCGAGCCCTTAGCAGAATATTTCAAAATGTCAGAGAGTACTGCAGTGCTGAGCTCATGCTATGCAAATGCTAGCCTGATGAATTATGTGCTGTACACACTACACACAAATCCTGTCCCAGCCAGCCCTGGAAGAGGAGATAGCATTCTTGCCGGTGTGTCCTCTGCTCTAGGAAACTTGCCAGGAGGTCACACCATAATTCACGCTCTGCTGATGCTTCGTAAAAGTTGCAGCCTGTACCTTGGCTGCTGCGCTGCTGACCCCAGCATCCATGTCACCTGCCGGCCCCTCGGACCCTGGTGGCCAACAGCATCCCCCTGCAGCTCTCACGGGCAGCACAAGCACCCAGTCCTGCCCTGCCCAGGCTCAGCCCAGCAGAAGCTCAGGGGGTCTCTGCTTTCAGGCTACAACCAGAGCTGGCTCAACCCTTGCTTTGCCCTCCTGATTGCAGCAGAAGACAGCTCAATACACAAAAAGGCAGTAATTCATAGGGCTTCTTCTGAACTAAAGAACCCATCCAAAAAAAAGTTAAAGAACCCACCTCTGATAAGCAATAGCAACCAAAACCTCAATATTATCAGCACTTAATTTCACCTGGTTCAGGACACGCTGTAAAGTGGTTCTATCACATCTTCCATAAGGCAGTGCTGTGACACAGGAGGTTTGCTGGAGAGAAGGGACAGCCGACAGCATAGGGGGATTTCAGAGCAAAATGAAATAGTCCTGAAAGGTTGAGGTGGTGTGGTAAAGGGTTGGGGCTGGAATAGCGCGAAGTTTGGCAATGGGAGGAGAGGGTTTCCTTCCACCCCCTTTCCCTTTTGCAGGAGGACCCATGTACAAATCCTGTCCCTGGGAAAGGACAAGACAAGGGCAGGCGGGGGCAGAGGCTGCACGCCCAGAGGTGCCACCCTGCTTTTTTGGAGGCTTCTGTCTTTTCGGAGGCTCGTTGGGGAACGAAAATCTTCCATTTCCTGCTGCCACAGACAAGGCTGGGCGCTGGCCCAAATGTGGGTCAAGAGTGACACCCTGTGGACAACTTACTCTTTTTCTCGTGTCCTCCAGGATTTTCTCTACTGCTGCTTTCTTTTCTTTTCCTTTTTATTTATTTATTTATTCCTCCTTCCGCCTTGCCCCCCCGCTTTGCTTGCACAAACATCGCAAGCACCCGGTTTGCAGGGGGGTTGTTGCTGCAAGTTCAGCCAGCCCCAAGCAGTGCGTTTGGAGCAGCATTCCTTACCCCTAAAATGTGAGGGGCTATAGAAAGAGCCCCAAAACCCCCTTCTGTTCCTTTTTGGTTTGTCCCCGGTTTGCACTTGGTTTCCTCGGTATCTCTCAGGGCCCGGCCGTCGCTTCTGACCCTCATCAGTGCCTCCGCTTTCCCTCTGCTTTTCAGCTCCCCCCAGCTCTTCTGTCGTGCAGCTCATCAGCTGGAGCACGGTGAGCTCCTGGGGCTCATAAATCTAGCTGCTGCTCGCAAAATTTGGCAAGTATGACCCCAGGGTGTCTGTTAAACTGGGAGAGAGAAATTGCATGGGCTTCCCTGCAGTCACCCCCCTGCCCTCCCCAAGCTGCCCTGGGTGAGGATTCCTGCCTGAGCACAAGAACTCATCAAAAAAAGGGTTTTATAGAGACTGCTTCTCTTCTGGTCACCACAACGGTCCCTTCCTAATCTCAGACCTGCTGGGGTTGGACCATGCTCTCCTGATGCTCCTGGCATTATCCCCAGTGAGCAAGATCTGATGTCCCAGAGCAGGCTGATCGACACCCGCTGACAATCTGGACACCCCGTCTCCACAAAATAAAATTTAAAAAAAAATAAAATAAAAAGGTACAGTTTTATTTTAAGCAACAAATAATTCAGTTTTATATTGGTGAGAAATTCCTCATCACTCATTTAATTATGCGGGCCTAAAAGAAACCATAATGTTCTGGCATGCCTGTGTGCTGGGAGTGGGAAAGAGGGGGGTGTCAGAGCCCTTCCAAAAGTTTATGTCCTTTCTTACCCCTGGCAGTTTAACCCTGCCAAATCTGCACAAACCTATATATATATATCCAAAAGCCAAGGCTGGAAGGAGATTCCTTAAAACCCACAAAAGAAGCAAATATAAGGGCAGTAATTTTTTCCAGTGACATTTATATGCTGTCATTAACTCTGCTTTAGCTGGTACAGTTTAAAGCTTTCAGAAAATGTAACTTCAGCTGCACCAACTACCACATGTTTTTGCTGACAGGAGCTGCAGGGTGTGCCTGGTCAGCTCACATAGATTCTCTGCCTTTTCCATAGTATGCAAAAGCTTGACAAGGAATAGGCCTTGTAGAGCAAAAAGTCATTTTTGCTGTTATTATGCAATTTTCAGCAATCTAGGCCTCAGCATGCATCCTTGTCGGAAGAAGAGCTATAGATCAGGTCTCAATCTCTGGCATTGCGTAGAACAATATTAGGTCAAAAGAGATGGAGTTTGTCTGGGGAAGGGTTGTTATTTTTCCAGCCCTGCTCGTGACTCTCCATGTATCCTGTCCCTTGAGATTAGGAGGCAGCACCCTGGCAGGCATCGGAGCATTCAGAAGGCACCAGAAAAAAAAAAGTAGAAAAGAATCAAACAAATCTGCATTGTGTCAGGCACTTAGTAATGAACAGCAGGAGTGGGAAGATCTGCAAGGAAAAGAGTGTGGGGCAAGAGTGGCTGGTTGGGTTGAACTCAAATATGTGAACAAAAATATGAAGGTTGTGACAATACTACTGGGCTGTGGGAATGGGAAGTGAGAGATGCCAAGGTGAGCACGAGAAGCTGTGTATCACCTCCAAGATGTGGCAAATCTGAAAAATTCCCCACCTTGAGAAACCTTTCATCCCAGTTCCCAACTCAATGCAGATTTAGCCACTCTGCCTGCAGAAAGGTGCCTTCAGGTGTCTGTTTCAGTCTTACTGCATTGTGGGAAGGTGTGCTGTGGAGCAGGTGATCTATTTCACCCCAGAGATGGCTGCAATTTGCAGGAAATCTATTGCTTGTAATCTTCATAATTGCACGGGATGTTCTTGCTAAAGATGTGCAGCCTGGATCAGCCTTGCTACCAGGGCCTTGGGGGGAGCTCCGCAGCCGTTGTGCTCGGATACAACAGCTATTGGCAGAGTTAGAACAGGGTCAGGCCATCACAGTCCGGTTTGGAATTTAAATTTGGTGGGTTTGAGGTAAATAACATGGCCCTGCTGCCTAGTTTTCAAAGGATAGTTTATTTTTTTGGAAAGTATAATATGCTTTTGGAAAGTGTACAGGCAGTATTGGGGATGAAGGGCTCTGTGTAACAATCAAGTTTTTACCTTTTAATTAACAAAGCTTTATAAAGAATTTCAATTCAGAATTGCTAAACAAAGAAACTATACAAGCCCCAGATGAGATCTAAACAGCTTCCAAAAGACATTAAAAAAAAAAAAAAGAAAAAGAAAAATACTGGGCCACATGTTTTTTCTTATGTCTCTTGAGTCCATTTATTCCAGACATCTGACATACAATTCAAATTTCCAATAGTTTTAGGTAACCATGTCCAATTTAGAAACCACAGCCTTCAGCTAAGCCTACCTACCTCCCAAATCAGTCCAGAAAACCAGAGCACTTGCTGATACTATGCATTTTCAGATTTGCAGAGCTTTGTTATGTATGTGCCATATATACTTGGGCTGGATTTCTGGCTCCGTGCAATCCATTTAGATATATTTCATAGACCTGTAGTCAGTGGTCACAGTTAGATAAATTATAGTTCTTAATGGAGAGCTTGTTTGTGCTTTCAAAGAGTAAAACCGCTATAAAATTGATCTCCTCTTTTGAGATGCCTTTGACGGCAGTTGTCATGTGGCAGTTCGGATGAGACGGAAGCAAAGGGCTCCCTGTGGATGAAGGACTAATGAGCTTTATTTCTGGCTTGGAGACTTGGGCTGAATTCTTAACCTTTCTGTGCCGGATTGTTCATATCTTGAAAGTGGAGATTAAACAGGGCCTTCATGAAAAGTAAAACCAAACCACAGAGGAAATCCTAAATTCAGATACGTGCAAATAATGTCCTGCTATGTGCCTTTTCCTAATTCCCCACAGGAAACTCCTGGGTAAGGATTTCAGGGTGTCTGGGATGATGCTGGTAAGGCAGGGGACACCACAGCTGCATTAGGTGCTGGTTTCCACTTCACCCTTCTCACCTTGCTCCATAAAACCTGAGTCATCTAACCCCACCTACAGCAACAACCTGATAGATCTCACATGGAGAGGTTCCTGTCATAAAACATCCACTCTTCCAGGGCCCTAAGGAAATACTTGGTGGTCAGATGTAATTTCCAAGAGAGCTTGGCTGAACAGAAATTATGGAGCAGTTTCTGTGCTGCTAAACCCCAAAGTCAGCAGAGACTTCGTCAGCCTTGAGCAGTGAATCTTGCTCGGCTGGTAAGTGGCCATCACTTTATCCTGTAATCTCTCATTCATCTCATCTATTTTTATCTTTCCAGTTCTCTTTCCAGTGGGAGCGCTCATACACAGTCACAAACTCTGCTACTGGGGAAAAAATAGGATTTGAATCAAATTTATTGCTGTTAATTTCTTTCAAATTGTTTCATGAATCAGAGCTATCAGTGGTGAAACATCTGTTCATCTGCAGCATAAAGGCAGCCTCTGACATGGTGACTGGCAAAGAGGCCAAGAGTGGAACCAGTCTCTGGTAGGTTTTATGGCTTGGGAGGGCAAAGGGGAAAGTTGGAAAAGTCACCTGAACCATTTTGATATCTGATGGTTTTTCTGGCCATTTCCCCCAGTCTCCTGCTTGTGGAGGTGACATGGGCAGAGTCAATATTCTTTCTTACAAATAAAAAGGAACGAAACAGAGAATAGAGTAAATAAGGAGTTTCCAATCTCATATCTGTTTTTCATGAAGGCCTTTGATCTTCCAGCTAGCCAAATGCATGGGAAAAGAAGAGTGATATTTATGTCCTTCAAAACCGGCACTGCCAATTGCCACAGCCCCATCAACGTGAGGGGAGTTGTGCTGATTTTTATCAGCAGGGCCTTAAGGACATAGCATGCAGAATTAAATGCATTCTGAGCACAAAACAAGTGGCCAGATTATGGCTCTTCAGTGGGAACACAGTAACAGACTTTCGGCATCCTCCTTTTGTATATATACAGGGGCTGAGAAGTAAAAAGGGAAATGCTGAGTCTGCTAAAATCTGTTCAGATTCTTGTGGGTGCTTGGAGAATCTGGTATACAATTATGAGGCCATTCTCTCTGCTGGCAAATTAACAACTTAGGAAAATTACAACAGGGGAGAAAGAGAAAAAAAAAAAAAAGACATGGAAATTCTGTTAATGAAACAGAACAATGAAAATCAAAGCTAAAGATGGAAGAAACTGAGTGGGCCCCATCCAGTTCACTGCCTGCTAGGCTGGATTTCTGCCTATAGTAATTTATGCCATAGCTTTGGAAGTGAAAACAGATTTCATTTACTACTGAACAGTACTACTCTGTGTAGACAGAGTTCATGGCCTCAAAGCGTTTCTGAAAAGGTATTGTGGGATTATTGCTCCCACTTTGCAGATGGGCAAGGTAATATCACTTGAATTCTTTAATTTAGGTTCTGGTGATGGAAAATCTAATTAGGACTCGGATATCAGAGGGCTGTCCCCTTGTCTTCTGCTGTCACATTGCCTGGCTGCCATGGAAAGTGTTGAGATAAAGAGGTCCCAGTTAAGACCGGTGCTCACATGCACAAGAAGATCATTCTCTCCTCAGTGGTTTGTCACTGAATGGTTTGGTGGCTGAGTTGGATGGAAGATGCTCCCCTAATAAAGCAGCTTTAACTACCCCTTAAGACAGAAGGAAACTTTTGGCTTTTTTCTTTTTCTCTAGTTTCTAGTGACTAGTTTCACCTCGGAGAACCCGAAGAACAGCCTGCCCTACCAACTAAGATCAAGACAGTGATGGTGGGACTCTGCCTGCTCACATCACCATTGCTACCACAGTTGCAACCTTCCTCAGAGAGCTGGGCCTTGAGAAAAGCACAAGTTCTGTTGCAAAATAGCAAAAAGCAGGTAAAATTAGAATTTGGAGAAAAGTTCCTATGGAAAAAACTATATGTTCCCCGAGAGCCAAATGAAAAAAAAAAATTCTCAAGCTTGCAGAGTCTGCTGTAATTTATGATATACCATATGAATCTAACTATAGAACTTCATTTAAAAATTTTATAAAGACTGTAAATCTACAGTGAAATGTTCTAGGGACAATCTGCTGGCAGAAACCCACACTCTACAGACTGACCTATGGGAGAAACAGTTTGTCAAGGGCTTGATCTGAAGCCCACTGAAGACAATGGAAATACTCTCATTGACGTCAGTGGCCTTTAGATCAAAAAGCCCAAAAGCCCCGCATGGAAAAATGAGTAGTAAGAAGAAGCAAACCACTCTAATCAATAGACACTGCTGTATGAGGGTCTTTAACAATAGCTTAAGGGGCCACGATGAGCCGCTTAGGACAATTTTATTTTGTATTGTACGTATCTTATAATCTTTCTCCTGAAACTTTTAATGGAATTTATCTCACTGGAGAATTTAGGAGAACATCTGCTGCAAATGATGGGTAAAGACATAAGCTGTTGTGGGTGGGGTGAGCCTCAGGAGGTTCGCAGTTTGGGTTTGGCTGCTGCTTCGGATTCTTATCTGAACTATACAGATCTCCTGTGGCTGCAAAAATTGGACTGGAAATCACAAGAGTACGAGACTTCTTGTGAAATTTCCAGCACTTTTCTTATGGTTTTGACTGAACACCAGATGTGGAAAAAATATTTAACAAAACTGGATGCAGTTTTTTTCATGTTTAGTTCTAAAAAGGGATGAAGGTTCAGGAATCTAATTTTATCCTTTCCAGTTTCAGTCATTGGTAAGATTCAAGAAAAAAAAAAGGTATTTAACCCCAAAATGTAGCTAATGTAGCTATTGCAATCAGTCCCCAAAGAATCATTCAGGTAGATGAAACTCTGAACATTACATTGACCATGAACAAAATTAAAACCTTATGCTTTTGGCAAGTGGAGTGCAAAGAATCATCAGGGTGAATGGTGACCATTAGGAAACATCCACTATTATTCTTTCCCTTCAAAGGTTATTTTTATTTGCTTTCCATGCAAATGTATTTATATTTTTGACCCTTTCCTGCCCACTTCCACTAAACAACCAAATTCTTAGGCTTTACCTAGCACTGGTATTTTTAAGAATACTTGAGCAATTGAGCTTGTCACATGGAAATTTTAAATTTTACACCTGACTGCAAAATTTACTTTTAATCAAACAGACTTTTCAGGCTACTTGAACAAACCTACCTTACTTTTTCTGTGCAATGCTAGTACTGGGATGCTGAATCACTAAGCAATCGCAAGTTCTACCAGTCCATATGTTTTATGTGATTTTTGTGGACAACTCACAACTGCCAAGGTGAGTCAATTCATTAGTGGTTTACTCTGATCGTACCACCCACTTACACTTGCTTTTAAACTGACAGTCCCTCATCAGAGGTGAAGAAATTCTTTTAAAGCCAAATAGTGAAGATAGCTTAGGAAAGCTCTGAAGTTACAGGAGGAATTCAGGCCATGCGTAGATATTCTTGGGTGATGGAAAGTGATCTGAAGGGAAGTGGATGATGTATCTCAAAGGACTCTCACTGTGTTTGGATCACGAATGTTGGAAGCAAATGTGAGCAGCAGAAAACCAAATAGATCAAACCAGGACAAAAAATGTTTTAAAGTGACAAGTCTGGTGATGACCAAATTCATTAGAATATTTTACCAGTTGTGAGTGCATTTGAAAACTTAGGTTTCGCTGCAGATGCAGGAGTAAGTTTCTCCCTTTGGGGTACATAAAGACCAGGCTGAATGGAAACTGAGTTGTCATTTCTTTTAAACTCCTAATCTGGTGTGTATTCTCACATATAAATCAAATACGACTGATGAAAAGGCCGGATATTATCCCATCCAGAAGCTATGGAGCAGTGAAACATAACTCCAGTGCCTGAGACTGCCTAGAACTCACTATGCCTTGACATTTTGTTGAATTTTTGGCAATACTGGGGAGTTTTCTTCAAAGATCTAGAGCCAAGCCTCCTGTGAGCCTCCACTGTCTTTTAGCAGCAAATAAACCGATTAATTATTGCAAAAAACAGCTTCGAAGTGTGGACACAAATGCTAGAAAAGGACAGGGAAGAACACCCCCAGTGTTTGTTTTTAATCCTATTAGTTTGGAGGGAAGGAGGGGCTCTGGTGAGCTTCGAAAGATTTTATAGCTGTCTTTTTGGGCCCCTGGAAGGAGCGGTTTGCGGAGCGGGATGTGCCAAGGCCCTGTCAGTGCCTCTGCTCCTGCTGGAGATGGGGCCCAGCCCCGGCAGGCCTGGTGCAGGCCTGGTGCGGGGGGAGGCAGCTTCCTCGGGAGCTGTGTATGGAGGGGAGGCTTGCTGCTTCTTCCTAGAGGGCTAGGAAACATCCACCAGGACAGACCCTCCAAGAAAAATACTGGTTTTAGAAATGCAGGCTGGGGAAGCACTGAAAAAGGCTTTAGAGAAGGGTGGGGAGGGAGGAGAGAGCCCTCCCACCGCTCTCAGCGTGCTCCTCGCACCGGGCTGCACCTCCAGCCCATGTGGAAGCAGTTACGTCCAAATAACACATCCTGCGGGACTATTTCTAGTCATTTCACAGAAGCCTTATTAAAAAATAGAGACTTTATTAACCTGAGATTCAGGGACTTGAAGTCATGATGGAGGCTGTAAACTCTCAGCCTATGGTTGGGTTTTACAAGGATGATTTGGGGGCTGGAGAAGGAAACCTTGTGGAGAGAGACTTAAGGAGCTCAGTTTGGTTAGCGTAGCAAAAAGCAGATCACGCAGCGACCTGACTCTGTGCTGTAAATGCCTTTGCAGGAAAAAATACCACATACAAAGGGGCTTTATAGCCTAATGGAGGAAAACATAACGAGATGCAATGACTGGAAATTTAAGACAGGCAAAATACAGAGATGGAAAAGAGAGAGGGGGCTGAGTGCTGGGACAAACTGTTGAAGGGGGCAGGGGATTGGTCATCCTCATGCATCCCAAAATCAGAACTGGAGGCCAGCCCAGATGACTTTGGTGAAACATATATTAGTAGGCTCAATTAGTGAGCGAATGTGTGAAATTATTTTCTTGGGGGCTTATATGGAGAATTAAACTAGATGATCTGAATTGTACCTTCCATCCTTAAAAATGGGGGAAAGATGCCAGAAAAGGAGCTAGATACCCAAATTGTACCCAAGTGCAATTTCTAGGGTCTCCAGACCACTTTGGAAATGCAGTAAGTGAAGGGAGAAGCAGTTTATTGTGAGCTCTGGGCTTATGGAGGGACAGACAGAATGATGCATGCCACCACATGCTGCTAGCACAAACCAATTTTCTTTCTTGCTCCCCCCAGCATGCTTTTCTTTTTTATATTTGTTTTTTTGAAACTAAAAATATATCCTCAGAGGCATTAGTCACTCTGCCCACATATTAATAAATTGCATAATGATGCTACCAAGCATCCAAAAACCTTTCAAACTGTTATATATTATTTCTTTCAATAATGTTCTAAAAGGCCAGTGAGGCTTAATGGAGCCACATGGTATTGTATTTAATCCAGAAATCTGGAACTGTCTAAATTCTCATATATAAATTAAGATAATATACAATATGTTTTTTCATTTAATTTGGTTCTCCCCATTTGGGTAGGCTATAACTGAAACTCCATAGCGCTGCATCTTTTGCAAGAGATTTTTGTCTACCAAATCTTAGATTTGTAGATGCTGTTCTCACTTTTAATTGCTCAAGGCTGTTTGTCGTAATAATTCAGTCCTTTGCCAAACAAAGGAAAGTTTAATGGAACCACAGTTTAACTGGGCAAAGTTTAAAAATTGTGCAAGTTACAAGAGGTTTCCCGGGACTTTTCCTTATGGTCTCCTCTGTACAGCTCTTTTTGCTTTCCTGCTGAGTATCTCACTGCGCTGCAATCGTAATGGTAAGCTCTGCAGAGCATTTAACACTGTTTAGCAGGTGTCTCCTTCTTTAATCTCCATGGACTCAGCTGGGTATCTGGTAATTACACATGGGAATTTCTAGGAGATGAGGAGTTAAAATAGCCAAGAACTATGGAGTGAAGAAATCCAAACCCAGATACAATTTTACATGATGAAAAAATTTAAGGGCTTTAGATCTGGGTTTTGAGCATAAGGCTGGCTTTCATAAACGTCATCTCTGAACAGGCCCACCTCTGCTGTGCAGTGTCTGTATAAGGTGACAAGGGGATTTCATGTAGCCTGGCAAGTCATGGGAGATGTCACAGGCTAGAAGCTGCAAAAGGGTCAGTAAATGCTACCTCTCCCTCCTCCCGTCTTTTCATCGCATGTTCCCTTAAAGCTTTAAGAAACAATGGCTGTCAATAATCCAGGGTGGAATAAGACTGTGGAACAGGAGCTGTGTAGATCAAGACCAGGATTCATATATCTTCTTTTTCAGCTCTTATAATTTGTAAATCCAAAGACCCCAAAAATGCACACCCATTCACCAGATTAGAGCTAAAGTGCTTCAGAAGATGGAGGGAGAAAAGAATATATTCTTGGGTATAGTCTGCTCTGCAGTTTGGCATCCTGCAGGAGAAGAAAGCCAGGTGTGGAAACAAACTGAACGAGATGATTTCTTGTCGGCTCAATGGAGTAGACGCAGAGAAGGTGCTGAAATCTGGGGCATACCTTTCATTTGAGAGAATGCATATGAGAATTAAACACATTCTGGAAAGTAACAGGACTGCATTGTGAGTGAACAGCTTTGGATCGTATGAGCCAGGGTTTTGTTATCACCTGAATAAAATCTCTTTCAGGCTTAAATACTTCTGTTGGTAATTTCTGTGGATTTTTTTGTTGTTGTTGCTGTTTGTTTTTTGTGTTGTTGTGTTGTTTTTTTTTTCAGTTGGCTTTGAATTTTCCCTGGCTTCATCAGGACTAGACCTGACCTTGGATAGCAATATTCTCAAGGCTATAATCTGATTTTGACAAACTTTTGGTAGAAGCAGGGCAAACAGAGGCCCCTTGTCTCCCCATGTCCACAGAACCGATCCAGTTTTGGAAAGTTATGTGATAGATGCTTACTATATTTACAAATCTCCTTGATTTCTTCCATTCCCTTCCCGATGTCTCACCAGAAGTGCAATCTAAAGTGCAATCTAAAGCTTTCTCATCACTCAATGCAGTAGGGACAAAGCTGCTTTGCTTGAACTGGCTCTTGTGCCCTCTAGTGCCCAATTCCTCTCCAAACTGGGTTCTACATCGCTGCTGCTGTACAGATACCAAATTGCAATAATAATAAGCATCTCTAAGTGCTTTATTTAATACCAGATTCATTAACCTGAGAGTTCTCCTAGAAATATCTGGGATATTTAACCAGATCTGTGTTGGTCTTCTTACAAACAGCAGTGTGGAGGGCGGCTTGGTTCAGAGCAGGAGGCACTACACACGAAGGAGGAAGGTTATGCACAGAGCTATAAAATTTCATAAGCAGCAGTTGTGAAGAGAAAGACAGGAGCAGGTATGATCCCTCAAGACCACCACAGCCCCATCACCTCTGCCCAGAAGGCACCAAGGTGTCGTATACACCTTCCTCACCACCTCTGTCCTCTCCTGGCTGCTTTGGGACCAACAATGAAAGTCCAACTTTGGACTTGGGGCGCTGTTCCAGGTCTCATAAAACATTATTGTAGGGGGCGAGTGAAAATTTAGTCATTTTTGAGCAGGAGGGCAAGGTAGATTTCTCGCAGTCCAGTATTTCCCTCATTTTTATTGCTGGTGTTATAGACCAGCTTCTCCGAGGTGCTGGGATTTTGCCTATATTGCATCCTTCTTCACATCCGGTTCCAACAATAAAACCCGCACGTTTTTGATCTCTTGCTTTCATGCTTGCTTACACACTTCGGAAAATTTAAGAAGGGTGCAAGGAATGGGTTAGTCACACTTGTTAATATTTATCCCATTGCAGAATGAGTAGGGCTGACCTCAGAGCTCGGGCTTTGGAGAATAGTTATGAGAACGATTCCACCAAGCTGAAACGAAATCTGCATGCAAAGCTTGTTTGGTGCCTGGAAAGAGCTAGAAGGAAATAAAGGTCTTAAATGATATATTTCCGCAGTTAACATTTTGTCCTGTTTACAGAATCTCGCTAGAATACTGGGGGTTTTTGTTTTGTTCATATGTTTTTCATAAGGATAAATATCCATGCAGTTTAAACATTTTCATTAGATTCAAACAAGAAGGAAAAGGATGTGGGGCTATTTTTTTTCTTTAATTGTTAATATCTTTCTTTTTTTTTTAGTGGTTATTTACTTGAACACTCTTTAGAAATAAAAAGTCAGGTAAATCAAAGAGAAAAGGAAAGTGATTCTCTTTAATTATTCTCAGAGCAATTTTTTGTAATGTAGGCTAAATTAAAAAAATATACAAGTAAGATATTTTGGCTGGGATGTATGTGTAAAGTATGAACAGCAGGAAAAAAAAAAAAAAAGCCTTCCTTTCTAAATAGAAAATCTTTGAAAGTAACAGGGGGAAACTGATGGGAAGGGCTGAAGTCCATATATTCCCACCTCCTCCGCCTTGTGATCTCTTAAAGGTGAGCTGCAAAATGCAAAAGAGAAATGTGTTAAATTCAGATGACTCGCTTGGGTGTCAGGAAGTGGCTCGAACAAACACACCAAGTTAACTAACACATTTCCAGTTTTTTTGTTCCTCCTCCCTCTCCTGCTCTTCCCATGAAATCTTTTTTTGCCGGTGTGGTTTCTGCCTCCACGTGGGAGCGCAGCCACTTGTCCACCCGAGCAGCACCCCCAGCCCCCCGGGGCTTGCAGGCAGCCAAGACGTTCTGGGAGGATTTTCCAGAAAGTAAGAGAGGAGGAGAATTTAAGAAAATGTATTCCTGTGTTAAATACCCTGTCTACAGGAGAAATGACTCAAGATGTGAGGATGGATGTGGTGATCTTTAGTTGCTGTACTATTCACATTTAGGCCAGTCCCTCCTTCTTGGGCCATTCACCTGCTCTGCTGTAGGTCTTCTACAGCAGTGTGGTTCCTGGCATCCACGACGTTAAGCACTGTGGCCACAGTAACATAAAATTTGTGTGATGCTGTGTTTGCCAGTGAATGTGTTCAGTTGTAGGCACAGACAGAAGCAGTTGGATGTGGGGAATGCTTTTCGAGCTGCCAGTGGCAGAACTTGGTTTGCAATCGTATGTGTGAGATAAGTCTCACTCAAAACACTCTGAAAGTGGATTAGGTCACCAAAAGAAAGTCTGGAAGCCAAGACACCCAGATCTGTCAGTAACTGTGCCCACTGCAATGTTTCCTATCCAATGGACTGAGCAGAGTCCCACTCCGCGGCAGCCGGGACAGGGGAACGGCACGGATACATGGCTGTTTCTCATTAGCTTCCTCTTTTCCCTCTGGAAATCTTCCCCATGCCTTTCTCCCCCTGCTTGGCAGCAGGTGTGCTAGGGAGAAGTTTTAAATCTAAGTGGAACGGAGTTATCTGATTTACAGTAAGTAGATTTCCTATTTGAAATAGCAAACCACAGCATTGTGTGCATTACCTTGCACCAATATAAGATATGTATGCACACACCCCACGCATATATGTCTAGAATATAAAAAGATTATATTATTGCAACACTGTCTGCACAGAGCTAATTCATGTACTACAGCATGTTTGCCAAAGGACACTTCATAATTGCATCCCAGTATTTTTTAATTTGTGATCAAGTTGTAAGACTGTTAAAAGTCTCCCTGCTGATTTATGTTTTCTTCAGCTACAGCATAACCGAATTCTGTAGCAATTCCTGAATTTAGTTTTCTGTCCTTTAATAATACAGGAGACATTTAAATTTTCAGTTTTGTGGGTTTTTTTGTTTTGTTTTATTTTGTTTTGTTTGTTTGTTTTAAGAACAAACCCAACTACACATCTGAGACTCTTTAGCTAAGGAAAGCCAAAATAGTTTATGAAAACAACTGCTGCATTCCTTTGTTAGGGCCATTTTGGTTCTGTTTTCCCCTCTAACAAAATTTTCAGAACTGTTTGCTTTCCATTATGGACAGAGAAATAAACTAGATTTGGAAATGTCTCTGCTTAGTCTCTGGAATATATAGTAAGTAAATTGAAATAAAATGAGAAAGTGAATATTAATTCACATTTCTTCTTTGGAAGAAAGATTTAATGAATTTAAGAAAGAGGTTCTGCTCCTACTGAGTGTTGAATTTGATGAAGTTGCCCAGCTTATCACGGTTTAGTGGAGGAGGCTCAGCATTTGATAAAAACATAAGACAGAAATTCAAGAAGCAATCCCCTTGAAAGGAGGGAATTATTCGTGCAGAGGATCTCTACTCCTTCCATTTTTTAGCTCTTTATTTTTCTTTCTGGTGTAAGCAGCTGTCAGCAATGGAGGAGGACAGAAGTTAATGCACTATTGTCGGGACTTCAGGCCAAATGCATGATATATCCCAGCTTTGAGGCTGTTTTGGATGAATTTCCTGTGTCCTCTTCCCGCAGAACAGCAGTGGGACCCTGGCTTCACCCTCAGAGCTGCATGTCAGTGACACCCAATGGCACACGGACAGGGAGATGGAGCAGTGACAGCGTGGCCAGCTCCAGGTGGGTTCGACAAAGCGCAGCCATGAGCCCTGGGCTGATGTGCCAGAGGGTCTGCACACGGTGATGGTACATTAAGCATCATAAAATTGCTACCCTGTGTTCCCTGTTTCATAAAGTCAGAAGAAAGAAAGAAAAAAAAAAAAAGGTTTATTTTTCCCTGCTCCTTTCTTTTTCAAGGTGTAACAAAAATTTCCCCCTCGTGTCCTGTTCTGGCAGCCCAGCAGAAAGGTGATAATCTTGTACTGCATTATCTTACCTGAACCTAATAGGCAATAACTGGCCACCATGGGAGATGAGAAGGTTGTGATCCAGCTAAGCTAAAAGAGAAGGCTTTAATAATGAAGTGCTGGTGCCAACATTTATTCCCACACATAGCTACAATAGTAGAGTTGGTGCAGGGAAGGGTCGAGGCAGCTGTCTGAGATTATCCTGCATGCACCCCCAAACCCACTTTCACCAAGAAAACCCTTACGATATGAAGTGGCCATGCTGATGGCAAGATGCTGTTATCACGATTGCTGCGAGTCCTGTTACCAGCTTTGTTTTTCCACCACCTCTTACCTTTTCCATACTGCCCACCTTGCGGGACAGTGGCTTGTGTGTGGCACAGGGCTGGTTTCTCTGTTTTATTTATCCCTCTATTAATACAGCACTGTCATGCTATGGTTCCCATCTGGCATGAGACACCGCGTTGCAAGACTCATGTTTACAACACATCACAGTGCAACAACCAGCTCCGAGACGTCCGTTCGTATTACAGCCGGTCACCTTCTCCTTGACACCTTCCTGTGCCACCAACTTTAAAAAATAAAAAATAAATAAATTACTGGTTATTGGGAGTTTAAAACTTTGTAAGCCACGGTGGCTTCATTTACGCAGCGGAGCTGTGTATTGAAATATGAATTAGTACCGTGCGTATCGGCAGGGAGGACCATCTGCTGTGCTCAGCACCCGGGTTTGAAGCTGGTTGGCTGGCAGGACAGCATGTGTTTACAGAAAACCCTAACAGTTGTAAAGGAGCCATTTAGGTTTATCGTGTCAATTCCTGTAAAAATCCACGAGGAGAAATTCCTTTCACAAACTCACATAAAAAAGACAGATAGACTAGTTTTGACCTCTCTAAAAACATTTGACAGTTAAGCTTGTTGCAAGGGTAAAATATCTAGAATGGTGAAAAAAAAATCTTGTCATTTCCCCCTCTGAAGCATTAGACTCCTTGAACACAACATCCATTCATAGCGTAGTTCTTGCATTATAATTTAACTGCCTTTTATTTTTCTTCTGAGATACAAATGCAGGAGTCGTACATGATTTTCATACCGTATTATGCGAGCCATTGTGAAAAAGCTGTCCAGAGTAATGGCTCCATTTCAAAAGGATGCGCGTGCCAAGATACAGAGATCATTTATTTTTCTTAAAAATGAAATGAGGATGGGATTAAAAACGTTATGTTTTGTGTATATGAGCAATATTCCTCTAATCAACCAGTCCAAATGTATTGCCTCCCTGTAGCTTCTCTGTAATCAGAATTGTCCAAGGGAAGGCACATGCGAGCACACCAAAGGCGCTTATGCTGCCACAAAATTATGTCTTACAGGGGCTGGGTACCTTATAGAGCACCCAGGACAGCCTCACCCACAAATCACCGATGTACTGATGACAGGTATCTATCTATATTGTATAATTCACATGCATATGGGTGCAGAATGAAAAGAGGATGTCCTTCAATGTAAAGCTGAGGCTGAGTTGAAGCCTTGAAGTTGTGGTGTTGCTTGCATGACTTTATTTATATATATATAAAATAAATAAATAAAAAATAAATTTAAAAAAGCTTGTTTCTTTTGACAGAAAAACCCATGCAGCAAAATTTATTTTCCTGGCAAGATGAGAAATGGTAGGCTAGGGGAGAAAGCTGCCTCCTGCAGACATGCCCTGGCCAGTCAGCTTTGTTACAAAGGCCCTGTGTGTGGGTGCTTTGGGAGTGGTAACACACAGGGGAGCATAAGCTTCACAAGAAGTGGATGTAATTGATGTCGTAAATATGAACACAGGATGCTGGTAGTTCACAAAGAGCCGTTTGGCTTATGTTAAGTAGTTAAGATTGGGTAAGGACAGGAGACTGGTGGGAAGAAAAGATTACCGTTATGTAGTTCAGGTGCTGTGTTCCTTAACATACTCTAGTTAGGTCACATCTTGGGGTCTTAGATATGAAATACAGATGACTTGGTTTTCAGTATCATGGAAGTTTACATAATTTTTGCTTGCAGTCTTGTGTACCTGCATGTGTTTAATGCATGTGCCTCCATTTTCTTGTCTTGATTTTGTCCTTGCTTTGGTGTACAACCCAAAGCAACACACAGCTGCTTTACCCACCACCTACTAAAAGTGCAGTGACTTTGGGTGTCACATTTCCATGTGCTGTTTCTCTTTTTATTATTCTTATTATTATCATTACTCTCAGGATGTATTCTTAAAACCTGTCTACATCTGCTAGGTGGTGGAATATAGTTCAAACCAAAGCATGGCAGTTCTTAGAAGAGCAGGATTTTCTGCCTTTTTCTGAGCATCCCTGTGAACCCCACTGACGCCCGCCGATGGGACCGGAGCGCTGAGCAGACATGCACCGGCTGCGGGGGCCACGTCATCTCGCTGCCTATTTTCAGGCTGTGTGCAGTGCCCTCCTGGGTCAGAGCAGAAATGGAAGAGCATCATAAGCCAGAGCGTGTGGAAGATGACTCACAGGATTATTTTCTACATTTAAAATATAACCCTTGCATTCTTGCCAATGTATCGATAGAGTCAGGCTCTCTCTCCTGCAGCAAGGCTCATGTGTTTATATTTGTATGTACTACGTAATGCCTCAGTCTATATTTCTACCCATTTTTTATATCTTATGTTGTTTTTCACATCTCTTCTCCCAAACAGGCAGTAAAAGATTGAAACTCCAACCCACCCAATGCAATTCCTGTAAACACAATGTACCGTGAGATTGAGCAGCAATGTGTTTGGGAACCTTGATCCTTCCCATTTCAGGACTGGTGAAACTGGTCAAAAATGTGAGTGGTTGCAGAGTGGTTCATCTAACAGGGCTGGGATTTTAGCCCAGACCAAACAGTAGGCCATGTTCAATTGATAAAGCCGTGGTGCATATTCCCCCACAGAGATTTTTCTTACCTTCCACAAGGTAGGATGCACAGGGCATCCTTGCCAGGGTTTAATGCTCCTCGTGGACTTGGGGTTGGGAGGTTCAGCTGAGACAGTTGTTACTGAGGAAAATGCAAACACGGAGCTCACAGTAGGGAAACGGTGTTGATACCCCAGCTAAAACCTTCACCATCAAAGCATCCTGTCTCAGGGATCATTTTATTCTCAGAAAGTGGGACATAAATACAGAGTTAATTGTGACCGGAATCCATGGCAATAACCTGTTTATGGGAAAGCTCCATCCCTAGTCTAGAAGAGCTGTAATCTTACTCTGCCATCTAAAATTTGTTGCTTTATTAAGATTACATTCTCTGCCCTCCCCAAAAAGTGAGTTAGTTTGATATGTTTATTGCCCTTTGTCAGGATGGCCATATTTTTTTCTGCTTTGAAAATAGATGTTACTGCTTATATGGCTGTATATTTATCCTTTCTTTTAGCTTTTTCATTACTGTTCCCTTTAATCATTTAATGAGGAGTGTTCAGGTTCCTGATGATTTAAAATTATGACTCACAGAGACACTGGCAATATCTTTGCTGGAGTAACGTTGATCCTCTAACTTTAAGACTTTAAATTCAAACCACATGTTTTTGCCACTAACTCTGAAAACAACCCCTGGAGTTGTGTGACTGTCACTAGAATATAAACCATAGCTATTCTGTAACCCTCTGCAAACAAAAGCCGCAGTATTTAAATTGCGGTTATGGTCAGAGAAGTGACTATTTTAATCATTGCTCTGGTTTACTCGGGAGATCTGCTCCCTCTGCACATTCCAAATATCTCTGCAGATTTTTATAGACTGAAATGAGATTTTACTGCTTTCCACTCCTCTTAGCCCTACAGAGGCCAGACAACGCGGGGCGAGTGAGCCAGATTTGTTCCAGACTCACACATCAACATAGCTGTTAGCCGAATTCCAGCGGCAGGACCTGTGTAACTGATGATGTGCCCGCCAGGGCAAGCAGCTACACTTTTGTGTCCCCAGGGAGCTCTCGGGGTGCGTGGCAGTTAGGGGTAAAGAACGAGAACCTAAAACACGGTGTTCTCCCTATAAAGTAGATTGTTTTGAAATGGAAAAAAAAAAATCCCTGAGAGGCCTCTTGGGCTGAAAGGGCTCTTTGAACACAGCTACCTGGATGCCACCCTGCCCCAGGAGCAGAGGCTCGGAGAGAAGGAAATCATGTTTAAAAAAATGGCATTACATGCAGAAGTTGAAGATGCGTAAGTCTTACAGGGATTTTTCTGCTGGGTTTTGAGGAGATAATTCACTTTTTGAACATCTCCCTTACATGAACAGTTTCTTGCAGCCTTTTGGGTGCTGAGCTTCAGCCTCTTGGGACTTGCATAAAGTGGTTCGCTGCCTCCCCCCGCCACTCAAGCCCCTTTTTTTGTGTGTTTGCTGCATCAAGAATAAATCCCATTTAGAAGGTGGCTGCTTTAACTCACTATCTGCATTTACGATATGTAATATATGTGTTTTGTTCCTGCAAAAAACTCCTATTGCAGTATCACGAATGTTACTCTGATAAATGTGTATTCAAAATAAACGTTGGTAGGATAAGACCTAATTCATTTTGGATGGTTTTATTAGGCGTCTCTTAACAAATCCCAGAGTATGTAAATGAAATATAACTATACGTACATATTCATCAGTCTGTTCTTGGAATTAAATATGAGCGCTGTGACATTTGGTTTTCAGGAATGACAAATTAACATGTGTGCAGGATGTTCTCATCTTCCTGCTTTGGAGTCCTGGAGTCAGGAAAAAGCAGACAAAACATATTTCCACTCTTTCTGTCATAGTTTGCAAAGCAGAAAGCCTTTCACGACAGCCAAGAACTTCTCGGGCTTTTTTGTACCTGTTTGGTGCTGACACGGGGCCCCTTCTTCAGCATTCAGTGTTGTTAAATGTCATCCCTCCTGTGCCGGGGTGGGAAGCGCGTAAAAAATAACCAGCTTTGTATCTGAACTGCCTTTTAGTAAGAGCACCAACAAGTCACGGAGCGAGGTAAGCAGCAGAGCAACTTGTGGAGCGTAGCCACTGCTGCTGGCGATTTATTGATTTACCTCCCTGCCCGGTGGGGTGGATGCTGCAGAACTGGGCTGAGCCCCGCAGCGCTGCCCGTCCCCACAGCACCACACTGGGGATGCTCTCCAGGAAAACCTGGGCTGGATCCTGCGGGGTTGTTTGGGCTTTGGTCGATTCGCCACCACGCTTGGGAGCGCAGGGCTTAGCTGCGCTGCTCTGGAAACCCAGAGAAAAGCTAACTTTTGTTTTCGGCGGTTCGGGCTGGAGTCACTTTTCTGCGAGAGCAACGTGTGTGCAGGGCATGCACTTTCTGCAGCAGAACAAAATAAGCCAAAAAAAAAGAAAAAAAAAAAAAAAGAAAAAAAAAGCAAACATGGTTTCTTTTTGAGGCAGGAAGGGCTGGCACCACGCCACCCCATCTGAGCGTCCTGGAGAAGCTGACCAGAACAAATCCCAGCAGGAACACACAAACCTCTTACACCTTCTAAAAAGCTCCCCATTGAATGGGACCAGGCAGATGGGAAGGGCCCCTTTATTTCCTTTTTTTTTTTTTTTTTTTCCCTTTCTCTGCCTGAGTTCGTTCCCTGCCTTTTGGGGAGTCAGGTTCAAAGACATGCCAAATGCATCACAACCTTCCCCATAAAGTCCTTTTCACCTCCCGGCAGAGCTGGGCTGCGTGGGAGCGTGTGGGGAGCCCTCGGTCCACCGGGGACTTTCAGGACTGTGTGTGGCAAATCCTGCGCGCAGCTCCCACCAACAAAAACATGAATTGGACACCTAATTCCCTGGAAACTAAACCCCTCAGCCAGCCAGGGACAACAGGAGCCAAAGAGATTAAACAGCGCAGCGGGGGGAATCTTTGGGGTAGTTTGAGGGGTTTCTTGGTGTCGTTTTATTCTTGGCAGGGGGTTATGAAGTAGTGGCTCAGTATTGCCTTTACTGTTTTAATTTGAAGCCCTCTTCCCCTTCTAATAATCCTGCATCCTCATTGCCCAAGGCAAGAAATCCACCTGCCCTGGCTCCGTCCTAAGGATCCTACAGGTCTGCCCTTGCCGTGCTGCAGTGATTTGTACTGGGGAAAGCTTGGGCTGGGCATTTTGGGTGTCAGGGAGGGCAAAACCAGGACTGAGACATTCCAATTTCTTTTCCTATCATTTTAATTAACTATTGCAGGCTCTAGTCATGGATGCAGTGTGCTGGGATGATGTGCTGGATGGCTGGATGCTGGATAAAAGCACAATCCCTGCTCCTCAGGAAGCGATCTTTCCCTGCAGTGCTGCTTTTTAACTGCTACAAGTCAAAACTTAGCGGGCTGAGCTGTGGCAATTTTTTTTTTTTTTTACCAAAAAAAAAGCAGTTTCCTATGTATTTTACTGACAAAAGCCTGAAGCTTCCTTTATATGCTTTATTTTCTTTCTCCTCTGAAATGATCATTAGACAAAAGCAGTTTTGCTGCTGGTTAATCAAGAGAGTGATGTGGCCCTGCATTTTAATCCTAAACCAATTAGCAGGATTTGACATCATGCCATTAGACTGCTTGAAACAAAAATCAAGGACAGTGTAATGCAGCTAGAAAAGAACAATAACCATCAGCAATGCCCTGTCAAAGGGGAAGGAAGAAATTTGGCTGTGTGTGTAATTTCCAAGCAATCCCCCCTTCCCTCAAACCTGAGCATTCAAATGAGGGAGCTAAATAATAATGAGAGGGAAAATGTTGAATCTCTAATCACATTGCTCTAAACCGGACCAGTTTTAAAAGCAGAAATGGCTATTCTCACTCTGAGCAGACACAGATTCATTGCTTTTTTTTTTTTTTTTCATCCCCAGGTCTGTTTGATGATTTATTTATCTGGTGCTCCGTGCTTGGCTCTGCAGGGAGGTTGCACACTCAGCGGTAGCACCGATGCAGATGTACAGCGAGCAACCCTGCCGGGAACACACCAGCGTTTGGCCTCCCTGAGAAACAACTTCCCGGGCACGTAAACCTTTTCTTTGTCCAAACCACCCAGAGATAACCGAGGAATGAAGCACCTTTAAACATCTGTAGTTTTTGCTGCCATAAATGCATCCTATGGCTCACAGAGTTGCCGATCCTGCAGCGGCCGAGCCGGTGCCAAGGCTGGATCTGGGCAGGAATAAGCTGCCCGCAGGCAGAAATAACCCTCGGGAAGATGCACGGGGAGAACAAAATGCAGGCAGGCCCCTGGGATGCGGTGCTGGAGGCACGAGAGCCCAGAGCACATCGGGGGCTCTGCGCCCTGCTGTGCTCCGAGGCTGGCAGCGGAGAGCCAGAGCAGAAGTGAAACCCAGCGTCTCGTAAAGCAAGCATATGGACGGACCACAAATGGATGGTTTTATGTCCCGCGCAATATTTTCATTGATATTTATTTTGATTTAATTTGGCTTTTGTGCAGGAGAAAATGAAAATGCGCCGTGCTCCTCGGCATCTGATGGGGAGCTGAATGCTTTTGGAAATTAGCATTCACACATAGGCAGCGATCTTTAAGGTCTGCCCAGCAACTGTGCTTGAAAATCATGAGTCACTCCATGTAAATCACGGGCTGACCCTCGGAGCAGCAGGTTTTTAAGAATATTGAAATGTTTCTATGAGCAGTGCATTTTCTCGTCTTTCTTCAGCCTTTTGTCCATAGCTTAATTTTCTTTTTAATGAAAGTGGAGTTTCCCGCACCCTCAAACTACTTCAAAGAGAGAAAGTTAAAATAAATAAATATATATATGTCAAGATTTATGATCAAAAGCTGAAGGATAGCACTGCTTCTTGTCCCCACTTGGAGAGGAGGGAGCGGCAGAGCCAGGGAAGGCCAGGAGTGGTGGTCACTGATGGCAGGGGGAGCTTGGGCACAAATCTCTGCCAAACACTTCCAATGCAAAGCTGGGCATGTGGCATAATTCTTCCTCTCTTGTAGCTGCAAAGTGGGGTAAAAACATTTCATTTACTCCACAGGGATCCGTAAAAATGCATACCTTAAAAATACAAGGAGCAACAGCAATGGCAGGGCCATGCATAGGCTGGAAAAGAACACAAAAATCATTCCTTGAAGATGCTGGGTGGAGATAAATCTGTCCTCTCAGAAGCAGCACTCCCAAAGCTTCGTGGCTCTTGGTTTGGGAGGGGAGTAAATTTTGAGAGGACGTTGTGGTGGGTACAGCAAGCAGGGGCTGAGAGGTACCCGGGGATTCCTGCTGCCAGGCTGGGGTTTTAATGTTCTGGTTCCCTCGTGTGTTAATAAGGGAACAAAAACCACATTTGCCTCCTCAAGGGTGTTGTAAGACAAAGTTGGTAAGTGTTGAAAAGAAACCCAAAACTGAGGAGAAAGCCGGCTTTGTTGCCTTCGGACACAGACCACCGCAGACCTTTCTCAAATTTTGCTGTCACGTCTCTTGAATGAAAACACGTTCTCCCAAAATTGCTTGGCCCCGTCCTCCTGACTTGGATCTGCTGCCAGGGTAGTGACAGGAGCTGCAGGTTACAGATCCTCAGGGGTCTTGTGGCAGCAAAATGTTTGTCCCGGGGATTTGGGCTGGATCCAATGAATCCAAGCAGTGCATGGAGAGACTGTTTAACCCGTCCTGCAGGGGAAAAGAAATCTAAACAAACAAAGAAGCAAAGGGGAAAACAAGAAACAACAGCAAGAAAAAAAAAAAAAAACTTTATATTAAAATAATAACAATAGTGAGGCATTGGCCAGGAAAAAGGAAATTTGGAAAGTCAAAAGGCTAAACTTTACCCTGAATCTTAAACTGAATTGGAAGAAAAGGGGACAAAAAAATCAACTGATCAGAACTTTTACAGTGGGCTTGGGACTTAAAAAAGCAACCTGCCCTCCAAGGAAAATAGTAGCATCAAACTGCTGGAGCTTTGACATTGGTGAGTGCACCTTGAGCTGAGATGAATCTGTGATATCTATCATAGAAAAAGGTATCACATAAAAAATAATGATTCTCTATTTATTCTATCCTATGTCTCACTGAGACTTACAAAAATAAAAGCCATACTTTTTTTTTTTTCATTGTTACTTTTATCAGAGTGAAAGTTTTGTGATCATGACATCTGGAGGAAAATAAACTTTTTAATGGGAATACATTTTTTAAAAATAGTAATAAAAAGCTGTTCTAATCTAGAGAAGACCTGAAAACAATAAAAAAATCTCTAAGCAAAGACTCGGGCAAAATTATCACAAAAGGAAGCAAATAAGTTGTGCACCCACAGTCTGGTATAGCTGAAGACTGAATTACTGCAAGTAATGCAAATAATAACAGATTGAACATGAAAGTGTTTTTCTGCTGTATTCCAGGCAAGCAAATGTATCAGTCAGTGTCTGAGATGCAGAGCAAACGCTGCAACTACTTGGTGGTTTCCAGGAGCAGGATATATACAAAGTCAGAGATTTTGTCTTTAGGGGAAAAAAAGAAAAAAAAAAAAAAAAAAAAAAACTTTTTGAGATCTTTGGTTTTGCTTATTTAATTCCTCTGAAAACAAATACTTTTTTTTTTTTTTTTAATGATGCAGTTATCCATCTCTGGTTTTCAGCTCCAATGTCAGCCTCCTCAGCCTCCTTAGGCTTGCATTAATTTTATGTGCATCCATCTTAATTCAAGTTGATCCATTTTGATCTTGGCAGCAGACTGATAGCAAATGGGAACAAAACACCATCCTGCGACCTCCACTGTACCTGCAAGAAAAACTCGGGGCATCTCCTGGAGCCAGTTCCTGGGCTGCAGCACAGCAGTCCTTGTGTGTCTCCGATGGTTTTTTAATAGCCAAGCAGTTACCATCATAATGGTGTTTGTAATTTTAAGGGTGCATTATCATTCCGAGGGATGACGACCACTCAACAGTTACAAGAAACATTAATTAAAAAAAAAAAGTTCTCCTGTCCTAGCAGGGAGAGTGCTCCCTAATCCCCTTTATGGAAATTGGTTAAGCCAAGAGAATATTTCCTTTATAGTTGCAGCTCTTCAGGAAGCCTTTGATGTCCTAAGCCAAAGCAACTACCCATTAGGATCTGAGAGATGTACCCCATGCCAGCTTTTTACTTACTTCTGTCATTTAATTTCCCCCATAATATGGGGGAAAGTCTTAGCCAACATCTTCATTTTCACTCATTAGTGAAACCATCATAATAATACTACTCTGCACTTAGCTCTCTCCTAGGGATTGGGAGGTGTCTGTCACCACCGGGTGTGCATATGAAGAGACCTCCATCCAAAAATGACCGGTCAGAAAAGTTTCCAAATATTAAAAAGGTCAAAGCACTACAGGTCTCTGTGATTATCACTCAGAACTACACAAGGCAAAAAAAATCACAGGAGTGGGAAAGGTGGAACACGAAGCTGGTTCCCTGGGTATCGCTGAGGCTGTCGACAAGCTCCCTCTCTCCATCTCTGCCCAGGCTTAGCAGTCGCTCTTCTTGCTATTACTTGTTTTTTGTGTTTTTTTTTTTTTTCCCTGAATAAGAGGTCATTTTGTGTCGTGCCAGAAGGTGCTTTGTGCATCTACTATTATGCTGTCCTTCGCAGCTTTTTTTATCTGCATAGGTGAGCTGCATCCCTAAATAGTTTAAAAATTAGCAGAATAAACCCACAACGAAATTACCGCAGCTTCTCTGTTCTAGAAGGAAAAAAAATGTCCTAAAGAGCTCTCTTTATTAATATGAGATGGCAAATATTTTTTCCTGTTTATTAAATCATATGAAAGGTTAATTATGGTTAGCGACTGTGGGTAGAAAACAATTCTTGGAAGATGCTTTTGTAACAACAGGTTGGCAGTATGCAGAAGCCATCTGCTTCCTGCAAATGTTAAGGTACAATCTCAAACTTGTGAGGTTAAAAATTACAGATTGCATAGTAGTTTGGTAGAAGGAAAACCCATGTTGTGTTGATGTAAAGTTGCTCAGTCTCCTTGACACGCAGCCTGGAAGGAATGCCAAGTTCCCCAAAGGACGGTGTTTGGCTGGAGAGGACCCTCACACGGGGTATTCTGTGCTCACGCTGGCGATCTCCTAAGCTAATTAAGACGGTTTTGCACTGTGATTTGTTTTTCTAACACAGGAATTGGTTTCAAATCCCAACCCACGAAGAAGAGCGGATTGCGGATTTAGTGCGTGCTTCTTCTAAGCAGGGAATTCGGCTCCTTCCACAAAGGAGAATAAAGCCCTGCCATCGTTATCAAGGTGACGTGCTCCCGAAACTTGTTGATTCAATCTGCGATGTGTAAACGTAGCCGCAGCTGCAAACCCTTCAGGGGAAGGATTATCTGTTTTAAAAGGAAGAGTGACTGCCCTCATTTTGTATAGTGAGCTGGGCAGAAAGACATTAAGCGATTTGTCCAAAAGCGCGCGGGGAGGCTGTGGCTGATGGAATTAAACCCAGATTTTTCAGATCACAGTTAAGTGCCTTAACCACAAAACCATTCTTCCTCTCTGTGGATCAGCTACTGTAACTTCAGCATTTGGGCTGGGTTTTCAAACATGTTTATCTTCTTCCAGGGATTGAGTTTAATTGCGCTGAATTTTCCACTTGCACAGAAAGCATCGCTCCGTTCTTCCCTCCCCCTCGCCTGACCTGACTGCCCCCAGCGTGGAAATACACCACCAGCAAGAGGAGGGATGAGTCTGCCACTGCTAGGTCTGTCCCCTTCCCTTTTCAGCCAAACAGGGGGAAAGTCTTGTGTTCTTTTTTTCCAGAGGCTGAATGTGGGGTGATGTTGCACCACCGCCACCCCCTTTCGTGCTCTCCTCCCCGTGCCCGTCCCCAGGAACCAGCTGCTGTCTGCCTGCTGAAATGCTGCGATGCACAAGGGCTCGTTGGAGATACCAAATTATTCACTATGCAATGAAACATTTCAGTCCCTCATTTCTTGACTCTCTGCCCTGAGCAATTCTTTCAAGGATGCATGCATGTACAGAGGTCTTTTCTCTAACACAGCATTTTTTTTAACAGATGCTTTCCAGATAGATGACTTATTTTTTAAAGCACCCTGTAAAGTGTTTTTTTGCATCTTCTCTCTTTGCACTGCAGCCGGTTACCCACTCTGCTCCCGAAACCTCCTGCCAAGAGCTGGGACCTGGTGCTAAAAGCCCTGGGGATGGAGAAAGGAGGTGCTGACCCCCTGGGCAGCACTGCAGGATGCCTTCCCATTAATTTGGGATCCTTTATGGCAGCTCTGCTCCTCATCAGCAGGGTCTGTGCTGACCTGTGTTAGTCCTTTCTGCACACATGGTCCAAGCATGGGGCTTCTGGTGGGCTGCGGGGTGAGGGATGTGCTATATCTGGGCAGAAAGCACTGATGGGGAGCAAGGAGCCAGCTCTGCTCATCTGCCTGTCATCCCATCAGCAGGCCGGTACCTTTCTGTTCCCCGTGCTCTGGTCTCTTCAAGGAAACCGAGGATGGTTACGGGTAATACCAGTAACATTCATCGGGCTTCCCGGAGCCTTCTGCAGGAGTTGGCTCTCGCTAGCACTGCGTGTGAGGAACTGAGGCACATAGAAATTAGGGATGAGATTTTTCAGTCCCACCGAAGGGATTTGGATGCCTGACATCCATTAAAATGAGTAACAATTCCTGTCCCGCCCTAAATGGCCGGAGCCCAAATTGCTACACGAGCCTGAAACCATCCTGGTTAATGCATGGACACTTAAGCCCTCGGCATCTGACTTCACTTATATTTTATTTCCAGAAAACTTGGTTGATAATGTCCAATGAAGCACTCGTGCACCTCCCGCACCCATTACCTGCTCCCCGACACCTCATCGGGCCAGCGCCTGCCAGCTCCGCCATCAGAGGAAGGTGATGAAGGTAGCTAATTTGTTTGCAGGTTGGTGAGTGATGTAAAAGGTTCGTCATCCATCATAATAAAGGCTGGCGAAAAGAAAAAAAAAGAGAAAAATGGTCCTTCCTCTCATTTCGCCTGCGCTATATGGGGACATTTTGAAACTGAGGGAAAGTTCAGCCTGGCCATATGTACAGAGGGATGCACACAAATCACAGCTGCTGCTAATTGGATCCAGAAAGCTAATTGGTCCCTGCTGGCTGGCCGGTGCTGCACGTAGGGTCAGCACGGTGGTACCGCGGGGCCGTGCCAGGGGGCTGCCCCTGGCACCTTTTGCTGTCCTCGACCTGCGGATGGGGCAAAGCAGCGGCTGTGGGGCTGCACGGGTCACTGGCGAAGCAGGTTGGACCCCCAGGGGGGCTCTGGGGGTGGATGAAGAAATAAAATAGCATAAAATAATTCCAGGTGGTTGCTCCAATTAAAGCCTCATCCAGAAAATGTCCCTGCACCAAATCACCGGGAGACACCCAGAAATGTTTCCCACATCCCCTTCCTGCAAAAAGTGTGTGGCAAGCCACTGGTGTGTGCTAAAGGGTCTCAGTTCTTTTTAATCCTTTTTAGATACCGTCACATGTGCCCACTCTGGGCATGGATGCTGCCAAGGCACATGGAGCTGGGGGTCCAGAAAATGGACAGGAGAGCCCAAAAGTTCAGCCCAAAGTGTACGAAAAATCTCAGACCCACTCAAGCCCTGGAGAAGGCTCCGAGTCTTCTTTTTTTATGCAAATCTCCTCAGCCAATCCTAATTTTAATAAAGTTGATTAATCGTTGTGCTGCGGACAAGGACAGTTATTCCCTGACTTATGCCACAGCGTTTATTGAAGCTGTATCCTTAAATGAATTACTGCAGGGATCATTAAATTTTGACTTAAATTGGACATAGTAAGCTCATTTAAAAAAATAAAAAGCTTAGCAAGTTATATATAAACTAGAGGAAAAATGAATCTCTACAAACTATCCACCGTCCCCTTTTCAAGCAGTGACTTAAAGGGCAGCCTTGAGTTTTAATTTGCAGAGCCCCTTTTGATGAGGGAAGTTTGAAGCTGCATTTGTGCAAATCCTAATTGAATTTTGGGCCCAAAGTTAGGTTCTTTATATTCAATCAGCTAAAGGGAGGAATAGAAATACCATGCATATATTATGTGTATTATTTGAGTTCCGCACAGCGACCGGTCCCCAGATTTGGAGTTGACAGTCCCTATCCCTGTGTAGTGCTGAGGGAGTCAGTGTGAAGCCTGTGTTCCTCTGAGAGGTAAGGACTGCTTTTGAGGGCAAAAAGGGCAAATTGGAAGGGCAGTACCCAATCCCCCATCCCGTGTACTGCTCCTGGAGACCCCATCCCCGACTCTCCATTCTCCATGCCTCTCTGTATTTTAATTAAAAATCGTAATTAATTTTTCACTTTCTGTCCAAATTTATTTTGGTACAGCTATCAATGATTGACATATCTCTCGGGAAACGGAGCGTTTAGCCAGAGAAAGGAAAGCTGCTTTTTTAAAATTACCATTAACTCTAAAGGGCTGCAGGTTACTGCTGTTTTGTGTGCACATTCACTCATTCATGGTGGGGTCTGTTCAGCTGCTGCTATAACACAAGATTTCAAAGCAGTTAATAATAATAATAATAATAAAAAGTGCAACACACTATGTTCTGGATCTCTAAAAATGCATGATAAATGCAGAACCATGTATGCATAAAAAAAAAAAAAAAAAAAAAAAAGGAAAAATAATGTAAAACTTCCATTGCTGTGTAAGTGCCCTATGTTCTATGTTTCATGGCGGTGGGCTCAGCACCCACCTGGACGCCCAGGCCTTCCTCCCTAACCCCGGCACACTCCTCCTCCCCACGGAAATTTCTATTGCATCGCCATCTCGTGGCTTTCTGCGAAAATTGCGGGCATTGAAGAGTGCCTTCCTCGAGCTGCCTGTGCTTCATCACACGATGGCACCTATTAAAACATCATGTCCACTAGACACGAGGTATAGGGACAATGTCAATTAGCATTGCCTAGACAGGCACATTAAAAAGAAGCCAGGGAGAGGGCAAAGTGCATTGCAGAGCTGCTTTGCACAAATGCTGGGGAGATTTCGGTGGCCATTTGTGTTTGCATGATGTTGCTCATGATGAGCCACCAGGTCGTGGATGGAGGAGGATGAGGATGCAGTGGTGTGGATGGGTGGTGGCATCAGGTGGAGACGCCCTGCACATACCATGTGCGTGTGCTCGTGGGGCTTTTGCATTTCCAGCTTGTCCACAGACACGTTTCTCACTCTTCTCCATTATATAGGCTTGGGAATACTGGAGAGCTTAGACTTGTTGTCCAACCGGCTTTGCTTTGGCACCTGCAAAGGTGGGGATGGGCCAGATCCTGATTCTTGGGAGGACCAGGAGCAAACTCCTCTCTGAAGGATGAAAGACACTGGGACTGATTTTGAGACTAGGACACAGGGCGCTCTCACATCTACACAATTGCTTTTTTTTTTTTTTTTTAACTTGATTGGTTTTTCACATCATTTTACTTCTCTTATTAGCTTGAGCTGCACTGAAACTGTGAAGGGCAAAAAACAGATTTACGATGTTTATTACATTATTATTCTGGCACTGGGACTGCTTTGGGGAACGGTCACTTACTTCAACCTATATTACTGTTCCCATCTAGACAAAGATGCCATTTTTGTAAAGCCTGTAAGCCTGTAAGTTTAGCCTGTAAGCCTGTAAAGCCTGTAAGTTTAGTCCTCTGGACCCCAAAATGTCTATTCTGATGGGACTGTATGGAAATATGTGGATGCAGTTGATTAGGAATGAAAAAGAGGTGTTTTTAATAATAGACCTTCGCTTCGTCTTGATAGTGTGCCGTAGCCTGCTGGTAGTGCTCAAGAGGTGCCACCAGAGGTTAAACCAATCAGCCCAGATCCTCCTCTTCTTGTAGGGACACCTGAGGATCGAAGCACAGCGCCTCTTCTGGCTGGGAAAGAAGCATCAGGTGGTGAAGCACTCATCGCGCTAAGGAAAAGCGGCTGCCAGTATGACCAGCAAAGCCTAGAGGTGCTCCCGGCTGCCAGGCACAGTCAGCAAGAGAGAGCCCAAGCTGCCAAGGAGCAGCTACGTTGCTGCACCCTGTAGCAGAGGATCTGACTTGCCTCCTCTGCCTGCAGGTTCATTAAACCCTTGCTACTCACAACGGATGCTTTATCCAGCCCCAGACACCCAGATGGGAAGAGAGATGTTCTCAGATTTGGCCAGGCCCTGAGCAAACGCAGCCCCCCAGGCTGAAAATCTCAACTCCCCGCACGCCAGTGGCAGCTCTCCCATCCAACCCACCCCACCGCTGTAGTCAAAATACCCCCGTGACAGTTTCCTCCTGCTGGAAACGGAGCAAGTCCTTCCACGAGGCTGTCTGTGTGCCCCTGGTTTTCCTCAGCGCAGCAAGGAGAGCGGCAATGTTGAATCTCAGCCGGCGGTTGGGAAATTGCCCCCCTCTAATACAAGCCAGACCTGTGGAAGCCCTCCAGGTCTCCAAAGCCCTCGGCAGCCCAATCAGGACTTTGATGACGAAAAGCAGAATAAAGGCGAACAGGAAGAAAGCGAGTTTAAACAAGCCCAAACAAGAAACAGCAGATTTTGAGAAAGCAAACTGAGCAGCTATGGGCAGCACCAGCTGTTTGAGCTGCCCTGGAAAAAGCGGAGAAATGACGGAAAATACCTCGTGGTGAAGAGAACGGGCCCTTCATGGTTCCTGGGCCTCTCCATAGTAGTATGCATGCAACCATGAGCAGTAATGACCAGGGAGGGATACACGTAAACCAGGGAACAATTTTGCTGTTGAAGTCTCCTAGGAAGCTGGGGTTTTGCTCAACTTTGGGGCTTTCTGATTGCAGCCATCCCCTCTCCCCAGGAAAAATCCCCCTGAAGACATCAGCTAGTGGCCACACACTTCCCACCTCTGGGCCACATTGGCTCTGCTGCCTCGTGCCCATTGCTGCTGGGGCAAAACACACGGTCCTGTCCTCCCTTGTCCCCCTGGCTCTGCTGAACCTCAGACAGGGCTTTCCTTCACTCCCAGCAGAGTGCTGGGGCTTCGCACCGCTTCCATCCAGCCCAATGAATATCAGAAATAAAGCACAGCAGAGCTCATTTGGGAAGGCTGCTGAAGGGGACATTGCTGTCACATTTGGGACCTGTGTGTGCAGGCAGGACAACCTACAGCAGGACCTGGAAAGGTGGGAGCAGTGTTCAGTACATACCACCTTTGGATGCAGCTAATTATATCATTATTACGCATTTAAGGTATTTGCAGTTCCCAGCTTACATTTCACTCCACCATGGAGTAAGTCTAGGAAGAAATGAGAAACTTGCTGCTAATTTGGATTTCACTGAAATGAATGGCTTCCTTTTATTCCGGTTGCCTCTCAGAAATGTAGAGATTTAATTAATCCCTTGCTGGAAATAATGTACAGCATTAGCCCTAATCTCTAGTGCAGGATATCATTGCTAATGCTCCGCGTAAAGAACAAGGCTCGTTAAACGTACAGCTGGAAACACGACCGTGCCCCGGCGCGGGCAGCACAGACGTTCGCCGACCAGCCTCGGGGTGCTCATGGCTTGGGTGGGTGAAGCATTTGCTGCTGGCTGTATTTAGGACTGTGTTTTCATGCTGAAGCCTTGCTACAAGGGTTGGACAGCAGAGCGAGCCCCAGCTTTCCTGTTCTCCACCTCAGTCCTGGCCGTGCAGCCAGCTCAGATCTCGGTAGCGCCTTACCCGTTGGAGGGGAGTGATGCTATCCAAGAAGGACAAGACTGCAGATGCTGTTAGGAAATGGGTTCCCTTACCTTAGCCCTGCTAGAAATCCAGCAGAGAGGCTTCAGGTGCCAGCTCCCTCCTCCCAGCACACCCCTGGGAAGCGGAGGTTGCCATTGGGTGCCTGCATTGGGCTGCCTGAGCTTCTTGTAAAGCTCGCAGCGGCCGCGTTGCCTTGCACGTCTCGGAGACGATGCTTTGTCCTGTTCCTTTGTCCTCCTGGGCATCTAAATGAGGTTAACAGCTCAGCAGAGGTGCTGGGGTGCTTGGATGTGCTCAGCCAGCTTTGTGCTGTAAGAGGATCACCTCCTTCAGAGCAATCCGCCGAGAGGCCGGAGCCTGTGTCTCGGGGGACATTTCGGTAGCGGTGGGTGTTGGTGACATCGGCCGTCCCTCCATCCTCCCCGGCATCTCCCAGATCCTGCTGCCAGCTGTCCCCCAGCTCACACACAAAGCAGGGAGCCTGCTGCCAAGCTCTGCCCCAGCCCCATCTACGTTGCACTTCATCCACTTCTACAAACTGCTCTTCTTCCTCACCCTCCGCCTTTGGCTATATATAAAGGGCTAATCCCAAACCCTCTGGTATCAAAGAAAGAGCTGCCATTGACTTCAGGAGACTACAAAGACCTTAGTTGTTCATTTCTGGGTGCTTTTTTATAGAGGATTGGATAAGCAGATGAGAACAGCACAGGCTACTCGCTGTGACACTTTACATTCTGCAAATGAGCCTGACTGTGATTTCTTTTCCCCAGGAGGATGCGAAATGTGAGGGGTTGGGACATGTTGATGCTCACCCATGTCCTTGGACGGGGCTTTTCTCCATATGCATTTTCATAGGTGAGATGTGAAGCGCTGGTGGGGTTTCAGGGGAAGGCTGCAGCAGTTTCAGCGCAGAACACCGAGACGTGCGCCGGGTCGTCACGCACAGAATCCAACTGGAGAGGATCAAAGGAAAAGGTCTATTTTTGGTTTTACATCTACTAATTACTCCGAACAAATGAGCAATGCATCTGAGAAGTAATCTTTTTTCAGGTTTCCATCTGGTAAAAGTCTTGTAGGTGCTGTAACTTCAGAATAATTTCAAGCCTGTACTTTTCACTGAAGACTCTGAAGTTGGAGTCAACCAGTGAGTAGAAGAATGCAAATTTATTTTTCTGTCACTCATGTCCATTCAGAAAACTACTAAAGCAACACGTTTCAGGGCTGTGAACACCAAAAACACCTACGCCCAAAAATGCTGGAAAGAGTGAGATTCATAGGTTGTACAGAATCCCCTCCGCGTAGTTTTCATAAGGGAAAATGTTTCCAAGGTTCATTCTGTTCCTTCTGTATCCTCTTGCTGCATCGGCAGAAGACCTCCCTCTGCAAGCTGTCCTCACTTCAGGAGACGGTTTGTCCTGGCAGGCTGAGGACAGACAAACTTCCATGCAGTAACACGAGAGCTGGTTCCTACTCACGGGCTGTCCTCTCCACCTTCCCCAGGGCTGTAGGGGCAATATGCCCGGCAAAGGTAGAGATGTTGCATCTCTGTTGGAGTTCTCCTGGGCATGGTCCAACTGAGGAACTCCAGCCACTCTTTCTCCATTTCAAGTGGAGGAAGGTGAAGGTCCAGGAGTGTGGAGCAGGACCTTCCCTGTTCCAATAAATGGACCAAGGTGGTCTTCCTTCCCGTTCCCCATGTCCTGCTGCCTGGCTAGCACTGCACTACACATGGGAGCAATGCCAGTATGGGCAAGCCAGGTGACAGGCTACGGAACAAGGCGCACAAGCTTCCCAGCTCCCCTGGAAATGGTGCATTGGGGTTGCACATCCCGGGGCCTGGGGGCTTCCTCCATGCAGCTCTTTTCAATGCAAGGTGAACTGGTGATACCTACACGTCACCTTTCTAGGTCTTCGTCTTCTGGAGACCTGGTAAAGAAATTGAAGCCAATTTTGAAGGGATGCAAGGGTGAGAAGCATTAAGTCACATGGCCAGGGCAGAGTCTGACCATTTCATCACCTTTGCAAGCCTTGGTGCACTGGCAGACAATGACATGTCAGGTAATGTAAATAGTGTAAATGCTCTTGCTATTGCAGAACATATTTGATATCTATATTTTTACGCAAAAGAAAGCAAAAGATGACTGAAAGAAATAAAAAAGAAACAAAAGAATGAATGAAAGAAAGAAGAAAAGATTAAAGGGGGTCAAGTCAAAGATGTTTCTGTTTTATAACGTGAAGTTATACCAAGGTGAGCGTTCCCTTTGCCTCGCATTATGCTCTAAATCCTGTTCTGCAGTGACAATAAAATGGCACAGAGGGGAATGAAGAGTGTTGGGGAGGGTAAGGAATCAAGAAGAAGTCAGAATTACTTACTGGATTTACAATGATCTGGTTCTATATAAAAGGGAGAGTCTTACTATATTATATCCAAGGGGTGCAACATTACTTAAAGAACGAATGTCTCCATCACTCCTCAGGGACAGACGAATTAGCACAGAGATGCAGTCTGGTTCCTTGGGAGGCCAGTGGTGATTCTGGGGTGAATTTCCCAGCTTTCTGTGAAGTTAAGGTTTCACATAATTCGTGAGCGAGTTCCACCCACTGAACCGTCGTGTCGCAGACCTACGGAAAGGAGTGGGAGCAGAAAGGGAGATTTCAGAGCTGTTGCTTTTTAGATGCTGGTTATTGCAGAGTATTCTGTGCATCTTTCTGAATTTGGGCTTGTTTTTGTATGAAAGCCATTGGCTGGCAAGATTGCAGTAAGTATTCCTACTAGTGCTGTGTTGGGGAAAAAAAAAAAAAAAAAAAAGATGTATTTTTTCACGGAAAATTTTGACTTTTTAACTCAAAACTTGGAAATTTCATCTGAAACCTGCAGGAGCCTTCCCCAGTATGGTTTCCTGTTTACATGTTTTCTGTTTTCATTTAGAAAACAAGTTTTCTATCAGTTCACATTGCTGGTAGTCTCTGTCCTTGCCTGTCTTCTGGCCTCCAACTTCAGTGCTGCTCTGTGGATCGGTGTTTCTCAGTGGGAATATTTCCCTCTGAAGTCACTTTGCCATGGATCTGCAGCCTAGGCACTGATGGAGATGAGACACCCATGACTACTCAAAATATGAATCCTACCAGGGTATGACCAAGATATTCAGTGAGAAAGTGTTTTCTAGGTTAAGAAAAAAAAATCTGGGAATAGCAACTCTTTGACCCTCTGCTGTTGAAAGACTTGCTCAGGAGCCATGATTTGGGCATTGGAGGCTGAATTGGGTTGGGTGGGAATGCCAAAGGGGCCCCACACTGCAGCCACGGCCACCCGTGCATGGTGACACCAAGGGCAAGGCCCCCCCCAGTGACCTTCAGAGAAGAATTACATTTGCAGGGGATAAACTGTTCCCCATGCATCCCATCCCTGGCTAAGGCCTAGCCTGTTAAATTAAACCCATTTTGTTAAGGGTTTTTAATTCTGCTTGCCCATATGCAGAATTATGTCTTTAAAGATTAAAAAATCCAATATAAACAAAATAAATCCAGGGAGCTGAATGCATGAATCATTATTTTAGTACATATTGTCCATTCTAATCTGCAGTCCAATTGTGAAGTCATTCAAAATGCTGCTTCTCAGTAATTAGCAGGAATCTAACTCAGAGCCAATTTCTGATTAAATGTGCTTAAAATCAATAAAACATCATGAGTGATTAGAGTCACGTGTGATTATCCCTGTCGAACAAAGCAGAATAAGTTATGGCCTCACTTTAACTTGTCAAAAAACAGAACTGGGGGTGGGAATGAGGAGGAACAGCTGATATTTCTATAAAGGGTTTTTCCAGTTCTCTGCCTTTCTCTTCACTCCTTTGGAAAAAGTGGAAGGATCGGTTTGTTGTCTGAAAATTATAGGCTGAAGGGGAAAGTTTGGGGCAGCTTTGGCTTCTCTCCTGGGTTTGTTTAAGGATACCCTGGGAACAGGCATTTTTAACCCTGCATCTCAGCTGAGGGAGTTACCTGCTTCTCCTGCTCTCACACTTCCTTCCCCTCCGTCCCAACTATCAGCAGCAGGAGTGGCCCATACCTGTAGGATAACACAATTTATTTCCCTGGAAGAGGCAAAAAGGAGCCCTCTCCCTCCCTGTGGTCAAAGGGATGTCGTGTCACAACCCCTGCCGCTAACAGAATGGGGGTCCGACACCAGATGCTGCTTCCAGCGAGAGTCTTTTCGGGCAAGCAGCTTTTCACAGCACCCCCTCTGCAGCAGCTCCGGGTGGAGGTGTGCGAGCACCCGGCGCATGGGAAGGAGCCGGCTGCGATCTCGCATCGGGTGCGTGGGGTGGGAGAGCTCCTCCGGAGCCCGGTGCTTGGCAGGACCTGCCAGCACAGCTTCCCCTTGACGTCAAGAGATGGAGAACAGCGTTCATTTATAGCTACAGATTCTTCACGCGCAGCTGTGTGACCGCATCTGCACCGGCCGGGCCCGGGGAGGAAAATCCAGCTGCAGGGCTCTGTGCTGTAGCAGGATCTGGCCCCATGTACGATGCTGCTTTGTTCAAATCTCAGTAACCAGCATGAAAAACCACATCCACAACATGGTAGGAGAAGAAGGGAGGTTTGGGAAACATTGTCCCAAGTGTATTTCGCCTGGCAGTGCCTGTGTTTAATTGTATTGTTTTGTGGCCGATGGGAAAGCACGCTGTTTGTTTCAGTGGTACATCCCTGTGCTCGCTTCCTGCTCGCGGCAAGCCTCTGGGTTTCCACCGAGTGAAGCTTGGGAATTTTTGGCAAAGTCTGATTTTAATTTTTTCTCGTGTCTTTAATCCTGACATGCTCCCTCCTCCAGATAGATCATCCTCCAGATAGATGATCCATCCTCCAGATAGATCATCCTCCAGACCCCATGATCGTTCATGGGGTCGCCTGAGACCACCCATCCCAGTGAGACTCTTCCTTCTCCCGTTCCCCAGGGTAAGTTAAGGGCTTGTCACCCCGTGTCACACTTGGGAAATGTAATAAGCCAGCGGGCAAGGCTGTCCTTTACATGGCCAAAGGGCCTAGAGGCATCCCGACCCCACACAGAGAGCCTCCTCCTGCGAGGAGCCCCACGGCCAGCAGTGCCACCATCTCCAGGCACTGTGCTGAGCGCCAGGCTGGCGAATGAAAAGGTCTTGCAAGCCTCCAGCCAAAATAAAAAGGCAAAGAAAGTTCCCTAAACGGTGTTCTGGGTTCAAAATGAGCCGTGCAGGGTTGGCGAGGGCAGGTTTTCCATCACAGCACGCCACTGGTGGGGGATGTCATTCCTCACCGCGTACTAACGGGCACCACGCACCTGGCTCTCCATGTGTGCATGTTCTGTTTTTTATGGGTTTTCTTACTGCTGTTCTCACAAGCTGCTGGTCTTGAAAAGCAGAAACAGTGCCGAAACCAAGGAGCAGATCCTCAGCAGATGTCCGCGGCAGGGGCTGGGCTGCCCCCAAATTACAGCAGCTGAGCCCCAGGGGCTGCTGTGCTCCAAGAGATAAATCACCCTGCAGTGACCTCCCGGATCCGGTGGCAATGAGGGACCATCTGCATTGTCCTCAGTGCCACAGCACATGCCTGGAGCTCTGATGTCCATTTTGCCAGGCTCAGGGCAGTTGGCAGCAGGGCACTGGGACAGTCCAGCACAGGCTGCCAGTCAGTGCTCCACACCTGGAAATAAAACACATGGCTGAATGTGGGAATCACATAAATCAGCTAATTATTCCTCTCCCTGCGCCCTCCTGTGCATAGTTTGGTGTCTGAGTTGGGGTTTTTTGCTTTTCTCCAAAGCAGCTGGAGATGGGATGTTGAACATGGTGTGTTATTGCTCCTAATGGTATTAAAGAAAAACATCTCAAGTGCTGGTTGGCATGTTTTGATTATATGTGAGGGTAAAATGAGTGCCAGATTTGGCGTGAGGAAGGCTTTTTCCTCCAGATGAGATTAGCAGGAGTCGATGGGGGAGCGAGGAGGGGAAGTGAGGCACTGGGAGGTGGAGGGGGCACTGGATAAAATCTCTCTCTTAGAATTAATTTGGTATTTTCACTGCACAAATCCCCGCTACAGAAGACCAGAGCCCTTGGTGGTTCCTCTTCTCTCTTCCTTTGGTGTTACTATTTGTGGCTTTATTTATTTGTACTGAAAGCCTTAAGCTCATTATGGCATTTTGTGAAGTGTTTTTGTGGCTTGTGTTGAGTGAGTGTGTGCAGAGCAGTTGTTCCCTGGACCCTTTTGGATTTAATGTTTGTCATATGATTGCCTGTGATTTCATGACCCCTATGGCTGAAGTGAGCCCTGAGTTGTTTTTTTATGTATGTGCAATTTAGCTTTTAATTAAGGCCTTGTTATCCAGGGAGTTGCAGCTTGGTTGGCTCACATGCCTCAAGGTTCTCCTGGCTTGATGCTGCAGAAAGGTAGCCCATATTTGGAAATATTCGGCTTGTTTCTCTTCTTTCAGCTATCCAAGCTGTTTGAATTAATCTTCAGACTTCTTTTCCAATGTTTACTGAAGAACAGCAGTTTTTTTAACACTCCCTTTTATCACACAGTGTGATCAGCCGAGCTCAGACAATGCGCATTCATGCTGGGGTCTGTTGCTCATTTAGCCGTCTACGAACTCCTAACGAAGTGCAGATGTGCTGAGGAAGAGCCGGCCGAACCCGGGCCGAGATGCTTCGAGGAGCCACGTCCTGCAATCTGCAGCAGCTGGTTGCAGGGATCAAGGACCAGAATGGTTACACTGGTCTTTAGTGGGATGAATAAGTCCTCATAGCTTGCCATATCAGCACAATTAATTAAGCTGGGCTTTATTTTTATTTCTCTTCCTGTTTTCACCTATTTTCTGTTTTCTGTTTAGCTCTTAAAATTCATATTATTCACAGGCCTAAGGCCTTTTTTCCAAATGAGTGATTCTGTTGCCGTGGTTTTTGGGTGCCCAGACTGTACCACGTGAACAGGATTGATATACAGAGCTGACTTCTTTTTCGCATGCACGATCTCTCTCAGCTGTCTCTAAGATACCCACAGATTTTGGGAGCTTTGGCAGACACCTGGCTGCGGATTAATAGCAGACGACCAGAGCAGATAGGTACCAGACCATCATGCTCTCCCTTCAGACAGACCTGGTCCCCCCCTTCTTCCTGCCCCTCCTCCAAGCAGGGACTGTAAATTCACTTGGCAGCAACTTTCTGAGATGCCACCACGCTCAGCTGTCTTACTAAAGTAACCTGAAAAAGATTACTCCTGCTAACAGGTTTTCACACATCTGTTTTTGGAGAGATTTAACATAATGGGAAATTGAGCTGTGTTTTAAGGCGGTGGCTTGGGATGTAATACAGTATAACCATATGCCATGCCTATGAGTAATTAGTAGAGGTGGCTCAGACATCAAAACTTCAGGACCAGGCCCAATTTGGAGAAACACTAGGTCGTGAGAAGTTTGTAGCCAGTGCTTTTATTTATAAAATGTGCTTTTGTAAATTTAGACTTGAGCTCAGATTTGGTGCATTTTGAAAGTTCCTTGTATGTTAGGTGCATTCCAGCATCTCCATCCTGGTCCAGTTTTAATGGTTTTGTATTTTATTCCTAGAGAGTGCAGCTTACTGACACCTTTGTTTTAAAGCTATTGATTTCCCCTTCAGGCTTCTCCAAGCTCAGTAGTGAAATGTCAAGCTGAGTGCTACAATAATCTAATAATCTTTAGGAATAGTTCTGAAGTGTTTAGTATTCGCAGGGTGGTCGAACTCCGAGTTCAGTCAGTTGTAATCATTGTGCTGGAGCATGGTCAAGATGAGAAGTTTGGCCTGGACCCTGTGGCCATCTGGCCGTGGGAAAACCAGCTGCCTCCTGCAGTAGCAATGCCCATCATCCATCATGATAAATCTACATTTCTACCAAGAAACCTTCATTCTGCAGCTTACCTCCCTGTGCATAAATGGCCACGCTCTACAAATAGCATCATTGAGGGTTGTTTAGGTTTCACATGGGCTTTTGGAGGAAACTCACACCAAACACCCTGGTGCAGCTGTGGGTAGATGTGCCAAGCCTTGCAAATGTCCACAGCCTTGGTGGTGCCTCCTGGAAAGAAGAGTGCCCTTGAATCATTTGGCCCAAAGGGTGTAGAAAGGCACCTGTGAAGGCACAGGGTCCTCCCAAAGAAAAGGCAGATAAAGAGCCTTTAAGAAACTGCTCTCAGTGACACAGAATAGGAGCCATCCATCCTGATGCTGACTTCTCTGTCACTTGCTGACTGAGGGAAATAGATGCTTGTGATACAGGAATTCCATTCCACTGAGTTCAGATGCCTCAGGTAGGCCAGATAAATCACGATTTGGCTACTTTGATGCTTTAGTATCATCTCCGCTGATGCTAAAGGGAATCTAGACTAGTAGCTCTCTTGTAGACATCAGCCCCAGAGGCATCTAGCATCCAGGGAGCTGAGACGTGAATCTCAGCTGGCTTGTCTCTGCCTTTAAGCTGCAATCTGAGAAAAAGGAAGCCTGGCTGAAAGCAAAGGCAGCAGAGACATAAAACAGATGCGAAACGTTGAGAAAGATAAAAGCTATGAGATGACCAACAGTCCTGGGAGGCTAAGGGCACTTCTCTAAAAATGAGGCAGCACGAGGAAACAACAGGAGGGAAAAAGGCAGGGTTGGACCAGTGCAGGAAGATGAAAATTTCCTTTCAACACTGAAAGTAACAGTTTCTAAAATCCACCTTCTCTGTCCCTCCCAAAATGTAAATGCTGGTAGTTACCCCTGTGAAAATCTGGAGCAGTTTTGTGGTAGTAAGTAGCAGATTCTTGGCTACTGGAGCCTCAATGTGGCAGATGGTTTTTTTGGAAAATGACACTTGCGGAGCCCAGCTGGTAACCACAGCTGAGATCTCCCTATCAGGGATCTTACAAGTCAACTGCTGCATCGGCTTTGATTTCACTGGAAACAGCGGCTGGGCTGCTGGAAATTGTACCCAGGTGTTGTGTGAAGAGGTCAGACGTGGCCAGCGGTCCCCAGGCCAAGAACGGACCCACTTCAGGCAATTCCCCATGTTTACCACCAGAAATGTCTGCATTAACTGTGATATTGCTGGAATGTTTGGCAAGTAATTTCTCCTTTATAGGTGATCTGTTAAAAAAAAGTCCTCCCCTGGGCTCAGCTAATATTTAGGTCTATTCTGGGCCAGAGCTGGTCTTCCTCTTCCCGTGACTGCCTAAGGTACCTTGCTTTGGAAAGGCCAATCTGCTGCCAGCCTGGTGCTAAACCAAGCCAGAAGCAGGCGTTTTCCACCCCCCGGCAGGAAATGTTGGCATTTTGAAACAGACCCCTTCTGAACCACATGAGAAACTTGGAATATTAAAAGATTTTCCTGAATAAAAGGGTGGAAGAATGTTTCAACTTACACGTGTCAAAATGAAAATCAGTCAACAATTTGCCTCAAAAGTAAACAACACAGCATATGGGGAACTCTGTTGTTGCTGCTGTTGTTATTGAAACCTTCATGCTCCCAGAAAATTTTGCAGAAGTGACATTTTTAGATGTGGGGGGGAAGTGTGTTACATGTATGACCAGTTGTATTTGCTTTCCTCTCAAAAAAAAACATCAAAAGGGCTTTTTGACATCATCTCTGCTGGGGGCTGGATGTTGTATCACCAGCACAAATGACGGGGTTGCACTTTTTTTATTATTAATCTCTTGCACCAGGTCTCCATGTGTCTGACAATAAGTGAAGGACCTCCAAGTGTTTTCAGTGTCACCTGCAAACTGGTTTTCATATCCTAACCTCCCCTCAGATCAAGAAAATACAGCTTTCTTTGTACCATCTGATCTGGATGTGATTTAACCCTCCTTTTCCAATAGTTTCTGTGTCCTCAAACTTTGTCTCTAAAACTTACTTCTTGCGCCCATGCCATATGCACACCCACCTGGATGTGTTATGTGCTATGTTATGTTTTATGCTGTGCTAAGTGCTATGCACACACACCTAACCATGATGTGTTATAAGTAGAGATAGCTGTGGATTTTCCATCCTGTCATTTTCCAACAGAAAAAGCAGATTCAAAAACATCAAATTTCGCTGTGGAAAAACAGAAGTCCTTTTCCCCTGTATGAACAGCCCCCAAATAAAGGGGGGGATTAAATGCAACTAGCAGACAGTACATACTCAAGGGACTGCTTGCATGATGTAGGGTTTGGGAATTACATCTATCCTCTGAAAAAAAAAAAAAAAGTTTTTTAAAAAAAGTTTTAAAACTATTTTTTACCGAAGTTGCATTTTCCAAGACAAGAGACTCTATGAACTCTAGCAGCAAGGTTCTCTGAAGGTCAGGATTTACCCTTTGGTAAAGCATAGTCCTGACAGTCCTTCCAGCACCACAGTGGCAGGGCTGCATGACACGGACCATGTTTTCCTGCAGATATCACAGCCAATAATACTTTCCTATCGTGAAGTGTGTTGGGATGTGCTCAGAAACTGATCCTAGTGTCACAGAGGTGAAATACAGCTACCTGGGATCTTCCTGTGACATGGATAATTTGCTGGTTGTTCCCTGTGTTTCTGTGTTTGTTCCCCCTTTAAACCATCCTAGTCTTTCATCTGGCTTTGTAGTCCTCCAGATGAGCCAGTGAGCAGCTCACCTGAGCCAGTCGAGGTGTGCTAACACACAGACTGGATGATAATACACCATAAGAGATTACATCCCTCCTTTCTCACCCTCCATTTTTGGGGATTTAAATGTCTACCCAAGCCAAGGCAAGAGTTATTCAGATTATTTAATGTTTCACCAAATAGATGAGCTGATTGATTTGTTTTCTATAAATAATTTCCTTTTTACTTTTAGGCATGCTGGAAAAGGAAACGTATCTATTCCATAGCTCTAGCCTTATCTACAATCCAGCTCCAAGTCCTCTGAAAATTGCCCCAGCTTTCTGAATGCTGTTGTAGAGCAAACACATGTTACAGCTGCTCTATGGTGTTTAAAGGACAGAGACACCTAAACTATTGCTCCCCTGGCTTCTGTTTCCAGTGAGTGAAAAATATCTTACGGACCGAACATTGCTGATCACCAAATGCTGCAGAATTGTTGCTTGTTGCCTATTCTCTAACAGGGATGCACCAAAAATAGAAACAGCTGCATCTTTCAATTGGGTGAAATTTGAATAATGTCGCTGCGCTCGAAATAAAATGGGGAAGCCGTGTGGAGTGAGGGGCTCGATCTGATAAGTGCAAAGGAGACCAAATTTCAGCATTCTGTGGCAGATATAATTCGAGATTTTTCTGACCCAAAGATCAAGTAATATTTGAATTTGGGATTCTAGTATATTCTTATGAAGGCAGCAGCATCAGCACAAAGGATTACAGTAGGCTGCTCAGGGAATGGTCTCACCAGCTGATGCTGCTGATGGACAGATGTAGCAGACCAGTGACTGCCAGATGATCTCAGTGAGATTTTAAACCAGGAACATAAGAGAGCTGTTTTTCTTCTGTAACTCTTTGAATGATTTTACTGGTTTTAACATAATTTACTTAAATTGGTGGAATTTTCTGAAGAGTTTAAGTTTTAACCTGACTTGTCACTACCAGCCATTCAAGAGCACCTGTCAGCTGTAATTCTTAGGAATTATACATCTCTCTTATTTAGCAATATAGAAGAAAGTAGCCCCCAAATCCATCCCCTTCTGTGATGCTGCCTTCTGCTGTTCTTGCCTATAAGGCTGAACCCACAGGTGTTCCTCAGCACAGGCGTCGAACCAGTACAGTGCACAGCAAGGCTGATAATTAGTAGGATACTCTGCAACAGTCAAACTGAGAGCAATTTCTGCACGTGAAATGGATGAACAAAGTAATTTAGGTCCTGCAGTACCTAAATATATTTGAAGACTGAGGTGCTGATGTAGGACAGAGGGGCCATGACTGGCCAACGTGGGACTGGTGCTTGCTGCTGAGCTCTGTAGGAGACAAGAGGGTGAATGAGAAGCAGGGCTCAGTCCTGATGGAGTGAGTTTGTGCCTCCAGATCTCCCCAGCACTGACCGAAAGGCTTTTTAGGATCCTTCTTGCCCGGTCTGTTGCCAATCTGTGGTTTTCCTGGGGGTCACACCTCTGTGGCTCTCACCCTCCTCTTCCTCCTGGTGGCTGTGGGTCCCCAGGGCCTCCCACGGGCTGGCCCTTTGCAATGCTTGCATCCTTCACATATTCAAGCTCATTTGTCACGTTCCCCCATTTACTCATTGCGCAGTGATGCATATTTACTAATTCTAACATTTCCTCGTTAGTCATTCCCTCCAGGCCCATTAATCACTATAAATTCCCAAACGAGAGGCCACAGTACATCGTTCCTTCCAACAGACAGCTGACACGTAGTAATTAGGCAGCTGAACATAAAAATAATGAGGCTGAGGCTCCCGCAGATCTCTTTCCCCCTCTCGGCACCTCGGGGGCAGCCTCTCTGCAACACGCCTGGCCCCACAAGCCACCACTCACACCGCGCCTGCACAAGCTGCTCCCGGGCACAGACGTGTCTGTTTCTCCCTCTTTTCCCCAAAAACCTGCTACCTGATCCATTGAAGAGGTACCCAAGCGTTTAGCTTTGTGACTTCTGGCGGTGTTTTTCTGTCCATGACATCAGCCTAGACACTGAATTATTGAATCTCTCTGCCTCCCCTGTGTCCCCATCATGCAGGGACTGGTCCAGCTCCCATTGTTGCTCTCTACCTGCTGCTCCAGAAAACCCTCGTGCCAAGCTGCCCTGCCAGTTTGCCACAGACTCTCCAACTCAGGGCACACTCTTGGAAATAATGCAGCTTTTCACAATGGGTTTACACGCTGAAATAAATAACATGATTCAGGCGTTGGTTTGACTGCCATGTGCAATGCAAAAATGTTCTGAGCAACCAAAAGGCTTTTTGTGTCCAGCCTAATTTTCCTGTTTTCTTGTATTTTCCCTCTTCCTCTCTACACTGCACTGCTAGGGAGCAGTGCTGTAGATTTTTTTCTCTTTTTTTTTTTTTTGGTTTGGTTTTGGCCAGGAGGCTTTAGTGGTGATCACTTTTGTTTACCACAGAAATGCCCTGGGAACCAAGTGTCCATGTAGAGGGGCACAGCACCCTCCCGTCCAAACCACACCAGCATGCCTGTCATCGCTGGCCAAACAGGAGTTACTGGCAAGTAGTAATAAACTTCCTCTGTAGTTCTTTTCTTCTCCTCGTCCCTTCTGAAGCAATGTATCTGCGCTGCATTTGGCTTAAATAGCCCCTTGGTCTGCTTTGTTTATGGTAATTTCTTTATTCCTGTGAGAGAGAGAGGGAAGCCAGCACTGAACTGATATTGTTATGGGACTACAGATGGGCAGATGGTTTGAAAAAATGATTGCAAGATTTCACTTGCACTCTGGGCCTGTCTTTCACATTTGGGTGCAAAGACCAAGTTTGTCTTCTGTCACAGGGAGCCTCGTTTAGATTCCCTAAAACTGGAAATCAGTTTGAAGGCAAATCCCCAAGGTCAGTGACGCCACAGATTTGGAGGTTAAGGATTTGAGGTTAAGAACTGACAATGAGGATGTTGAGGCAAGATTATGGAAATGAGGATCTGCAGCAAATTCTCTCTTGTTTCCCCCTTGTAACCTGCTAATGACATTAGTGTCCGCCTTTGGCGGCCCCTTCTCAAAGGGGAACTTTCTTTAGCACTAAAGGAGCTTCTTTGAGTCCCAGAGATACCGGCAGTAAAACATGTGGGCAAATCTGCTAAGACCCAGATATGGGACACAGTCCTTAAAAGCCCGGCACCGACTTAGAAGAAATGACCTGAAACGAGGAGCAGAGCAAAAAAGAGAGCGGGGAGGTGGCCCCCACCGCGGCATCCCCGCACCAGTCCCCACAGCCGCTTTCCCCCCCCGCTGCCGCTGAATGTACTCGGCTAAAAACTCAATCTTCACATCTCCCAGGTGAACTGGAGCACTCCCACTACCCCTTCTTGCACCTGCGAGGCTGAGATTCAGAGGGATTAAAGCCAGGATCGTAAAGCACTACCTATTGACGCTGCTTGCCCAGCTCGCACCACCCAGCTCCCAGCTCCGCGGAGCAAGCGAGCAGCCTGTGTAATGTGTTTTCGTGTCGCTAATGCAAGTCGCTGCCAGGAGGTAGCCAGACTCGTCTACTCCAGGGAGAGTTTCTGGACATCTGGCCCATGGCTGGAAATTTCTGCTGGAAGTACTTGGCCCATCTTCCTCTAGGAGCACTGCGTGAGCTGGGCTGGATTTCATTTCTGCAGGGTGGTGGTTCAGTGAATAAAACAAAGGACCCTTGTTTTCCTGCAAGGTCGTGTTTCGTCTCATGCACTGCAGCTTGGCTGCTGCAAGTGAGGCTTCCTCCTGAAGCCAGTGTGACACCACGTTTCCTCCTTCTTTTTCTCACGATGTTCCCACTCTAACTTCAAGGACAGACGACTGAGGACAGCCAGATAGGAGACGTAGCAGAAGTGCATTGTTCCACATGAAGGTGGTGGGCTGAGCTGTAGGACTCATTCCCCTGTTTCTTGTCTGAAGGACTTTTCTACTGGTGTTAGTGAGATCAGGCCCACTCCTCTCCTGTGACCAGGTGGCAGAAATTGGGATCAGTTTGCTCCTTTTCTTTAAATATTTTATCGAGCGATAGCTAATGAAAACCTGCAAGATATTTTTTAACCATGAAGTCAGCAAGATATATTTTATAAGGACAGCAAACTATCCATGTGGATGGAGTTATTAAGTGTGGATAAATAATGTGTATGCTGTTTGAGAAGCACCTTACGCACCTCTCTAAAAGACCTGCCCTTCTATCGATCTCAGATGTATGAATTTACGGCCTTGTTATGAATTTCCTGATGCCTCAGCTCCCAAACATTGAAGCATTCATTCAGAGTAGCTATAGCTTTACAAATAGATATTTTTTTTTTCAGAAATAGTTTTTCCATCTGTTTGTTCCATTTTCCCATCTGTTCCTCCAGCCTCTTAGTCTTGTTCAACCTGTTTATGAAGATTGCTTTTAAGTGGAATATATATATATATTTTCCATTACAGGACAATTGTTTCTTTCACAGTGGTTTGATTTGTTCTTAAACTGCCTCTCTGAACTGCTCTGGGTGCTTTTCCTGCTGACCCAGTCACCCTTCCAATGGGTGTTTTAATCCATTGATGTGACCGTATGCTTTGAGGCCACGAGGAGCTATTGTTGGATACCTGGTGGTCACTGCAGGGCCCAGGGCTGGAGCCCTCTGAGACACCCAGCACACTCTGGGGGTGGCATCAGGGTGTCCTCCTCGGTGCCACAGAGCTCTGACATCAGGACATTTGAGCTGAATCATGCATATAACCTTTCAGCAAAATGGGACACTTATACTACCAGAAGCATCAGGGTAGTAGGAAACCCTGCTACTGCTCCCTGCCCCAGAGAGTGCTCTCTGCCCTGATGCCTTTCAGTCATCAGCTTGGGGACATTTCCTGCAAATACACTTGTCTTCTGTGCTCACTGGGCAGATATCTTAAAAAAATAAATAAATAAAAGTAGAGGTCCCCACTGAAGATGTTCTGCCACCACCTTCCAAGAGCTCCCTTACTGAAGGACCTGGAGTAGCCTCTGAGAGGTACCCAGGGCAGTCCCCAGCCCATGTTCGACCAGTCTGGAAAAAGTTCCCAGGAACCACCAGACAGTATTTTATTAAAGCTCAATCAGAAGCTGCAGAATTTGTCTCCCTGTAATTGTCTGAGAGACACAAGCGAGCACTCTTCGAGGAGCTATCATTTCTGCTACTAAGAGAGCACACATTTGCGTCTCCCCAGGCCACCCAAAAAGGGATCTTTGATTTGTCAAAATATTCCTTTATGCAGGGGAATGGAGAGCTTGGAAGATATCCAAAAATGTGTTAATCTACACTTTTTAAATTTCTCTTTTTATGTAAGGAGGGGGGGGAACTAATAATAAGCTTGTAAATCATGTGGTTAAGTTTAAAGAAAAATGCTTTGGGAAAGTTTTCCAGTCTTCTGCGAGACATTTTGTTTTTGTTCCTTCTGTCTTCACAAGACTTTTGCCTTCTACTCTTTGCCAGCAGGAGGAAGACTGGAAAAATTCTGCTGGTCCTGTTATCACAAGTGACAATGGCGGAGTGTTTTTGTTGTTATCCTTCTCCTTCTGGTAGAATGAGATCAGACCCTCCGTTTAGCTAAAAACAAGACATCTTTTTTGTTCCAGATGTGCTAAGCAAGAGAGCTATTTGTAAACAATGTTTTGTTTTGTTTTGTTGTTGTGTTTTTTTTTCCCTGTTCAACAAGAAGCTGAAAACTTCCTTGTGTGGCCATGAGCCTTTGTAGGCTGCTGCGTTCCATCTTTCAGGTGAAAGTGCTCACAAAAATCTTGGGTGCAAAGGAGACCCCAACTCCTGGTCACCTGCAGGACTTCTCCAGAAGGACTTGGCCCAAGCACTGGCCTTCCTGTCTCAGTGCAGCCATCCACTTCTTTCAAAGGTGTATGCTTAAGAGCATTGTGCTAAGACACTTATATGATGGGGGAAGCAGCTTTTGGTCTCGGCAGTGGTTTTATTTTAGGATGTGCTTTTGGCCACTCAGAGCTAAGCAGAAATGACCTACAAATTACAGCCACGGACAACTGTTTGGTCCTTGGGCTCTTGGGTGCAAGATGCAGTCCTCCATGTTTGATCATGTTTTGAGCAAAGCTCAAGGCTTTACAAAATTTAATAAAAAGTTTATCCACCACCAACCTGGGTTGGTTTGGTTCTCTTTGTTCCCAGAAAACAAAGACTCTGTGTTCACAGATAAATTCCCCCCATATGTGCGTTTCCTTGAACTGGACAAAAGCTTGCTAGAAGAGAACAGTTCTCCCTTTGGGCAATGATGCATTCCCCCATGCTCGTGGTATGCACTATTCCCTTCGTTCACTTTGTTATTTCTTGCAGTTCAGCTTCCATACGCCGCTGCTCATGTGTGGTGCCAATGCTGCTGGTGATGAATTTCTTGCCGAGCTGACTTGAGCAATGTCTCTCTGAAGTAATCATTTTCTATCTCCCTAGCGCTTAGCTGAGCACATAGACCCCAAGCTCCAAGCTGAGCTCCAAGACCTTTCACCAAGCATCCATCAGCACTGAGTTCATGCTAAGCAAGACACTACCCTGTTCCAGAGGCTGAGCAAACCAAATGCCTACGCTGTAACTAATTATTTCTATTGGCTGATTGCTTTTTAATGCGTCTGTTTTACAGGTAAACAGATTTATCTTAGAAAGGCAAATGTAATAATAATGTTGGGTTTTATTCATTGCCTTTCTTCCGAGACTGAAGGGCTATATGTTGAAATAGGTGTAAGCCTCACACAGAATTCAGCTGATTTTCGTACCCATGCAGCATGGATGTCCCAGATTGTTGGGACAGATCAGGAAAGCCTGACAAAAAACTGTGGAGCCTCCTAGCAGGACTCCATAAATTGGTGATATTAACCAGGTGGTCTCCAATCCAAAATTCCTCATGAACCTCCCCACTTGAAAAGGAACATTTTCTAATTTGCAAATCCCCTGGAGAAAGTGGTTTCTGGTGCAAGGAGACCACCACATAGAGCACCACTCACACACCTCAAGAACATCAGCCCTTTGTGGTATTCAACTCACCCTTGTGATCCCAGTTGCAAATCTGAGCACAATTTCCAAATTGTGAACGTGCTTGCACATTGCTAGTACTGCAAAAGTGCTCAGAGATGTCTCAGACCAGACAACCAAAGGAGATCTTAAAAACAGTGCTTGACCCCAAACTCTTGTGACTGAAACATCAGAAGGGTGGATGGAGGCACAGAAGGAGACAGCAAAGCACAGCTCAGTTGTGCACAACTGAGGATCTCGGGAAAGGGAACGGAACCTGAGAAGCTCTTTCAGACTGACAAAATAAGGAAAGAGAAGACATTGATTAAATTAAAATTCTTGGAGGGATATGTCAAGTGTGTGCTGAAATTGAAGCCCTACCTCCACAGGCTGATAGCACCATCTGGGTGACATCCTCACCCTAGGTACTCCCGCACCTTTTTAAATTACATTAAAAAAAAAAAAAGGGTCTTGAAAATAAAACGTTATGGCCAGAGATATTCAGTAGTGACAGTGGCTGCCTTCTTTTCAGCACATGGCCAACCTCTCCAAAGCACTGGGCTGGGAGAGGGGAGAAGACCTATATCTGCTGCTCACTGTGGGCACAGGGCATGGTGAAAAAAACAGGACCGAGGCATCTGGCAGCAGCTTTTGGGGCTGGACTTCAGTTTGCCTGCCGGGCTGGGGTTGCAGCTGGCTGGCCTGATCTCCCTCCCTCTCACTGGCTCTCACTGAGAGCAGAACATGCCTTCTCCTGCTGATTTCTGCTTGCCATATTGATTGCAGCAGGGTATAATGGAGACAAGTCAGGCAGAAAGCCAGCCACCCTTGGGAATGATTAAAGAGCAGGCAGAAAAGGATAGAAGTGAAGAAAAACAGGCTGACACTTAGGACGTGCTGGATTTGGAGCAAATTATGCCTCTTTCTCCACCTCACCCCATCCTGGTACTCGGGACCACGCAGCAGCACCTCTTTTTTCAGCTCTGCCCAAAGAGAGGCATGGTATCGACCCTCATGTATGCGGGGAACAAAATCCCCAGAACTCATACAATATCCCCATTGTGCATGGATTTGCAGACTGATTATTCAGAGCGTAGCCAAGGAAAGGTAAGGCTATGACCCATTGTTTTCGTGCGATCAATTGAATACTGTCATTTGCATTTAAAACGCTCCGAATTCGCACTGTCAATATGCCAAACAGCTGCTCGGGCTTTTCAGCATTCCATGGTGACAATCACACTATCGTACATCATTGGCACCAGGATTTGCAATACTCTCAGTGTCAAAATTTTGTGTTTTTTTTTTTCAAAAAAAAAAAAATCCCCCCCCAAATACCCAAACCTGTGAAAAATCCGCTTTTAAAATGATCGTGTTTGATGCTGCTAACCAGGCCTTCACAGATGCCAACATATCAAAATTCATCTCTTTCTTCCTCTCCTACAATTAAAAGGTAGTTAAGAAAGAGGCTGTTCCTGATAGATCCACCTTCTGTTTTCTCCTTTGTATGCGTATTATTCATTAGCAGTCTAATAAGAGTTTCAAAATGCTCTGTGCCTCTGCCAGCAGGGCATATGTATGTAGACATGTGCTTGTGACAGATAAGTACATAAACAGCATATTGGCACCAGAAAGACATCTGTGCCTAGAAAAACGCTTGTGATATGTACATAAATGACATTTTAGCTCTAGTCAAGTCCTTGTGGCTTTGAGAGGAATATGTGACTGTACTCTTCTCTGTGAATACTGAAAAGGTGCGTCTTAGGAAGGAGAGCGTTTTGAAGGTTTGCTGGGAGCCGAAGGAAGAGCTCTGATGCAGGGAACTGATGCTGGCATGCCACAAGCACGGCCTGGCACCCCCAAAATCTGACTCGATGCATCCACACAGGGCACGTCGCTGAATGGGGCTGGCAAAAGCAATGCAGCCCCTGGCTGAAAAGAGAATAAAATCTCATCCCAAAGACCAAAAAGTGGGGGTGAGCTGGGGTGTGGGGGCACAGGGAGTGCTCCCCACAGTGTTGCTCCAACCTGCATTTAATTATCTGGCTGACAAATGTGAACAAAAGCCCTTCACCACAACTGCCTCCTACAGTAGAAAAGGGAAATTTTGGTGTGTTACAGAAGGGGACCAAGTGTGCCATCCTCTGGCATCCTTCCTGGGTTGCACCATGGGCCCCTTTGTAGGTGTACTCATAACCCTTGGATAAGGCTCATTATGCCTCAGTTTACCCGCTCATGGTGACAGTTGCCTAGCTGATAGTTGTAATTCATGCTGGAAACTTCATTGTGGCCAGGAGATAATGAGTGAGAGGCCTGTGGGAGAATATTTGCATCTGCTCATCGGTTGAAGACAGAGAAGATGGAAAATTGGAGGCACTTAAGTATTTGCCATGCATGCCCGGCAGTAAATATGGACTGTCCTCCCTGATTTCACAGCTTGGAGTCAGACTACCAGGGGTATTTGAGCCCTGAGCTCCCATGGGAGCACTTATGTCCCAGTGAAGTCACCCAAAGTGAGGAACTTGAGCTTTACCCCTGCATAAGCACTGGGTTCAAGCATGTCATCCAGAGCTTGCTCTGGGAGGTACAGGTGCCCCGGGACTCGAAGCTCTTCAATTTCTGCAATTACAAATCTGCTGTAGATTTCACAAGATTCAATAATGCAAATTCTAGAAGGAAATGAGTGTCCAAAGCTGCCATTGCCCCTGGGTCCGTTAGGACCCACCTGGGTTGGATCAAGAAACGGCAGCTGTGCATGCACGAAGCCCTTTGGGACGTGGCCCTAGCACGCACATTGGGGTGGTCCCTGCTGTTCACCAGCTTGCTCGTGGTGAAAACCCTTACAGCTCTGATGCAAGGAAGAAAGAGCAGCAAAATATGCCGTGGTTCCTTTGACTTTGCTGGAGCCTGTTGGTTGACATGACCCGAGCATGCAGCTCCCCAGGCAGGTGGGGATCTCACACCTCCAGCCTCCTCGAAGCCTTGCAGGCTGCAAGGGGAACCGCAGAGTTGTTACTTGACTGAAAAAAAAAAGTGTTCGGGGGGAAAATTGTCTCCAGTCACTCTCATTTTGCATGTGATTTTTCCTACATATGTTTCTAATCATTAAGAAATTCTGTAGCTTAAATAATGCTCTGAAAGTACGGTAACTGTTGGACTACATTCTGTTGTAACCTTATTGAATTTCACTTCTCTGGAAAAAATAATGGGATACTATATCTTGAAAAACAAATGGTAATTGCATTTTTAACAGAATGTTTCTCTTTGTGTTTCAAAACCTTCTGCACACAGTTAGACATCTAGCCAGGGAAGAAGGTACAAAGCATATGGGCCAATTTCTGTCTGTTGGCTGTTCAAGATGCCTTAATATTTAAGCAGTGATGGGTGTGTGTCCATGCAATATGGCACAGTGTATCTATCTACTCCGTGTCTGCGAGCTCAGGTGAGGTGGCCAAAAAGTTGTGTACTGGGGTCAGAAGAGGCATTCTAGGAGGAGCTGGGGAAGGTGGATTTATGTCTGCTCCCTATTAGGTGTCATGGTACCGTCCTTATCTCACATTAATTCGCATTTGGGCAATTAGGAACACTGAAGACTGATGTTCTTGTGCTCATGGTGAGGACCAGAGACACAAGTTCATCTTCCAGGTGACCAAGATGTTACAGCGAAGGGTTCTGTAGAGACTGCAAAAATAGGATTTGTGCAGCACTTCTGCATTGCCCATACACGAGAGTGCTATCACTTCCTGAGTGCTTTGGGGATGTGCACATCACCATGAGCTGATTTGATTAAAAAATGGGACCCAAAACAGCATCGTTGCAATGCAGTTTGGCAACGTGCTGGTGTTGTCTACCAAGGTTAGGAGAGCCGTGGTAATACCAGAATCCCCTTCCCTCATTTTTAGTAAATCTAACATGTTAAGGACTTTGTGAAGAAATGCATTTGGACATGTGAAGCTTCAAGGCAAAGTAATAGGCATGAGGTTTCTGACTGACAAGACACATGTGAGTACATGCAAAATGTGCTCCTCCAGCTAAAAATAACATTTCTCCTGTCAACCACGATGCATCCACCCCCACAACACCACCCAGAAGAACACATTAACACCTTGGCTTTGCACGTAGCCCAATTCACAGCAGCCACAAGTGGTAGAGGGATCTGCACTCTGTGTGCATGCTGACAAATCATATGGCATAGCGAAGAACAGAGGAGTGAAACTGGGCTAGCAGAAGTTGACGCCTTATCATCACAGTCCCTTTGAGCATGCTGCAGGCTGACACCTCCACCAACCGAGTCATCTCCCCGATGCCAGGATGAAGAGCACGAGCCCACTATCCTGATTTAGCCTCCGAGGCTCGGCTCACCACACCAGGAAGGTGCATCAATGCAGACAGGTGGAAGGAGCACTTCAGGTGTGTTGGCATGGGGACAAGCAAAGAATGTCCAACCACTGCTCCTCACAGCTGTACTACAGTGATGAGTAAAATGCACCTTGTAGACCAGTGATGTGGGATATTTCTCCCAGTACTGCTTCTCATTTTGTGCCTAATACCATCCAGAAACCTGTAAATAGTATTTCAAACCAAGAACTGTTGGGTTGCAAATAGGCATCACCCTTGGGAAGGAATCCTACAGTACCTAAGGCACAGGTCTGTCATATAGGCTGCGTGTGCTTCCACTGGCACCACAGTCCAAGGCAGTGGAACACATGGACAGTAAAGCTTTCAAAAGAGTTAAAAGACTAGAGAAATATCATTTTTTTGCCCAAAGATTACTTCCTGTCAAAATCTGCTTCTTTTTTCTCTTATAAGTCAAAGCTTTCTGAAAAGTGCTGAACACAATAAAAATTTACCATGCTAACCTTCTTACCATAATTTCTGGGCAAGTCTTTTTGAAAATCATCACCGACAGTTCAAATTTAGTTTGTTTGCACAGTACAGTTCTTAAAAGGTTAAAAAATGTTGTGAAAATATGGGCAGCTGGCAAGGCTGATTCATGGACACAGACGTCACCATCAGACCATTGCAGTCTTCTCCTGGACAGCACGAAGCTTTACTCAGAGGAGATTTTCGGAAACCCAGGAGATTAAAAAAACGTAAATTCCAATCTCTCCTTTAGCCGGCAAGCGCATGAGCCTATGTTCTCACTCCTGAAATTAAGCTCTTTAACTCTCATCTAAGTGGCCAGGCAGAGCCTTGGGCTCTTGCAGTTCTTCCCTTGCCTGAACTTCACCCGACGCCAGCAAAGCCAAGAAGGCTTTGGAGGGCGTTGAAGGCATCTAGCCCTTCACAGATGGTGCTTAGCAGTTAACAGGATCAGCACCTCAGCAACTTGCAGGCTGTCCATCACCTCAGATGCCTTACAGTTTTTAAATTATGTAACGCCCACCATATGTAATTAGCTAAGTAAGCCGCTTTCACAACCTCGAATGTTTGTAATGCTTATAATCCTGGTTGGGTATCTGTATAAAGGAGCTCTTTGTTAAGGGCAGAAGGGAGGAATTTTCATCTATAAGAAAACCAGGGACTTTACACAGATGTAAAGCTAAATGTTTGAAAGATCGCTTTTGTTTGGCAAACAGTTGAGTTTTGGGGGTTGTTTTTGGAGGTCCCAATGTTTAAACTTACTTAGCAAGTGGTCTGGCACTAGCCATACATGCAAAAGCAGCTTGCCTATGGTGAGTCCTGTCTCAGTAAGCTATAGGCATCCTAGATATTTTTCTTTCTAGTCCTTTCTTACTCCTGTTTCAGCAACTCTAACACCAACATCGTCCCTTCCTGGGATGAAAAATTGTGAGTTCACCAGCAAGCATGGAGCTTCAGCTTTGGCCTGTTTTGGTTTCTCTGTTGGAAAAGCTGAACAGGTGGATGCTCTTGGTGATTCTTGTCACATTCCTTTTGATTATTGACTTTGTGAGAAAGAGACGTCCCAGGAATTTCCCTCCAGGGCCACAGCTCTTTCCTTTTGTGGGAACCATTGTGGACTTAAGGCAACCCCTCCATCTTGAGATGCAGAAGGTAAGGACGTTTCTCCTACTAATAATATTTTACCTCCTCAGTGACTTTTGTCACCTAACCTGCAAAGCAAAGGTAGGTCCTGAAGAACAAGATGTATATTAACTGTGTATGATAGCAATCATTCTTGGTTTTAACCCTTACCACCACCTCCTCTTCCATGGGAGTTGGAAGGTTTGATGGAAAAGAAACTCGTACCAGATGAAAGCCTCCTCTTTCTTCCTGTTGGACCACGGCCATTTTGTGCCTGAGCCCAGGAACGGTTTGGAGAAGCCATGCCAGACCGGGGGAGGGATGGCAATTGCCATGTTAAAAACAAATTGTTTGGACAATGAAGATCACGTCTCAAAGCTCTTTTTGCTCAGAGGCTAACAGTTTGCCCCATTACATCTGAAATAAACATTAAGGCCCAGAGTTAATCTTCTCCATGGCTTCTTCTGTACCACAGAAAGAGGCAGAGAGAGCTCTAGAAAGGTTTCCAGAGTTTTGACTCCCACCAAAGCCAACGACACATGCTGTTTACCTTGTCTGAAAAAGTGGGAGAAAAGGTTCTGACATGCTGGTCGCAAATATCCTTTTAGTGACTTTTTGTCTCTCGCTTTTACTTAAAAGATTGACACCATCCTATCTACCCCAGATTTTCACAGCCCACTAGCATAGCTGTCACCAGGGGAACCTTTGAGGAAGGCTGAGACAGTATGCTCAGGATATTGGGTCAGTAATGCACAGTTGTTACTAATAAAATTAATCGCATTAATTTACGCACATACAATGACAGAGTTGACCATTTGACCTCAGGCAGATTTCGTAAGTCACCATGTCAGTTCGGGGCGACCATGTGTGTCCCTCTTATAGAGTCACACCAAGGAGTACATGGACTGAGACCTTGGCAAAGCAGAGCCCAAGACAGGGCATAATTGTCCTTTGCTCTTATACATCAGGGAGTTAAGTACTGCAGAGGAGAGAATAATGCTAGCAATGTCCATGCAAGGAAAATGGCTATAAATTGGCTATAAATGCATTCAGGCTTAAAATTAGAGGAAGTTTTCTAAGCATCAGCAGTTGGAGCCACTTTCTAAGTGTGACAGCTGGAACAAGAAACCTCACTACTTCAGACAAAGTTGGTGAAGAGGACTACGTGTTGTGCCCTGCTCTCAGCAGCAAGAGCCTGGGCTTGGACACCCAGGGGGTGCCTTTGCCTCTTGTGAAGAGGAGGGAAGGAGCAGGTGCCCATCAGTCACAAAGCAAAAAAAGTCTTTGTTACAATTAATAACAGCTGGGTGAAAGCCATTTCATACCTATCAAAGAATATGAGCAAACCATCCCTCCCACACTGCATACAGCTCACTAACATTTCCTGTGCCATCTCCAGCCTTCATGGAATAGCTGAGGTTGGGTGAGACCTGCGGAAGACTTGAGTTTGGATTTTTCTTAAGTCTAACCCATTGCTCCAAGTGGGACTAAATACAAAGTTAGATGTCAGGCCCTCTCCAGGTTAGTTCTGAAAATCTCCATCTTCTTGCTCTCAGAGGGCGATGAACTCTCTCTCTTTCAGCTTTCCGCTCGCTACGGGAACATTTTCAGCGTGCAGTTTGGAAGTCTGACTTTTGTGGTAGTCAGCGGATACCAGATGGTAAGAGAAGCTCTTGTCCACCAGGCTGAAATATTTGCAGATCGGCCAAATATTCCACTTCTCCAAGAAATTTTTAGAGGCTTTGGTAAGTACAGCTTCTGAGATTTTGCCACAAACGTTTCATCTATTTGCAATGACAACAATCAGAGTGAAAGAAGGCTGAATTCAACCCTCGGTAACTGTGCCAATAAAAGTTTGCGCACAGACGGCAAGTGCTGAAGTGGGTCTAATAACCTCACAGGTATATATTTGAATCTGTCTGGGGTTTAGGGATGACGCTGGGATCAAAGTCAGGTGTTGACCTGGATGAAAGACAACACATAAAAGCAAGCTGTCCAATGACAGGCACACTTGAATAGTTTTCCCCTTCCTTTTCTCTGCCCGGGCTGCACGTAGCTCCAGAGGCGGGGTATGGAGCTCCTGCCTGCAGCTCTGCCAACAGCGTGATAGTACTTACAGTATTTTGGCTTACACCTTTTTTCCCACGCAAAGTGATAAAGTAGCAAATCCATAAAGCTAGATCTTTAGCATAAGCCAATTAGTCTTGAATTTTAATTCCCAGGCAAATCTATGGTTTCTCAATGTCTGCAGTTCTTGTTTGCTTTGGTCTGGGGTTTATAAGACCAATGGCCATTTCTGAATCCCATCACCCGTACTCAACACAGAATCTTTGCTTGCTTTTTCCACCCACAGGGCTCATATCATCAAATGGGCATATATGGAGGCAGCAGAGAAAGTTTGCTTCAGCAACACTGAAAAGCATTGCTGTAAGTTTTGAGGAAAAAGTGCAAGAGGAGAGCCGGTATCTTGTGGAGGCAATCGAGGAAGAGAAAGGTAGGCAGCCCACATGCAGCACCGTGCCCAAACCTTTCACCTAGCCTTTTGCCAGATGAAGGGAGAGACGTAAAACTCTTCCTCCAGGAAGTAAAACTCTTCCTCTTAACATGCAGGCTGTTTCTACAATAGCACAAATTTCTATCTTACACTTCCACACTGTGCCTTTTAGAACTTTTTTTAGACCTCAGGTCCTCAATTTCATTTCTTCCTTATTGATATTAAGCAAATATGTGCTAGGTGTTTATTAAAGTTTTCATGATTATGTGGCTAAGAAAGCCTTTTCTCTACCCTGCGAAGGTATAAATGCAGCTCTCATGATAGCAAGCACGTACACTGAAAGGCTCTGTTAACCTCTGCCTGTCCCTGGTTTTGCAAAGTATTTTAAAACTTGTTTAGTCAGGCTTTCCTTTTGTATCATGCACAGATGAAGCGTGTGCCTTGCTCTTTTATGGTCCAGCTTTTAAGAACTGCCAGAGGGATATTAGTAAGAATAATTTGTATGTTGGTACATGGGTGATGCTGCACTTCAGCTTTAAATAGAAGCAGATGGGGTTTAGCTAATTCTATGGAGCTATATATAGTAAACAAGAAAGATCTAAATAGGAATTGTGAAATTATATACTGAACTTGCTCCATTTTAATTGCTGTTGCACTGAACAGTCCAAATACTTCATGTTGCCAATTGATTATAGTCCTTTACGGTCCTAATCAATAAACTAATTAAGCTGCTGTTTTGGGCCTTTCTTCCCATTAGTAATGACAAATAGTGATCATGTCCATCACTCCAGTATCTGAGCACCAGCCCAGCTTAATTACTTTCTCACGGAGTGGAGAGATCAGCAGTCCTGTGTGTGGTGCCTTGCATTTCAACGCGATGCTCCCCACCATATCGACAGCAGCTCAGGGCTGTGCAGGACTCATTACTGATATTAGGCTCTCATATCACGGCAAGTAGCTCTGGGCTGCCTAAATGTGCCTGAGGAGATGATGGCCTCTGCTCGATAGCCCTCCTTAAGAAAGCAGGTGCGATGAGCATCAGGCCACACATCACTCTTTTAGGAGCCTATGGGCCATAGCAGCCATCTCTGGATTTTCCTTTTTCATTACTTTATGGTGCACGAAGGCCAGCACAAAGGCATTTCTGCAGTGTGATTCGTCTTGAGCTCCCTGCCCAGGCTGTCTTGGTGTTTAAGATGGACACCAAAAACACATTGGATCACACAAACACATACCTGCTTGTTTTCCCTGGGAAACCTTTCAGACCCAGCTTCAGCAGCTCTGTGCTAACACCTGTGTGTGCCGGCAGCCTGGGCTCTATGGAAGAAATGTCCTCAGGGAGAGGGCACCATGGCACACAGTGCCCAACTTTCAGATGGGTGATGGGGTGTTGGGGAGCCCAAGACACGGGGCAAAGCCTCAGCACCACCACTGGTGAGAGGTAGGGGAGGTCCCACCCCAGCTTGACATCTGTAGGTCGGGTACAGAATGTTTTATCTGAGAGTTAAAAGCAAGTTCCGTGGCTTTCATTTTGTTCCCACCAGGACAACCATTTGACCCTCATTACAAAATTAACAGCGCTGTTTCAAACATTATCTGTTCCATAACTTTTGGGAACCGGTTCGACTACCACGACAACAACTTCCAGGAATTGCTGCACTTGCTTGCAGAAACACTGCTGCTCATAGGAAGTTTCTGGGGCCAGGTAAAGCCAGTCTGCCACTTTTGTAACTTCAGCTCCACGTAAGTGCTTGGAAACAAGTTTCTAAGGTACTGAAGCAATCTGTTTTTCCCTGTAAAAAAGATTGTGCTATAAGGAAAATGACCACGGGTATTGTTTTACATGAGGCTGGGTTAATCCATTAAATCCATCAAGAATGCAGGCAAGCAAGTTAAAATTATTGAGGCACATGGAGAAAAAAGATTGTGGGACTGTAAAGCCAACCTTATACCTGACAGAACAGAAAAGCAATGGAAAAATCTTTAAAGTCACCATATTTCTACCAAAAGAAGAGAAAATATTCACAGCACTTGGTGAAAATTCCCACCTCCCCCCTCCCCCTTCCCAGTCAGCCTCTCAAATACTTTTATTTTATGACCAGAAGAACTCAGAGGCATGGTTTATAAGCAAGTAGGCAGCTCTGGGGACTGGCTGCCATAGCTCCTGCATGGCCACAGGCTGGGTCTGTCCTTGCTCCCCCTGACACTCATTTCTGACCCCGGCAGCCACCTCCAACCTGCCCTTCGCAAGAGGTGACAGCGTCGGCCACCCAGTGTCAGAGAACTTTATCAGCAGTAAACATCTGCTTGATTCTTATCTTGTTTCTACTTATTTGCATGTGTAACTATATTGACCTTTGTAGCAAAACTGATTTTTTTTCTGATAGCAAGCGGAGCTAATAAATTGTAGTACTGTCTCAACTGTCATGCCCTGCTTTCCTTTTTAACCCAAGAAGTGCTCTTCTGCTCTGATTTCTCACCAGCTGTATAATGCTTTTCCTTTGATAATGAGATGGCTACCAGGGCCCTTCCAGAAAATCTTCAGGCACTGGGAGAAACTTCAGCATTTTGTGAAGGGTGTGATCGCGAAACACAAGGAGGAGTTGGACCAGTCTGAGTCAGGCGACTACATTCACTGTTACCTGAAGGAAACAGAGAAGGTGAGAAGGAAATACCTAAAGTCACCTAAAGCTTAACCCCCAAAACGAGCAGACAAGACTCAAGACAGTTTTGTTAGAGGGGCCTTCTCCTCCCTACATCATTCACATCCAACTTGAGCAGCAGCAGGAGTCTGATCATTTTGAAAATGCACAGACTTCTTTATTTTTATTTTTCATTTGGAAGTATTTACACTTGTCTTCTTCCATTTTTCATTCTGTCACACGGTGTAGGAGGTTTCTCAGGGAATGTGTTTAGGTTTCTGTGAGAACTCGCAGGACGGTGCTTGTTGTGGTGAAACTTCACATTTAGAAATGTTACCTGCTTTTAAAAGTTCCTATACAGCAGACTTTGAAGCAGGCTTTGGGGGAAACCTCACACTTTAATGAAAGAAAGGGACCAAAATTTCCAAGTCCAAGCATGGTGGATAATAAAAGATTTGAGTTACAGACAGATGGCTTTGGATTTGGGTTTTGAAAGCATCCCCTTTCTACTAAGCACTTCCACTCTTTTCTTTTTACCCAAGTTTAAGGGTGACACAAGTTCTTATTTCCATGAGGAAAACCTGCTCTGCTCCACCCTGGACCTCTTCCTGACCGGGACGGAGACGACGGCGACTGCCATCCGCTGGGCTCTGCTCTACATGGCTGCGTACCCCCACATTCAGGGTAGGGCCACCAATGGGTCCTCCACTATACAGCCCCAAAACAGATGATTGAAACAGAAAATGGAGTTGTTTCCAGGTTCACCATGTTGGACAGGCCTATGGTCCAGCTTTCTTATTGGGAACTTTTTGAGCATAGATCTTTTTTGTTTGTTTGTTTGTTTGTTTGTTTGGTTTCTGTAGAGAAAGTGCAGCTCGAAATTGACGCCATGATCGGCCAGTGCCGCCAGCCCACCGTGGAGGACAAGGAGCACATGCCCTACACCAGTGCGGTGCTGAGCGAAGTGCTGCGGATGGGCAACATCGTGCCGCTGGGGGTGCCCAGGATGTCCACCAGCGACACCACCCTGGCTGGCTTCCACCTGCCCAAAGTATGCCCAGGACAGCAGCCCCCTCCTCGCCCCGCCAGCACGGGGTCTTCACGGCCCCAGCCCCAAATCTCGCCTGGAGGCACCAGCCTGCAGGATCTAATGGAGATATCTCAGCTCTATAGAAAATAGGAGCTGTCCTGATGGACGCTGTAGGGCTGTTATGGGTCTCGCCTCCTTACAGAGAATTGTAAGATCCTCTTGTGTTGGTCATAATTTTCAGTTTTACAAGGTTTCGTTTCATACAAGATGCCTTCCATGAATTACATGAGCAGAGGCCCAAGAAACATAGTAAAGCAAGCAGCTTGGATTTGTTAATTCCACAGAGTATTAAAAATAATCTATTAAAAGTAGCACTCGATAAAAGCCAAGTAATACTTATTGACGTGTATACGTTGTTCTGGCATTATGAAAGCAAATATGAGATTTGGATAGATTGGGTCTCTTCCATGGACATGATTGGTTGCTTCTTGGTAAATTAAAAATGAAAAATCTGGGCATTTTGCTGCACATTGATTGGAATATTTTTCTTTCTCTGATAGAGGATGCGAAGGTAAACCAGACACAGTTTTAATAAAAAGCACAGTGAAAAGGATCAATAAAAAAATTATTTGGTTAAGTTGCTTCCAGTTCCTCTGGGAACATGATTTTATTGGTTTAAGGTTGGTTTATGTTAACATCACCAGTGACAGCAGCACAAGGTACAGATCAACACCATGTTGATAGTGGCACATAGAAGTGAACAATCCTGCAGGCTTTCACCCTTCTTCAACCACGTTGGTTAGGAAAAACATGTTGTGCTTAGTAGTTTACTTTGTGTGTAGAGCAGAGCTAATAATAAACTAGTCTGACAGCACATCGGCTCTTCTTCTCCATGCAAACTCCTCTTTCCTCCACCTCTTGCAGGGCACCATGGTGATGACCAGCCTGACTTCGATAATGTTTGACGAAAATGTGTGGGAGACCCCAGACACCTTTAATCCTGAACATTTCCTGGAGAACGGCCAGTACAGGAGGCGGGAGGCTTTCCTGCCCTTTTCTGCAGGTAGGAAGATGGATGGGGAGATGGGTTTGCTGTTTGCAATGCTTTCTTTTTTCCCCCCATCAGAGCAGGGGGAACTGCTCCGTGTCCAGCTTTCTGCCTCTAATAGCAGCCCATGCCTGGAATTTCCCACAGTGAAAATCCCCTGGCAATTAATACTGACTGCTCTGAGCCGAAGGGAAATCAATTCTGTTATTGCAGGATGAAAAATAAGGCTTTTTCCTCCTGCAAGAACTGTGTAAATGGGCTCGTTTTTTTGTTTTTTTTTTTTTTTGACGAGTCTCCCCTCTTCACCCATCTGAACAGCCACTGCTGTCTGCAGAGCAGGAAACTTCTGGGGACGGTTTCTGTACGATGTGTGGGTGAACATTGCCACCTAACCTTGCTAGGAAGAAAAGCTCCTGCAGCCCGTGCAATCCAACGCAGGCGAGAGGAGCCAGGAGGCAATGGAGACCCCAAACCAGGCCCTTCGGACCCCAGACATCGCCCTCCCTCATGTCCCACCGGCTCCACAGCCCCAGCAAGCCCCCATCTCCTTGAACAATGCAACTCCCCCCTGCTGCTGGAGCAGCTATCGAGGATGATGCTTAAACCTTGCTCCAGACTCAGAGCAGATTTTTTGCTCCTTTTCCAGGCAAGCGGGCTTGTCCGGGGGAGCAGCTGGCCAGGACCGAGCTCTTCATCTTCTTCACCACCCTGCTGCAGAAGTTCACCTTCCAGGTGCCGGCCTGTGCCAAGCTGAGCTTTGCCTTCACGCTCAGCCTGACGCGCTGCCCAAAACCCTTCCAGCTCCGCGCTCTGCCTCGCTGCTGATGCTCCTGAGCCCCCTCCCTGCTGCTTCGGCCCGTCATGCACTGGAAAATGCCCCATTTCCCAACCACCCCCTCAGATTTTGGGCTGCAATGGCGGGTCACAGACATCTAGCACCCAGCGGCCTTGCTTTACCTGTGGGCAGTGGTAGGGAGGGCAGGAGGGCCACACGGCACACTGCAATGAGGACAGCCCTTGGGACACTTCCCTTTGTCTCCTGCCCCCTCCCCTCTATCAGTTTGACAAAATACATGAACTCTAAAGCCTTATGATTTCATTTCCACCCTTAGCAGCTCCCAGGAAGTTCTGGGTTCATGCCCAGCACCATTATGGACACCCAGGTTGCCACAGCAAATCCTGAGCCTCAGGAGGCCTCAGGCCTGGGGCGGTGCACATTCCTCACAACACCCCACTGCTTGCTTTTCCTATGGAAAGCCCATATCTAAGCAGACATTCTTGCGGAGGAAACATCCATTTTTTACTCCCATATATGTGGAAATTTTAAGGAGGTTACCAGGTGGTAGTAGTAGCAGCTCCTACCATAGGCCAGCCCAGGCAGGATGGCACAAGGAGCTGCATCTCCAGCGGGTCTCCAGAAATACGATATTGAAATTGTACAAGCAGGAAAGGCTTATCCCATGTGAGAAAGTAAGTTGTGTTGTTGTGGTAGAACATGTTTTTGAAGTAGAGTGTGTTTTTGCAGCAGAAAACTAACTTTCTGTGTTCAGAGATAGTTGTGTAGTCATAACAAAGAGAAATGTTAAGTAGATAAGTAGACAGTAGAAGGTCTCAATGTTCCAAAATAAGGTAGAAGACTGAGAAAAACAGGATGAGCTGTGTGGGAACAGTAAAAAAAACAAAGATCACAAGTTCTCAAAACATAAGAAAGGAGGAGAAGAAAAAAAAAAAAAAAGAAAAGGAGAAAGGAGAAATTAAAGGGTTGATCAAAAAAAATTGTACATATATGGTATAGAGGAGCATCGAGTAGCTTGTGAACCTGTAGTACTCTGCCAATGAGGAAACACGGGAGGTGATCAGGCATCAGGTAGTAGGCAATAAAAGGTTATGATTTGTTTACTATAATGCGCTTCTAATTCGCAGGATGCCCACCATTGCAATCGTGAATAAAATAGCTTCACACAAGATCCTGTCTGAAGAAAATTATTGAGTTTTTTTTTTTTTTTTTTTTTTTTTTTTCTCACACCCAAGAGCTCTGTGCTCGTAAAACACACGACATGAAAGAAAAGGCCTGGGACCACGCCCAGAGACCTTTCCACAGCCCCGGGCTCAGCAGGTGGTCCTGGGGGGCACAGGGCCATGACAGAGACCCTGCTCCTGCCCACACTGGGATCTCCCTGGAAAAGAGCCCACTGAGTATGCGACTGGTGCGGAAATTTTCCAGTTCTGCAACCAGACTTTAATACTTAAAAATCCCAAGCTGTCTCCTATGCACTTTAGTTTGCAATATAGTCACAGCAAAGACCTTTTTCACTCTTTTTTTTTCCCTCCAACTTTTCGTAAGTGACTTTTCTGTGTGCACACTTGCAGGACACCAGCTAGCTCACAGAAAAGCTGGATTAATTCGCGTTTCCTTTCCCCTGGACTGCGGAGCCCTTGCTGTGCAGTGGCAGATCTGGGCCACATGGGAGAGTCCTCTGCTCAGCCCTGCGCACCTCCCGCCACTCTCGCAGCCGGACTCTAACCGGTTGCTTTAATCTTACTGGTTTTAATTAATGTTTCACAGTTACAGGTGCCTCAGGTGCCTTCTTCTTTTTTCTTTTTTTCTTTTTTCTTTTTTTTCTTTTTTTCTTTTTTTCTAATAGAGGAAAAATAAAGGATCTGTGGGCTTTTTCCACCTAAGGAGTTTTCAGAGCCACTCAGGACTGGACACTGGTTTCTCTCCATTTTTATCCACGCCGGTGCAGGTCTGACCTCTGGTGTGTGGGGACAGCTCGTTTTGTTTGAACTGGCTTAGCAAACAAATGTTGATCTCTTCCACTTTAAACTTGCCTTTCCGTGTTACTTTAGTGCCTCCTTCTCTACTCACACTGTTTCGTGGGAGAGAATAAATGCTTGCACAGTTCCTTTTTTTATTTTTTTTTTCTTTTTTTTTTTTCCCCCACAATTCAGTGGCAAAAAAAAAAGGGGGGGGGGAATAAAAATCAAAGGGGGGGGAGTTTGTAAAGACCCCATGCAATAAAGGCAGGAGGCATGAACTTGTTTATTTTGAGTGGAACATCTCATGTGAGTGAAGGGGAATGCATGCATCTCTGCATGCAGATGCCTAAGTGTGCTTGAAAGCCTGAGGTAAAAAGAGGTTCTCCTCTAAAACGGGCCCTTTCCCCTTTAAGCTCCATGGCAAAGCAGCGATTCAGCTTTTCCAAGTTCATCAGGTGTGCAGGTCACGCAGCAGCTTCGCCCCCTTGCACATGGAGCAGCCCCAGCGGCACTTGGCCACCTCCGTGTTGCTGTCGGCTCCGGACGTCCCCGGAGCGAAGCAGCCAGAGCCGGCTCCTCCACCCTAACATACAACGCATATGTGAAAATGAAGTGTGGTGTGCGCGTGGTCAGACACCCAGATGGCAGCGGGACCCAGCCTCATTAGCAAAAGCAGGGGGAAGGGAAGTCTGCGGGCTGGGAGCAGGGCCAGTGTCACCGCCGGGGCAGGACATGACCATTCCTAGGAGCCGCTTCAGAGTCCAGACGTATTTACGTCCTGCCCTCACCACCCTGCAGAGACGAACCCTCACCCCGTGAGTCAGAGAGCTTGTCAAGGGTTTGTGCAACCTTATCTCGTACATCCCAGCTGAACCCGGCTCGCTCTGGGGCTGTGAGTACCCGAGAGGCAGTCGCCGCGAGCGAGGACAGCGAGAGGTGCTTGGGCAGGGGCCGGGACCATCACGGTGAGGGCACGGCGGTGGTGCTGTGAGGGTTTAATCCCTGCCCTGCAAGGTTCGTTTCTGTGCTCTGCAGGAGGAGGCTGATCGCTGGGGTTTTGTGAGGCAGCAGTGGGGAGGTGGGAGGAGAGAGGGGAATGGGAATTGCTGTTTTGTGGGTTATTTTTAATGGGATCAGAGTTGATGTGTGAGTTAGCTCAGGAAGGGATTTAATCAAATAGGCCTCACGAAACCCGAGGGAGCAGGAGTCCGAAGGCTGCCTGGAGGCCAGGCCAGCCCCAGCCTCACTGCACGGCTCTGCGTGCCCCCCGCTGCACCCGCACACCTTCCCTGCCCTGCCACGTGCCGAGCCTCACCGCCACCCATGCTGCGCCTCCTCTGGGATAGCATCTCCTTCCAGATGCTCTTCATCTTCCTCTTCGTCTTCCTGCTCGTCGCTGACTACATGAAGAGGAGAAAGCCCAAGGATTTCCCCCCGAGCCCCTTTTCCTTACCCTTCGTGGGAAACATGCAATTTCTGAACCTCAGAGACCCTCAAGCCACGATGCAGAAGGTAAGGGGGGGGTTCACATCATTGCAAGGGGGTCAACCCAACCCAGCCCAACCCAACCCAACCCAAAAAAGCCCCACAGCCCACGAGGACTCAGAGGGCTCACCCAGAGGGGGCAGGAGCTTGGCTCTTGATCGGCAGTGACATGGATGAAGTTTGCCCAGGTATAAGGAGCCAGACAACGGGCAAAGGGCATGGCACAATGCCACAGGTCCAACTGTGGCTGCATTTGCATCTGATAGGAGCGGAAGGGCTTTGGGGAGGGCGTTAAACAAGAGTTGTTTAACTCAGGTGAGGCTTGCAAGGCCTGGAAAATGCAACCTGGAGAGTTTTACTTGGTTTATTTCAAATGTACACCAACTCCTGAACACTGATTCAGGAAATGAGGAAAAGAGAGATCACATGCAATCAAGCCAACGCTTGTGCAACCATCCCCTCTCCTCTCCCAAGCTTAGCTTCCCCTATTTGCATTGCAAATCTGCCTGTCCTTCCCTGGGGGTGCAGGACACCAGGGCTGTCCCTGTCCCAACAGACAAATTCTTTGTGAATGAATCCCCTTTTACTTATTTACCCTTTTCCCAGCTTATCGACAAATATGGGAACATCTTCAGCATGGAAATTGGCAGACAGAGGTCTGTGATCGTAAGTGGGCTGCAGCTGGTCAAGGAAGTCCTTGTAAACCAGGGAGACAACTTCTTGGATCGCCCTGAAGTGCCTATTGACGCAGAGATCTTCAGCAGATTGGGTGAGTTACCACTGGGGACACGTCTGACCCTAGTCACAGCGCTGACCCTGCAGACATGCCCAGGAAGGAGGCTGGGGGGCAGCACCGTGGTTTGGCACTCATGCCAAGCAGAGCCATTGGCACGGGTGAAGCCCAGGAGGAAGGGGCAGAGGTCCTGCTCCTCCTTGGGAAAGGCAGAGCCCTCACGCTTCTTCCCCCTGGGGAGGGCACCTGCCTTCGCTCACGGTGGGATGTGTCTGCCAGGGCTGATCTCCTCCAACGGCCATCTGTGGAAGCAGCAGAGGAGGTTCACCTTGACCACCTTCCGAAACTTTGGCCTGGGGAAGAGGAGCCTGGAGGAGCGGATACAGGAGGAGTGCAGATTCCTCGCCGACGTGTTCAGGGAGGAGCAGGGTGAGGACCACGTCCCACAGAAACCAGTCTGGCCCGTTATAATTTCCCCCATGACTCACTGCATGCTAATGCCTGCTGAAAATACCTCCTCTCACACCCAATGCCAGCGCCCTGCCAGCATCCCAGCTTCGTTCCAGGAGTGTTTTGCCCTCCAATTAACTGATGACTGCAGCAAGGTAGTGCCCAAAGCCCACCTTTGGCTTACTGTTCCGTTGCAATATCTAAAAAAATCTCGTGTGCCTGTAAGCACCAATGTCTCCAATTTATCCAAATGGCATTTGCTCTTCTGCAGGCATTTCCAACCTTCCTTTCCAAACAAACATCTCCAATCTCCAGTAGGGTGCCCAGCAGGGGCCACTCACTTCACTTCTACTCGTGGAATATTTTACCTCTGATGACTGTGTTTCCTTTTCCTCCTTTTCTGTGGAGACTGGAAGAGAATTGAACGTTCCCTTTTCCTTCTCCAGGGAATCCCTTCAACCCTCACTTTAAAATCAATAATGCTGTTTCAAACGTCATCTGCTCCATCATCTTTGGCAATCGGTTTGAGTACCACGATGAGAAATTCCAAAAATTGCTGCAGCTGATGGAAGACACCGTTAGACTCCATGGGACCATTATGAGCCAGGTACAGCCCTCCTGCCACCAGCACAGACAGCTTGCAGTTTTGCAAGGCCATGGTTGCTTCTCTGGAGTCAACCTCAAAACTTACAGCCTTTTCATCACTGAACGTAGAGGGTAGGCCAAGTCCAGATGTTCTTCTTTGCTCTGGGACCAGGAGGTCTTCCGTGGTGGTTCCTACAGCTCTGTGGTCCCTCTCGCTCCCTGGAGGCATCCTGGTGAAGCTGCAGGCCCCACAGATGACAGAGCCAAGCTACCCCCAGCTAATTTTCACATGCTTTGGGAAGGAGCTGGATACAGCAGAGGGTTTGGGCAGGTTTCCGCGAGAGGTTATGGGACAGAGAAACACAAAGGGTGCCAGTTCATTGTCATTCCCCATTCCATTGCACCGTGTAGATTCACCTGTCATTTCTTCCTGCCTGATTTTCAAACAGTGCAATGCTCACCTTGATCTCTGTCACCCAGCATCACCTTCCCTGCCGACTGGCGGCCAGCCTCCCCGCTGTGACTCCAAGTAATGCACTAGTCACTCTCACAACAGACACACCAATTTTTTGTAATGCTTTCCTGGAGCTAAGTTATTTCCATCTACTCCAGCAATGTAGCAAGTGTGGCAGTGCAAGCTTCTCAAGTTTTGGTAACAGAACTGTTTTTTCAGCCCTTTATTCAATTTGCTTTTTTTTCTTTTGTGTCCAAAGCTGTACAACTTTTTCCCCACAATAGTAAAGTACCTGCCTGGATCCCACCAAAACATTTTTAGAAACTGGAAGCTGATGAAAAGTTTTGTGATTGAGAAGATCAACAAACACAAAGAGGACTGGAACCCCTCAGAGAGCCGGGACTTCATCGACAGCTACCTGGAGGAGATGGCCAAGGTCAGCAAGCAGAGCAAACCCTTCTGCAGTGGGGATTAGAAGTCAGGAGGGACAAGAAACAAGCCCAAATTCTCCACCTGAGCTGCCGGGGTTGCCATTGATGTGCTTAGGATGGACACTGAGTTTGGGGCACCCATCGGTGGGATGGGGCTGCAGGGGGCTTGGGGCTGACGTGGCGCAGGCAGGACGGGGAAGTCCTCGCTGTTCGTGCAGCACTAACACACCTTTTTGTGAAGCCCAACGGCAGCAATTTGCGTGAGGAAAATCTGGTGGCGTGCACACTCGACCTGCTGTTTGCCGGGACTGAGACCACCTCCACTACTATCCGCTGGGCTCTGCTCTATATGGCCATGTATCCCGAAATTCAAGGTACAGTTAGCAACGGGGCAGTACATTTGCCTGTTTTAGCTCTCAAAGCTCTGTAGGAGACTCTCTTTGAGAGAAAAAACAGGAATCCCCCTGCACTCACACAAACAAGGTACAGTTTTTTTTTTCAGGAGTCCCCTGGTGCTCCATGACTGACCTGGGCTGGTCCTTCGGGGACCCTCACAGCAAACACCCCGCATTGTCCCCGGGGTTTTTTATGTTTTTGCTACACCTTGGCTGACCCTTGCTCTTTCCAAACAGCCCGCGTGCAGGCCGAGATCGATGCAGTCATCGGGCAGTCGCGGCAGCCAGCCCTGGAGGACAGGAACAAGATGCCCTACACCAACGCTGTCATCCACGAAGTGCAGAGGAAAAGCAACATCATCCCTTTCAACGTGCCCAGACTGACAGTGAAGGACACGGTCGTGGCCGGCTTCTGTGTGCCCAAGGTAACCCCACTTCTGAGCACCAAGGTGCAAGGAGGAGACTCCGCTTCCCAGGCACGTTTCAGGGGCCGGGTCACTCACCCGCAGGCAGGAGGGAACCAACCCGCAGCATCCCTGCCCCTTCCAGAGCTCACTCCTAGCGATCACGTGGGGTTTTTTTCTGTCCAAACACCGTTCTCAAGCGCAGTGAATCGTGCACACCCAGGCTGAACGCTGTGGGGCAAGGCCCCTGCGCGCACCACTCAGGCACGGATCCCTTATCACACAGCTGTGGTTTGGATGAACTTTGGCCTGTGGTTGCAGCAAATAAAAATACTGATGACAGCAAATTGTGGGTATATAATCACCACAACTCCAGCATAGTAGGAAAAACCAGCCACGTGATGGGAGTTAACAAATACTTGCACCAGCTTTGACTATGAATGCTCTTCATGGCAAGAAAGGAGGATAAAAATCCACCTCCTGTTGGCGGTGGCAGGGAAGGTACAAAGTGGTTTTCTTTTTCTCACCTCAGGGCACTATTATGATCCCAAATTTAACCTCTGTGATGTTCGACAAGGAGGAGTGGGAAACCCCAAACACTTTTAACCCTGAGCATTTCCTGAAGGATGGTCAGTTCCAGAAAAGGGAGGCTTTTATGCCATTTTCTGTAGGTAAGATTTGCTGGATTTGGGTGCTTCTGTACTGAATCACTGGACTGGGTCTTCCAGCTGCACGATGGAGACAGCAAGTCACCCAGGTTGGGGGCAGCCCGTGCTGTAACACCTTGGGAAGCTCAGTTTGGGTGCAAAACTGGTCTTTGAAGCATGACGTGGGCAAGGCGGTGTGGGCTGGGTGATGCTCCTGCAGGGGGCGGGTGCCGAGGCTTTTTCAGCAGAGAAACCAACGCGGCAGCCAGCAAAGGCTGAAGGCGCGGTGGGTGGCTGTCTCCGCAGGGAAGCGTGCCTGCCTGGGCGAGGTGCTGGCGCGCACCGAGCTCTTCCTCTTCTTCACAACGCTGCTCCAGAAATTCACCATCCAGGCTCCGCCGGACACCACCCTCAGCCTCCAGTTCAAGTTGGGCATAACACTGGCACCCCATCCCTACAAGATCTGCGCCGTGCCGCGGTAGGGAAGCCGTGGCCACTGTTCTTGTAGAGAGAACATCTTGGCTGCGAGGTACCAACCTCCTGCCTGCAGGGAGAGGCCGTTTTTTCCTTTTAAAGCAATAGCAAAATAATTTATTTTTACAAACAGACCTTGCAGTCTGTATCAGATCAGAAAGGCAGTTAGTACAGGATCTGCCAAGGCACTTTTTGGGCTTGCAGCACGGCACTGCAATGAACGAGGGACTAAGGGATTTCTTAATTTATGATGGATGGCCAGAGTTCACCTTTGCATTCTCTAAAGTATTCCTAATTTTCTTGCCATGTTCTCACTGTTAGCCCTTGTTTTACAACATTAATACAGGTAGCAACTGGTAACATTTTTTGCTTTATCTTTGGCAAATAATTTGTAAACAAAAAAAAACTAACATCTCTCTTGTGCATCAATAAATCCTTCCTGAAACATTTTTGCCATAAAGCATTTTGCAAAGCGAAGAGCAGCTCAGGCACTTCCCAGCACTGTCTGTAGCCACCAGTCATGCCAGCGCTCTGGGGGATGGGGACACGCGGGTAGAGGTGGCCGCACAGAGCGGCGCTGAGCTGCGCAGTGCCCACACGCACCACCGCAGCACTGCTCTCCGTTAGCAGAGAGGTTGGCACACGAACAGTGAAGGCAATTCATGCAGGCCTGATGAATATGAATGACCCTAACAACATGAGTGAGCCAGCAGGAAAACTACAAAAGCCTGTGGCTGGGTTCTGGCACACCACAGTAATTAATGGTGTGACACCCACACAGAGCACAGGCAGTGCCCTCTGCTTCCGACCTCTCTCTATAAAATCTGCATCTGTAGCTACAGAAGTTGTGGGTCCTGCCTCCTAGAACATGCTAACTCATCCCCCTTTACCTGCTCTGCGTTGTAAAGGGGGCTGGCACGCACGGGGTGGAGGGGGGAGCTCCAGCAGGACGCACAACTGAGCCTGCTGCACTCAGTCCAATGGACAGAAGGGCCCCTGGAAAACACCGGTGGCAAGTTATCGTTATTTAAAACCACCACACGCCTGGTGAAAGTGTCCCAGGACTGGCTGAGGGTTAACGCCAGTCGTACATCGGCTCAGAAGGGCTGTGCCCAGCGAGGCCCCAGGCACGAGGAGCCGCAGCTCGGGGCAGCAGGACCAGGATGCCTGGCAGGGAGCCAGGGCACAGCGCAGCACCACCAAAATGTACCTCCAGCTCCCCGGCACCTGCTGAGGAAGCAAGGACAGAGCGATCTTTTCCTGTTCATTTTTCTCAGCACCAATTTTTCCCAGAGCACTTGTGTGTGTGCACGTGTTCCCAGAGGAAGCTTTTTTTTTTTTCCCTGCATCTCTTCTGGGAATTCAGTCACCCCCCTAAGAACTTAAAAGCATCTTTTTTCATGCAAGTGGTAATGCCCAGGTGGGTTTTGTTTTTTTTTTTTTCCCCCACCTCTCTCTCCAAACCTGAGCTTTCTCCTCCACACATGGAGAGGAGGCAATGAGGAATGCTGAGCTGACACTGCAGACCTGCACACTGTACCCAAGCACAGCCACACAACAACGCAGAAATGACAGTGGGTGAACACCGCTTCTGGCAAGGCTCCTTTGAGTGCAGGACTTGGCAGGGAGGCTCTGCCCCAGCCTCTCATTTTCTGTGGCAGACACAGTCAGGAGGAAGACAACAGGTTGAACTAAGATGTCATTTCTGGCACTTGAGGCTCCTGTTTTACAGCTCTGTAAGACAGAGATGTGAGCGCATACAGTGGGAACCAACCAACCAACCTATTTTTCAAGATGTAGACTTGACCGGGCGCCTACCAGAAGCAGAATAAGACAACCCTGACCCTCCTCTCCCCACACCCTCGTGCCAGCAGCCCTCCTGTCCTGCTCCCAGCGAGACTCTCCCGCATCTTCCCTTCACAACAGAAACAGGGAAGTTCCTTTGATTTTCCGGACCTTATGTTCTCTCTTTTCCTTCCTTATGAGAGCAAAAAGGGGAAGGAAGGGTTGAAGTGGGCTCAATGCCTAGAATCAACTGGAAAAGGGAGGTGGGAGCAGTGATGTTTCTCTTGTGCACATTACTCCCAAAGCACTACCAGTCTGCAGGTGTCAGGTTTTTTTTTTTTCCCCCTCCTCCTTGGCTCAGTTTCCAGTTTCCTTTCCCAGGCTGCTGCTATATACAAAGGCTTCCTTCCCCTCCAGGTCTCCATTTGGTAAGTAAAGCTCTGAGCACAGAGCACATTTCACATGACTGTTCTGCACAGTGGCTCCTTACATGTTCCCCCACACACCCCTAAACCATCTCACACAGTGGCTGACCTCACCCCCACCCCTTCTCTGCACCGGGGTCTGTACTGCTGCGGCTCTCTTCCAGGGACATCCATCACCTCAAAATGCAAGCCTCTTGCTGCAGCGCTCGTCTCTGAAGGAGCTACCAGAAAAGGTGTAAGCAAACAGGGTCCCAGGGCCAGGCAGCCTGACTTGGATGCTGCTTTGGGTAAACAAGTACCTGGAAACCAGCCCCCCTGCACACAGCATCCCTTGCTCTGCTCGTTCCTCCCCTGCTCAGGAAGGCAGCGGTGGCTCCCAGTGTGTGCCCACAGCAGCTCCCCTCAAGCTGAGCCACAGATACTGACTGAAAACATCCTGCAGCTTGGCTCAGGCTTCCTGTGCAGCTGATAACCTCTTTCCTTCCCTTCTCTCTCAAATAAACGCCTGCAGTCTTGTTCTCTGAAAATGTTTTTAAGTCCTGTCTTAGAAATAACACACATGCACACAAAAGAGAGATTCTTCTGTATCTGGCCATTTGCTTCACCCTCCCTGGGACATCTCTACCAGCACAAAGACCCTTCTGCATCAGGATATCCCTCAGCTCCCCCTCCTCATGGATAACAGGCAATACAAGTGTTTGCTTACATGTCAGGCTGCTCAGGCCAAGGATCGCAGTTCAGAGAAAAGAAAAATCAAGCTCTGTGGTAAAAGCAGGTCTGCAACAAGGCCCCTGAGGGAAATTTGCCACTTTCTCCCTGCTGCTCTTCATGCTAGAGCCCTGAGTGGCTGCCTGGTCTCAGTCTCACTTCTAGGTTGAGGTTAGGGCTCAGGAACAGGGAAGTTGTCCAACTAACAACCTGCAACACAGACTGAAGAGAGCAGTCAGTTTTCTTATCCAAACAAAAATGGGCCAGGGGTTGCGGAAGCAGGTACCTGTTCATCAGTGTTCTCTATGGTGTGGCTGAGGAGAGCATGCAGGGATCTGAACTTGTTTCAGTAGCTATAAGCAATCACGTAAGTCATTTGACAGCTCATTTGTAGCAGGCTTTAGCCTTTCCACTTCAGATGACTGCCAGCCAGTTGAGGAGAGGGAACCAGCTCGACATAAAAGAAGAACTGTAAGCTGGAACAAGCTGAAAAGACAAGGCGAAGGCAGCACTCCTCAGATTTGCTGCTGTAAGACACGTATCACATAATGGGACATTTGGGACAGTGTGACTGTAACAACATGCAGAGTCACTTCATGTGTTGCCTACAAGTACGGATACTTACAGCAGCTAGGGACCATTAAAGGCATTGCTTGGAATAAAGACACCAATAAATTAATTTTAAAAATCTTTATGTGAATATAAAAGAATTATTTCCAAAGAAACAAAACAAAAAAGATTAAAAATTAGTGCAACTTTTCAGGTTCTATGCAACACAGTGTTTACATTTGTTTTAAACTGACGATGTAGACACTGATACACAGAAAAATCTTAACTCTAGCTTGACTAGTGGGGGGAAAGGGAAAAAAGCAAGGAAGTCTTAAGAAAATCATTTTACAGACATTATATACTCAAACAATTGTTTTCATTTTCTATTTCCTAAACTATGGCTACTTAAATAAAACATCGGTATTGCTTATATTACTTATTTCCAAGTAAGTTTATATTGTATAAAATAGAATACCCATATACATATATATTTATTGAAGGAAAAAAAATGAGTTCAGTGAAAATTATCGTTTTCTTAATCCACTACAATACAGCTGCTCCGAAAGTCTTCTCAAAACTGCTGCCTGATCCACTTTAAGAAGAACCTACTAGCCCCAAATTTGTATTATTGCTACAAAACACTTCTCTTCCATAACAGTTATTCTTAATCTCATATAAAGAAAATTATGAGTTAACAAATGATATGTCAATCAGAACTTATTTTTGCTTCTTTGGATCTGTATTACCCGTTTTACCAGAAAACGACCAAAATTACTAATAGTGCTGATTAAATTCAGCAATATTCCATGATTTCAACTCATCATTTGAATCTGTTCTTAACCGTGAAATCTGGGTATGACACAGATTAATCCTGCTGCAGAGCCAAGCAGCCTCCTTCTTTGCCCTGCCCCAGCAATGGCCAGAGCTTAGCAGTGGCGCACGCTGCATCAAACAGCACTTAGATTAACATCGTTCTGCTGTTGTGCCACGTGAAATTTAGCCATAACACAGCAACTCTAGTAGTAGCCGTGTTTGACGTTAACGAAGTTAATATTAAAACGATATTTATTACGATCCTTTCTGCACACCCAGATGAGCTGAAGTGAGTACAACAGTATGGCTTATCAAATAGTTATTTCTGCAGATCAGTTCCTCATTCACAGAACGTAATGCAAGTTGAACCAGCTATAAAATAGCCACTCTTCCACAGGTTCTCAAAATCCCAAAGAAACGCTAAATAAGGTTGCATTTAGCCACTTACGTTTTATCAGTTGGAAAAATCCCAAATAAGTAAAATCTTTTCTAATATGTGAACACCTGATTCATTTTCGGCATCCCCAATAAGAATCCTGGGGACTACCCTGCCCTGAAAAAGGCTTATCCCCAGTAGTAGTTCAGTATTTAAATTTTTTCATTGCTACTCAGAAGACAAGCTTCTAATTAAACTATAGGGAGGTTCTTGGTCATTTTTGGTCCCAGGGTCTGCAGTTTTGAGAAGCGTACATCAAAGACATTTGCTCCAAGGTTTTCACTATTCAGCACCTGATATAACTACTGACACAGCTCTACCACTGTGAGAACAACAAATGTATCAAGCCTATTAACTAAATGAATACTTGAAGGATGTCCATGAAAGTTTTCATGCTGTAAAGAACAAAAGCTGAGACCCATTCAACACCATCAGTGACAGTTTCACATTTCACTAGAACACACCGAAGTACTAGGCTTTAGAAAAGTGAGAGTAAGCCTTAGCAAGATGCTTATGTTCCGCTGCTCACCACCAGCTCCCACACCACTAACAGATTAAATACACAATTGTATCTTAAGAATAATAATAATTAAAAAAAAAACAAAAAACTATCACTGCAGCAGTAAAAGACTTCAAAACCCAAGAGGTAGTCCAAAAAAGCAGAGTCCTGAAGAACACAACCTGACAGCCAAAACTGTCCAACAACACCTCGTTTGCAATATTCTGTACCTATCACCTTTCACGAGTCTGGCTTTTAAATGCCTCGTGTAGACGTAAGTTTTGCAAGGAGAAATTTTCACGGAATGCCTAAACGTTTAACACTGTAAGCCATCACCTCAATTAAGAAGCAACGCTTACTAAGTATTAAAAATGAATACTTCCCTTTTCTCTAGCATTGCATATAATGCCCAAGAAAAAGATTAAGATGCTTGCGAAGGAAGAAATCAAAGAGCAAGCCATACTGAGGGGCATGCAAACTGCAAGGCTACGCAGAATTCACAATTCAAAACATACTCAAAGTAGCAGAAAATTCTGCAAAAGCAAAGCTGAACCCAGTTCTCAAAAGATGGCCTTAGTGGTACAGACAGACATATGCTTTCACTCATGCATATGGTTGAGATTTACATTAGGTTTTGGACTGGTACAGCACCCTCAACTACTTAGTGTTAAGTGCATTCATTTAAGGCGTGCTGTAATTTTATTTCGTTTAACCACAGGTACAATGAGATTGTTCTAGACAGTTTGCAAAGAAGAATGGAATTAGCAAACTTCTTAAAAATACAGTTTGCAACAAAAATAAGACACTTTGTAAATAAAGTGACATCATTTTGTGAAAGGTAGCAACTTGCCCCACCCAAATTTCAGGTATTAATCCCAATCTCATCTTCCTAGATCTAGATACTGGAACTACTACAGTTTATGCACTCTTCTCCCTGCCAACAAATAATTTTTGCCACCAACAATTAGCAAAGCAATCTTTCATTTACCTGCATAGCACAATTAGTTCAGAATAACTGCAGTGAAACCACATTTAAAAATGAAGAAAATTAATTTCTATTCAAGAGGTTGTATAAATAGCTGGAAATAAACGGGTTTCCTTCCCACCCACACCAACACTACCTGCGCCCTGGCCTCTCACTCTCCCCCTGCCATAAATGCAGTGTACCAATGCTCCAGACTTTTAAAACATAGCCCAGACTTCAATTAATACAATAGCTTTTTTTTTTTTCTTAAACAGGAAAAGAAGTCAGCTTATTTGGCTTTGGTGAATTCAACATCTTAAAGACAGGCTTTCCTTAGTGTATATATGCACAGACTTAATCATTATTTAAATAGACTGAGTAATTGTGCCTCTGACTTGAGATGACAAAGCCTGTCTTCTCTTATACAAGTCAATTAGTACTACATTATTTTTTTTTTAAATAAATGGAAATATTTTCTTACTTCTAAAACTGTATGTTATATTATTTAAAAAGCATTTTTAAAACTTGGTACTGATCTTTTAAATTTATTTTTAGAAGAGCCCAGCAAAAACGTCAAATATTGCCAGTTTCCTGAAGTACATTTTTGCATAACATCTCCCTGTTACAAAAGTTGACTCTCTAGCCCAAACACTTTAAATAGCTTTAAATATATAGTGCCAATTTTTATATTTACAATATATTCTGAAGGCAAATATAAATCTTAAGTTGTGCTTGTAAATACATACTGCAGTTATTAAATCTACTTCTACTTGGAAAACTATGTACTACCTTCTAGATACCACCAATCAAATTTATCACTTCTTGATAGGTTCTGATGTTGAATTCACATTTGCCCTCCATCATAACCTCCTCTTTCATCAAGTAGTTAAAGTGGAAGCTATAAAACATTTAAGGACACTTAAGCTTGTGAGTTTCCCTCATGGTCCTCGTGGTTCAATCAGATGTTGCACCCGGTACTTTAACAGTGAGATTCCTTCTGGTATTGGTGACATGGCGTTGTTGAGCTAGGAAGGAGCGTCCTGGGCCATCTCTGCAGACACCGCTACTGCCAACCAGTCTAGCTTCCATACCTAGTTTCTGGAGGGTTAGGCTCTGTAAATGAAGTAGATAATACTTAACACTACAGCAAAACAGAAGAAAAATGGGTCATCTTTCATACACAAAACTAACGTTTACTTAACATGCACAAAGAATTGCTTTTATTATGTTTCTAATATAGCCTTGTGGTGCCATGCAAGATATGAACCAATGCAGAAGAAAGTAAGATTCATTCATTACATGTTAATTTTAGTTCATTGTGAACTTGTTCCCTTATTAAGCATGACATTTAATTTTACTTTCATTGTTTGATCTCCCTCCCCAGTGTGTATGAAACTCTGCGCTTTGCTTCAAATGAAAACAAACTATCTCTAGTCCTTTTCATAGTAATCTAACGTTATAAAACCCCTTGCAACAACTCTGCTGTAGGATGGCTCTGGCTTCACTTCACAAACACTGTGCTAGATGCCGCACATTTAAAGCAGAAATGTGAAAAATCTTTGGAACCATGGTCTCTCTTGGTCTCAAGCCTAAGAACCTCAACAGTAACAAACGCCTATTGAACATTCAAGAATTTAGCTTGATAAATCCATAAACTTATGACAGCAAATGGTACATCACGATGGCAGCCATGGCCTATGACAAATTTTAAGTCTCTTGTTCCAAAGCACCAAAGACAAATAGAAAAGATTAAAGAACATAATTTTACAAAATAGTAGATTGTTGTATCATTTTCCCTTTACACTGCTGTCAGGCATGTTGATGCTGGCATTTCCCAAGTTACCTCAACAGTATTGGAAATTCTAGCTAGAATTCATTGAACTTTGCATTCTGGCCTGCAGTCAGGATTAGCAAGTCGAAGAGTGTGATCTCATTTTAAACTGGAACTCTCACACTTGTCTCCTTTTCTTTGTTCAATGTTTTTAGGCACCAGGCCATGCTAACCTGCAAGCTGGATATTTCAGACAAGTAGCTAAATTACTGGCTTTCTGTCCTAAGCACCAGTTTATAGTGAACTTCAAAAGAAAAACAGATGTAAGATTTAACTGCCATACTTAGCAAAATGTGTTTTTCTGATTTCTAAGATACCAACAAATGAACTTTTGACCCACCTTGTTATACCACGCAGTTACAATTAGCTTTTCCTCATAATCACGTAATTTAGCAAGTTTGTTTTCAGTCTGGAAAGAGACAGAGAAGAATCTCAATTAAAACACAGAAATAATCTGCATAAACTTACTGCAGTCCCCCGAGTGAAGTATGCACATGCAGCAGAAATGCTTAAACATGCAAAGTAGCTAGAAGACTTATAGATGTAAATAAAGATACTTCCTTAAATGACAGAAAGAAATTACAGGCTACCTCAAGAAATGCAACTTCTGTTTAAAGCTTAGCTGCTTCAACTTCGAAACTTATTTTGAAGCTGGGAAAAAACTGCATGGAAGTCCAGGATGTATTAGAAAGTCTATAAATAGATTAGCAGTCTTTTTTCACTTTAAAGTGAGGAAAACTCAAAAACAAGAATGTACCCCAGCTGCAGAATATTTTTATTGTATTACTGAATTTCTATTCTGTGTCCTCATGTGTCTTGCCCTTAGGACCTCTCACCATCGTTGTCGTCCTTTGGACATGACACAGTATTTTTATATCCTCCTTATACTGTAGCACCCCAAACTGCACACAGCAGTTGAAGTGAGGCCACAGCAGCACAGAACACAGCAGGACAGTCCCTTCCCTCACCTGGCCAGCAGTGCTGTGCTTGATGCACCCCAGGGTGCGGTTGGCCCTTTTGGCTGCCAGGGCACACTGCTGGCTCGTGTTCAAATCACTGAACAAAATCCCCAGGCCCCTTTCCACAGGGCTGCTCTCCAGCCTCTCATCCCCCAGTCTGTACGTACAGCCAGGGCTGCCTGTCCCAGGTGCAGAATCCAGCATTTCTCTTGTTAAGTTTCACGTGGTTGGTGATTGCCCAGCCCTCTAATACGTCAAGATCTCTCTGCAAGGCCTCTCTGCCCTCCAGGGAGTCAACAGCTCCTCCCAGTTTAGTGTTGAACCTGCTGAAGTAACTACTCTAACCAGTCCCATCAGTGCTGCTATAAAACTGAATGCAGCATTTCTCAGTTTTCCTTCACCCTTGGACTACTGCCAACATTCCTTTCAGAGAAGCACAGGCAAGCAAATTTTCCTGCATTAACGGGTTATACTCTTCTGGTTTCAAGCACTCCAGTATACAAAATCACTGCTAACAATGGTTTATTAAACAAGTCATTGCCCTAATACCTAGTCAATCACACCAGCTAAGTTACATTACTACTGAAAGAGGTCAAACTCCACACTTCTGTACAAGCTAGTGTATTGAAACAAAACCATTAGGCTAGTGCAGTTTCACTTAGAGCTTTTCAAAGAGTTTAAAAAGTACTCAAATTAGTGTTTCAGGTGTACATAGGAAGACTATTAAAAAGTAAACTGCCCAGACAGATTCATGTTAATTTAGCTAAGCTAAAAATCTCTAGGTTGGATGGTCTGCGCAGTTCCTAACTGAATGCAGCATTGAAGGGCACTGGACCATGAAGAAACAGTAACTTGAGTGTCCAATATCTGAGACAGCAGAACGCATAAGAAGTTATTTTTAAATATATGTAAATGTTTACCTCCAATGCTTCGATCTTTTTGTCTCTCTCTGTTATCTGTTTTCTGAGTGACATAATTTCTGCTGATGCTGGATTTAACTTCGGGTCTAAGGTTTTTATCACCTGTACAAGGCAAAACAAATACATTACATTTCAGCTTTGCATCTCATTTGCTCACAGGAGAGATACAAAAGCAGACCAAACTAGTCAAATAATCAGGATGAAAAACAGCCTTTTGCAGTATGAAATAAGATATTAAAATTTATTAGAGAATCATTAATGCATCTCATGGTTCAGGCTAGACAGTATTCTCTCATACATTACTCTGATTGCAATTGAGCAATTCGACCAAAAAAATGCAACATGCAGCTACTAATTTTAGGGGGGAAGGGGACAGGACAAGTCAATGCGTTCAACAACTTGTTGGAATGTATATGTTCAGAAATATGCCACTCACATTTCTTGCTTTCTCAAGGTACATTTTATATCTTTCTTCCATTGCTTTCATGTCCTCATCTTTTTTTCGCAAAGCTGCTTCCAGTTCTCCAATCTTCTGGGCTGTTTACAGAAATCATTAACAATGAGATACAAAACAAAAGTAGGCATGGTACTTAACCCCCCCCCCCAAAAAAAAAAAAAAAAAAAAAACAACTTCAGTTACTATATAATTTCTTCTCAAAGTTCTTATTTTTGTTTCAGCTGTACCATAAAGTCCTAGAACTGACCCTGAATTCCTATTTTGCAAGGTACCGTTCAACAAAACAATGCCCTCACAAGGCCTCCCTCTGCAAAAAAAGTTTTTTGTTTGTTTTTTTTTTTTTCTTCCCAGTTTCAGGTTTTAGAGCTACACTCTAGCAAAAAGCCTTATCCTGACAAGTATCCCATAGCCCAGAGGATATGGGAATCATTTCAGAAGAAACATAACAGGGGGGAAGGAAAAACAACTACTTACGGTTCTGACTGACATCAGGCTGCAGTTCTGCAAGAGCAGCCTCCTTCTTCTGTAACTCATCATGAACTTCACTCAATTTTTCCCTACAAATGAAAGACTGTACTAAGGATTAAGCTCACAACTAATACCATGCACAGTTAAAAGAGATGACAGCTGAAACTTGATCATAGGAAATGTTTAAGCAACAACTTTAAACTCTGGTGATTTGTTTGAGTTTAAATAGAAATATTAGCATGTACTTTTGAAGAATAATAGAAGGTGTGACTTTCAAATTGAATCCAGCTTGTTTACCTAAAGCTAGAAGCAAGAAAGTGAAAAAAAAAAAAAAATCAGAAAACACTTCTAGCATCTCTTTAGCATAATCTACAATCTAATGGAAGGATAGACATATTTCAGAGGAATTAAATGCATTTTGAGTACAGCAAGAGTGATGGTTTTAACAGTCTGTTATAGAATCAAAACAGTAAACTGCCACTGGCAATGAAGAGATGGTTAAGTGAATATTACTATAACAAGATTATCATGACTGGAATAGACAGAACCTGAATGCTAATACTTAACTCACTACATGCATGGGTTCTCAAGACAGTGACTTGGAAAAAAACAAGACATTGGTATGAAGATTTAGGCAGTTTATGTGCTAAAAGAGTCAAATTATTTGGCATAATTAAGTTATTGAGGATGCATGTGTCATACTTACATATGTGCTGCCAATTTCTGCTTCAGGTTGCTAGACTACGAAAGAAAGTTAAAATTCAGTTAATTTCAATACTTCACACTGCACAATGTTAAAAGTGTTCTTACAGATGAGCCTAGAATACTTAGCACACCTAAATTAGCTAAGCCAAATATAGCTTCAAAAACTGCATTTTTTATGCATTTCCATAACTGCATTCATGGTATCTGTCTGGTGCAAAAACTAACACCAGCATCTTTTTTCTTTAAGCTATCCTTCTCATTATAGCATCACTTAATCCTACAATTAGAGATTTAAAGAAGTAAAAGATAGAAGAGTTAGTTTCTTAAAGAAGGGGAAAAAAATGGAATCATACAAAATACGATTCTTTTCCAGTGAAAACAAACGGGTGGTGTATTTTTTTGACACAGAGCAGTAAAGCAGTTTCCAAGTTCGCTTACTCTTGCAACAACATAAAGATATCTTACACCAATTAAAAAAAAAAAAAGCACCTACCCAGGATCTTGCCTTCTTAGTATTTATCTGAACTAAACACATCCACAAAAAAGAGGCACGTCTACACAAGACTTGATGCTATACTGAAGGATCTTAAACAAAACCAGCGTGACGTATTCAAGGTCAAGAAGCCTGAGCTTTCACTTACTCCTTCTGTCTTGGATCCCTGCTCCTGCAAAGTCTTTTGCAGATCTTCAATCTGCTGTTTTAACTCTCCAATATGCTCCTCATTTAGCCTTTTAGGTAGAAAAACCAAGAAAAGCCAGTTAATACCTATGTAAATAGATCACAGCACAGTAAGATTTTTCTTCTCCATGCTTAGATGGTAATTTTGCAGAGGGTTTACCCAGCAGCACTTAAGCCACAAAGAAACTGATTTCAAATTCTTTTAGTCTAACTTAAACTTCTGCTGAAACAAACATTTGGCAGCTTTATTAAACATTTTATAATGACAGACCCAGAATCATTTTAAGGTTTAAGCAAGCTTAATTGCTCTGAAATACTCATGTCCTAGTAAACTGCTTTCAGCATTCATTAAGTGATATAGAAATTCAGACCATATCCCTGCATTATAACATCATCATTTGTTTGCAGTTCTAGAAATAGAGTTTATATCCTTTCTTGGTCTCCCAAAAATCAGAACTAAGAGCATCCTATAAATAACAAGTTTCTTCATAGCATGCTAGACACAGAACTGCCAAATTTTACAACACATGTAAGCTTTCCTTCTTCTTTGCCTCATTACTTTTTCCTGTTTTTTTCACATTGGTCAAAAGAAAAAGGGTAAATGGCCTCCTACAGAGTGCCATGCTACAGATGGAAGCCACAAGACCACTCTGACGGGCCAGAAATCACATTTTTCTGCATTTAGGATACTGCTTCACCCATTACCTTTTCTCAGTTTCTAGTTCATTTACTGTCCGATGCTTTTGCTCCAGCTGATTCTGGAGCTCCGTAATACGTTCATTTTCTGATCCTTCCTGTTGCAACAGAAGCATCTTATTTTCATGCTGTAGCCGAATAAACATTTCTCTGAAACGAAAAGAAGAACAAAAAGCTCATTGCTGATTAGGAAATAATCAGAGGTAATATTCCTGTTCTGCCTAAATTGAGCAAAATAAGTTCCCCTCACGAATATACTCAGGGAAATAATTCAATTTTTGATTAAATGCAACTTAAAATTCTCAAACAATACAAAAGGTTTTGAAGAGAGGTGAGAAAGGTTTAGATTATATAATTCAAAATTCAAATTTTATTGCGGCTTTATGTTTTACTCTGCCAGACTTTCACAGTAAATTAGCTAGCCTTAGCTGTTCTGTCTTGCTGTGTATTGTTCATTTGTTTTGTCTGCAAGCCACAAGATGAGAATTGTTTCAATCCTTAGATGGGTATTTTCAAGCCAACATTTACATAAAGAAAACTAATATTAAAAAAAATAGTAATGCAAATCAGTTATATTATGGGAAAATAATTATTAAAAGCTACATGGGAGTCTAGAGAAGCATCATGGAGGGAAATCTAAGTGCGAGACAATGTCATGTTGCTGAGAATACTGAACTCTCATGGAGATGATTAATATTATGCCCCACACACAAAAATCCCAGAACAGGCTCAATGTTTGTGTGTCTTACCTATATTCTACCGGCAGAATTTCAGCAGCAAGATTATCGTGGCTTTTAACACGAGATGCACCTGAAATTGCATGAGAAGTTCATTTTAACAAACATACAGAAATCATTAGTATACAAAGAAAAGCCTCTGAATATAAAGCAATACCTGCTTGACTCAGATGATCCTGCTGCATCTGTGAATACCGGAGCTCTTCATTAGTCTCTTTTAATGCATCACACTGCACTATCAGTCTCTAAAAACACAGAGATGAAAGTAAGTCACACTGCAACATTTTAGGACCAAATAACATTAATAAGGACTCGTACTACGTATTCTATGTATATATGTATTCTATGTATTCTATATATGCATGCTATGTATATATATCCATAAAACAAAAAATATGAAACACATACAGCACTGATTTTCATTAGATATTCATATACGCTCTCATTCAAGACACTTACTTCTTTTTCTTTGATTAAAGCTTCATATTTTTCTTCAAGTCGTTTCATCTCAAATGCTAGCTTATCAGCTCTTTTTGATTCTTCAGACAGCTTGTTATGAAGCTCCTGGACCTTTTTATTAAGAGAAGACATTCAGCACATGAAGGTTTCAACATGCTACCTTTAAGAATTATGTTAGAACCTTCACTCATACCCAGTTTAGCTAAAATAAACAGCTGATCCTCCAAACTTTTGCATGTTTTGGTGTTTTGTTGTTGTTATTAATTAAGAGGTAACGAGCTTTTTGAATGATTTAACAAGTTCAGGTAGCTCCTTTCATTATCGCAGGACTTAAATGACTTATTATTGAAATAAACGCAACTTTCACAGTTTAAAGTAAATTTCCCTGATGAAAGTTAATATCACAGGCATGTGACCTCAGTAATAGCTGAGCAACCTCTCCCCACGAACACAGGTTACCTTGGTTGAAGTAAAGAAGTAAAACCTCCAAATCATCAACAAACGATTGAGAGGGAAGCTACAGTTCAAATTGCTAGCTTTACTCTTTTTCCCAGTTTATTAAAGTAAACTGCAGAGTATGAGGGAGTTTTCACAAAGAGAAAGGTCTAAGGGGACAATACAGGTTAAGTCCACAGCCCATTAAATTAATTTTTGTTGATGTCATCATTGTTAATTAAAATCATTCAAAAAAAAAAAACTAGTTGCTTTTAAGTCCACGGCCTGTTAGATTAAGCCATTCATTGTTATTTTTTTTCCCAATGAAACATAATAAAAACACTTGCACTTAAGATGTTACTTTTTTCTTCAGATATTCTTACTTAAGTATAGATGCAGTCCTACCTGTCTTTTGTAGGTTTCTAACTGGGCACGGGCTGCGTTGGCTTTCTTTAGTTCATCTTCCAGACTGACTGTATTGTGCATATACATCATGTTGGTTTCCTGCAGAGATTTGACTTGTCTGCGGAAGTCATTCAGATCCTGTAGCTTTTTACGATACACCTCAATAGTTGATTCCAGCTTACTTGCTTTGTCTGCAGTAGCCCTTAAAGGATAAGCAGGAATTAGCGAAGTATGTTTCTTCTAAAGATTAAGAAAAGTCAGATTCTTCTTTCATGCAAATTCAAGCAATTTTCAAAGGTAAATGCAACATGCTTAAGAGCAGAATTAAATCTTACTGCTTTATTTTGCTGACCCTTTGGAACAGTTCATGTAATGTGCACACCCAGCAGCGCATCCAGTCACTGGATGGACCCTCTCCAGAGGCAGCTGGCGCCCACATTTGTGGCACCACCTTCCTGGACGTGGAGGGTTGAGAAATACTAAGAGTGCCCCCAACATTTGTGGACTTGCATATATTGGCCATCCACGATACCAAAAGTTATGTCGAAGTTCTAGCTGCACATACGCTTTTCTACATCAGAAAAGGCAGCCTCTTGACAGCGTAAGATGTTTTCCTTAGTAAAAATGTCTCCCTTAATAAAAGGCACATTTGCACTCACACAAAAATGTCCTAATTCATCCAGAACTTAACCTTCCATTGCACGTGAAGAACAATATCTGTATTCATTTTACCCTGCTTTGCAGAAGATTTCCATATTGCTGTTCTTATACTAAGAAGAGGTTATACGTGTAAGCTTGCATTTCATCCCTGCTTTGTCAAAGGGCCTTTTTCAAACATTTATTCCAGATCTTGTTTGGGTAAGACCCATCCACAGAAGCAATACCTCTAAAAAATTCTTATGAAATACAAACCCTTGGATTTAGTCATTAAATTCTGCCAATGTGGAAAAAATAAAAGCTGTGTATATTATATACCTAAGAATATCATTTTCGTCTTTCAATGCCCTAGATTCTTCTGCCAAAGAGGTCAGTTCATTGTTTCTATGTTGCAGTTCAATCAGTTGTTTTTCTAGATCTTCACAATGGACACGATAATCATCTTTCGCAGCTTCAAGCCTACCAGATCAAAAACAGGAAGTCTGTTAAGAATCCATATTCATTACACATTTTGCTCATGATGATCCATTTAGCGCTAGAACTATTAAAGTTAAGAAAGAAAAGGAAAACCTATTGATTTAAATAGTCAAAAAAGGGTACTGTAAACTTTTGACTGTCTACTTGTTAAATCACGATAGATTCTGAGCTGCAAGTTTATGATATGATATTTCAAGGAATCACATGATTTTTTTTTCCATAGGAATTACAAGGAGAAAGACTAATATGTGAAAGAAATCAGTGCATTAAAGAGACTTTTTTAACATACAAATCACGTTGGTGCTCCTTTCTGCTTTCCATCACCTTTTTTAAAAGTGTCAAAGGGCCACAATATTGTGATTACAAAATAACAGCTTTTTTTCCTTAAGGGTAAAGACCATCTTTAGGATAGGTTATGTAGAAAGTAGAAAGTTTTTATAGCAAAGAAAATTAAGATGGAAAATCCTTAAGGGGTACCAGAAAATCTTGTAATGTATCTGACGTGACAAGCAAGGCTTCTTTGAAAGAAAAATAAAATGGTTTCATACCTGAAGTTTTCTTCTTGCAGTTGTTCTAGTTGCAACTGTGCATGAAAATACTTTTTTGCTACCACAGTATTTGGATCATCAATAGAGTCATCTAATTGCTCTAGTCTGTCATTCATAATCTCATTTTCTGACATCAAGCTGTTTTTTTCATCCTGAAGGGCAGCCACCTAGCGTAGATAAAACAGCATCACCACTGTAAGACCTGTCCAACCAGAAAGAACTAAAGCAAGACAGCAGTATGTCACCAAATTAGTTTATGAAAAAGGTTGAGGGTTTAGAAACTTTAGAATGTAATTTACATAGCATACAGATGCTTTAGTGTATGTAAGTTATGAAGCACTACAGGAGAAGTCCCTCTTAAAAAGACAAATTTTTGTAACTGAAACCATGGTAAAGGCTTACAATGGGATATGGAGAGAAACTGGTACTTTTATTAAAAAGGATACCATGGATGCCATACAAAAAAATAAGTACTGGTGTCAAGGTTACTCTCCATCTTGCTTGTACTTAACAATAAAAAGCAGGATGGCACTGGCTAGCACACTAACACAGTACTGCCGTGCGCTCAGCAGTGGATGGTTGCGCAAGAAGCAGTTTCAAGCGCCATAAGCTAGTAAGCACACACGCAAAAGAAAAAACCTGGACAGCTTCATATAGAGCATGCATTTTTGGCAACAATCAAACAGGTTTGATACTGAGTGTTCACAGCTAAGCAAATGAGAATACAACACTGTACTGAAACAGTCAGTATATTAACAGCCATAAAATGGGGAAGGATTAAGAGGCTAGAATCTTTAAAGTTTTTCTAGTGAAAGCTGTTGTGTTAATTTTAACATCCTGTCAAACATAAGAGCATGTAGCATGTGTTAGTTAACTGGCATTTAAACAGGGACAATACGCTTTTTGGGTTATGCTTTCCTGAATCATAAAGAAAACCTACCTTTCTTATATTCTTGGAAAATATCAAGGAAGACTGAGACCTTACAAGTGAATTTATTAAGAATTAGTTTAAATGAGAAGTGTCAATCAATATTATGGCTTCAATAAATAAGTTAAAAATATATATATCGTGATGACATTACTAGATAAAATATCAGATACAGCCTAAACAATGCAACATTAAGAAACAGCTTGTTTGTGATCATAATTTAAAAGTCTATCAAACAGATCTAAGAAACAAAACTATAATTCCTGTACCACTTCATTAGATGCTGGCTTTCTAGGTCCACTCCTTTTTAAATACTGGATATCAACTTACTGTATACATGCATGCACAAATACCTGTGGGTAAGGAGCATATCTGAGCCTTATTCAACATCCTTCTTACTGTTCAAGGCTCAGCCACTTGTTAAACATGCACAGTATTCACACTTTTTGAATAATTTTAGAAGAACACCTGCCCAAAACCTCCTAAAAACAACCCTTTCGCACAATTCAAAGCAAGTTTTCCATCTTTTCTCAGTTCCTTTCTGATAGTTCTCTCTTCTATTACTTCAGCATAACAGAAGTAGTATAAATCACTGGACCTCAAAGTCAACACAAATTATGTAAAAGGATTTAAAAAACACATCACATTATTAAAGAACTACATTGCCATTAACTCATCTGTTTATAATCAGCAGTACCTTTCCCCCAACATCTTTAATGCCTCCACCTGGGCCACACTATGTTATGAGCACCTGGGTTTGTTTAACCCATAATTATTGAATAGAGAAATCTCAGAAGGCAAAACTTGTGGGGGGTACAGGAGAAAGCTCAAGACATCTCCACTGAGACATACTAAGTCTCCTAATGGAAGCAGAAAGCACAGGTAAATTAGTACCAAAAATTCTAGAAGTGAGAACATCTGAATAGTGAACACAACACCTTGAAAAGTTTAACAACTGTAATCTGCAAGCTCAAGTGTCAAAGCAATCCTCTTGCACATTTAAAAGAATGTGTTTTCTTCTGCAGGGTTCTCCTCACAAATACTTTTACACCTTTGCTTTCACCATGGACATGTACTATTTCAAGAAAAACAGAAGTAAAATGCTAATTTAATTCTAAAAAGATCTTCCTTTGCATCTGCAATTAGCAAGCAGAGCTCCTTTTCTATACATATTCTACTATTTCAGTTATTACTATCTGCAAGAAATTTAAAACTGGCCTCTGGATTTATTTAATTTATTTTACATAGGTTCGTACAGCCAGTATAGCACTCTGGCTCCTATAAGAAGATGCCATACAGATGTTCACTTTGTACAGAATCAAATCTGAATGAACTGCCTTACCACATTAACCTCCTTTTATTTTCAGAGTATAGGGTCGTAACATAGAAGTCAAACTTAGGGCTAACAAATGTGTTGGTTTTTGTTTTGTTTTTTTATTATTAGTATTTTTATTTATTTTATTTTTAAAAAACAAGTCATCTGAAATGCAAGTTCCTGCTTATTGTTACGAATTCCTCTCTCTTTCCTCTAAAGAGACTGGATTAACTCCTGTATCCATTAAAAGCAAAAGTAAACCTATTAGTGCGGCTAAGCAAGAAATAATGCAAACTAATTGATCCTATTTTGCCAAATATGCTCCATGTTAAAATTGCATACAAGAAAGAGCTTGTAAATTTTTAGATAAATTTGAATCTTTCATCAACTGTTGGAAACAGCATAATTTTCCTATGATTAAATCTAATAACTGATTATTACATGAAATGCTTTTTTTTGGATACAGTTTAAAGGACTAAAGGCAGCAGTGACTAAAAATGGAATTGGCAATTGTTAAATTCATGGTAACTTTGTTTTGATGGCTATTTGCTACTAAAAGTAAACAAAGCTAGAAGATGAAGCAACCTTTGCATTAAGAGTTGACAAAGGACCTCAGCTTACACTTCCATCAGGACGCTATTTCCAGTAATTGTATTCTGGAGAAGAGATGGCTCCTCTTCCCATAAACAGACAACTTTCTAAATCTTTAATCACCACCACTACATATTAAATAAACTGCTTGCTGTTTCTTACCTGCAAATCTAGCTCTTGACATCTTTGTGCCAACTCTTCTTTTTCTGCTAGTGCTTCTTGAAGATCCTCCAAAGCTTTTTTAAGCTTTTAAAGAACAAAGACAGTGACTTAATTCTGGCTTCCACAGTGTCTCAATTGCTTATATAAATTGTTTAAAGAAGGATGTTAGGCATGCACATAGACTTAGAAACCCCCATATACTGTTGGATCAGGATCTCCGTTCGTTTCAGCCACATTTTAAATTTGTGCCACTCGTAATAAGTGAATTATTGAAACTCAGAGTAACATTCAGATTCAATACAACAACTTATGCTAGCAGCAAAACAAAAAACACATCCAGAAAGAACTGTATTGTCACAACTTCCAAGTCCCTGCCTGTTAAATGCCTCCTGCTCATTGGTTCGCATACGCTCAGTAACAGAAGCTGTAAGACTCATGTACATGGATGAAGTCTAAAACCTGGTTCCCTGGCTTCCTTCCTCTCAAAATTAAATTCACTGTCAAGACAGCAAGATCTTTCCAAATTCAGGCTTACTGGTCAATCAAACGCTCCTCATTTCAGAAGAGAAATACAGATGTTCCTTTATGAGCACTTTTACAAACAACTTCATTATCCATGCAACAACTTGTATTGTTCACATTAATAAAAATTTTCACGACCTTTTAAAAATAGCGAAGGATTTAGCCTGATACAGCTGAGTCTTGATGTCCACTTGGCTCTTCTGGCTACGTAGGTTCACATTGGCAGGTTCTACCCCATCAAGGAAGATTACCTAGCTTTCACTTCATATGTTGTAGAGAAGCTGTATTAGAACAAACCTTTTTACCCACTTCTTAGAATTAGCACTGAAAATGATACCTTATTGTATGATCTCAGCCTACACCAGCATGTTGTTCTGCCCTTTGTGAACCACTATGGTTTAATCCTGTCAACACTGATTGGAACACACACCAAGCAGTTTGTGCAGAGAGGAGACAAAGGTGAAATTTATTGAGTGGGTGTTTTTTTGTTGTTGTTGTTTTTGGTTGGTTGGTTTTAAAATTGGAGAGGAAGAGCTGTCCTCTTCATTTGGGGGATGAAAAGATACCGACTAGCGTTCAATCTTAAGCTGTAACAGCTACAAATATTAGGCAGTTACCTGCTGTTCCATTTCACTTGATGTATCACTTGCAGATGGACCCATTACTTCCTTGCTCATGAGCTACAGAAAAAGGCCACAGGAAAAAAAAAGGTTAAATTAGAGGTTAATATTCTGCAAATTTACTGTCTACTGAATATCAGCTGTATTTTCCATCACGTTCTTGTTTCCCTCAATACATCAAAATGGATTATTAATAATAAAAAGCCTCATTGTTTGTAAAAGCTTTGAAGAAAATCTAGAATAACAGGGCAGATTTTTCCCCCTTGATTAAAAAATTAACCAAGTGTGAACAGTAACGCGTTAATGGATGAATATATCCCCTGCTGAATTAATTGCTAGCCCCCAGTCAAGTTAAAAGGGAGCAGACCTGAGGACAGGATTTTACTCAATGAATTTAATAGTTATCATGCTTCTTTGTGTCACTTAAGCTAATTGTCATTAAGCACAAATGGGAACATTAACACAGCTCTCACTGATCTCCAGTACAAAGATATACATTGTTTGTCAGCAGGTAAAGTGCTTTACTTCTTACTCAGGAATTACAGCGTTATTGCTAGACCTTCTTCAGAAAGTTTGATTAGTCATAAAATAACAAACAATTATTTCTACCAATAGGACATTAACAGCTTTGAAACCTACATAGCTGATTTAAATCTCTAAGTTTTAAAGCCTCCTACCAACTCCACTGCTATCTGGAGGGAGGTGCAATTACATGTTAGATTTTCTTCAAGCATCAGTATTGTAGTTCTTGCCTCCTTCCACACTCTCCTGAGCTTTACAGCCCTGAAGCTCCCAGATGTGACTATAGAGATACGCTGTAAGTTGGATCACTGCAATGATCCAACTAAGAACACAGGAAAATAGCAGGGGGAGGGCACCATGACAAAAACCGATGGAATTCCGCGGGGAGTTCGTAAATCAGGTGCTGGAATGACCTATGAGAACTACACAGCCTCACAAACTGTTGCCATCAGCATAGCCTTGGGTCCAAGACCATAGCACTGGGACAGAAGTTTCAGAACCTGACTCCAGTATAAACAGCAGCTAGCATGAGATAGACTTCTTGCGTGAAACAGGAAATATTAAGCATTTATCATCTCCACGAGTTGAACATTTGGGCGTAGGAAACTAAAATCAAAACCCTTTAGCTGGAGTCTGAGGTCTCTTGGTTCTAATCCTCCCAGATAACTTAGGCAAGTACTTAGGCTCTTCACAGACATTTCTTTGGATTAAAGAATTCACAAAGATCAACAAATGGATATACAAACTTCTCAGCCAACAACATTAGGCTAGGAATTATTACTTACCTCTTGAATGGCTGTCATGACAACATGCTGAACAGACTCTTCAAGGGTCATGATATTCTGTATGTGTTCTACGAAAAAAATTGTAGTGACTCATGATACAGACACCTTAATGGCTTGAGTAACATGACAGCTTTTTTTTTTTTATAAAGATCCAGAAGTTATTCTCTAAAATGCTGCTTCAAAACAGATACTGTTCTTACACTGCTATTATTAATCAACATCATTATTATCCAATAATGTAGTAGATAAATTATAAATTCTTAAGTGAACAAATTTATACTACGTACAATAGAGAAAGCAGATTTTAAGATATCTGTCTTTCTTCCACGGTTCTTTTTCTAATAACAAATCCATACACATGTATAAACAAATTTTTGCAAAGGGTGAAAACCCTTGCAGTTGAGTTAATGAGGTACAATGAAAGATAGTTGTTTCTAGTATCTTCATTTCCAACGCAACCCGACTTAGTGTACTTCCTAAGCATTCTCTGATGAAATTATTCCAGACTACCTAGGAATTGCAACTGTTCTACCAACAAAAGCATGCCAAGGATGTCTTAGCCATCAGAGCATTAAGCATTAGCTCCTGTGAGAGAAAACTCAACAAAATTCAGACTTGAGAATCTGAGTTTTGTTATCTCTACAGATAGACAAAAGGCAGTTTCTAATATCAGTTTTTAATTTGATTTGCTTAATTGGCATTTGAATGGTAAGTTTTAGGTCTTGGTACTTGTTTCACCAAGGAGGAATAACCCCTCACACACATACATTTCAGACTATTTTCACCCCACCTTGAACAAAATTTGAGTTTTATACACAAAAGCAGAAAAAATATGGGAAAATGAAGTGAAAGCCAATTTCAGATTAAGTATGCAAATGCAACATATTAACAATTGAGACTTTTTGATACATAATAAAGAAAATAGTTCTACATCTCTTCCATTTTATGAATCAATACACCCTGAAGCAGTCTGCTGTTTGTTCATCTGATTAAGGTAGCCCATACCTTGTTTCCTTTCACAGTTGACTGCACAGCCTAGAATAAGCTGCATAAGTCTTCCCAGTTCGGTGGGATCTGAACTCTCAGATATCTTATTTAAGTCAGGGATAAGTTCTTCTGAAATCTGTTGACCCAAAAACTGAAAAAAAAATGAAAAGAGTAAGCGGACTTTTGCTTTCACACAACATGAAAATGTGTTACCGCGTAGGAAATCTGAAGAATGAAGAGGCCGTTAAGAGATTTGTTAAGAAAAAACTTATGGAAGGGAAAGATTCTAAAGATTAAATGCGGAGATACAAAGAGAGTATATAGTATTAGATCAAGAAATCCAAAAAGACCTAAACAAATGTTCTTGTTTGTTACAGGGCTTCATACATGAAACCGAGATGTCACAAAACATCTCTTTTGGGGGCCAGATAAGACAGTTCTAAACTTCCTCTCCTAAATCTTTACGTGTGTTGGGGAAAGGGGTACTCAGTGCAGTGCTAGCCAATGACCTTTACCAACTCTGCATCTATTTGCCTCTGAATAGGTCTAAATCTAATCTGAAGTGGATGGCATTAAACATATACTCAATCCACTCAGCAATTATTTATTGCCACAAAGTTATGCACATTGATAAGAGTTCACTGAAATTGCTCTAGCAAGAACACAAGTTTTGAAAATGTATTAACTGAGCAGTTTTTAATGACCCCTTGCACAAGAAAACAGTGACAGCAGTAAGTTAAAAATTCCTATGATAGCCCTCAAATATTAGAGATTTTTTTTCTACCAGCAAGATAAACAAGAAATTAAAAACGTTCCCAAATTCAGTTTCTCCCCAATTCTTCAAAAACCTTCTCATAAGCCTAAATAAATTTGACTGCTGGACTTTACAGAGCACCTCAGACCTGGCACTACGAATGGCTCAGCACTTGGTATCACAATTAAGGCCAGGTGAGACCAGGAAGCAGGAAGATGATCCGGCTAGCTTCTCTACACCATACCCATTACATAACCGCAGTCACTCTCCACACAAAATTAAACAAATGTTTTCTGTTAGTGGCTGGGTGTCGGGCTTCTTCTTTTTTTTTTTTTTTTGCATTTGCTTATTTAAGTCAGAACACAGCACCCTTTTACGGCTGCCATACTGTCCTGCACAAGCAAGAACAAACCGCAACCCTTCCTGTATCCAGGGGATTCATTATTTATCTACCAGCTTCCAGGTGAATATCAGAAAAAAACTAGACCAGGATCACTAAATGCTCTGTTGTGTAGAAAAGGATTTGAACTTCACCAGACAAGAGCAAATATGAATATACACCCAAAGGTCTGTAGGATTCTGTAGTTCAGCACTTCTGACATGCGCCTGGGCAGTGACAGAGACACGGTTTCCAGATTATACTCCAAGTCTTATCTAAAGTAAACTGCTCAAGCATGTGCATATATGATATACACAAACATAGCACTTTTATTTGCATCAGACTAATTTTATGTTCATTCAGGCCTCCCATTTAACTGGATAATTATCACATACTTTCTATCCAAAAAGCCCTTAAAATAGATTAGTTAGCCAAGGGGAATAAAAAACACCCCAAAAAAACAGGTTGAAGAGGAAAACATCTATTCTCTAGAACAACCACAAAATTGCTGATTTTTCCATACCTCATGATAGTAGTCCATAATTCCTTGCAGTATCTTCTTCAGATTACTGGACTAATAGATGAAAGATAAGGTTACAGGTTTTTATTAAGACTATTAATTTCACTGTAATTAAATAATTTACAATCAAATGTTTACACAGCAGCTTTATGAGCTGACCACGTAATGACAGGGGAAAAGAAACACCACAACAGAAAATCCCCATGCAACACTACTAGCATGCAATCAAACTATTCATAGACAGTTCAAGTACATTTAAAACAACCTCAAAAAGTCTGCACTTAATTCTGATCAGTAGTTTTTGGGCTGCTAGATACACTCAGGGAAGACACCATATCCAACCCCACAAAACTTTTATTAACTTCAGCATTGAATACCTTTATTCTCCAGTTGTCACCAACATCTTCTTTAATGCGATTTAGCCAAGATGCATCAAACCAAGCAACATCTCTGAAATGAAATTCAATGATGAAACATCAATAAGCACACATTTAGTTAAATAGGGTACCAGATTCTTAGCATTAAATCATCAGAAAGTTTAATAAGGTGTCTAATGAGGCATGAACTCTTGGAAATTGCAAATTATACTTATGTCACAGGGAATTTCCATCCTACTGCCTGAATTATGATACTATCTTCCAGGGCAGGAAGAATTTCTGTACATGTTCAAGCTAGCTAAACCTGGAAACACAAGTATGTAAAGGCCTTTGTCATGCTCAGTTATTATCTTAAAAAGTGATCGCAGTGCTTTACAGAAACATTATCATTTGAAAAGTGCTATCATTAAGTTTGCTACCTACTCTTACACATTTAGATTTTTTCTACCTTCACTACAATTAGTCAAAGGCACTTTGCAAGAAAAAAAATAATTTTATCTACTTGCATTTCATATTTTTTTGTATCTCTTTGGCTCCCTTGGGTAGGAATATGTTCACTTCACCGGCATAAGTGAGTTGCTGGCGGGGGGGACTTTATACACACTGAACTGCCAAGATGTACAACCACAGCGTACCTAACCGTATCTCAACTTTCACACCACACTGTTTATCCCCTGTCTCAGAGCACCTAATAAGAGGCAGTTATTATCCCCACTTGCATATCAACCACTTGCTTGTAAAGAAATTTGCCCGAGGCCTGTGTCAACCTGGTACCACAAATACATGCTAAGCCAGAGTTCTAGCTGCTAGACTACACCGCTGCTACAGACCTTCACTTGGAGCACTGCTGATTGTTTCCTATGCTAGCATACTGACGTGGCAGTTTGACTGACACACTACTTCAGAAATAGTGGCATCCCACAGGGACGTGCTAAGCTAAGCCCTGGTGAACAACTGTGACAAGAAGAGCTAGTTAACCGACACAGTACAGAGATGCTGGGAAGCAACCTCGGCGAATCTTCTTTAGGCAATCCTCAACCAGTATTTGCAGGCTACAGAGCGAGCTGTCTTTATGCAACACACTTTAAAAAAAAAATCTGTCAACTTGAAAAAAAAAAGTTTAACTTTTTAAAGTTTAAAAAATAATTTTTAAAAGTAATTTCTCAGTCGAAAAACATATTTTGAGCAAGGAAGTGGTAGTTCAGGCTTCTCTTTTATTATGGGAATCACCACCAACAAATGTTGCAGCGATGACTTGTTTCAATAAAAGAATGGTGTTGCAATCCTCTCCGAGGAAACTGCAAATTTCAGAATGAATGTGTCACCCAACCCAGTACCATTTGTCATCACACCAATAAAACTGGAATTATTTTGCTTTTGTTCAGTCCACTGCAACTACTTTTAATAGTAATGGACCAGTGTTGCTGAGGTTTCCTGGTTCTTTTTTCCACACAAATAAGTTAGCATTTAAAACTTAGAACATAAGTCTACAACAACTGAGCAATCCCAAGACGAAGACAGCACAGAGACATGCCTTTTGAACTTTTAGTTCCTCATTCCACAGAGGCACAGATTTCCATGGATACCCATATCTTAGGTATACCGTCGATAAAAAAAAAAAAATTGTATTTTTTGCCTAATTACTCTTGTGTGAACTTAATACTGCATTATTAGAATATCTCCTCAACTTCTTCTCCATTCTATCACATTATTATTTAACTAGTATATCATCTCCCAAATAACAATATAAAGTCATAGTTTATTTTTTGCTGTAAACCATCTACTCTAAATTTGTAGCTATAACATAAACATTTGGGTGGGAATGTTTCATTTACCATGACCATGCATGTTAAATACAAAAGCCTCAAGAAACTAAATACCTCTTCCTAGAACTTAAGTATCAACTTACATTTGATGAAGTACCTGTGCCATGGCAACCCCGTTAGTCAAGTCTTGAACATCTCTGCAAGGTGCCGCAGTATTGAACGTCTGCAACTAAAGAGGGAAAAACACGGTGTTTTTTAGTCAGAGAGAAGGACAGCAAATTAGTTACCATTCTCCTCTTTAAGACACAAGCATTTAAAAATATGTCTTTCTACTTCAGGCAGCCTGAAATCCTTTTTGAGCTACGCAGCTTTTAAACTAACCCAACTGTCTCAGTATCTGTGACTGCTGATCATAAGTAGTCACTTAAAAAGTTAGTATTACCATGCTTTGCTTTTCAACACTAGTCTTTTTCTTAGAAATCAGATTATGGAACACTAATTTGGGAAACTAAGTTCATAGTTAACCATTCCTCAGATTACGTTGCAACACAATTCTGGACACATACTACCTAAACAAAAAGTGGCATTGGAAGAGGGAGTGAAGGCCGATGAGAAATATATGTATATATATTTATACATATATATCCAGTCCTTTACTACGTGCATTTAGTAACAGAAGTCACAACATCAATAGTGCCCAGAGATTATCTGGGGATTAAGAATGAAAGGAGAAAATTATGCGAAACCACTGGAAAATTAATGCAGTTATCCAAGAGCTACTGTACACTTTAAGGATATGAAGACAGCCGAGAAAGACTGAAGCATTTGAAGTGGTGCAAGCTGTCAACACAGGAATTCCAACATTGCTCTAAAGATGTTCCTATTAAAATAGGCAACTCCAAAATATTGCTGTATATCCCAGAAATTTCTATTGTAACATCTACTATACATTTTTCCCAGGTATTCATATATATTTTTCTGGTATTTTACAAGCATCACACTACCTAGTGTTTGAACGCACTGCTGGATGCAATTTTACTCCATCTACCTATTTCTGCCTGAAGATTAAGCAACAAAGCCCCAGTTTTCACTTTTCAGCTCTATTATAAAACCAGATTACAGATGAAAGTCATTTATTGGAAGTTTACTGATCTATTCTATACAAATCATTATAAGCAAACTTTGCATTCTGCCCAGTGATTCTAGGCACAAGTATAGTTGAAGTCCCTCTGTGCTAGGAGTACACAAACAAGGGTCAGTTCCCATCCTAAAGATTCAGATTTATCAGCTTGAGTTTTTTGCAACTACCTTATCCAAAAGTAACTGGAGGAAAGAATACCTTCATCATTTCTACATCGTTACAGAGCACTGCAAGGACCATTCGCCCACCAGACAGCTCTATACCCAGTAATCACAAATCCCAGCATCCAGTGATGCACGGGCTGTAACACAAGTATGGTACACAGCTGCAGGCAGCTCTTTCATCGGGCTACCAAGTTCTGCATGCAACTCTAATAGTTTCAAGCCTTAAGGCACTGAGGTACCCAAGTTCTCAGGTCACTCCACTGACTGTAAAAAGCAACCGCAAACTGCCAAATACTTCATCAGGCTCCAGGAATTTGTGTCTTGGAGAACCCCTGGAGCACAGACAGGCTATTTGCCTTTAACAACCCTCAGTGTTGTTTTCTTCCACGAGTTTGGTGGAAGCACTTCTCGTAGCCCCATCTCAGCACTCACAGACTCTGCAGGACATCCTTTCTCATTAGAGCTGCTCATCTGCTGGCTTCACTTCACACCCCCTGCTTCTCATGCAGGAAGAAACAGCGAACGAAGTCTTCTCCGGTTGCATTCTCCAGAAGCTCAAGTCTGTACTGAGCTCTGCCACAGCCACCTCATCCTCCTGTGTCATTCAGGGACTCAACAGTCCTCAGCCGGTTAGCCATTCCTCACACGGGAGCTCTCCCATACTTCCCAGGAGGATGGTCACCTTCCTCTCAGTTTTGTGTTTCCTGCACTTAAGGTCTATAGGATGGGATTACCTCAACATTATACAGTACCCAACACACAGGAGGTACCCCCAAGCTTGTATCTAACATTTGACAGAATTATCTACTAATGACTGCAGTTTTTCATTCCCAAACAACAATCGGCTCAGAGCTCACTACCCACAATGAGATGAGAGAGCTGTTTCCACACACATCAGTTCATCACTTGGTTACTCAGGAAAAATAATTCCTGATAAGCTTTATTTTAAGTTCAGCTTCATTTAGCACAATGGATAAAAAGGAGAAAGTTTGCTGTTAATACTGTTAAAAGGTTTCTGTTGGATAGAATGGAAGCAAGAACAGACCTTCATAATCTCTGCCCACTGTGAAAACTGACTTCTGGTACTTACTATGCTCACGATGCCCTAAGCCACCCGTCCATCCCAAGAGAGCTTCCCCAAGCATCCTGTGACACTTCAGCTTCTTCAAAAGCCACCGGCGAGTGACTTAGTCAAGTGCATTTGGGAAATGGCACTACTTGGACAAGAGTGGCAGAGAAGTATTGTTTCCAGTTGTGAGAATCTGAAGCTGTCATTTCCCATGCTGTGTTTATAAGAGCGACCAGAGACTCTGAATATTGGTTTGCTTGCTTCAGAAACTGCCTAACTGAGCCCTGAAGAGAAATATATGCAGACAGGTTTTTCTTACACTTGTTTTTCAAATTAAAAAGTCTTTTTAAAATCCCCTATTATGGTAAGTGACAAGTCGGTAATCCCTTGTAGGTTACATAAAGGATTAAGTAGGAGAACACAAAGTGAAGCAGCGGTGACTGACAGCACTGGTTTCTAATACTATAGCAGCCTTAATGCCAACTCGAGAGCAGGCACAGCAGCTCACAGAAGTCAAGACCGAGCATGCCAGAAGTCAGAGCTTTATGGCACGACGCTGCAGCGCTGCCATTTGGATAAGCACCCTTGTAAACTGAAGAAATTGCTACGTAGGGTAACAGGTTTTCCCATTTCACTTCCCTGATCAAGGTCATCCAAGCTGGTCGAAGCAAACAAAGCCTTAGAAAACCTTGTGACGCACAACGCCGTGCTGCACACACCGGTACCTCCGGGAATAGAAAGAGCTAATTAAAATTAAGCGAAAAGCAGGACCAGGAGTCTTAGTTTCTCCACGTATTTGAAAGTTACTTAAGTGCCCAGAAACAAAATGAGAGTAGAGATATTAATCGTGGATTCTCCAAATCCCATGCCAGGCCAGCCACTTCCTCAGAGCAGTTTCTTACTGTATTTATACACCAACAAAAGTTGGGGCGTGGGGAGGAGGTTGGCAGAGGCAACCATAGACTTCCAGATTGCAGCAGAGCTATTTTGTTCACATTTGATTAGTTTTTCTAAAAATACAGCCTTAAGGACATGCTGAAGTCCATTTCACGAATCTAGCTTAATCACTCCCTGCCGCTTGCTACTACAACAGGGGCAGATGTTTTTCTCACACACATACAGCTACTAGATTCAAACTATGCATTTGAAAACTTAATTTTCTATCATGCAACACTCCATGCCTTTTCTCTGGGTCTGCTGAAGGTTCTACTGCTGAACAGCTGTACATCAAGCACGAATGTATTCACAGCGTCCGGCAGAAATCAAGAAAACTACCCAACACTTGAAAATGTATGCCCTAAGTCTCACCCAGGAGATCCAGGGCTGCGGTTTCACACCCACGCTACAAAAATTTTAAAGTAACAGTAAACGTTCCCACTCCTAACCCCAGAACTGTAATGGACCAACTCCGCCACAGGAACGTTAACATTACAAATGCTGCTGGTGCCATTTGGCACTGTAAGAGCACAACTGCCGTGGAAAAATCTTCCGGCTCAGAACGTTACCATCCATGTAACACACTACGTGCTGCTGTCAGCTGGCTCTCACGTAGCATTCAGTCACATTAGGACAGATGAGGACTGTGACACATTCTACGAAAAGGGAAAAATAAAAGCTACCCACTCTTTCAAAGGTTCACTTTTATCAAAAATGTCTCCAACAAACACACCAAACCTGTAACCCTGTTCCTGGACCTGGAAAGGATGAACTAGTCCCACCAGACTTTCAAACTCCTTCCTTTCCGAGACACTTTAAAAACTATCTTCTCATTCAGCTTCTAATTTGTGTATGTGAAGCTTTGGGTTATGCTTGCTCAAATGAGATTTCTAAAACACACTTTCAGAAGATCGTAACCACACAGAAACAAAATTTTCCTGTAAACAAACCAGTTAAGTCGGTTTCCATACCAGTGATCGAAAGAAGCACCGCAGTTTTGTCAGTCGCTTCCGTACAAGCAAGATCAAGCCTTTGCCACGACATGATTTTTATTAAGCTTTGGATACAAATAGACTCACGTCACGTTTCTCACATTTGCCACCTGTACCTCTTATGTCCTGCACTTCACGTATCCTGGCTCTGATTTTAGTAGAGGAGCGCTCCTGCAAACTGAGCTACGGGGGAAAGAGGCCATCTGGTAACTTGTATCTGCAGTGCCCAGGTATGTGTTTTCCCATTCAGTACCATCCCCCCTTCATTAAATGAATAGTGATTACGGATGCGTGATACATACCCAAACACCCACACGGTGTAACACTGCAGCATATATAAGGTGAGCACATGCCTCACCAATGCTTTAAGGCATTGCAATTGGCTGGCCATACCCCTACAGAGGATGTTTGCAGAACCGACCCACGTGTAAGGATCCTCCTCTAGTTCGGGGGCAGAGACAGAAGACTTGGAGAGGTGCAGTGCCAGAAGACATTCAAGAAACTCTTACTCTGCTGCACAGTACTGCATCACCAGCCCCACTGATGCAACTCTTCCATGCGTCTCCTACCCAGGGATGGAAAACATTCAGGTTTACTTCACATCTAACAACCAGGTTGTCTTTCTGACTTAGAAAATTGTTTCTGCAACAGGCTTGGGAGTTCAATCTCAACAGACATTGAGTCAGTTTTTCTTAGAAACTCATACGCATTCCCTATATAGTTTAATCTAACTCCATTCCATTTTTCTGTAATGTCCACAAAAATTAAATCCAATCACATTTTTGTTACAGAACCAATAGATAACATTTTTATTCATCCTTTCTTTTTCATCTCTGGGCAATGCATGTCTTCTAGTACGAAATTGCTAATGTTAAAGAAAAATCAGGATATGGCAGCAGAACACAGAAAGTCACAAGCAAGGGGAACAGATCTTGGTTGTATTAAAGAAGAAACAAGCTGAAAAACCTTTACAACTACAGAGATTTACAGAACCCTCTTCTCTTCAGACACATGGCACTTCATTCCTCTCTCCCTAAATACCCAACTTCAGAAGATCATTTTTTTCCCCAAGATTCAATCTACCATGAAGATCAATTTGAAAGGACTTTTGAAATATATCTTTATTAATGCTCAGCTTCTACTAAGATGTAAAGTTGGTCAGAGAAAGAAGGTGTTAGATCTAAAGCCACACACCTAGCAAAGCATCTGCTGGGTGTTGCGTACGGAATGGGAACACACGGGAGTTGGATGTTGATTTACACTAACAACTCTGTACAATGCCCTTTCCGTTTAAGGCTTGACGAAGTTATTTTAGAATTCTCTTTAGGAACCATTATGTAGTTAGAGATAAGTACTGTGACTATACTAAAATGACAATTAAACGTAATAAATTTTAAAGGAGGAATTCTAAAAATAAATCAGCTGAGCACTGCTGAATGGATTTTGAGATAGAGTTCAGGACTGTATTTGTACAAGTTCTTCCGCTGGTTTATTTTGCAACAGAATCATGATAGAGTTATTTTTAACTGATTATCATGAGGAAAAGAAAGTTAAACTGTCCAAAAAGAGAAAGAATAAATAGATTAAAAGATAAGAGATACCTAACTGAAGAGAGGTAAGCATAAGATGGCTGAAATTCTAAAAACCAACAAATTGTTAGGGGCATACAAGGGCACCAAAAGGAAAATTGGAGGAGGAAATGAAGGCAGAAATTGTTTTTCAGTGTTTTATAACAGACTGAAATGCGTTAAAACTGCTGTATTGTCATATACAGAGAAGAAGAGGAACGTCGATTCTGGTAGATGCTGGTATCACTTTCGCCAATTTCATTCCTGAATCTCCACAACGCCTCTCAAGCACTCTCTTCTCTCCTCTGTTTATACTTTACATGGGAAAAATACCTGTTATTTCTAGAGAAGCTGCCCACGTAATTGCCACACGAGTTCTGTGTAAGAGAGCTCACTCTCTCCTAAAATGTTGGCATCTGCAAGACTAAAATTACAGATGAGCACAGAAGAAACTCAGAAAGGACAAGGGACAAAGCAAGGGAGCCTGACAGCTGAACCCAGTGCTTCTCACACATGCAACAACACCACATCAGCATGCTGCACCTGGCTGCGAGCAGCGCTCTGCCCAACCAAAACCTGCAACCGAGTTCTGAGGTTTCCGCTCCTGTCAGCCGAATTAATTGCATGTATTTATTACTATTGTTAATTACGGAGTGGTTTCCCCATTGAAGCCACTGCCGCAGAACCACAGCTTGGGCCTACAGGCTACCACAGGCCCGTCCGGAGGCTGGCAGTCCTGCAGGGGCCTTGTACCGGCTGGAGAAGGAAATTTATCGTGCGGGCCCTGTCATTACAGCAGCGCCTTCACAGTCTCGACCCCGACTCACCATTCCCTGGCCGCGGGGGCCCCTCAGAGCGGCCCCCCCCCCCCAAGGCCAGCAGGACCCCCCAGGACGCCCCCCCCCAAGGCCAGCAGGACCCCCCAGGACGCCCCCCCCCCCAGCCCCTCACGGCCCCTCATGGAGCCCGTCCGGCCCTTCGCGGCCCCCCCCGGCCCCTAAGGACCCCTCAGAGCGCCCCGGCCCCTCACGCCCCCCCCCCCGTCACCACGGCAACGGTGCCCTCGCGCCGCTCCCAACGGACTCCCCTTCACGAGCCTTTCCCCCCTCCGGGCGACGGCGAGGCCGCACCACCGGCCGGCGCTCGACGCCCAGGCGGCAGGAGGGCCCGAGGCGGCGCTCACCCAGAGGATGAGGCTGTCGCAGAGCCGCAGGTCCGCGGGCTTCGCCTCCATGGCGGCGGCCGGCTCTCCCCGCCGAGCGCCGCGCGGCTGACGTGACAGGCCCCGAGCGGAGGGAGGAGCAGCCCTGTCAGCGCCCACACCCGCCCCTGCCTTCAAACGCCCGGAGTGGCAGCGGGCTCCACCAATCACAGGGAGGAGGTGGCGCTCTCCGAGCCAATCGCCTGGGGGTATTCGCTAGGGGCGGGAGCACGGCCTCTCCCTCAGCGCTGCCGGCCGGCGGTGGTGGTGCCCAGGCTGCGCCCCGAGGCCGCCGGTACCGCCACAAGATGGCGGCGGGCGCCGGCCCGGTGTGACCAAGTGCTGCAGGCTGGGCTGCTGGCGTGGCTCAGAGCCGCCTGTGCCCGGGGTGTGGGGCGTCAGCGTGGCTGTAACGGCCTGTTCTTAAACGAGGCTAAAATATCAATAAATAAAGATATTAAATTCCTTTTTTGGGGGGAGGCAAAGGGTGGAAAGTGCTGAAGCACAAGCCTGAGGAGAGGCTTTCAACTCTTCTCCAAAAGTTCTGCCTTCCCCATCTACATTAATATTTCTCTAACATCTGGTTCAGGATCTTGTAATACCCTGCCTCAGATGCTCCAGAGAAAAGCTTAACTACCTTACACTAAAGCAAAACAATTACTCTGTCCCTCTGCTGTTTCAGCACAAGAACTTCAGTAACTTTTTGCCTCCATTACAAATTCATTTGAACTGTTTTTGTTGATTCAGTTTTACAAAGATTCTTACAGGCACCTGTTGTTACTGAAATATCCAGGATGACATTAACCACGTCGGTGAATATTGTAAGAAGGGACTACTAAGCAACTTGAGTAATTGCTGTTAAGGGTCTCATACATACTTTTTTCGGCTGTTCTACTTCTTAAGATACATGCTTTAATCCTCTGTTACTGATTCCACTTTGTGTGAAAGATTAAAATTGCAGTGAATGAAGTAGACAGCAGTTACATAATTATTTCCCCTCATAATGCTATCCAGCGATGATAAAGGCTATCATTAAAAACTGAATAATGAGTAACAGGTTCTTTGAGTAAAGCCCCACAGACTTCTGTACTAGGTTTTGTACTGTTAAGAACATTTATTTTATTATATAGTTGTCCTCTTTTATAATTTCTGTTAGCTTTTTAAAAATTTTTCTTTTAGACCTCTTCATTTGGTTACTGTTCCTTCCTTCTGGTACTTTACGTCCTTTCCCTTCACGGGAAATAACAGTGTCATGTCATTCCTACCCACATCTTTATGCAGTATCCTACTCACTTCCCACAAGCACGTAATTCTCCATGTCTTCCTGTTGATTTCATATGCTTTTTCTCTACAGATTCAGCATCCCACACCTTCACTTTCTTTATATGGTTTCTAGAGACACTTCCTCTTTCCTGGGTTTATGCTACACGTGCCAGGGAACAGCAGAAGGCAGCAGCTTTCCAGGAAACCTGGATTTAACCAGGAACAGAGCCAGCAGGGCAGGGAATGCACCAGCCAGGGCCATGTCCCACAGTACCTCAGCAGTGCAGGTAAAATGGACAGGTTCAGGGATGATCAACCGTAAATGCAGATTATCAGGCAAGTTCATGGCAATGAGGCAAATACAAGGTAAAGCCAGGAAAGCAACTCACCAGTCAGGGTCAGACACAGTCCCATGATCAGCACCATGACCAGGCAGTTCTGAGGTCAAGCTGGGAATTCATTCCAAAGGTCATAGTTCAGATCAGCAAAATCCACAGCTGAGAGTGAGCTGAAGGCTCAGGGCTGAGCTTAAATAGAATTTCTGGGCCCATGGCAGAGGGTGTAGAGAGAGGTACCCGTTGAGGCCACTAATGCTTATTAGTGCACTCAGGGTCCTAACGACATGCTCTGTTTCAGTGGGGGTCATCTTCCATAAATGCAAAAAATACTGCAGAGAATACTTTTCCTCTAGAGGGCTGTACAGTACTGACAAAAGGGAAGGGTGGAGCTTAATCAGAACCAGCCAAGGCCTAATAGCCCTATTTCAGGATTGCTTCTAGTTCAAAAGCATCCTGAAATTTTTCACATGAGATGGTTATGTGGGAAAGATGGTACAGACTATAGAGTACACGGAGATTGGCTGTAATCTGTAGCACAAGCACTAGTCTGAAAGAAAAGGCAGGCCGTTCAGTTTGGTAATTGGGATTATGTCAGAAGAGACTGGCTCACCCTTGCACTCCTGGTTTTTGCATCCTCTTCAGAGGGCTGACTCCACATAATTGAGTGCTCTCTGAAATAAATCAGTTATTGGCACACTGTGAGAATATTTCCAAGGAATGTTACACTTACAACATAGGGAATTCTACAGAGAACTACAATACCCATCTGTGTAGCTATTTTACATCTTTCCAACTGCAGCTATACACGAGCACATCAGGAACACAGGCACTGTGCTTAGAGTTCAGCTGCGGGGTAGAAGAAGCAGTAACAAAGGGGAGTTACGTAAGTAATGTGGGTGATTTGGGTTTAGTTTTTAAACCCAGCTGGAAATTTCTCCATGAACTGCAGCCCACTTGAACGTCTGTCATCAAATTCTGGTTTTGTGCCAAGCAAGGTAAAAGACTACGACGTATGTTAACATTCCAGAGACAGGGAAGACTAGCTTGGCACCTCACACCAGGACTTCAGTTCAGTCTCACGAAGCCTAATGTCCACTGTTAACAACATTTTAAAGTCAGGCTAAATTACTTCTCACATTTAAAATGCATTCACTCCTCTTGATAATGCATCCTTCTTGACAAAAGTGTCTGACAGTTGGTTAGTAAGGGATGTCTACAATAAAGAATGGCATTTGCTACAATAATTTAAATTGCTAGGCAAAAATAAAAAAATAAATAAATCAGATTGTTAAGTCTTTTTGATTTTCATTGGGATTTGCATTATGTCCAATAATATGAATGATATTTAGTTCAGACAGTACATTTTGGTAGCTTGCTCAAGAAAGTCATATTTTCAGACACTTGAATTTCCCATAGCTCTTGTGGCAAATACACGTCTCTTGTAGTTTAACAATATTCTTGTTCTTGTTCAAAAATCCTCATTTATAGGACTGCAACTAGTAGGGATTTTTTAAGCATTTGGAAACAAATACATTAGAATGAAAAATACCAAACAGTGACACTTGGTGGTTAGTTATGTAACTTGCACATTTATTGACAGAATACATGAGTTGAAAAATGAATCTCAGCTTTTCTGTCATATTTAGTAGCTTCACTGATACAATTTGTGGAAGTCTACACTTCTCTGCCATCTTTCAAAAGTTTCAGAAGCATCAAGTAAGCCTCTTGATATTCTATGGGACCAATGCATATTTGAAATTTTCAGATGAAAAAAATAGAAACTAACCAATTGCCAAGATTTATGCAGTTAATTATTACAGAATACAAAATGCTGTAAGATTCCTAATGCCTGCTGTATTTCTTCGACCACACAACCCTTCATGTCCCATCATAATTACATCTTTCTTGTATATATACTTCCACTGCCTTTTGAATCAAGTTTGATCTATATTGGAAGTTCTTATTATTTTCATTAAAAAGGCATTGGCTATCTGTTTATTCCCAAAATGTGGGAAATACTGTTATTGGTATTTTACGTAAGAGAATATTAAGAAGACAGATGGCATATTGGTTATGTCAATATTGCACAGTTAGCCAACACGACCGGCTACACTACATGCCAATGTATCTTGTGTTCAAAGGAGATCCCAGTAAGATCCCACTTTAAAGATTCTCTGCGATACCTTACAGGTCAATTATGCCCTGAGGGAAATAGGAGCAATGTCATGATTATGAATGTAAAATTTTTCAGTATGTAACTGAAGTATTTATTCTGTAAAATACTCTGAAATATTTTGTCTGTTACAGGAGATGAAAAGCATTATAAATGCATTCTTTATCAAAAAAAAAAAAAAGTAGAAATTCTGGATATTTTACAATTCTGAAAATTAATGCTTTTATGAGAGTATATTCATCAAGAGAGTTTGTATTTGGGCTTTTCTGATAGGTGGAAATATCTCCACATGGAATAAGCATCTTTCAAATATTTTCATATCTGATGGAAATACTATCATCACTTGAGGCCCTCCTTGGAAGTCATTCAGCTATGAGAACACTTACTTTTAATAAAAGACTGTTTAAGCCAGTGGGATTCCTAGAACTCCTGAGCCATTTACGCTCCTCTTCACACTTTTCTTAGCACATCTTAACTCAATGAGTATTTTCTTTGATCCCCACAGACTTCATGGCGGTAAGAAACTGTAAGTCATCTCATTAAAACTATGACAGCTTAGGCTGGCATTTTTAGCCTGTCTTACAATGAATTAGTTTTGACTGGAGTAATTTCTGGGGTCCTTGATTACAAAATTGCTGGTATAGTTACCTTAGCCCATACAATTCAGTGAGTTTGTACACAGAGTACAAATGCATCTACACATATTAAACAACAATAACATCACAATTATTGTGTTATTATTCTAGTAGGTTTAGTTTACTATAGTAGTTTCAGAAAAGAAAGCAAGTACTTTTAGAAATATTATTTAAAGTTTGCTACTGATACTAAACTGGGAGGTGCTGTTAACTCCGGAGGGATGAGAGGCCTTGCAGAGCGATCTTGATACCTTGGAGTACTGGAAAATTGTTAATAGCACAAAATTCAACGAGGGTAGATGCTGGGTTCTGCACCTGGGACAGATCAGTGCCGCACACAGGTGCAGACTGGGAGACAAGTGGCTGGAGAGCAGCTCCGCAGAGAGGGACCTCGGGGTGCTGGTGCCCGCAGGCTCAGCGGGAGCCAGCAGCATGCCCTGGCTGCCAGGAGGGCAGAATTGCAAAGTAGGAATCTATTGTTAATTTTGTGCACATAAACAAAACCTGGTAGGGTACTCCTATACAGTTTTTGGTCTTTTATTAGATGAAGAGGAGGGAAAAGGAGCTGAATATAGAGAGGCTGCTTGGACTTGATTAGAAGCAGTTGTGAAGTTACTTAGTATTCTTCAGTCATGGGCTCTGCAGAAATGTGGGTTCTTTCCAAACTGTCTATGTTAGTGTGTCTGGCCAGTCCACTGTCTCTAAATTCTCCTGGGGAAAGGAAATCCACTTTGCACGGTCAAGAAAGCAAGATAGACTATACTAGAACTATTTTACCTGATCACTCCTTAAAGAAATAGAAAAGATGAGTGCAGTGAATGACAGATTATCTCTGCCTTAGTATTCCATAATTCCCATTCAAGGGGGCTAGAGAAAATATGGAAATAATGCCACAGAAGCAAAAGTCCCAATATCCCAATAAATTCCATTAAAAACTACACTGGAAACAAAGCAGGTTGGGGTTGGAAAACTAACTAACTAGATTTATAAAAAAGAAAGTGACCAGAGCTTTGTAATTGTACCTTTTGGCTTCATACAGCAGGAAAAATTGGTTAACATCTTTAAGAACCGATCTACACAATCTACCTCAATCATCTCAGGAAAATATCTCAGAATCAGGAATTCTTATGAACAGTGACTTTTGGGGATAAAGTATTTACACCTCTGTGACATCACTTCTTCTCCACGAGACCACACTGTCTCACTGCAGCCTTTCTTCCTAACATGCTCTCTGCCTCCCTCAGTTGTTTTCTTAACATTTGTCAATCTCCTATCTGTCCTTTTCTATTTTAGGCTTTTTGTTTACATTCTCACAGATATCTGCACTTCTATTTTGGTACTCTTATCTTTTTTTTCAGTGGACAAGGTCACACGTGAAAATGGGCTTTGGCAATTCTGGTATTAGCTAGCTGACGTGAATTGGCATCATGGAACTGTTTGCGCTGTCATGGTAGCAGCTCCTGGCTATGCGAGCTCATACATATTAAATTTCTCAGATGCAATTTCAGTTTGAGCTAGTAACAAGATAATCAGTCCTAGGACATGAAATATGACATAACTTGTCAGAAACAAATCCACATTCACTTTTTCAAATCCTGTTTCCACAGGTACATTGAAAAGACAGTGCAATGTTGTGACTTCATTTGGCTAAGGAGTATTTGGCAGGTGAGCTTACATCCCAACAAGACCATTTGGTTTGTAGATTCTGATCATTAAAATATCCTTGCTTGTAATTAAAACTGTGCATCAACTACCTCCAGTTTTCACCACAGTTCAGGACTGTTCTGTGAGTGAGCTCATGAGCTTTTTTTTTTTTTTTTGAGGATTGGGGGAAAAAACAACCATAATTTACAGAAAAAAAGTAATCCCTTTAGACTGATTGTGTGCCAGGGTACTGGTGTGTAGTCTTGCACACAGGAACTAATTGTGGTCATATCTCTCATCTCTCTAAAGACAAAATAATTTTCAAAACTGTATGTTCCGTGGCACCTATTATATACCATTATCTTATTATTCAAAAGCATATCATCAGTATACAAGATTAGTTGAGTGAAATCGTAATAACTGGTTCACTTGCATTATTTTTCAGTTGAAAATTAACAGGTCAGTTACTAAAGATCATTTTTTTCCCTAACATCTATACAATGGTATAAAAAATCACTAAAATACAAAGTATTTGAATACAGAATATTCAGATAGTATTCTTTAGCTGAAGAAGAAAGGTCTGTGTTGAAAAACAGAAATACTACATGAAAATGTCACAGCTAAGAAGTGCTATTAAATGCCATGGAAATGTCCAAAACACAGTTGTTGATACTCACTGTATCATTTACACATTGAATACAACAAGTTTGCATGTGTGTAAAAAACAAGCTCAAATTTCCTATCACTTTTATACCAATGTCATTTTTCTTTTTTACTTTGAAAATAAACTTCAATCTACCTAAGAATCTTGAACACATTTTATTCAGATTTTTAAGATTCTATGTTCCAAAATGAAAGCCAACTCCTACCGCAGGTGGATTGAGCCTCTTTTTAACAGGTTGTTCATTCCAAGCAGTGCCAGACAAATTACAATTATTTTAATTGGCATTTTCAACAAAACTACATTTCGTGCTTGGATCATTCTTTAAGATAAAAGTTTTAATAGTCTGGTTTTACTAGCCATTCACTTACATTTCCATTTAAAGAGATTTCTCTCTTGATTTCCTGATGCAATTCACTGACAGCTGGTCTGATATGCTCTGCTCTTGCTTAGGAAGCATGTTAGTAGCAGCTCTGATAACCTACATCTCCATTTTAGTAGAACACTGTAAAGCCTGCCTACATATTGTGTGTTCAGCAGTCAGTCTTCACCACTCTTCTTTCCCAGGATGGAATTAGGTTGGAGCTGGGACACACTGAGAATTCGTAACGCAAAGCTCCATCTCAGTCCTAAACCCCTTGGTTTGTGTCAGATATGTCATCATATAAGCCCTGCTCCAAAACACTGCCAGGATCCTCATTTTTGGTTAGGTAGACATTTGGGAAACAGAATAAGAAATTTTATGTGGAAAATTGGGAATTAATAACGCAATAATACAAGTGGTTGGTGTGAACAGACCTGTTGCCTTAGATGGGACTATTCGACTACGTGAACTGTAATGGTAACTGAGCAATAATAGCTGGAGTGACATAAAGAATGAAAACAAAATCCTGCTTATTCAAACAGTGCAGAATTTAGCATCCAGTTTCCAAGACTAGTCTGTCTGTTGTGTAAGGGCATAAGTGACTACAAAAGAGACATAGCTCTATGCATACAGCCCCTGGCAAGTAAAAGGGAATCTGGGTTCATTTCATAGAAAGTCTACAATCTTTTTGCTATTATTTCGTTAGGGGGAGTTTCAACTCTGTATTCAAATAATTCCAAACATATTTTGAGTTAGTACTAATCAAATGCTTGAGTAACCTCGCTAAAATAATTTAATATGTTCAAACAAATTTTCTAGTGGATAAACATTCCTGTCTAAAAATCAGAGTCACTGGCAGGAATAACTGACATCCTTGTTAGCAGCCTTTAAGGATTTAACAAGTTGAACAGAGTAGCTGGGAAAAAGGTGGAGAGAATGAGCTACATTCAGGTATTTGGGGTGTCCTTTGGGGTGAAGCATTTCAATAGAACAGCCTGGGAAGGATGCTACTACTTACCCCATGTCAGTTCTCTGGGTAAGGGAACGTCTCCGGCTTCTGCCTCTGTCAGTCTGGCACCTTTAGTAAGTAATTAAATCACACTGTAGATGTGTGTACATACTTAGATAAATAATAAATGACAGCTATCACACTGTCATGCGAGCATGCATGCATACCCAGGGCAGGAAATCACATACAGCATTTCATTTGTTGCCAATCTCTCTCTAACAAAGTGAGGAAGATGCCCTAGGGACTGGTGACTAACAAGGAGCATCGTTTATGCTACAAATCCCATCTGGTTATTAGTCTTTGAAAAGAGCTTTGTTTAGCTTATCAGTGCTTCAGCAGGAATGCCAGGGGCATTACTTTTGTTCTAAGTGTATTTCTATTCCAATATTACTAACTCCCACTCTACTCCTCCATAAGAGGTTATGTGTTACCTGAGGGCTGAAAATTCAGCATGTGCTTCAATGCCTTGCTGAGTTAGGATCAGAGTGGTTAGCACTGCACAAAACCGAGACCTCCTTATTAATTTTGCTGCATTAAATTGCAGAATATCTTTACAGAATCAAGCCTTTCTCGAGGACTACAGAGCATGACAAAGAATAAATACTTTATGAAGTAAACGTGCCTGTAAATTAAAATTATTTTAACAAGTTAGATCTTCTGCTTAAGTTCTACACTTTGCTTGCTTTATTGGACAATACTGTGTTACACAATCTAATTTGGCACTTATGTAATACCAAAGTATCACAAGTGTCTGCCAAGTTTTAAGCCCATTTCACAACAGTACTTCAGTTAATCACTTGTCTACACAACTGATAGGCTGCTATTTTATCAGGTGATCAAAATACCTGTAGATGCCCTTGATCAAGTTAATATTTAAAAATAGTAATGCACTATTTTTATTACACTCAGGTACCTTTTGATTATGTCAAACATCTTCTGTGGGGAAGAAGATATATTTAGGTGTTTTAGAAAAGGAAGACTATTTTTTTTTTCTTCCCCCCAGGAGACCTCTGTTTTTGTTTTTATTTTTTGTTAGCAGACTTGCTTTATTTGGGGGTAAAAACAAATAACAACATATTTCTTTCATAACCATAATTTAGAAAACTTGACAGACCCTTGCCATTGGGCAACGAAGTTAATAATTGACAAAGACGTACAGCGGGCCTTCATGAATGATTCCACACCATAGCACTGACAGCCCGTGTAACTTACTCAGCTCCTCGCAAGCAGTTCTGCAAAGAGGAATGGTAAGTTGAATTTTGTGTAGGTTTTCTCAACCAGGGTAGGACGTGATCATTAGAATGATTATAAATACTTATTTTTATATGATTATTTATTTTTATTTATTATGATTGTATATTGGTATATTATTTATATATATTTATAAATAAGTATTTATTTATACTTTTAATCATTAGATTACTTTCGGAAAATTTGCACAAGTCAATTCTTCTCTTTAAAATATGTCATATTCTTATTTTATTTGTGATTTGATTTAATATTCATTTTCAAATAATGAGCTGTCCAGTGTATACTTGTGGATCATCTTAATTGTGATGTAGATCTCTTTTACTCCTCATTAATGACAAATGCTCATGAAAAAATGAATAAATTGTTGTTAGCACTTAAATCTGCTAAGTGCTTTTTAAACTTCAATTTCTTTTCCTCAAACATGCTGACTCATCACTGATGCTTTAAAACCAAACTTCCTAGTGGTAAAACTGAAGGATGTAGTGAGCTGAGCTGTGTTGCAGAAGTAAAGGTTTACACCTAGGAGCCTCTGGCTTCACAATCAATTATATGATTACTACTTCATGCCTTTCTTTTGCATACATGTATTAAAAATGTATCAAATCTAGTGATAACATTTTAGTACAGTAGGCTTGATATTGCAGAATTCTGCTAGAATTATTTTCTGAACTGCTCGGCTTTTATTTTAAGACAAAAGATGCATCCAGATTTGAAAAGATCTCTCTTTTTTTTTTTTTCTCTCTGAAAAATCTGACTCCATGACACCAGGAACTTCTGGGTTTGAAGAGCTTCAAAACTTAGCCTCTAACCAGGTACCTACATGGAGAGTTCCCTTGGAACTCTGACACCAAAAGGAAAAACACCTGTGGTGCTCACTGAGGAAAGAATAAACATGAGGGCCCAATTGTAGCAAAACTTAAAACTGTATTTAAAAATAAACATGGAAGCTTTCTGTGGTCTTCACTAGCCAGCAGATTTAAAATTTGACATGAAGCTTTATACATCATCATCCATAGTAAACCCTATCGGTATGGCATTATCCAGGCCTGGGATTTACCAAGGTGAGATAGGTGCAAATATCTAGTACAAGGCTATGGAACAGTAACTTAATGAACACTTTCAAAGTTTCTAGCCTAAAGTGTTAACAGGAATGACAATTTTAATTGTGTTTTTTTTCTAGATTACATGTAGAACTACTACATGAGAGGAAGATCCTCAGAAGTCTGGTATTTTGGGCACAGTCACACTAAATATTTTGTTTTGTTATGACTTTAGCACCATCAAAAACTAACAGGCACAAGCTACAAAATGCTAAGTGCTGTAATTACTACTTCAATCTCTCATTCAGTCTGCTAGTTCAAACGTTCAAAGGCTGCCTCAAGACTTTGGAAGGGGGAAATTTATCCTGGCAGACTTACATCTACGTCAGGTTATCATCCGTCTTTTTCTATCAGATCCAGCTGGTCACTATCCTTATAGCCAACAATAAACCAACTCAAACACCATTTTGAGTGCTTGGACTAAATAAATCAGAAATTTGATTATGTGCACATAATCTATTCAAATAAATGAAAGATCTAGCATGTTTTTTCCCAGCCTATCTGAACTCAGGACAAGACTAAGCCACTGATATCTTTGCTGAAGGTGACTGCAAGTCCCATTTTCCCCAATATGCTCTATTAATGTAAGAATGGCTACACCAGATCAAACCAGGGCCATCTAGCCCTCTCTGCTGCACTGGATGCCTACAGAAGAATAAAGAAACAGGCATTTATGTGAAGCTTCCCCAGAATGCTCTTTCATTCTCTGGCGGTTTATGCTTCACTGACTTGTTCAGTCAGAGGTACTACCTTTGCATTTAATAGCACTTGATATCCAGTACCTATTGAATTCAGAAATTTAGAGCATCCATAACAAGAATGTCCACTGCTTAATTGTCTGTGTAAAGAACTGCCTATTTCTTTTCCCCAAATCTATGACCTGTCGGTCATACTGTGAGAGCTGGACAAGCTTCCCACCTCGCTTCATTCAGTAAAGGAATGATTCCAAGATAAAAAAATGCTGCTTCGTGGTAGTGAATTTGCATGATTTTTTCTTCATCTATACATGCACGTATTCTTTACCTGGTGTCACTGTCACAGGATCATTGCCTGGTTCCTTCCTGTGATTCGTAAAGTCCTAACTCAGATGCTCCGAGCACAGAGCTTCTGAACAGCAACTCGCACTTGGCGGCTGAGTTTCCAGCCCTGGTGCTGTACAGCAACACAGCAACAGTCAATTTTCCCATCTTCTGAACAGCACAAACTCTGTTTCTGCAGATTTGCTCATGTAAGTCAGCAGAAGATGAGTCATCTGGAAAAAAGTTACAATCATTTGTCCCCTAGGAATCGTATAGTAAGTTAATTATTGTACAACACATTCTGATACAAAATACACAAGCAGTTTCAACTTGTTGAGGTTGCAGAGAGCGAGAGCTTCTCACAATTTCCATCAGTTACGGTCTGGGAATGCTGGGTTTCCCTTGACTCAGTATCTGTTACATAATCAGAAACACATTTGGTTCGCTTTGTTGTGAGGCAAAGCTAAAGAAATGTGTGTCTTATTACTTTGCAAAAATAAAGAGTAGATACCTAATCGGTTTATGTAACATATGCCTATGTGTAAACATCAGTAATATGGTTATAAACACACCAGTTGAGCACTCCGGGCAGTTCCTCAGCTGATGTTAACTATTACACTTTTCTATCAGTTGAAATCATTCACTTCTGAATCTGCAAACAGCCCATCAGCTTTGCACTTGAAGGCAAAATACAGGGCTGCTAAGTGCTATACAAATTTTAGGAAACATTACGTCAAACCATGTTTGCCCAGAGGTCATTTGTCAGTGCAGGGGACTCGAGTCTGTCTGATCTCCATTAGGTTTTAGTTTGCCATGGTCAGTAACCCCAGCTTTATTGGGCAATTGTGTGGCTGCCACCCTAGCAGGAAATGAAGAGGGCATCTTACTAGTGCACAGAGGGGAAAATCTGAAAACAGCGTAAACACATTCAGCGTCTGAACTTTTTGTTGGGTCTCAGAACCATTTATAACTTCATAAACTGTAACGAAGAAAGACTTCCCAGCAGTTATGACTTGTTGGTTTAAAACCTCCAGTTCTTTCTTTTTACAGATCCTCATTTTAGGAAGGAAAGACCAATATTAAAGGTGCTGACTTAAAATCACTAATTCAGTGAACTCATTGTTTTAGGCATGGCTATGACAAGAGACCTAGTTTCACACTCATTTATTTGGCAGATCTGTAAGACAACCTCTTTCTTGGAATTATTAATTAGAAAAAAAAATAATTTTTTTAAAATCTTTGTCTGTTGTCAGATGATCTTACATTTTCATAGTCACTTTGGGTCTTTCAGCATTTGGTATGCAAAATCTAGAATCTGTTCAATTTTCTCTATATAAAAACTTCCATAAACAGGTCAATTGCTTGGAATTGTATTCACAGATCTGTCATGTAGGCAGGTGCCAATCAGCTATTTGAAAAACAGCAAAGCAATCCCAATTGGGCAACAAGGGATGCAGTGATACTGTAATCTCCAAGTATAGCATCATCACATCTGAATGCCTTATTTAGGTCATGGGAAAATAATACCCATTCCATATAAAGCTGGACCTCTGTGGTCATTAAGAAACACATGGAGTTCATAACTTTTTGATCAAAATGCAAAATAAAACTGTAATTGATGCTTTATCTTGTTGGACCTCCCTAAACATGCCTAGGCAGTGGAGCACAGCCAGTATTAATAGCCTTTAAGACGGTGCCTTAAAGTAGAGGACCTTCCTGGGAAGCTCCCTCTGAGTTTCAGAAGAACTCCTCTGTTTCTGGGACTGATAGAAACATTGGAATAGCTTCATCTCGAGAAAGGACACTAGCCACATTATTATTACATTTTCTTCAAAGACTGATCTCATTGTGGTTATGGCAATCGAACATATGGTCAAATATAAGCTTCTCTGTGATGTGCTAAGACAATATAGGCAGGCCCGTTACCCATTATGGACGAGCTAATGCATCATAATAACAGTAGCAAAAACTTCAGATGTGGTGAGGAATCAATATTGAGTAAGAATGGCTATTTTACCTCTCACTGTATCACACAATCCTGGCAAAGATGAGTATACTGCCAAATAATCTTTTATTGCCTTAAGATAATGACTTAGGAGCAAAATTTAGAAGACCTGCACACATCCTTCAGCCTTTCCCCTACAGGTAGAGAGCACTCCAGGAATATTATAATACAAAGGAATATTATAATACAAATATGCCCACTTTGAATTTTAAAATGCCTCTTTAGCACCTCAGAAGTTTACAAAGCTCTTATCTTCCTGCTGTAGAAACAAACCTCAGTTATTCTTAATTATAGACTTTGCTCAGCAAAGGGAAGGATTGTATAAAAGCCATCAAATAACGTAAAGGCGACTTGCAGCTACATAGCCTATGATACACAGTAAGAATACCATTCTGCCAAGGAAGGCAGAAAATGGCCTGGTCCTTATTTCAGTACATTTAAGTGCTAGGCATGACTACAAAGAAGGAAGAAAAAGATCCAAAAGCTACTGAGGCAAACTTTGGGTGCTGTCTGACTAATAATGACAGAAAGACAAGCCAGTGGGTCAAACTCTACAGGCCTTCAGAACATAACTATTGCCCCGTGGTATGGGGATTAATCACTGGAAACAGAAATGTGGCATCTTGATCTTAGCTCTGACACTGGTGTTTTCTGTAGGATTACAGAAATAATTTCTTTCTGCCTAACTTTCCTTATCTGCTGAGGTAACTATTAGTTATGCATGACATCTATATCTTTTAGCTCCTGTGACTCTCTGCTGTTCATGGGAGATGGTTAATGAACTGAGCATGTCAATCAAAATACTAATTTACTGAGGACTCTGCACTACTTCTCTTTCAGGAATCACTCCAAATCTGGCAGCCTAGGAACCACAGAGACTTCAGCTGCCCCATCTGTCTCCAAACAGCTACTCTCCCAGTAGAAACCAACTGTGGACATTTATTCTGTGGTAAATTTTTTGGATTGACAGCACAGTGCTTATAAAGGCTACTAAATGCAGCACACTTCCTACAGAGATCTCAGGTTCTATGTAGGAACCAGTCCAAGCCCTTCTCCCTAGAATTAAAGTCAGTTCTCTCACTAGAAGCAAGAGAGTCCCATCTTTGTATCACCAAAAAATCAGTAACAGTATTTTTATCTGTTCATTGCCTTTATATTGACAAGAGGCCACTTTTGAAAAGCAAAATGCAGGAAGTCACAAGACAAGAGGTAACAGATGATTTTGCAGTATACTGTTAAATTACAACACAACTCATGGAATGCTTAAAAGGTCCAGAAAACCACACAATTTTTAATCAACTAAGCAAAAACCCTACGTTATAAAAATCATCAATTTAATAGTCATACAGTTTGTGACTGTAAAAGTTCAAGCTACAACAAATGCAAGGTCTTCTCTTTGAGCATGAACTCACTTCTGGGAAGACAGCTCATCATTTTATATATCAATATTCAACAGCATAAAAAAAACAAGTATCCCATAAAATTGATTCAAATTTAATTTACATTGGTAAAAATCAGGCATAAAAGATACCAGGCTTGGGTCTGATTCTGTTCCACAGGCTTGCTTCCCCATGAAACAATTGCCTAAACTAAAGCTGAAATGATTTAGAGCTATAAGGCACTATTATCTTGCTTTATAGTCCTGTAAAAGCTCTCTTAAAAAAATAAAAAATAAAGTGGAAGTTACATACTAAACCATTCAACAAGTGAGTTTCTAGTCATGTACAAACCTTTTAATCCATTTAACTTTTTTTAAAGAAAATCCATGTGGTCATACATGGAAAAAATATTCAGACATCTCATTATGATGTATGCTCAGTAACTGTTTATGCCAGTCTAGGGCCTGTCTTAACAGAAAAGGGACAGATCCAGAGACACTGCCTGGATAAGCAGTGTGAGGGTCCTTCTGTTGAGGCTGTCTGTCGTGTGGCCTCCTGTCCTCAGCCAGTGCAGCTATAGTTGCTGGATAGTCTCAAGTAAAACCATAATTCAGTAGATAAATGTGTCTGCTAAGTGACTTCTTTGAGGCTGCTAAGCCATACAGTTAGGATTACAAAACTTAAATAATTTTTCAAAGGAAGACAAGGACGAAGCACAGAGTTGTGGAGGGAGCTATATTCATAACTGCATTTATAAAGGGGATTTCAGGATTTTTAAGGCCCACATTCTGCACCACTGGAGTCAGTGTGAGCTTTGCACCTGCTCTGAAAGGCTGCAGGATAAGGCCACCAGCATACTTGGCCTGAACTTCACAGTTTTGCTCACACCTCTGACATACATCCTCTGGTGAATTTACAGGCAAAGTTTACAACCTGACTGCCCCAGCTGCTTATCAGGTTCCTGGCTGAATGCTGTCATCACCACTGCACGAGTGGCAGAAAAGAACTGGAGTTTATGATCTGATGAGGTTGAAACTGCCAGTGAAGGTGCTTCAGTGCTCCTGTGCAGCACGACATCAGTCATCTCTGGCAGAGGGTCATGCAGGCAGCTGGCAGTAATATCTGATACTGCAGCACAAGATACATCAAAAGACACTGGTCAGAACCATAAAGCTCCTTCCTACATTTTACAGAGAGCTTAAAGCAAGTGTAAGTTATATTTACAAGCCATTTGAACTTTTTTCACCATGTAAGAGTGTTATAAAAAGAGCTAAGCTTAAATGGGAACAAGCCGCTGTGTTCTATATTGAAAAGCGCTCTCCCAAACCAGCCCCTCATCAACACTGCCACCATCTCTGTCCTCTGAAACCACAACAAATCAATGGATCAGCAACAGCTATGAACTCTTTGTCTACCACAAGTGACACCATTTAATACTTAAGCCTCTTTTAAGTTTTTGTTACCACTCACTGTTTTATACCATACAGGAAAAGGATGCTTTGAATGAAATTCATTCCAGAACAAACAGTAAGCATATGGCCTCAAAACATGTTTCAAATAATATCACGTAAGTTATAGTTTTGAATACCAAGATAGACACAACATCAAAAGTCATTAACTTTCCACTTTCTCTGGCCTGGTTAGCTTTCCCTTTTCTACCTCTGAATATGACATAATGATTTGGGCTTTGTATTTCTTTTGAGATCTGTGGAGAAGTACAAGTTTGGTATATATATTGTTATCATTAACTGCATATATTTAGTTAGGCTTTACATTCCCCAAGTACGTCTTCATATACACTCTAAAGCATAGATTCCAGTGCAATGCATTATCAGGGTTATGACTATGTTTATATAGTAGAAGCGTAACATGTCTGTTTTTCATGTCTTAAACCAATAAAACTTTACATTGGGCTTATCAGAACCATTCTACGTAGATCTAAGCCTGTTGTGACTGAAATCAGTAACAAAACTTCTCTTGTTGACCTGCAGAACAGAGCTAAGGTAATGCTGAGCACTCTTAATAAATTCCACTCTGGTAAAAGTTTTATTTAAAAAATGTGGTCAACCCAGAGCTTTTAAAGAAGATTAATGTGGACTTATAAAAAATGTCTGATTTTATTATTAGTAGTAATTCATACAGTTTGTCCTGAAGTTTTCCTTTTCAGCTTCAGTTTGAACCATATGTTCAGGAAGTTCAACTGAAAAACGATCCTTGAGCAATATTATTTTTTTCTAATTAACAATAACCACAGAGGTATTTTAGAAAAACCTACGGACTCCCTCAGAAGATTGTGTAGCAGGCTAGATTAAAACAGGATTTTGTCTATTTTATGAAAAAGGCACTGAAGCACAAATAGGTCAACTTCATAGGAGTCTTTCTTTCCTGTTCTACTAAACAAAGGATTCTGCATGTAGCACATTTTAATTTCCACAGGGTTATTTTTTAAAGCCCTTGATGAACTATGGGATCCAGTAGTACCCCACTGTCACCACTGAGACATCGCTGCGTGGATCATGATACAAAATCTGAACCTAGAGGGTCAAAGCTGCTCCTGAAGTCAGGCATGATGTCTGTCAACTGTAAAAGTTCAAGCAAAAGCTTGAAGCTGGCTGCCAGACTGAGTTTATACATACCACATGAGGATTTAGATATAAACATAGCCATGTGCCCAGCTAACTGTTCCATATATGCAAACAAAATAGAAGAGTTAGAAAGAAAAATCCTGCACTCAAATGAAAACAAAAGTAAAACGTTAAAGTAAGAGCAAGGTTCATAAAAATATCTTTGGGCCAAATTTATCATCCTTAACATAGGGATGTCCTATAAAGGAAGTAACTGATAGTATCATGAACACTTTTTATACTTGACTTCAGACACATTTCTCCTCTAATATTCCTCTTTTCAGTAACAATGGACAAAGAAAGTCTGGGTGCAGAAAAGCATTGCACTGAGGGCTCCTGAAGTCATACTACTTAAACTACTTGCTGGTTGTTTTTAGAATACCATTGTTCAATTCAATAAAACAATTCCATCAAAAAGGCAATGCAGCATTCTGCTGTTGCTTTCACTGTGGTCCTTGTCAAATTTGATCAGTTTACATGTTAAAAGATTTTTTTCCTGACCTGTCACGCTGCACACTGCACCCGGGAGCTGAAAGTCAAGCTGTGCTGCTTCTGATTAGATGCTATTTATGTTTTGCTGTTAGTACCAGCACTGACATTCATGTATGTCAGCCACTGCTGTTAGTTATATGCGCACTCTAATCTTAGTGTCCTCAGACTCTGCCCTCCTCCACACCTGGGACCTTAGCACTAAGAAAATGATACTGCACTTGGAAATTAGTTAGCAGTTGTCTTGGCAAGACACATCAAAAAGAATGCAGCAACTCGCTCTTCTAGAGCTATGCAGTTCCAGAGGGGTAACACAGTTGAAATACAGTAATTTAAAAAAAAAATTTAGAAAAAGGAAAGAAAAAAAGGCAAAAAGGCAAAATAGTCCCAAATATGATACTTCATCACCAAGATCTGTGTTGTGCCAGGAGGTGTCTGCAAGACCAAGCTGTCCCTTGGCTGTGCATTGGTTTATTTGCGATAACGGGCCCTCAGAGCCCCTGAACGCCTTACTGACTCGGAGGAAGTCCACCTTCATGCAGCTGCGCTGCTTTTGTCCACAGCAGCCAGCACAGTGCTCTGCGTTGCACTGTGCTATGTATACATATTGGAAGAGTACCTGTATTTGTGAGTGTTTCAACCACAGTCAAGGGAGCTTCAAGAATAAGATGCTATCCACTGGAATTAATCAAAGTCTCCGTTAATGGGAGGCCCCGTGGAGCTGTATACATCAGCGCAGGAGGTCTAAGACTCCATTTTCACACAGTCAGTTTGCCAAGTAAAACCACATATTAAACTGAAAGCAAAGAATTACATTCATTTTTGCAGCCAGTTGTAGAAAGAGGGTTTATTATTTCTGATAACTTCTTTGTAAACATGAAATATCCTCAAATATACTTCATGCATCTTAACACTTTTTTTTTTTGGTAGGCTCCTGTCTAATCACGTACTGGAAACATAGTCCCTGGTTAGGAGCAATAACCTGCCCTCTCTGCAGACAAAAGGTAAAACATCTCCCTTGTACACATCTGCATTATGATAAATACAAAATGACTAGCTTGAGCTCTTAGGATCAACTTTATTTATCCTCTATTTTTCCACTGCATTTCAAAACCCACTTACAATTGAATGACCCTGCAGCCATTCACATTTATCATTTGACACGTCTTATCAGTCAGCTCTGTGAAATATTAAACAGGCCTCTGGCATTTTACTTTTGTACAGTTTATTGAGTCTCTTCTGAGATAACATTCCGTAAAAAGCAATAGGGGACTTCCTCATCTCATCTGAACCCTTCCAAAAGCTGCCTGCTGTACTGGTAGGTTGGAGGCAGGTTATAAAAGGAGAATGTTCTTGCTGTCGTGGAACTGATGGAACTGGAAAAAGGTCAATTTGCTAGGAAGAGATTGTGGAGAGACACGCTACAGAACACTAGCCTCTATACTGAAGATTCAAATACACAGTGCTAATACCTATCTTCTTTTCTTATGAAGGTGGTTCTTCTGGATAACATCTCTTGTGAAAAGCAACAGGATAAGCCAAGTAAACAAGTTGTACATGACATTAGAGCTTACAACAAGCGTTTCTCAGGGCAAACTCGACCGGTAAGTATTTATAAAGCTACATTTACCTACTTAGTACTGCATAACACACAGGATTGAAAGAGACCCAACAGTGAAAACTACTTTGTATCAGTGCGTGAATTATCTTTTTATGCACTTATTGGTGATATCACAGGGGAAGTCTTACCAGTCACTGCTGGGTTCAGCTTCTCCTACTAAGCACCTACTTCTAGGTGCTTCTCACGAGTTCCTAGCTCAGAGGAATCATTCTGCAGTCCTTCTGGCAGGGAGGAAAAGACAGTGTGAGACAAAACATAGTAAGCAAAGCAGAATTAGAGATGGTCAGCCTGGAACTTTCAGATTTGAACTCCAGGATTTTAAATTGCATAAACGTTTTTTGTTCCAAATGAGATTCCAGCTTAGAAAGCAGCTACTTTTTCTCTAGGTATTGCCAAATTCGAGCAGTGTACACTGGCTCTGTACTTCATAAAAGCTGGAATCCCATCTGGTGCAGAGACGTGACAGGTAGTGGAACTGATACGAAGGATGAAGGCACACACGAGACCCATTCTTGACAGCGTGTAGAATATCACCAAAGCAAATCCTCCTCTCCTGTCACATCCTGGTAGGGGGCCCAAACAGGACTGTGGAGTCTGCTTTAATCTATGGACTATAAACTAAGCGCTGTGGATAAGAATGTTATCTTTCAACCCAACAAACTAGTATTAATGAAGAGGAATAGTCAGTCAGTCCTATGGTTTCTGTCCATACTAAAGTGACACTTAAGATCTCATTTTCAAGTACTAATAGCCACAGTTGATGCTACATTTTAAAGAGAGGCATATGCTCATTGCAGCCATTAAGGACCAGTTTCCAAAAGCACTCAGTGTCAAGCATAATACTTTCTTTGCAAAGTGCTGGGGGAGTGAGGACTCCTTTCAGAAAGAAGTGTGCTTGTAGATAGTGCAAAACCATTGACCTCTGTAGGTGGACTTGGACAGCACAGAAAGTTTTTGCATTCAGGAGATCTGAATCTAAAAGTGTTTAAAGACTCATTCTTCAACTCAGACTCAGAAAGAAGTGCACAAATCAGAATGCAGCACAGTATAACTCATCTGCATATTTAGTTTTCAGATTACCTTTACGACATGCCGTTATTCCTGACTCTTGCCTGGCGAGGAATCTTTACCTGGGGTGGTCTCGTATGGATTTTTTTCATAAGAGTTGTTGTTTGCTCCTTCGGAACAATCATATGCTTATCGTCTCCTTTTGACACGATGCCTGGGCCTCTCTGTAGAACACTTGGAACAGCTGATGACATGGTAGTTGTTTCCCTTCTTTTAATTTGTATGATAAACATTTGTCAGCAAATTGCATCAAACGGGGTAAATATGGCAAGGTCTGCGGCTCAGAGCATGCTGTCGGAATCCTGAGTGACTCAAACATTGATTCTTTGGTCAAACTCCATCAAACAGTGACAGACTTCTTCATTTGGGTCAGCATGTGACGGATTTGTCATTCTGTTGCAGACAAAGGCTGAAGCAGGACTTGGTGATATTTGGCGTGGCCAAGTGATTTGATGTGCAAGTGCTTAGAAGGCTAGTTTTACATGCCACTGTATATTTGCTAGGCTCTTTCATGCTTCACTTTTCTACAGCTTATCCTCATATAAAGTGCCTGAATTGAAACTGCTTAAGGCAATGAACAGAACCTAAAATTAAAATGCCAATCAAATTGCAGTTGAAGATTTTTAGAACTCTTAAGCTTCGACATTTTACATCTTGGCTCAATTTGAGTAAAACGTTAATTTGAGAATTTAGCAAACTCTGCAATTTGCTAGGTCTCATATAACAAAAGTAATGTTTGGTAATACCTCTACAAAATCGTGTACCGGTACTTTGTGCTATCAGAGCTGATTACACGTCCATTGGAATACAGATTTTTACGGCTCTGCAATGAGTACAGTCCAATTCTGAAATTGGACAACGTGGTAGTAATACTGGCTTGGAACAAAAAAGCAACTGTAAAGTAGAATTATTACAAGGGGAGAACAGCATTAAAAGGATCATGCAAGAAATGTGAACAAATCTCGGTGTAAGTCTTCCGTGCAAGCCTAAGCAAGGTACACAGCTTTGTTGAAATCTGTGCACCTAAGCTTTAACAAAGTCACCATAAACGTTTGCTTCCTTTGTAGGCTTCATACACTCCTTGTGATTTCCTTGTAAGTCATGGTACTGGTTCAGCCAGACAGATCCAGGCTAAGTTTATGATGGTGATAATAAAGTTTATAGAAAGTCTGCTAAAGTTGGTGGGAGTGGGGGGGGGGGTTGTGTTGAGCTGTGAAGAGTTAAAAATGCTGGTACAGTACCAGACAATCCTACACGTCTGTCTCTATATAATCTGTACATTTGCTATGTATTTGGAGTCAGTGAACTTATTTTTACATATGACTTGTATATTAAAATTGATATATTAAAATATATGAATATTTATTGTTCACAATACACTGGTCTCCAACTGTTTTTTTCTTTCTACACATTTTCAATTGACATATTTTATTGTACCCTTGAATTGTATGTTATGATATACCAGTATGTTGCAGTTATTTTCTTGCTTGTTATACTCTTTTTGTTATGATGTTTTCTCATTTTATTCCCATCAACTTTCATTGTCTTTAATTATGTCCCTGAACTTGTAAAGCTGTTTCTCTTAACAATGGGTACTTTGGAAATGGCAACAATTGCTTTTCCATGAACTACAAGGCAGGAAGTGCATTGTTTCTTTAAAAAAATTACCAGATGTTTTTGAGTGCTGACTACTAACATAAAAACCCCAGAAACTATTATTTTCCAAGTTCTCTAAGTGTAATTTTGTTATTGTGTAACTTCTGTTTGCATTTAACTGGGAATTACAGCCTATGCCAATACAAAAGAATGGAACTTCTATCAAGCTAAATGTATAAAGATGGAGTCCATTTTTACGAATACTGATGCATGGAGAGGGACTGACTGTAGGTTGTTTCTCTTGCATAATAAAGGCTCACCAAGAGGGTTGAAGATTGCAGTCTGAAGAAAAGAAGGGTTCTCATCAGTGACCTATAACACACTTACAGTTGATTTGAGTACGTTCTGTTCTGTTCCCCCTCACTTCTTAGTCCTTTAGGGGACTCCCTAGGGCCTCTGTTTGTGCTTTTAAAACAGAACAGTATCTTTTATTAAAAAGTAACATACAAATGCAGAGAAAAAGAATTTCTGAGAGAATCTCACTAAAGGCCCTGACAGTGTTTGGAACATTCAAGATCAAAACAATTTGTATGGTCTGAGGTGAAATGTTTCTGCAGTATACAACCAGAGCGTCCAGCCATGCCATGATCTGGTGGTGTTAGTGTGACAGTACCCTGCAGGACTAACTATCCAGTGCAGCCTTCAAAATCACTTGAAAGCAAATGGAAGCCTCTTGTTGACTCGATTTGGCCAGCAGGCAGCCAGGAAGGTTTCCGAGCACTGACAAATGCAAGTCTAAGGAAGTAGACACTCTCTCTCCTTCTGCATTCCTTCTGTACCTGCTGTCACTGGGTTTAGCCCTGCAGCTGGCAGGCTGTGTAGATGCACAAGCTTTGAGCTGGGTCTGTCTGAAGCAACATGATGAGAATGGCCACGGAGAGCTGGACTGTCTCAGGGCTGACTCCCCGTGAGGCAGCTGGCAGGGTGGAAGGAATGCATCTGCGTTATGAACATATTTTCAGCAACTGTCTGCTCAACCTAGTCCTTCAGTATCAACAGTGGACTGTCTCACATCTGCACAGAGATTAATGTGTACTGAGGGTGAGCTACTTGCAGAAGACAAAACAGCTCAAGTTATTGATAGCAAAACAACTGTGCTGCGAGAGTGGAGACAGAAAAACGAGTAGGAAACGGAAGAAAACAGATAGGGAAAGATTGCACAGCTGCAAAACTGATTTCCAAATATCAGCCACCAAAAAAAAATACTATAATCATAGTTAAAAAAAAAAAAAGAACATTCCAATGAAAATCACATCTCAGCTGTAGCAGATACCAATATTAAAAGGGCCACGTGTGACACCATTGGTGTGATACCCGTGAGAAGCACAGCAAAGGTCAGGGATTCAGGTCCATCTGAGCCAGAGGTGTTGTTCCTCGTGCTACTCCTTCGTGTTGCCAGTCTGTAAACACCAGCACCATGGTACCAGCAGCTGGCTCTGTCTTCTCTGACGGGACTACATGAGTATTCATTGTCCTTGGAGTGCATGGATTATAGATGGAAAATACCCAGTGCTTCACAGTGTATGCATTTTATTTTTCATTAATAATGAAAATATACAATTTAGATGACAAAAACACGTTTTTACCATGGACAGTACAGTGAAAAGAAATTACCCTGAAATTGTATCCCTGCTGTTCCCAGATTATATGGTTCTGGACTAGAAGCCTTTCATGATGGCGCGATACTCTCTCTGGTGTTCCACAAGTTTCAGAAATACTTCGTATTTCTTGTCATAAAACCTGTATAAAAAAAAAAAAAAAAAAAAAGTTAATTTCCACAAAGCTTGAGATTTTAAGGTTTAAATCCCTTGTAAAACACGTTCACTTTCTTTGCTCCGCACGTCAAGTCCCTCGCAGAGGCCGCAGCGGGCGGGCCGGGGCTGTGCCCGCAGCCCCCCGCCGAGCCCCGGCCGCGCCGCAAGGTGGTGCCCGCGCCCCTCCGCGCCGGGACGGCCACGGGGACCGGGACGGGGACGGTGGCGGCAGCACCCTGGGGCCTGGGGCAGCGCCGCAGCCGCGGGCCGTCTGCTTGCCTCGGCCTCAGCCCCGCGGCGGGCCCGGTGACTCGGGCCTCGCCATCACTTGCTTAAAACGCAGCGCTGTGGTAGCCCCCGGCGGCTCCTCACAGCTCCTCACATCCCCTCACAGCTCCTCACATCCCCTCACATCTCTCACCCTGCCTGCCTCCGAGGCAAGCTGTGGGCAAGGGCAGGGGTTTAGGGGGTGAGGTGCTTCCACACCACTTGGAGCAAATGTCTTCCTTCGCCCGTGTTGAAGAGGCGGATGCCCATATAATCTTTAAAAAATAGGGGCATAACTGCATTCAAGCAGAGCTAGCAAGAGACAGACCTGAGCTCGCTTTTAGGCAACTTCTCCTAGGTGAACACACAGAAGGCAGGATTACCTTTTGTGCTCATGGTTAGGCTGCACGACTCGCCCGATTTTTCCCATTTTCGCCATGGCCTCCTAGTAAAAGACAAACACAAGCTGGAAAAGCCTGTTTTGATTTAAAATACTTTTTGACAAGAACAAGATGTTTCAAAACCAATCGGAACATTACTGATGTATTTTGTTTCGACTGAACAGGCCAGATGGCATAAAATATGTTCAATCCCATTATATAGTAGTCATGAGAACAAAGTACTGCAGACCCCTCAGTAAACCAAAATCTGTTCCTCTTTCTTACTGGGAGTCTGAGGCAGAACAGACTTATCTTTTATTATTTACACTAACCAAAGGAAATGTTAAACATTGCATCCCCGGAGGGGAGATTTCTCAAATAAAATGATGCTTTACATGAGATCTCTTAATCATATTCCCAAAGTATTGATTCCCTGTAGCAAGGGAGGACTCAAGCGTGCTCCAGAAGCTCAGAGTGACTTGCAAAGTTCTGTTACGGAGCCTACAGCTGCCCTCACATTCCAGGATAAAGGTGTCAGAGACGATTTTGATCCTAATTTGCTTTTGGCCAAAATAAAGTCAGAGGAAGGGATGTCACAAAATCCCCCCAGAAGGAGTCTCTGGGACAGTCACAAGAGGACTGAGCAGTTTGGTTCCTTTCCCAATTTCTATGAGATTCTGATTTTCTACGGATTTTCCTGAGCAATCCCACTGGCATGAGACACTGATCACCGCTGTGAGCAGAGAAGCAAGCTCAAGCTCTTAAGCCAGGGTGGAGGCAGCAGGCTCAGGCTATTTTAAATGGAAGTTATATCACAAGGCGCATTAAAGCGATAGTTTTCAGATGGAGCAGCATTAAACATAAAAGATCAGGATTCAAGAATCAGTGTCTGACCAAATGTCTATAAGGACTCATAGTTTCTAAGCAGGACCCTAAATCTGTTTTAATATTAGTGCCTAAAGCACAACGCTGTGAGGGTATCAGTGGAGAACAGTCAGTCTGTGCCAAGCTGCTTCTGCTGGAAGCCATCTCATCAAATGCTCCGACCAGATTTGTTAAAGGGCTGGATGCTTTTATAGTCTGTTATATCTGTTGTAGTAAAATCTTTGCTTTCCACTAATCCAGCATACGGCTGAGGAACTCGCAGACCTTTACAACGCCGATGAGCAATATAAGCACAGTTTCACCAACCCAGAACAAGCAGGGAGGCTCTGCGGATAAGCAGGTGACCGGCAGACGTCACATCTTCTGGTTTCCCATTTCCCCCGTGTTAAAGAAATAGGATCGCGACCTAAATGCCAGGATGTACGTGGCCAGCAGATCCTGTCTCCCATGTGCAGCAGTGTCAGGTCCGCTGGCACGCAGTGCCTGCGATGCCCTCGTGTGCCAGAGCCGCAGGCAGCCCTCGCTCTGCCTGGCTGGCTGAATCTGTGCTGTTATTACCTGTCATGTTCTGGGTACATTTGCTTCATCCTTGAGCATCAACAAATCCTCTTATACTGCCAATTCAAATGTACTACTCAAATGTGGAACACCTAACTTTCTACATTTATCGAGTTCAGGGGATTAAATACTGGATAAAACTGTGGCTCTGCCAAAGCAAGAAGCACTGCCTGTGATGGTGGTCAGCATTTTACTGTTAGAGCTTCTGATAGAACAGCAGAGGAGTATTTCTGTGCACTGATATGCCTATACTCTTTCATACGTGCAGAAGTTGATTGTACTTGGATTCCCTAAGAAACACCCTTGAAATAACACTTCCAGTGAGATAGTGTGTTCTCTTCTCTGGGACAAGTGCGCCTGCTGGCACAGAGATCCTGCACAGCAGCCAGATTAAAATACTAGCAGGGAAAGGTTGCTATCTTTCCCAGTAAGAGAAATAAGCATTTATTCTCTGTTCCTTAACAAGTGATACTAGCCCAAGCATTGTTCCTGTTTACAACAGTCCATCGTTCACAACCCCCTTACATGGCCAGATGGATTGAGTCTGCTCACAAAATGAATGAACACAGAAAAAAAAAAAAAAGTAAAAGACAATTTCCTCTGATACAACCAGATATCTTTTTTTTAAGATAGCTTCCTGTCTTACGGGAGAAACACAGAAAACATAAGACAAAGGCAGAGACCCCGCACACTGCATAGCAAAGCCCCTTGAAGTATTCTTACTAATGGCAAGAGTCACAGTGCTTTCAATTCCCTGCTTTACACCTCCTATTGAATTGCCCCGGTGCTACTGTACACACCAAAAAAAAAAAAAAGTACAATAGGGCCACCTGATAGGGTGCAAATGTCTCAGACAAATCAGCTTTTTTCTCAAGTGCAACAAAAAAGAAAGGGATGGCCAGACTTCCCCCTGGAAGACTGCTATTCCCCCTGTCCACACCAGCAGGGTGTGCTCCCCATGCCGGGGAGCGGTAAGAGGACACAAACAGCGCTGATCCCAGGAAAGGTTCTGCTTTGCCATAAATACTCTCCCCTAACCTTGTGTGTTACTCTGCAGCCTCTTACAACTTTCAGTGCTGAAAAACACACTGACTACTTCTTAGGGAAATAAGCCAGCCTTCTGAGATAAACATATATCTAGCCAGGTTTTATTTTTACATCGTTATTCATCTAGCTAAAGGTCTTCTCACGCTGGTTCAAGAGAGCGCAGACACCACAGTGGGTGCTGTATGGGCAGCGTGGCACATCCTCGAGCTCCCACCTGTGCCACTGTCACACCACTAAGACCCAACAAAACACCAGGCACCCACAACACACCAGCTTTCAGACCACACGTGGTGGTCTTCAAAGAGCCCAACCAAGTCTCCACAGAGCTGATGAAAGCCCCCTAAGCTCCCTAGGAGCTGGAGTTTCCACTGCTCCCAGTGTTATGCCAAATTGCAAAAAGTTCCAGCAAGTGTCCTAAAACTCTGATCTCTCCCCAAACACGAAGCTTCTCTTTGCATTTAATTTTCCCTCTTCTCCCTGTGACTTCCCAAAACTTGAAATAAGCTGCTCTCAAAGTGACGCAGACCCGTAGCCTTCCTGCAGCCCTGGCCCCATCCCTGGCGCAGAAGGTCTGGACAGGCAGCCAAGGGGGAAGCCACCACGCCATGGGGCCGGGAGCAGGACAGGCTAGGAGGTCCCTAAAGAAAAACAGGTTCTTCAAAGCCTGACCTAAATCAGGAAACATGGCCTGGCTGCTACTTATCTTCTGCTGGCTCATATTTAGCTCATTTTTAAAGCACAGGTAAGGAGGAAGATGCCAAAGCAGTCTCTTCCAGTTCATCATGTAAATATTTTGTATTTTTAAATCTGCTAAACATATAGAGGTCTTTGGAAATCCACAGTGTTAGGCCTCACAGCAACCACCCCGATAATGTCAAATACCATGTTAAAGAAATACACAGCCAGCAATTTTCAACAACTCACTTGTTCTAGGTTGCTCGAAATATCCTAAATTAATTCCTCTCTTAATTTGCATTTTGGTTGTGTGGTTTTCTTTAAAGTCAGTTTGGTCATTGTTCGTTTGAACAAATACTTTATTCCCAGAGGAGACACTTTTCAACAATTTTCTGGGGACAAAGAGGAACAGAACATTAAAAATATGAATTTATAATGAAATCAGAAACAAAGGAACATAAGAATCGTATTACTGAATCAGATCAACCTTGTGCACTGTTCTGTCCCTAACAAAGCCTTAAATATAGCAAAATGATAATGCTGCTGTTCAGAAATAGTCTGTTTTGAGGGTCAACATCCAAATCCATAATTCCAGTCACCAAGAATTTCACAATCTTAATTTGAATGATGCTCTATCTTCTTTGTTTGCCAGTCTAGACAGTACAATGAATACAGTGATTTAAACACAATGAATTCTCTCTTAAAACAAAATATTTTGTAAAATTGCTTTTTAATCATTTCTTTTCTCTCTTTCCATAAAGGCTATGCTATAAATAAACCCTGAAAGTTCGCATTTGATCATCATTTCTAAAGGCTGGGCAAGAGGCAAGTGAAGGGTTTACACAGAAAAAAATAGAGGCACTGTGGAGCAGAAATAAAGGGATGCATTCATGATTCCTAACCTTTTGTTAGAGTGTCAACGCTGAGACAGATAGAAGCCAGTAAACACTCTGCTCACCACGGAGAGTTAGCCCAACGGGATTACCCTACCCGGGACTGAAGGCAGAGGCCCAGTGAACCAAATTCTCCAAGGCCCGCCGGTATGTCAGAGCCAGGTGCCATTCTGCTGCTGGCAGGGTGAGCCAGTTGGAAGGGCCGTTGTCATTTGGAGCAATTCGCTCAGCGCTGGTGGCTGAATTCTGCTCTTGAGCACGAGCTGGAGCAGGGGGTACGACACCAGGGCAGCCCCAGGGCAGAAATGGCCCGTGGGGCTGGGAAGCTGGCCCATCACAAAGCCCCCTGAAGTACAGAGCCTTCCCATGACTTACAAGCTGTAAAGCAAACAGAAGGGTCCCCAGTTCTCTAGCACCGCCTTCTAGGGGGATGAAACCCTGTTCTTTCACAGCATGTAAAACCTGGAAATTTCAACCTTTGCCCCTTTAATAAGAGAAAGGAAAAGGTTTTGACACTATGTGGGAGATGCACTGCAGCAACCTCCTCTGTCATGCCAGGAGACACCAGGAAAGCACGTCAGGCTGGCGTTAGGAGCACACAGGTGTTACAAGGGCTATCTTTAGACGGGAGGACAGCTCTCCTCTGATTCCCCAGTGAAGGGCTGACTCAGAGCACCCGGCATGATCTGGCACATCCCACAAGAGCCGCCCATCTCCCTCAGGTCTACAGAGGGAACCAAGGAAGATTAGCCTACCTGTGAACAGTCCTTAGGTCTGATTTCTGATAGAGACTCACAGACTTATGTAGCTGAGTATTACCAAAAATTAATGGAATGTAGGCCCTCAAAAGCACACATCACATGAGAAAATCAGATTTACAGACATCAGCCTTAGGTTTAAGATAAACCAAAGAAGTAACTAAATCCCATGGAAATTAATGAGCTGGGAACATCAGTCCCCTCCAGAACTTAGGCTTCTGCTTTACTTAGGTACTTTAAAAATTGTATCCAAAGTTAAATGGATGAGGCATTCAGGCACAAATGTGATTTCACAGCTGTTTTCTTCCCAATTACTCATTCTGAAAATCCCAAGAAATGTTAGGACTTCTAATAACTAGTGTAGTTATTAACAGTAAAAACAGCTATCCGTCATCTAAAGTTTGACTGCACAATTTCAGTGGCTGAAAGCATTTGGCCTGCACGTATAAAAGCATACATCAAAGCTCACCAAACTGCCTGGGCACACCACGCTTTGGTTACGAAAACAGCGTACCAGCTACTTAGAGGAGGAATCTTTAGGCAATATGAAAACCAAGAGGTGTACTCGAGTGCAAATTCATCATGTTTTCTCTCTGAGTGACGCTGGTTTATAGCTTGTCCAGTGACAGCCGTGGTTCTGTTGCACCAAGAATGACTCATCTAGGAATGATGGCAAGGATGAAAAATAACTGCTGTAAACCAGCTTTGGATCAGAAATTATAACAGGAGTAATTCAGGAGTCTTGGAACAAGCTGAAATGAGATGCATGGCTTGCTCTCCTTTCCAAGCCAAAGTTGATAATTCACCTCATCTTAGCATTTAGGCAAAAGAAGGAAATTATACTCACTTTTATTGTAGTAATACAAACTAAGTGATCAAAAGCTGCCGTTCTTAGAGCCAAGAGTGGTGAGAAAGCTGCAACAGCAAACATTCTTCATCAGGCATTCTTGAGAATGGCAGGAGTGTTCACACAGAAGATCAGTCTCAATTTCTGAACCACAGAGAGCTTTAAAATACAAATTTCCCCTTTATTACCTTGACAACATTATCCAGACTCCCACTCAGGTCAGTCTGGACTCTCACGTTTTTGTAGAGCTCTGCTATCACAGATGCAGCATCAGAGGAAAGTAATTTAAAAGTTGGCCCATTTACAATAGACTGAAATTTAGGAGCACTCTTCCCCACCACATTTGTTCTGATTTGTAGAGTTCGACAGGTGTAAGTACCTTCAAAGTAATAGACCAACCTTCTTAACACTTTTAAGTCCTTATAACAATACAGTAAATATCTTATATGCAATAAAATTTACTTTCTTCTTTCGGTGAAGAACTCCTTCACCCATCTCCGTTACACACACAAGCTGAGACTAACAGATGCTAGCTAATGTCCTTTTAGGAAGTCCAGTCAGAGACATACTTGGATTTGAGGGGAATGAATAGATTTCTTGAAATGCTGATGTCCAAGAAATACTTTCAAAGTGTTTCAAGATTTGTAAGCAAGGCTGCTATCTTCTTACAGGCTTTCATTTAGGGATTGCTTACTCAATAGCATGGAGATGCAAAATTCAGCTTATCTATGCTTAGAGGAGTTACATGAACTCATTTATGTAACAGAGCCCTAGCAGAACATTACTTTTCATAGGTATATGACTGCATGAAAAAAGCATGTGATGGACCACATGCAGTATTTTTCTAGTGGCTTTCCCCCCCTTCCCTTAAATTTGTTTGAGTTATAGGGGCAGACCTTGGCAGCATGCACAAAGCCCAAAATCCGTAACTCAATTCTCTGTGGTATTCTGAACGGAGGGAGCCAAGTTTTAAAACACATTATGGATAAATACTAGGGCCGAGCAAAAATTTCACACCTAAGACCAAAGTGTGAAAATTTGGCTCTTGTTCATTTAGTGAAAAGGTGGAAAATTTCACACAAGCTTGTATTTTCCTTTTGCTCTATTCCAGCATAGATGGCTGCATTAGTATCGAACCTCAGAGAGAGAGGGCTGCTGTCTGTGAGTCTACAGTGAAGGAGGGAGAAGAAGAGGATGGAAGGGTGGAGGTGCAGCTAGCAGGACATCAGCTCAGGACTTCGGTTAGAGTCTGTCTTCCAGAAAGAATGACTGGCCTTTTGAATCTCACAGCCCGTATCTACTCATATGTTAGGTAACACCATTTGTCCATCTTAAGAGAAAAATGTTAAGCATTTGTTTATTAAAGACTGTTCCTGTGGTGGAGGGGAATCAGGCAGGTAGCACAGATGCCCAACATTATTACACCCCAAAAACCTTCCAACTTCAGTCAACAGGACCAATGGGACAGCCCTTGGATGGGGCCTCAGTACGGAGGCAAGGTAGTTTTCTGGTTCAAGCACTGAATCAGGGTCCAGAAAGTGCAATAAATTCCCCAAGTTATTTTCAACATGTAATTAACTCTTTTAAGGTTCAGTTACCTCTCCCTAAAATAGGCTGAGCCCATTGTTTCCCTCCAGGCTTGATTTGGCTTGCGCACGCAGCTGGTAACTCTAGGTTTGTCTCTAATTTTGTACCGTGGGTGGCACACGGCGGCCTCAGTCCCACTCCTGCCCTCCATGCCTGATTGAAGTACGTATCACTTGACCTCCCCGGCAGTGTGGGAGGGTGGTTTTCACTCCTTAGCATCGGAGACAAGAACAAACAGAAAAGAGATCACGTAACAGACGAGGCAAGTGCAGATGAGGCCACGGCACCACCTATACCTCCAGAGCACCTACTCTGATCCTGTTCAAACGACGACAGACCGTAGCTCGGTGTCACACACAGCTTGTGCTTTGGCCAGGCTGGCCAGCCAACAGGGCCATAAGAGGAGCAGCAGTGGCAATGCAGCTGCTGTGAAGGGTGGCTTGTCGTGCTTGCGATGATATTAATTACTTATTCTGCAGACCAAATTTAGAATGGGATGAGGGTCAGCTATGATTGTCACATCATCTATCAGCTGGAAACTATGTTTGGGTCTAAGCTCCAGCCACACTGCTACTAAATATAGGCTGTTTTGTTGTTGATCTGACTCTGCAGTCCCCCGAGTTGCCTTTGACTATCAAATAATTAAGCAGTTTGCTTTGCAAGGGCTCTGCTGCTGGCAACTCTTCATGTCCAAAGCTACTTGGATGCAGATTTGTCAGCTTAGCATGGGTTTCAGCTTACTCGGGCAATGGAAAGAAACCAAGTGTTTCGCTCCTGTTCCAGTTTCACAGCTTGCTGGCACTGGGTGCCATGAATCAACAGTCTGCAGGCAACATCCACGCAGTCTGCACCAGAGCTGGGGCACAGCTCAGTCGCACGCACCCAGCCATGAGCTCGCATAGATTATTCATCAAGTTTATGTCCACTGTACAATACCCGTGGATGAAGAGCCACGACAGCTTTAAATTCGGCTAGCAGATACTGCCAGGATGCAACCAGAGCAGCACAGAGCTGTGCCTGGTGCCCACCAGGCTATGCCCCACAGCCTGGGGCACACTTTGCCTCCTCACCACACCATGGGCTATGCCATGTGGCTATACCATATACCACGCGGAGGCTATGCCACTGCTGGCAGCTGTGACACCACAGTGGAGGCTCCCTGACTACACCACCGGCTAGCACAGACAGTACATTTGAGGTGGAATAGATTTATCAGCCATACGCAGCATCACTGTTGCAACAGACCGAGAAGGTTTGACCATATAAACCACACAAGAAAAGACATCTAGTTAACCCGCTTCTTGGACTTGGAAACGTTATGCTGACAGGCAGCTCTGTGTAACAGGAAGCTCACCTGGGAGTAAAAGATCGGATCCCTACATCACAGCCTACTGCAGGGGACTGCCACAGAGCCATGAGCTAAATCAGCCCTGCCCGTACTCATTGCTGCTGGTGATGGGAGCGCTATTCTGCTGCACAACCTGGAGCAAGTCCTTTTGCTTCTCTTGCTCCCTTCTCACCCTCTGCTTGCGCTATCTGTCCTAATGCCTTTACGCTCAATTTTAGGTGGGAAAACACTCGGGGCAGGCAGGGCAGGTGTGCAGCTCCGCTCTAAACCGCAGAACAGAAGAAATGAGCTGGACAGAAAGCAGGAGGAGTCGTTTGCACAGGGGAAGGTAAAACAGAGAAGCTGAAGACCAAGCATCCACACAGGATATCCTGACACTCGGCTGTGTATTTGACACAGTATTTTGTTGAACTGTACCACTTCCTTTAAGGTTCAAAACTCAGATTTATTCAGCTGATTTCTTTTCACACACAGCTTTCCTTGCTTAGTTCAAACTTTTATTTGCCATCTGGCAATGGGTTGGGGTTTACGGGGGGGAGGGGATAGGAAAGGGGGCTTTTGCTTTTTCTTTTCTTTTTTTTTTTTTTTGCATCTGTATTTGCTTTATGAGCTATGGCTAAGGCATCATTTACACATGGGGAACTTGATCGGGTTCTCTCAATTCTTTCCATATGTTCACTTATGCTGTCGAAACATTTTTTTGATCTAATTAATCTGCACACGTCTCTTCATTCATTCCCCTCTCGGTAAGTTTTCGCATTTGGGGGGTTATCTAGCTGGGATTTTGTCATAAAAACAATTTCTGACTACACTTGGCTTTATGGCTACTTCATCAAGAAAACAAAAGTATATGCATCATTTCATTCTTCATCTAATTATTCATTCGCATCTTTCAAACAGCTTCTGAGGAGACTTTCCTTTTTCCCCTCATCTTTCAAATATATTCTTTGTCATGCTCCAGTGTCTACCTGAGGTTAATGAAGAAAAACCCTGCTGCGAGTTTTGATTTGGGATTATTTTTATCTAGTTAATCTGACGTGTGGTTTACTATAAAAAAAATCTCAGAAATATGCTTCATCTTACCCAATCTGGACTGCACTTGGGAAATTACTCTGGTCATGGGCTCATAAAAAAACAAAAGTGCTTTAAAAAAAAAAAAAAGTCTTTCACTACTGTAAACCATTAGAACCTTGAGATGTTAAAGCAGAGCAGAACTACACAAAAATAGGAAGAGAACCTTTCTGGTAACCTTACAGACTTCTATCTGTAACAAGAAAATAGAATATTACTTAACAGGTAACTGGTATTTTAGGGATATCCAGAGTGCACCACGCAGAAAGTAAAACATAAAGAAACCAGAAGTCTGCTAAGACTTCAGAACCGGACCGCAGAGCCGTTCCCCCTTGTGAAGCACAGTGCAGAGAAGATAACTGCCTACTGCAGAGTGCATTTGGTTTCCTTGCCATGATTGCTACAGACAAGGATGCTTCTAGTGTGCTGCTCCAGAAAGTGGTTTTCTTTGCCAAATCAGAGACTACCAGTGATTAAATTGAGCAAGAGCTGAAGCAAGGCTCCACCACTGACCAGCTGAGGTGTTGTCTGGTTCTGTTAAAAGCTGCGGCATCCTGTCTTTACTAGGTCTGAAAAACAGAGGCAGTGCGAGATGAGACATTACTCACCAAGTGCTACTTGCACTTCTGTCAGTAAAACTCAAGCTATAGCTTACATGCCCCTGGCTATAAAAATTTCTTGAGGGATCAAGTGAACAAACTGTTCCCTAAGAAGAGTGCTGTTCCTAAAAGGCACCTTTGCTCCACATATTGGATACTTACTGCTAGGAAATATTAGAAAGCTCTTCCTGATAGCAAGGGAAGCCTGGTCTGATGGATGGGACGGCCAGTCTGTTCCCCAAATGTGCTCTAACAGCAGCAAGGGAGGATCCCAACCTGAACAGTGGGATTCCAGCAGACAGATGATAAGAAGTGGGGGAGCTCAGTGACATCCTCTATGCAAACAGCAGTGTGCTCTCCTGACAATCTCTGAAAAAATTGAGAGACCTGCTCAGCTTGGTTTGAGGAGCACCAAGCTGCCACCAGCTCACAGATGGGCTCCTTCCCATACAGCCACAGAGTCACTACGACTATTACAGGAGGATTTGCTGGGCCACAAACAGCCACGTAACTCATTCTTCTCCCAGACCGGCAGTACTAGCCTGTGTGATGTGCACGCTTCTGCAAAACATGATGAACCTCAAGACCTCTTGGCTGAGTCCACGCTACCTGGGCACACTTTGGGTCTCGGTTAATTTCTAGATCTTAATGGAAAATACAGATCTTCAGTGATTTATATGAGGAAACTGCAATATTCACATTAGAAGAGGTATACGGGAAGAAAACACGGGAGACAGCCCACGTACTACACCAAGTAGATACGCCACAGCAACCTACACACGGTTCTGAAGGCCCGTCCCAATTATTTCAGGCTGTTTTCAGCAGAGGTGCAGGTGTTGGTCAGGCAGACCCTCCCTTATTCCCTGTACCACTCCTTCCCAGATTCCTCCTCAAGCACTCTGTTGGTTCCAGACATTCTCCTAGCATCCCACGGGACTCTGGCTTCTGTGTCCCCCATCATTTTCCCTGCCCCAGCATTTACCAGAAAGGTTCCCATTTGTTTACAAGGCTGCCCACTGGGCAAACTAGAGCTGGAGGGGAAAGCCTCTGAATGGCTCAGAAACAGCACAAATTGCTTTGTAGGTGTTGCAGGGCAGGAGTACACATCCCACACATTCCTAAGATCGCAGGTCTGAAATCAGCCTTTCTCAAATGAAACTAAAGTGTTTGGAAACTCCTTATGGTTTGCTCCTTTTTCAATATGTGAACTTGTTCAGTTCTGATCCACTTGCTCCTATAAACATTGGCTTGTATCTCTTGGAGACCATTTGGAAACGGTAAATATAGTTCTCTATCATTAAAACTTCTCTGTAAGTAGGAACCCCTTTAAGTACACAACCCCTCCGTGTACTGCAATTACATTTATTGCACAGAAAAAACCTGTTGGCACCAACTCACGTGAGCGCATTGGGAAGAAGCCATTCTTGTGGGTAAGTGTCAAAAGTTACCCTCATCACTACCCCAGCTATCTGTCAAGCCTGGCATTTTTCTGCACAAACCCAAAACCAAGGGCTATTAATCCCCTTCTGCCCCATTGCCATAAAGAGCTTTTGACTGCAATAATGTTACTTAACCTCTTTTAACGAGCAAATCTAAACCTGCCACCCAGCATTGCCAGCAGGAACGTTTAAAGGTATCTGAGGCATCTTTTTCCTTAGGAGACCTTCTAAGAAAGCATTTGTATTCATTTGGCAAATAGAAAAAGAGCAGATTTTATACTTGACTGTGCCCCAAACAATAGCTGGTTGTGTCTGAAAACACACCAGTTGGAATTAAAAGTGCAGTTAGCGTGTTAGCGAGTGACTCATCGAGAGGCAGCAGAGTCTGGCTGGCTCACAGCCCGAGATCTAATATAGCACCATCCTGCCCCGGGGGTTATCTTTAAAGTTGAGACCGTGCAGAGAAGAGTATGCTAGACAGACCCTACCTTCCCTCCCCCCCGATTTTGGCTAGGTGAGGGGATTGGTGAGCTTGTTTAGAAGCTGTCCCTGTATCTCCAGGACAAACGAACAACGCTGAATCCCCCAGAGGGGCATTCTCACCCTATAACACCCAGCTGGTCACCATTCTGCGTTTATGGGGCTCTCTGCTGTCCCCCCACGTTTCCTGTTTTGTAAGAAGCCCCCAGTTATCTGCACCTCGGGGTTCCTATTTCCAGGCAAATCTTGCCCCTTCTCTCACTTTAATGAGAAATTTCTAACCCGCGGCTCCTGAAGTGTGTATGGGGGAAAGCTCCTCCTAGCGCACTGCTGTGACTGTAAGGAGGGCAGTAGGATCCTCAGCTCCTGGCTTTTAATCTTGGAAAAGTCACACAAGCCTTCTGCACCTCAGTTTCTCATATATTCCATGGGAATCGGTAACACCACCAGATTAATATCAAACACTCAGGCGGGAAATCTAGCCAGTGTAAGGCACAACTGAAGAAAAAACACTTTGTGCTTTACAATTCAGCTCATGCTAAGAATTGAGTCAACTCCTGCTGCTGAGGATCTGGCCTTTTAGTTGAAGACAGCAAACTGAGAGAAGAGATGAATAGCAGAGGCTCAGATGGCTCATAGAGCTTTTCACTTGTAGGTCACCAAGCAGAACCTCAGCGAGGTCACCAAATGTTTAAAAGTTATCGTGGTATGCAAGCTTTTTACGGTGTCCTTTGCTAAGTGGATTTATTGGTTTCAAATTAATTCCTATTGTACGCAGTTCTCACAACATGAAACACTCCGTTTTTCCTGCTCTGAAGCTGTTAACCCTTTGCAAAGCTACACAAGCTACACCACCTGAACAGACTCTTTTAAAACTGTATTTGAAGAAATGTCCTAACTGTGAGCTGAGCCTGGGTGACCTCAGGGAGCCTTTCCTAGGCTCGGGTAGAGGCGGAACCACGATGGGACAAGCTGCACTGCAGCTGCACATTCTGTTCCTTGCCTGTGCATAAATTGGGACAGGCAGAGCCCAGCTCTGCGGGCTCGTCCTTTACTCCCCCCAGGGTCCTGCAGGCCTCATGGGGTCTCCTCATGGGGAGAGATAAGCGTGTGTGCTGGCAGTATCACAGGCCTATTCTTTGCAGAAAGTACTTTCTGCAAGAAAAAAACAAAACAGGAGAAGCAAAAGTGAACAACTATATCATTATCTACTGTGCTGAGATCTCAGCAGAGATCGTTTCAAAGATCCATGTTGTTTACAGCAGCTGATGGGAGTAACAAGTGCTGAAGCTGTGCTCTCGCTTAAAGTGCTAACATATTTACAGTTTTCAATTCTGTCCTTGCGCTTATCTGTCATTTCAAGATGAATGCTCCTTTTGTAGAGGCTAATTACTTGCACGAACACTGCACCAGCTCAAAATCCCAGATTTGTTTTACTTTTCCATTAGCAGCAATTTTGTACTTTGGAAATTGCTTAATACAGCAAATATTAAAAAAAAATATTTTTTGTTCAAAGGTATTTCTTTGGCTGTGACAAGTCTAGAATGGGGGGAGGGAAATTATATTACTTTCATCTGATGGAAGTCTCAATTTTACTGTACAACTTTTGTAAGTGCAACAGCCCATTGTTCTACTCTGGCTTGGTTTCTGGTTTTAGAATAATTTGTGAAGATGTAAAATCAGATTAGGTCAGTAACAAAGTGCTTGAAAAGAAGCTGTTGTCTTATGCTCACTAATCTTCTCTCTATATAAAATGTGAGAAGTTTGGTAGAACCCCATCCTAGCCCCCCTTCTTCCAACAAATGGGACCTTGTGAGCCTGCAAAGTTGTCAGTCGTTTCAGTTTTACAGGAACAGAAGGAATGCAGGCCATTCTACAACTCAGTAACTTAATTAAAATAATAATAATAAAAAAAATACAACCCAGACACGCAAGAAAAAGGATACAGGTTAAAAAATAAAAGTCTTATCCTGTTTTACATTACATTCATTGGACTACTGGCCTGCCACAAACCAATTTCAGAGGCAAATCACAAATGTTCAACAGTACAAGATGCATCTGCTCTTTGTGCTAATCCTGCAGTCAAAAAAGGCTAACATCTGATTTTCACAAGTCTTCAGCAAATAACTTTAACTGCAGTTGGGAAGGCTCAATCCCTGAGCAAAAGGAACATTCACTCTCTCAGTTTCTTGTAGGATACAGCTTTAGATGCCTTCAGCTACAAGCCTGTGAATGAAAATGCTGACCTTGAATTAGCCTTTGCTGTTTCTGAGGAATTGCCATTACAAGCTGTGACCAAATTTGTGCTTTAAAGGATGTGGTCTCCCTTTCCTACCTAAATATTTACTTTAAACAAGAGTTTTGCATATGAAGTGCATTTCATCACAGATGTATAACACAACCTTTAAAGGTCATGAATGCTGTAAATATTAATATTAAAACCTGATACAAACTTCTGAGTGGTATTCATGCCACACTGTATGAGCCATCTTTCATATTATATATTAGCAATGAAAATTACCACATATAATAAACTAGTTACAGTTCTAATGTAAGCTTTTGTTTTCCAGTGAAGTCAAAAGATTTTCTGATTAAGTGCAAGTGGGTCAGCATCTACTGGCCTTTCCACTCTTAATTCTTCTAATCCACCAGAGCAGTATCATTAACACCACCACTCTTTGCACTTTTCATTCTATCACCTTTAATGTAACTATAAAGCTAGCCTATAAGGTACTTAAACATCACTAGGTCTACTTCACAAATCAGCCAAATAAAGGAAAGTCAAACAATTTGCCCAAAGCCAGAGACAGAATCAGTGGCAAAGCTGGAAATAAACACATGTTCTCTGATTCTCAAGTCAGGTAACATCTATTGTTTGCTCATTCACAAAATTCTGCTCTTATTTACACCAAAGTAAACTCAGAAGAACTTGGTACTACAGTGGTCTATGTTACATTTGAAGTAGTACAGCCGATAACAGAACTTCACTCAGCATGTATATTAACTCCTACTACCAGGCTGCTAATAGGAATTACATTGGCAAATACAGCTCTTTTTTCCCCTGTTGGTAAGAAATACTATGCTACAGTTTATATGGTATTTGTTTGATCTGTAAAGCCCAGCAATCCATTTCTTATCTCAAAGACATTGAACAAGTCTGCAGATTTGAGGTGTTTTAACATTTCTGTACATTGGTATCTGTTCATACTTAAGGAGTTACAATATGAACTGGGATGCTGATAAACACAGAAAAGCCCTTCTTCTTTAACCCTTACTGCTAATGCTGCAGAAAAAGTCAAGCACACTTGGGTAGAAAATGTACAGAAACTCTCCTCTCCATCCCTAAATCCTACTCCTGTGTTGCAGATATAAAGCATTATCCACTGCATATTTGCCTGCTTCCTGAAGTCACCATCAAAATAATGGCAACTGCCCACATTAGGACAAATTAAGAAAGTTACAAAATATAGCAAAAATGTGTATGGGAGGAAAATTTAGGCAGTAAAGTTTAAAGGCAGCCAAATTAAATGCTCATGTGAAACAGATCCTGTGTAATTAGCCACTAGGGGGAACAAGAGTCATGCTGCTTAATTAACGTGAGGTCACTTTTAGCAGTGGACTGGAAGGTTATCCTTTCCCAAGCAAGATGGGGATGCTCAAACACTTTCCCTGTAAACTTTTAAGTGGGACAAAGCTTTTCTGACATTCGGCAGGGTTTCAACTTCCCCTCCCAGGTCTGTGTGGGCCTTGACACAAGCAGTTAACTAAACGTGAAAGCCTCATACACCTTTCGTATTTTCTAGCTGCAGTTAACCTATTTTCCCACCTGTAGCACCTGGTAAAATATTTGAACCAAAACATGGGAACAAAGGGGAGGGGAAGAAGAAAAGGGAGAGGCTGTGTTTTTCAGATAGTGTATGCTTTGGTGTCGTCTCTTCTAAAGTAAAAGGGGAGAAAAACCACACACAGCTCATATGCAAGCTGTGTGAGAGTTGTAAAGCAACGCTCAGTGATATGGTTAGAATAAGGTAGTGGGTAGTGATAAGGGAGAAATTGCCAGGCACCTGCATCCATACCTGTCTGTGTTGACCTGAGAAACTGGCCAAGTGCTGCCCCGTGAAAAGGAAATGAATCTCTTTCTAGAAGGCAAAGGAGGTGCTGATTACAGTTCTCGGCTTCATGTGGCTCCCTCTCATCTTCCTATAGGGAGATGTACTACGTGATGTTCCCTAATCAGAGTGTGTTGCGAAGTTACACCCTAGCCCTTGGGGAACAAACTCTGCTCCACATGTGCTCAAGCTCTCCACTCCCACACCATCCACAGTGACCAGCTTTTTGTGACCCTGGGGCATGGCTGAAGCTGCACGAGAAAAATGAACAAGGAAAAAGTAAAAGCCCCTCTCAGGCCACTCTTTGCTGCCGCTGCTCAGGACACCAACCCATTCATCAGTATGGCTGGGACTGAATCACTGGCAAACAATCTTTTCTATTACCATAAAAATGACCAAAAAAGTAATAGTTATAGCCTGTAAACACAAGACCCGCATTAAATAAGAGCTCTACGTGGTACGCTGTGACTGGTAAGTGGTACTCTGTAACTGGAAGCAGGAGCCCGCTCCTATTAGAGCCAGCTCAGCCTAAAGAGTATCAGATGTTACTCAGGCCTTAGAAGGTCTGAGACAAACTCTGTGTGTAAGAGAAAAAGAAGGCAAATGACTCATGACAGAGTTTGTTTTAATATAAATGACTTTTTCTGGCTCTTTGCTTTTAAAGACTTGCCATTTTCAGATCTTGAACAGCTAACCTAGGCAGCTGGCTTCCCTAACCAGTGTCCTTCATTTTGTGTATAAAACGCTGGCATTTCCAAACTCGTATTCCTCTGGCTAAGGGAGGGCAGTTTATTTTAGCACTGCAATCAATGCCATCATAAATCTTTCCTCTTCCAGTCCAAGAACACTGGCATACCCTAATCAGTGCTATATGGATATGCTGTACCCATAAAAAAAGCAAAATGCACCACAATGCTTAACCGAAGTACTACAGGCCTTGAGAGCAGACCTGAGGAACGAGCACACTGAATGAGCCCCAAACTTTCCCTTCCTCTTTGCTTTTTGCTATGTGAGGATGTGGGCATGGGGCTAAGACATGGAAAGAGTAGAGAAAGTAAGAGAGAACAGAAGAGGAATAATATAAAATAGGAGAAGAAGAATCAACAGATGAGAAAAGCAAAAAAGTGAAAAGAAAAAAAAAAGAGAGGCACAAACAAGAAGTTGGCAAGAACACAACAGGGAGTGGGAATAGCAATGTAGGCAGAGGGAGATGGTAGGGATACTGGGTATTTTATACCCAAAAAGCCCCATTCTCCACCATAACTACATTCTTTCTCATGTTTCCTTTAGTCTCTTTCCATGGCTGTCCCCTGGGTCTTCTCTGGGATGAGTGGAACTTCCCCATCCAGAAAGCCACAAGTTTGGCATTTTGTGTCCTATGGCAAATGTGCTGGCTACACGGTGTTTCCATGGGGGCAGAGTCACACAAACAAAACGAAAAGCAAAGCTTGCTTCGTCTCCCTTCCATGCAGTACAAGAATCATCCCTTAGATGGGACCATTGCAAAATTAAACAGCCTTACAACCACAGCCAGTAAATAGTGAGTAATGTGCTTGTATATACAAAGCTTTTATACCAAACAGTCAAAGAAAGTGAGGATAGCTCATCACAAAAAGACCCCATTTATTAGAAGAGCTTCAAACAGCTTAGCATCTTTAGGGCCATTACTCATCTCTTTACCTAAGCTAAGTGCCAGCTTCCATCCTCGAGGCTAACACATCCAATTTATCAGCTGTAGGACGCTCAAACACAGTTTCCCCCAGTCCAGTCTAAAGATACAGGATTCAATACCTCAACTATTTAATGACAACAGACAGGGAGAAGCCAATCTGGGAAAATTTTGCAAAAATTCTTACCAGACGTTTTGAAAGCAAAAGGAGTCTGACACGAGGCTGCTAGACTCAGAAATACTTTGCTGAATATATCCAAGGAGTTTAACATAGTTGTGAGCTACAGGGCTGGGCAATGAAGGACCTTCCAAATGCAACACACTATCATTCTTCAGCCCCCAGTTTTGGGAGGGAGAGGTTGGGCTGGGTGACAGTATGGCCCTCCATACACATTCTTATGCTGGAGAGATTCTCTGGAGAAAAAAAATACTGATTATAAGTCGTTTTTCTTTCCCAGAGCGTTTTGCCTTGCAAGGTCCCCTAGGGACAGTTCTGCTTCCAGAACTCCAGAAGAAGCAACACAGCTGTGCAGGTGAGATGTAACCGTTCCTCAGCCTGCACTGCCACGTCACTTTACTCCGTTCCTTGGCAAAGCAAGGTGCTCCCCTCAGCCCTTCCACACCCACGCTCCTTCCTGAGATCTCTGCCTGGTAAAGGGCTATCTGGAAGCTGCCTGAAAAACAACAACTTTTAGAAGGTTCTCACAAAAACAGGCCCCACGTGGGTCAAAAACATCATGTACTGAAGGTTAGTAATGTTCAGGCGAATGCAGCCCCTAGAACTATTACACATGAAGTATATTCCCTATAAATTATTCTTAGCTGAAAACTGCACTTCTAAAAGATAACAACGCAACTCATTTTTGCTGCTTATCCACTCCCATAAGGCACAGCAATATACGGGCACAGCGCTCCTCCATATTCATGGTCCCCTGGTGTTTTTCAACCCTAACCTGGAGGAATATCTTTGTGCAAAAGTCTGCAAGTTATGCTTTTCTATGCCCAGTTAGTGGTTAGCCTTTCTGCTTATATTTCCTTCAAGAGTGACAATTATGGTCTGCTAATCGCTACGTGGACACTTGTCCCAATAAAAACAAATCAGAACCATACAGCAATTTTATCTGGATTCTCTCTACAGGTCACTGTCCAATTTCCAGTATTAAATTGTGCATTAAAAATATTTAAGCACTGTGGGTGTGAAAAGTTGCTTCAGAACACAAAAGCAAGCAAGGGTTGGGAGTGATCTATGTCTATATCTAAGAAATCAAGGAAGCAAGAACCTATGACTTAGCAAGACAAAGAAAGGAGAATAAGAGCTGGATTCCAATGCTGAAGATGAGGGATGCCAGTATGCTAATAAAGCAACTGGCTTTTCTTGCTAATAAAACTAATAGGGCTTATGGGATCTCTAACACTTCCAATCCATGATTATATAAAAGAGAATAAAGAAATATCTATTTAACATAAACCACAGTGAAATGAAATGCATTGGAAATGTTTAGATGGTAAGAGTCTTATTAAGCTACATTAATAGAGCAAATTTTGAGAAACAAAACCCTCTAGGCACCTTTAGTAGAAAGGATGAAGGAGTACTTATATGGTAAACCGTCAGATATAGGATGGCAAAAGTATGTCCAGGTGATACAACCTACTGGCATCAAATCCCGTAAGTAAGTGATCATGACATTCTTCAAAACTTTACCATAAAAAGACCACAAGCTCTTCAGACAGACAGTGCACTGACTCTACATGCTCGTGCTTTGCTGCAGAACAATCTGATCCCCTGCGCTGACATAGCAAGAGTGCAAATCCCAGATGGAAAATTAATCTCACAATGTAGCCAGATTGAGTTTCAAATTCTCTAGGGCATAACTTGAAGGTTGTTCTGCTCAGCTATTGAAGAGGTGAGGGCATGGAGACTTTAACTCGTTTGACATCTCAAACATTATTTAAGCAAGACACTCTGAAAAGGACCTTGCTGGCCACTGACAGTTACAAAGGATGCATGGTATCCTCCTTTGTACTCAAACCTCCCATAAAATATTGCTATCATGCTCTTCCCTGCCTACATGGCCTGGACAGAAGGAGAGTCCAAGGTCCAAATGACTTCAGCCATGTTTTTGAGCATGTGGGTAAAACCTGGCCTTAAAATAGAAAGGAGATGGATCACTGTAGGTTTTACAGAAAGCATCTGTCTACTGTAAAGACACATTTATGGTTTCCTCATATTTATGGTTTTCCTCAAGACAAGGCCAGCAAGCTAGAATAACGGTAAGGTAGCGATATTAAAAACACAATTTGTTCTACAAACTGTTCAGTCTTAGTCTGCTTGAAAAAAAAAATCAACTAATTGTACATAAACTCCACAGCCATGGTCATATCGGGGCTTGTTCCATAAATGTGCAACAGCAGAATCTGAACTATTCTAGTCAGCATATCTTCTCCTGTTTGCCAGGTCTTGGGTTTACTGACAGATGAGAAGAATACTCCTGGTCAAGTAAGAGTCTCAACTGCTGCAGATTAACAAAACACTGCCTCCTATTCTTTGCCAACATCAGCTGATGTGAGTTTATTAAAAGCTAAAAGGCATGACAATCTAAGTGCTGAGCCCACAGAACAGATTTTATTTACATACATATGGCTGCTTCTAACATGGTCAGCGGGCATGCACAAGCAAGATGTAAAAGTCAGGTGAAGTCAGTGGAAGGACACCAATGTGCAAACCTGACTGCATCTTCAACATAAACACAGAAAACTAAACAGATTTCTTGGGTCGTTCAAGCACCATTGAGGTCTTTGCTGCCTTTTCAGTCCACCCTCATAAATTTAAGAATAAGTAATAAAATCTTTATCCCCATTCTCAGACAGAATTAATAAACAGATAAGTCACACTGATATGCCAACACAATGACTTTCACTGATGCCCACATGGAAGGCCACACTTCATGTCATTTCATTAGCACGGTATTTCATTACCCACTTTTAGAAAAATAATATGGCCATATCTTTAAGTATTAGATTTCTGAGATTGTTGCCTCCAACTTCAGTAGTTCTGTGCCAGATACTCAGCTAATGTAAATGGGTACAGCTCTGTTGTAGTCCATGTATCACACAGACTTACTGCAGCTGCCTTTCCTTGTCATTAAAGTTACTGAGAAATTCCAAATCTGAACATTTGTGCACTGGATGACATTTAAATTGGAGCATGCTACGTTTGCACAGAAAGGACAGCACTGAACAAAATACACTGCCTTTGTATACTATTACCTATAGCATCCACAAGTCATTTCTGAATGGGTAATAATATGAGCCAATTGCAAGAGCCATAATAGCCTTTATCATTTCAAGATGTGTCATCTGCAAGTGAACCATGTGTCAGATTCCTGTTTGGGCTCCGATCCAGTGAAGTACTTCAGCAGATGGGCAGTCCTGCTTGTCTTCAGCTGAACTTCTGGCCTACTTGAAAGTTAAATGATGTACCTAAGTGCTTGATTGGATCAGGGCACTGGAGTAAACTGGTGTCAGTCCCCTGCAGTCCTGGAGCAACGCTGATTTACATTAACTGAGAATATTGCATTATGATTATGGACTACTATCATCTGTCATTTTAGTAGCTATATGACCTGCTACTACAAACTTTGACATTTTCTTAGACAAGTTTTTACCTGTAATAATTTCAAGTGATATAAAATGACTACAAATCATCTAATGTGACAATGAACCAAACACTACCATAACGGCACGTACTAATCTGATAATACATCAAATGTATGACAACATATAGCAATAGACATAGCACTCCACCAAGAACATTTAACAGCAACAGAATTATTTCTCTCAACTCCAATATAAAAAGCAGCCAGCAGGATGATATCAAATGATGGCAGCTCTGCTTCTCATAAAAGGGCCTTGGGGACTCCAAGGAGATTTGTGTATCTGCACTTCAACAGCATAGCAATGTGGAAATGTTAAAGTCAGTAAAGCAAACAGTCCTCAAATGAGAAGGGCAACAGATGTCAACCAGCATCACATGTCAGTAAACAGCAACAAGACAGAGGGTACTTTTCTTAGCACTTTTGTGAAAGCATCCTGCTATCAGCTACGACCACATCTCAGCTGTTTGACTCTCTAAGTGGCGGTGCTTGTATGTGTGACCTAACTCCCACCATGAGAGGATTTCCACACATATGTGAATACTGCCCACTGAATTCAGCTGAAGGAAAGTAAAAATGTTTTCATATATTTATTGTGGCTTTCGAAAAGTGAAAAAAAATACACTAAATATTCTCAAACTGATTGAAAGCTCATTGTGTGCTTGGCAGAGACAGACAAGCATTTAAATTTCTCAGCTTTAATACAAAAGGATCATCCTTAGGGCAAAAAAGGAGTCCTGATTCATCCATTTTTTTACCCTTACTGCTAAGACTTCTGACAGTAAGGCCAAAATATGCTAACTAAAAAAGCACTCTTTGTACCATAAACACTAGGCCACAAGGAACTGGACAGTGGCCATCAAATCACCGCCTTTTAATTTTTTCTCTCTCATCTATATTTCTCTAAAGATTTCTGGTAAGAAGGCAGCTGACTCTATACAAAAGCCAGAGGCATTGCCAGTATCTTGGTGGTTTCATACATGATGTATTGAACGTACTTATTTATGCAAGCAAAACAAAAAACAAACAAACAAAAAAAAACAACCTGTCAATTAGGCAAAGATGTATTTCAGTGTCAAAACACCACAGAAAGAGGTAAAGGGATAGGTTTCTACTGCTGAGTCACTGCTTTGAATCCAATCCTGGCTGAAAATATACCCCCCAGTCATTGGACATCTCAGCTGTTCGTGCAGAAAACAGCTTGGTTCTCAGCAAGCAGCACAGTCCGCATCACAAACTGCCCCTGACATTGCTTGATAACTTTGCTGACAGTCAGAAGTGAGAACACACGAAATGAATGGACTGTGAAGACTCAGCTGTTTTCACCACCAGAATATTGTCTCTAACAATAGGTATATGAGTTATGCACTGAAACTTAGGGTAATTTTTTTATGGAGCACATGTCCTTTCAATAGAGACTGATGATATACTTATCCAAGAAGGAAAGTGAAAGAATTACTTAAATAAAGATGCCATACCCAGCCAATACACTACAAAGAAAAGCAAAAGCTGTCTCCAAGCCTTGCCCAAGGATGGCCTCCATTGCACCATGGAATCTACCTATGCTTGTACAAATGAGGAACTTTTGAAGAAAAGGAATGAAAGATCACAGCACCTTAACACACTCCCTGTGTACACTGTGGTACCTAAAAACAACCACCTCCTTCCTCTGCATTTCCAGAATACTCTAAGGGAATAGAAGAAAAAAACATCCCAACAGGACAGGAAAGCCTTTAGTAAAAGGTGCATTAATTGGGTAAGACAAGCCAACAAAATGATTAATTTGCTACTCTCCTTCAATATTATGTTTACACAAGTTGATTATAGCACTTAATTACTAATTCACCCTGCTCAAAAACAAGAGTGCTTTAAATTTTTAATGAGATGCGGGAAGGCAATATTCCCTAACTCAACAGGGAGAAGTCATTTTATTTCCTCTTTTGATTTCCCAAGTTATTTCCATTTCTAAGGAAATAACTATCCCCTCCCTGATCTTTCACTTGGTTCTTGCTTTTGAAAATATGGAAATCAAGTAGAACACTTGTATTAATTTCAGTCCGTGACCTGACAGGTAATGCTTTGGAAGAGGAATAGAGGATCAGGTCATCAACTGAAGCACGTCCACTGAAATAAGTGGAGCTACACAAAATTACACCAGAGACAGCCTGATCCAGAAATGAAAATGGCCCCATCTCACCTTTTCTGTCAGCAGAAAACTTGAGCAGGTCCCTGCACTATGGGTGTTCTCACAAGTGAGAGCTCTGGTCAGCAACTTCTTACCAAGAAGGTATTGCTGGAAGAGGTGCCAGCTTCTCTCAGAGGGGTAGTTCTGCTCAAATGGGGGGCAGCATCTCTCTTACATAGGAAAAGACACCAGTGGTCTTGCTAAAGGGAAGCAACATATTGTTAGAATACCATTACCTACTGTAGAGGACAACATGGCCCTAATAAATAAGACAAGGTGACATGCTCAAGAGCATGTGTACAACCTGATGGGGTACAAAGGGAAAGAGGCTGGATGCACATCACGCATACAGGACACTACACACAGTACTAAAAACTCACGAAGATGCACAAACACCACACACTGGGGTGTTGACACGTGTACATGCTCCAGGACCACGCGCTACTGAGCATTTAAGCAGCTCCATCTAACAGAACATCATCACCACGCCCACCTCATTTTTGTCATACATTATTTTTTCTTTGCTGGTACCACTGCTTTGCTAAGCACTCTCCAAACATTCCTGATGTTTGGAACAGTGTCAGTGCAAGATGAGGTCCTATGGAAGGAGCATTAGTAGGAAAGAAAACCAGTCCTGCTCAGACCCTAACTTCTAGCTCAACGTTTTACACCAAGAATGCCTGCAGAAAGTTACCAATAAAATATATTGTGGCAAATCATACAAAGTTTCTTCTCTTCCACATTGTCCAGTAAGAACAACCCACGTTAAGATACCAAATCCAAAATAAATCTGGTAATTTGGTTTCATACAGGTAATTTTATTAATTGCTTTAATGTGTAATTAAGGAACAGTCAGTGGGCTGCAGGATTTTATAAGGCAATAATCCCTTTCCCTGGCGTACAGCTTTGTCCCAAAATGTAGGTTATCAAAAAAAGAAAAAGAAAAAAAAAAAGAGCTGGCTGATTGCCAAATCAAACAGCACCTTCTTCCCATTTTCAATTACACACAAGTGAAGCAGAGTAATGAGGATATACTGGAAACTTTGACATTTATTTATTGAATATTTTTACTGAGAAGGAATTGCTGGCTCGCTAAACCGGAAACTATATTTTTACTACAGAAACAATCACACAGAAAAACAGGATCCTGCTGCTCCGCATGAAAGGAATGGCTAGGACCAATAAATTGGCCCATCTAAGCCAGCAATGTTACGGTTATTTCATTTAATGTGGCACATATTTCAAAAATCCAAAACCCCAAAGTACAGTATATATTTCCAAAATCTTTCTGTCGTGCAATATTGCACAGCGCTGTCCTCTGTGTCAGCACCGACCCAGGCAGGCTGTGCGGCAGTTCACAGGAACAACGATCAAGACATAACAAAACCACTAAAAGGAAAAGGCTATAGCAGGGGCAAGTGAAAAGATAAACTAAATTGCAAGAAGAAATTCAGAAGATTTTCTCCCTTTTCCAGAGATTCTGGAGACTAAATAACCAAAAGCTGAAATGGGAAATAACTCTCACCACACTGTGTTTTTGTTTTGTTTTGTTTCTCTTTTTTGGATACCAATTGTTTTAATTCCCTTTTACCACAGAGGAGAAAAATGCAGAGAGAGTAAATGAAGAGGAAAACAAGGAAGTCAACATTCTTTGAAGGAACAACATATGGTGACCAGGCATGAGAGATGGAGGTTATAAATCTCTCCTTGGTAGAATTACCTAAAGATGAAATTGCAGATCCAAGGGGCTTGAGCTTTTAAAACTACACACATCCAGCAAGTCAACCTGCATGGTTACAAATTTTGCATTAACCTTCATTTCCAGTATCTTTTTGCAAAGGCTCAGCATACTGAGAACGTTGTTACTAATATAGATGTGGTGAACAAAAAGCATGAAAATCTTCACTCCGCAAATCACTCAAAATAAGAATAACAAGATATGAGAAATGAGAATGAGAAGAAAATACCGCATCCTGAAAATAGCCACTGCTGGGATGAGAAAAGGGATGGAGTCAGGAGGTGTGTTGGTGCATGTTTCTTTGTGAGAAGAAACTTATTTAGGGATACCAAAGTATAGAGGAAAAGCTCATTGGTGTTCCAGCTACTATGAACAATTACCCAGGAAAGTGAAGGGTGAGCATCCCATTGTTTCACATACACTGCTGGCTGGGTTCATCATACAGCGATGGGTTGGTAAATGAGCTCCCTCTCCTTGGAGCAATGATCCCTCACTGTTTCTCTGAAGCAGATACTTTCCCATTTCCAAATTCCAATGATGGAATGCCACAAGACTAAGGATCAGGACCGTACAGGAGTATGAGAGTAAAACAGCAATCACCACGTTCACATATGCGGACACAGATACAGGTTAAATCCAGATGAAGATTACCAAAACTGATTTTGAGGGATCTTGGTTTTGGATGCTATTTCCAAGTATTCCTAAAGATGCCTGAATTTTACAAAATGGAGAACAGCCAAACCAGGAAAACCAGATAGTTTTTTATGTGTTTTGATTTTAACATGGAGCGGAAATATCCAAAAATCATTCTGAGAAATGTGACCAAAATCACTGGGACAAACACAGTAAAAATTCCCCTTCAAACAAACACAGAAATAAGGAAATAGCTTATTGTAAAAAACATGCTTTTCTCCTCTACTGTTACACTGAGCAAACAAAGCTTTGAAAAGCTCAATAACTAAGTACAAAACATCTATCAGAGGACAGATAATAACTTCTATTATTTGCAAAGACTACAATGCTGCTGAATATTTGCAGCAGCACCTCTAAGAAAGATTTATTTTGCAAGATGTGTTAGAAAAATAAATTTAAGAGAAAGCTATTGAACTGCAATGTTAGCTGAACATTTACACCATCCTCCTGAAAAAGACATTTATAAAGTTTCTCGTTTCTTCATAACATGTAGCTGAATTTAAAAAAAAAAAAAAAAAAAAAGAAGGCTGTGTTTGGGAAATCACACTTATTATGCAGTGCAGAGGCACTGGGATGAAATTTGTATTTGTTCTTTTGCTTTATATACTGGTACTCCCATGCGCCAAAAGGCAGGAACCTCCCAACATACTGTAAAAGAGCAAACACTTTTTAAATTAAGAAGTCTATGACATGATGTAGTCTGACTGCAAAAGATTTCTGAAGGAGTGTGCTACGCTGACATATGCATCTATGTATAAAATATGCCTATCTTCTGACATTCTTGAATAAGCTGCTGACATATTTTGGTATGTAAGTGCAGGGATAAAAACTAAAGGCAAAGGAATATACCAAAATTATATAAAAGCAAATTACATAAAATTTTGCAGCATTAGATTTTTCACATGGATATGAAGACAGAATTAATAAAAACAGATTTGAGATGCTCACTGATTGCCTAACAGTGCAAGATGTCTTAAACTAGGAATGAAATATTGGTGCATTTGAAGGGAGAAGATTAACAGAAGAGTAGAAATTAAATATGAAGTCCTACCACCGAAAGCTGCTACTGAAATTACTTTTATCAAAACAATCAAGTTCTCATTACAAGCACTGGGATTCTGAAGTAGAGATGCACATTGCACTATGTATTTGTTCAAATAGAATTCATCCTAATGGAAGAATTCTTATGAAAGCAAGCTGCTCCTTGTGCTAGGAGAGGAAATATCTTATGCTAGTAGAGTTGACAGGTAGGAAAACGAATTTTGAGCATACAGACCCTTCTTCTGGTTTCTGTATGTTACTATTTTTTTTATGTAATAGCAGCAAAGTCATGCTTTGGCTGATCCACTGAATATAAAAGCCTACTGCCACTTTTACAACTGTTAAAGGACTGAAATAACATGAATAAACATGAAGCTCCATCCTCATTATTAACTCTGCATTCTCTCTGAGCAAGATAATAAGTGTAGGTGTATCTTTTTTTTTTTTTTTTTTACTGTATATATGCTATTTTTCTTATGTTTAAGATTCCTCAATGTGAAGGAAGGAAAGTAGGACAAATATAACTGAGATGAAAGTAGGGCCTTCTTGCAGGAGCAGAGCCTTGCCAAATTACCTTTCCTGTCTGTAAAATTACATGGTCTAACTTCAGAGAGAGCAGCTTATACTTGCATGTAGCCACAGTCAAAAGACTATTAGATCTTCTACACCCCTAGCAGAGTTTAAAAAAAAGGCTTGTGAGAAAGTGATGCTGGCTCTTGTCTGGCTGTGCAGAAGGTACAAACCTTTCCACTTGAATTAAAGTCTGTACATGGTGCCAAACGTCAAAGTGTAAAATACAATAGAAAAGAAAAAAAATCAGGTACTACATACCTGTATAGATGCAAAATCCCCAGAAGCACAAGCTCCAAGAATAGCAGCACCCACCAAAACAGACTCCACTTCTTTGGACAGGACAACAGGCTTGCCTATACAAGAAAAAGCCATGCCTCTGTTAGAAAGAATAAAGCAATACAGCACTAGCAGCACAATAAATAATTAAAGTAAAAAATACAAATAAAAAAGAAATGAAAAAGGACTCAAAAACCATGTTCACGCTTCCATTCATAGTTAAAATCCACCGTAGGTTAATGTAAATATCTCTACTGTGTGGTTCCAGGCTCCAACAAAAATGCAGAATTTAAATCAAACAATTTCAGCAAAATATTAGTACAGAACATAAAGCACACAAAGACCAAACCCCAGATCTTTCACAGTAGTTATTTACCTTAAGGCACCTGGTATAAACCTGTTACCAACACCCTCCAAACCCACCTGCAAATTAAAAGCTGACCTTGAGGGGAAAACAGGGAGGTATCCTTTTTGTTTCTTTTGCAATGAAAAAAAAAAAAGTAATAAAAAAATGTTTGTGTTTGTTTTTGAATATATAGCCAACAAAGCCAGTCTGTTTTTGCTGGAAGACATAAAAATATGAGTAGTAACCTTTCACAAGCTATGTATGAAATCACAAGAGAAATCTCATCTTCCCAACTGTACAAGATATTTGAAAACAAGATTAAAATCCTGGAAACAACAAAAACACCAAACTTGCTGTATATTTTGAAGTAGAATTAAAAAATATTGTTTCATCACCCATGGGAACCATCAAGAACATACTTTCCTTCAGTTCACACAGAGTTTTCTGAGATCTGTATTACCAGTGTAAAAAGAGCAGGAAAAAGAATAATAAATTAATAAAAATCTGCCTGCCTTCTTAATTCTCCTTTAAAATCCTAAATAGCACAAGTCTAAATACTTTTCTAGCTGCACTTCAGATGGCCGTCCTCACTAAGTCAAAGAGTTTCATATTCCTACAGTATTTGGCATATGTCTGAATTTCCATTACTGACATAAATTCATTCAGTGCGTGATGATGCAAATACAGTGGTGGGAGGAGGACTTCTTTCTGTGAATAGCCTCAGTGATATTATGCCCCCAAAAATGCTGCTCCTGAGAGACAGCTGTAAGACTACAAGGAGCTGAAATTGGAAGGAAGATCCAAAGTGAGCTCTGAGTAACTCCTACAGAGGAAAAAGGCAAATACATGCTTTTGAAAGTGGGAAATAAAATTAATGTAAGAAACAACTATGAATGCAAAGTAAATTCACCTTCCATCCCAGGCATTCAGTTACATGATGCTAACTTCGCATTGTTCCACCAGTTAAAGCTGCTAACGATCATTTTTCAGTAACATAAAGGTGCCATGGTCCTTTTTACATAGTTTCTTCCTATAGATAGCACAGGCAGAGTAATGGGAAAAGAAAATGGGTACAGCAAGTGATTGTTTGATCACTGGAATGCCTACTACCAGTGAACTAATGGAGTTACAGCCTCTCTTCAATTTCTCTGGATTAAACCAAATGCATCCACCTTAAAAATGAGAATGGAGGATCAGACACTTGAGCATTCCTCCTGTTAAGACGGACAACGGCTCAGGACTTGGGTCAACTTGGAACAGATGCAGACAACCTAAAGCTAAAGCTTACAGCTCCATGGCTGTTTGCCAGGCATTGAAGCAGAAAGCAATTTTCAGCATGCTCTAAAATTTACTGCACATTTCCTGCATCACCAGAATGAATGCAGAACTCTTACCAGACAAACAAAAAGATCAAGATACTTTTTAAGTGCCCTACAAAATTATCTATTGGATGTCTGCATGGCTGAGTCATGGGCATTTGCAGCTAACAATAATATATTCAGATTTTTTTCTTTTTGTGAAAGAATGGGGGATTGATCCTGGAATGTTAGTTATTTTATCTGATAGGCTCTAATGAGTTCAACACAACCAAGAGCATTTCAGTTAGATGAACTCTGACATCTCTTGTCAGTCACAGATTTTACAAATGGGGGAGAATTCCAGACTGCAAAAAGGCCTTTTTGTACTGGATTGTACTCGGCCATTAGTTACAGTCAAAGAACTGCTGATTACATTTTAATCAGAATACCTTTTCACTGATCTTTTATTTTACGCATCAGGAACCAGCATCCCAAACTTCACATGCTGAAATTCACCTAAAACACTTGAGTCATGTAGGGAAAGGTATGCACCTGATAACATTGTTTTTCTGAGTGTCACTCTGACTACAAAGCAGTTAGTGAATTTTAAGGTCAACGGGCATTACATTTTTTGCTTCTCCATTTCTGTTTTCATCCTAGCTAAGTACATAAAGCATATTTTCATCTTCCCTCCTGCATCAATGTTATGAAGTGTGGTTTGGTGTTAGGGCAAATCAGATTGCAAACTAAATGCCCCAAATCTGAGCATTACAACTTTATCCATGGCAGCTCAACTGGTCTTAATTTGAAATATACCCAAAGCACACATCACTTGAAGTTCCTCTTAAGTCCTTCAAACTAAATTTTGTTATTTTTTCCACATTTTTTAAAGTATATTCAACTGACTCACAGGTGTGCTAAGATGTCCAACACACACAGGCTAAGGGGAGATGAGAAGTACTGGGCAAGCCTGAGACCTCCTCCTGTAATGAACCATACCCAGGACCCTCCATCCATCAGGAGTTCTACAAAATCAAATGGAATACCATGCAAGAGCAAGGATCCAAAAACTGTCCCCTAAACTATACTAATGATAAAGACACGGACAATTTGGAAAGGAATAGTTCTATACAGTGGAAAACGTCCAGCATGAGCATGAACAGGAAGCTCCACAGAATTCAAATAGGATGAACCTGTTAGAGGTTTTAGTAGAAATAAAACACATCTCACATAAAACACCCTCACCAAGTGTACTCTACAGTATCCTCATCTAATCAAGTTCCTGTAATCTGTCTGAAATGAATAACTTCTATAGAATGGTTAGAATAGATTTATAAAAATCTGATAGTGAGAAACATCCTGGACATGTAATTTATACCTAATAGTTTTAAAAATTCCATACAGATTTTTTTTTTTTAATTCTAATACACTTTCTTAAAAAGTCTTTAAGGCTAAGATCCACAAATTGGACATCATGCTGGAGATTGGCCTCTCTAGAAGACCATTTTCTAACAATATGAATTATGGACTTTTGTTTGCACCACATCTTTGTGTTATTCAAGTATCTTTAAATTTCAGGAAGTCCAGTTGTGCAGGAAGTAACATTTCATTACAATATTTTTGGCCAACCAGCAAAATACAGTTCTGTATAAAGAAAGTATTTATTTTTCCAAAGACAAAGTACTTAGCCACCTAAAATAATAAAATAGTTTACACTCCTTTCCCCACACTTCCTCTAACTTACCAGTAATGTCAGCGTGCATCTGCACGAAGAGAGGGTTCTTGCTCAGCCCACCACAGAGAAATAGGGTGTTGAGATGATGCCCTGCAGCCTGCATAGTTTCCAAAATGTGTCTTGTTCCTAACTTCAAAAAGGGAAAGATTAAAAAAAAAAAAAAAAGAACACAACAGATGAGCACAGGAGAACAGCCACGGGAACAGATCTTAAAGAACAATGTGCTAAAAAGTAGGATAGAAACTTGCAGATACTAACTGACCCCAAGCAGTAACCTGAGGCTGGGAAGGGACCTGTAGGGGCATGGACTCAGCTTAGCTTTAGCCAGTAAATGACATCGTAATTAAAAACAAGAAAAATCGAACAGATGGTGCAAAGAATTGGGAAGTACATAGGCACAATGTACAACACTACAACAAGGCACACACTACACTACACTACACTACAAGGCACAACAACACTACATCCTTGGGATGGCTGGAGAATGGAAGAGGCATCTACCAGTCTACAGTGGCATGGGGAAAACGGGCTTACAGGGAAGTACCTACAAGGGTGAAGGCAGTGATTATGAGAAGAGACAGAAATGGGCACCAGGAAAAACTGACGGCACTGATAAGCAGCTGGTCATCACCATGAGCAGTAGAGTACAGAAAATATTTCCATACCCAGAACTAAACCCTACGTGGCAAAGACATTCTCACCAAAACGCTTATTTACTTTGTAAAAAAGCATCTGAAAATTACTCTTTCTATAGAGATCTCAATTCTGGAGCCAAATGGCAAAACAGAAGAAAAAAATAAAGGCAAATGAAAAACCTGTATTTTCTGTCTTTTCAGCAAAAAGGAAAACCTGAAGAATTTTCTATTGGCTTAACTATTTCTCTTGGCCTTTGCCCTTAGCAAAATAAAATGTTCCATTTTATGTCTGGATTAATTGAAACATGTCTAAAATGTGAGCATATTTTTAAACTTTTCATTTAGAAGTCTCCATTCTGAGAAACTCAAATTAGAAGATTTCAGTGTTGTGCTCGGTAAATGATGAAAGCAAACACTTTGCCATTTAAAAAATATCTTTGCTTTTCAGGCTTGCTTTGTATGCCTCCCACTATTCACTGAAGTCAACATTTTTCCTCTTACAAGAACATTTTCAGTTTCTTTGACAAACTATTTGTCCCCCCAAATTCCCAGCTCTTTATAACACCCTGAAAGTTAATTTTGAAGTAGAAACTTGACAAAATGCCAAATTCAAGCCAAAATTTTACCCAAGCTGACTGTTGGTATGAAGACTCCTCAAGAAACACAACATGGTCAAGTTTTCACAAACCATTACAGCATAAAGTTTTCTTTATAACCAGGTTTTCTTTAAGCTATGATGCGAGTTCACTAAGAGGTCTGCAGCCTGCTATAAATTCTTCTTAAATAAAAGCTACTGAAAATTGAAACTAGCAGAGTTTCATCAGACTGGAGACATTTACTGTGAACGACTGGCACAACCCAGGACAGGTCTTCAAATATATTTTGGTTTTTAAGGCGAGTGGTTATGAGGAACTTCAGCAGCCGCAACACCAGCTGACTAAATCCATCACTTCCCTATTGACACAGAGGGCTAATTTCCAAATCACACAGCCGCAATTTTAATTATGGAAAAATAAACTACTCAAGAAAGAGTCTGTCTCCTCCAAACTGGCTTGACGGCCACAATTATATCTCTGATCATGTTCTCATCGGTCTAACTGTTGCATCGCGTTTTGGGATGAATAGCTGCAAGGATATTCTCTTCCACTACTTCTGATATTCAAATTTATGAACAACTTCTCTCACAACATACACATGCCAAAGACCCTGAGAAATGCTGTGAAAATTATTTTGTGTTTACCTGCCTGGAAAATTGTATTCACAGAGCAATTTAAATTAAAGCCAGACTTATTTCACTGTAGGGGGAACTAATTTAATCCTGGATTGGAAAAAATGCAAATTGAGGGGCTTCAAATGCAAATTTCATATAAAAAAGCGTCTCCTGCTGAAAAGAAAACTAAAGATTAACATTCTGTGGGCAGGCCTACACTTTTTACAAGATTTTTGCTTGGGTTTAAAGTCCATCTTGCACCACTGAAGACAGCTAACGGTACAGGACTGGGGCTGTCCTGAGCAAGAACTGTTTCCTTCAGCAAAACAAAGCTAAAATTGGGAGTAAAATTAAATTTCCTAGGCATCACATCAGCAGTTAGTAAATGTATCGAGTGAAAACCAAGTCTACTTCTGTCTACTTTCTAGTTACTGTTTCAGTAGCGTTTACAGAAAAATCAACTTCTGTGAACTTACAATGAAAAGCAGCGTATGACCTTTTTATATTAAATCTAATGATCAATGCAATTAACTATCAAAATGATCTACAGATGCTGAATTTCGAGTCAAACACAGTGTTCGTGTTTTACAATAAAATGTGAGTTGTATCGCACAATGAGATAATAGGTGACTTTCCCAGGATTTCCAGCTGAGAAGGTTTCCACCTCATTAGCACAGTACAATACCTGAGCACCTGTTCGATACTGGGAGGTTTTGTTTTCAGTTTCTTTCAAGGCAGTATCAGTGGCTGGCATTGTTTAAACTCTCCTACACATTCTTATTTAAATTGGGGGATTATACCGAAGCATCAGGTAAACCAATCTGGATTTAAAAGGATCGAAACTGACAACAATCAATCCCAGACTCACTGTTATTTGCTGAAGATGGAGGGTTAACACATAAGATGTACAATTCACAGTAAATTTACAGCAGCCGCCCACCCTCCATCCCAGATGGCTGACCCAGCCTAGCAAAGTTGTTGTTTAACCAGTAGAGGAGTTTGGAAGTTTTCCAAGTGAACAGAGTTTTGTCAGGAAAACTCCCCAATTCATCAAACTGTTAATGTTTTGCAAAAACACCTCAAGTTTAACAAGCTTTTTAAAAAAAAAAAAAATCACAAAAAGGATGTCAGAGGAATGTCAGCTGCAGTCACCAAATGCCTGGGGATAGCACGCCCCATTGCAAATACCCTGCACCAGTGTTTCAAAACAACTTCTTTGACCCAGGTTTTCATTTCAAAATAGAACTTCTTGTGAACTGGAAATCGTGGGTTCCAGAAAGTCTCTCATCTGAGAAAACTAAGGCAGAAATAAAAGTATTTCAATAAAATTATCCATCTATGCATGTTAGCAAACATCTGTGTTGTTCTCATAACGATTGTCTCTCGTCTGCTTTTACAGAAACACAGCCATAGACTGGAAATGCCATGTACAAGACAACTGCTTGCCTTGCAACAAGGGAGGAATGAGATCTGGTCCATTCAGTCAGGAGAGCTACCAGCTGAACCACTGACCCACTCCAACTTGCTGCGGTGCAGTTCTGGCTCATTGATCAGGCAACACAGGGAAATCCACAGATTTAGGAACAATTTGAAACTCGGGCATCTTAGGGGAGAGCAAGTTCCACGCCCACGATGTCAACACTGCCCCTTATACTATCAGCCTCTATCCTCACATCTACATCAGACACAAAGGTTCTGAATTGTCATACAAAAACTTCTTGGGGAACATATTCTCCACACTCTGTCTCCTACAGCAGGGAGTCGTCACCAATGTGGGTAAACAGTATCTTGCTCCTTTAAGAAGTCCATTAAGTGAATTCAGCTATTATTAGAAATCTGTTTAGCAGAAGGGAATGATCAGTCCGCCACAGAACATGAGACAATTCATTTATTCTTTTATGCACTTAAAATGGCTTACAGCAATGGCTTGAATCGTGGCCAAGTAGATAAGGGCAAGTTCATCCAGACCCCGAGACAATGTTAGTCCAACAACCTGCACAAAGATAAAAAAATAAAATAAAATAAAATTACAAATCCAGCCGAGGTAAAACTCTTTATTTTCTATGGTTTCTTGTTGTAACAAGTTTAAGTGCTAATTCTAAGCCCTATTTTTGTAAGCTGTACACATAATATTATGTTAAACATGTTATTCCTGATCTGGGGAAGAACCACATAAATTGCTCTTGCCCTTGCAAAGAAATAAAGAACAAACAGCATATTGTGTGGGATTAGAGATAGATTAACTCTGACAGTTTTATTTTATGACTCAGACATTGCTTGTGAATGTATTTAATGTAATAATATGAAAATGCTATTACATAAAAATAAGTTTTTAAAAGCACTTCTCCCTCTCCTTTCCAAGCACCCTAACGCTGAAAGACAATTAATAATTAAATACCATATCTTAACCTCCTTTACTCTGACATAAATCAATATTGCACTGTAGTTACTCTGGATTAATATCAACATAGGCAAGACCTGAGTGCAGCGATAAATGTGGCAGAGAAAATGCACTGCTATTACCAATATTTGCGTACAGCCATCATACCAAGAGAAACTCTGATTCTGCTGAAGGCTATGGTTCTTCCATAAAACAATGCAGGTATTAATAGGACCACACAAATATGTAAGCTATCTGTATTTTTTATTGTTTCCCCCGTTTGTAGTTTAAAATATGTGGCAGTACTTACAACTGTCCTTTTATACCTCAGCCTCAAATACAGCAAATTTTGGTGCTGGAAAGTAGCTTGAGATACTCACTTCAAGGACAAGATGACATTTTGATATATGTTTTTGCATTAATCACTAGGCATTTTGATACCATCAAATTATGCCCTTATGACAGCTTTCTGTTAAGACCCTGCACAGTAACATCCTGGCCTGCTATCTAGCCTATCTATCACCATGACGTTCAGTGAAAAGAAACATCCAAATGTTTAAATTGGGGCTGAAAAGCTCCCCAGCAAAGGATCTCTCTGGTTCCAGACTGCAATGCTCTGAAAATTTCCTTGTACAGAACATAACATTTCAAGCCCCTTGAGTTCCAAAAGTAGCATTTTGAAAACCACAGAAGATTGGGTTTAGCTTTGAACAAAGACGTATGAAGGACCATGCCTGCATATTTCTTACCATCTATGCCGATTTTTAACAAAAAGCAAAGGAGCTTTTCAGTTTCTGTTGAAATTTACCACCCAGCAACTCTAATAAAGTACCTTTACTGAACATTTAACTTCTTTAATTAAGCAATCTCTCTAGAGAACGTTTCATTCATTTCCCAGGTAAGTATACTCAAATTTGTGCTAAAACTCATTACAGCAGAGATGCAAAATCAGGTAGGGAGGTGAGTTAACAACAAGTGTGAGCACTGCTAGTCAGTGTTCTGAAGTGTGATTCCTGGGAAAGATACTGGGAGACACACTCCTCATTTTCAGAAAATAAATGTGGCTGTAGTGATATCTGAACTATAATAATGATCTCTGGTTTTCTACTGAAACATAAGCACACTTCAAAATACAGCAAGAAACCCAAATCCTATGGGATAGTTTAAATAGCTGAGGAGGAGTATGTTCAAAATTGAAAAAAAAGCTTCTTCCAGATTTTTTTTCTTTTTACCCTGTATTGACCTCTTTGCAAAGACAGGCTGTTTCTTACCATGCCCTTTAGTGTCAGATCTGTTAAGGGAGATCTGTTACCATGGAAATCTGGCCAAACATGTAAATCAACAGTGAGGAAACCCACAGGCAAGGATTTCTTAATCAGATCCAGGTGACTGTTCAAGTATGTATATATACTTTGAGCTCTAGAAGAAAAACAAGTTGGAAAAAAAGTGGGGGAGGTTATTCATCAAACATAAAACATTTGTACTACTATCAAATGCAGAAAACCCATCAAAGTATCCCAAATCCCAAAAGTAAAACAAAGGGGGAGAAAGACAAAAGTCTCTGCTTGCCAAGCTCATGGCATTGCAGAATGCAGGCAGTGGGGCTGGCTTTCTCCATGTCCACCCAACAGATGATCCAAATTCCTCAGGTCTGTAGGATGAGGGAAGATACTAGATGCTTGTGATCTTGAGTTTGTACATTGTCTCCTATGGGCCTCTAGTCAAGACAAAGTAGTCTGATATTTTGTGCTTTGATGCTGCTCGGCTCTAACAGAAAGGTGCTGACACTGAAAGAGAAAGCTGGAGAAAAGAAAGCCGAGAGAGTTACGCATGTTTAAAAATTTCTCCAATTAATCAATAGCACTAGGCTTTCAGCCTTCCTTTTTTAAACCGTAATTATTTCAGTATGTGTTATGACTAAAATGCAGCAGTAAGGGTGGAGGAGAGAAACCAAGTGGCTGCTATTTTCGGGCGGAGCCGAACATGGGCCTAAATATGATTGTATCTAAGTTGAGATACTACACCCAGCTCCACAACATTCACCAACATTTTCCTGGACGACCAGTAATCTTAGGACTAACAGTGAATTCTTCAGTGCTTTGGCTTGCAATAGCTCTAGTGACATTCCATTTAAAAAATGTTGCAATTATGCTCAGAATATTTTTTCAAACACTCATACTATCATAAACAGATTCGTATATATTTTTCAACTCCTTGGAAATCTCCAAGTGGGGCATTTAATTCTAGACATGTGGGTCAATAACACATCTAACCCTAATTACAATTGATTAGTCATTGTCTCATCCACTGTAGACCCAAACAGTGATATTCATTTAGCCTCTACATGTATATTCAATCACACACTAATGAGATCCCTAAGGGAATTTGGCATATGCTTTACTAGTTTGACTTCTGACCTGCTAGCAGCTGTATATTTATACTTTGCATTCAACCATTCAGCTACATGTTTTTTCAATTATACCTTACCATGTGTATGCTATCAGAGGATATCATTCAAACCGAAGTACACTTGGAAGACATTAAAATAACTAATTCACATCATTATTCACATACTTTTAAATGTGCTTTATGTGTCTTCCTGGACCTGAATGATGATAATTTTGAGGTCACAGTCTTTTTTCTTTCTTTTTTCTTTCCTTTTTTTTTCCCTTGTGTAGAGGTGGCCCTACTTTCTACATCCCTAAAGACTGAGCTATATGCATTATGTGTAAGGACAAAGTCATTGTATTTCCAGTCTAACCCAAGGTTTGACCATTGAGAAGAAAAAGAAAGGAAAGTTTCACTCAACCAGAAACCCACTAGAAATCCCAGCTTCCATCTGATCTCCATGCTGCTTGATTACTCTTGCAAGTGTTAGCCATTCGTGCCACTCTGACAACCAGAATGCAAGGACTGCACAAAACAAGCTGAAGTTCAGCCAGTTATGCTTAGGATCCAGATAACCTTGGAATTACACTTTTTCACACCTTTTCCTCTTTTTGTCTATATATAGATGTGGGTTTGAGGCACTATATTTGGTCTGAGTGATTGGCAAAATCCTTAATTTCCTGCTACTCCAGTTTCTACCAAGCCTGCAGTATTACACCATAAGCTCTCTGAAGCTTTTTCTATCCAGTTCCAGGAGATGGTATCAGTAGCAGCTGGATCTGGTTTGCAGAGCTAGGCACAAGCTACTGCTCTTAAAAAGGAGCTATGTTGAAAGTGGAGAATAAGAAATCAATACAAGTTTGCCCAGGGTTATGTTCTTATTAGGGGCATGATTTCAAAAAGCAACTGAGTTTGGTATTTAATCTGTTTAAGAATCCTGGAAGGTGTCAGCTTGCATCTTTGAGGAAAAAATCTAGAAATTTTAGATTTTCAAATCTACAAAAAAAGGCTACAAAAATCTATACATATAGAAAACTGCCAAATATTACAATGTTCTGCTTGAAAGATCCCAGAAGAGCTGACAGATATTGATACTTCCCTGATTTTTTTTTCAGGAGCCATTAGGTGGGGAAATGGCATCAAAAAGTGAAGGAAAGCAAATTCTGTACCAAAACAAAGCTCTTGACAAACACAGCTCAACACCAAAGGGCATATAATCTTTGATGGCAAACAGTTGGACCCTTTTTCCATCAGAAGATTAGAAACTGTGATTCTAGGAAACATAAGTATTTAAATTTTAAAGCATAAATGATGGTGTTATTTCTTTGATTTCCTACTCTAGACTACATATACTGGATTTTACTGTATGTGATGGGTAGATGTCAGACCAACACAATATATAGAGTGAAGACCAAATGTGTTATCTAAACAGAAATTTCTGCAACTCACTGAACTGCAGGGAAAAAAAAAAAAAGAAGCTTTAATGTTCACCGAGTATGTCAATTAGTTAGACCAACTGCTAAATTTACAGCTGTCCGGACAATCCTCATGTAACTCAACCCTCTCCAGTTCCAGTAAAAGAAGGGAAAAGAGAACATGGGAATAGGACTGGGAGGGTTGCACAAGACTGGTCTTCAGCACGAGTGGTCACTGGGAGCTGGTTTCTGGCAAGCGCATCTAAGCCACTCATGCCCTAACAAGTTACCACAAATCAGCTGAAACAATGATAAATGCAGCATGCAAACTCTTGCTCCTGGTATATGCAAAGGAACAGAAATCTGCACAGTGAGGCTTCTGAGGCCAGCTGCTCAGCAGGCAATTTGACACTGCTGAGCCTACTTGTTTGCAGTGTTGGGAGCCTGAAAGGAAGGAAAGACAGGCTTGGGAAGACAGAAGTAGGCCGCAAATAAGAGGCCTACAAATCTGAGGTCAAAAAATATATTTTTGACCTCAGATGTTTTTCCTTGAAGTATCCAGATAGACCTGTGCTTTTTGTCACTACAAAACCAGCCTAACTCTTCCCAGTGTTGCACCTTGCATGGGAAGTAAAGGGAACATGCAATTGCACACGTAAGTATGGAATTTATTTTCTTTCAGTGACCATTCACAATTGCGGGGCAGATATAAATTTCTACACCAAGAATATACTAAATATAATATAATAAAAAGAGAGACTCTGAAATATTCTGCTGAGATTTCCAGGCACGTAATTTATCACCATCATCAACAATCCTCCAAACGAGACACTATGTTCTCATTAAGTATATGACTTAATGCAAGTAAACACAGTCCGAAGTCTGGGCCAACACTGTTAGTGAAAAAAATGCATCACACTTGTACAGCTACTGCTATAGTCCCTAATATAAGGCTACAGTTTGTGTTCAATATGTAGAAAGAAACTCATACGGAGAAAAAAAAGTTCCCGATTTTTGTTGATTCAAATTGAATTATTTAAAATTTACAAATATTTGAGAAGGAGAAGGAGAAAGGGGATGGCAGAATTAATAAGAGACTGGTTTACTAAGTTTATAGCTATCAAAACATTTCATTAGGAGTGTAATATCTGGAAAGCATTATAAAAATACATTGAATAAATGAATATTTATAAAAATTTTATAATCCTTTTAATAAAATATTACAATCTTTTTATCAATGCTCTGTTTCACAGTTTTACTTACCGCAGAAGACTCAAATCCAAAGTTATGATACCACAACCTCAGATAACATGGCTTTCTCTTCCCGATATTCTGTATTTAGTGGCCTATCCAGATCACAATCTAAACTCTTTGCACTATGAAATCAGTTGTGGTCAGTCAGTATCAGACCCCAGTATAGACAAGCAGGCAACTGCATACTCTTTTTTTTGTTTGCAACACACCAAAAAATGGTTTCTCCTGGCATTAGAGACCAAGCTAATTCTTTGTCTTAAGCTTGTGCTTCATATGGGGGTTCGAGAAAAATGGCCTGGAAGCTAAAATTTTGGAAAAAAACACCCCACAAGCAGTCCAGATCAATGGTTATTCCAACACACAGATTCATTTGTTTCCTGATTTTCTTTTTTTAAGAACAACAAAGAGAATTCTAGGAAGCATGAATCTATTCCATACTGAATGAAGTCCAATAGATTTCTGAGAATCCTGGTCAAGTTCTTAGCAAACAAATAAGACACTGAACATTACAAAGCATCAAAGGGTCATCCAGAGAAACCAGGTAGCTTTATCTCCCCAGGAAGGACTGAAAGTAACTGCAACTACATGAATTTTAATACATATCTCAGGACTGTCACTTGTCTTTTAGACCACAGTGATAAACTGGAGATAAAGTGGAAAACTTGCTGTTTCCTTCTTTGGTCCAAGGAAGAAAAAGAAATTAAAGAGAGAATCGATTTTTCATCCAATGTGTCTAATTGTTCAGTTAAGATCTCTCTGGGAGTGATGTGAACCATGTTAAAAGGAATCCAAGCCAAAATAATCTCAGAACATTCAGATCCCAAAGAAGCGTCTGAACTGTCCTCATCCACTTCTAAAGCAGACCAAACTAAAATTCTACATCTTTCATATTTGTGTGCTCAAGGAATCCTGGAACTCCATGCGAATATCTCCTACATCTTAAGCTTTGTCTGAAAATTTATCCTGGCTTTCTGTGTTCTATTTTTGCTGTCATGCGGGAGTTTCATACAGTGTCTATACTTTCCTTTATATGACCGTTCCAAAAATATTTAATAATCTATTCCTAATTAAGCCCTATCTCATCCATAGAGCTTAATATGTCAAATAAAGACACATCATTAGCTCAAGATGCTCTGCTGAACAGCGCTGATGCTTCGGTACCAAGAAATATGCTGGGTTGGATACAAAATACGCTGAAAAGCAGGATGTTGGTATCACCACCTAGATACCCTGAAGGTATCCGAGGAGAGGTTAAAGCTTTGATCTCTGAGCAATCGCCTGGGAAGCCTTTGTAAATACTTCCAAACCAGTATCGCTCTGTTGATTCCCATCTTCCAGAATATGTATGTAGCCCTGAAGTTTCTCAGTGCTGGGAATAGAGTGTATCATCAATTGGTGAGGCAGGCAAGTTACAAAGAAATAAGAACAGTGACCTGGCTGCGGCTTTTGATTGTAATTCCAGGAAGGCAACATGGCCTCGGACCACATGCTCTATCTGAAAAAGAGGAAAACAACATTTATGGAATGAATACCTCTTAAAAATTCCGTCCTGGAAAAGCGCAATGCAGTTTCATAACTTAAAAAAGACGAGAGCTTCTAAATTACTTATGAGGTATTAAGTCCTCGTGAAGCTGATGGCAAAACTCCCACTGACATTACTGGATTCACAATTTGGCTTAAGAACAGTAAGTAAAAACAACTGTATAGCAAAAAAAGGCAACATGCTAAGCATATTGCTCCTGAGTCAGAACAGCAAGCTGAAAGGATGGATTTTTTTTCCTGTCCAACAATATTTGAGAGTATGTCCTCTAATCTCTCCTCTTGCTTGTGTGCATACCCTCACTGGAATTCTACCAGGAGCGTCTTCTTGGCTGAAATCCCTACATCTTTCTATATCACACTGTTAAGATAAAACACAAGGTGTATTGTCATCCTGATAGATGCTCCATATGCTCATTGCAGGAAACAAAATGTTTCCCCTACAAGCAATTATTGCTATAAAAAAGCTCAATACAGGCTCTGTCTGTACTAAATTTTAAATCATTCCTCAACTCCAGGATGGCTACCATTATTCACAAAACAAAGTATCAGGTAGAAGTACATGGACTTTTAATACTAATTCAGCAGGTTTTGTGGCCTTTTTATAATATTCTATCAGAGTGACCATAAAAGCTAAGGAAGCAAAACTAGAGCTACTCAACTGCACCGACTATGTTTGGCAATACCTACTGGCAGCAAACCACATTAGGTACTTCATTTTTCACTGTATGAGTTTAGGCCTTAAATAGTATAGCAAAATTTTTATAATGAAGCATATGCATCTGAACATAGGAATAAAAATAACGTATGCCTGTTCCTTCTGAGATTTACATCAAAGACAAAACTCAAACATGCAGATGCATTAGAAACAAAGCTCTGGCCTGATATTTTCAATATTGAATAATCTCTGGAGAACACAGGAGCAGCTCATAAATTCAGAAATAATTCTATAAATAAGTATCATATATATGTATGTGCTATGAAAACACTTTACACAAAAATGTTACAGTAGTTACAGACATTTAAATGCTCTGAATTCAAGACATGGCCACATGAGGGTTGCATACAGAAACTCTTTTCTGCTATTCTTTATTTTACAGTTCGTAATGATATCATGACATCCTTTGTCTCTGTTATGCCATATCTTTCTTTCTATAAATTAAAAAAAAACAATAAACTTTTTCAAAGCAGAGTTTTCAATTGTCCATTTGGACTGTATGTGAACCAATGTTCAAAATCCAGCAGACTTTTTCATAGCTATATCAATAAAAAATTAATTAGAGATTTTTAAAGGGAAGTATATCAGTTTTAAATTCAACAGACAGCTCCAATTTCATTAAAATAATTCACCTTTGGGCATAGACCAAGCAGTGAAAAGAATCCCAAAACATGTCCAGAAGGTAAAAGCTTGAGAAAGCAGGAGCTTACAAAGACTATAGCTTTAAATTGTAATGATGCTGAATGTCTATCCTCCACGCTAGTGTGCACAGACCGTTTCTTCCTGTGGCTCCTCATGTGTTTGTTGTACATACAACCTCAACAAAACCACATTAAATATTCTAAGAATGTTTCAGTAAGACAGCTTCCCTAATATACCTAATATTACTACAGTTGACTTCTGCTATGCATCCTGACAAGTAAATACATTTTTCCAGCAATTTCTTAAATGACTCAGGAGCACCTTGTTCTCTGGTACTAGAATGGAATCCAATAATTACCAAAAAGGTATTTTGAAATCATCTTTTTGAAATGCCCTAACATAAAGCTCACAGTACATTTTAAGTGTGGAACAACCATATGCCAGCTAACAGAGAACACTGACTTGCTGTATCCTCTCTAGAGCTTAGTTGAATGTCTCCACCCACTTTGGGTTAAATGCATAGAGACATCTCTGAAAGTGTTCCTACAAAGTAATGCACGAGATTTGCTGTTTTCCCTTTGAAGTGGTTTGTCATGAGCAGTAACTAAATTTTACTTCTGGTTGTAGCAGTTACCTACAAAATGGGACACTTTGGTTCTAGCCCCAACTCGATCTGAAAAATTTAACACTTGCACATCCCACCTACTGAGAGAGTGCTTTAGCCATGAGGCTAAGGGTAGCCAGGTGCTGGGATGAGGATCGGAGGCTGGAGGGGAGGAAGAGGGCTGACTCTCCCACTGAAGGTGTGACACTGTGCAGACAGGAATGTAAGACTCACATGGCCAAGGACCGCACACGGGAGGGAACACCAAGTCATAGCTCACCACTTAGGGTGTGTCTGAGCTTCCTGATTCAGGATTATTTCTGTTCCTTGTTCAGTGATTGTTTCATATGGAACGCGTAAATGCAGTGATGCCCAACTCCGCTACTTCCTGGACGGGTACTCGGAGCACAAGGCTTTTTAAAAGGTAGGTGGTGTTTGGTCTGAGTAAGACAGCAATTATGCCTGCAATTTGTGAAAGGCCAAACCCACCTGTACGCTTCATGAGCTTACAGAGAACACCCGCAGGACTGGGCCCTGCTTCCTGTAGTTTCTCAATAGGAGCCTGGCACCTTGCTGCTCAGGGCTGGTCAGCATTGAGCGAGCAGGGAGCCGCATGAGGAGCTTTAGAAGCTTTTGGGGTTAAGCAGGCACCGAGTTCTTGTTGACACTTTAGGACTCAAGCAGCCAACGTTTGCCTAAATACTGTTTTACACACCTAAGCTTTCTTTAAATTTGACTTCAGTGTTTTAGATCTGAGTGCCTCCCTCTAAATATGAAAATTCACTTTTTGAGGATCCACTGTGTTTTTTTCTTTTTATTGATAAATTAAATTAACCTAACACACTCAGACTCTTTGCACTCAATGGAAGAACTGAGGTGACAATGTATGCAGTATCTAACTAGACAGGATAGCATGTCAATATATCACTACTCTGTCCATACAATACATCTTTCATTTACATCCATCAATGAACAAGTACAATTGTTCTATATAACAAAATGTGTAATTTTCTTTATCTCAAGGTCTATCTCAGCTTCCTGCTAACATAAAGAATGAATGCCTCTTTGCCTCTAAAATTATAAAAAAAATCATCACAGTCACCATAAAAGGAAAACATGCCCCTAGTGCTCTGTCCTATATATAATTCCCTACCAGTATGAAAATGAACAGGCTGTAAGGACATAGCAATCACCTAACTGTTTACTGCTTTCAGCAGCATGGGTTTTCCTATGATCTTGCAAAGATGTTTCAGGCAAAGCTCTGGCTTAATTGGCAGTGAAGCTATACCGAATGATGGCAGTGATGGCAGCTAGCTCCCATCTTGGGGTCTGTGTCTCTACACACTTACCAGTTTTCCTGTAGCACTCTGACCTCCTTCATTCAACCACAATCCAGGTACCATAGCAGAGAAATAAGGTCCCCAAACACCAGGCACAAAAATGGGTGTTTCACTGACCTGGAAAAGTAAGAAATAGCCTTAGTGAGCCAAACTACCTGTCCGAGTCCAATACTGAAAACGATTTTTGTTTCTGCACTGAAGTCACCAACATGAGTGGAAATGTATAAGTACAGATTTACTCTATGGAGAATGTGGAGAAGTATGTCCCCCATTGGCATTTAGACAACACAACACAGCTGCAGTTATTGATTGCACAACTCGTATTTCTCCCGCTCACACCCATTTACACAACAGCTGGGTCTGGCCAAGCCAAAGAAGAAACTTTCAGGAATAGGAGCTGTATTTTACATGGAGAGAGAAAATGCCTTGCTTCTCCAGAAAAACACCTTAGCTAAAATGAGCATTTGGATAAAACACTCTGTGTTAGACTGTCATCAGAAAACAGAGCTAACATTATCATTAGCCAGTGTTTACAGAGTGCTCCTCCTGTATGTTTTCAGAGTTGAGACTCAAGGGGGGAATCCAGCTGACAGAGAGGTTTCCTCAAGAGCTGCCAGCTCTTGCCTTGCAGGTGCCTTGGGTGGAAACTGCAAACCTGGCCTGGGTAAAAGGGGATTTGCTTGTCCTAGCCGACAGGAAATATTTGCCTGGATCAGCTTTAGATTCTGCTTCTTACTTAGGCTTAGCATTACACGAAACGTTCCTTCCTTCATATCTGTGAGCCCTTTCGTTAAGGCAGGTATCGAAGCACTTCCCTTCAGGAAGTGATGTGCTATCCCCACGTACAGCGATGGCTTGTTCCTATACAACACTTCAGTGGCTACATCACTCAGGATGTGGGAGACACTGCTTCATTTCCTTTCTCTGCTTCAGAAGATATCTATTAGCTGTTTATAAGGGTGAAAGGCATTTTCCTTCCTCTGCTAAAGCTGTTCCAGTTTTAAAAGTCTAGACAGATTTTCTAGACTCACATTCTGATCCAGAAATAAACCATGTGAACTGCAGGAGGTTCAACAAGTCCAAGTGCAAGGTGCTGCACTTGGTCAGGGCAATCCCAGACCTGAGGTCAGACTTGCAGAAGAAAATTCTTCACCATAAGGGTAGTGAGGCTCTGGAACAGGTTGCCCAGAGAAGCTGTGGATGCCCCATCCCTTGAGGTGTTCAAGGCCAGGCTGGATGGGGCCTTGGCCAACCTGATCTATGGGGTGGCCTCCCTGCCCATGGCAGGGGGGTTGGAACTAGATATTTAAGGTCCCTTCCAACCCAAGCCATCCTATGATCATATGAATGGAACAATGCTTTTCTGTATTTAGACTTTGTTCTTCTTTAGCAAAATTCTAGACTCCTTAAACGATGCCTGAGGTTTGCTGTTAATTTCAATAAGGCAAGGATTTCATGTAAAAATAGTTAAGGAGCAGTAAATAAAAATTCAGCCCTGTTTCTGTTAAACTCAATGCACATTCTCCTTAAACGGGCCAAACTTTAAAGACAGTTTTTGCTAGCAACTGGGGAATATGTGCTAAGATGCAGTTTACTGGCATTTGTGCATCCCACATGTTTAGTAAATATACCAGCAGCAGGGAGGTTTCTGCACAAACAATAGTCTTCTCCAGCCACCAAATTGCATTACAGCTGATTCTTGTCATGATGTTAAGTAGAAGAACAAAGCAACGAAAATCGGTTTCCCAAAACATCCCTACAGTTTCAAGTAATCCTGATTTCTCTCTGGAATGTGTCTAACAAATAGGAGAATCTTTCTCAATGCTCCCCTATCAGCTCTGGTACCCTGTCTTACTTTCGCTACAGATGTACGCATGCACATGTGGCTGTGTGTCTGCGTAACATTTTGGCTGACTAAACCCATTAAAGAGCAAGAATAGCTGCACTGAATTTAAAAAGGCATTTATGACTCCAAGTGGACAAAGCTACGTCAAAAACATTGCAAAGACATTTGGTTTTGTTTTGTTTTCTCTTAAAACTACAAATTAATACAGCTTGGAGTTTTCAACACCTCTATTGGGCAAGCCTTCTCTTACAATTTCAATAACAAAATGAAGTGCAACAGAAATTATTGACTAAATGTTTCTAAAATTTAAAGTCCTAAAATAAACTGATTTTTAAACCAATTCCACATCACTGACCTTACCGAGAACACTACATAAGGTCAAAAATGATGATTGCTATCTGCTCTGAACTGGTGTTGGAACTGTGATGAGGACCCTAGCATCACCTCATTCCCTTCCTATGGCCATGGACACAACACATCTCTGTACAGGTGGGAATGAACTTTTAGAGCAGAAGGGACTTGGTTTTTTGAAGTCTCCTCTCAAAGTATTTTTGATCCAGCAAACTTTGCAGTACTCTGTAATCTACTGTGACTTGTGAAGGAAGAATCTAGCTACACCACATGTATCAGGCTTGAAATCCAACTGCTGCATAGTGTGAATAGACCAAATATTCTAGGGATATTAAAGGTACAAAGATGCTTTATGAACACATAAGAAGGCATAAATACCAATAAGGATAGTACACTTAAAAAAAAACCTCTTTCTTCTGTCATTGCTCCACAATTTACCAAATTGGTCTGTGTGTCTGATAAGAGTTAAAGGTTATACTGATTAAAGGACCAAAGTGCCCCTGGAGCCAGCACTGGCCTGGTATTTTGGGCACCCACAAGAATTTGCCAGGACAGGTATTTCCATGCTGGCTCTTTGCAAATTACACTGAGCCTTTCCTACCATCTTCCTACTGACATACCATTTGTACACATTCCAGCAAACTTTCAACGCGTATGCAGAGCAAACGAGGGAGCTTTGTACGTGATGGACATAGCTAGTGGGATACTAGGTAATCATTTTTTTTCAGCTGTAGGAACTCCCAAACAAAATAAAGAACATTGGCTGTCATGCTTGGATTTATTAGTACTGTATGTGGCATCATTAAATTTCCTATTTCCTCCTTTCACTTAAAAAGTTTAATCCACATTTTGCAGACAACATGGCAGGTAGCTTAATTCTGGGTTTTGATGTGCATGGTAAGTGAGAAAATTGGGAAGTAACTGACTCCCAGAAACAGGCACATCCTCTTTGAAAAGCAATAGGGTGAACATTCTTCTGCAAATATATGCGTAAGAGATAGCAAACGGTTTCCATTTCCCCTCCTTGAAATAATCTGGACGACACTTAAGTTTTTCAAGCCATGTAGCAGCTGGCATTTGTATTTTCATAATAACAAGTCTAAATTCTATTTGAGTATACATACCACTCAATCCCACTAAAACACATGACTAGACATAAGCGTAAGGTTGGAGAAATTGTACAAAGTTTGCCGCAGAACCCAGAGTTTTAGGTTTGCCCAGTTTGCCAGACTCGGTTATTTTTGTTCCACTAACACCATGTCCTTTTCATAGTTTTCTACTGCCTTCAGGCATTCTTAGGATGATATAGATGGATCAATGTGGTGTCATTTCTTTCCTTTAATGAGCTTAAGAAAATCCTTAATCTTTTTAGTAGAAAAACAACATCTGTTTTAGATTTATGGGCAATTGATTTTTATTTTTAAAGCAAATAAGAGATGACATCCTTCTTTGAAAGTTAAAATTTGTATTCAAAAGCAGCCTCAGATTTTCTTCCTTCTATTTAACTTAAATTCATCCTGTAACACACTCCTATTGTGAGGCACATTAACGTTTATTATTTTTTACATATAGAGAAACTGGAGCACAGAGAGGGTAAAGTCACTCGCCCTCTGCTAGATGTCAGAATGCACTCTGCACAATTATTGCAGCAGGCATCAGAAGATGGGAGATGAGAAGCATTTGAACCTATGCACATTTTGAATCATAAGCAGCATCTATAAATATTTCATTTGAAAATATTCACACAGGGACTATTGCCCCATCTATAACAATGCTCACTTACAGAAGTGTTATACTCCCTGACAAGCAATTCCTCACACTTATTCTAGCTGTGGATAGGGAAGAATTCTTTTGTGCAGGAAAATATCACCTTTCCTTGTCTCCCCAACATGTGCATTCCTACTTGCTTAGCCCTTCATTTCTGTTGAGATGAGCATTAAACAGTTCCAAGATTTCTGTTCATTTAAATGGAAAAAGAGAAGTTCAACATCTGAAAGGGAAAAGAAGGAGGAAAAGGTTCTATCTGGGAGGATTTAACCTCAGTGTGTGCTCTACAAAAGATCATACTAATATGTAAGATATGTAAACATATAGAGCAATCAGAAACAAATGAAATGATGAATTCAGTTTAACCGTATTCAGCTGTGGTGCAACTGCCAGAAGGCACTTCTTGTTATGAATAGATCATTTGGATGAGTTACAGACCAGATTTCTACCCTGGCGTGTGCTAAGAAAATCTATGTCAAACTATCTAAGATCAGAAGGCATCACCAGCACATCTGGCAGCCCACAGAAATGAAAAATGTCTTTAAAATATATAATGGCTATATAGGACCAAGCTAAAGTATGAAAGAACCTGTTTAAATGTCACTAATATGAGAGCCATAATATATTTAATTTAGTTTAGAGGGAGAGGCAAATGGGAAGGGCTAAAACAAAAACAGAAAAGATCCACTTCTATTGCAAAAAATTATGTCAAAAAAAAGCTCTGCTTTCTACTTATAGGCTAACTTACAGCTCATGTAAAGGAATCAAAGTCCGCGCGTTTAATCCAAACTAAGTTCAGCTTTCTGAACTGTCATTCGGGACAAGGAGTGGAACAGTACGCAGACCTTTACAGAGGAGAATCACCTAGGCACACAGCCATTCCATAAAGTGAGCAAGTTGCAATGTGAGATTTGTTTTATTGAGCTTTGTTTTGCTAGACTAGCCATAACGATCAGGCACATGCTTGTGTTTCCTCCTCAGTTCTGTGTAAATGTTAACGGTAATCAGAGACAAGATAAAATAAAACAGGCCGTGCTGGAGAGGGCATGAATTCAAACAATTTTCTTCCTTAGATGACACCTTCTGTTGCGGTTAAATTCCTTAAAACACCACTATTGGAGAACATGGCTATTACCCGAAAAATAAACCTGTATATTAAGGGGGTACACTGCTATATATGTACATCTTCCATTTTCATTTCTTCTTCATAAAAAGGCCATTGGGTCTCTGATATCTGTCAACATTCTAGTATCCGTATCAGCTTCTCTATTTACTTGCAGTATGACACACAGAGATAAAATCAAATTTATGTGGAACTATTCCTGATTTACACTCATCTATCTAAAAGCAAAATTAAGCCTTCACTCTACCATCGCAATTTCTTTAAAGTAACCATTTTCTAGTGAGAAGCTAGGTCAGAAAATTTGTTTGAAAATCATTTCACTTATCAACTTCTATAGCCAGAAATTCAGAATAACGGCTGCTTTTGTTATGCTGAGGCAGGTATGAAAGAAAATAACAATCAAAGCGAGTACAAGGAATAGCACTGTATCAGTCACCAACCAGTAAATACTCTTTGCATGTCTGGACTTTGATCACTGACAAGTCAAATACTTTCATTAACTTCTTTGCAGATGTTTAACTTTCAAACTTTCTGACTGCCTGTGGGTTGAGAATGCTGATATTCATTCAATTCAGGGGGTTTACACTGATGCATAAAATCCTGTATTAAGAAATCTGTATCATTTTGCTTCTGCTGACAGATGGGTCTTATATAGCTATTTGACCACAACTCTCTGACAAAGAATGAAAGAGATTCATATTAAAAAAAAAAGGAGAGAGAGAATTCAAAGGGAAACCCAAGAATGTTTCATTTCTAGGCTTCTGGTTCAAAGTCAGGTCATATTGATAGCTACTGAATGTATGATTTAATAACAGCACTTTCTGGAGACATATATTAACTGGGCAGAGTTGGGGTGTACAGTTGTATTTTCAGAGTAATGATGCCTACTCTACAATTGCCATCCTGGCATTATTTCTCAAGCACTAAATGGGTTTAAAACTAGGTATCCCCATTATTCTGGGGGCAATTCTCTTGGTTGAGATTGCAATGAGTTCAGTCAACTTCTTAAAACATATAGTCATATGGTCTGAATTTTTGGATAGACCTGTGTGGAGCCAGGAGTTGGACTCGATGATCCTTGGGGGTCCCTTCCAACTCAGGATAATCTATGATCCATATTATGAGCAGTAATTAAACACAGAACAGCATTCAATCTTTAGCTTGATTATAAAATATATTTAAGAAAATAAGGTCTTGAAACACAAAAGATGTGTTTCAGGAAAATTAAAATTTATTAATATTCCGATTCCTGTATGTCATGTAACAGCAGTAATTTATTTGATTATATTTCAAGCTCACATCCTCTGGCAATCAGCGTTCTGTTATGTAGCTGCATAGCTTGTGGTGGCACGTCCCATAGCTCTCTTCCCTCTGACAGGTTGGCATTCCATGGGCTGCCCACAGGGATGGAGTTGCTCTACAATGACATTAAGACTATGCCACAACAATTTTTGCACAGAGCTAACTTTAACCCACTGAAAGCATGGAAGTTACTTGAGCGGAGACCACATGCACACAGAACATGGACTTAAGGATTCTGCCTGAACACATCCAACCACAGACAATCTTGGGAATTTGTTTACTGACAATTTAAGTATTTTGGCTTATATCATGAAATCACTTGCGTAAATGCCTTGATGAACATAGACACCATCATTAGTTGCCAAGGCTATGTCATGGGTTTATCAAAGTAACCTGGATGATTACTAAACATCACAAATTTGTTTCACAAAATCAAACCAAACACAACCCCACATTAAGTAAAAATGACTAGAATCAGAAACATACAGAACGTTTGCCTGAAAATGCAGACTGGGATCTGAAATTTCTGATGACAATTTGCAGCTAGTACTCCATTTCAATCCCTGCTTTAATTATTTCCCAAATAAACTTACAGTACAACCTAGAGTAGTAGAAGCAGATGAATTTATAGAGACTACTGTGAGCTATTACTCAAAATAGCAACCCATACAAGAAAAGCAGCAGAAGTTGAATGACAGGCACACAGAAATAGTTCTGATTTTCTGAATTTTCCTCAGAACATTGACTGATCTACAAACTACACACCAAACAAGGTATGTGATTAACACCTAGTGAAAAAAAAAGAACACATTCCTACGGCAACTCGACTGCCTCATCTCTGAAAATATTTCAGGTGACTTATGCAATGGGATAATATACTGCTCAACCCGGCTCTGTATCTATCAAGAATTAATTAGAGGAAAACTTCACTGAGATTGTTAAACTTTCCACTGTGAGATTTTTATTCAAGGCCAAATAAGGAAAGGTATTTGATTTTTTTTAATCTTATAATTTTTAATGAAAGAATGTGTTGAATCACAATAATGTTGGTTATTTCAACTTGTACTTAACTTATATTCTTATGTACAAAGAGAAAGTCATTTGGACCTGGGCTTCTAGCCTTGGGAGCCAAAGCCTCAACTTGTTCAAACCTGCATATTAACCATCAACTTCCACAGAGCTATGCCAATTTACAGTGCTTGAAGATCTAGGCTAACACTTGTAGTTAGACACTCATATGTAGTCTGATTTTCAAAATGCCACATTGACTTCTGGCTCAGGAACACAGAACGTGAAGCCCCTTGGTTAGGTATCCAAATACAGACTTGGGCACCTACCCCTAGGAAGTCTGTCAGCCCTAGCCTTCAAGTGTCTATAACTAGGAAAGCTAGCATATGTCCATACAGGTAAGAGACTCCTCTTCAGATGAAGGACACTGTAGTTAGGTAAGAAAGAAGAAAGGAATTTGTCTGCCCATGTACCTTATTTCCTAAAATGTAGGGAATAAATGAGTTCCTAAAGACAGCTCCTGCAGTCAGAGCTTTGTCTGTAAGAACTTCATACAACCTCCGTACACACACTTCAAAAGCTGAGAACTGGACATAACTTTATTAGACATGCTCCTAAATCAAGGGAGATGACTACACACTCCTACATTTACTGTTTAAAACTAATCCATCAGCAGAAACTATAAGGCAGGGTTTGGGTTCCCCCCCAACCAGAGGAACCTGGTTCATAAACCAGTTAAACACACCAACTAAATTGTTACTTACAACTGATAGTAATTGTTTCCCTCCCTTACCCAAAATTTAAATTACAGTTGTTTTATTCAGCTATATTTTCTTTTACCTTTTCAAATGCAAGAGATCAGGCCCTTGCCAAGAGCTGGGAATGTAAGAGGTCACAGGCTGCACTTGTATAAGCAGCGTTTCTGGAGGTCTGCCACCAGAAGCCAGTCTGAAGTTGTGTTTCTGAGAAAACCTTCTGACAAAGGATGCTGCAGGGCTAAAATAACTCACTGTGCTCTTTAACAGAGTAACAGACTTCTCTACAGGGCAGCCCAATTTTAGATACCAGCCAGATCCAGCCTCTTCAGCTGAGCTGACTCTGGGTATTTCATGTTTTTCTCAATATCGGCATCAGTTTTCAGCCAATGGTAAGTGTGGTATCAGTACCTCTTAGGGTACAGCCACATGAAGAAATGATTATGGACAAAAATAGGAGGTCAGTTGCCTGGCAAAAACCACCTCTACTCATCGTCTTTCTGCAGCGTATCACGGGACAAATCCCAGCAACCTTGCACATTCCAGAGGAAACCAGGGCCAGGAGTGCTACTGCAGAGTTGCCAACATCGTGCAAATTCAGGCTACAGATTATTCAGTTCACTTCTTCACATGTCCATGCTCTTAATAACTTGACTACAAAAAAGTCAATTGCTTTGTCTATGCTGATTTTAAAATAATTTCTCTTTCTTTTTTTTAACTATGAATCTTATAAAAGAAGCTTGCAATGATATCACCCTTCAGAGAATTGTCCAATATTAACCAGGAAACCTGGACAACTGAGATCTGTTTTAAATAGAGTAATATTTTTCACATTATAAAATTCTACCATTTTCCTGAGGGGGAAATACAGTGCAAGAATGATACCTACCTCTCCTGCTGTAAACTTTTGACAACTTCTCTTTCCACTGCAAAACTCAAGGTTGAAACAGTTATATATAAAAGTGGGAAAAATATAAAAGTAGGGAAAAAAAAGAATAAAATGATATTGGAAATAAAATGCTTTTCATTTGCCGTATTATTTTTTAAAGTGGTGAAATGTTGATAAAGTATCATTTCTCTGCCAGAAAATGTGCTTTTATAAATTTAGTTTTCAGCCAAGAGAGGATGTTAGTAAAATGAGAGACAGAGAGAGAAAAAAATATTCAAGCGTGATTAAACCCAATAGGGTGAGTATATATCATCTTATTTTCACTATATATTGCCTACCTGATCAGAGCAAGGCAACTCAATTATAAGAAAGTTAAGCTTGGCTTGCTACATTTAGGGCTGCATTAAACCTTACCAGTTATATTTTCCCCTCACAAGGACAAAACAAACAGAGTGGGTGCTCCAGTTCAGAAACAATACTGAAATCCAAACACGTACAATTCTTAACTACTGAACTTTCACAAGGCTACCAGCAAGGTCTTTGCAGCTCCTTCCCATTCAAACAAATCCTTCTTCAAGCTCTATGTAAGGAGACTGTCCCCCCACATACTTTGTGATAAAAATACAGGCAGCTTACAAACATATTCTCCTCTCTATGCCATAATAAAGGCATTGTGAGCAGGAATAGAGATATCACAAGCACATTGTGATCCCCAACCCACTATTTAAAAGCAAATGGTGCACCATGGAAAAAATATGCAAGGCAGTGTCAGGAGGTGCAGTGGATCTCTTAGCCACCGTATCTTCCTTTTACCCAGGAATGCTCTCACAACTGAAGCCAAGAGGACCACGTTTGAACAATGTGCTCCTCCAGTCCAGTGTCAATTGTTTGCTGAAATTTGCCAGCAGTTTGCAAAAGATGGGAGCTGTAACAAGACCTGAGTGTCTGGTAGTTGGCTTCTTCAAAGCTGGAAAAGCTGTATCACATTACTTCTTACCTGTTGGCACTTTGTGAGACAAGCAATCAAAGAGGAGGAAAAATAAAAATTGTTTAGGAATAAATACAAACTTCTCAACCTTCTACAAGATCTGCAGAGAGCTGGCAGATTTCTGCTAGCTGACTCCTGATGGCTCAGTGATGATTTTACTGACCCACTGTGAGCAGCAGACTCACATGTGCATTCCTGTGGGCGATGTACCCATGCAGCACTACAAAACTCGGGGTCACTAACTTCACATGTGGTGGAAGATGATGGCAGCTTGGAATTACGCACTACTACTTTGGAAGTCAAATCCTGAGATTCCTGTTATAAAGAGGCAAGTCATGAATGCTATTCAGGTAGAGCTGAAGTCCATGAACAGAAGATAAAGGCAGTAAGGTCTGTCCTTGGAATTGAGCAACAGGTAAAAGGCTAAGAAAGCAGAAAAGGATCCCTGAGAACAACAAACTGGAGGCTGTGATTCAACAGATGATCTTCTAAGAAGATATAATAAACTAAAAAGGTGTTGGAGGGCTAGATGCAACTTTTCTTTGTAGAAGAATGATGCTATTTTATTTGTACAAAGAAGTTTTACGGGGAACAGGCTGTTGGTTGAGACACTTGTCCCAAGACTGAGAACTGACCCCAGAGAGGGGCTGGAGCCAGCTGATCAAACGGCTTCTGTAGCAGTACAAGGAGAGAATAGCTTCAAATTAATAGGTCATTCAGAGTCATATATATGAGACAGGTCTCCACAAGATCACAATGGGAACATTGTGAGAGAAGTCTGAGCACAGCAGCCTAACCTAGAACTGTCTCTGCACTGGGTCGCCTCAGACACGCAAGAACAACGCTGTTGTCCTCGACAGAAAATTTGCACCCCTGTAAATTTTTATTCCTTATGTGTGAGGTTAACCTTCTGTGTTTATTCCAGGAAGCAAACTTGGAGCCAAGCCTGGGACAACTTGAGAGTCTCAGCTCTGGAAGAAGTTAAATAAGAATGAATTCATGGGTAATCATTCCAGACTCATTCAAGGTTCACCATTTCCATCTGCCTAAATCAAAGATGCAAGCACTTTTAATGTCTTATCAGGGACTCTAACCGTATGTTCAGCTTTGAAACAAAACCTTTAAACTAGATGAATTCTGATTGTTCCAGGCCTGAATGCTCATATACGTTTAATTCTGCCCTTTATCAGTATCCACTAACACTAAGCATATCTTATGTTTCAGCTTGGGTATGTACACAACAGGCACACAGTAGCATATCATTCTTTACTTTTCCCAAATTCCAAGGTTCCTCATATAAATTGGAAGAAAATAAATAAATAAATAAATAAATAAAAGCTTTAATCTGTTAAATTGTTTTTAAGGTCCAAAACAGAAAAAACAAAAACAAAAACAAAAACACTTTCCTGATGAATTCAGAAGTTTTTTTTGCTAAGCACTTAAACACTACCAGTAATGCACTGATTTGTTTTATTGTTTTACTTCATGAAATGTCTGGATACAGATATACAGATTAACCTTTTTTTCTTTTTTTTTTTTGGCTCATATTTACTATGTCGCCTTCCTTGAAATGGGAACTAGAAGTGTTTTGATAAATGGACTGAAAGGTTGTCTGGTTACATGATAGCTTCTGCTTGTGTCCTGTGCTGAAATGCTATTATGTACTCTTCTAAAGCAATGCTGCTCCATGACTCACAGCAGTTACTTCGATGCCTCTCATAACAATAGCTCACTGGGGATATAGGGCTTCAAATGAGCTGGAAATTTATACCACCCATTTATTTTTACTTCTTTTCCAATGATAGATACTCACTGTCACAAAATGCCAGTTTATGTGAAGATTATAAATCTTTCAGCACAGATAACTAATTGCAGGCCATTTTATATATTCACTTTATAACACTACAATTTGCTGTTATGGTAAATTAAATCCCTGAAAGTTCATCACAATATGAACTAGCTCTTCTCAATGTTGTAACAACAGAAAAAGTCGAACCAAAAGATCCATATAGCCCACTAACCTGTTGTCAACAATGGCCAGTAACAGATGGCTTAGGGAAAACCACATGAACAGGGTAAGCATAAAAGTCTTGGAGTTTTTGAAGTGTCCCTGAACTATTCTTTCAGCTCACAGTCTTTCAGCTTCAGTTCTGGTTCCTAAAGAAATATGCCACAGATAAGATTTGCAGCACTACCTTGTTTTATGAGACTAGCAAGAGCTCACCCCAACCTGAAAGGTTAGGAAACATGCACATGGAACAGCTATCACACAAATACTGGTGGTTGCTGCACCTCCCGTGCCAGATACAAAAACAACTCCACCTCCAAATAATACTTAAAAATCCACTGAGAAGTACTGGTGTAGTGCAAGGCAGGCCCACTCCTTGTCACTGTGGCTGGAGGACAGCAGCATGACATGCCGGGCCAGCATACAAACACAGATTTTCCATAAGAGGGTTTTTGAGCACTGACCTTTTCCTGAAGAGCTTATGGCAGAATTGTCTCAAATTGCAGGCAGATACGGGCTATCCTGTTTCATATCTTTTCCTGTAGATTGTGCCATAAGACCTTTGTCTTCTCTTGAAAAGTATTTTCATTGTCATCTCTAACATGCATGTTAAGTAGTCCAAATCTCGATAGCCCAGTTTGGTCAGCTCATTTTATCAGATGGTGACAATCCTGAAGAACTTGGAGCTTTGTAGATGATGTAACAGAAATTAAGGGAAGAGTGGGAAACCAATCACAGCTGTGGCACTGAGCAGGTAGCTCAAGTTTTCTTGCACAGATGTATCACTCCTTGCTTCATTACTTATGGGGGTGAATTATTCTACAAAAAATGCAGTTCTTACTGCAGTTAGTACAAAACACCAAGGAAAAAAATCTTTTCAAATGAGGTCTGGTTTATTTCCCTACTCTGGATGCCCTTCCCATGTACCTTAAGACATTTCTTATTTATTGCAAAAGGCAGTCCATTTTAAAGATTTTTTTTTTCTCTTTTTCACTATTATATAAGTATTCCTCCTATATTACTGAAGGCCACTACCAACAATAACATAAAACTTACAGGTAAAACAAAACTTCTTCTGCAATACCCCTGAGTTAATGGAAGCAGATTTACATTACATGGGATATGCCATCACACACTATTTTAAACATGCTTTTATTTGAATAGCTAAATGGGTAAATCCTGAGAACCTTACTTGGTGTTTATTCAGCCTTTACTTACTGAGACAAACTCCCAAGGACAGAATAAACACTGGGAGAGGACCTCAGGCCTTCACCCACAGTTATAAACAATGAACTCAGCATAAACTGTGATTCCCAGCTGACACTGGGAGAAAAGCAGCAGCTAACGCTTCTCCTCATTTTGCTTCCAGAATGATTGTATGAAAAGAGATTTACTTTCTTCCTAATAAACCTTGCCACATCTAAGATCCTCACCCCAAAAGAGATGGAGCAGCAACAGGAAACTTGGATGAATAACTACTGCTTCATGAGAGGCTGAATAAAAGTGGGGAAAAAAAAAAAAAAAGCCCTACTAGAACACCTACTGTCCAAATACTGATGAAGTTTGCCTGACTGGGGAAATTGTTGCTGTTCAGAAAAGTAAAAAGATATCTAGAAATACTGTTATATCTTATGCCACCTTGGCCCAGGGAGTCCTTAATACCTGGCACTGACATAACACACATTACCAAAGTATCTGTCTGCACAACTTCAGTTTGATGCTCACGCTGTAAGTGGATGAACTGCAGAAAGGAAACAGTCTGGCCGAATCATAAAGCAAACCAACAATACTAAACAATATTTGGGATTCTGACATGAAATCCCACACTACTCACTGCAAGTACTGCTACCTCCAAAATTTTAAAACTAACAGAAAACAATGAAGCTGCTTTTCATACAACTATTGTATTCCCTTGAAAATTCTATTTAATTGTTTCAGGGCCCAGAGACATCCTAACTGATGACCAAGGATATCCTCTATAATCTTTCATTTCATCTGAAACTTAGTTATTCCTTTACAGTCCAGCTAAGTTCTTATGATAAAAGGGTTAGTATGAGCAAAAGACATCACCTGTCCTTTTGGTTCACCATGAGATCTAGACACACCAAATAAGCAGGCCGCTTAATAAATTCATGCCTACTCACAAAAACAAGGTAAACAAGTCAACTGGAAAGACCATTCATTATATATAAGGATGCTTGTGATCTGAAGAAAATCACCTACCCAGCTCTCCTAGTAACAGAGCATGCCAGTAAGGCACTCAGGTGTGGTTGAGACCTGTCTGTTCAAGGTACAAGGTGCTAGCCTCTAGAGCCAGGTCTACTAACAGGTAACCTACAATCCCACAGTGCGTTCAGTAGAGAGGCCAAGTCAGGCAGCAGAGTATTTCTGGCAGACAGACCAGACAAACCTTACCAGTGTCAACAGAAGTAGGTATGAATTCCAGTCTCTTGCTCATGCTTTCTAAGGAAAAGCATGGAACAAGTAGGGATGAAAAGGTGATGAGCCCTATTAGCAGTCAGATCTGGAGGAAGCCCAACATAAGCCTTTACATCCACTGTGCTTTCATCAAATGGATCAGAAAATCCAAGGAAGAAAACATCTCTGGTTTATGCATTTATCATATAGTGCAACATAGCATTGTCTGTAGTGTGTAAACACTGTCGTTTCAGAACAGGGAAGTGTCTTGTATGCTCAAACATACATGGCAGAATTTCTCACTCAGATGTCCTGCAGTCCCAAAGCACTGGATAGGTGCAGTTTGTAAAAGTATAGACATAACAATTAAAAATCTACTAAACTACAAAGTGCCTCAGTCTCGCACCTAATAAAACTGGAATAACAGTTCTGTCTCTCTTACCCCTTTCATTCATTGTTGCAAAGAACCCTGAGACCACCGAAGAGAAGACACTGCAGAAAGGCTTCGTGTTATAAATCAAATACCCTAATATACGGCTGTGTGTCACACAGGGTAGTTTGCAGTTAACCGCAGTATGAAAACCACTGTGTCTGCTGGAATTTTCAAAGCAAGCATTTTCACTGATGTCAGGGAGATGTCTGTAGAATATCAGTCTTCATATAGTCTCCAAGCAGAACATTTTTCAAAGTGTTCACTCTATCCACATCTATTCTTTGAGTCTTTGAACTTGAATGATCTGTTCACTAAAGGGAAGGAGAGTCGACTGCAGTTTTCTGGGAATGTTACTAGGCATTACTTAGTGTCCGTACAATACAGTGACTGTACTGCTTTCAGCTACATTCCCATCAACAGGTTGATTACCTGCAAAGTGATGGAATGGAAAACTTGGATATCTCTGGCAGGTACACACTAAATAGGAACATCCCATTCTTCCAGTCACCAACGCATACCTGAGCTTTGAATTATGTCAGACCAGGAACAAAAGAATCTTGGTCATAACAAAAACTTTTAATAACCCATTTACTGAGAAAACCTTCCTTTCATCTCCGCCAAGCTTTAGAAAAGGCTGGGAGGCAAGCAGAAATAAACATTATACAGACTCACCACTGCTGGCTCTAAAGTAAACTCTCCAACTTCCTATTTACATTTCAAGATCTTAAGCTTTGTGGTTTACTAGTTCTGCAAGTAAGTGCTTTGGGTTTTGGAGGCTGCCTGCACATGATGTCCCACCACTACTGAATTCTTCCTAGCTTTTATTAATATAATAAGGAGGTCAGAAAAGCAACAATCTTTTATATGCCCTGCTAGCAGAAATATTTTACTTCTCGCCTTTTAAAAACAAAACAAAGCAAACAAAGCGTACAATGTCAAATTAATGCCAGCGAAGGGGATATTACAGCTCTGTTTGTTTCTTTTTCAAACCAAGGATGCTAGAAAATGGAACAAGAGAGTCTCGTTAAAAAGGGTGTGGAAGACTTCTTTGAGGGACAAGGAGGAGGCGGCGGCATTTTTATGGATGTGTAACCCTTCGAAGGCCACAGGCTGAAAAGGCTCCATGACCTTTTCCTCAGAAGGCTAAATTTGTGTACAGAAAGGATGGGCAACCTGTAACAACAGTCGTGAAGAAAATGTGGTTTTCATTTCATGCAGCCCTCCCTGAATGTAAAATGTCTTCATTAGCTGGGAAGTCAGCACTGTGACCGCAGCCAAATGCAATATAGAAGCCAGCAGAACTGAACTGAAAGAGGACAGAGTAAGGGAGAGGTTCCTGTGACACTAATTTATTTCTCCCATTTGAAAGACACAGGCTCTGTGATTCACATGTGCAGAACCGGCCTTACGGAAGAGGAGAATATTAAAAAAGCAAGAGGGCAAGCGCTTATCAATTTCAGAAGGCTTGCACAGGTCATTTCAAAAACTTCTCTAGGCAGTCTCTGCTTCCAAAGCTTTGCCTTTGTTTTCAGTTTTTTCCTACCACGTTCCTCCCCTCTCTCCCCACTCCTTACCCTCCCAAAGCCAGCCCCTTTCCCCTGGTCAGCAGCAGGACAAATTGCTGCCTTTGCTAAACCCTGGGTCGCAGCCAGTTGGCACTCAGCTTCGCTGCCGAGGGCTGCTGGCCCTGTCCCCTCGGAGACCGCACGTTTCACGTCAGGGCTGCATGTGCAGCGGTGACTGCAGGGCGCGAGGCTGGAGCGCCGCACGCAGCCTCCAACCCCCTCGCCAGAAACCCATCGCTTAGTGCCACCCGACTGCATTAAACATAGCTGGCAAAGCAAGTACCAGGCTGCTTCGTCTCCACGAGTTTTCCTCTCATCACAGCTGATTTCAAGCAGCTGAGGAGTCCCTATGTAGTAATTACTCAAAAGTCTGCTGCTTTAACAACGTGGCATGTTCTGAAGAGGAGACTCTGGTATTGGAGCCAAAATATACTGAATCCACTTGCTGGTCTGGCTCCCACCGAGATTACAGAGATCAGGCTATGAGAACACTTTGAGCCAGCATGTCTCTGCAGCCTCCACTCCAGGATGTACTGCAAAGGACACGTACTGTGCATGCTTTGGGGGTGGAAACGTGCTTTGCACTCTATTTGTGTGAACAAAGCTGGCAGCTTGGGCGGATATTGTGGAGCAACGAAGCTCTATTGTGTTTGCCAGTCATCACGAGAATCAAATGAACAAATTTAGAATAAGCAAATTGGACTGAGGTTCCTTTAGCAGAAAACAGGCAAAGACTAGTCAGGCTTGGAAAAAGAGAGTATGGGATATTCTTCCTAAAATAATCCATAGTAAGCACAGCAACAGTAAAATGAGCTGCCCATTTTGCTCTTTGTGTAGTTGCTCAAGCTCTGTCTCTTAGATTATGTAGTGAATCTGGCAAGATAGAAAGTAAATTACTTGTGCTTCTCAAATTTTAAAAATGACTAAATTATAAGCTTCAAACCACATGCACATTACCACCCCGGGAAAAAAAAGCATTGTGCACCAAGCCAGGTGACTCAGTTCACAATGACAAGGATCACAGGAGTAGCAGAAAGATGCAAAGGAAGAGACTGCATCTAAATCAAAAGATGACCTGACAGTCCCCAAAAGGAAGTTTTGCATAGATTGCTGCTAAAGAAAAAGGAATGGCTGAAGAAGCACACAGACCACATCAGCAAATGAAGATGGAAAAAAACAAACAGAGACCCTGAACAATACAGAACACAAACATGGTATATTTGGGACTGAAAATGCCAGCAAATTCAGATCTCCCTCTCCCTCAGTAAGCTGAAATGAGGCCAGACTATGTTCCCGTTAGAAGCTGCTCTGGCTACTTCCTTCAGCTGTGAATCCAAAGAGGTGTTCGGGCAGGAATGACAAATATTTTCAAAAGGGAACAACTGTTCTGCAACAAGTGCAAAGCAGAACACTGACCTCTCACTGCACCTAATTCACCATGGCATAGGCAGAAATAAAAGTTATACATGTTTTATGACCAGGGATATTTTAGGTGGATCTCTTTCTACTTTATTCAATATGCATACATAGCACATAATCAGTACACTTACAAAATTAGTTTTGGGAAAAAAAATTACTTAAAACTCCTTTCAAAATCTTCAAACCCAGATTGGTCCCAGTCTGCTAGGTGTAACATAGCTTACTCAAACCTGTAGTCTCAGAAAGGTTAGTCTCATGAAACATTTTACTTTGAGGGGAAAAAAAAAGGTGTTATAATGTCAATTTAGTGTCCATGAGAAGAGTGCTATTCTAATAGCATGTATGGGAAATCACTAGATTTATATACCAGTAAGAAGCAGCAACACTGCTGGGTTACTTGCTGCGAGGAAGACTAGGAAATTTCTGGTAAGAGTACCCTTGTTTGTATTACTCTTTTGCTGTTTGCAAGAGTTAACTCAATTCTTCGTGGTTTTACACATCTGCAAAAGGGCAAGTATGTTTCTGTTTAGGAGTGGGACAAGATAATACAGATGTCTGTACCGAAATCCCTCTGATCACACAAAGGTTTCAGAAGAAAACAAAGGATTTCTGAAAACATTAAAGTATCAGACACATAAGACACTGGCAGGAAGACAGACTTTTAGGGAAACCAACTGCCTTATTCCCAGCAGTTAAGGCATGTCTGTTAGACCGGTGCAAACCACTACTTGGGAATAACATACAAGGTTCTATTTCAATGCCTCAAACCTGCTGCTATTTCACTGTGAGAAACGACTCACGTATTTTGGGTTGTCACCATGGCTACACAAGCAAAGTCTCCTAAAAGTTCCAACACTGAAATGTGGGTGCTGGAGTTCAGAGACCCTTTCTACAAAGTACAGTGACCTGCAGCAGCCCACTCAGAAAAGCCAGCCACTGAGTGTCCCTCACTTGAAAGGAATACCTACGCTGTTCACTGAGATCAAAGCCACAGCAAATGAATCCCAGCCCTAAACTAAGGGACAGACCTTCAAAAGTAAAAGGACAGCTTATTTGCCATTCCAAATGCAAAATTTCACTGATGACTTTTTGCTAGGGCAAAGGAGGCAGCAGAGAATCACGCAGAATGAATAACTGCCCAAAAATATTCCACAGACCATCTTTTTTTTTTTTCCTCTCATGGATAATGGATGAGCTCCGAGGTGGCAGTGACTTTCAGCAACTACCAGCTCAGACCTGGACGGGGATCAGTAACCTAATTACAACATGCTTTTTGCCTCTTTCATGAGCTAGTCAAGTATCTCAACAGAAACACAATGCTTCGCGTGTGTCTGATCACCCCAGACTGTCAGTGGTTAATTCCAAAAGCGTATCCTCACTTAAAAACGATAGTTGTACCACAAATTAAACTATTACAGCCAGGAGTAAAATTAGGTTCCACGTTTGTACTCTCTAAAATATCAAAGGAATGATTAGCAAAGTCTTTTGTTCAAGATCTCCGGAGTCCTTGAGGTAATGAAAACTGGGTCACGGAGTTATTTCTCTTAAAAGTTTAAATCAAATGCCACGCTCGAGCAATACCTGCTCTGTGACTCATGGAGTATGAGGGCTAGAGAAGGGAAATGCTGTACCAAGACACTCCGAGCAGCAGCAGCACCCCTGCCCCCACCAAGGGCAGGAAGGGGGGGAGGCACAGCAGATGATTTTGAACAGTTTCCTGTTACGATCCCTTGAAAGAAATCCAACCGTACTTTCACCCTGCTTTCTGTTTTCTGAATTTCTCCTGACAGTTGGCTCTTGCGTTTGCCAGAACCACAACAAAGGACGGCCTTGAGTTTCCACACAGGCCATTTTCTCCCTCTCTCTTCTCTGATCATCTCACAAAGGTATTATTGTTGCTGGCTCACTGGGGCTCAGTGCACCTGAGGCAGATCAAAGACACTTTTTAATGCCCGCCTGACCACACAGGTCTCTCTCCCACTGCATTAAATTAAACTCGATGATTAATCTCTGTAGCCCTGAGGGTCCCTCGGTGCACATGGGGAGAGAAAATATATATTTCTATCAAAACACAAGTATAATATACTTTCATTTTATAGCCCTAATTAAAAAAAGGAACAGCTAATTCCAGCCAAATGCAGCTGCGTATAGGTCTCATTAAAACACAAATACAACTGCTCTGTGTGCTCCACATTTATTTCATACAGAATATGCAGGTAATAGATAAAAGAGCAGTAAACCAAAATCTTTTCATAGATTAAATCCAGAGAAGTTCAGAATTGGCTTATTGTCTGTTGGCTAGAGATTGCTATACCTCTGATCAGTAGAGTGAAAGAAGGCAGTGAAGGAAATGATTACAAAATGCTGAGTAGTTATATTTAAATAAACCCCAAACTGCACAAGCATCTATCCCCGAGCTTGCATTCAAACCATTAAGAGCCTTAAAAGGTTCTGCCTTGCCTATGGCGTGTAGCCTATGCAGGCTTTGGGCTAGCTTTAATGACAGAACAGAACATCGATTCACATCAGCACGGACTTTATCACACCACTTCTGTTATGTTAGCACAGCTAATAGAGCCACGTCTAACATTGTCATGGAGTACACACACACAAAGTGCTGTTGAAGTCTCTATACTGACATGCTTTGCTCCAGTTTGGCAAAGGAAACAAACTGCAGTTGTGAACTGGGTCTACATTGGAACTTACCAATATACATAGATTAAAAATTAATAAATAACCATACACATGTCCTCCTCCAGGGTGAGTTATATTAAAGGAATAAGTTACAGCCAGCTGGCCCATTTCCAGCTGCTCAACGTTGCCCTCAGACCTTTTTGGGAAACTGTCTGAGAGCTCCTTAGCTCATTGCAGCCCAGTATTATGTCTCTATTAACCCAGCTTAGTTTAATGATTTAAACTAACTCAGCTAAATGGAACAGGTTAGGAAGAGTTCACACAAACAGATTATTCTGAAAGGGCAGAAGCCTCCATCAAAAGAAGTGGAAATAACAAAAGTAGAGGCAGGCTTGGAAGGGCAATGTTTTCCCCCAGAGCTGGTATCTGCAGGGTGCCTTACCCACACTTCAATAGACACAGAGATACCAATGTGATTTTTCAGAGACAGAGTAAGCTAAGAGTGGTGGAGTTAGAGGTTTGAATCTCTTACTTGGGAAGGAACCCAAATATGTTCCAATAGTTGTACAGGATTTAAGCTTTTGTTAAAAAATGCTCTACTTCACAATACTGGGATTATTCATATCTTTAAGTTCAATCATGTGCTTAAATGCTTTGTTGAACTACAATCCATGTGACAAGACCATTTTAATACATGCTGTTACTACAAAGACAACTTACAGACTCTGCTAAACCTGACATTTTATTATTGCCTTCCTTTCTTTTTCTCTACTGGACATCTCTCTCCATGAAGCATGTGAGTCCTCTCTAAAGCCTCTAGCACTCCCACTGCCATTTGCTCATTTAGGAAAAAACAAGTTATAATCAGTCTAAATTTAAGAGCAAAATGAGTTTTAAATAAAAAATGTGGCAGAAAAGGGTACTTATCTAAATGGAATGCTTTCAGACTCATACATTTTAAAAAGGTATAAATTTCAAAAGCAGACACTAAATTTTAATTGCAATTTCAGAAAAAGCTTTTGTATTAATTCACTGAGAAAAATTAGCAAAGTGAAAATTGCTTATCAAGGTTTTTCTTTTTAGTCATGATACGGATCATAATTCTATAGATCATGGCAACTTTCAGAGGTAGAACGATTTATATTGATTAGGTGAAGTGGTGATGGAGAAGGGCTGTGACTGGAGACGTATTCCTTCTCCAAAGACACTATTCTGTAACACATTAGTGACAAGCTTGTCACAGATAACTCAAGCTCAGATTTCAGCCTGCTCTTTAAGCCACTCTAGCATCACGGTTTTTACTTTTCATGTCATTTTTCAGTATTGATTTCTACTACTATTAAAGTCCTTGCTTAATAGTAAATGCATGGTAATATATAATTAATATCCAAAGTTAGAGTTACCAGAAAAAAAAATCAAGGCAAAAGAAAAGGATGAGAGGCACAAAGGTCATTTTTCCCTTCAAACACATTAGTTACTATATTCTGTACAAATTAGGACTATGCATACAACCTACCCCCATGTGGCATGAAGATGTTCCACAGATCATAGCAACTCGTGATGTAATTGGCTGGTTTTCACATGGCAGGTTATGTCCTTTCACATCTGCTCCAATTACTCCTATTAAAATAAAATTAAAATTCAATTTTAAAGAAGAGCAAGCCAACCCTCACAAAACAGTGCTTTTCCACGCACAAATAATTGCCAAATATCTCACGCCGCTACTGCAAATCATAATAAGTCTACTTAGAAAATAAACAAAGCTATAAAATAGCTGATATAATGTGTGAGGTTTTTTAAATTATTATTACAGATGCATGAGGACACAAGATGATTTCTTGTTCATGTTTATCATCATAATCTTTAAGTGTTATTTCAACTATAAGCTGACCTTTGGTTATTGTTGACCTCCTAGGTAGTGCACTAACATACGGAATAAAAGACTCCCTTGCTAGGAAAGGCACTACAGCAGGTATGTTTATTTGTTGACAGTTTATCTTGCATATACTGTATGATGGGTTTTGTCAGGGGACGAGTTGAAAAATTGAATAACTTGGCAGGAGACTGGAAAGACGCCAAGTTTGTTGTCTTGCCTGCTGCTGCTGTCTTGTCCATGTCAGACAGAAGCATCCTCATGAGGAGAGATTCCTCCTTCCCTAAGAGGAGCTGTGCTTGACTATGAGGAGCTTCTGCATGCAGGACAGGACAGGAAGGATGACAAATTCAACAAGCACTCAGCTCACAGCAGGAATTTATACCAGGAGATGCCAGAGAAGAGCCAGGAGCTTGCTTACAGATTTGGGGCAGATCTACAGCCAACTTCAGCAGGCATGTTATTATGCTCAGATCAACTAAGGGCAGGCTGAAGTGGAAATTCTGCCCTCTCCTTCTTCTCTTAGGTTGCATTCTTGTGTTGCATTGTCCTGCATCCAGCAAACTGCAGCAGCATGACAAGAAATGTTCTTTGGTTTGTCTTGTTTCTCTTGACCATTATTTTTCAATCAGATCAATGTGCAGTTTGGTGACTATGGTGCCAATCCTACAAAAACAAAACAAAACAAAAAAAAAAAACGACAACAATCTTTCTCCACACTGTAGGAGGATGGCAAAAACGTTTGCTGGACATTTTATATTTTCAAAATCAAAGATTTTAAGAAGTGAAAGATGCTGCCAAGTGTTGTGGTTAGGATGCTACATTTCATTAACACCTTCTGGTTTAGGTCACCATTGCAAGATTCTATTATCAAATCAATCTGTTGGGCTTTGTCTTATCAGGGTTGCCATGGTTATCCTGGTATTATTATGGTTGAAAGTTATTAAAATAATCAGAAAGTTAAGGGCTAAATTTTAGTGTCTTTCCTTATAAGGAAAAATCTTTCCTTATACCCCTTTATCTTAGCTGGCTTGTGACTACATAGAAGCATAGCTGTCATACACAGAGCTTATTTGTAAGGAACAACAGAAAACTAAAAGTAATGTTTCTTATGCTTTATTTTTCACTGCTCAAGCAGAGATGTGCAGGAGTTTACATTAAGAATTGTGGATAGAGTTATCTAAAAGGGAGATTCCTGTAGTAGAAAATACTGTATTAAAATTTCTAAAAGGAGTTAAAAATACTGTTCATGCTTCAGAGCGAAGAAATATTAAACTGATTCGTCAGCATATGTTGCAAATGTATTTTCACGAACAATACAAAATCAAAGAGCTTCATGTTTAGATATTTTTTTAATCACTATGAAAACACGCATCTGCAAAATATGCATTCTGCAGAATATGCCTTTTGGGTTTTACTGAAATCAGTGGAATTTTGTCAATGGCTTTAGTGTTTAGAGTTACTGGAGTCTTCCTATTTGTGATTAATTTAAGTCAGATAGCAAATAATAATAGTAATATGAAAACTTGAATATGAATATGAAAATGTTTTTATTAACCAAAAATAATGTAACTATTTTTAGAAGTTACTTTTATCTTTAATTTAGTTGTGATTTTTCATAATCTAAGGCAGACTAAAAATTTTGTGAAGGTTCTGAAGACAAACTGAGAACAAGTCTGTGTATCACACAAACTCTAGGACAGATTTTATTAAAACAATCAATGCTAAGCATTCATACTTTTGGATCTCTTCCACAATGACAAAGTACTTTAGATACTGAACAATAAATCCTCTAGTTTTGCTGAAACAATGCTGATCTCTTTTTATGAGATCAGTCCCAAAAGACTGGCCTCCCATACTCACATTTTTATCTGTAGACTCTTTTAAATTGGTACAGTAGGTCAAAATGAAAGACATATCTATTTGGCTTTTAGGTTTTTACCTTTCCTTAATAGGTATCAGATGGACTGATTGAGGAGTCATACATGATCTCTACTGACATACGTATTAAATAATTCTTTATCTTTACCTTATTTACTCAAAACTTCAAAGCCTTCATAAACTCCAGGGACCTGTCCAGCAAAAATACACTTTACATCCAGCCAAAAGCAGATATGAACAGCACATCAAAAGTTATTAACACTGAAAACAAGATGTCCATCACACTGTTTTGGTTTAGCCTGTAGGATGCAAAAGGGCTGTTTTCCTTACTCTCCTACTACAGGCTATTTTCAAGACCACAAGCAGAATTTGTTCAAGAATGAGAGTAATGGCACCCACTGGATGTTATTGTCCTGCAAACTAACCTGATGTGTACTAATATACAAGCCATATCCTTTACAAAAACTGTAATCCTCAGTATATAATCCTCAAAATACATATAGCATAAATTCTTCAGAACGGATTTTGTAAACTTTTTTATCTTCTATTTCTGGACTGTAGTCTTATAGAGATTTTGGTCCCAAACTCTAAAGAGGTTTGAGATGCTGCAAACAATTCTCCACTTTTTAATGAATACTTTGCTGTACACACAGTATGAAGACAGGAAGACAAACAGAAACTCTCTGATTAAACATTCATGATTTAGCCATTGCAAAAATGTTTACTAATACATATTTATAGCAAAAGATCTGATGCTATGGTCCAATTAGAAAAAAGTGTAGGTGACTATGAAGGAGTCCATTGGAACATACCAAACACCTATTTTAATACAATGTTAAATTTAAAAACAAAATTTAAAAACAAGGACCTAATTTAAAATATTTTTCTCAGAGCTTGTTGGCACAATAATATTTGTATTTCAGACCGGCTTATCATTACATCCATTTCAAGAATACAAAACAGCCAACTGCCATAGTTGTAAACACATTTTTTTGCACCTATATATCGTATGATTTGGTCAATTAGGATACTAATTGACACAAACTGATTTTTAAATCAGTCTCAATAGTAAGGACTCAACATATCTACAACTATGACACTAAAACTCAGTCTTCCTTGCTGCATACATTCCTTTCTGCAGCTGGTCAAAACAAAATGCTGGATCCAGAGCTAATTCTTCTGAGGTAATAAGAAAAGCAAGAGATTACAGAAACAAAATTACAGAAGCAAAGTAAATGGACTTAAACATTTAAGAAGTTCCAGGCCACAACTTCTAGAAAAATAAATAAGATTTAAAACACCACAAAATATCTGAAACAAAATTGGTACTTTAGCAACTAATCATATTTCATTTAGATCTAGATAAAAATATTCTGATGAGCAATAGATTTCCATTGAACAGTACTGCTTCAATAACACTGAAACTTTCTGAGGTAAAAATTTTTTCTAACCTACCAAACTAAAAAACCTCAATTTCCTGCTGAAAGTTACATTGAATCACTTTGTTTTTGACTGTATTTAGATAAGGACAAACAGCATAGTATGAAAATGAAGGACTTGAGCCTCACCAAACATATTTCAATACAGCTGAAACTGAGCATATCAGAATATTGTGCTGAAAAAGAAAAAAAAAAAAAAGAACTATTAGGCCTTCCACTCCAGCTATGGATAAAATATTGAAAGCCTCAGAAGGGAATTACCTTTCACCAGCCAGTTCTCCCTCCACTCTTGTTTGCTACAAGAACTGCTTACATTTGTTTGAATACACAGTATTTACATACTCTTACTGCTAGAGGAAAGGCACTGGTTTTGGTATATATTCCATAATCTGCTAGCATAAATGTATATGAAAAAGGCTCGGCTGCATTACTTAAACAAGGGATGAATTGCTCCTAATACTAAGAAGGAAGACCAACTACAAACAAGCCTCAAACATGAGTCTTCTCCCTCAAAACTGAAACTTTTTATTTTTCTTACTTATCCCCACAAAATTTTGAGCAATAGAAGATGTAAACTGTCATCATGTTGGCTTGCCAACCCAATGGTGTCTCAGCTCAGGAATTCAAAGTGGAACTAAAAGAAGTTAATGCACAATTTGGAAACCCAGCTGCAAAGAAATAAACAGTGATATTTAAGGACCTTGCTATAAACAGATATTCAACATTAGTAGTTATTGTGAGGATTTTTTTTATTTTATTTTAGTTATGCTATTTCGTAAGAATAGCATCAGAGCAAATTGCTGGATACAAAACAGGCTATGCAAAAAATGGCTAAAATTAATTCAATACATTCCTGTTTCCAAGAATAGTAAATATGTGACTGAGTACCTAGTCCTCCAGCATGCGCATCAATGAGAGATGCTGCTACTGCAATCCCTTCAGGAAGACCAAGATCTTTTGCAGCTTCTGGCGTTAGACCTTTTCCAACAGACTCTCCAGGAGACAAGACGTGGTTTCCTGGGCAGACACAAGAAAAACCATACACCTGTCAATTTACTAAACAGAAAAACAAACACATATGTTATTACAAGAACTCCCTTCCTCTCCCTGAAGTTAGTGTGGTACATACAAAACAAAAAGTGTATCAAAGAACTCTATCTGATGAAGAAATACGTTTCATTATGTGTCTGTATATTAAACACAACCATGCTAGATCAAGCTACCCCATAGTAACTTAAAAGTTCAAAAGTATTCAATGTCTTGTCTAGCCACGGAGAAAGATTGTGCCACAAGCAATTAAACTCTGCTTGGCACCCTTCCAGGAGATATGAAATAATTGTGCAGAAATTCCAAGTTCTTGGGGTAGCTGCTGACTATACTGCCCGCAGCCGTTCCCTGTGTGCAGCAATGGGATTCAGCTCAGCCCATGCTCACAACTCCTGTTGCATAAGACAATGACCAAATTTATTTTTCCTTCCAATTTCCACCCTCTCTGAGAGTTTCCACCAGCAATAAGTTGGTTATAACAACAGAAACTCTGACAGAGAAACTGGCTAAACCAGCAAATTCCTGCTATTACAGCTCTACTTCCTCGCAGGCATAAACTATCCACTTTTGGGACTTTGCTGGAAGTACAAAGAACGTTATGGTCACTCCAAGCACAGTTGGTGCAACCCTTCCCTCTGCCTTGACACCAAGGAGCCTATGTCAGGTCCGTCTGCATTGGCCTCCACTATCATAACACGTTTATTTTTTTCTAGCTGAAAGAGATATTGTTCAGTAATTAAAATATGGTGATAGAGGTAACTCAGGGGTTAGAACAAACCTAAATTCATGAAACTTTCTGAATTTAAGGACGCTCCCACACCCGACAGCCTCCTCTCAGGCAACTGAGTCTAACCAAAGCCAAAGCAATGAGTGGCAGCTCCTGCAATCACACACACTCCTCTATTTATCTAAAGATTTGGTGGGTGAGAAGCAGTGAAAGGCACAGCATGAGCTCTCATACACCTTCCTGCCAATACCATGACTTTAAGTCAGAGACGTTGTGCTCATTTAATAGCACATATCTTTAGCATTACTCAGTTCAGCAAATCTTCAGGGCAGAGTTGACAAAAGTCCTTTTTAAGAAAGAAAAGCCTACTTTCACAGTTGATTCAAGTGAGAATGCTACACCTAAAAAGCATTTTGATGTGTAGAAAGGAAGCAACACATTGTCCACAACAGAGGTCAATTAAGGGGAACAGCATACCGTAAATTAGCAGGAATATACCAATGCCCATGAGCATTATCTTCTAAAAATAGTTATGCTACCTTACTGTTTGTTGAAAAGAAGGTTATAATATTAAATTCACAGGTGGAAAGTGGGTCTTTATTTTTATATATCACCATGGTAGAAGACCTTTGGCTTTGCTGCAGGCAATGTTGGTTCTTCACTAGGGAAGGCGCCCACGCCCTGACTGAAGCCATGCATGGGGTACTGCGATCAGACAGCATGCAAACTGCTCCGTGCTCGCTGTGCCAAGAGTTTCTGTTCTGTCAACGGCCACACCTCTGTCTCTGAAACATCAGGCTGAATCTCATACTGGAAATTTAAAACAAATATGTATGGCCAAAACTTTGACTTGGCTTTGGGTTTATATTCAATTATCACGCACAGTAACCCAAAGTCATCACTTCCAGCTCTCCGCTAACTTATACAGGAGGAAGAGATAATATCCTAACATCTCACCAAAAAGAAGTCTACATTTTATTAATTCTTAGTATAAATGCAAACAATTGTGCTAGCTGTTACAAGAGGTGTATCTTTTGTGATTTCTCCCCCCAATAGGTTTTGAGAGCAGGATGTTTCTCTTTAAGAAAAGTTGTGTGTTGTCTTTTGGTTTCTTAAGACATCAGAAAATAATCCAAGTTGTGTGCTTCACCTGACATTCAAAGACCCTGCAGGTGGAAGGAAGTTCAAAAGAGTTCATGCAGCTAAAACCACATCTTTTTCTTCAGAACCAGTTACATGACCTGAAAGCAGACAGATACCTTGTATATACAGCATGAGATGAAAGCAATCTGATATAAAACCTCTTTCCAGGCACTCCATTCCACTGGCAGCTTGTTTGCATCAGTCATACTGGTCAAATATTTTAATGTGTTATTACTATGTGGTTAAGCTCCATTTTAGAGATCAGAGCAACTAAAACAAAATCTTTTCCTACCAGGTTCTCAATTATTGTATTCCTAGTTAATGAGCACTAAGGGAGCAATTCCAGAGATAAAGAGAATCTGCTGCTTCTAAGGGCAGCAGCAGCAAATGACCCTATCGATTCCTTTGGCACCAGCAATAGATCAAAGTGACCAGCAGCACTGCTATCCCCCATGGGCATCAAGTGGGTGAGGACGTGTCCAGGGATGGGTTCCTGTGAGTTGAAGATACAGCGTAATAATCTTGTATTTTAATAAATAAATTAAAGGTAGAGTTTGGCCAGCCTGTTTTACGTAGAGCTGAGCAATTTCTCGACTGAAAGCAACACTTCCTGACCACCTGGGAAGTGATGGCACGTAGAAGTCACCCATTACAAGGAGTATGAGGAGGAGTCTCCTAAGTCACCCAGGTCAGGGAGTGCAGCAGGGAGGTGCCAGCAAGCGAGTACAGCAGACAGAATACTGACTCTGCCCCTCTACTTCATCCTCCCAGCTTTAGAAATCCCTGAAAGCTCTGCTACATGCCTGTGTTCTTAAGGAGCTTTGTAAAAGAGAAAATGCAGGCTCTGCATGGCCACTCCTGTCATCACAAGAGCTGCTTCCCCACCCACACGAGAGTGAGTAAGTAGGTGTGGAATGGGCCAAGACCTAGAAGGGGAATTATCACTCCCATGGTTTACTCCTCACCGAAAAACAAGAAAACTCAGCTAAGCATCAGTGTGCCTACAATCTGTAAGTATAAAGCTATGAAATGATAAAAACAAAACAAACAAACCAAAACACAGAAAGCAACCGAAGAGGAGCCACAACTAAAAAGCAAAGGATTTGTAACAGATGGTACTTCAGGACCAGGCTAGGAGAGAATGAGGAGATTCTTACTGGAGCAAAAGGCAGTGGCTTGAGAAGTCAAGGGACAGCTACTACAAAAACAAAGGCATTACACAGCTACCCAGCAGGACTTTGGCAGCAGGTGCTGCCACCCTTAAATCCTACCTGTCAGGGAAAGAAGCTGTCAGAGAGGGAGGAAGGGAAATGAGAACCGCCTGCACACAGAGGCCGTCAGTGACAGCCTTACAGGAGGCTGTGTAAAAGAGGCAGTGAAAGGAACGAGTCTCCTCAAGACTCCTGCCAAAGTAAATGCATCGAGTCTTTTGTTTACAGTAGTCTCCTGTGCAAGTCATTTACCTTTGCTATAATGATTTCCAAAATTAGACCTACCCAAACAAACCCATAATGGCTGAAGCTGGAGAACTTTCTCTTTCACATTCGTACAGATGTTTCACTAACGCAGTGCCTCCACAACCTTTTCATTTTCTGTGAGACGTACTATTTCTAGCTATTTTTCCCCTATAAAGCAGCAAGTTTACAAAAGGAAAAAGCTGTCTGAATCTCTTCCTCCTCTTTTATCCTTTTTCGAAGACTAATGTTCGAATTTGCTATGATCAGGTTTTGTTTAAAGAATTTATGTGGTACCAGTGACCCTCTACTTTTTCAGGCAGTTTCCACAGCAACTAGCTATTTACCAGACGTAACACACCAGGCAGACAATACATCTTCAGTCAACTTCAGTGATCAAAATTCACTCTACAGTCTTACTAATATTTAACAGAAGTAGTTTTTTTTCGTACATAGACCTTTTTCAAACAACAAAAGCAGAGCGCAGCAGGGGCCCAGTTGACTCGGCTATGACATACCCGTTCACTTGAGAACAGCTTTCCTTCCATCACACAGAACACGGTTGCACTGCATATGCAATTATATATGGCTGCATATGTGCATAAAGATACATTAAAAAAAAAAAAAAGGAAACGGGGCTGTCCCTTTTTTTCACTAACTTGACACAAGCAAACTTGGAGGGATGTAACAATCCCTTGTTGAAATCCCTGCAGCCTCAGAAAGAAATCCAGCCAAATGACACACGGTATCTATATTTTACAAATACTCCTCCAAAACTGGTCAATCTAAACGCTTTTTAATTTAAAAGGCAACACACAAAATAAATATCCCGTTAAATAAATAATTTACCACGTGGATTGGGAAAGTCATTTGGTTAAATAAAACGGTGCTAAATAACATCACAGGATACTGGAGCTTAGTAAAAAGAAGGACCATCCATCCATATGGATCTCATAATAAGTTATGTAAGGGTTTTTTTTCCCTTCTCTGAACTGCGTTATTATAGGTTTTGTGGAGCATTTTCTCCAAATATTTTGTAATACCTAGAACAGCACATTTAGATGCTTAGTTCATTACAAAGCTTGCAGGCAATCTCTGATATTTCTGTTTTATAATAGCAGCATAATAGAATGCCAGAATTCTGGGATATGCAAGGAACCTGAGTGATATAAATGTTCCGTTATGTCATCCCAACCCTACCTACATAAAATATATTACTGACTATCCCACCCTATTACATTCAATACTCACATTTAACTGAGGTGTGACTGATTGTTCTGCAATTTTTAAACCTAGCTGATGGGCAGAAACGGGATCATTAAGAGATGACGGAAACGGGATAACGATGTGGACTAGAAAATAATATTCACTTTCCTTAGGACTGAAAATATGATGGTTAGAAGAGTGTTAGAAATGGTCAGATGTATTTTGTTTTTAACATGGAAATATCTTCCATAAAATTTCCCACGTGGTAGTTGAAAACTTGAGAATTTTCCTTCAGGAAAACCCAAACAAATTGCGATATTATAGGCCACCTTATTTAAAAGTGAGAAAACCAGTTGGTTAAACAAAATCATTTTTAGCTTTCTTCAGTTCAAAATTAATCTCTGTCTATCTGAACTGTCACAGTAGCTTGAGGCAAGTCTAGTTTGGGTCCTTTCCATCCCACCTTCCCATACAGCTTATGCCTTTCACTGAACTACAGCTCAACTACCTAACATGGAATTACTTAAGGCAGACATTAGGTTGCTAAATACAGGTAAAAGCAGGCAGATCTTGATTCGTTAAGCTGAAAAGTAAATTGGTCTGCAGACCATAGGTGCCTACTTCAACAAATACCATTTCCTTCTTGTCCAAATGAAGAAGGGCTACTTCATGTATAAACAGAAAGCTTTCCTGGTTGAAGGTCGAAAGAAAAAGAAGAAAAAGAAAAAACAACATTCTGCATCACTGGATCATTAGGCATGTACATTGATGGACGTGGTTGGGTTGTCATTACTAGATTTCAGTGAAATAGTGCAGAATGAAGATTCCTCATAATGCACGGTTCACTACTCACTACGCTGACATGCATATAGGTGTACAGTACATGTATTTAGATGGCTACGTTAACTAGGTGTAAAGTATTTGCATCCGAACTCAGCTGCCCTACTTCATATTTCTGCTTGCAAACAGTAACTTCAATCAACTTGTTGATTATTTCCATTTCTGACACTTCACAGTACAATATTCCTTACAGTCTCTCCAGATACTGTACCTCAACAAGCATCATCAGTGTAGATGACGTGACTATTGCTGTACTTTCAGAGTTGCAAGTAATCAGACTCTGGTTTGGTACAATACGTCACTTAGATTGTACAGGAAATTTAACTTGTACTAATTATGGATTACTACATAACAGAATGGTTTTTTATTACTGTATTTTTTTTTAGTGTAATTCAAACGATAACATCTCCTCTTTGAAGAAATAATTACCCCTTTTCAAAACTGAAAGAAATGACAGACCAAAAATAACCCGATCAGTTACCGAAAGAATGCTTTTGAATCTTTCAGCTAAGCTTCTGATACTTGTACAGTCTTATTCCCAACCACATTCACACGGTATCCACTTCTAATACCCATACTGAGAAGATACTGATGCATTATAAAGGGTTCAGAAATGAGTTGAAAAAGCAATTATAGGGATTGAGAAGTATGACAGTTCGCATAAGAGTTTTGGTGAAAAACCTTGAGTAGCTCAGTGTTTTTCTTTAGCAGAAAATTTCAGTCTGTGCAGGTCAGGCATGTCACTACAGTCTGGCAGACCAGAGTAAGAAGTTAAAATTTAGATGAAAAATGAATTATTTAATTAAGTCATTAATTTTGAGCAATGAGAGCAACTAACAATCAACAACCTTTATGTCTGAAGTGGGCTCTGTCACAGAAAATTATAGAGTCAAGACTGGTTCTAAGATACACTTTAAACTACTTAAACATCAATTTTAGGAAGTACAACAGCCTCTGACTTAGAGGATGTCAGCAAATTGTTTGAAATAGCCCTTCTGGTTTTATAAATCCTGACTTAAAGCAGACATCTCTGTTTTAAAAATCATCTCAGCATGAGGCTTGAGCAAAAAATAGGCAATGAACAAATCAGGACCAGGGAGATGATGATCCAGGTAAAAAGAAGAAATGACCTACAACTTTTCTGGGAATGGATGTTTTGGATTTGTTTTTTTCTTTTTTCCCCTCCTTTTGCTTTCCTTTTTTTTTTTAAAAAAAAAAATTGTATGAAAAAGCATGTCAACCTAACCAATTTAAATATTAAGCAATCACAACAGGCACAAAGGCTGCTCAAAGCTTCACCTATGACTATTAAAGTCAAAAATTCAAAGAAAAAGCTCCTAGTTTTCATACTTAATAGGAAGAAGTTTAGGAGTCCACAGTGGGTAGTTTTTAATTATTATTATTAATTTATTTTTTTGAAAGCTCTAAGCTTTTAATACTAGTCATCTAACCTACAATGAAGCCTGCAGATGCAAGAACACAGCACAGTACTCCTCACTTCTTGCACAAAAGAGGAGAACTGGAAAGGTACAGTCTGCCAGCAGAACCCAACCTGATGATAAAGAGGATGACTGATGGTTCCCTTCCTTAGAGAGGAAGAGGAATTAAAAATTGTCACCCAGGAAAGGCACTGAGATAAACCTGAGCTGTCTTATTCATTTTGAAGCAGTTTAATCCAGCCTATTGAAGAGCAGTTATTGGAAAGAGCAAGAAAATCTCAGGTGGAGAACTCAGCTGACAGGACATTTATGAAATTCAAGAAATGGGCATGCAAAGTCCTGCACTGCAGTGGAAGAACCCCATGCACCAGGACAGGCTGGAGGCTGACAATCACAAAACAAAACAAAACAAAACAAAAAACAGAAAACAAAGGTCCTGGAGCTCCTGGTAGGCACCACGTCGAATACAAGCCAGCAATGTGCACTTGCAGCAACGAAGGCAACAGCATCCTGGGCTGTATTAGGAAGAGCATCACCAGGTTGATGGAGGTGATCCTTGCTCCCTACTCAGCACTGGTGAGACCACGTCTGCACTGCTGTGTTCACAGTACAGGAGAAACATGGATGTAAGAGAGCAAGGCCAGAGAATGGCCCCAATGACAACAGAGGCATGTCATACAAGCAGAGTTTGAGAGCTGAGACTAAGCCCAGCAATGAGAGGGCTCTGGAGGAAGATCTTACCAATGTGTATCAATATCTGATCGGAGGGAGTAAAGATGACAGCGCAAGACTCTTCTCAGTGCCACCCAGCAACAGGACAAGAGGAAATGCCCACAAGCTTAAATAGATGAAAGTACATTTAACCGTAAGAACAAATGTGTTTACTGGGAAAGGGTGGCGAACACACGGAAACAGGTTGCCTAGACAGACTTTGGAGCCTCCATCCTTGGAAATACTCAAAAAAAAACACCTCACCTCAATTGGACACAGCCCTGAGCGACCTGCTGTAGATGACCCTGCTTTGAGCAGGGGGGCTGGACTACATGATTCTCAGTGGTCCTTTCAGTCCTCGACTATTCATATGATTCAGTGATGTCAAAATTAAGAAGAAAAAAAATCACAAGAATATGTTGCTTTTCTGAGAAAAAATATTTTTAACATCTTACTGCTGAATCATATATTATGAAATAATGCCTCAAGCTTTGAGGAAGAAGACACCCTAAAACCTCTTTGCACTGTGCCAGTTTCACCTCTTTCACAGTTGCTACAGCTCTTGGACACGCTGAAATGACAGGAAGCCAGAAAAATGTTAGGATATTTGGAACACTCTTCACTTGTAAATTCCATGGATTCTGACAGCATATAAGTGTAAATATCCTGTGATTCATCCTTTTAATTTTGTTCAAAATTGTAACATGTTTTAATTTATTTGGGATAGGAAAATACAAAAGAAAGATAAAAGGACTCCATACTTAAGAGAAACTTTTTTCTTACTGTTCTCTATTGCAAGGCATGGTGTTTGAAGTTCATTGTTACAATCCGGTTTTATGAAGACCTGGCAGTTACAAGCTGACCTGAAAAAATCTGTCTCTCCCAGCCTTCAAGGAAATCCCTCATATACACTGGAGGATCTAGCATCAAAGGCCTTGGAAAAGATAGAAAATTGGCTGAACTAATAGACTGACCATTCCCTTCTAGAGGTCGACTGAGGCAACCTGTGGAAAAGGGAAAGCATTCTTACTGAGGCTGGCTAAGCAGGAAGCATGGGTAGCAGACCCAGAGTGGAATTTAAGTAGAGGGGTGTAGAAGGACCAGAGGGTGTTCTTCCTTACACCACCGTCACCTGCAAAGTCAAAATCAAACATGAAAGAATTCTAACAGCCTTACTCTAAAGCCAATAAAGAGAAACGACAGGTTCAGAGACAAGAAACAGCAACAGAGTGAAGACAGGAATAAAACTGATCTCCAGACTACCTGATGCGAAAGTTTAAGGAAAAAAAAATAAATTTAAGAATGTTTTATAATTTTATGAACAGGATTGGGAATGGTAATCATCTACAAAATCCAATCTTGTGATCTCACAATCTGTACTTGCAACAGTTATTTTCATTTGTATATTAAATTCAAGTACTCTTAAGTTCAAGACAGACACTAAATTTCCATAAAACCTGTGAGATTTAAGCAATCCAAATACTTCCCTCAGTTCTGCCTCAGATGTTCACAAAGATCTTATAATTATCAGCCATGTATTTATTCACTTTTGAGGATGTGGCTCTAAACTCCTACTCAGGAAAGGCTGGGAAGTGGGTTTAGAAAAATCATTATGTTGAAGGGCTGTATTTCCAAGAATTATGTCTATTTAATATATATATATATAAATAAATAAAATCAGTGTGCCATCACAGATGAAAGAAGGTAACAAGCTGCTGTTTATAAAGGATCAGTATTTCAGCCTTCAACACACAATCTACAAGTACGCTAAAACCTACCCGGCAGTACCTGCAACGTTCTCTTAGACAAATTGAGCCATATTCAACAAAAAAAGGGACCTGGCATAAAATATTACCATTCAATAAAAAATCATTATTTGGTCCCTTAAGTAGCCCCTGAAGTAGAGGGTTGTGGTGGAAATTTATCAGGCATTTTCCTCCAAATGGAACACACGCTTCGGTACCCTAAGAGGTCTATAGTACATGAAATTTTAACGGAATTGTTAATGTCTTTCTAGGTTTTATAATACCACAAAGAGATACTCATCATGCACTTTCGCCACAGCAGATAAATGCTAATGCTTGTAGTACACAGCGTTTTCACAGTGGTTTTGAATACAAGCCATCTTCTACTCTCACGGTGGGCAAATTAATGAGATCAATAAATTTTGCAGTATTTCCAGATACAAATCTTTACCTTCACAAAAATGCTCGGTAAATTCACAATGTACAGAAGGGACCACAAACAACTTCTTATGTGGATTCCCTGAAAGGTTAGCTTGCTCTGAGAAATGCAGAATGTCAAAGGCCTGGGAATTTTCATATGTGAACCCACACTTTGATGTGGGAAACATCTGTGGAAGATGCAAAAGGTCAGAAGTGAGGGTCACCCTTATCAACAAGGTTACATGTTAAGTTAAACTGAAACTACGAGAAGCATACTACCTGGAACCACAAGCAGCGCTCTGATTACAGTAAATATATTTTTAAAGGGCAAGACATTTTAAAAGTGATGTTTAAAAGTGTATTTATCAGAATAAAGAAAATTTTACATTAAATAAGTTTTTCTCAGGTAATTTCCATAAATATTTTCAGTGTCATGAAAGCTAATGCTACTTCAAAAAAAACTCTAGTCGTAGAGATTCATTGTCTGATTGGAAACAATACTAATTTCAATTACAGATTTAAAAATGCACAGCTTTTCTGCCTATTTTTAATTGGTAAACTTTTTTTTTAAAAAACAAGAAAATCTCAGCTAATTTTATCTTGTGATTTTTGCTTTGTTTATAACGAAATTATGATTCAGAGCCTAGTGCTGTTAATCTTTTAGGACAGATATGGGAAAAAAATACTATTATCTCTCTTTTCAATGGGAATGTGCAGGCATTATAATCCATCCTTGTATTCGAGCTAAACAAACCTTGAGCAGAGGGATGTGGGCTTGGGCAAGCTCTACAGGAGAACAAAAAAGGAAATTCCACAAGAATTACTTCAGACTTATTAGGGTTTTGTTTTTATTTTTATTTGAGGAGGAGTTTTTGACTATGTACAGTTCCCCTCCAACCTACTCCTACCGAGGTTATCTGTCAATTTTGGGCTCCTTAATCTGCAAGGCAGCCAAGTGCACTGCTGAGGATTCGGGTCTGTTGGGTGTAGCACATTATTATATGCCTCCTGAAAGCACACACGAGTTACTTATACAAAAGGAAGGCAATTTCTTTAATGTGCTGAAGTTAACAGCAGCTGAAGTTGTTCACTTCATGGGACAGTGCCCTGAAGTGGTATTAGAAATATAGCCTCAGCTGAGTTTGTACAAAGCATAATCCTGTGTTTGCTGTGCTCATTAGAGTGTCTGTGGACTCCTGGGAGGAGGTCTGTGCAATGATGCTGCCTCACCACCACTGCTGACACCTCTGGAGCTGCTAGAAGCCTTCATTCCACAAAATACAAGACAGTTCTAGCTGCAGATCGACCAGTGCTGCTGGCACTTCCCTGGTAGCTGCACCTACACTATCCTGATTAATTTAAATTAAGTAAAGGAAAGCTGAGCTCATTCAGAGTGCCTTTACCACATCAAGTAACACTGAACACTCATTAAACCAAACAAAAACCCCAGCTTTCACTGGAACGGTTACCGCTTCCATACAGTGACACTGATAAGATTTGGGGTGGCAGATAAAAAAACACTTCCCCAGCACACAACACAGACCTCAGACTTGTGGGGCAGCTTGGGAATGAGTTGGTTTGTTCTGGTGTCTTTTTGTCTCCTTCTGAGGCTGGATCCTACCAAGAAACTAACAGGCACAGCTCAGAAGTTGAAGGAAGAGTAGTTGCTGTCTGGTTTCCACATTCATACAGGGAGCTCCTTACTCCCTCTTCATAGACATGTGAATGAAGGTCACTGTCCTGCTTTTAGATTTTATCGCAATTGAGTATAACGAATGTAACAGCTTCCTTTTTGAAAAAAGGCAAGGTCAGAAAAATAGGTCATGGAAATAACCATATATTATACCTGAGGCCAGGTTTCAGCGCTATTATACAAAACAAGAAGCATCTTATACTTTAGGTACACCTAAGATAAGGAGCCCAAAGATCTAAAAAGGTGAATTTTCAAGGTGCACTACAGTATGTACTCTTCAGAAGGTTCAAGTTCTAGCCTACAGTTTGATGTAATTCTCTAGGTCAGATTCTGTTCCTCCAGTTCCAGCTGACATGTACCCACGTATTCTATGTGGAGTTTCTTGAAAATCAATGCAATTGCCCAGGGAACTAGATGTTTTGCCATTAACTGAGGAATTATTGTTTTTCTTTCAAGAAGTGCCTGTCAACAGAAGCTAATTTACTGATTTGTTTTGGAAATAATTTTTTTTTAAAAAAATGTAAACCTGGTATTTGAAATTCATTGTTTTTGTCTTGCCAAATTTTGAGCCATATATAGATTACTTTTATGAGGCTTCCATCACTACAAAAGGCCTTTTTTATAATGGCTTCTGTATCGTTTGAAACATGTATGTTTAATTACTTAAATGGCAAATTGCTTTGCACTGCCTTTGAAGTACATTGCATAAATATTGAATTAAAACTTTAACTTACACTTCATAAATAATTTATTTAAACAATACTATTCCACAAGACCATCCACTGCTGAGATGTTCAATTTTCTGGTAAAAACATGAATTTATTGCAAGTCTTACTTCAACTTATTGTTGAAGATTTGCTAAAAGCCATATGTGATAGATGTTACAAGAATTGTATTCAAACAAAAACCTCAGGAAGCTGAAAGTCTTATGCTCTAGTAGGTTTTAGACCTTTGCATAAGCTGTTTCAGTGGCAGGAGGAAATGCTGAAATCTATTCAAGGAAGCTTTCAAGTACAATTATCTGATACACCTGAAAATGGCTTATAGTACATTTTGTGATGATCAGAATAGCTTATAGATTTCCTTATATTTCATTTCACTACAGTCCTCCCTTTGCCATTTCTTTTTCATGTTGCTGCATTTAAACTGCTGTACAAACTTGTTCAAAGTGCTAGACATAAAAAAAAATCAAAGGAAATTTCAGATAATTAACTTTGATGAATGAGCATATTTTAATTCATGTCTGGTAATATTCTGGTTAATGACATGTCTGCTTAGGACATCCATTAGAAGTCCATTAACTTAACAGAGAAAGTCTAATAAAGTTATCCTGGAAATTTTCTGGTATATTAACATTATGGACTTTTAATGAATATCTGCTGTAGGAATTGCTATTAGCAAGGCTACCATTCTAATTAAACTTATACTCTAAGAGAATAAAGAAACAGTATGAAGATACTAACAAGCAGAAGAAGCACATTTTTGGAAAATTACTGTAAGAGAGATTGGTATAGGTTACAAAACATGCTAATTGTAGCAGATATATATATATTTTTTTTGTAGCTTGCCATCCAATAAACCAATATCAAGTGCTTCCTTCATACAATCAATTGCTGAGGCTCCCCACTTAATTCTCCGTTACTGAGATTGAGCAGCAATGAAAGGCGAGGAGACACAAAATTGAAAAACAATTTTTCATGACAATGCCAAGTAAAAAACTGTATTTAGGAAAACTATTACCTATAGGTATCCAGCCTTGTTATCAACCCATCTGAAGATTCATCAAGGCCTTCCACGCTCCTGCTGACAATCACAGTAATATAGCTAAAGGTCTTTATATGTGTGTGTGTGTGTATAAAAGAATCCCCCCAATATACCTATTTTTTCATACTTATCCTTCACCAAATCTTCCAAACCAATGATATTCCAGAAACTGTCATCCCAACCTCCATCTGAAGTGTATGTCCACTTGCACACTAATGTACAGAGGGACCTGAAAGGAAACAACATATGCACAAAATCAGGAAAACTAACACAAATGATTTTAAAGTTGTGACTAGAAAGACAGTTGTGCAAAATGATCTCTTCATTGACTGCTCAAAAGTTCCAAGCATAATGCTAACTTGAAAACAAAAATTGGTTACTGTTCCGAGTGTATGCCTTGAGATAACCTTAAAAGGACCTTACGTTTAAGATTGTTTCCTGCTAAAACAGCTCATTGTCTTGCCACTTCATTGCATAAAGGAGTCAAGTAACAGGTCATGCACATGCGTAGAAGACAGTATACCAAGAACATTACAGCTCTTCAGCAAGCAGCTTGGGGAAAGATTCCTGCCTCTCCAGGCTGTACCTAAATAGCAGTGTTTTGCATGCAGCATGTCCTTAGAAAAAACTTCTATTAATTATGTTCAAGCTGAATTACAAGTTGCAGGACATGATGTATGCCCTGATAATTAGATTAAATAGCACTGCCTCAATACCTGCAGGTACAAAATGCCTTTATCAGGTGAATGTGTACGAGCAAAATCACATGCAACTACGAGAGCTTCTGTATAGCATGTGTTCAAGCACCACTATCATCAGGTCTGTATCTCAGAAGAAGCTGATGACAGACCAGTGACACGCTGAAATAGCATTAGCCATGATGCAAGTGAGTGCAACATTAAGCTCTTGTTTCAGGTCTCGTTCCTGATAAGATGATGGTGAACTTCACTGTGACAGTAAAGCATCACAGGGGCAGAGTACAGGAGCAGAATATAAACAAAACACAACAGCATGTGCACAAACTCTATTGCAACAGATTTTTTTCCCCTCCTAAAGTGACCCATATGCCCAACCTCCCATTTGCCCCGAAACATGAATAATGTTCCTGAAGATTTAGTATTTAACCAACCGTTGTCTGTCTGAACACTAAGAACCATCTCAGAACATCAGTATTTAATTGTGCTTGAAAAGTCAGTAAAGTAGAAGGTATTAATAATGCTAACTACTACTGAAAACTTCAGCTATCTTTAATCTTCAGAATACTGTTGAACCACCAAGCACAAGACAGCTGTGATGTATCTCAAAGAAACACAACATCATAACTGCTCTTGAGGAGAAAAGCCCCTTTAAGGGATTAATTCTTTGGTATCTTACAAGATAACTTACTTATGACTCATTTTCAGGTAAGGTGTACTTTCACAGATGTATACTTTTTATTAGGATTTTATAATCTCAACAAGCATCTTCAGCACAAACTGAATTTTACTAAAGCATCTGAACCTATTCTTGCAGTTTTGCAAGAAAAAGTTCAGATGCTTTAGTAAAACTAACACAAAAATCCTCTCTACAAAGAATATTTTCTGAGTTAAAACAAACCGTTCCTTTTTTACTACATGAACTACCTAGGGACCTAAGTAAGGAGAACTAAACTAAAAGTCTCATTGCATTACATATTGTTACATTACCATAACACCCAGGAAAACCAGCACCGGACAATGACCCCACCACATACAAGGTACAAATGCTGGAAGATTGCTGCCTTCAGAAAACTTAAAAATAAGACAGCAACGTAGTTTAGAGAGGTGTCTGAAGTAAGCCATGTATGTCAGCACCTAGAATCCATACCTATAAGCACATTCAAACCCAACTAGATACTCAAAACACGAACTGTGCAGTCAAACGAAGAGACAAAACATCTGCTAGTAAAGATGCCATTGTACTTCTCCTATCTAGGCAAAGGAGGGCTTCTTATTTTACAGCTGTATCAGAAAAGTATGCAATAAACATATAAGACATTATCTCTCTCCCTTTGAAAAGGAGGTTGCTAAGAGAATGGAGTCTGCTGCTTTCAAATTCAACAAACACCCCTGGCACAGCTTCCTACTCATCTGATAGAAATACCCTACAAACGATGCGACAGTGCATACCTCTCCTCCACTAAAACCCTAATAACAGAAACAAGGAAAGAAATCAGCAAACAGAACAGAAGAGAAGCTATTTTTATTTATTAGCTGCAAATCAAAACTGCAGCTTCTAGGCACTGATACTGTACACATCATACAGCCAAATGAGAACAGAAAGAGACTTTCCTCACAGCTAGAAAACTTCTGCAACTCAGATTCACCATGTTTTGGGGGTTTACAATGAGAACCAAGGATGCAGAAGTGAGGGCAGGATTACAGAATCATAGAACGGCTTGGATTGGAAGGGACCTTAAAGATCATTGGCAGCTAAGGACACTGTTCTCAGTGTATATCCTCTTGTCTGACACTGAGCAGAAAAGATCATGCGATTATATGGACTCCGTATCCTCCCATTTTCTCATTCCAGGACAGAAATGTGTATTTTAAATGCATAAATGTATCACATTTTCCTTCACTCTGTTCTTCTGGAGTTACTTTTTTTTTTTTTTTTTTTTCAACCAGAGGACTTCTGCTGTTCATTGACGTTTCCATTGCTTAAAAAGGTGCATTGCCTTCTCTTTGCAAGAAGCAAATCGTAATGTTAATAAGATCTATCTTGTTAATATTACCTGTCTTGGAAAAAAAACATATGGAGATAACTATTTAGAGCCTTAAAAATACGGTAGAGATTATTTCAGGGTTGCAGTTCAAACAGTGTTTAAGTCTGCCTCCTCCTCTTCCCTCCCCTCCCTTTTTTTTTAAAGCAGTTTAGGAATAGATCAGACAATTACAGTTCAGTGTCTGGTTGGAAAACAGAAAAACATATGACTGTAACTATAGCAATGATAATGTTGATATAAGAAATTCCAATGTCCAAGGATTTAAAAGCCAAACACAGAAATCTAATTAGAACCTTTGACAAAAACTGGGTGAATAAATAAATTCTATGCTGAAGAAAATACTGGGGAAAAAAAATAAACATTTTCCCCAAATGAGCTCAAACATCTCATTTAAAAGGAAAATGAAGACACAATTTCAATGAGAGATTATTTCATGACTTTTTAGGAAAAATTTAGACATAAAGAGTGAAACAATAATGCATTAAGTTTTCGCAAATATGGTAAATATCGAATCATAACAATTTATCATCAGAACTGAACATGTATTTTTCTAATTAGATCAATGCTATGAACTGTTGCCACACCCTGAAAAATGCTCTAAGGATGACAGCTAAATGTCACGGCTTCGCACTTTCAAAGATCACAAAGCAACTCCCTCTGAGTCTGTGTGCTTATCCAAAGATAAACTGCTCTGCAAGACTCCAAAGAGCAGGTTTTAAACAAACAGGGGCCAGTTCTTCCATGCAGCTCACTCTCAGCAGCACCTCATTACATATATTACACACATATACACACATATACATATATTACATAATTACATTACATATAGGCTCACTGAAACGGCGTGAACAGGGGACAGGCAGACTGGCCCCATCCACTGAATTCCAGCTTATTGGAGCTTTCTTACTGGGTACTGCTGAACTTATAAAAGCGAGCCCATAAGAGTTTTCATCCTGTCTGTATAGATTTATAAATGCGAAGTGCTTACAGAAAAAGGATAAATAACAGATTTCTAGATGATTTTTTAATACAATATAGAAAATATGAACTGGGAAGGGCACGTCTCCCCAAATGAATCAGCTGGCATATCTATATAAGTGGAAGGTTTTGATATGAAGGCCAACCTCAAATCTTAGCTACAATCTATCTCATGCCACTAGGTTTTCATTTTCATGGCCACAACAAGAACCTCAAAACTCTTTTTCCGTAAATGCCATACAAGCATTTGTGTTTCTCTGAGATTTAAGGTCCCTATTCCACCCTTGATGCTACCTATTTGCCACATAAAAAGTATATGTTTAATTAAATAATATAGCTTTATACAAATCTTTAATATCTAAGAGAAAGTACTGTAATGCAGAAGGGCATTCTCCTCTCTTAGATAACAGATCAAGAAACTCAGTTAAAGGATTTGAGACGTCTGTGACAATAGATAAACTTTACGACATGGTTCAAAAGAACCTAGATGTGTTGGTCTGCCACTCACCTGATAAGGTGCTTTAATGATTATACACAGTTGCTAGATCTGTATAACCTAGAGAGCTGTATACACATTAAGAAAGAACAGCTTATTCATGTTTCTTCACCTTTGAATACAATGGCATAGATGCATATCAGTTTTATTTCCAATCCCCCTTCAACATATCACCCTGAGGAACTGATAGCTACAACGGTACCTTGGGAAATCTGGATCCAAAGAGACTGGCCAGTAAAGAGGAAGTTGAGGAACCAAAGCATTTATTTAGCAACTCCTGAATTTTATGAGATGAAGCACAGACATTAAACAGTCAAAGTACTGATGTTCATTCTATCATGTTCATTTTTTTCCTGATTATTTGGCTGTGCTACCTCAATTATTTGGTCATAAACGACAGGCTTGCAGCAGTTGATCCTGGATGAACCAGGTGTGTAGAAGCCAATGCCCCCCATACTTCACCACCAGAGTCTGCTGGGTTCAACAGTGCTCAGCTGATAGGCAATAACCCAGGACACAATCCTCTCCTGACTGCCTCATCTCACAGAGGACTTCAGAAGACAAGGAGCAGAACCCATCAGTAACGCAGGCTGTATCTAGCCAGGCTGACAGACAATGAATTCGAACTCTTTTCTTCAAGCACATTCCAAATACAATGAAATTAAAGATTTCCTTTCTCTGTTCAGTACAAAACATTTTGCTCAGGATACTCCCACTGAAAAGCAACACTTTCAAATGGAAAACTTTAATTTAAACCATATTTTCAACAGGAATATGATTATGTTTAGAGTTTCTTACAAATTTTAGTCTACAAAGAGCGATAGGATCCTCCTTGCATCCAAGAACCTCAAGAAAAAAAAATCCCTAAAATTCATTACAAATTAGATTTGGCTGGGCACAGCTTATTACACAATCCTTTCTGTTACAGTCTAGCTTTGAGTTCTTGCACATCTCTTGCTGAGAACTGGCTGCGAATATGCTGAAGTCCTGTATGACCAGAATCTCAGTATGCCCTCATAAAAAAAAACCATGAGTTTCAGTGTCTTCAGTGACTGAGCACCTGAGTTGCTTTGGCCATGAGTCTAGTTGCTCTTGATGCTTAACCTTTTGAAGGTTGGTGAGGGCAAATGGTTCTTTCCAGACAGCATTCTGGCATTATTAGTGTGTGCTCCAAGTTGGTTGATACAGGCTCTGCCCCCATTGTCTTCCCATTCTGAATATTTTCTTGCACTCTGTTGTGCTCCTTGGAGAGAATGAAATTAGATACACTTACAGAAAAACGGGAAAGACTGTATGGTCTTAGTTATCTGCATGCAAATGTATCTAAAAGATAAAGGTTATAAAAAAACTTCTGCACAACTTTAATATTAGCTACTGAAAAGTAGCCCAAGCTTTCTTTGCAGAGAGAACACTTGCTATCTTTGACAACAAAATACATTTTGGGCCACGTTCTATAATTGCAGTGGTTTTCTAGATGTCATCTGAATTTGGGTTATAGGTTAATTGAAAAGTCTTCTTAACAAGAAGATTTGCAAGAAGAAACAGTTTCTCCCTGAAAAGTGATTCCATAAGGAATTTATACATGAATTTCCATTCAAGATGGTTGGTACAATACCAGTTAGCCTGGAAAGTGCTTTGGCTGCCAGCTTTAAAGACAGATACCCTGTCTTGACCATCCTGAAGTGAATGGAAGCTTTGCTCTTGATTCCAAAGCAAAGGGATCTGCTTCATTCCTCATAACGGGTCAGAAATGAATTCAAACTAATTAATGCAATTAATTTTGCAGGCATCATTAAACAATGAAAGGGTTTCATCACAAAATGTGTTAAATGGAGCACTTTAATGAAAAATGTCCCTGCATCCTGGTCTCATATTGAGAGAGACTTGGTGGTGATGAACTAAAACCAACTGCACCTGCTGAGGACTGTACCCAACACTAAGCCCTACAGAAGCTAGGATAAAGTACTGCAAGGTCCCAAAAGGAATAGTGTGCAGTAGGATAAAGTAACTTTCTGCAGAAAGTTTCTGTTGGCCAGATTTATTTAAAGCCACAGACAATCAAGAACTAAGAAAGCTGTATGAGGTTCTGAAAGCAAGAAGGAGACCTGAAACAATGGAGTATGACCATCACAACATCAAATATGTTTTTTCTTTTGTTCTGCAAACTTTAAATTTAAAGCAGATTTCAAATTCAAACTGGAATCCAGGGCTTAGGTTCTGCTCAAATGAACTTCTCCACATGCAGACATCTGGACCAAGCTGTCAATGTCCTCCCAAATTATGCATCCCAGTCTTGAGGCTTTTTACAAAAACGAGCAATTCAACACTTCGTCACAGATCTGACTGTGGTTTTTCACAAAAATGTTCCAGACAAAAAATTAAGACATAGCACACATACTCTCACTATCCAAGGTTTATATTAAGCAGAACTGGGCATTGGTGCTGCAAAATCCTAAAATATAGCAGAGATTATCATAAAACAATAGGAAAACAGGCAACTATTTTCTGCTCCATTATAGCTAATGTCATATATGTCAATACCTGACCTTTTAAATAGAACCAGATTCTTAGTTACATATACACCACTGTTGTACCTGTCACACCAATGTCTCTGCCTACCTGACGTATTTGGCTGCTTGGGGGGAAACAGGAAAAGAAGAGGGTAATTTGTCCTAAGTGAACGCTTCTCGGTAATAGGAGAAAAAATGTGACACCTAGTCATTTAGTCTTGGAGCGTATAAAATGTATGAGATGCTGCCCATGTTAAGTGTTAGCTAAAAAGAATCAAAGAGCTGTGCGTTGAGTTCACAGCAGTGTAAGAAGAGCTGCACCTGTTGTCACTCAGTTACTACCGTAGATCTCCCGGGCAGATTAGTTTTAAACCACAGGGCCAAGTAAATCTGGGTGTGCTCCATTTCACATGTGCTGTCTGCATTTTACTCATTTCACCTATTCAACAGCTCTTTAATTGCATGTACACAAACTGAAACCTGTCAGGGTCTGTTCCTTCCACTTAACTGCAAATCCCAAGTTCCTAATATTTACAACACGCTACGTTCTATTATTCATGCCTTTGACCTAAACCCTATGAAATTCCTGCTTGCCCAAACCCATTGTCTTAGTACAGCAGTGCAACGTGACTGTTGCCTGACAAGGGTTTGCTTCTAACAAAACATTAAACATGCCAAACAAAAAGACAGGTGGAGAAGCCGGTTCGGGACAACTAGCAGACACATTCCAGTTGCACTCAGAGGCCTCCCCGTCCAGCCTTTGCATCTCTAAGGATTTAAACCCAGGCAAGAACAGCAGCAAGGACATCATGGTAATCAGCAATACCAGTTCTACTAACTTCATTCTTTCTATGCTCTGGCTAACATTTATATTAATAAAAAGTAGTCTGTTGGCCATTTAGATTTTAAAAATTCTTTAAATATCACAGCAAAACCAAAGTTCTCTCCACTGTTTGAAATCTTCACTAAAACTGCACAAGAAAAAAAATATATATATACATATGCATATATATATAAAACTCTAAGTTGAATTTCCTTCTTTCTGCATGATGTAATAAAAAGCCAGCATTTGCTAACAGTGAGGTCAATGGCGATTTTGTCATGAGTCATGTGTGAAGTAGGATTTAACTCCACATCTCAACCTTCAAGAGTTCATGTTCCTGAAATTATTTCAATCTTCCTTTCTTTAAGAAGTTTTCATTATCTCACTTTAAACGTCTTTAGCATTGAATTGTCCATGAGGAAAACTGAGTCTCAGGAAGCAGCTCTTCAGTTTCAAAAAAGGGTCGTTCGAAAAGGCCACATTTTACTGCAAGTGTGGAAGTTTGGTAGAAGCTACAAATCCGCAAAAATCACCAACCCAAAGAACAGTGAACAGCTCACGACCTCTTAGCTGGATACGTTGAAACTAATTCAGATACTGGTATTTGATGACAATAAGACCTTCCCTTACACTTTCAAGCCAAATTCTTTTTTAGTCTTGTGTTTTACTGTTTTTGCACAGGCTTTGCTTTAAAATATGTATTGAAAGTATTTGTTTGAATTTCAACTAAGACGTATTATATGCCCTCCATCTTTTTCTTAACGTTGCTGGCTCAGTGTACTTGTATGGTCCTAAGAGATTCCTTCACAACTGATGAGACTAAAGCTTGATTAAAAAAAAAAAAAAAAGTGAACTTTTATTCAGCAGCTCTGTTGGCCTCACATCTGGAAAAGTCAGAAGTCTCACTGGACTGGTGGCATAGCTTTCATTTAAAAATGCAAAACAGGTCTGTCTCCCTTCCTCCACCATAAATCTTCCTGGCAAAGCGCAGTCCGTGGAAGAGTAACGTACTGCTTTATGTAAGAGGAGGGCTCTTAGGGAATAGCAGCTACACCACAGCCCTGGAGGGACTGGGATCCTTTCAAATCTCTGACCAACAAACACAGCCATTACACCAGGATTTGAAAACTTATTGTGTCAGAAGCGGAAATGCACAGGGTTAGGGTTAGGGTAATGGATGACGGGTTTGGTCCAGTTTCCACTGGGGTGAAATGGAGAGTCCCTCTCTGGAATTTCTGAGGTATTAGCTCAGACGTCATCACTGCTCGGGGAAACCTACACTACTAAGCACACAACTGGCCCCTGTGCCTCCAAGGGCAGCTGTCCCAAGGCAGGCAGAACACCAGATATGGCTACGGCTGCTTTTCTCCAGCATGAAGCAGGAGCTCTGGCTCCGGCAAAGGCCGCGCTCCTGGAAGCAATGCACAAATACAACCTCTGCGCCTGCCTGCCAGCCAGTGCCATTTCAGTATCAGAAGTCTCCTACAACATCCAGGAAGAAAATACTAGAAAATTGCTTGGAGAACCATAACATTGTTTCCTTGCAGACTTTTCCAGGACCTCAGTGAGAGGAGGCGTTTCAAGGCAGATGTCTTACCACGGGCTCTCAGGCCTTGTGTCAGGATGCAACATGTAGAAGCAGGACTCTGAGCGCACACAAACGTCCATGCACACCGAAGTCCCACTCACAGCCCTTAGGAACGACCAGAATACAAGTGAGCAGAAAAGAAAGTCTTTCCATTTGTAAACCAAACAATTAAAATTATTTCTGTACAGGGGAGAAAAGAGTAATTAACTCAAACCCCACTGTAGGACTTGGTGTTCGTGTTGCAACTCTTAGGAGGTTTTGATTGGCTTTTTAAATTACAGAATTTTCTAAGCAAATATGTTGCTTACTTAAAGGGAAGGATTTTATTGCCTGAAAAATACAATTCACATCTGCAATTTTCTACACCCACATCTATAATTAATCTCCTCTGATTACAGCCACTCCCTGACAAGATTCCATGTTATATTTAAACACTGGATGCCACTCTGAAAGGAAAAAAAACCACACAGAACAATAGGATCATTTTCAAGGACTACATAGCAGCATAAGGTTTAGAATCAGCAAAGTCCTTTAAATTGTGCTATCAACTGACCAACCCTGCCAGAGTGAAGAGTGACCTCCAATTACCACCGTAATGGGCACAGAAGTCTCTTGAGAAATATAAAGTGTAGATGTTTTCTGTGCTCCAGAAGAGGTACGAGATTGATGTTGTATTACACAGATATACTTCAAACTTAACAACACATTGTTGGGGAAAGCACTTCTGTGACACTCACACTCTAAGGATCAGCCCCCATAAAAAAATCCTTCACTGGATAAGATATCTTAAAAAGGTAACTTTTGTACATCTTGCCAGAAATCTGAAAGCACACACACACACCTTTATATACATACAGATATTTATTTAGGACTGGGAGGATGTACGTCTGTATTTGTTTGCTGAAATCTATTTAAATCTCTCTTTAAAAAATATAGATAAATGCTTCAAACACTGCAAATGCTAAAAAAGTCATAAAACAGAAGGCGAATCTGTTAACTGAACTAAACTGAGAACTAGTTAACTAACTAAAATGAGAAGATATTTCTTTTACTACTTGTAACAGTGTCCAATTAAAAAAAAAAAAAAGTGTTTCTCTTTAGGAATACGCTATTAAAAGACTTAAAGCCTTACACTTTTAAATTCAATTTTCCTAGAAGAAGTTATGTCATCAGACCTGAAGGGAAACACCCATCTCAAACATAGCACGGCAAGTCAGATTAATCCCTTGTGTATATCCAGTAATTTTGGCAGGTTCATATCAGGGATGCATTTAGCTAAACATGTTGAGTTGGACCAGAAATTACAAAATAAGAATATTTTATCCACCCACATACGCCTCACCACGTCATGAGGCAAGGGGAAGCAAACAGTCAGCAGACTGCCTGCTTTTTTATTAATTTCATTCTGTATTATATTACAGACACCCAACCAAGATTCAAGCCCATTGTCTTCAGCATTGTTGAAAAACACATAATGAGACACAGTCCTAGACACAAAAATGTATTGTCTAGACAAATCAGACATAGCATGTGGGACTGGAAATATTAATCCATTCCCTCAAAAGATGGCAAATGGAGGAAAAAGAAATTGAGAGACTTGGCCAAGGGTCAAAGAGCGAATCTCAGTCGGACCCCTAAAAGGAATCTTGAATCCTGAGACTTGGTCCAGTGACATAGGAAAAGACACCATTCAGATACCATGATGCTGAACATGTTAACAATCTTCCCGTGCATGGCTACAGTCTAAATCTTTAAATATGAGAGTAAAAAGAAGTGTGTATGTACAAACAACTCCATTTCTTCACCACTTTAAGTTTTAAAACTTTAATAAGCAAAAGAGAGGTTATAAAAAGTCATCCAAAAACAACAATGCAAATGAAAAGCAAAACTGGAAATAAAGCCCATGCATCTAGACAGTGCAGTCCGGCAGCCTGCCTTCTGGACAGACCTCCTGCCATTATGCAACATCAGCAGTGCTTCAGTTCAATTGATTCAGAAAAAATATACTTTTCAACATCAGTATTTCAAGCAAACCAAACTGCAATAGTAAGTAAATATATTTCTAAATACAAACTCTTAGTTGAAATAAATCTCTTCTCCTGTTACCCTCTTCAGACATTTAAAACTATTACACAATTAGACCTGAAAGTACTGGTACACAGAGCCAGTATACAGCTTTCCTTTGAAGTCTAAAATTCCAAAGGCCAATTTACCATACTTCAAGGCTTCACCAGACATTCAATGACGTTAGTCAAAAGATTAAGCAAAGGCTACAAGTTACCAAGAAAAAGGAAATCAGGTTTCAGACCAGCTCCCTTACTACTCTGTGGTTTTTGATAGAGCAAAATTACTCCCTTACAGCAACATTAATTTCTCCTAATCCAATAAGGGCAGCACACCACTCCTCACCCATCCACACGTGCATCACCAAGCACATCCGTCGGTACCAGCTGGTGCTTCAGCCACTGGTCCTCCCATGGCCACATGCATCCTCGTATCTCTTTGCTGTATTATAGTAGATTATTATTCAACAGAATTGGCACCAGCAGGGTATGGGAAGGTTGCAGTTCTTAGCTCCATGACACTTTATCCTTCTACCATATGAAAAGTAGATGTGGGAAATGCATCACCAGCATCCATCTTCATGGAACATAAGGACTTAGGAGGTACTTTGGACTTTTCCAGTGGTTTGGAAAGTGCAACATGATGCTGAGGGCAATGTCTGGCCAGCAGCAGTGCAGACACTGCTACTCTACATAGTGGCTGGTACTACAAGTCTCCACGCGAGCGATGCTACTCTTCATGATGTGGTGTATGCTTTTTCATAAAATTGTGCAGAATTAGACTCACGGGGGAAAAACAACAACAACAGAAAACAAGCAAAAAAACACCACAACAACAAACACACCTTACAACCCTAACACTGATATTTTGAAAAAGGAATATTTTCCAGAATTCTCTTCTCTAGTTTGCTATAGAGACAGACTTTACTAATTCATGAATAAATAACATATCTATTCCTAACGTTTTAAGTGTTGAGATTCTAATTTCACATGACAAATATATGTATGAATATTAAGTCTTGAAGAAACGTCAGTAGAGTTAATGGAGCTTTTACCAGCTTAGGCAGGCATGTGCTGAACGACTGTGCTGAACTGGAACCCAGGCTGTCATGTACTTGTAGCCAAAGACTAAGTGAAACCAGAACAGAAGCAGGGAAATTGCCAAGAGTGCTGAAATAAAAGAAAGTTTTAGTAACTATATTTTGATGGAGACCGATCAAATTTCACACTCCAAACTACAATACTGAGCCCTCCTGTATTCAGGCAAAACACCTTCAAACCATATTTGAGTTAGGATGACAGGATTTGGCTGCCATGTGGATGTGAATCAAAAATGCATGTTAGGGATTCCTGCACATGCAATGAGGTGTGTTTTTACCTCCTGTCACAAAAATCAGGTCAGTCAATTTATTTTCTTAAAATCAAAAGTCATTCCGAAATACAAGGTACATTTGGTCAAAACTTACAGTCCCTAGTATCATTTTTTTAAGAACATTTCTGATGGTTAGATTTTAATGCAAGGCATTTAAATTATAGGAGAAGCAAGATGGCTCATTTCACATGCATCACATGCTACATTGTATGTTTGTATTTTAATCTTTTCCATGACAGTATCAGTGTGCCTGCTTCTAGAGTACACTTGATAGTAAAAATAAAAAAGATTCTGGTTTACAGTCATCTGGAACTGCACTCATGTAAAACAAAGGGTAAACTTTTGAGTAAATCACAAAAGGCGAGATCAACACCAACCTTTGGATTGCTGTGTGTTTGCACAAGCCAAACAAAGAGAACCCCACAAAGTAGAACCACAAGCAGTTCTGAAATGGGTCAGAGAGGTGAGTAAAAGCATAGATAACTTTCCATAAAGTAGAAATGGAAAAAAACAGACTATTTACTTCAGTGGGGAGATGAATACAGAAAATAAGGAAGGCTACAGAGTACATAAATCAGGTGTGCAGGCTTATTACTCCTCAAAATGCAGCAGTCAAGGCATTCAAACAAAACATGCAATCATATCACTGAAAAAGGATATGGGCATTATTGGGACCAAAACCTTAAGGAAAAAAAAGATGACTAGATATATGGATGTTTACACTAGTCCCAATCATAACAACAGAGATCAATAATGTAAGGAAATATAACCCTCACTACTCAAGCATGATTAAAAAAGAACTTCCCCCCACTAGAAAGTGAACACATTTTTGTCAGTTCTAGGATCCCTCCCTCCTTCTTCCCCTCAGAAACAAGTACTGCTGCCACTGTAAAAGAGAAGTGACTGGACAAAATGAACCCCCACTTTGCCTTGTTATAACAATCAAATAAATCAACAAACAGGTTTCTTGGAAGAGTAGCTAAAAAAAAAATATGGTTCTCACTTCAGATGCTTAGATCTTATTACACAAGGAAGGTGGACATCAATGGTTTTTACATTCATTTAAATCTTAAAAACAACTTAATCTGGGAATGAACATCCTCAGCGCTCTCAGGGACAGAGCGAACCCTCCCAGGTAAGCCGGGTAATGCCCGAGCTTGCCTTGCACTAAACACTGTGAAAGGTGACGGTTGAACCAGAAGGGTGGAGTTTACCACTGTTCTAAACTGTAATGAACTCTTTCAGGCAGTTCTAACAACTCTAAAATATTTGTCTTTCCCTTTCCTGATACTTGAATTATACTGCAATACTTGAAGAAAATAAACATGCAAATATTGCAAGCACAGAGAAGAATGGACTTACAGTCAATTTAAAATTCCTATACTGGATGCCAGAAAAAAATACGAATGTTCTAGTCTTTCTTTAGTGCCAGGTATCCCTTTAAAGTAAAAAATATGCAAGAATTTCCATGTTTGTGTGGTTTAACAAATTAGGTGATGGAATTAAGATCATGCTTCATAGAAGCACTGTACATTTTAATGTAAGAGAAATTAAGAACCAATTTTAAAAATGCAATTTTGCATACTTCTATTTATCCAAGAGCTTGGTCCTACTAAGACTTAGGTATGCATAATCTAACCTGAACAGCACCTTTGACGTCAACTGGAACATTTATATAAGGCAAGACACTTGTATGCATGAGCATCTGCAGGATTGTGCTATACAGGTAGTCCTTACTAACTCCAACAACCAAGTCAGCAATATCAGGTTACACATTCTGCATGATAAAGTCATTTTCCTTAGCGTAAAGTGTTTTGCCCCTTGTCAAATACAGCAAAAATAAAACATGCTAACGTTCTAAGATGGCTCTAGAGGTGAAAGGCCAACTTTCACTTCTGCAAGATGCAGACAGACATCCTGAAGTCTCAAATTAACTGAGTTCTCTTGCCCTGACTTGCCATGGATGGTATGAGAATGAAGAGAAGGGACAGCAAAAGATCTGCAGCTCTGCCATAATCAGAGAGATGCAAGCCTGGACTGCAGTAACAAAAAACTGAAATAAACAAACAAACAAACAAGTAAATCTACTTCTAGATCAAAAATTAACAGCAACTGCCACCTAAAAGGCAGCAAAAAAAAATCTGGAAGGACAGAAGTTCCATACCATAGGCTAGACCCACAGTACTCTACCTGAGGATGCCCTTGTCGCATGGCAAGTGCTGCCAACCAGATTATTCAGCAGGAGCAAGACATCAGATGAAAACTTCTCTGGGTGAATTGACCTTGATTTTTCCCAAATGCATGATTCCTTCATACACATTGCCTATTAATTTCCATCAATAGCCTACAGACTGCAAATCGTTTTCTGTGTCATGCAGGATGTCATACTCAAGTCACAAAGTATCTTTCCTGGGATAAAAATGGACAAAAAGTTCAGAGGAGAAAAATCAATAGTTTAAAAAGAACAGTTCCCCAAACATTCATACAACCAACAGCCTGTTCATACCAACATGCCTGGAGAGCAAATAGAGGCCCCAGACCAACAAAGCACTTAAGCACATGCTTTAACTTTAAGCACGTGCCTAAGTGCTTTGCTGGACATAGGCCCAAAGAAAAGAATGAACACGGTTAACTGAAGAGCCCTTCAGAATTGGAGTGACTGCTTTGTTTTTCCATTAACTCTAGTTGCTAGTAAACACACACACGTGTTCTCAGCATCCTGCCCGATGTAGTTAACCCAGATCACACAAATAGTGATGTGGTACAAGCGATCTCTTTACGTAGTTCCACGAACGGGAAGGCAGGGACCTGGCAGGCACAAGTGGAAGCAGCACCCTCATGGCTCTGACAGGCAAAGCCATTGAATGCCCCGACCATCGAACTCCCTAAGTAGCTCACCACCCACGCCTCGCAGTGTCATTATTCTCCCACATCAAGCTCTGGAAAACACAGCCTGGAGACCTTACAAAGAAGGCACAAACCGCCGCCCTGTGACCGATGGCTCTCCTCGCCCTCTCGCACATGAGGGAAAGAAACCCAGGCTTGGAGGAGGTCACGCCAACTTCAGGCCTGGGGACTGTGACTGGCTTTTGAAGAGCGCCGCTCTGGCCATTAACAACATTTTTACACGCATCAAGTTTACCTCAAAAAGAAAGTGAAAGCAGAATTCCCTAAATTATCTTAAGCAAAACACTTAAGTTAAAAAAGACGGGAGAGTCCAAACATGGCCTGATGATTAGGGAGGTAGGTGAAGCTGGAATGAAACAATAATAAAAAGCCTAAGAACACATCGTATATTCCTAGCTCTCGAATCATTAAGGCTCCACATGACAGCTCTCACAAGCAGTGGAATGGCAAACTCACTCACTTTTAAGCAGGAGTGAAAGTGGTTAAGCCCTAGGACAAATAAGTTGAAAATTTCAGCACAAGTCTGATCTCAGAGAGTTTAAAGGAATGCAGACTGCCCAAAAACACAGCAGCTGTTTGTTTTTTCTGCCACCTTTCCAAGGTTCATGTCTGGAGTGAGGATAAACAGTTCTGAAAAAAAGTTATGTGGAGTTCAGACTTTAAGAAAATAAAATATCAGACTAGCGTTTCTTGCAGAAAGATTAAAAAAACCCCAAACCTTAAATTATTCAGCCCTGGAAGTTTTCAGGTAGAACTCTCGGGAACAGAGAGGTAGATGGCTCGAGGCTTCAATATATTAAAATGCTTTCCCTGAACCAGTGTGCATTTTCAAAAGCTTGGCATGATGTGGTTTGCTTGGGCAATATTCCTCCAAGCGCAGTTTCAAATTTAATAAGGTATTCCCTATTGTATGCACATATGTGCACATGCACTCAACACACTGACACACACACTGAGACCCCTTCGGATAAAAGAGGTAAAAAAATTAAAAAAATAAATACCAGACAAAGCCTTAGAGGTCTTCCTGAAGTGGTTTCTATCAGCACAGTACATATCGTAGTAACAAGGTAATTTGTGCCATGTCATTTTGGACATTCTCTTTCCACTCTCCCTCCTCCTTTCTCTCCCTTTTTTGTTTGTGTTAAAGCAAATGAGCATCAACTTTAAGTAAATAATTAATATGTCTCTTGATAGGTTAAGCAATTAACAATCCCTTGACACCTAACATTTTTAGTAGGTATAATTTTCTTTTGATCCTCATTTAAAGAGACATTACCCTAAAAGAAAGAGTTAATAGAAGATTTACTTTGATAGATTGCTGGTGGAGCTAACCCATATAAATAAGGATTGCCTGTGTTGATACAGGCGTGTCAGAAATAGCAGTAAATTTCAGGCACCACGTTGAGTTTCAACATCTGTTTATGAACTGTCCTTATACACAAAATGAACAGTTGCTACAGAACAAAGTATACAGAGAGTCTGAAACAAACTGGGATCCATTTAGAAAGCTCTCCCATCACAGTCATACCTGGTGCTACCGGGGTCACCGTGAGGATTGGGGAACACTGAAGAGCTCTCATTTGTCTGAGACACACACGTGCCCACCCCTCCATTCCCCCCCAGACAAACAACCATCATCTGACAGCACAAAAGATGATGTTCATTAAGGAGACTAATGTCCTTGCATACAAGGACAAACCATCATCAAAATCCCCCGAGTACAGGTTCATGGAAGGAATGTCAAAAGATGGAAGCTACAGGAAAACAGCTTTCTGTACATTTTGTGGGACATTCTCCCCCCTCACATAACTTTTCACTGAATATAAAAAAAAATAAATCCTACTGTGCAGACCCAGCCTCACCCCTCAGAAGAAGAAGTTCACCTTGGAAAACGAGGATGGAAGGAGAAGACAAGATCTTAAAAATTTCCAACTAGTGAACGAAACTTGGAGTTATTTCCTTCATCCTAAAAGTGTATTACATATGCATGAACACAAGTGGGTTTGGAGGTGGGGTTTTGTTCATTTTTGGATGGTTGGTTTTGGTTTTGTTTGTTTTTGAGTAAAACTAGCATATCTTTGCACATCCTCAGGTAAGTTTTCCCCAGGCAACCTATGCAGTATGAAGGGCCCAAAAACCCTCTTTCTCACCGACAAAAATTCCTTGCACACGGGTGTTAGAGGCCATCACAAGGCTCCCTTCCATGACCTCCCTCCTACACTACCACACACTGGCACGGGGAGCCTGGGGGTCCCGGCAGGGGCCCAGATGTGGGACTGTGAGCTGCCTGCACCCCCCAGGTAACGCAGGGACAGGCGCTGAGGAATGCTAGCTGTTCCCAAACCTCCACGCAGCGAGAGCAGAACAGCACATACATACCACAGAGCACCAGCAAGTTCATAACTCAGGCTGACAAATCTGAGATAGCAGATAACTACATGACCTAAAATAAAAAGGACAAACACAGGCTTTGACTTAGATTAGCAGCTCCAGAGGCAACTTAAGACTGAATGTAGGTAATCTGAGATACTAAAATACAGCAAAATAATCAAAGTTGCTCATTTCTATTTCTCTAAAATCTAAATATTACCTGATGCCAGCTAATACTGAAAGACAAAATGTAGAACTTCCTCCATTCACTTTACAATGAAGGTAAAGACATGGTAGAACCTTAAGTTTTAACTATCCTGTCCATAGGAGAATTAAGTTTCCTACGCATACAGGGTCTAACAACCAGTATGTGTAACTTTGGTGCACCACACTGTAACCATTCTTGCTTCACCTATTTCTCCCAAGTCAGACCGTCAGAATCCTACCGTCGAAATTTAATTAAAGAAGGTAGTAAGAAAACAAACAGCCTTTCTTGGAATGTCTTTGATTCTGTAAGCACAAATACATTTCATCCACTGAAAACTGGATTACAACCTCTCATCTAATGAGCAGCTTGATGGAACGGCTCCGGAGTAAAGAGAGAAGGGAACAAAAAAACAAATCCTTGGTGATTTCATATAACACATTATACATGTATATAATACTGGGCTCGCTATCTGGGAACATCAATTTGCTACAATAGAAGTGTTCGCTATCTTAATGTAAGCAGAAGGCACAGCCAGGCACATCGAATCAATAACCAGACCTTACTGAAAGTGGCATATGGGCTACCACAAAGCAGAAATGGCAGCACACACACCTAAAAGTGTTTGCCTTCTTTAGACGTGTTCTTGAAGGCACTGTACCAGTGACCTAAGATGATTTTTATATGCAGACAACAGGTCAAGCATAAAAGTACACTATTTTAAAGGTTACAGTGCTGGCAAAAAAATCGTATCACCGCTATGGACAAAGAATCACTTTCTTTTGAAGTCTGAGCTGTCAGGATATTTACATTTCACAGTTAAAAGGCTCCTCTCTGGACAATATGAATGCTAAAACAAACAAGAGGAAAGGTCCTATGTAAGCTAATGCTACTTTAAAGAGATAATGTAAATCAACCCTGACATCATCAGTGTCATCCTAAAGCACGAGGAGAATTTCCAGTGAAAGTTACTAACATTAAACAGATTTAGATAGCCAGCCAACAAAAATAAAGTAAGCATATAAGTAGACTGCCTTCCAGTCCAAGACTGTTGTTTCAAGCATGTATAACAGTGAAAGGGATAGGAGGAACGCTCTGGTGGTGAAAAGCACTTGTTTGGTAAGTCTGGAGGAAGAATTGGTCCAGAACAAATAATTTATAGTATGAACTGTAAAAATACGTATGTAATTTGTAACTGCAAGTTAGCCAGAAAGCTGGACACACAGCTAAATGCTTAGAGAAATCTTACCCTTCAAATGGGCTGTATTCCCACATACAAAATAATAATGCCACCTTTTAGTTAAGAAGAGTATTATAAGGCTGAACCAATTAAGACTCTTTTACATATACGATATTACAGAAGAGAATCTTTTTTTAAAGGATGCCCTTATGGAACAATAAGTTTAAGTGAGTTTTAATACTTTTAAGCACTTTATGTACTCAATACAATGCACAGACTTCATGTTCCATAGTTTTCTTTTCCTTCTTTGGATGAGAACGTTTCTGGAATGTTATTGTTTTCAGGGGGTGGTTTTTAAGAAGTTCCCGTGAATACATGCATTATACATGTGCTCTCTGAAACACTGCTGGGGCTGTAAATGACCCAAGAGTTCCACAGTAGGGCTATTTTCTTATCTGGTTCACATTTTCTTGCGAAAGCAATATTTGCACACTTCTTGCTGAATGGAGACCCAATTTCACAAGGGACAAGGGCCTTGCATGGGGCTTTCCACAACGTTTCATGTAAGCACGAGTTCAAAGAAGGTGACATTGTTTATAGCATGTCTTGTACCACGGGGGTCTGATCTGTGATGTTCTCAGAAGCTAAAGCAAAAGAAACACACACTCTGAACTCCTGGCTTAAAAAATAAGTAAATAAATAAATAAATAAATAAGGAAAAAAAAAAAGGAAGAAGAGACCTAAAAGACAAAAAGCCCTTATGTGGTTTCAGCCTTGCCTTTCCTCAGAATTTTAGGCCCTCAGACCACAACCTCCTTTAATATCCCCCCAGCTTCAGTGAAACACAGTTATCCAGTGCTGCCACCATTACTTAGCAAGTCAACAAGCTGGATCTGAAAGACTCCTAGCCATCTCTTTGCAAACGTTATTAAGGGAAGATTATTATCTGACCCTCCGAGAAGCCAGTAATTACAGTGTTCATGTGTACACTGCTTCTGCACAGGATCAACAATGAAAGGGTTGTTTAAACTCAGCTCCTTTGCCTTGATGGAAAACTTTGTGTGTACCACTCATCAGCTCAAGTAAATGTTAATGACTATTTTGGAAAAATAAAAGACTGAAACATTTTCTGATGTACCATAGCATACTTAGGCTGCTTATGATGTAGGATGTTGCATTTTGAAACTGCAGAAGTAAGACCTGTAGCAGCAATTAATATATGAACCCCAAATTTCATTTTTAAAAAGTGCTGGCGAATGTCTTAACCATTGCACAGATGCACACACACACACACACTCTCAAACTACCACACTAGGCAAGATCAGAGCTTAACAGCCAACAAAACACACATTCAATCCCTGAGCTCATTTTCCTGAAATAGAAAACTACATATGTTTCTCAAATTTCACATCAAGCCACTGCACAGCCCGAACTGCAGGGGAGACCAGAGCCAAGCCTGCCTTTGGGCTTGGGGGAGTAAGGACCTGAAAACAAGATGATTCCTCCCCTATCGCCGCACTTCTCGGCCACAATCTAAGCTTACAAACACCCCCGTTTAACAGCATTTTTAGCGGGGGTTGCTTATCAAGCAGTCTTTGCTTTGTCAAATTAAGACGCATTGCCTTGGATTAGTGAGACTCCCCGAGTTCAAAATGACTTCATGGTTGGCTCAGAGTTCACTGTCTCCGTGGCAGGGTGCCAGTAATACATCTACTACCGCGCCTGCCCCCAATCCTTTTCTATACTGACCTGGCTGACTCTTTTTTTTCTTTTTTTTTTTTTTTTTAGCAGCAAAGGAACACAATAGAAAACTAAATGCTAGATGCTGTCGCAGCTAATTAAGAACCTTAACATCTTTAAAAAAAATAATTGGAGTAGTAAATATTTGAAGATGTGAATTGAGATCTCTGAAACGCGACGTCTCGATGTATGTCAAAGCTGCTGCAGAGGGACAATGCAGGTTTTCTTCGCTGTGCAGATACAGTTAGACACTATGAAGGGCTCCTGTTCTTGTGGAAAACACATTAAGTTTCTCTTGCTAATATTTTGTAAAGGGCATTTGTACAACAACAATAGCTAAAGCTTCCTGTTTGCCTGTATGCTTCCTGGCTAACATTAACGAGACCTGCTAACAATTTTCGTATTTAGCACACAGAGCTCTTTCAGACGACTCTGACCCAAGGACACGCCGTTTTGAAATTAATCATTAAAAAGAAAATATCTAGCAGTAATGGCTCACATTGCACCTGCCCTTCACATTCCTGATCATTTTTGCAGCTACACACTTCCTATTTTCTTACACTGCATCAGTCTGTGTGTCACCAGCCTCCAAAGAACATGTTTTGAATTTATTAAAAGCCTGATAGAAGTGGAATTCTCTCTCGTTTGGCAAAGATACCGTTGCAGGGACACTTGCTATTGGCTTCAGGACAGGAAATTCATGGTACTTTGTTCGTCCAATCCACAAAAACACCATCCCTCCCCTCCCTACCAGCCCTTCAAGATAATTCTCCCTTCTCAAGAGATTTCTCCAAACAAGTCTGCAAGTCTGAAGGCTTGGGTTTCATAAACAGGACATAAAACCCGAGTGCAAGTCAGGATACTGTCAACGTCACATGGATCGCAGTGCTGATCAGGAAACATTCCCTAGCCCCTCTCTTTCCAGAGAGAGGCCTAATTTTTAGACTGGGCATCTTCTGAAGTTGGTACAAAATATAAACAAGAAGTCAAACACCAGAATCCCAGCCAAAGGGTATACATTAGTCACGGCCCAGCTAGGAAGGAAGGGAAGGGCAGCTGGCCCCAGGAATATGGTGTCTGTGCTGCTCCAGTTACCACAGCTCACTAACCAGGATTGCTCAATCCCTTAAAAAGACACAAGCATCCTTCAGATAATCATTTAACTTACATTAGCTTGTCTCTTCTATAGCATCTCTAAATATAAGCCCCTCTTCCAAATTCTCTCTCCTTTCAACGTTTCTAGCCCATCTGGATAAAATGCTTGGTGGGGACTCCGCTAATCACAGCGACAAAATCACTGTGGAAGGAAAAGTGATAAAACAGGGGGAAAAGAAGCAACCTCGTAACAGTATATGTATGTATCAGTTTAACAGATGAAGAACAAACATATGAATGAGTAAGAATCAAATCCTCAAAGGTATACAGTTGCCTAAACACCTCCAAAAATTCACTTCTACAAATCACAGAGGTGACATGACAAAGCGGACTCGAATCTGGGTTCCTGGATTCAAAAGCATCTTCCTAGCTTTAACGTTTTATTACAAGCTCCCAGCACTGCAGTTCAGCAATGGACCATATTCTCCTCCTATTTATTCCAGCACACTCTGCATCAATCCCACTAACATCACGAGTTCTCTGGATTTAAATCAGTACAACAGAGCCATCCTTAGCCCTAACAATAAGCAAGTGGGAAGAGGTTATAAATAAAGCTTTAGGACTTAATCACTGCTTAATGTAAAGAGTCAGCTACTTAAATGTACATAAACCAAGACACCAGCCTCCTCATAAATGAAGGAGAAGGAAAACAATTGTCAAGGTATTTTCCTACTGAAAATATACTGTATATTAAAAAGATACCCCTCTGTTAAACACATATAGCCTAAAACTAGTTGTTGTTCATGTTTTGTTTTGTTTTTAAGAACTACAGCCATTTGTGTTTAAGTTTACAGCCTGCAATTACTATAACAGTATGAACTTCTTTCCTATAAAACTGATTTTCTCTGAAGAAACTCATGACTCTGAGATCTATGTTGGATGTAGATAATTTACAAAAGATTTCCCAACAAAACATCTCTGTTATATCATTTTCCCTGGAGTGAAGGCTAGCAGTTGAAGACTGACTGGACAAATATTTCCACAGGAGAATCATTTGGGTCAATACTCATACATGAGATGACGTCTCTGCTAGTTAATAAATTACCTTCCCCAACTATTAACATGTTTGGAGTGTAAGCACATTAATAAAATTCTTTTGCATAAATATTCAGCTTGTTCCTACTTTTTTCTGCAACTTTGGGAGTTTCCTTAAAAGAGTTCTAAGTGTCTGACTTCTTCACTCATTCTGGCACTTCTCATTTGCGAACTATTTGCCAACATTTTCTTTAATTTTCTTTTTCTTACTGAATTGTTCCTCCTCATCCAGTGGCTTATTGCACGTTGGATACCCTCCACTTCAGTTCCTGTCAAGCCTGACATTCTTACCTGTGCTTCCAAAACCTTCCCCGCTCTCTTTGATTACAGTTCATCTTGAACCATGTAAATCCAGTAAAGACTACCTAGTTTTCCAGGGAGAGAGTTGCTTGTGACTGGAAGTGGCCTCAAGCAGAATGCTGGACCTCAATGCACATGACCTTTGAGAAATTTGTGTGGGAATTCTACCTGAGGTAACAGCTTAGCCATAGTCTTGTCCACAGAGCAATCCTTCATGAGACTTCAGAAATACAGCAAAATTGTAGAAGTGCGAATCTGATACAAATCCTCCATCCACAACGCAGTAACTTCTAACTAAACCAGGTATGTATTTAGATTTTATTAAGATAGCTTCATCCAAAATACCATATAAAGGAAAAGTTATCAGAGGTTATAGACGGTGGGTGGAAGATAGCAGTGAGTCACACTCACCATGAGTAAAAGTGCTGAGCCTCTGAAAAGCACTGCTAACATGTCTGTGAAAAACCAGCTCTCTTCCTCTCCCCAGCAGCACTTCTGCAGTAAGACAACTGAGTACTCAAGTGGCCAAACCAACGCTCACTGCTGCAGCCCTGGGGGGCAGGAAATGTTCCAAAGGTTAACTAGAGAGTTGTCGGTAACACTTCTTAATGCAGAACAGCATCTGGATCATTCAGAACAACCGCACGGTATTTCATCAACCCAAAGGAGCAATAATATAAAATGAGTATTATAATAGGGAATATTGCAGGTGATCTTTTAAGACCAATGGGAATCATCAATTTGGAACTCATCTTTTGCAGTTCATGTGTAGATGCTGTTCACTGAGACATACAGCAATTTCAAAGGGAGTAGGTAAAAATCTGAGTATATTTGAGTCCCCATCTTTCAGGTAAAAAGCATTTAGTGCTTGCTACATATCCACTGGGGAAAAAAAATCCCTTGGCAACAAGGCAGTTCAAGCCAGCAGAATCACCTGAAGGTGAAAGACAAACGATTTTATACTCAGAAACACATACCAGTAACTGCTTTCAAATACTTCAAATCCTGATCACACACTACTTTACTTGGAGCACTGAGTAATCTCAGTGAAGCCAAACAGGCTACACATAGTTTTTAAATGTTAAAAACATACAGAATGTTTTGAACGGACACTTCAAAATGTAAAGAAGCAAGAGTAATAGTTTCGATGCATGCAGAAGTCTCCTACAAAAGTGCATCTGCAACTGCTTTGATTCTAGTAGAATACCCACCACCAAAACAGATTAAAAAACTACGTATCTTTTATCAGGGCCATGTAATGTGTGATTCACAATGACTAACACTGTGCCTTGCCCTGTGAATAGGCTCCTTTGTGCTCAAGGGGAGAAAAGGTGGTAAGAATCTTACACTTGTTAATTCCCACTTCCACAGAATTATGAACATATGCAGGATGAATTACTTCACCAAACTACATGGAAATTCTCAAGAAACAGGTGTGCACAAGGGAGAGCAGAGGATGGAAAAAAAGTAGGTTTAATTCCAACAAAACATTTCTTGTCCTTATTTTCCTATTTCTTCTCCTTTGTTACCATATAAGACATTCCACTAGAGCCAAAACAATCAGCTTAATGTGGGGGAGCACACATTAAAGCAGCAAAGGAGGATGTGCAAGGAACTATTTTATCCGAAATAGAAAAAGGTTGAACCAAAGGGAGTGATGAAAAACAAAACCAAACACATACACGCCACTTTCTCCAGAAAGTCTTTTCCCTACATTTCCCTCTCCCTTACAACATTCATCAATACCGTCAAAAACTTCTGGAATAATCAAAACGGCATTTCCAAGGAAATAGACTCACCACTAATAATTCAGTCAGCTCTAATTTGGAGTACAACTTTCTGCAGTATTTTTTTTTTATTTGAGAAGAAATTCTCTGCCTCACCTCCAGAAAGCTACAGCTAAGAACACAGAGCCAAAGTGAGGAGGGACCAAGGAGCTGGAGTTACCCACGAGCCCTCCCTTCCAGATCTACTTTCAGAGCAACAGCACCTGGGCTTCACTGAGGTCTGAATGCCAGGGGACAGTGCAAGCCACAACTGCTGGACCACATCAAGTGCACAACACTATTTTTATTTCCCTCATCCTTCTCTTCCCTCCCCCAAAACTCAAAAATTAACACTGTCCCTTAATTGAAGGCATCCATAAGGGACAGTGGACAATAACTCTGTTACCATGCTCTAACTCCCATGTACCCCTTCCTAACTTCCTTTTAAAGCCTCCTGCCATACATTTTGGTTGCATACAAAAGCTACAGAGGAGGCTGAAAATTTTCATCCCAGGAATTCAGACTGTACTCCTGTATAGGTTAAACCAGCACTAGAGAATACAGTCTTTAGTTCATAAGATCTGTTTGCTCCACCCCAAGTTCCCAGGAGGAATTAGGGTCCTGCAGTGCTGGGCATTGACAACATACCCGAGAAAACCCCTGCTCTTCCCCAAAGACCTCACAGAAATTACAGCCACTGACAGGTACATGCAGCAAACAGATGACAAATACTACGCTGGAATAGCAAACACCAGGCATGGCACACCGACCGTGTAATTCTAGCAAGAGTTTTGCAAAAACCACAGCAGGTGGGAATTTTCAGGAATACGTAAAAGGAAGATGATAAACAGCTTCACTGTCGTGAGCACAGTTATCCTCTTCTCCATCCAGATTCCCCAGTGCTGCAGCATCCGTTGTTAGCAGCGATCCCTTACTTCCGCACTTCAGATAGCTGCCCCACCAGCATAACTCCTGTACTTCGATATAACCATTCATTTCCCAACAGCCAAAGAATTAGCCGTGATAACAGCTACATCTTTAAGGCTGCAGGAAGGCACTGCTGTTCTTTTCCATCAGCTCTCACACTAGGTTGGAGATTAAGAGAGATGGAGAGAGAGAGGGGGACTTCTTTTACACATTACAGCTGCCACCGTTAAACCCAGGATGGACAGAGCATGCCATGGGGCAGGGAGGGCTCTGGGAAGAGCAGGAACTCTGTTCATCAGTGCTAGGGATCCCTCTGCTCAAGCAAGACATGAATTCTCTTTCAAGTACATCACCATTCCCTCTGAAACTACCTCCCTTCCTTGAACAACACATTCCAAATGACATTTGACTGCAAGCTCACATGGACTGTATGCTATTTTGGCTTCTTTGGCCATCAGCGCAAGGTGATCATTTATTGATTTACCCACACATTTCATCCCATCTATTAACCTCCATCTGGCCACAAAGCCAGACTGAAACTGTGTTTGGAACAGTGTTCTAACCAGTGTCCTAGCCAGGTGTAATACAATGACTCTCCTACCACATGTTGGAGAAGATAAAAACGTTTCCTCCGTGTTCTGCTAAACAGAACTATTAGAAGACAAATTGCAAAACTCTGTAACCACATACAAGTTGTATTTAGGCATACCTATTTGCCAGGTCATCACATCCCCCCAGCTACCTCAAAAAGGCTCTCTTTAGGACAGGAAACTCGTTTTCTCCCACACAACTGTGCCAAAATTTAAGAAGCACTTGATCTGTAGCACCCTTAAATTGTTTATAGAAAAAAGGCAGTTGCCTTTCTCCACCTAGTCCCCTGAGCACAGAGTGCTAGTTCTAAATCAAAGTCTCGAGTGTTTTCACAATACAGAGGCCCTGCATGGCACATCCTCTGGGAGCCTGGGATTTAACCTCCTGAAATTAGAGTTGGGTCAGGTGAGAAGTCAGCCTAGATTGCAAGCTCTTTTGGGTGAGATTTGTTCCCTTGTTACATAGTTCACAGCCACACAGCAGAGCAATCTGACTAAACTTGAGATACTATCTTTCAGCTGAAAGCTACTAAGATTTTACAAAAAACATTTTTTTTTATAAGTTAAACTTGCACTTTCCTGCTATATAACGCAAAACATTTACCAATAGGTGCCTATTATGGAGACTGACTAGGGAGAAAGAAAGCACTCAAACAAAAAGAACTGTGTCTGATGTGCAGGCATCTTCCACTTCTGGAGACTAAAGCTAGCCTGTAACCAGTTGTCATTTTAGACTAGTTTTCGCACAGTTACAACTCCACAAATTGCAGTGGAAATATCTGTGAACTGCACAGAGCTGGGTGTGGAATTGGGCCATAAGACTTGTTTTATTTTTTTTTTAACCGATTAACACTGTACCTCACTTTTCACATGGATTTGTTTATCTGCAAATGCATCACTTGTACTGAAGTCACTTTAATCAAGACTTTAAAGGGCTTCTCTCAAAAGGTACTGATAAATTGCTCAGCAAGCACTCTAGGATGCTTTAGGGAGCAATAGAGCTGCCATGTTTTACACTGAAGCAACCATTTTTAGAAAGATTTTACCAGATGCCCACCATACAGCAAAGTATTTTGTTTCAGTTCTTAGAAAGTCAATAAATTTGTCAACAAAAACAGATTTCAAAGCATATTTCACAGTAACTACAGCAATCATATTTATGTTCCAAAATGGGGTACAAGACCAATTAACCAACAGTTGTAGCAACATACTCTATCCGTGAATTACACTGCTCACAGGAACAACTGTGTTCAGGAATGTACAATGGAAGCAGGAGATGGGTTCAAGATGTTTTGGAGCAGACAATTACAGACAGATGTATATAACAGCATGTCCAGTCAAAATGAATTAAAGCAGAAACATACATAAGAAAATAGACTAAGAAGACCAAATCATAATGTTATAATTAACATACCTTGCAGTAACACCTGTGGCTTTCCAAGATAAGAAGTCTGGAAGATCAAAGAAGTAGCCTGCCTTCTCCCAGCATGATTCTTGCAAGTTCTAACAAAAAAAAATAAATAAAAAAATAGAAACAGAGATATTAGAGGCCAGACATGATCACGTCCTTATTTTAACAAAATTAATAGACCTGCCAGTTGCATAAATGACAATCTTTCCAAACCCAGTATTCTGATCTCCCTCTAGATTCCCACTCTACTCACTTTGCAGCAATTTACTGCCTGAAGAACTGAGTCCTTCCCCCACCAGGGACTAATCATAAGAAAAAGAGTTTCCCAAGAAGACTTCATGGAGGCACATGTTTCAGATCAATAACGTGGGCTCTTTCAGTTCCCAGTCAGCTGCTTAATGTCAGAGCAGTCTCAAAATCAGTAGACAACTTACTCAAAAAAATATTTCCTTGAAGAATGCTCTACTTTCTAAAATTAACCATTTTATATTTGTTACTTCTGAATTGTAAGTACAGGAAAAAAAAAAAAGAAAAAAAAAACACAAATACCTCTGTAAGCATCAGAACAAACCTTTCCAGCCTATCTGGCCAGTTGATCAAAGCTTGCAAGGACCTGTAAGCTTCCAGTGAAGCTGGTTTTCCCCATAGCTGGGACATTCAGGAGCTCTCAACTGAATGGATGAACCGGTAACAATCAGCTTCAACGCCACACTGCAACCTTACAGTTGCCATCAAAGCATACAGATAAATTCACACTAACAACCAACAAAAGTGTGCAAACTCTGCCTCTCTGTAAAATTTGGTTGAAATGAGTACCAAAATACAAAGCAGCATGAATGCCTAGGATCCCAGTTGAGAAGAGGTCCAATGCTATTTCTCCAGCTGAGGCAGTAGGTGAAGATGATTGCAGACGATGATTAGGAGAATTATACCCATAAGCTCCCAACAGCCACACGACATTTCCAAGCTCCTAAAGAACTTCTTCTACCAAGAGAGATCATCTACACAGAGTTTGGTGCAGGTATCAAGAGGACGATCAATGGCAAGGAAGTTCCACTAAGAGTAACGTCCCATGGCAGTGCAGCTTTGCCCTGTCCTGCACCACCACAGTAGCACCCAGTGACCACCACTGACCTCAGTGTATTGAGATAACTAGGAAATACCAAAACAAACCAAAGACAGTGCTGCCAGCCACAAGGTTGACAAATCAGACTTCCACGGAAAGAGGAGATTGCTTTAAAAAATCTCCACTGCCTTTTTAAATAACTGAAACAGTGACAAGTTGGCTCACTAAGACCACCACATCCTAGCTGGGGTCTTTTGGGCATGGAGCCCTGCCAGTTTCAGCAAAAACACGATTTAGGTCAACAGTTGCATCTAGCAAGTTACAGCAGAGCTAGAGGGGTACTTCAGAAATGCGTAAGATGGAAAATTACGTGGGTCTTCATCTCTACACAAGAAATCTGAGAGATGATTTATTTGCCTTATTGTCTTTTAGCTTTCAGGTCCTACTGTTTTCATCTACTCTCCGTCAGTTCAGGACAAAACTCTTGCACAAGATTCCAGATGAAGAGCATTTTTTTAAAAAGTGAAAGTATTAAACACTAAGAGTCTCAATAGCACAAGCTATTGAGCTACAAAACAAAAACCAAACAACCCTGTAAGAATCTGTGGTATACAGTCGAATAGGAGGCTAAACTATTTTAGCAAAGTTTCTAATAGCTTTGTTATTATGATTTTATTTTCAAGGCTTTTTTTCTTCCAAATTATTCAATAAATTGTCAATAAGAGCAATGAAAAATTAAATTATTTGCATTATCAAAGCTGCCATCCATTTTCTGTAGTGAAAATGAAGGTACATGATGAATTAAAATAAAAGGTAATTCAATTTTAAGAAATACAATTTGCTTTTAACTTAACTCAGATACTAAGCTATTTCAAACCAAAATCTTATAAGTTCCAGAAAGTTACGAAAATGGAATCTATGAATTCCAAAAACCAAATTGCAACTGGGTAGGTACAAAAAAGCAAAATTTTGTTTTGTTTTGGATCATGAAAAGAATCCATCTTCTTTGAGTTTAGCTCTTCAAAAGCTTCTCTAATTTACTGGCTTCTTACTGAATTCAAGAAATAATGAATGATCGAGTTGCAAACTTTTAACATAAAACATACAAGCACTGGATGCCTGTTCCAAATCACTTGGGTTTAGCTTATCTGCCAGATGTATGTTGCTGCTGCTCACATCAAAATTTGACTTTTTACGTGAATGCATAGGTGCTCCCAAGTTTAATATGCAGGTCATTCGGCCTCTTTTGATCATATAAACCATTATGTATTGGTAAATAGTCTTTAAGTAACAACAGAAGTAGATTGGCCTTTAATGTTAATCATAAAAGAAAACAGATTAAGAATAACTGTCCACTTCAAGCAAATCTGTTTTATCAAAGATGTTCCCTGGATCTTTATTCTACTGCTTCAGGAATTCCCAAAAGCCACATGTTAGTGACACTGAAGTATTTTGTTTCATGAACATCCAAATGATTCATTCTTTGCCATCTCGATGCTTTGTCATCACTAATTAGCACAGACAAAAAAAAATGGCATGTCCTGATGCTTTTTCCAAACAAACTGAAAAGTCTCCACGTTTTCGACACTCACTGAAGTTAATTCTAATTTATTTTCACTCACAGTCAGAAATCTGTGACCACATTAAAAGCACTGTGGAAAAGATCCAGGAACGTTCCCAGTGCTGTATTCATATCCTGCGACTCACCCTCCAAACTCACTTGTAAAGAAACTAATTCAATCCTTCTATTTTTGAGAGGTTCTCATGGATTCCTCTTTCTTCATTGCCATATTTAAAATAACAAAAATGAACAAACAAAAAACCTACAACTCTAAACAATAACTTTTTGAAATCCTCATAGATGATCTTGAATATCTGTGGGCAGTGAGTTTAAGAATTACAAAGTACAGTGTCTGTTAATATTCCTAAACAGGAAGGATAAAAGCAGAGTGAGGGACTGGCAGAACTGCTATGTAGGGCAGGAGAGATCTTCACTGTCCATTCCTTGACAAAAGTCCAAAGATCACCACGAAGCCATACTGCACAATTTTGTATTGTGTTACATGTATTTGTTCACTTCTTCATTGGACTGAAAATACATACACAAGCAGAACTTCGCGTGAGCTCCAGTATCCAACAGTTTTCTGCAGATACCTACAGGAACGTTGTGCTTGAGAATAAAGAAAGGAACTTTCACATTTGCATTTGACTGGTTTGTTGAGGTAGTCTATTTCTGATTTCTACCATTACAGGGTACTTTATTTTCTTGTAAGAAGAAGTAATCTTCAGATATCTAATGTCAGTGAAAAAGCTTTTTCCCCCCACCAGAAGTAAAATGTGTATATAAACACTGAAGCTCTGCAGACTTTCATTACTGCTAATACAGATTAATATGAATCAAAAGAACTTAAATGTTATTACAGACAGCCTTTGCATCTGAACCCTGTTGACCACAGGAATAACTTAAAATGGGCTAGAAGCAAAACAGGATTTAGCACAGGGTATTGGTCTGTATTTCATGGTAAGTCAAAACCCACAAATTCAAAAATCATCCCTAACTGGTGTGTTAGAAACCTAGATTAAAAGGAGGGGGACAAAAAATAGGTTTTTACAGTTTAGTGTAAAAAAGAAAGCTGGCATGAGCATTCCAGATCCATATCAGGTCAAGATCTAAGTCATCTGAAAAATCAGAGAAGAAAACATTCACTGAAGAACAGCCTGCTTTTACCAATTCAACCCAAAATTTGAAACGAAATCTCCCAGGCAATCTGTAACAGTAAGCTACGTAGCGTGTCAGTCTCTCTTCTTCTCAGTTACAGAAAACAAACATGCATTGTGTCAAGGAAGAAACAGAACGACTGAAGACAATGCACACACTCATGAGGATATAAGAAATTGATGTCCCACACTCTACTCCAATTCAGACAAAGCAAGAACTTGGGGCTTGGATCTCCCACACTTCAGATCAGATGCCAAACCACGCCATAGAGCTACTCTGGTACCCAAGATAAGCTCTAGGCAGAAATGCCATCCTTGCCAGAGCCAAGGCAAACTGATCAGTTTGGCAACTACCAGTTGCACTCAAAGTAATTGGTAAAAAAAAATAACTAACTGAATTATCAGATTCATTTTAAGGCTGGAAGTGTGTCTTGGGGGTGTGAGGCCACCTTGGAAAGTAACCTGTTGAGTGTATGGCTGGGTGACAGACACTCAGAGGCGCCAGTGTTTCAAACCTTCCAGGTGTTAACCCCCCCCCCTTTTTTTTTTTTTAAAGTGTTACTCCTACTTGATTAGCAACTACAACTAAAAGCCAAACTCAACAGTCCAAAGTACAACCTATGCAACCATGACTAAATTATGGATTTTGATAACAAAAAGCTGTTAAAGCATTTATAAACAAACCTTATTGAATTCTGTTCCAAACCCAGCAGCTTGGATCCATTCTCACGGAACATGGAGTTTGACAGGTTTTTAAATGGTAAAATCTTACAAGTAGCATTGAACAACAACAACAACAACAACAGCAGCAACAAAAAACAGCTGCAAAAGGCAGAAAGGGAAAATACATGCGTGAATGTTGCTGCCAAGCTAATGCCAGTACATCAGCTATTTTTCTCTCATTCCTAGCCCTGGAAAGAGATGTTTTAATTGTTTCTGCAAATTATCCCATTGGCTGTTAAGTTGCGGGTATGCAGAAAAGAAAAAAAAAAAGAACAATAACGCATAAAAAGGCATATGTAACTGAAGATGTTAAAGATGTTAACCAGTAACATACAGAATGATCACTGAACAATGTGCCAGAAAAAACTATGAAGAAAATAACTAGAGAACTATCAATTTTAATGATTAATTGCAAAGGAATTATATGCCAGACTGACTTTTTTTTTTTCTAAAGGGAGGCTCTTCTTTGCTCTTACTCACCATTAAAAATGAGGTGTGAAAGCACACTATAGGAAGACTACATTTCATCTGGGGACTACCAAGCAGATACCTATCCCCAGTTCAGCATCCCCCACCCATTTGGAATATGCTACAGCACCTCTGATTTAATGGGACAAATATTTTTTAGAAATGGTTGATTTGTAATATTAGTATGATGAAAATGTAACAAGCATCCTCCTGTTTTGGCACAGGCCGCAGTAAAACTTCCAGCCAAAAATTAGTAAACAAGATTCTTTCTTTGCTACCTCTGGGAAAAAATCCTAACAAGCTAATTCTAGAGCTGAAGAAATAACCACCACAGCTTTTACGTTGCTCTGTTTTAGTTATGTCCTCACTGCTGTACTGTTGGTTTGCCACACCATAGATAAAAAACACTGTATAGCCACATACGCACTGACATGCATCTGCAGCAAAACAATCTCCAAGTTAAGGAGATGTACCTACATGTTCAGTTCATAGCACAAATTTACCCACCAGAACTGTCTGTGCTCTCATTCCATCAGTGAACATGCAATTTTTCTAGCCAAAGTCAATAAAACAGAACAAGTGGCTTAAAAAAAGCTGCAAAAAAAATGTACCTGCAACTACAGAGGGGCAAAAAAAAACCAAACCAACACTATTGGCAATAATATTTTGCAAGATAATTCTAAACAATGAAGAAATCCAAGGAAATCATTGTTAGAAGAGAGAATTTAATTGGTTATTTTGAAAGACCCAGTAACTAAGGGCTATGTTATTTTTCATTGTAGTTTACATTCAAACTTATCTTATTGACTTCAGGAAGACTTTGTCAGAATTATCTTTCAGCTGGTTTCTGAATATTTGTGAAAAGATAATGACTGTTTTTTTCAGTTTCATCTACAGCTGACGTTCTTAATTCAGCTGACCACATTCCATACTGAAATGTGACTGTATCCACAGAAATTAGGTTTTAGAAAGTCATATATTCGTTTTGGTTTATATTTCAGATTTAACACTGGACCCTATCACCACACATGGTCCACACGGGCAAAGAAATAAAATGTTCTTTCTAAGTAGGCCACAGATATGCACACTCCAACAAGATGGTCCCATCCCATAAGCTATACAGTAGCTGCATTCAGTAGATCAATTTACTACAAAGAGCTGTCACCTACACACAAACTTAACAGGCAGTGGTGGCTTTGTCATGAATACCTATCTGCAACCACAAACATCGAGACCATTCAAGTAATTTCATGTAGACTAGCCATTAGGTGCCACAGGGTAAAATGATTCAGCAGTAATGAACTGAACATAAGCAAAGACAATTCAAACAAAAGATCTCAAAGACATATTAGGCATTTTGGTTTCTTGATGTGAAATCAAAATGGAACAGAGTGAAAGAGTTGGATGAACAGAACATGCTCTGAAGCCTCTACTTTCTAGTTTTTATTTTCTGTACAGTGGAAATGTAAAAAGATTAAAAGAAATATACAAGATAAAATATTATATGGAAAGTCAAAAAGGAGCTGATGAGAATAACTTGTGATTTGGAAGAAAAACTGCAATATCCCTCCACAAAAAAATACAAGTCATGCATAACAGGAAAGTCATAAGAGATAATGACCAGCATCTACTTCTCGTACAATGAAATCAGCTCCTTCCTCACACTGAGTGAGGTCATCTTCAACTTCAATTCTAGTAAAAAAAAAGATGACAGAAATGGAAAAGCACAGTTAGGTCACCTTAGCCCTCTCCCTCTTCTCTTCCCTCTTCATTACCTCCAATAATTCAGAGTAAATTTGATAAGTTGTATTCTTTAGTAATACCTATAATTGTTTAAATGAAAATTCTTCAAGTAATGGAAATTCAATTTCCAGAAACATGATGGCTACTAAAGGGACAAAGGTCTTACAAAGCTTCAGAATACACCTCAGTTTAGTCAACATAAGCACTCCTTTCACTAGACTGAGTAAAAATCTTTTGCTATATCACTTAAGTAAATTGTCTTCGGAAGTTCCCAAAGTCAGTTTTGATTATGGCCAGTCACATTAGAATACGCCCAATCCATTCTTGCATTCAGAAACGTATAAAGAAGGAAAGGAAAAAAAATATCACAATGGTCTAGGTTCTCCTGACATCTTGGCTTGCAGTTCTGGCTCCCTCTTCTCTAAGTCTATTGTGGAAAAAAAAATCAGTACAGAGAAGGGAGATGAGCATGATCAGAGGCGTGTAAGCATCTCACACGAAGACAAATGAAATAGGTGAGTATAATGTGTTCCAGGCTGGAAAAGAAGGGATGGTACAGGGTAAGATCCAAATGGGGTCTGTAAAATCATGAATAGCATGGAGAAGTTGTCTGGGGAATGATATTGTCTCACAGTTCAGTAATTAAAAGACACAGGGAATTTTAGGAGCTTGTTTCAGAATAAGAGATACCTGTTCACACAAAGTACAGGTAAACAGTGTAACTCATTACCACAGGAATGGTAGCTACCGAAAGTGCCTGATGGTTCTTCCCTTTATACTACTGCAGTTATGTCAGAGGGCTTTGAGGCCACCACATCTCTGGGTGATCGCATCGTGAGACCCCACAACCTGGCCTTCTTAAGTAAGGCACTTACCTGATCTGTCAGCTACTAATATTCCTGACCTTTCAATATAAAAATGTTTTAAACACAATGGCTTCATTTAAGTTATTATTTCACCTTTTATTATTTACAAAACAACTTATATATGATACTCATACCTCAGGAAGCAGAGTACTGGTAGATTGATATTAGTATTTCTGTGTAGCATTTACAAACAGAATTTATTATCCTTTGTTACCATTAATCTGCCAGTACCTCCTTCTACCAATTAAGTCCCTCAATTTTCCCCAGCCTGCACCTTACAATATACAGTTTGGTGTGTTACTGTATGACATTTGTAAGGACAAGAGACTTCAGCTGCTTGAAACTGTCAGAAAGTAATTCACATTTGGGCTTTGTTGAAATGACAGCCAGCATTGAGACTAAATGTAAAAGCCAGACTGGAAGATGTTATGAAAAATTCAAGTGGCAAGCATTTTTCCTTTTATCTGACAGTTATTATTAAAAAGCTGTATGTCATCCTGTAACACACAAAATTTAAACATGAGACGGAAGCAGAGTTCTACATTATGAACAGAGTGTCTTCCTTCTACAGATGATCTACTTCCTACAGACAGTACTGAACTAAATTGTTCAGCCCTTTTTTTGGAAGGTTGACGGAGCTCTAACTGAACCATTTCTATACCATTTCTATACCAGCAGCCAAAGACATCACACAGCCCCTCACTGATGGATGCATTGCCTCAAAGGCAGGACATCTGGCAAGGATACCCAGTGTTGAGACAGCGCTGTATACACATTGCTATAAATCCATCCCAGAGGCAGAACCTACACTCCTGTAAGCACGTCCAGCTACACTGTGTGAAGCAGAAAGAACAGTATATCACCTGCACCTGAATTCCTATGTATACCTGACCTTAAAATTATGTAAGAAAGGCATATGAAATGTTTCAGTGGGGAAAAACCAAATCTCATTAAGATTAAAGATATTTCAAAATAATTGAGAGAAAAAAGAAGAATCTCAAAGCACTGGAGATGTTGCTGGCCTTACTTTGCACACCTTTGGGTTCACCACTAAGGTTGAAGAATTTTGTTTATGAATCTCGTTCTCAGAAGTCAACAAAGAATATTAATTATTACTAAAAATACATCACAATCTTAGAGGTACTCACTTCCTTTATCCACAACAATTTAGGTGGCTGCATTTCCACAGACATCACTCCCCCAACATAGCTCAAAACCCTGTGTTGCGTTGCATTGATGCGGTCTACTTGACTGACTGCACGATGGTCCATCCACATAATAACATTCCTAGAGTTTTGTCCTTTAAAATAAAATAAAATAGAGATTGTTTTAGGGCTGGTATAACTCCACCTAAGTACTATAAGTTACTAGACTTTATGCTACTTCACTTCTCCACGGAAAACTCAAATACTACTTGCTTAAATAATTGACAGTAGATGCCTAGAGATAAAACTCTGGCCAATTTTAAGACATGCTGAGTACGGAGAATGCTGGGTGAAACCAGTCAGGCTTGTGAGCACCCAAGAACTTAGAAAAACCATGCTCTTGTAGAGTGTGTTTCATCCAAAGAACCCACATTTCTTGACAGAGTGCACATATATTTGAAAGCATAAAGAAGCATTCTGTGACTGAGAATTAAAAATATGACAAAATCTGACCAATTAAATTATAAATTGAAATTAACCAGTCAGCTAGAGTAACAAGGATTCTTTTTCCTCCTCTATTGTTATGAGAAAACTACCCTAAATCCTTTCAGAAATACTTTCATGGGGGTAATTTGCTGCAATAATTTTATTTTGGATGTGAAAGGCAAAAGCATTTGGCAAGTCTGTGTCACACATACGAACGAGAAGCAAGAAACATTTTATTTAAATTAACCTGCAAAGGCCATGCTAGACAGGTGGAACAGTAATCCAAGTGACACTTCACATTACTCTCATGCTGAGCACACTGCACACTCAACTTCATGACACAGCCACTCATGCATATTTCATCTTGAAAACGTACTCCAAGACAAGCCAGCTCTACGAGGCACACCAATATTCCTAACATGGATTCAAATCCAACTTAGATCTGCGAGACTGCCTGAAATCAGACCAGTGCACGGTCAGTGTGACAGTATTCCGTCCACTCCTGTCTTTTTATTTAACAACAACATTGTGCGAAGTCAAAGTTCTTGTCTTGTGTATCAGAGAATAAAAAACAAGAACTGAATTTGACTCAACAGACCAAAATAGCCCCAGACATCATTACACATTGAACAGATTGTCAAAAACTCTCAAACTGAAAAATAAATAATCTTGCTTAAATTTAGCAAAGGACATTTCGGGGGCAATGCTGGCTTTTTCTTTCTTTTTTTTTTTTTTTGGATTGCTTTTTTTTGAGAAAGATAGGAGGAGATGACAAATACATCTGAGACAGAAAGTGAACATCAACAGAATTGTGATTACAGCTATGTATGTACTGATTTAGCACACACCTTATCTTAAACAGGATTCTGTAAAAAACAAACAAACAAACAAAAAACAGATTTTTCTTAAGTCTTTCAAAATATCTACTTAAAAAATTAATAAAAAAATATTTGTTTTAGAAAAAGATACCAGAATATTTCTGAGGTTTAGCACTGTCCTAGACAAAGACAGAACACCAGTGTTATAAAATACGCAAGCTGAATCTCTTGCCTGCAACTCCATGACAGAATAAGCAGTTAAGACTATACAAACGCTGCATTTTTAGCATTCCTTTAGCCAGTGTGGATGGGCATTTACACACACAATGAAAGCCATGATTAGTAAAGTCTGAAGGGGAACAAACTTGTAGAAAATAAAAAAGAGCAGAGATTTCTGAGCCAACACGAATGAATTCAATCTTAGGATGCCAAACATTTAGCTAAATAAAAAGTAATTCTCATCTCAAATTTAATTTTGCAGTAGAATTAAAATAGTAAAAACAGAAAAAAAGTCATTTAATAGAAAAGACATTCTGCCTTCAAGATTCAACCCCGTAACCCTGTATTTGGATGAAACTAAGTTCAATTGCGCTGCTGCTAACACCAACTTCTGTGCTGGAGTCCTACCTTCAGAGTTGACTGCCAAAGGTCGGAACTGCTTATCCACAACAACAAGGGAACATGTAGCATCAAAACCAACCCCTCGAATCCGGCTGGCATCTATGCCACAGACGACTTTCTGCAAATATATAAAACACACTTAAATACAAATATATCCATCCATATACATGAGTGAACCAATGACTACTGAAAGCGAGTTGAAGTTTAAATTACAAGCTCAAACTCCAAAAATTTAGAGATTCAGTATTATTTAACATCTCAATCTTAATGATAATCAAAATCCAACAAATTGTCAAAAATATTTGGTTTTCAGAACTGTATTCAAAGCTCCACTAAAAACTCTTTAATAGCTTTTAAATCTTACGAGCCACAGCCCTGGATGAAAGCAGGAAGCACAACAATATCAGAAAATAAAACTAGTAGAAAAATAGTAATGCTAATTTTATCTCTTTTCTACAAGCTTTGAGTTAAGCTGCATGTGAAACCTGGACAGAGGGTTAGGGCTAAGTGTTTCCATCAGTTACTTCACTCAGTTACCACCTGTGAAGTGAATCATCTAGAACTGCTCTGGTAATACCATGCCACAGCTTTTGGCCTTAAAATGGTGAAGGGTTCCAAAAATAAATTTCTGTCAAGTTGGTTAAAACCTGTAGCAGTGATAATACCTCTGTAATGCACTCCTTTTCAAAAACTGCTATTAAAAGAGTTTGGATAGCATTCTTTTTGGAAAATATTTCCCAAAAAATCACCACCCCAAAAGATCTGAACTTCACGGCTTCCAGCAGCACTGGGAAAAAAAGAAAGTCCAACACCCAAATGGATCAAGTGCCAAGTGAGGTTGCAAGACACCTAAAATGTAACACAGTAATAAATTGCCACTTCTCAGCAACAATAAAAATATCATTATCTTAATTAGTACTATAATGACACTAGACTTGCTGCAGTGCCAGTGTCTTACTGGCTCTGTAAAGCTATAGTTTCAGAGACTGTATTTCATTGCTCAAGTACAAGACATTGTATTTAAAGAGCAAGAACAAAGCAATATACAAAGGGAAAAATCAAATAAGCAGAATAAAAGACTTGCTCTGCTCTAACATCTATCTGCCCTCCCCTATCACTCCTGTCACACTGCTCTTTCCCTTCCCCTTCCCTCACTTCGTCTCCTTCATCTCAGGGCATTTCTGCCGAGCCAAGCTCATTAATGTTTGAAAAGGCTGATCAATACCAAGAGAATGGGTGAACTGTCCATCTGCAAATTACCAAGCATATCATGAATATTTAAAAAAACAACCTTAGATCATGGAGCAGGCTGGGGCTTTATTAAGAGCCATAAAATGGCCCACATGTACGCTGCAAAACAAGGTCAGTAATTTACTTTTACCACCAGCACATACAGGCTTGGATCAGAGGGTCCAAGGAGATTTTCCTGTATAGTAAGGTTTATTTCAGTCTGTTTTTATGCTTAATACTATCCACAAACATATATAATTTATTTTGGCTTTATAACACTGGACAGATATCTTCATGAGGATCACATGTGATAGACAGTCTCCCTCGGAGCACCATCCACAAACCAGACTGCAACTTCTCTACAATAAATAAAGGAGCTTGTGACTCCAGTGCAACACAGTGCGTGCCTCTAAATCTACACATTATCAGGTTCTGACCAACTTTGTCTCCTCAAAAGAATTGTCTTGTGGCTAAAACATACGCCAGTGAATCAAAAAACCCCTGATGTGAATCCTGAAGGCAGTGGTTAAGTCCTTTCTCAGTGCTAACAGCACAAAGAAGGGCTTTCATCCTCTTTTCAGCTGTATCACTCTGGCTTTCAGCTCCTCACCCACCTAACAGACGTTGTGAGGCTACAAGAGCCATACCCTAAAGGTGCCCTTAATGCATAAGGGCAGTTACAAGTTAAACAGTAATGCAGCACCTACGGGATTGAAAGTTAAAGGCCAATGACTGGAGGACTTCGAACTTTCAAAACTTGAAGTGCTGCCTACAACACAGATCTCCTTCGCTCTCTCTTTCTTCAGATACCTTGGTGACTGTGCAACAAGCAGCCCATATGTCAGCAGAGGATTGCTCGTAGTGGTCTGGCTGGGGTTCCCAGATTTGGATTGGCTGCTCTGCATGCGCCACTACTGTCCCAAACTCGTCTACCAAAGCCGCACGAACGCTTGCTGATCCAACATCAATTCCAACATAGTATTTCACTGAAGTCTGCTTCTTGCTGTGCATTTTTAATAAAACCTGCGAGGAAAAAAGAAACACACAAAAAAGTGTTTAAAAAACAGATAAAATGACTAATGATGGAAAGGTGCTGAACAGGACAGGAGAGATGCCGTACAAGTGCTTTCCTTGGTAACTCTTTTTTGCAGCAAATCTTCACATGGCATTTTTAATAACTTTGAGTTTTCAAGTCTTGCACTGTGTGTACTGTGAAGAGGGCCCAGAAGCTGGTGCCTCCCATAGAGCCACCAAGCCAACGAGTGCCACATTACAGCTGTATGCGACATTGAGTCAGGCTGAATTCTTCAGCATCTGAAAACAGTTTCCTCCTCCCCAAAAAAGTGGTGTCATGTTGGTAATTAAAATAACTAAGTGACATATTACCTACTTTTGAGCCCTACAAAGAAGAAAAAAAGGAGAAATTAACTGCGTAGGTTTTTAAGATCTATCCACCATGACTCCACACAATTTTAGACACTCAGAAAATAATTTGCTGAAATTATTTTGTTGAGTTACGAGAGTATCCCAGGAAATCTGTGCCTGCTCTCTCGCAACCTACAAGAAGAGAGTGAGTTCAAGTTAATCAGTTTAATTATTCACAACGAGTTTCATGCTTCACCATATTATGTTTAAATACATGGCATTTTATATAGTGACAAATGCACCGTACTTAATTTCTCAGTTTGTCCTTAATTAATAGTTAACATTTACATTTAATCAAGCTGGGAAAATGCTAATTAAGAGCTGATACAAAGTATTTCATAGGTCAGACAAGCGCTTACATGAATCTCCTATCAAGCCTCTGAAACATGCAGAACTCAGCTGACAGATAGTGTCTGACTTCCAGAAAATGAAAGGATCAATTATCGCTTGATGAATCCACTTACAGAGCACCAAAAGGGCTCTGTAAAAAAACAGTCCATCTATCCCAAAGAAGTGACCTGGATTACATCTGTTGTGGAAGATGGGTTGTTTAGGAAGGTGGGCAGAGGCAGAAAGATTGGAAAAGTACTGCTTAGTAGAACAACAGGATTATTCACATTTTAAATTAATTCTGTATATGATTTTTGAGGATAACTAACATTAGTGGCAAAGTATACCCAAAATGCAATAGAAAGCATCGATACCCAAAACTCTGAAAGTTCTCTTTCTACCTTTACACAGTAACAGCTGATCGTACAGCCATGTAAATTTTACTCCATTTTGGAAGCAATGCTTTTTACTTGTTTTAATCCTACAGGACAGGAAACCAAGAATCTATTTTTCTATGAATTATCTTCAGTACAGGTCAAGATCTATCCTTGGGTGTCAGTTTGAACACAGGGCTGGCTGTCCACATCTATGGCTGGCTTCTAACCACTGCTGTTGATGGTTACTACAAATTCGTTATCAGTGAGGGTTAGAGGTGAAATAAGGAAGAAAAATAAAGGTAAAAAAAGGCATTCCTCTGCCTCAGAAAACTAATAATCCATGCATCATCCTACACGGTAATTAAGCAGCGTGACAGCTGAATTAGGATGACGTTTCAATTGCAGTTAAAACAGCATAAACCAATGGCCTTGGCTAGCAAAAACTGCTCATCCATCCAGCTTCCCTTCATCCCGTCCCCTTAAGTGGTTCTTGGAAATGTGGTTAGTCTGCGAGTTCTGCAGTCACAGCCTGTCCCATACTATCACTTCGTGCTGCCCAAATCTGTCATTGCATGCTCTGACTGCCATCGCTGTGGTCCCTGGACCATTTTTTTTGTCCTTTGGACAGCACTGGCACCAGGGAGCTCTGGTCCCCCACTAAAGGCCCTTGGCAGTCCAGTACAGTCCAAAGCAGCTATCACACAGCTTTTTGCATGCACTGAGGTAGGCGCATTGAAGGGTTGCGAGAGGAAGTTGTACACATCATTAGTTTTTAATAACACCAGAAATTAGAAAAAAATAATCAAAGCTAGAAAGTACACGGCAGTACTGATGGGAACACTAAGCACTCTCAGTATTCTGATCCTGCCCAGAAGGTGTAACACACGCTAATCTTGCTAAAGCAAGGTCATCTGCTCAAGCGATGAGCAATCAGCTAAAAATAACGGTGTGCCATGAGTCTAACACCTAGGAATATTGGCAAGAAAGCTCACTTTATTTTCTTGGCCCTGGCTCTGTGACCTGGTCAGACTAACAAAAGCTAATGCCTCTGTCACAGAGAGAACAATTCTGCCGGTATCAGTGATTAATACTGCATCTGTCAGCTGGGGATACTTACAGCACTCTGCATCTTCCTCTTAGCCCTTGGCTGTAAAAGGAGTTTTAAGACATTCTTCTCAACAGATGATGTTCACTTCTTAATTTTGCACTCAATCTCCTCAAAGCCTAGAGGGCTGGCTGCAGATGCTGCTAGCTGCTTGCAAGAAATCTTACTGTTAGGAAGAAATTGCATAGAACTGGTCCTGCTACTACCTCATGAATTTCCCTGTTTTTCCCTAGTTTGGCACTGCCTTTAGCTGCTGACTCATAACAAGAAGAGAATAAACCACAAGTTGCTAAGTTTTTTTTTTTGACATAGGCAAATCTTTCTTACTTTTCACAGAACACAAACAGCAAAAGGAGTACTTTACATCCTGCCTCCTTCTCACACACACAGGATTACTCCAAATTTTTATTTCTCTTCCCTGTATGGCAGCCTTGATTTTAGCTTATTAATGTGTTTTGCTACTTCGAGAACAAACTTAACAGATGTTAGAGAATTAAGCTCATAGTACCTCCTACTCAGCACTTAAAATTATGGCTTTGCATTGGATTCTTCCCACAAACATTTGAAACCTGGAACTCAATCAGCCCATGTAATGTTTACTTTCCTTTTTTCCTTACTAAGCAACCAGGATGCGCATGTGTGAGTGAGTTTGTTTCAATGCTCACGCAGCACATACCAGTCTAGGAACATACATTATTTTATTTCTGTAAACTGGTGAACAACAAGCAAGAATTGTTAAGTGACAGACTTCAAAAAGAAGTACCACAAACTTACTGAAATTGGCATTTCTTTGAGTACAAGTCACCTAGATTTACAAAGCAATACTTTGATATCTCACAGAAAAAGGCTAAAAGTAAACATTAAGCTTTTTTTCAGGCCCAGCAAGAGCTCAGTTACCGATGCAGCTCAAAGTACAGTGTCTCTAAATTAGGATCTGATCTGTTTGCAGAAACATCATTTGATGCCAAGGGTTTTTCTGGAATACCAGCCCCTTGGTATTTCACCTACTTGTCAACCAGGCCCACAAAAAGCACCGTCATCTCTAGGTCAAAAGTGTCACCAGCCAGGGACTCTGCCTAAAGGTATCAATTGAGAACCTAAGAACTCAGCAGTGAGGTTGGCTGAAAATCTTTAGCTAAAGTACTTTATAAGGAATTTAAAGAGGAATGTTCTCATTCAATTTTGTTTACAGAATATTCCTTTGGCACAAGAGGAGGCTCCAAATCAGAAACGAAGCGAAGGAGTGGAGAGCTAGGAGAAGGTCCCAGCACAAACTTGCTGGTTTGGAATCTGGACACCAACATCTATTACCACATGCCACGAAAATTTTGTTGTGCGATAAAACTTTGGTTTGCATTTTGTGTCTGTTGGACTCTTAGCATGCAGTTTCTGCAGTCAGTATAATCATAAGGAAAAAGGAAAACAGTGAACCACAAGAGCAATTGAAACCAAAAGTCCTAAAGGCCCAGTCAGACAGATCAACTCCTCAAGCACAATATTCCTAACAAGACATCAAAAATATTTGATGCATGGATGATACAATGATATTTATGGACTTCCCAGGTGGTGGAATGTGTGGTGATTATACCACTACCCTTTACATACTTTTTTTTCACCCACTTTCTCAGTTAAACAGGAATCTGGTCTATGCCGGCTCCTTTGCCAGACACAACATGAACGGATGATGCCTCTCTACACTGTGACAGAGCAGTGAGGTATCTGAGGCACAGCAGGCAATAAAAAAAAAAGCCTCCAAAACTTCAACAGAGCTTTGTCTGTCTAGTGCAGAATTAGGGCCTCATGTGTACAAGTTATCATTTGAACTTGCAAACAGAAAGAGAAGGAGAGAGGAAAAAAAAAAAAGAAATTTAAAAAGACATCTCCAGCTTAACCATGTTATAGGCCATGACTACAACCGCTAAGCCAGGACAAGAAGCCAAAATTGCCTCCAAGCACAAGAAAAGCAATGGTCTCTTTCTTTGCAAATCACAGCAGGGACAGAATGGCTTTTCAAACAGGCATTTATGATCAAAGGCCTGCAGCATACGATAAATATTTATATGGCCCATTAAATAATAGTCTGTATAAATATTATCCAAAATGTGCATGCTGGAAACCACAGACTTCCCAGTTTATCCTTAAACAAATGTGCTAGTTTTCCCACATAGGCAATGAAAAAAAGGAGGGGTGAAACTCATTTGCAAAAATATTTCTTTTTATAAAAGAAGAAAATCCTTAACATCGTTTACTGTAATTTAAATGGAATGACTAAATAACCAGATGACTGCTTCATTACAACTACTAAATTCAGTTTGTCCTACCTTATTTCATGGTTATCAAATTGCCAGGACATACCTTTCTGCGAAAGCTACAGGACAAGAAGGCTGCACACTCACAAGCACGTCGGCCGAAGCTCAGCAGAAGTATTTATCAGCTGCAAGTATAGCTTTTGGGCTATCATGAGATTAAACACAAGGAATTATGAAGGACTGGCACGTCTGCTTTAAACTTTGATCTTTGGAACACTGCAGGCTGCCCAGACCCAGAGATCATGGATAAACAGTATGTTTTGAGTAGTGCAGCTGTGCTTTTCTGTGGATTACCGGGAAAAGATTAACAAACTCAAATTAGGCTTCATAATCTTGGTGTGAAAAGATGTAAATACTGAAAAAAAAAAAAAAAAAAAAAGCTGTTTGTCAGTTGTAGAAAGAAGATAAAATGAAATAAGCGTTTTTGACATTAAATAGGAAATTCAACATTTTGTTGCCTTTCTAGGGTTCCAGTAAACTACCAGAACTGGTGGTAGAAGACTGGCAATCTCTTCTTGAAGAGAGTGAGCTCCTTTTCCTCTTCCAGGATCTTTAATTCCTGTTTGGATGTGAACAAAGAAGGTGCACGTATGTCTGTGGGAGAGTGAGCGCACACAGGGAATTCTCTTGCTGTGTTGAAGGCCAGTACTAATATAGAATAATACCCTAAAATGCCCAAGGGACTGTGCTATAACTACCCACAAACACTTATTTTTCAGCCATCCACCAGCAAACAAAACAAAAACAATGAACAAAAGCACACCTCCCCTCCCCTTGCTCTTCCCAAAACAGAAACACCTACGTGCAGGAGATCTCCGAGACTTTGGAATGTGAGGACTGTGCTAGCAACAACAAAACTGGAATAAAGAAAAAGCAAGCTGGAGAAAGTCTGCTCATCACTGTCTTCTTCACTAAAAAACAAACATTCTCCATCAAATATCCATTCTAGGGTAAATTCTGTGAAGCTGCCTCATATCTTAGAAAAAGAGGAAACAGCTGAACATAGTGGGGCAAAGGCCTAAAATCATGGCCCCAACACCCCATAATACCTAGATTGTTCCTCCAAACCTTCCTAATTGCCCCCCTACCCCAACACTGTAACATCGTCTCAATAAATCCTATCACAGGACTGAAAATATTCTACTACTTTCTAGTACCTCCTTTTTTTCCCTCTATAAATAATTCACTGTGTACTAATCTGCTGTAATGTCTCTCCTATCCTTTTTTCTTTTCCCCTCTGTGTTCAGGACAAAACCATTACTTCATCACTGCCTTCTGCCCTTTAGCTTTATCATTTGTATTTTAAATACTTTCAGGCCAAACTACTTCCACCTACTCTGACACAAGACACAACATATCCTGCTTCATCCTGGTGCAACTGAGTTCCAGTTGGAAACACACAACACCAAACCGAGTCACTTGAAACAACAAAAAAGTAACACGGGCAGGGAAGTAAAAATGACTAAGCAAACCACCCTAAGAAATGAGATCCAAAATTCATTTATTTTCAGTTTCTTCTGCCTACATAGATCTCTCGTGAACAGCAGAAAGATGTCAGCATGACCACTGTCAACAAATACCAAGCTCATTAGTGCACAACAGAGTTGTTGTTTTTCTCTAGAATCTGCTCTATTATAGATTTGTACTAAAATAGCGAAATTGTGCTCTCCTTCCAGCCCCTCTCTCGAACTCAGGCTGGAAGATACAGTCCCTACCACTAATTGAGTGAGAGCAACAGCATTTTCTGAACCCTGATTACAGCAGTGCACGGCTGCAGGGGTCAGCTGAAAGGCCCGACCAGAGCAGCATCCCGCCACACAGAGCAGAAGCCACAAGAAAAGCACACGCCTGCCCTTCTCGTACGCTGATACTTCCCCCAGGACAACTTCTCAGCCTCCAGCTATCTGCAGTAGAGGCGCTTGCTGAGCCAGAAATTTTATCTTGAGGATTAACAGACCTTGAAGGCTTTTTCCTCTATAAATTTATTTGTGCTCTTTTGGAATCCAGGGAAACTCTTGCAACTGCAGAATACCGTGGTAATGAGTTATAAAGCTCTGTGTCAACAATGCAAGAAAATGTGCTTTCATATGTTCTGAGCAAGCCAGTTCAGAAACCTGCTGGCTTTGTTTGATGTGCCCAACTTCCTGAGCTACACAAAGCAGCCGTTCCCTATCTACCTGCTCAATGCAGCCACGATACCATCAGCACCCCAAATCGCCCCCAAAAGGTTTGCTGCTATCTACAGACCGTGGGTGATGAGTGAAACTCAGGCGTAATGTGGTCAGATCCACCAAAAGGGGTGTTTCTGCTCTCTGACCAGATGACTTGGTCACGGATGTGGCAGTAAGCACTACAACGCGATAGTAAGAACTAAAAGATAGCACCTAATGAGCCCAAGGCAGCTTTGGGCACGCCGAGGTACTGCTCACATACGCTCACAGAAGACAAATAACATGTTGGTGGTAACTGAGAGGAGCAGAGAGGTGCTGCTCTGGGGCATGGAGGTGCCTCTGAAAGGTCAGGGATTTCAACCTGCAGGCAATGCCCAGCACGTTGGCCCTCACGGGGTGTCTAACAGAGGAACCCAGGAGCTCCTCCCAACTGTGTGCTTGGAGAAGACCGAAGGCTCTCCCTGGTTTTCTCTGAAGGGGAAGCGAGGCATCCAACAGCTGCAGCGCATCCTGAGAGGCTCTCTGCCGCAACCATGAGGAGACCCACGCGGGCTCCCAGTCAGAGGCAGTCTGTGAGACCAAACACAGACCGGTTCCCCCTCTGAAAGATTTCCCAACCTGACAGCGTAAAACTGGGCTGTTCCATTTCTTCCGAAGCCTGCAACTACGCCTCACAAAAAAGGCGAGTTCGGCTCCCTCTCTGCTCCACTGCCTAACACCAGCACAGCAGGAAACAGCTGCAGGCAGGAGCTCTCAGAGAAAGGGAGGGCTGAGCAAAGAGCCACAGGAACACACAAAATGGAGACGAGGACTGAAGGCACAAACCGCTGGGGAAATCCGACGGCTCCAATTCTCTCTGGGGCTATCTTGGTCCTGCTTTGATGGGACCATCACTTCCAAAGCAGGGTGTGATCCTGAAACCACTGGAGTCAGTGGCAAAACTCCCACCCACATCAGTAGTTCAGGATTAGACTCCTGATACTTGTGAATGTTGCAGGTGCACTCTCAAGTCTTCAGGATTTTGAACACTTGCCATAATCTACAGCTTGTCAAACAGAGGAAATGTTGATCACTCTACGCCAAGACACAATTCCCACGCAGGAAAACCTAAGGAATTAAAAGAGTACACTGCTGCACCCTTTCTCCTCCACACCCTGAAAACATTAGTGGATACAATTCACGCACATCAACCTATTCAGATCCATCCTCTCCTTGACGCTGCAGTCGCATGCGCCCCTAAAGGCTGCTCTAATGATCTGGCAATCCGACGTGTCCCAGATGACACAGCACGATGCTTGAAGCTCTGAAAGAAGCCATTCTTGTTTACACTGGCTGTGAGGGGAAAAAATACCATCTGATTATTATATGAATTGTAGCTGTAACAGCTTCATGACTAACTGAAAGAAGGTAAGAGGCTCCACAGTAACTGATCGACCCCACTGGTTGATCCTTTTCAATGTAATGCGAAGGAAGACCTTTCTTATTCATATCTATCTGTCACTCTGACCTAACCCACTCTGGACAGGTAAAACAGGATCAGTTCATTGGCTGTAAAAGAGGCACGTTCCTCTACTAATGTTTGTATTTTTTTTTAATTCTCTTCTATGTTAAAATAGAAATAAAGAAAAAAAAGTCATGTAGGAAACGCACCCCTAGCATAATAATGTTAACACGAAAAAAAAATAACTGCTTAAAATTTAAAATATAGTGCAGAATAGAATGCAATTTGAAAGGCATGAACAGCTCATATAACCACACACACACTAGGTTTAAACTGCATTACTCGAGCAAACCAGCCTTGGTATCACGAGCTTCAGAGCCGGGTACATAAGCTTACCTGGAATCCTGGGTAAATAAAGCCATTCTGCTACTGCAGATATCGAATTAGTCAGCTTGAGGTTAGTGCTGATACTCTAGCTTTAATCACATCTGTAGTGCCCAGCGCTACATCAAGGATGAACTTGGCCCTAGCTGCGCGATTACGTATCGGTAGATCAGTACAAAAATAATTTGTTCCGAGTTCATAGCGTTATGAAATGACAAAACATCAAAATTAGCATTTTGGCTGAAATCCACTGCCTTTCCCATCAAGGCTTACACATTTAAGCAACATCTGAACCAACTGTCTATAATTACTCCTGGCACATACTGGAACACTTAGGCCAGTAGTAGATGCAATAGTGAAATCAATTTTTAACGACATGCTGTAAACCACTTCTATCAAGACGCTCAGCCCAGAAGCAAACATGTCTGTAAGCCGAATCCCAAGTCTACTCTACAGTATTTGTTCACTCTTGCATGGGAAGAGCATGGACTGACAACCCTACGTAATCTGTCATTTTAAAATTAAACATTTATTTGGTCTACAATACTAAAATTACTAGCCTTGAAGTTCCTGTCACAACCACTTACAAGCAAGTGAGGTTGCACATTAGGTTAGGCTAAAAGAAACAAATTCTGCACATAACTCAGATATCTAGATATACCTACCATACAAGTGTAACATGTCTACAACTTTTTTTTTTTAAAGAATCACATCTGTTCATCTCAAACACAGTGACTTATCTTCCTTCTTCCCACATACAGAGTTTTGGGGGAGTGGGGGTGTTTTTGTTTTCTTTTTATAAATGCAAAATCTGCTTTCTTAATGATCCTATCAGTCCCATAATTTCAAACTCCCACAAAGACACGCCTAAATGGGTATCAGGCCAAACCTTCTCTGTAAGTTCCCTTCGGTGACTTTCTCAAAACATCCCAGAAGCCACCAGCTTGTAAACCTGCTTGCCACAAACAGCTGAGGGTCACACATTTTCCAATTTTATTTTATGAACAGTCTGAGTACTTTCACAAGTGGAAATGCAGAGTGCAAACGGTAGGCAGCTCAAGACACTGACCTGAAGGCATTAACAAGAGCCAAAAAACAGACAATGCTAGGCAGAGATTTCCCTTTGAAAATGAAACTCTGAAACACATTTCTTACTGAGACTGTGCCACTAGCATTGGTTTTTGCATACCAGAAAATTCAGTATTCCAGTACAAGGGAAAATTTCAACATGAGTGATTAGAAAAACACAAGATGCAAACCAGGACCACAGAGGAGAGCTATTCTGATCCTCTCCTGCAAACCTACCAGTTCTCAGGCAGCAGAGCTGCCTCTAACAGAAACAAAAGAAGGCTTAAATGCGAGCTTATGGGAAGGCAGAAGACAGACTTACTGAGGAAATAAAAGAAACAAAATATATGAGAACACTTTTTTGGGAAGAGGATGTTTCAAAAGAATTAATATTTTTGAATGATAACTTATGTGTACCCCTGTAAGAAACACACAGCAGAGCAACAAAAGTGGCTAAGAATCCACACAAAAACTTTCCAGCCTATTACTAGTTTATTTAGTCTCTCCTGACACTGTAAATTAATTTCTACCCCGATTCTTACAGCTGGGAACAGCTGAACATAAAAGAATCCTATTCCCCCTGCTTTCCTCTTCCACCCTCCTATCCCCGTCACCCCTTCCAGGAGAAAAAAAAAAAAAAAAGGCGTTTTTGCCATATCCCAGTACATAATCATGTAGAAAAGTGGGCCATTAATATTTAAGACACTTCAAAATTACAGTACATTTCAGTACGGTATTTCAGTACTTTTAGAAAAAAAGTTAATTTCAACAAATTAAGCAAACAGTCTTCCAGGATAAGGGAATATATGAGGATGAAAAACGAGAAGACCACCTCCACGTAACGTGTGTTTACTACTTTCCAAGCTCCTCAGAGGAAAGAGAGCCCTCTCCTCTCCTTCCCTGACACTTGTTTCTTAAGTGTTCTCCAGACAAGAAGCACTGTTGCTAAATTTATTAAACTATCTGTCAAGTCGCAGGCACTTCAAGAGAGAAGAATCCGCAAGGTCACCGGTTCCTAGCTGGTGCCGAGCACGTCACTCGTGAGGCACGCAGCACAAGTAAACTCCACCAGGTTACTGGGGTGGGCGCCCTGCCAGCCCCCAAGCTTTACGAGAATACCGGTGCAAGTGTCCAGAGAGGTGACACAAAGGAGCCGGCGCTGCAAAGGTGTGAGAAAGCAGAGCTGCGAGAGGACAGCGAGAGGAGAAAGGAGGCAGCAGTGGAAGCGAGCAGCAACAGGACACCAGTGGCGGCAATGGAATACTGGGAACACAATCCTGGAAACCACCACCTTCATTAAGGGCAAGAAATACGTTTAAGGAGAACTCCCCGGGATCTGAAGGATTAAGCAAGCACCAAGCGATGCACATGTCCCATGTGCCTACGCCAGGTCACTTGGGCACTGCCATCTGAAGCACGTGAAGGAGCAAGGGGATGGTGGCACAGAAAATGGTGACTCCTGCTGCAGAGCCGTGAGAGGAACTGATGGGAGGCGATGTGCAGGCCCAGCTCCTGTGAGCCCCGAGTGCCTCCTCGCCTGGTGTTTGGCACCCCGCTTCTGCCCGCAGCCTGTCGGCACTGAGGGGCTGTGAGAGAGGGCGGGCCCGCTCTCATTAATTTAAGTTTTACGTGCAGGCTGTGCTTCTGAGAAACATCAGTAACAGCGGACCTGGGGAAGCCAGGCAGAGAGACCATAAGTAAATCCTATAATGCCCCCATAGGTACACAATAACCCCACAAACAGGCTCTGAGGCCCCTACAGCGCACTTAAAAACGAGCAGCCAACACGGGCCGGGGGCGCAGCGAAGGGGGCTCCTGTAGGACAAGCCTCAGGGCTGCCCCAGGTTGAAAGAAAATTAAAAAAAATAAACAAGCCGCGGCTCTCCAGAGAGGCCGGGCCCCGACCATTAATGGCCGCCGCCCCGGGGGCGGGCAGGGGCAGGAGCACCGCGCTCGGCTCGTCCCCGCAGGGCCGGACCCCGACCGCCGCCCGCTGCCGGGCAGGGCCGCCCCGGCGCCCCCGCTCCCCCCGGCCCCGCCGCTCCCCGTCAGGGCGGGCAAGGAGGAGGCGGCGGCGGCCCGGCCTCCCCCGCTCGCCTTCGGGGGCCGCGGCTGCTTTGTGTGGGGGGCCCTGCGCCGAGCTCGCCCCCGGCGATTTCACAAAGCTCTGCCGTGTGCTAGGCCGAGCTGCGCCGCCCGTGCCCTGTCAGGAATTCGGCCCGTACCAGCGCTCCTGCCTCGGAAAGGAAGCCGTACTTCTCCTTTCTTTCAAAGCGAATAAAGCACAAGCAGGGGAGGGGTTTGGCTCACGTTGGTTTGTTAAAGGGGATGTTGCTCGATCTCAGCTGCAGCCCGGGTGCCCTACAGGACTGCAGCAACATATAGGGGGGTGCAGGAGGGTTTCTCTTTAGCAGCTATGCCAAGAGCCAGGGGAAGAATAAACGCGAGGAAGCAAACCGAAGGTTATGCCTGAAATGAGCATTCCCCAACTTGACCATAAATACGTAATCACTTATAAAACAGATAAAGCAGGACCGCGAGGTGTGAGCCAGACTTTCTGTGCGGGGTTACTCCAGTTGAGAGTTTTACCTAAAAAGTTGTTTTAAAAATCCCAGATCTGAGGAATAAACCCTGAGTTTGAGGTTTGCACAAAATGGGGGACAGGGCAGCAGGGTCTGCTCAGACACAAGCGGTGGAGCAGGAGGGAAGGGCCAGCAGCAGCGGCGCTCCAGCGGTGGGCAGGATCAGGCCCTGACACCTACTTCCACCACCCACCCCTGGAGAGTGGATGGAAACCTTCACCAAACCCATCTGAAAAGGCCCCAGTTGTCCACCATGGGTTTCTCCCCGTACCCTCCTCATCTTCCACATCTGGAAATCTTTGAACAAAAATCTCTTTTGAAACATTTCCAGAATTTTCCCACTTTGGCCCAGGCAGAAATACTGCAAGAGCAACCTTGCTCTGGGAAAGATGAGTGTTGTCTCGTGGTCAGAGCTCAGGGTTAGTGGTCAGGGGCTGTGGGTTCTCATTCCAGCTTGGCCACTGAATCATTTTGAACCCTTCGCTAGTCACTTCGTATTAGCACCAGTTAGTAATTTTCCGTCGGAATGATTTTCTGACAGAAAACAGCACTTCACAAAACCGGAATCTTTGTGAAAATTGACTTTCCATTGGGGATACCTTGCATCTAGACAGGCAGGGAAAGGATGTTAGCCCCAAACTGAAATATTCATCGCTTCTTTGTGTTAGTCCAAATGTTTTGCTTTGAATAGATTTTTTAAAAACAAATACCACCCTCCTGGCTGTAACTCCGAGTCAGCTCACTGCGCCGTGGGAGTTTGTGCTCTCATGCTCTTCTTCGCGCCCCGGGAGGTCTGCACCTCCTGTAGCGGGATGCAAATGTCTCTCTCCTGAGCTGTGCACATCACGGCCTGAGTCAGACCAGTCCCGGCATGCGGGACCTGGCCCCTGGGAAAAATTAGCAGCAGAAAGGACTGGTCTGACTGGGGGAGTGGGCCACGGAGCGAAAGTATGAAGTGCATGGACACAAGCTGTTTCACGTTAGTTCAGTGATCCAAAACAAAGTGCTGTGACTGTGGATATACCAAAATGTTTTGTGCAACTGAGAAGCAGTAAAATGAAACCCAGGGAAAAGGATCCAAGTGTTCTTCTACTATCCCTGACAGTCAGATCCTGTAAACTCTTCCATAAACACACTGAGCTCCAGTTTATAGTTCTGGCTCTTCACCCCCCAACTATCTTCCTTCTTTACTGTTTTGTTCCAGAATCCCATTCCTCTGTTCATTAAAAATAAATTTTGTGATTTCTGTGTATTCATAGCTGTCTGACACTTTCTTTTAATCTAAATAACACTTGTTCTCCTCCCACAGTGTATTTATACACACAGTTTAAATCCCTTCTTAGCCTTTGTTTTGCAAAGTTACACATTAACCATTTACATTTTCTTTCATAACAGCAAGGTTTGGACTACCTAATAATCTTTCTCTGCACTTGTTTCAGTCAGAATTCATCTTTTCTAAACATGAGTGATCATAGCCTAACATCACGCATAATGTTCAAAGTGATGTCTTGCTAGTGACTTGTACAGTGGTAATAATAACTTCCTATGCACGCTTTTAGTTACAGACAGGGATCAACACTGCCTTTTTTACACCTATATCACACTAGTATCTCAGTTTATCCAGGTCTTTTTCCTCTCAAATTTATAGGGGAAAAAAAAAAAAAGGATATTTGAAATACATAACATTCCCTTAATACATTTTTACATTTCATTACACTTCTCTCACATGGTTTCATTCCAAGTGGGGTGACAAATGAAAATATTTTCAAGAACAGTTACAGGATCTCCAGTCTCCAAAATCAAAGTCCTGGAAATGCTATTTTTTAAATGAAAGAATCAAAAACTCCCATGACCATATGAGACTTATTTCATTACTCCTTTGAAATATTCCGAAAGCTAAGGATTAAGAGGTGTTATATTAGTGCGGAATAATGATGATTAATTTTTGTTTCATATCAAATGCAGGAAGAGTAGATATGTGTGCTGAGCATCTCCTATAACTTCAAAATCTATCTGTAAACCTGAAAATGTGATGTGGGTTTACGTACCTTAAATGAAGCACCAGGCCATTGTAGTTTTGCTTCAGTTAGTACTGCTTTATACAATCTTCCTCCCTTTCCAAGATTTTGGGCAGAATCACTTAAAAGGTATCCTTTTACCTTTTCATTTGAGAGTAACTAATGAAAATTCCGTTTTAAATGTGCTTTCTGTGAGACAGGAATGTTCTTTTTTTCATGATTACCCAAAGCCCGTATTTCAAGCTACAGCTTCAGGTAGCGTAAATCAGCCTTGCTCTGATATGGCCTGCAGTCCTCTCAACCAGCATCGCAGAACAATTTAGTGTTTATAGATGACAGTTGGCATCTTTGAAATATTCTCTTTTACAGAACTAGACTAGATGTGACACTTGCTGGAGAAGAAATCTTGCATAAATCTGTCTGAAAAGACTCACTTAATCATATTACTTCACTAGCAGTGGTAACCTTTGGAGGCCAAAGTCCAGACAGGTTGAGAAATGGCACATGAGTACATAAAGGTGACAATTCCATTAACTGCAATCAAAGAGGGAGGTGAATGGTGAGATAAAGACAAATGACTTACTCTACAAAGAAAAGAAAATATGTGTGTGAAGGGGAAAGATACAGAACGAACGTTTTCCAGCCTTGTCAAGGAAATAAAGATCCAATCCCGCTCCATTGAGATCAACACAAAAACATCTCTCTGCCTCCCCGAATGCAGGATTTGGCCCAGGATCCCAGCCTGCTGGAGAATGTTAGTGTGACCTGCCATGTCAGGAGCACACGTGCACAAGTGAGATGTCACAGGAGAAAACTATATGCAGAAAGTCTTACTGAATTGCCCACCATAGCCATGCTGGAAATGCCAACACTAACTAGCCTAGTTTTGAAGTCAACAGGATCTTTTGCAAAAATAAGTGGAAAAAACGTTGGCATTTCTGAATGATTCAGAATTCTCAGATGTTCCAGCCACGATCTTTCAGTCCAACTGAGTGCACCCCAGAGGATGAACAGGAACTGCTTTGGGAGTTTCTTTTGGGCCCCAAATCAGAAGGTGTGGGTACGTGTTGGTAACTGAAACTACCACCACAAGAAAATAAAAGTTCTTAGGCCAGTTCAGTGCCAAATTTCAGCACAGATGAAAGAGAGATTGGTGGGACGTATTCTCATCCCGTATCCTTCAGTGAGGCCAAGGATGGCATAGATAGCACTGCTAAGACAAGTTCACATTACCCACGTTTTTTCAGAGGAGGAACCTTAAAGAGAGTAGCCATGCTGGCTACAGAGTTGCTTTCCTACACTGGAAATAAAGCCACAAAGAGATCTGATCTGTTATCTTGCAAACCTTTCTAAACTTATGTCGAAGAGGAAATGAATAATATAAATCCACCTATGTATCCAATCTCTTTCTCTTTTGCAGTTTTCCCATTTATATATAGTGTTTTCAGGAAATTCTCTGCAGAAATCCTCATCTACATCCAATGCATTTAGCAAAACAAAACAAGCAGATGAGCAAATTGCTTTACTCATAGAAGCAGAGCTGTAAAAGAACTGGATCTCTGAGCATGCAAAAATTCCACTTACTTAGGTATTGATTAACATAACAATTGAAGGGGAGAAAAGATTTATAAGGGATCATGTAGCGTGTGCTTGCTTTGGCAGTTTTTACAAGCACCTGAAGTAGTTTTCAATCTCATTTTAAGCAGGATAATACTGGTGTAGGAAATTGAAGCTGGGAAATCCTCGGGATGAAATGCTTACTGAACTATCATATCAGGACTGTTCATTCACACAGGGAAACAGGGAAGTAAAAAGCAACTCAATAATATGTAACGACAAGGGATTTTTGAGTGGAAATCTAAACTCTCTGAAGAGTGTATAATAGGAAAAAAAGGAAATTTCCTTTGGGGGACTTTTTCTGGTTTTAACAGAGATGTTAAGTTACCCGTAGACACTAGAGCAGCCAAAAAGGAAAATCCCTGCTTTACACAGCTGTAAATATAACTAGCAAAATAATTCAGATTTCATCAATCTGTGACTCATTTGCTAAAGTTTTGGGTAGCTCACCTTTTAATACAAAAGTCAGAAGCTGATATAAACAAGCATACAAGATTTCACGCTCCACCAAAATTCCAGTGTCTTGTCTAGGGCCAGTTCCTGCCTGCTCTCCTGGCTGGATACCAACATCCTTTATTCTCGAGGGAGTCAGCCTTCCAAAAAACTGCTTGGCACTTGAGTCGGTGCTGCTCTGTTTTCCTAACGCTCACTGCAGGCAGGATGTTTTCAGACTCTGGTACCCAACAGTTAGGCATTCCAGGGAGCTCAGGGATTTTTCTTTTGAAACCACACTGCCAATGCCCTAAGAATACGTGGGGTTCTGTGATACCGTGTGATCCTGGTGGGAAGATGGGATGACTTTCTTGCTTGTATAGGGATGCACAAAGGGAAAATGCACATGCCACCTTTGTAAACTCTCCTTCTGCGGTGTGAATACTGATAATTCTGGCTTTAAGTCATGTTTTCATCAACTGGCTCCCCTCTGGGAAGACTGCCAGATCGCCACAGATTAGGCAAAGGAGAAGCCCCCCTTCCAAATGCTCGGCCAGAAAAGAAGCTCACTGCTGCAGTGTGGCAGAGGGGATGCTCAACAGTCTTTGCACACATTTGTTGCTGTAACCACTCATGGTGCCAGCACGTGGAAATGTCCTCTTTGCTCCCGGTCTGTGTACATATACGACTTCTGCATATCCCTTTACACTCCTTAAATATCAGAAATATGACTTTATCATTAACATTTATAGCCAAGTATTTCCTGAGGCCACTGATGGCAGGGCCGGCTACAACCGTGCAGCCTGTACCTCGTGGGACAGAAGCCAGCCAGCAGGTGAGGGCAGGCACCTGGGCGACCCCTCACTGCCCAGGAGCCGACGTACGGCCCTGCTCTGGCTGGCAGGCAGCTTCGTCAGAGCCGTCTTCCCTCCTAACCCTATGGCAAAATCCAGATGTGCAAAATCGTGAAACCACAATGTGTTGAGCTGGAAATGAATTTCACAAGCAAGCTGCGAGAATCTGTTGAGCTCCTTACATTTCACAATGCCTTACATCTCATTAAAAGTAACTAGCAGAGGTTAAATATTTTTCTGCAACATCCTCTCAAGACTTTTGAATTAGTTTATGTGAAGTAGTTCGTTACAGAGGTGATCTATCATACAGCGATGCCAAAATCCAGGCAGCATGGAGAAGGGCAGAAAAAGGCTCTAACCCTCCGAGCAGCATGTCTTGTCTGCTTCCGTGGCTGGGACTTCCTACAAAAGGCAGATCCTGTTCTGCCCTTTGAATTCAGACGCTCGTGAATACAGCTATGGAAGTCAAAGTACCATCAGCATCTGTTCATTTGTAAAAAACATCATTGTCTGCTCTCCAAGGATAAGACTGTTAACTGGAACCTGTACTTTCCAGATTATAAACAATATGCTGCCTTTCTCCTTAACTCATTGCAAAATGTACAAATGACAATCTAAAGCCAGCGCTGTCATCTTTTAAAAGCTGAAATTCAACAGGGGCTCATTCAAGTACATAAAAAGAAGTTTGCAGGGTCATTTAGCCACCTGCAAATCACACACAAATAAACTAAAGAGCACTAGAAATGGGAATAAAATCCCCATATATGTAGCTAGTTCCTATGCAGTTACATTTTCATGCTCTGTACACAACCCAAAACAAATTGTCTGCTTATAATTAAAACATGATACCGATTCCAAAAGTGTTGCCCCTAGGGAAATAATTTTATACCAAAGGGCAGATTCAGCCCTGGTGTAGTATTTCTGATTTCATGGAATTACACCATTAAAGAATTTTGCCCCACATCTTGCCCACACTGATGCAATTCAACTTTTAAGGGACAGTTATGGGTTTCCTCCTAACTCGGGCCAAGTTTCTGGAATAAGGAAAGTCTGTGAGAGAGTCAGCTGGAGGGATGTTTAAGTCTGGGATCTAGGGACATTCACATAGTAGAAAACGTCACAGGATTTATATTGCATTTCTTGGACGTCAGAATTTCTTGCGCGTCAGAATTTCTTGCTTTTTCTTCTTTCCTTACAGATTCCTTGTCAGTAGGTAGTCACAATGAAACAAATACCAAAGAAAAGTAATGAAACAATTAGAGGCAGCCGTGAGAAAAAAGACATTTGGAGATCCAGTTAATTCTGCTTCATTTTTGCTACATAAGTCTATTTTCTAAACTTAATGCATTGCCTGAGCTTGTAATACATAGTAGCAGAGTGTCTGCACCACTCACAACTTTAGAAAAAGATATAAAATGTTAATTCTTCAACATTTTATGTGACTTCAAATATTTGGGGCATGATTGATCTCACGCTTGTCATAGTGCTTTGGATTTGTGCTTTGCCTGACATAGAAATCAGAATGCACACAGTGATGCTCTCACTGATGTTGAAAACTTGTGACTTCTGTGCAGAATCAGTGAAAAAGAGCTGGAACACTTCCCTCCTCTGGGGGCTAACCTGCTCTTCCCTGAAATCATGCAGCTTCATAGGTCATGGCCCAGAAAACAGGAGTTTCCCCAGCAGTTCCTGTCAGTCCTGCGTGTACCGGGCACCGTGACAGGGGGGCTGCAAACACTGGAACTGGGATGCTGTCAGGGGACTGGGGGAGACGACTGCATTCTCTCTGCAATTGTTTGAGCTGCCAAAACAGTGAGGCAGATGCCCAGATTCTTGCTTAAGGCTTCCTGGGAAAATCAACAGTTTTGAAACCATATCAGAACCAAAACTTCAGAAAGATTACTCAAGCTGGAGTAAGAAAAAGATGGTAAACATAATAGAGCCATCAAAGGTACATTTTAAATTTCTCATTCTCATTCTTAACATTAATCTGACAAGCCTAAAGCCTTTCTATAAATCAAATGGAGCAAATGCTATCAGTACATTAAAATCTGTATAGAAATAGCAAGGTGGTTGATGCCCCATGCCTGTCGGTGTTCAAGAGGCATTCATGTAATGCTGTTATTAAAGTGCTTTAACGTTTGGTCAGCCCTGAAGTGGTCAGGCAGTTGGACTTGATGATCTTTGCAGGTCCCTTCCAACTGAACTATTCTAAAATCTTTGTACAGAAGTTAAAAAAGTCTTTGGCACAGAAGACAGCTGCTATTCAGAGCTCCTTCCCGGGCAAAGCACAAGCAACAGAGGGAAACTGCTTTAAGCATTCTTTAAAAATCACAGTACTACATCACCGTTGATAACCTTTGGATTTTACAGGTTTTCTTTCTGAAGCAATGATAAAACCGTCAGAGCTTTAATCAACTTTTCAAATCATTGACCGGTCTGAAAAACTGAAAGTGAAATAAAAAGCAAGACAAAACAAAAATCAGAAATACTGTACGTTCTTGCCATTTCTGCCAGCCACAGCAATGAAGTGTTGCGATGAAGCAAGATAAACATCTGAGGAAGGAAATAAATTGTAGCTGTAGTCTTATTTTAGGCTATTTGATGTCTGATTGTTTTCAAAAACAGGAGGACGAGGCTGCTTGTGTAACTCCACCCTCCCGAAGAATCGCCAGGATCGTTATTTATGAGCGTGATCAACGCCGCACCAGCCTCCTCACCTACCATATGTCGCAATCGTGGAAATACCACGGGATGTTTTAATCCACGGGATGTTTTAATCCACGTCTCCTTCCCATCATCACCTGGTGCGCTGAAATTAGCATCTTGGGAGACACAGGACTGAGGAATTAGGATGGCAGATAATTATCCCATGGGCTGCATTTCCCTTGGCCACCGGGTGAGCTGCTGGGAAGCAAGCCCACGTGTGGGGCACAACGCCAGTGCGATGCGCACGCTGCTGAGAGCACAGGGGCCTGCACAGATCCCCCCAGGGTGGTGACAGCGTTTTGGGAGGGAGGCCAGGGGTCAGAGCACCTCTATATGAGCTCGTTAATCCATCCTGATACACATTCAAAACTGGAAAATGATTGCTGGCAGAAAGAGGCATAACTATCCCATATTCCTATCAATCTGGGAGGAGGATAATTCAACGCTAAGTTATCCATACCTTTTTTAATCTACTGACACAATCAGTAGATCTTTTCTGTTTTCTTCAAAGGGAGTAATGCTTTAACTCTGTCCACTCACTCATTTGCATATTCTACTGTTATAACTCATTTTCCCCCCAAAAAATCTTAAAGTAAACTGAAGAACTGGGGAGGGAAATTAAGCTTTTACTGAATTAATCAAGTTTTTCAGAGCAGGAGCTCATCATTTTGATCTTCTATTACAATCTCATTGGCTAGTGCCATGCTTCAAGTTTACTCAGTATTTTTTCCATACTTTATTTTTAAATTGCAGCTGAATATCTTAAATAGTAGCTAAAAACTTAATCTAAAGCTACTTTGTGTGCATTTTTTGCCTTAAAAAAATAGCCATCCAAGAGTTACTTACTCAGCACCAAGCTTTAGGAGTTCAGCTTGATATGGAACCAGAAGTGTCTGTTACTGTTGCTTTGCTTTAGTATGCTAGTGAAGGGAAAGCCCCTTTAAAAGAAAGACCTCCAGGGCTGAGACTTCAGCTGCTCCACCTTGAGCTAGAGAACTACTTTTCCAAGCTGCTGCCTGTACCGGGCTTCCAACCAAAACTGAATGAATGCAAAGGAGGAAGCATGATGTACAACAGGCTTAAATATATAGAGGCTTCAAGGTTTTTGGAACATCAAACCCTTCACAGTACAAAATATTTGCAATTTGGTATTGCAAGCATTTCCTTTCCCACTGGAAAATTAATTTATCATAGAGGAATATATTGCAGTCAGACAGTATTGCAAGCTGTTAGTATTCTTGCTACATTAACTTGTTCTCAACCAGAAGAAAATTAAAATGTAACCCGTGGTGAGGGCTGTCTTTGTGAAATTGCTCCCTCTTATATCAAGCTCCTGTATATTCAGGGAACCAACTCAGAGGCTCAGAGCAAGGTTAAGGATCTCAGTGGTATTTTTGGCCTTTTAATTACGGCCTTTTCAAGGTAATCCATATCTTAGCTGTGCCCTAAAGTGTTGTATCTCCATTTGTAACCTGTTGCCATATTTATTCCATATGACCTTGCAACAGCACCCCAGAGCCAGTGGGGCTTACTGACTGCAACTCCTCCTAGCGCAGCTTCCAGCAATGTCTCCTGGTCATTTGCAGCTTGTTTAGCATACAAAAACCCACACTGGTTCTCTGGGTTGAGTAACCATGTTCTTCTTACGTCCCTGTCCTCAATATTGGGTAACAGGAAGCTAGGGGATGAAACAACCTATTAGATTTTGTAAGGCCCCGATTCTGTAAGCTGTAGTTGTACGGGGGTATCTGCTCTTCGACAACACTTCCCATATTGTGTTTCAGCCAGGAAGATGGATGTACCTTACTTAAAGTGAGTCATTCACTGAACCTAGGCCAAACTCTGAAGCAAATCTGGGCCAGTTTATTGCCTCAGGAGGAAACCTGGTTTTTGCATGAATTAGATGTGAAAATAAGCAGAGCCTGACTGACATCTTCTCCGAATTCCAACTGCAAGGGTAAAACCCAGCGGGCATCAGCCTCAGGCATGACAAAAATGAGGAGGGGAAAATGAGGCTTCCTGTCTCCCCTCCAAGAACCAGAGACACACATGTTACTCAGAACTTGGAATAAATTGTTAATTATTTATACACTAATTAACCAACGTTTATAGAATGTCTTACACATGTAAATTGCTGTAAATACGCTTACATTTTTCTTGCAGTCTCCAATTAAATGAACTTTCATTCTGGAGCAAAACAATTCCATACCAACTTGTTACACCAGTTCTTTAGCCAGGCACTTCCTACAGCTTTGCAGCTAATGGTCCCAGCTGAAGCTGCTCTATTGTATTTCCCTACAGAAATTTCTGTGCTGGTTTGTAGCTGCTTTAATTCCATCACAGATCACATTCTGTTTAATGATAATTTGATTTTGCATTGCAAGACCCAGATGTACATTAGGAGGTCACAACCTTTCCATTTATCTCTTAAAGTAACTATTTTTTCCCCAAGTTCCATCAGGTTAAAACAGTTAGCAATTTTTCTCCTTGAAATGTCCCTTCAGCTCGGCCAAGATATATAATAGATCAGTGTAGCTACGAATGCATTACAACATTAGTCATCAATTAGTTTTAAACCATCGCTGTAATATATCATTTATCTAGCTTGCTGTAGCGCTATTGTGAACATTTAATTTTTTAAAGGCATCTTGATTTTTTAACCTGACGGCTGCATCCCCCTTTTGTCTCCTGTACAGACATCTCCTCTAGGAACAATAAAAATGAGATTTGTTTGACCTGCACTCAGGGTTCGTTTAAGCGAGATGGATTTTAATTGCTCTGCCTAGTCTACCAGACAGCTTTTATGTAATATTCCAGACATTTACGCACTGTCTTTTCCCTTGCTGTAAGCAGGTGTGTGTGCCCACAAATGCCTGTAAAGCAGCTCTTTCTATTCATTTCACATCTCTGACGATCCTCTGGGAAATTGCTTACTCTGAGGTATCATTGGTATCAAATTAAGGGCCTCGGTCATTGCAACTTCTTTTTTCCTAAGGCTCTTTTCTTTTGTCTTTGAGATTGAACTTTTTGGGTGGCTAATTCTCCAAGGACTTTGCTGAGGACTGTGTTCCTTGTGCTTGCATTGCTGTCACACAGCACAGGTGACTCACCTCTGCCTCTCCTAGTAGGGAGAATGCACACAAAGCCTTACCTGTCGCCCCCAAAATCCACATTGTCCTTCGACCATTTGCAATGCATTTGACTTACATTTATGGTTTGAAAGAGTTTGGAGTGCAAGATAACCAAGGCGGAGAGAAGCATGCCTACGCCGCAGATATTCAGTATCTTGAAGGATCTCTAACTTCAATTAGTAAGTCACGCGAGCCACTTATCACAGCATTGACTCAGGGCCCAAAACACCCTGACTCCTCTGCCAGCTCAGAGTGGAGGCAAGATGAGCTCACATTTGCCCACGATTTGCTGAACCTTATTTGCTCCAGCTGCTCCAGCAGGGAGAGGAGAACCTCATGTAGGGAGTTCTCTCCCTGCTGACTCTCCTCTTCCATGGGTGATACAATCTGAAGATGATGTCCTCTGTCTTTCCTCTTCCCATTCCTAAAAAGGAAGATTTGGCTGTCCCGGGAGTTACCAAATCAGCACAAAAAAATGGGCCTCCTAAGCAGTTATTTGTGCCTGCAGCTGGTTCTGGTCTAGTCTCTGTTGGACACACACATGTACTCAATTCCCCTTTGTGCTGGATGCCTATTAAAAGCACAAATCTGCAAGTGAGGAGGGTCTCTTTTACCATGTCAATGGAAGTGAAATACGTAAATCTCCTGCATGCTAAGGGAGAATGTGTGTTTAAAATGCTTGGGAGAACAGCTGTGAAAAAGAGTAAGTGGTTTGTATTATGCTGCACAGTGTCACTGATCCAACATGCTAAGCTGATCCTCATGTAGTACATTGTGCTTGCTCTGTCCTTGTGTTACTCTGCCTACTGCTTCCATGTGTGGGTAACTGAAAATGCACAGCATTTCAGACAGCACAGAAAAAAAAAGGGGCAAAACTGGCTTCTTCTGCCGCAATATGACCGGCATGGTTCACAGCAGCAAGGAAAAACTGGATTGGAAAGAGCGATTCCAGCTAGAGCCCTGTGTAGTGAAACCCACTCCAATTGGGTTGGAGTGAGGCTGGTGTATGATGATAGGTGAATCACAAAACATTTCAATAAAATAAAGGGTTCTGTTGGGAGACTGTGAAGTGAAGTCCCACTTCCTTTCCTTAGCACCAAAAGCCAGGGAACAACATCAGAACACAGGGTACAATTCTGCACAGCTCAAGGGATTAGTCTTTCACCTATCTGAGCCAGCTCCCGAGGCCCAAAACTGCGCAAACAGTTTCCCTCCAAACAAGAGAGAGAAGCAGAACACGTTAGATGTTGATTATGGCATCAATAGAAGAAATTCAGCTGCTACATACACTGAGAGAAATCTTAAAATACTTTAACATGATATAGAAACTACAAACAGAGCAATGACATCAGGAGAGAGATGGGAAGTCCAATGCACTGAATTTGAATACAGATAGAAAATTCTTTAGCTTCATCTTATGGTTTTCTTCCTAGGGCTTGTATATCCATCAACAACACACCTTATTACTCACTTCTCTGACAGAAGCACTGAAAATCAGAAACCATTTATTTAATACCAAACAAAATCAGAATTAAGGCCTGGTTTCAATGCTGAAATACAGATTTCTAACCTCTGAGGACCAGGCGCAGCAGAGGTGGAGCGTTGAACAGCTGTAATGTGCACCCAGGAGTCACATTTGTTCAAAAAAAAGTCACATTACTTAGATTAATCGGATGTGTCCAGCTCATCCCAAGTCCACTTCAGCCTTGGCAACCCTCTAGCTCGAAGGCTTAACAAAAGTATTAATACAAGTATTCCTTTATATTATCACATTTACATAACAACTCCCACCTTTGCAGCCTAATACGGATTCTTTGGAACATGGAGAACTATTGACTCATAACTGGACGGGGGTGCCAAAACCTCCCAAATTTAGAGATGTTTGGAAAAAGAAAGTTTAGTTCAGGCCCATCCACAACAGCAAATTAAACACAAGTCATCATCTGTGTGAGTGACATTTTCAGCATGTCCAGAGCCTGGCATGAGCTGACATTCCTTCTCCCCAGTAAGATTTACGGAATTTGCACATTGAGAAGTATTGAGATAAACCATGGTCCAAGGGCCAAGTGCATAAATTAGACCTGTCCCCTCCCTTCAGTACATTACGTATATACACACTGTAGGTTGGCTAACTATGCTTTTGGCAACTTGAGCAAGTTTCTGTGAGTGTGTGTTAACAGAAGGGGAGTTTGTGTCATACTCATGCATTTACATTTTCTTTTCGAAGACTTTGTTGCAGGGAATATGTTGTACATCATTTTTCTCTCCATTCACATCAGATACTAGATTAAACAGAAAAAAAAAGCGTATTATTAAAAGTTTTGGCACATATTGCTCTTTCACAGCACAAATTGTGTCACTTGTAGATCAGATTGGTTTAAATTAGGCAGGTCAATTTAAGGTCAGCAAGAAGTGCCGGGTTAGCATCCTCAGAGACTGAGGTCCTCTCCTGATACACAGAATAAGTCCAGATCAAGGAGCATCAAGTAAAGCTTCATGCACAACTCTTCTTCCATAGAAGACAGATGTATTTCCTCAAGAAAACCAAGTGTTCACCTGTTCCTTGAGTCCTCTGTTTATACAGCAAAACCAAATGACCAGTTGGCATGCTGGAAAGGGGACTGACACTACCAAAATTCTCCTTTAAACGTTGTCAGGTTTTTTCTATGAGCTGCATCTTTGCAGTAGTCCATGTACCTGTGAAATATTTGAATCACTGTCTTCCATGTGTCAAAACGATGCCATTTCTGGGCTGTTCCATCTTCCTCCCACAGATCTACCACATTTTAGGTAAATTACATGGCCTAAAAACCCAAATATGGGTTGTAGCTCTGACTGGGTCTTGGTGACTTCTAAAAATGTAATGCAGTGAATGCCACTAGGAAACCCACACACTACCCCAAAGGGATGCAGTTTAGACTCTAGGTGTTCAGCTTTCAAACTGGATAATCTGTGGCAAAGCTTTTCTCTATGACCTGAAGAACCGGGAGAATTATTTTTAATTGAAGGCTGAAAGCCTCACATAATCAGATGACACACGAACGAGGGCTTTCTGAAAAATGGAAGACACTGAATGATTTTGGATTAAATCAGAAAAGAACTAAATGCTGTTCCTAAGTCTCCTCCTGAAAATGAATTTCCAGCAAATTCATCCTCCTTGCAGGCCTCCCAATCAGCTCAAGCCCTCTTGTTGCAAAACTTCTTCATATCCCATCTTCCAGACTGTCTGATGTATCTGCCCCCACTCAACTTCTTCGCAGAAAGCCTTTCCTTAGGTCCATGGCATTCCAGCACCATGGCGTTCCTTGGTGTCCCTTTGAGCAGCTGGAGGATGTGCTGCTTCACACGATCTATTGGGGCTCTTCCCACCACGTCTTCAGCCCCTTCCAATGTCTCCTGTGCAGGGTGAGGGAGATGAACAGCAGAAGCCATTGCAGAGCATCTGACAATACTGGGCAGAGGGTAAGAGCTCAGTTCCTTCCCTTAAATCCCATGTTCATCTCTTACCAAGCAGAACAGTTGTTCTAGAAACGAGATCCAGAAATTAGCTCATTCCAGAAATACAAGTGTCAGGAAAGGCTTCCGTCCTCCCAGTTCTTTCTAAAATTTTGTCCAGGAAAACAAATTGATCGCTAGGGGATGCCTTTGGGAGTTGGCAGAGCCTAACGAAGGGCAGCAGGGAGGAAATCCTGCGTGCCTGTCTGCCAGAGCATTCTGTCCTCTCCTTTTGGCATTGCATGTTCAGCCCCGGTGCAGAAGTGGCCAGAAGAGGGGAGGTGGATTCACCTGAAGAGGGAACAAAAGTGATGACAAATAAAGCAGGCTATCAGGCTCCCGCTAGCGCACAGCAGGAGGACTTGGTGCCACAATGGTGTGCTCTCCGTCCATCCCCCTGGAGCACGCGGCCCTACTGCTCAGTGCTGTGCCCACCGGCACCGAGAGGGAGGGCTGGTGGCCCCGAGGGATGGGTCTGCTGCTCTGCTGTAGTTGGGGGCCAGAGTCCCAGAGCACCACTGCGTCCTACAGCAGTTCCCTCCTCGGCTTTGTCCTCCTGATTTCGCCTCTGCCTCATCAACAGAAAGAGATTTGCTGCTTCACAGTCCCTTCCCTCCTCTGCAATTAGGACTGCACATCAGTAATAGCCCCCAAATACAAGCCTGAATGCAATTCCCAGACACGCAGCCCTGGAGACTCTTTCCAATGTGCATCACATCTTAAAAGAAGTGCTTTCTCTGAAGCCACTCTGTCCTTTTCCCAGTAACAGAACAGCCTGGTACAAACCACAGCAAACTCACGGTAGGAAAAATAGCATTAGAGGAGCATTCAATGTTCACAGTAATCTCCTCTACTACAGTTTAGCAGAAGTGTAGCTGGAATGGCCTGAATATAAAAGCCAGTCCTTTGAGCATAGCAGAAATTGCTGCCACAAAATTATGCAAATTCCAGACCTGTTTCTGTAAATGAAGATTTTCCAAGGGAGAACATACAGAGAACAGTCATACACTCTAGCCTGAAGGGCCGTCAGGAAATTCAGGGTTTAGTCCCAGCTCTGGTCGCAGACAGGTACTTTGGCTCACTCTGCTTCCATCCTCAGACCAAAACAATGATAATAAAACTCACAATGAAAGCAATAGAAAAATATTTGCCTAATTATTTAGCATGTGTTTGCATGCTTTTGGTATGTTAAACATGAGGTTGCTTCTCAACCTACCATCTCAGGACAGATAGAGAAGCAGAAAGTGAGTAGGAGAACAGGAACAAAACCTAAGACATGTAGTAGTGAATTCAGTTCCATAGAGAAACGTAAGCTGAAATGCTTATTTAAGAAAGGCTTAGTATGCAAACACTCAAAGCCTGCTGGAAAAAGTCAGGGAGTTCATACCAGAAACGTGGGCTGTGACGCAAAAGGAAGCATGGAAATTGTGGAAGAAGCAGATACTTGGGTGGACAGGGCTGGAAATACCAGTCGAGCTGAGGGCAGGTACCATGACAGGTGTACAAAGGATGATGATGAAGAATACATTTTCGGTTTGAACGGTGATGAAGCATGAGTCCTGCTGACTAAGAGTGAAACAGCACAGACGGTGACTGTTAGATTCTGCTGCTCCAGGGCAAGACGCGTCGGCCAGCGCCTCAACCCAGGCAACACCACCTCAGAAATAACGCAACCGCTGCGAGCTTTATCTGTGGATCTCAACTACTGCCAAAGCTGTGCTGGGAGCCAGGCACCCGCCTCAAGAAGACATTGCCCCACGACTCTTTGACATGGCACATTTACCAGCAGGTTCAACCAGAAATGCACTGAGCTGTGCGTCCAAGTCAATAGGACAAAGCCACGCAGGAATAACCGTGAGTCACCCTGGCGCAGGAGTGGCACCCCTACCCGGAGCCGCTCCCTTGGCATTCAGCGAGGGTCTGCCCTAGATCAAGTTCTCTATCTGAAATATCAAACCCTGCCTCATCTGGGACAAATTTACTGCTTTGATCTTTAGACCCCCTCTTCTGTGGACATGCCAGATGAGGTTTCCTAAACACTCAGACATCCGTGGAGACAGAAATATCGACACGGATCAGTGCAGAGATATGTCACCTTGGCAAATTTAACTTAATACGTCCCCTTTGTGCTTTGGCAACTTTCACCTGAAGCTGGTTGTATGATTTGTCGTACCAAATTAAGTATGATTCAAGAACAAAAATAATATGGAGCTGAAGAGGAACGGAGGTTTTCATACTCAGTGAAGTAATATAATAATCACCTATCAAGAAGAAAATACATGATAGATGCCTCTGGCAGTAAAATTCTTAAGAGCATCATGAGGTACGGGTTACAAGAGAAAAGACAAAGACATAAAGAAGTACAGATTAATTCAGTCATGGCAGAACAGCAAGAAAAGCAGCTGGTTCTGATATTCATATTGACAAAACTCTGGCTGGCCATCAAATATACCCTTCCCACCCAGAAATAATTTGGACTTGAAGGGAGCATAAACATCCCTTATTATTCTATATCATTAATTACCAATTCTACTGGGTGTCCAAATGCCAGAACATTAGTATCTGAATTCCAATATGATGTGGTCCTAATCATCTGAAAGTAACTACACTCTCTGCCCCATGGTATACTGCGTACGGTTCATGTAGGGAGAAGCATGACCTGCCATACGGAAAATATCAGTCAGAATAAAATATTTTTATCTTACGTTAAGAGTCATTCACAGTCTCCCACTAGTGTTTGCCATAAAACCAAGAAAAAGTGAGGTTGTTTAAGCACTATCTAACTCAGAGGCTGTGAATGGATGTCCATCTAGTTTTACTGCAGTCTGGCGTAGTATTTTTTAATGCAACACACGCATTTAGCAGTCTGCAAATTCCATGGATGATTTCAGTAAAAGTGGGAGGTTATGCTACCAAAGGAGAACATGAGCCAGAGATGTTCTATTATCCATATCCTATTAAAGGTCAGAGAGAGCTCTTACCTCAGTGCTATAATGTGACCAGAAACTTAATTGAAAATATACAAAAAGGTCATTAATAAAGGTTATTAATAAGGAGATGAAGCCATAGTAAATTTAATAGAGCTCAGAGAAGGACTTTTTCTAGAAAGAAAAGGTTATATAGATAGATAGATAGGCCTTTAATTAAGGTGTATTGCTGGGTTAAGTGTAAATTTTCCAAGCAAGCAAGAAGGTAGAAAACTGGTAATTGCTTTCAATTTATATTATAAAAATCAGTCATATTCATTTTGCTTCCTCTGACAGCTTTACTCAATTCTAAGCTTCATTCACTTAATTGGAAGGGAGATTTCTTGGAGTAAAAACACAAGGAATTGAAGAAAGAGACAGACAGATTGCAAGAATTGAATGAACAGCACTTCAAATGAAATCATTTAAACCCCTTGTCCAAGATTCTCAATAGATTCATGTTTGCTGTCCTCAAGAGATATTTATTATCAAAGCTGAGTAGGAAAAGATCGGAAATTGTATCAGAAATGGTCTTACTGAAAATTGAATCCGAAGAACTCCCCATTTCTATTACTACAATAAATTGTCCACGTCTCAAAATTAGCATAGACTAGAAACTCACACATTTCTCTCACAGAGACCTCTTGCAACAATGGTATGACTCAGTCAAGTATTACCAAAAGGTACTCATGCATAAAAACTGTATTTGCTTCAAACATATTCTTCTCTTTCACTTGTTCACAGCCAAGAGTTATAGAAAGGAGCATGTTCAAAGAGAGCATTGTTGTAACTATTCATACAACACTTTTTGCATAAATTGGCCTCAGAAAAAATGTCTTACAAATGTGATGAGTCTTTGTGGGTTTGGGAGTTATCCAGTTACGGATAAGGAAACAATACTTGGTGACTTAAGTGGCGAGTAACAAGCGGTAATGATAAGAACTAGCGTTTATAAGTGTAGTCCTGGAGAATAATCTACAAGTAATTCACAAGACTAAATACACTGTCAGAATCACTTGCTGACTACTTCCGGATAGTAAATCTACATCTCTTTTGCAGGTAAATTGCCTTTAAAAAGAAGATTAAACTGGGGGGAGGGAGTGGGTATTTAATTTTTCAGTGTGAATATTCACACAGCCTCAGTGATATCTAGAAAACTGCCAGCCCTCCTTCCCCTGACAGTCTTGCACAGGACAGCTGTTTCCACATTTACTGTTAATGGATAAGAGAGATAATTCTGTAATTATAATCAACCAAGGTACACTGAATTTTAATCTTCCAACACATAAATCAGAGTAAGTGCATCGGGAATACCCCTGGCTTGGACGGTGTGCTCTGCTACAGACAAATGCATCACCAGTGCAGTGCACATCTTACTGGGATCCATAAACAACCACTTGAAAAGGATCCACACCAGAAAGAGGATGGTAAAAGTGGGGAAGGCTGAAGCAAGACTATGATAAGTGGCACAGAGCTAAATCTCTCCCTGTCAGAAGACTAATGATGTTAAAGAAATTACTCCACAGATGGTTTTGGTCTACCATCTTTAGCTTCTGGAGGGAAGTGACACGGGATATTACTCCATCATTAGATGGAAAGAGGTTAAAAAAATCCTAATGCTAATCATTTAGGAAATATAAAATAATCATGTTTTGAAAGTATTTAATACTTTAAGTATTCAAAGTGGTGAGCAAGCCTTAACTAATGAAATAGCAAGGTGAAAGTAAAACCTCAGATGCTAGGTTGCTAATAGGAACAGAATAATAGATTGGATGGATTATCTTTAAGCAATGCAAGGCTAAAAGAAAACACCAAAACGTTCCTACGTTAACATGAAAGGAATGAGATCTCAATACATGAAGCACATTAAAGCTAGCAACAATAAATTTTTATCTGTCAGCAGGAAGCGAAGATAGCTCTCCAGAAAGCACATGGAGGATTAGGGAGAACAGCAGACAATCGGCAGTGAAGCAGAGAAAAAGCTGGGAACATAACTGTAAAGTGCTTGAGGAAATCCCTAAATCCATCGGTATTAAAGCATTTACAATGACTTTTCAATTTTGTGGCCAATTTCACTATCGGTAGAGCTCTGTCATCTATGGCAGTGGATCAGTTCTTAATGTCAGTAAGTCAAAAAAGCCTTAGAGAGGTTTGAAGTTATGCCATGAAATGCACTTACGGTGGTTTGCTAAGGAAGATACAGGTAATAGCTACTAGTAGGCCTTAGCCGCAAACACAGAAACAAGTTAAAGAAAGGTAAGACACTGTGAACCTGAAGCATTTCAGGTGCTCCGTAGCGAGCAGGAGCTTCCAGAGCTGAGTGATACCTGCTGCAGCCGCGAGGCTTGGCCTGTCCTCTGCCTCTGCCACCGATGTGCCAGACAACTGCTTGTGGAACTATGTGGGGAACTGCATCACTGAAACAGCACAGGTCTAGAAAATGCAGATAAAAATCAGAGAGAGGGTATCTGTTTTCATTAGGTCAGATTACTTCTCTAATCTAATTTAGAGCGCGGCTCCACAAGCAGTTGCACAGGCCCCAAGAGGAGACAGTAACCTGCAGCGTGAGGGCAGAACTGAACTTCTAAGAGTAGAAGGAACTTTGTAATGGGGCCTTATTGCTTTGCTTTTGTTTTCAGTAAATGCAAAATAAGCTGCCTTCAGGAAAAGAGAAGTAAGCTAACTTCCTTTATCCAAGGGTAAAAGCGAGCATCCAGGCAATTATCACAGACTTGCTGAAATGTTGTGTCTTCACATCCTACTGTACTCTTCTCACTAGCTCTGAGAAGGACAGAGCAAGCACATCAATTTGGCACTAAAACGCAGTTCCGATAAACCTCCACATTTGCTGAGAATTAAGCCTTAAAGAGAACTTCTCTGGTATCTGAAATAGAGCAAAATGTGAAAGACTGGCAAAAGCTGAAGATATATAATGGAAACTCCCCTTGCTTTCAGTAGGGAGAGTAGATAATGTGTAAGAGGGAGAGAAAGGGTCTGTGTCATTTCAAGGAAAAAATATCCAGGGTTCTTGTCCAGCCAGACAGATACAGCTATTCTGAACTGCAAGTACCTCTCATCCCACTCTGTACGAGCTTCTGCCAGCAAAATGAGAGACCTTACACCACATCGCCGTTGTGCAGTGACTCTAAAAGGGTGCAGCATACTCAGAAAAATGCAGCTGTTAAGATCAGCTTCCTCACTCCCTCTTTTACTTAATGCTTTTGCTTGTCCATACGTTTTGAAGCAAACCTGAAGCTCTGCATCCCAACGCTCAGCCAGACACAGGGAAGTCCTGCTCAGCCAACACATCCAGTCACCATGTCACAACATCCTTCACCCGCCACCCCCAGTGTATCTTTGCACCTTCTTGTTTGGATCTTTCTCTTTCAAGTTTTAAACCTCTACTTTTTATCCATGTGCAAAGTCTTTATGCACACAGGGTGGCACCTTATTCTCTGAAGAGCTCCTTTTCTTCATGAAGCAGAAGTCATCCAATTAGCCAACATGCTGCATTTCTATTTAGAGAGGGACGAACTCATTGCTCTGTAAGTAGTTCCCTGAGCACTGGGACAAAATAAATCCACTTCCCACTCTGCCTTTTCTATGTGGACTCTCTGATCCAAGGGTTATGTTTGTGTTTCTCTCATAAGGGACATTAAAAGGATCCCTCTTTCTTTAATTGGCCAGATTATATATATATATATATATATATATATATATATAATATTATATTTTCACAAAATCTGTAACAAGTTTTATTATGTTATGGTTTTGACCTCAACTTCCCAGTCAAATTTGGTTAATTCAGCCAACAACTTTAAACGTTACTAGAAAGGGAATGCCCATGCACATACTGGTCATGAGTCTCGTTTCTTTAGAAAACTTGGCTAAAATGATCCTAGCAGAACTTACCTTTTTTGAGGACAGTCTTCATAAACAAAGATAAGATGTTGAAATATCTAACCACTCTGGTGTCATTGCATGTTGTGCGTTGTTTTTAGAGAAAACTGTGCATACTAACTAAAGCAAAATGAAAAGAAAATTTGGCAAAGAACAAAACAGCATCAAAGTACTGTTGCCTAAAAAAAGATACAACCCATCAAAAGCTTGTTTTGTTTCCTGACAAATCTTTTTTTCTGTGATTGTCTAATATTTTGTTTTGTTGGTGGATTAATTTCTCATTCAATAAGTTACAATATATCATGCATGTTTTTTACCAGTCCTGTTCATAAAACAATGGTTTTCTTATTCTAATTCTAATTCTTATTCTAATTCTAATTTCTCATTTTAATATAAGAAAAATAAGTTTCCAAAATCAAGTATTATGCAACAACAAGCAAATAATGTAGAACATTTTTGCAATATGGTAATAAATTAAAAAATCTGGACTTTGTTAGGGCCCATCCCAAAGCCCTGTAATGTCTGTGGAAAGACTTCAATCAGATTTGATCAGCCCTCATAAATACAACTATTAGTTCAGACTGAAATGTTGATAGTGCAACTTGGGGCTTTACTTAACCTTTTCACAAACAAGTGTCAGCAACATCAATGAGACTTACGCATGTACAGGCGTGGGCAAAAAGCAAGCACACTGTCGACATCAAGTCACCAGCTTACATAGCAAATGCTGTCCCTAGGTGAAATATCCAGCAAACTCAGTTGTCCCAACTGATTTTCTTCCCAAATAACAATTTGCAAGCACCAGGACACAAAACATCACTGAACAGTACCATAGGAAGAAGAGGCCAAAATGCAGGCTGAGACCTCGGGGCAGATCCAACCCTTCCCCTCGCTGACTACCTGTGACAATCCCTTCTCTTTTCAAATCTGGGCTTTACTCCAGAATTATACATTTATCAGTCTTCTGGAAAAAAAAAAAAAAAAAAAAAAGAACTTCTACACTGTCCCCTAAGCCCTTCCATTTTGGTCTGCCTCAACCCTTATTACCCTAACTGTTTCATCTTCATTATCCTTTCTCCTAGAATCAGACAAGGGATGAGTGTGGCCACCAGAAATGAACCTTAAAACAGCCTTTGTGTTTATGGTCCACAAGCAGTTTAGGAAAAGGTCGCCCCATGTCCAACTCTTAAATATGCATATATATATAAAATCTGCTTCTTAAACTTCTAACCATATTACCATTGGAATGATATGAAACTGAAAGCAGGAGTGATTTACACAGTCACAACCATGCTAAAAGACACAGCACAGAAGTGTTCGTATGCTCTCATGGACAATACATACGGTTGGAGTCCAGAAGCCTGAGCTCATCCTGCCACTGACATCCAGTTCAACCCTGGGCAAATTACACAGCTTGATCCTAGACCTACTGAAGTCATTGGCAAAGGTCCTTTTGACGTAACAGTACAGGATCAGGTCCTGCATCTCCGCTGCTTTCGTTGCAAGGTGTCTCCAGGGTGAAAGTGTGTGAAGTGTTTCAAAGATTTAAAGTACTACAGTTGTCATCCTGCAATTCTTATTCATGCCTGCTAATTTTTACTTGTGGGAGTAGACCCATTGGCTCCACAGTTGTCACTATTCATAACGTTTCTAGTATTATTCATAACACATCTAGTTTTCTGGCATGTTTTTATTAACTTTAAAAGCAGAACATTTTTAGCATCACATTGTATAAGTTGAATAGATGCATGATATAATTAACCAAAGAAATGTCATAAGAAACATAAAGGAAATATTCTTCTTATTACATTCATTATTTAATTGCCCACAGTTACTCTTAAGTCAAACCTTCTACTGTTCAGAGAGTTGTCACAGATCAATTCTGTTGTTTCATGTTTTTTTTAGTGAGGTTAGGTGCTTCCCTTTTTCCCACCCCAAAAGAGTGGCAGTGAGCTAAAAGCTGCTACAAGCGACATCTATAAAGGAAAAGAAAGTTACCAAGACACTGTGAGTGCACAGGCATGTCTGGAACAAGGTTAAATGAAAAATTGCTAGCATCCACAGGACAGTTGCTCTATCCCACATCTTTGTGTCTGTTCATGCCAGTATGACCATTTCCAGGAGCGTTCCCACGACCTGGTTGATTATGTGCAGTTTTGGCCATTTCCATCATTGTTTTCGTACAAGTCAGGTTTGGGCCTTACAAGCAGTGTTCTCTTTTATTAAATATGGTCTCTGCACATGGCAATGTGTTAGTGCTAGTCTTTATCTTACCTAACTTCAGCTGTCTAACATCAATCAGCAATCATCGTATTTTGTAGAGTATTAGGAAGTGGTATGAGGAAGCAACTTCAAAGGGCAATCCACCTCACCCCAGCAGAACTAACACAGACGGGATGAGTCACCATCTCAGAGTCCCCATTGACAACAGATCAAGAGTTGGGTGGCTTCCTTAGTCTGAAGGCTTAGCTTCAGATGGCTTAAGTTAGTGAAATGAATCCCACTCAGATTTGTATTCAATATCAAACTCTGCTGCTTCCCACAACCTAAATTATTTTAGTCATCAGGTGCCTTACTCACCGCCTTTTGCTGTTTTATTAAGGAGCTGACTTACGGAGTAAAAATCCTTTCCTACAAATTTAAAGGAAAATGCTTCTTGTGTTTTTAACTGTGCTTCTGTTGGCCAAGTACTTCCCGCAGGATGGAAAAGTGTGGGTGTGGTGAACTCTCTGTGCGTAAGAGATGCCAATGATGCTGAAGCCAGAGTAGGAGATAATTTTCAAAAGCTGCCTGGCAAGCAGTTGGTCAACCAGGCGTCAGAAGAGCTCAGAACTGGCTGGCTTTGCAGCCAGAGCCATGTTGGTTGGTAGACTTGAAATCAGCACTTTCCAGAGGGCATAATGGAAGCAGACCTCCTGACCCTATGGAACTCCAGCAGCAGCTGGGGGTGTCTGATTGCCACACAGCCCTCCGAAAACCTGAGTGTTGCATTTAAGGACGCAGCTAATGGAACTCCTGGTGACTCAGCATGAGTCAGCCCAATTAAGAACTGAATCAGGCTCTCCAAATATTCCTATGAAGCTCTTCCTCTGAAGACTTCAAAGGGCATTACGAAGATTCAAAGTGCTAACGAGTAGGATAATCCAATGATGGTATCAATTCCGGCGTGACGCACTTAGCACGTGACCGTGGATAAGCCCATTTAGGGGCAGACTTTTTACAGATATTTGGAAATCACAAATATTTAGAGATTTGGATTGAAATATAATAAAGATTACATCTTAACAATCTTCTCTGTAGAATCCTATAAACCTGTTGTAAAATTTTACAGAAAGATCATTCCTCTAACTATTGTGCTCTGGGGGCTTTCCTATAATAAATACCTGTGCTGCTACATTTTGGAACACAAACTGAGCTTTACTGCTCCGTCAGATCTATCGTCTGAATCATGTAGCCCTAAATTCAAGATTTTGCCATCAAACTCCTTCATTGTTTGATGAGAAAATAGATAAGAGGCAAAGCTGAACAGAACCACGCTACACGTTTTACGCTCGTTGATGGAGCTAAAAAATTCATGCATTAATATCACACAGAGTAGCTGTATAGCTATAGGACTCATCTAGTTCTTTCTGAGGACAACGATGAAACCACACACTGGTTTCATTTGGGTGAAGGTGCTGACTGTGTTCTCAGAAAATAATACTGGGCCAGCCCTACAGAATAACAAACAGTTTTTGAAAGCCGTGATTGTAGGAGGAGCTGAGCACGTTCAGCAGCATCGTCGTTGCTGGCACAACGAACATGTTGGGGGCCTAAAACTGAACCCACTGAAAACAACCGGAAAAGAAAGTATGTCTGCCCTACATATTGTGCTGATAAAGTATATAAGACATCATACTATAATACCTGGGGAACACCACAAACACTTGCCCAACATCTAGACAGTACAAGTTATGCTTAACCCACCCTAGCTGCACAACGGTGTACCAAAAGTTAGTGACAGCAGCATCTCAGTGTAACAAGAATGGATTAAGATCGTACTGCTACAGGTACCCTGTAAAAATGTCCAGAGGACCTCCATGGTCCCTGAAAATCCTGACCACCCTTGAGCTACCTTGGGGTCCCCTGGTTTGGGAGACGTTCCTCTGTGAACTTGGAGCAGATTAGTGTTGAAGTGCTTAGTGAAAAGTCACTGTGACCTGCCAGTGTCCACCTTGTTCTCCTGTCCCTGTCCCCCAACCAAAACCACCGCTGGCACTAGCTGCCTTCCCTGCTTACAGCTTTCATCTGCAGAGTAAACTGAAGAGGCCCAGGGCACAGGTTTGATCCGTGATCTCCCCAGTGTTTAACAGTCAGGACACAAGGCTGGCACAGCACCGGCCTGTCCCGTTGAGTGCCCTGCCAGACGATGCCCAGACACACTTGGGGGACTGTTCTCTGCAGGCTGTCTGGAGGAGGCCACCTGCTTTGGAGGCAGGAATGGGGGAAAAGAGTTGAATCATATGGATATGAGTCATGATGTGCTACTTTGTGTTCGGGTTGTTTTATTTTCTAGCCATAGCCAGAGAGACTGGGGAATGAATGGTCACTCTTCCTGAGGCACTGAACTACTCTTCCTGAAAAAAGTTACTTACTGAAAATAGCATTTTGGTGAGAACATGCAAAGAGAAAGCTTTTCACTAGGTTTGCCCTCTGCTGTGGCTAAGCTGAGGCCTGCAGTCTCTTGGGCTGCCATCCAGCTGGATTCAGAACAATTCATTCACTAGAAAATGCAGAAAAAGAAACAGGAAAAAACTATATGAGGTTTCCATGGCCACAGGACTATATACTTTCTTCTGACCGTTATCACAGATTTCAACACTTGCCAGTTTGCCATCCAGACAAGCAACAGATGTCAGAAATAATGTTTGCTTTTAGTTAGCGTTTGTTCCAGATACATCCCAGGGAAAGGTACTGGTTTTGAGCCCAAACAAGTAACACATTTTCATCCGTGGACAAACCACAAAGCGTAGACATCCAGATATCTAAACGTCGGCCCTAGATCTCTTCTTCAATAATAATAATTTCAATGTAATTTCCAAATTATTTTAAATTTCTAAAGTTCATGTTCTTTTGTAATGGTTGTTGATAATAACATGTCAAGTGTAACACAACATAAGGTTTACTAACATATTAAAAATTACAGAATTTGTTGGAGAAATTGCACAAACTTTGACTAATATTATAGAACAAAGAAAAGAAGACAGAAATAAATCAGTTCCTCTTGTCAGTGATGCTGGACTATAAAGCAGATTGTCCTGAATTCATTTGTGATATATTCAAGAGCAGCAGGTGGAAGTGCAAGCAGTCTTTCTTCTTCACTCTCCTATGTGCTTGGCCAGCTTATCACTATTATCTAGACAACATAAATTAGTGCTTAAGAAGAAAAAATCTCAAAATGTTCATTAAGCACTATGATTCTCTGTCATACTGTTTCCCTATTACAAACCCCACATCCTGGTCCACCAGGAATACCTGGACTCTGCATTTGCTACATAGCCTTCTTCCCTCACTTCCCTGAAAGTTCATTTCTTTAAAATCCTTGCAGGCTTTACACAATTTAGGACTGAAATGTTCTGTAGAGAATTGGATATCTCAGGCCAAATTTCAGACATGCAGTCTAAGGACTTTGCTAAACCAGAATCTCAGGGCTGTCGAGTTACTGTTCCTGTAACTCAGAGTTTTTTGCCAAAGCGCAATAGATCAAAAAAAAAAAAAAAAAAAAAAAGAAAAAAAAAGGAAAGGAAAGAAAAAAAGAGAGTTTCCTTAGGTATCTTTGCTGACTAAACAGTCTGCACAAAGCACAAGCAACTCAATAGTTAATAACAACAGGATTATCCCCCCCAACACTTGGTTTGAAAGGGCTACAAGCTCTGAGTCACTGCACAGTTGATTTAAGCTTAACCCTAATAGCTCTGTTATGTTGTGGCTTATTCTTAAATCTTCTTGGAAGCAGGAGAGTGTCAACAACAAACTTGTAAGGTTTAACACTCTAACACCAGGTAAACTGCATTATCTCAATTACAAGGATCAGTACTGTCCTTTCCACTACATCACAGAGCTGTAAAGTAATGCTGGAGCAAAAGCATGTGCCTGCTGGTATATGCCTGAAGAGGTTCTGGGAATTAATTCTGCTTTGCAGAACTATTCCAGTTATTCATGTGACTCAGCGGCTGAGACCGGGATCTTCCTGCACTCACATGCTGGCGTGCTGATTCAGGCTGGTTCAGCAGCGCAGGATAGGAGAGACACCTTATCAAAAGAAAAGCCCTCTTTGGGGACAGGCTCTCCCTGCAGTAGCAAAGGAAATTTTTGTTGCGCTATCTGGACTAGTCCGGCGGGACAGGAATAGCAAGTTATTAGATCTGGATGATTTTAAGAAGGGAACCATTATTTTCAACCAATAAAATATTTCTTAGCGTTCCTGCTATGATGTCTGCCCAGATGTATTTTCAGGGCTAAAGGCTAGCACCATGTCAAAGGAAAGCAGAGCTCTGCACTTCTGCCTGCAGAGTCATACCTAACTATTTCAGTCACACGTGGTATTCTAGCTTTATTTATAAATGTTTTAGAAAGGATTAATGCCTGGCTAACCCTTAGTATAAGCACGCTGCAGATGGGAACAGTAAATTGTAATTAATTTATCAGCACCCCCTGGACTTACTCAAATTTGTGCATAGTCAGAGAGACATCTGTAGTAGATTAACCCTTTATAAAGCAATTGCAAATAATATCTTGACCTGCAAGGCAATCATCATCCCCATTAGGCACAGAAGACAGGAATTATCTGATTAAATGCAGGCATGGAGGAAACCTTAGCATCCGAGCCAGTCACTCCATGCTCTCCCTGAGGATAACCGAATCAAGGAATTGAGTTGAAACCCCCAAAATTCAACATCTAAAATTGGTCTATCCAATGGTAGCCAGAGCATTTCAAGTGACTTGCCTGGGATCTTACAAAACAGACTGTGGCTGATCAGCACCAAGACGCACGTTTCCTAATTCTTGTCCTCGTTCTCAGTCCACAAGACTACAGCTGCCCTATAATCACATAATTATAGTGCTGCTTCAGTGAAGCTGTGAATATAATTAATCAAGGGTCTTAAATCTGCCAGCTCCAGAAAAACAGACTTCCCTTAATATTATGCACAATCCAGTATTTTTGTAGTAGCAACTAGTGTAGCATATTCTAGGTCAGCCACCTAAACACTACAATATACAAACGTACCTGGTTATGTTTGGGGGTTACATCTCACACAGAGTACTATGGTTTCATGGTCCACACTGATATAAATAGCAATTACAAAGTATTTTTGCTAAGTATTTCAGCACCTGCGATACCAACGCATTGTTTCCTGCATTTACTGCTCCTCAGCAGCCTCCCTCCCCTGGCCTTAGAGTTGGATTTTCTCTTTCAAATGAGATTATTTTCTATCTGCTCTGCTGCTCACTTCTCCCACAACAAATGGTACATTCAAGGGGAAACAATACATTTAACCCCTTCAATGGGTAAAAGTATAATCACAGCAGTCCCTGATACATGTCTAAATAAAAAGAAGCCATCTGCTGAAACAGGCCTTGGTAGGTATCAATGGATTGGAGTAGAGGGGAAAAATCAATCTATAAAACTGAAAACAATGATGTCCATAACAGAAATGAAAGGGGAAAAGGGGAAAAAAATGAAAGACTCTCAAGATGTTCTCCCTTTCCACCCCAAAGATGTGGAAGACATTAATTACTTGTCAGACCGCAGCTGTCGATGCAGGTACAGCCTCTCACAACTCCCTCTGGAAGTTACAGCTGTAAATTCCTACCAAAAACAGAACCTAAGCATTTTTATCTACATGAAAAACTTAAACTTCAGGTGCTGAGGCATAAATCCACATGGTATTTGAGGGTTAAAAACCAGAGGAAAATTGTAGCCTGGGAAAATTAGGGGCTTTCCATTCCCGGTGTAATGAAACGACAGATTTAAAGTTCAGAGTGAGAAAAGTCATTGAAAGGAATTAGATTTCAAGCTTCCCGAGACATACAGGCTTTGTTTTTCAAGGCTATTGATAAATCTATCAGTCTCCCGATTACTGTCCCCTCGTCCCCTGAAAAACCTTCTAAAAAGGAGTCTGCTGCCTTAATTGGAAGGAAAAGGGTTTAAAGAACATCCACTGTAAGGCCTCTCTGAAGAAGGAAAGTCCCTGGAGGCAAAACAATAATTGGTTTTGACCTTCCGCAGTTAAGGAGGCGTTGGTAAAGACTAGACTTAAACACAGCCTGACAACTGCGAGTTCCAATCAAATTCAGAAGGAGACGGAAATTGGATAAGCAAATTCCTTTTTGTTCATGACCCCGGTGCCGCTCTCCTTTCCCCCTGCAGCATGACACATCAGAATCTTTCCCGCGTGCCATAAATCACTGGCGAGACAGCAGTAGCCTTTGAATAGCTGTCTTATGTTACGCTCCCATCTCCCAGGCGAGCAGCGGGAGCGATCCCTGCTCTACTCTGGAGCAGCCCAGACGTACAGCCCGGCACGGTACAAAGGCTAGCTGCAGCGAGGAAGGAAGCAGCATGAGTTCATCGCTGTTTTCAGCACGGTGTAAATTCCCTCGCTTGGAGTTTGGAAGAAGCCTTCACATTAGCGCCGGTAGCAGCTTGCCAATTTAAGGAAATTTGGGTTTGAATGCAGGAACTCACAATCCTCACTCTGTCAGGAGCTGCAGCTGGCAGAGTGCTTTCCTTTCCTTAAATTTGAGCTCACAGAGGACGCTCGATGCCAGCACTACTCCGGGAAGCGTAATGCTTGCTGCGTTACCTTCTGCATGGCAAGTGCATCTTGTCTGGGTGTCCGTGCAAACCCCTGGCAGCAGCTGGAGGCACCTCGGTGCTTCCCGCAGCCTGCGCCTGCCCATACTCATCACCACCGCTCAGCACCGCCGCGCTGGCCCCGTGCCGTGCAGCTTGCCAAGGCCTCCTCAGGCTCCTGGGGTTGTTTGTTACCTACAAACTCCACTGCCTCCAGGTAAATCAGAGAACCTGAAACTCATTTTTCTGTTTTAAGGACATCTTAACTTAATAATTCCTCAAAGGCCAGTAAAGTAAAGGTTTTCTTACAATGGCTCTGAATGCAAACTTGCAACCAAATTTTGCTATACTTTAAAAAACAATCACCTATATGCCATTTCTCCTTTCTGGCAGAAAAGAGTCACAACACAAAGACCACAGACCAAATAAAAGTGCATGAACCTATGGTGAATTTTTCCACCTTAAATGGCCAGCCAGTTTGAGATGGTCACCACTGAAACCCGACTCATGCAATTTGCAGGTCTGACTCACAAGAGTTGGAGGTCCAAAAGCAATAAGAGTACAGCTTGGAGACATATCAAGACTTTGGAGACAAAAGTTATTTATTTTTAGGGTCTGATGAGACAGAGGTGAAAGTGTAAGTGGTATATAAGAAGTTAAGCGTGATGTCCAGGTGTTTTCTCAAGGTTGATATGGTTTCACTTTCTCCAGGAAAGGAGCTGAAAGCAGGGAATGGCTTCATACAGACAGATGTATAGAGTTACGTGCAGTAGGACTGTCCCGGAGTGCCTCCTCCACATGCTCTGACCCTTTCTCAAGTTGTGGGAAAGGTTGCTTCTTTCTGCCTCCTCCCACTGAACCTAACCCCACTTACCATCAGCCATGGTTCTTCCAGCCTTTTTTAGGTGTCGTGCCAGCTGACGCCTGCTGAGTCCATGGAAGGCCTCGGTTCCAGAAGCACTCTCTTGCTCTTTTAGGCCAGAAGTGCCCAAAGAGTCAATGTGACATTGAGTCGGACAGCAAAGCAGAATATCCCAACAGTATCCAAGCCATGCTGCAGCTGCTGCATGTCAGCAATGCTTAGACTCTGACCTGGCACCTTACGTGCTCTCTGAGAGCAGGGGCATTTGGCCCAAGCCCAGTCCCGGTGGGTAGCAATCAACCAGTACAAAAAGCATAACCACGACTGGTCTTTGGAAGGACCAGGTCTGGGACACGTTTCAGGATCACAAATCTCTATCATTTGCATCCTCCCAAGTCTCTGCTACCAACATGCTTCCCCTGTCTCATTCCATGTATGTAATTCTCCCATGTATACCTTTTTAAATCTATCCGGTGATCTCTAAATTTTGCAGAAATAACTTGCCAATTTAAAAGGGATCTGGCTGATTCATATTAATATGGGGAGCTCCAGCAATTCACGGCTCTCCTTGCTCTTTATTTTATTCTGTAGACTCAGACTTCTTCTATGCACTGCTCCTGCCCTCAGGAAGCATTACAGACTCCTACCAGGAGGCACAAATCAGGGGGAGATGAATCCTCATCTATAATAATGTTCAAACCGTATGTAGGCAATGGGAATTAATAAATCTGGAACAGGCTCAGCATTGGCACTTTATGCAGGACAATACGTACCTCCTGAGCTGGGTCATGTACCTAGCACGTCCTTGCTGAAGTGCCAGCTTTGCAGAGGAATGCTGACACTTACAGGGTGCTGCTATGTACTATAGTAGAGCAGAGGCTTCTGCAAAGAGCCAGTAATGCAGGTTAGCTGGGAGCATATAAAAAAAAAATCTATAAATAATGTTCTACAAACGAGGTGACATAAAAGATCTAAAAATACCAAAAGGCCAGTTTGTCAGGGGGTTTTTTAAGTTGTTTTATTTATTTATGGAGTTCTAAACGAATGGGAGCGAAGGTTTAGTGCCAAATAAGAAAAGAGACAAATCTAACATTCAAACTGCAAGATGCTGTGCACCTTTAACGCCCCTGGAAATCAAAGATGCTGAGTTCCCGTCACAGGGGCACGACCTAGACTGAAAAACCACAGTCCTATACCTTTGCTGACTATTTACACTTGTCAGTAGACACTTGCAATAGCGTTCAGAAAGGATGGTCCTTGCTCCCAAGAAGTCTCAGTTCAAGTAGCAAGGAATTCTTGCACCTTTTTTGTTTCTGCTTCTTGTTTTTATGTTTCGCAGCACTTAAAAGTGAAGCAATGAGCTTCAGCCATCAATCTCGAAATAGTTCAGAAAAAAACCCACACAATTTTCAGAAGCCAAAACACAGCCTCAGCACTCTGAAGCAATTTACTCAAGCTCACCGGGCAAGTCAGTAGCAGAACCAGAAAGGAGAGCCCGGTCTTTGCTGTCATCAGCAAGGCCATGTCGACTCTTTGTTCCTCTCCTATTTCCAGCACTCTGAGGTGCAAGAAGCAGAGCCTGTGATGGCAGGGGTGACATTAGGGCAGGAAATGAGTCAAAACAAGTGTCTTGAAAGAGCGTTACTTCTGTACAGGGCCAGGGCAGAGCTTGCTTTGGTGATCCTTCAGCTCTGTCCTTAACTGCTCTAGCGGTTTCTGTTAAAGAGGAGGTCAGACAAGGATTGGGGACAGACAATTTTCACATACTGTTCCAGCAGAAGGCTGCAGGAGCCCTAGCAGAGCCCTGCCATCTACATGGGATCTCAAGTCGGGACACCATAAGACCTCCTCAATTATCCACGCACAGCTGCTCCAGGAAAACACCATGGTGCTGGGGCGAGAGCATGTCTACGGAGTCACGCCGCAGCACAGTAAGCGGCTCTCTTCACTTGAAGGGCGCCATGCCCTACACAGCCTTCTAGGTCACCACATTTGTTTTCAAGGTCTCTCAAATCAAATATATGTTTTTAAAGATCATCAAGGCAGAATCTGCCCTGCTTTCAGCAACACCTCTGCCGAATTGTGCTCTGCTCTAAGAGGGGAGCAACCTAGCTCTTCCCTGCCCAGACATCCCTGCTATGAGAATGACACACCGCCAGTCACACTGTTCACACCAACTGTGGCAGTAAACTTTATTTCAACTTTGACATTTAGTTCCTGTACAGTGACTCATGACCATCTACGATGCTCTGTTTAGGGATGCAAGACTCCAAAGCCAATGCAGGAAAATAAGCAGCAAGCTACAGCAATCAGGAGGCAATTGCCGAAACAATGCACCTCATCATTTTTGTAAACCGTGGGGGTGAAACAATAGATGAGGACAAGTTCCAGTTGCTATGTTCTCTTGCAGAGAGAAACTGGCAATTTATATTTAAAGTGCACTTTACTAAGTGTATTTTTACCAAGCATACTTTTTAAAAACAGTATACCAGTCAATGGCATTAGCAAAGCCATTCTAGCTTAATCAAAGCATCAAGTCTTCCAGTTTCTGGACTTCTACAAAAAATGGGAACACAAAATTGTTTTAAAGTGCTCTGAATATAAAAATAAGGAATACCACAAGCATAGAACACAACTACCTAAATTCTTTGTCTTGTTCAGCCTATTTATAACCCTCCACAGAGCTGAAGTTGTGCAATGAGTGATGATTTATGTCCCTCCTGACCAGGTCTGAAGATTCTCAGGGCAGGTGGTTGGAACAGCTAACGTGTCCTGTTTCTGATACAACAATGAAGCATGTGGGCATGGGGCTCTGCCACCATCCCAAGGAATCCACCATGGTGGAGAAGCCAAGGCATTAACCACAGCTGACCCAGACACAACAAAAGAGTCCCCTCTGCCTGCCCCTTCTAAATTTACCGTGTTCTGGTCTATTTATGTAGCTGGTGCTGAGAGTGCACTAGGGAAAAATAATAATCCTTAAAATCCTAAATTAACTTTTTATACGTGGGTGTCTAGAATTACATTGCAGATACCACTTAGGACAAATGTGGTTGTATCTAAAGAGTTACTAATTTTGTTTTCACAGGTATTATGGATTGTTCTCTTAGGCTCAGTGAAGACAAAGAAACATACATTTCAGCAATTAGCATTTACTTAAAATCTACGTTATGTACAAAGACATCTCACAGGGACGTGTTCTCACTTTCTCAACAACTGAGAAGCACTCCTTTAAATCCTTTAACTTCACATGGAAGAATTCCTCTTAACTTGACTGTATATATGGAAACATGAAGCCTACGTTACAGATGAAGCTGAGCTGTGAGCTCAAAGACAGCAGGCAGACTTCTCAAAGCTGGTGTCAACTGGAAAAGCTCTCGATTACTGCTGAGCTATGATGATCAGCTGAAGAACAGCCCAGAATGCCCAAGTTTGCCTCGAGTTTCCACCTCCAGCCATAAAACGCATTACCAAACTCCTGTAGCAGAATATCTGTAAACAGCCAACTGAGGGCATATATGTGTCTGCTGACTGGAAAATATCCAAGTGTACCTACTCAGAAACTCAGCTCCTTTCCCTCATCTTGCATCAGAGAATTATTTATTTGCCTGAAGGCAGTTTGAAGCAATTAGTATATTCAAAGGTTGGTATTAAGACTGCTATTGATAGTGGCGTGGGGAAGAAAATTGCAGTGAACGTCAGTAATCTGAGCATTTTTGGACCAGAATAGTGTACGGATTAGTGAATGTCAATGCTATTTCAAGGTTATGCTTGCTAATATTAGTATGTAGTCAGACATACCAGAATGCTGTTTTTTTTTTTCTTCCTTTTTTTTTTTCCCCTAATTTTTTCTTAAAGCCAAAGTTCTGACTTAAGACAAAATGTAGCCATGGCAGCAGGAGTGGCACAGGGGATAATACATTACCATTCAGCTGGCCAAGTCTTTTGGATTAGCAAATTTTGGAAGAAAGAGGTTTCAGTGTATTTAATTAACTTGTCTTAGAGTTCTTGATCTTGTTTCAAACCACGTAACCTTTAAGGTCTCTGATGAGTCAATGTTTCTAGACCAAGACTTGCAAGAGAATGTTTGAATGCACGTAAGAGGTTTAGGAGCTTGCTGGTTTGTGGCTGAACTTCTACTCCTGAAAGGCAATTAAAAAAAAAGATGGGGAATTGTTTGTGTTTTTTTTTTTTCAAACAAACAAACAAAGCAACAACAACAAAAAACAGATTGCTTGCCAACAGGTGAGCTAAACTTACTGTTTCACCTTTTACCTAGGTAAGAGAAATAATTGTGCTGCTTATTCCTATTTCTAGCTGAAATGAGTTGTCATTTTTTGTTTCCCTCTAACTTGGAAATAATTTTCTAAACTCTAAAAAGCCTCAATATTTGTCTTTTATGTAAGCAATTTCTAAAGGTCAAGCGTAAGCATTTGATATAAGAAAGAAACCCAAGTTATTAGACACCCTTGCAAGACCAGGCACTAAAATGTGCCCAGACAGACTAGTCAAGTGATACTTATTCAAAGTTATGTTTTCTGTGCCTCAGTCAGACCACCATGGCAGAGATCATGTCAGTGCTTCCACTGTAAACTTGACATAAGGTTTGTAAATGAACCAGAAAGCCAAGCAGAAGCTTAGACATGGGCATATCCATTTCAGTGCAGGGTTGTGTCAGAAGAAGCTTGCCAAGTTTGAGCACTCACGACAAGTAGAAGTAAGTGATTCAGGCTGGATTTTTTTGGTTTTGCATGAGGAAGCCTGAGAGAAATGTGAAATGTTGGGAAGGTCCTGTACAGCAGCTCCTGGTGTCCTGTGCTCAGTTAACCAGCCCTCAGGAGGATTAGCCCAAAATGGGAGTGAACATGCTGTTGTCAGGATTTACAGTGGTAAAGAAAAGGGTGAGAAGATCATGGATGTTGGTTCTCCTCCTTCTACCTTTCCTTCCCGGGCCTGTCCACAGCTCCCTTTTGTTCACCCTGACAAGCCTTAGACCCGTGGTGCAGGAGAATGGCACAGCAGTTCCCCTTAGGCACTTCTTTTGCTCCTGAGGGGTGAAGTGCTGAAACAGAACCATCTTGCCCATGCCTCGATTACCTTTCAGAGCAATGCTCGAACACAGGCTTGAGCTTCGCACGGCCAAGCAACCAGACCTCTCTGCCCCTGTACTTCAGGGCAGAGCTGCTGTGGGAGCCAGGTCTCTGCTATTATCGAGTTTCTCTGCCCCGAGGCCAACTGGCTGGTTGGGTTATGACTAGACACAGCCCACGGAGAGGAGGCAGAAGCGCAGCCTCATGAATTCTGCCATTTGGCACAGTCTTTGGAGAAGCCTCAGGCACTCGGTATCACGCAGTGTTGGAGAGAACCCTGACCTTGCTGCAAATCATCTGTTTAACAAACCACCACCAATGCATTTCCAGAAGGAGTTATATCATGAAGATATTTTGCTTTTATTTATAGCAAAGCCTTTAAAAAGTCAGTGTGCCAATAGCACTGCTCTGGTACACAAGCTATCACAAGAGCTCTCTCTTCTACGTGGGAGGAAAAAAAAAAACATCTTTGCCATAGCTTTGTGTGGTATTTGCAGTCAGAAGGTGACTCTCTGATGGTGACCACCACCCTAATATAACCTATATTACTCTATACACAGATTACATCACACAATCTACACGCTGCTTATTTGCAACCTAGCACTAGTCATTAAATAAATATTAATTTGATAGGTGGGCATCTTAAGCAGGCATACAGAAATAGCACCAGGTGTAAGGAAAACTTACAGGTTTGACTCAGTGGTCAGAGCGGCTTTCTGGTACGTAGCATGCAGGCTTCTTCAGAGGCAATGTAGGATTTGGGGAAGTGGGTACTGATTTAAATAAAGATGCTAGAGAAGATAAAAGCTGGAATAAAGTAAAGCAGTAAAAAAGCAGGGGAGAATGACATCAGGGAAATAGAACTCATTGGTAGAGTCTCCCCCCTGTAGCTGCACACACAAGTAGGTAACACAGAAATGCAAAGTGACTGTTGGGCACAGCAGTCTGCTATCACTGAAGTAAGTAAAGGTACTTCTTGAACATAAAAGCAAACACCTCACTAAATAGTCCATCAATTTATAGGTGGCTTTTTTTTTTTGTTTGCAGGTAGACATTTATAATTTGTGATACCTGAACTCATTGAGGTTGCCTTATAAATAAATATGGATTGCTTGACAAGTGCTGAGGTAGAAGGGGTGGAATGCTTCCTATTGCAGTCTCTGTAGGTTTTTATATTACAGCACATTGTCCAGATGCCCTTAAAAATAATCTATAACATCTTTCACATAAGGCCCTTTCCCCATATAATTTCATCTTATTTCATTTTATAGCAATGCAGCCAGCCCCCCATATTCAAGTGATGATCCTTCATTTGCCTCAACAACACAATTAGTATGGTACAGATGCTCTGCTCTGGGGTCAATTTCAATTCTTAAAAAACAAATTACTCATAGTACGTGTTCAGCTCATTATCCATGTGGGAGTAAGGGAGTGAGAATGTATTGCTGTTTACCCACATAACTGCACTGAAACTAGCAGATTTTCCCCCACACTGCTGTACGGCTTTTCTCCCATCATGACTCCAACAAGATAACTTGCAAATAATATTCTGTGACCAATTCTGCTCAGTAGTAACTTACCTTCAGAGTTAAATAGACTAATGACTACAGATGTATGTATAAAAATGCATGTATATGTATGCAGGGCTAAACTCTGAATATGGATTCCTATACTCAAATCCAACTGTGTGAAATTCTCACCTTTCTGGCTTCAAACTCAGGATTTCACCCTGGGTACTGAAAAACTTATTGGGCTGCTACTCCCACCCCTCTGAAGTGTCCAGTTTTCAATAAAGTCCATTAAAGCCTCCGCTGTAAAACCAAAGAGGCACTGAAATCTATTTTCCTTCAACCAGCCCAAACAACAAAGACTCAGAGATCTGATCTTTTCATTGCACGCATGCAACCTTAAGGAAACAAATCTAGAAAGAGCACCACTTATTTTGACTAAATGACTCTAGAAGAAATGGGGAAAACAAAGTGATGGCAGCTTGCCCTGGGACTGCTGAGATGATTGTGATATGATACAGCATGCAGATGTGAGAATGGTCTGGAAAGGACTTAGCTCTGCCTGATAGTCTAGCAATGCAGGGCTTGAGGTATTTTAAAGACCAAGCTGCTGGAAATGAATAGCATACAGCTCTCAAAAAGCTAAGTCTTCAAGATGTTTAGCAGATTTTTTTAAAGAACCTAAGTCATCCCCAAATCACTGGGAGATTCATCATCTAAAACTCCCTAGAGCATTCTGGAGGATGAGCCTGTCAATACTACGCATTTGACAGGAGTTTAGTTTTTAATGCCATTATAAACACATATTGTCCCTATCTCACATGCTAAATTTTCACTTGAGTTTAAAATTTTTCTCTAAACTTTTCAATTTGAAGAGCTCTTTTCAATTTGAAGAGGTCTTACAAGAGGTACTAAAACCTGGACTATGATCTCAGGAATATGCAGTTTTAAATCAGACCTCTCTCCCCCTCTGGAGACTCTGTGCCATGAACACCTCCGTGGTGAACACCTCTGCCACCACACAGACAGGCTTTGTAGAGGAGAAGAAAGTTGGCCTTCTGTGGATACCGCAAGCCTTTGTCCAGGTCTTGCTTTCAAACCAGGAGCAGCAGCATTTCTCCTTTGGTGCGCGAAACCACTTTCCTTCCCATGCATAAGCATGGGGTTTGTGGACACGCCGGGAGATGAGCGTTAATTTCAGCGCAGCATCTCTCATCTTACTGCCTTTTAAAATTAGGGGAAGACTGTGCTGTTACTGTTCTACTGCCTTTAAACAAGCCCTTTCATTTTGGTGCCTTGTGCAGGGCTTTTTGTTTTGCCTTTGGCTTCCTTTTGACTTTGATTCTTTTGTGAGAGTTTTTATCCCCCTTCTAAATGTCCCACCCACTCAGCATCACTTCAAATGAAAAGATTAGATGTCAGCTAGTCTCCAAGTACAGAATTAAAGAGAACAACAAATTCTACCATGGGGCTCGCTCAGACTGTAAAAATAAAAGATGAGTTTGTATTGGCAAGGGCCTCTCTTGATCTGTTAATATCAAGGAAGACAAAATTATCTGTGTTCTTTGTGAAGCAGCAGTTGTTTTAGTGGGGAAGGAAGCCAAGACAGCTGTTAGATAGTTCAGTACAAAATACTGACAGTGACACACCAACAACAACACCAGCAGTGAGGGACTCAGCCAAAACACCGAGTGTTATTAACGGTGCTGCTTTTAAATAATTTGACAAATTGCAATAATTGAAAAATTTTCAAACAGAGCGGAGGGTACCTTTTCAGCTCGCCTTGGCCTACAGCGTTTACAAAAATACTACAGGAAGACCAGCAAAATCTCTCAGATACAGAAGACACTGCTGAGATCAAGGAAGTAGGTCTTGGTCAGCGCTCAAGAAGAGGAGCACAAGGAGCCGTCCCTGTTTAGCTTGGATGCAGCACTTCTGCTCCGCTGAGGAAGGAGAGGCCGTGAGATTTCAACAGCTTTTGAGGAGTCCTTGGTTCACGCTACTTGAACAAATGGCTCTGTCCACATGACCTGCAGCATGCCCAACCCCATGACAAAGGATTATGAAATCATTTTTTCCACTTCCTTCGGGCAGGATGAAAGACGGTGTGCACCGCGGCCAGAGCAAGCAGAGGTTCCTGGCTGGGACCTTGCTCTCACCCTGTCATCTTGCTCTGGTGACTTGACCTCTCCTGCACATAATTTTCCTCATTCGTTCTAACTTCCCAGCAAGCCTTTAGTTGCAAATCTTCAAGACTTTCAGATAGAGTCAATATATAAACACAAGGAACGTAACTCCGCTTTCAGTCACCCTTTTCCTGCACACCACCAGGAGTAAATAGGGTGGCACGGATGCAGCTAATACACACCACATGCTAGGCTCAACAGTAGATGTTGGGGAGCAAAGTTTGGCCCATCAGCTCATCAAACATAGCACAAGCTCCAACCACCAGTGCAATGCAAACTGTTCAAGACTCCAAGAAACTTGCACTCTGGCCTGCCTTGGAAGGTTTCATGTCCAATTTCTCCCCGCTCTGGCCCTTGGGTCCTCTGGAAAAGCTTTCTTTTACTCAACTGCACCCTTCTACGTGGCACATTACTTTTCCCTCCAGCTGCACCTTCAAAGCTTTGCAAACTCCAATTACTGTCTAAATTGCATTTATGGGGAACAACAACAACAACAAAAAAAGTCATTTTCTTTGAGCGCAGAATTACATGTTGGCTGTTTTCTTATAGATTTGGATCACAAAAGAACTTGGAGGGAAAAAAAATGGAAAGCCCCAACTTGGCTTTATGTAACTGCCTTTGTCCTGCATCAACGGATGGAGTAGAGAGCGGAGCATGATCCTTTTCTGCAATAAAGACCAAGACCCACAGCTCTGATGGAAATTAAGGTCCTCCACACTGCCAACAGAAAGCTCCCACTGATGTTACAGGCCTGTTCTACAACTGAATTCAGCCCCTAGATCTCCCCAAATGCTCACTGCTTATATCTGTAGGGAAGTTATAATGGCCATCCTTTTTCACAGCATTACTGACTCCAGCAACCTCCCCTGCAACCCCCACCCCCCTTTTATAAGGGATGCATCACATCCTAAACTCTGTAACAGATGTTCTTTACAAGGCAAGAATAATTTACAGGGCTTTGTGCACAGGGAACTCATATTTTTGAAAACACTGGCTTCGCATGCATATACAGCTCGCCTGCAGCACGCACAGTCAAACTCGGTGAGAATTCCCGAGACCCTCTAACCTGCGAGTGGGAACTTTCCCATGACAAAAACTGATTTCACAATCCAGTAAGTGAAGAGAGAATTCTTAGAACTCGAAAGCCTGTAGAAATACTTAAATATCCACAGCAAAATTCACTTTCAGGGTACATTATTTTAAATTTCAACTTTATGCGTTTTTTCAGCATTTTTTTTAATTAAGAGAGCAAATCTCCTTTTCTCAGCAGATTAAAGATGACCTTACCAAATTTTAACGATGTTGTCCACTAATTTGTGGGAGATGAGGGTAAAGTTGCAGCTCAAACAGCAACATCACCTGACAAAGCCTTTGGCACTATATGCCTAAAACTACTTTTCTGCAATTTCTCTTAGTATTTTCAACAGCTGGATATTACACTGTATTCAGATGCAGGTCCAAATATAAATAGCAGTTTCTCTACTGACCCACATACTTGGCCTATATTCAGAGTCTTTTAAGATGCTTCCATTAACTGCAGAGCAGTGTCAGGTATTTCTCCAGTGTAATCTTATTTATGAGGTTCTGTTTCCAAAACAGGACTAGACCAACTGGAGTTGGGCTCTTTACTCACAGTTGAAAGCCGCTCCCCCGCTCCCCCCCATCCTCCATGGGAATATACCTTTATCCTCAATATCTTTCATGGCTGCTGACATCTTATTTCCAGTTGTTATTGTCCGTCTGCTTCCTCTCTGGCTACTTCTAAATGCTTCTGCTCCCAGAGGCACACCGCATCCCTCAACAATCCCCATTGCCCACACAGCTGAACTGCAGCCTAGCTGGCAGAAGGCTGTTTCTCTGGGGGGCAATGGCTCCTGCTTTACCTTGTCTTCCCCAAAAATAACTTGGCTGCTTTTTACATCTATTCTGAATGAACTACAGTTATCAACACCTCTGGATTGAGTGAAATATGAAGGAAAGAGGAGAAAAGCCATAACTGATGAGGAAAAGTGGGAAATTAAGAATCAGTGAAGAAAGCTGAAGTTGAAGCTGGAGCACACGACTGCACAAATATACTTGTGAATATTTTGTAAGTTCAGTTACTCTATGTTTGACTCATCAAGTCTGTGAAATCTCCAAACCAGACAAATCAGAGTAACTGAATTAATCTAAGTACAAAAACCATGGCCCAAATCCTCTGGCCTTTATCTAGGGAAGTCTTTTATTGGAGCCTTCAGCTGGAAAGAAACTGCAAGAATTTGTGGCTGTAGAGTGTGCAGTTACAATAAATACATAATTCATCATGGAGAGGTTTGTTAAAACTGTTAGGAATAAAATAAATGTTCTTCTTTCCTACTGAAAAGAGATGTCAGTTTTTCTCTTAAGATTACTCAAAGAGCTAGCCAGGCAGAATAAAGGCTTATTACATTAGAAAGCATATAGAGCCCTTTTATGAACTCTGGCTGCAGCCATTCTCTTTGTGAGACTCTTTGTTTCAATTTGTTTTTCAGCAGCTGTATCTGATCTGTATCTTGCACACTTTCATCCTGCAACAAAACACAGCTGCAAAGTGACTAGAAATTCCTCATCTGTCTGTCTGAGCACATTCGCACGGATAGGACAGGTACCCACGAGAAGCTCCAAACCCAACTTATGGGTGTTAAATGCGATACGTAATTTTAGATTGAGTCACAAGGTCTGGCTATCTCTCTGTTCATCATTCCTGGAAGTATGAACAATAGCACCATCTCAAGAAAGATACAGAAGTTCACCGACATAAAGTGCATGCAATTACTGGCATAGCAGACTGACCACGCTTGCCACCCCTTGAAAACGGACTTTTAGGACAGAAATACTCTGCTTTCAAATAGAAAACTAATCACTATGTGGTTAATCTAAGCCTTTAATTCTGAGAAATCCTTGACACACAAGTGGCAAGATCACAACCGATGCACAACAATTTCAAGCATCTCCTTGCCTGATTTACAAAGGCATTATCACAGCTGAAATACTGCAGACTCCCACCACACATAATATGAATGTTAATGCTCCTTTTAGACGAAGATGCCTCAAGATAAAACAGCACTTATGCAAATGCATCCACATCTTCCTTACCAGGTGAGATGAGTTTTTAGAAATCATGTAGGGGTCCACACATCATACTTACACTTCAGGTTTCCGAAGTACCACCTTCCACAATTAGAGTAGGAGAGTAGACCCAATGACATTTGCAAGCTTGAGAGGGGGAATACAGAAGACAATATGCAGGAACAAGTTTTACACAGTAGGGTTGCAATGAATTCAGTGCATCTCAGACACCAGAGGAATACCACGATCACCATGAATATAACTTCTTCTCCCCACCCCCTTCCCAAAAAAATCAGGAGGGACATGAACATGCTAGGACTGATGGACTTGCCATATCCCCCAAACTATTCCCTGTCCTGAAGTTTCCTCATTCTGTAGTAGAGCCCTCTCCTTCCTGCCACAGGTGCCGGTCAAGGGCTGCTGAAGAATCCCACAGCTGCCAATTGTGATTTACAAAGAGGGAGCTAAGATACACTAATGACTGTGACTCTTACCACTAATTACCACTTATTCAGGCACTAATGGACTGCATTGGCCAGCACAAGTTTAACGCAAAAGCCTTTGCTGTTTGAAAAGAACCATTTTAATTTATTAAACATTGTGGATCTCAGGCACTGATAATGGTAAACATGCCCGCAATTAAAAAAGGAGTGTACACAGAAACACCAGCTGCACCTGCCTGACTGGCCGTATTTGACCTGGACTGCACTTGCAAATTGTACTGGTATACTTACTTTTGAGTTCAAATAAAATAGCAAAAATACTAAACTGGTAAATAGTGACCCCTATTTCAAATATCACATATTCAGATCACTTCCTCTTACTTCCACCATTTTTGTTTGTATCCTTTAAACAAGATTTAGATGCTGAGGAGACCTCATGTCCTGCAGAACTGCTAGAAGCCTCAAGAGAAACCACGAGTTCAGTGCGTGAGAAGGAAGTCAGTAACACAACCTTGTTCCCTTCCAGTTTTGCACCCAAGAATAATAAAGCCATGCCTCTTTTGAAGTTACCAGTTCAAATCCAGTCTGCTTGGCAGTGACTTAAAGGCCTTACTAAAAGTAGCCAAAATAAAAAAAAACACATGTATATATCCCATGGAAGATTCTGACACTGATATTTGCTTTTCTGCTAATCAGACAGAAAAGCAAAATATCAAATGCTTCACAGAATGGAAATTCTGAGTTATTTTTAGCTGAAAGCATTAAAATCAGTTCATTAAGAATTTCTATCTTATAATGTCAAACCATTCATATCTATAATTAATCTTTAATATCATAGTAATTTTTAGAGGCTAGAAAGAGCTTAACTCTAAAACAAGGAGTCAAAATGAAAGTCGCTATTTCATTCTCAAGTAATATCAACATTTCCGTTGAAAACTTCATCAAAATGAACTTCCCCCAAAATTCTAATTCTGCCAAAACAGCATTTTCCAAAAGAAATGTATTCACAGAGACAGAGAGAGAGAGAAATTGAAAGAGGAAAAGCTAGCTGCCTGGCAGCCTCGACCTCTCTACAAACAACAAAGCCAAGTCAAATCCACCCACCCTCCTTCCCTCTCACAATTGCTGCCTCTCGCAATTTGATTACAAATCTCAGGACATGCTGCGGTTTTGCTTCAAGCTGTTGGTCCTGGAGTCAGGCTGGTTACAGGAATACCCCATGGCTTGCCTACTCTAGAAAGGATTTTCTCAGAAAGAATTTGTTCAGACAGAAATATCAGTAGATCTGTCTTGGCAAACAGCTACGACGGACATGCGACTTGTTCCAGCAAACAGAGTTCCCCAGGCTGAATGAGCTCTTTCACCAAACTCACTGCTTCGCTGGTAGAAGCCCATTCCCAGCACGGCTTCTGCCCGCGGAGCTGTGCCGCCAACAGGCACGACCTTCACCTGCTCCTGATGGACAAAGCTGTGGCAGCAGAGCTTTCCAGTGTGCACCGCAGCTCTCATTTAACAAGTGCTTCTCCTGCTTTCAGGACTGAATCTTACATGAATCTGATAACATCTCGGGACCCAAACTGTGATTTTTTCATTTGTGGGGTTGATAAAAGGCAAGAGTTTAATTAAGAACCTAAATGAAATCAAATGAAAAAGGAGTGTTATTTCCAGAAACTGATTTAAATACTCTTTTGGAACTAATTAATTATATCTTTAAGCCTAACTTTTTACTTACTTCTTTCCATTTCTACACACGAGTCACATTAAGATAGTTCTTCATATCTGAGAAACCTTCACCTAGGCATTTCAAATTGTGCGAAATCTTCAAAGTTCTTTTGATTTGGTGTTAACATTCCCTTGACACCCCCTCGTCATGGGTGCAATTGACTTCAGTGAGGGGGAAAGCAAAGGAACAAGAAGATGCACATTACACATCCCATTGGGCTGCAGCAGGTATTTCTCAGTGGCTACATGCTTGCAGGGAGGAGGTGCAGGGGAGGGGAGAAGTCAGGTAACCATTCTGTCAAATCAAAAGGTGTTTCCGGGTCACCAAAAAATCCCAAAGTTACTCCAACTTTTTTTCTAGCCTTCTTTTCCACTGCGAAGACCGAAACCTGCCCCGTCAGATGCCAGCCAGGCTGTTACTTGTTTTGTTGCGGTGTTGCTAAGAAGCAGGGCTGTTTTTGCTTACTTGCCTCCCTTGGGCTATTTCACAACACTTTGTAATATACACTGCTCTTTTTTGTTGCACATCTGGTTTCGATTTTAGGTTTCAGAACCCCCTCTGAAAACTGAGATATTAGTTTTTCATATCTATCATCTAGACAAAGTGCATCAGCCTGTCAAACTGAGCGCACCGGTGAGACGCGTTTAACCCTCTCAAGTAACACTCAAGTTACCCTCCAAAAAGCTATTTTCATTTTATGTCGAGTTCAGGAGGTGGAAGCAGCTCAAGTATTTTGTCTAATTTGCTGTGTGAAATTAGCTGCAACCACCATTAAATTTTAGGTATGAAATAAAATTGCCCGTTTCTTGAAGCCATTACACGGGATAGGAAACCCCCATGCCTCGCAAACGCTAGCAGAGAGCGAGCCGGGCGGTGGATTAATTGACCATCGCCCCAGCAGATGCTCAACAACCTCTCCCAAAACCTCTAGCCTTTCGTTTTCATTGGAAGCAACTACTCACAGGAAAGCAGCTAACCAGCACGAGGAGGGGTTCTCCTGTGTCTGTGAAGTGGTGTCGCTGGATGTCAGAACAACCCTGCTCGTGCCCCGGGATGGCTGCAAACACGGCCTTCAGGCCCTGCAGCGCAGCCAGGCTGAGGTACCCGTGCCTCCAGCTCCAGGTAGGCCACATCCGCGCCTCACAACCCACCACCATGGTCAGTGCTGCTCACAGAGAGCTTTTCCACAGCACCGATCCACATACAAACGAACTGATGAGGGAATATATAACACATATATAACACATATTCCTGCTCTGCTGATATCCCTAAGCCAAACGATCCTCCTGTAAGTCCTCCCCAAAAGCTGTTCTCGACACTCTGCAAGCAAAGCTCTGGCCGAGGAGGTGGACAGAGCTAACTGTTTCTTTAGTCTTCACCCATCTGGTCCCAGCATCATTTAAAGTCACAATTAAAATTTATATCACTAAGCTAAGGTCACTCAGAAAACATGTGCCAAGAACTACATAAATCTGACACCCTGCAGAGAAAAGAAACTGTTTTTGCTTTATCTTGGTAGTTTGCTTTCCCCACCACCCCAAAGGATTTGTCTCTGTGCCTTTCTTAAGCCACTCTGGTGACTAGCTGATCCTATAAAGTTTTCTCTCTACAACTAAAGATGGTATTTTTCTTCATTTTTGGAAGGGATAAAGTCTGTTCTAATCAAGTAATTCTGTATCAAGGCTGGACCTCTGCCTTTCAAGTTGGAAAATCATACAAGCTTTGTATAGTGGTGTTTCTTGCCTCTGTACAGGTCTAAATACACAGCCAGCCTTCCAAAACAATGTACAGAAAGCCCCACTCCCTCTCTGGGCCTTCAAACCCATCCGTTCTCTCTCTCTGGGCCTTCAAACCCATCTGTTCCCTCTCCCACTTGGTTGTTAACTTCCTCTCTTGCTTTCTCAAGAGCTGCTTCACACTCTTCTTCCCCCACTGTGCATGTACAAATACATCAGGGAATCCTCCTTTCCCAATAGGACCAACAGGTTTTGCAGCTCCTGTGCAAGGCCCGGGCCGTTCACTCTCCCAGCCCGGCAGGCTCTGGCACGTGTGGCCCTCCCCAGGAGCACCAGTGCCCGGGAAGCCTGGTAGAACAGCAGGTTTGAAGGATGCAAGTCTCTCTAAGCATCATTGAAACTGTCATTTAAAAAAAAACAAACAGATAGTTAGAGCCAGGTTGGGCACCCACACCTGGGGATAGAAGAGCTGCAGGCTGCTGTAGGCTGCCCACTGGGAGCTGGGGTAAGCCACGCAGGACTCACAGGTCGGGAGAGTAACAACTCTTTTTTACCCTTCATACTCGTGCATCTGCTTCAGCAACACCTGACTGAACCCTGTTAACCTAAATCCATGAACTTCTCCCTGTAAACCTTATCTAAATATACAATTCAAAATCAGCTTTTCACCCATGTCCTGAGATCTATCCCAGCAGTGCTGGACATCCACACTGAAAGGGGAATTGGTGCCGTGGAGGTTCATATTGTTAAAGAAATTTGGAGAGAGACAAATAGTTGTTTCATGGACATACCGTCCTTTCCTAAACAGGAGTACAGGATGAAGGTAACAGAGAAGGACTCCACCATGGAGGAGCTGTATATTTTTAAGACTACACAAACTCCAAATCTTACATATTTTAGAGACCCACTAAGCTCAGGACACACTACCAGTGGCTGTACCTCAGGGTGACACCCCAGTGTCGTGCGGCCTCTTTCCTCACAGGACATTGGAAGAAGCTCAGCAGATGAAGGGAGAGGTCGGAAGGACAGCTAGGGATGTTCTCCACCCCACCACCCCCTTGCCCAATCTTCTCCCACCTACTGCCAGGCACAGCAGAAGCCAGCAGAGCAGGGGACACACGGTGAGCCCAGGGCCAGGCAGCAAGGTACTGGTACGGGGACTCTCAGGAGCTGGCCAAGGACTAATCACTACAGGGTCTCCGTGGTCCACATAATCACAGGCATTGTGGTCCTGTGGTGGAGTGGAGATTGAAATCATATGGGACAAAAAGTCTGAGGAAAATCCTCATGATAAAGCATACGGTGTGTCTTATCATTCCCCTTTCACAGCTTTTTATATGTTCCAAGGAAAAATGTAAAAAAGGTTTTAACAGTGGTAAGCCACATCTTTCCATGTCCTTGCATCAAATCTGAACCAACCCAAAGAGCTTGGAGCCCGCATACCCAGTTCTCTCTCTCCTCCCACACCCCTTCTTTTTTTTTTTTTTTTTTTTTTTGGTGTGGTTGGGTTCTTCCCTCTGCACAGCCTCTCGCCAGTTCAGCCCTGGAATGCTTCAGGCAGCTCCCTCCACCCAGCAAGAGCCCTGCCCAAAATGCTATCCTCCTGCTGGCGTGAGCTCACCGTGACCTTTCAGCAAGGCCCAGCCCTCCGTCCCTCCTTGTGTTTGGAGAGGCTCGTGGAGCAGTGCCTTCTTTTTGGCTTGTGTGCTTCATGCTTAACCAATTAATATCTCTTCCTGCAAGGCAAAACAGTGCTCAGTGCTGTACCAGCTCAGGCAGGCAGCTTGTCCTGATTGATGGATCACGGGTGAGGAGAGGGTTAAGAATATCACAGAGCAGTGGGGACATAAGAGAGCAGCTTGGTCTGGAAGCAGTTTAAGTAACCTAAGGAGAATCTGATACAGACCAAAGACACACAAGTACAGATGCATTTAATAGAAGCCTCTCTCTGCTCGAGATCTACAGCTGAGACTCATGCAGCAAAATGTGCTGTTTGGAACATACTGTGCTCCAACCACGATGGCTATGGGAGGAATTGGAGCCAGTATTATGTGCTGGTGCTGTTAAGTACTCAGTGTTCACTTAGCACACACGTTTGGGGAATGTATATTTATGCATACATTTTGGGATGCAGCACATCTCATTGCAAACTTGGACAGCAGCTTGCTCTTCGATCTAAGAACTGGTCTATTAAGAAATCCCAGTATTGTGTAACTATGGGCAAAGCCCCACATGCTGTTCCAGCCGCAGCTGAGCCAGGTTAAGAGGTTACCACCTCCAGCCTGCCCACAGCTGTTTATCCACTGCCCCCCATTAGGGGTTACCACCCTTTTCAATGAGCCAAATAACTGCATGTGCAGACACTCCCAAATCTGGCTCTGTCAGAATGATCCAGCTTAGCTTGAACAATTTTAAGTAGGTTTATTGTTTGGGCTTTTTTTTTTTTCAGCTAGCGCATGTTGAGAGTGATAGTTTCTTGACTCAATTCGGCTGCAACTGGAATAGCATCTCTGACCATGCTCCAATAAAACTGTTGCAAAATTACATGTCAGTCTCTTCAATCAAAGCCTGTGGGACTCATTTAAGGATAATGCAGTTAATATTTGTTCCCTAAACATTGTTTTGTTCCCTAGGTTTTAGTGGAAATTTAAATATCTCATGGCAAACTGATCACTTGTGCTTGCAGCAGTCTGTATTCTCCACCACTTGTTTAAGGAGATCTAAGACAATCAATGCTCTGAAGAAGCCATCACAAGAATCTCCCCACTGCCTCCGTATTCCAGAGGATTTATAGTTTCCCTTAGGTGCAGAACTGCAAGATTCCAGTAAGTCACTGGGGAACTTTAACAGAGACTGTCAATGCATTTACACTGTTAGCATTATTACTTTACTTCACTTTCAATTCTTGGCATGTGGGACTTAGAAGTCTTGTCAAGCTTGGGCCTCACAAAGCTGTGCCAGGATGCAAAAAAGGTAGTTTGGGGAGACAAAAATATTTGCTTCTCTGACCTCCGTGTTTGGCTCCTAAGGAGTTTGATTTGTATTCACGGCTGTGCATGTGCTCTCAGGGAACACACATAGCTGAGGCCAATTGTATGAGATTGGAGTACAAAGAGAAGCCCTACTTCGGCTCTGACATTTAGCAAGCCAAGAGGTTTGAAAAGGGAGCCAAGTCAATTGCCTGGCTTGGCTGTATGAACCAAAACACAAGCCTCGCCACTGGAATTGATTATATACACATGAAAAGAAAATACATAAAATGATACATAAGGTTCTTGTAACCTCCAGGAGCTGATGCCAGAATATGCTCGTTGGCTTGGTCCTTCCCTGGCTCAATACCACAACTGAGCACTGAGCTCAGCCCAGGCCGTGCTTAAGTTTTCATCAGATTAACTCTTCAGCGCAGGTCAAAGCACCCCTTTTCGCATGCTTTAAGATCTAAGTTTTCCCTCAAGCCCCCAGGGAAAGTAGTAGCTGACTATATGAATACAGGATTTATAGCCCTTAAAGCTGGTGCAAAAGGTGCTATAGCTGCCCACAAGAGGCAAGTAAATCGAGTTAAATGAGATTGGGAATCTACAGAGCAGAGTAACCAGGAGAGTGTTAATGCAAAATACTTCATGAGCCAGCCTTACATAAAGTGCATTTTTCCTCTGATACAGATCCCATTTATCTCTCAACATAAATCGGGGTCTTTGACTATGCATTTCTTTGCTTAATTACACTTAACACTTTAGATAGGAAGCTTAATCCACACTGACTACTACATTGATTTAAACAACAAAAACCAGCAGGCACCGAAAAGTGACATTTCTTGGAAGAATATGGGTTATTAAAAATATTCTTTCCAATGCAAATATTTGTGCCTTTCTGTGGTATCTCACTATTCTCCAGACAGATAGTTTTTTCCTCAGTTTGAAGTATTTGATATAATTGTTTGATACGATTAACTTACCAAGCAGCACTTAATGCTTTCAGGAAGGGCTTGAAAGCAGATATTTTTATTTTACCAAATTTTATTACAATAACAGGGAGACTCAACATTTCCCTGGAAATGAGCAGAGCTAACAAGATGTTAAGTGTTTTCCAGTAACCCTTGTGCCAGGTGCTATTGGAAGCTTTCTGAAAATATCACTAATGAGTTCCTTTGAAAAATGAAAAATGCCTTTATCCAAAGACCTCAAAAAGTGAGTTTCCTCAGCTAGTTTTACTTGTGGATAAGCACCTTTCCATTCTGAAACACCAGACCTAAGGGCTTGAAGCAAATAAAATGTTCCTGCAGGACGGACAGAAGCAAAGGGTAACATTGTGAGAGCCAGTAATTAGTATAGTACCTGTTGGACTCATTTCTAATCCCCAGAATTTCTTGGCAATACACTCAGCCTCAGTGTCTCTCTGCGTGGTCGTATTGGCCATTAACAGCCTGCAAAACTCAACTCACAGCTTGCTTTCCACAGTAGTGGAGTCCAACGTTTGGGTCCATCATAGAATATTCTAAGAAACATGCTGCTCTTGCGCCAGCTGATAGAGGTAAAATGATCTCATCTTCAGGATTAAAAACAAAAATAAAACAAAACAAACAAGCAAACAAACAAACAAACAAAAACAAACACCACCACCACCAACACAAAAACTTTGATTAAATAAAGGAAAATCAGTCTTTGCAAAGACAAGCTACATCCAACGCAGCATCCAGGTTGCTTCTTTTCCTTCAGACACTCCCTTACATTTCAAAAGCACAGTCAACACCACAAGAACCTCATCTTCACAGGTGTTAAGTCATACCCAGGTTGTACTCTCCTGCAGAGTAGCTGTAGGATGTTCTCTTTACAGCCCTCTCTTTCTTAGACTACTCTGAAGACAAACAATGTGCTACAACAAGCCCACAACTCAGCACACACTTCTCAGCCTACAAAGAGCTGTGACCAGGCAGAAGTTGCAAACAAAATGCAAAGCACGTTCCACCCCACCTCAACATTCACAAGATGGGAAAAGGCACACAAAGTGTCCTAACTGATGTCAGTTGTGTGCTGGGTGGATTCTGATACACTGGCGTGAAGACTGGCTCCCTGGTACTCTGTCCATGTATTTGACTCTGCCATCTGCATTGTTCCTTCCATATTTTAGACAAATTCCTGAATCCCAGGGAAGTATAGAGACCTGTCCGCCAGTTAGATGCAAAGTGGTGGGCTACCACTGAAGTTAACGATACTTGCAGCTTCTTGAGTATAGCAAACTCACTTCAGTCAGCTTCACAGGTTTCTCTGACACTCTTCACACACACATTTATTGCTCAAAGCCTACAGCAATTTACTACTACTACTGTTACTCTTACATCAACTTCTCTCCAGATTCCAGAAACTCCTGTATTCTGCTAGCAGAATGCAGGAAGAGTTCAATAGTGCATTCAGAGTCTCCTATTTAATACGAGACTTAGTCTCTTACAATTTAAAGACATGTCATTTCAAAGTGTTTTTGCTTTACAATAAACAGATAATAAACAGATTCTTGGTTTCCTACAATAAAACCAGCAAAGACTATAACTTCAAACATTTAAAAGGGCACACGGGACTGTTCTTTAATTTTACTCTTTGGCTGCGGAATCTGTACTCATTAAAAGTGCCAAGTGAAGATCTGACTAGTATTTGTGCTTTGGAAGTTTGCATTTCTACTCCCCTGCCCCAAACGGAAGGCAAAATGGGCTGATGTGCTCTCACTTTCCATTTCTAGACTTTTTTACTTCCTGTTGCAATGTGGCACCAAAATGCAAAGTTTGGATTTCCTAGAGTGCAAAGAAACAAGGGGCTAACTACACATATTTCCTTTCAGGAAATAAATAAATAAATAAATAAATATTTACAATGGTGCTACATTAGAGATATTAAATACTTTCAGTATTTTATAAACTATGAATTTTGACTACTAAGTGGTAGAAAGAATAGTAAAATGGACCAACTCCTTCCTTGTTATGAATGAGCCTGATGTGCTGCTGATCTGAATATGTAATTCCTTCCCTATTTTGCTGTATTTTTTTCTGCAGAAGCATAAGATATATTAGTAATAAAAATAACATAACTGCCCTTACAGACCTAAATGGGGATTGGACTCATAACAGCTAGCAAGAGACAGCCAATGGTCTAACCTGATGGGATGGGAGAGGGCAAGAAGGAACAACAGTTTCAGTCTCTTCATTTTACTGCTGGAAACAGAAATATGGCACTAAGTATAAAAGGCCATATATTCAAAGATGCTCAAGTCATATACATCTTATCATCACATTAAAATTAGGAGTATTCAGAATATCTGAAAAACAAGATTTGAACATAGGAAGCTGGTAGCAGAGCCAGGATCCATGTTTCATGGGTGAATAGCTCTCTGGGTCTCACTGTAGGCGTAACCACATCCACGCAGCATCTCCCTGCTGCATCCCGGCCCCAATGCAGCTGCTGGCCCTGCCCAGGCAGGGGCACACCCTTGCTCCCTCCCAAAGTTTGCCAAGTTTTAAATGTCGAGCTGTTAGTTCACAGCAAAGGAAACCAAAGCCTCACAGCCCATGTGCAAATGAACAGCACATGGACAAGTTTTCTCTGCTTGTCCCCCACGACTTTCATACGGTTTGACTGTGGAGTTCAGAACATGCTGTCTGCTCTCTCCTACAGCTAGGAAAAAAAGTCAGATTACTGTTTCATAAGAAGCTGTTACTTCGAAACTCGTTTTCATTCCTATACAGAACCCTAATGCTCCAGCCGACCCTCTCAGTGCAAACATGCATAACGCAAAATGTTCTCTAGAACAAACCATGCATTTCAAGATATCCCAGTAACACACATTGCTCGTAAAGCTAATATTTTTCCATAGAATTAGTACTAGAGTTAGAGTTAGTACATTAGAGTTAGTACTATCAGGGTTGCAAGACGTTTTGTTATTTCCTACATAAAGACACTAAAAATAGAAAGGCATTATGTGTCAACTGAATTATTTCCGTTGGATCAAGTGAATCCATCTCATCCTGATTTCCAAACTTAATTCTTAACACTTCTTGAAGGAACCATGAAATATGTAAATATGAACGATCATTTCAGACAAAAATATGCAGCGTACGTTCTGAAAATATTGACATGAAATGATTGACATTATCAAAAGATCTCTTTGCCTAAAGATATCTGAATGAAATTAAATTGCTTCTGACAAGTTCCTGAGGAAATTTTTAGTTCAAATGAAACCATATTTTCAGAGGAAAACATTTCAGAGAAAAATCTGCCCCCCACACACTTAGTGCAGCTCTGCCCCAGAGTCTCTGCTCAACTCATTAGCAGAGGGGAGCTGTTTGCTGTGCTGTAACTTTCATTCTGAATTTGCCTATTTTTAGTGCCCTGTGTCAGAACTCGGTGGCAATTTGGGGATTTTGCTTTCATTTTTCTGGTTGTGTCTCAATATGAGTCATTTCTGCTGTACGTTTATGTTACTGCTGTTTGTAAACAGTGGATTATGAGCTGTTCCTAAAAACTAGAACAGGTTTTACCAGAAGGCTGCCCAGCTACTGCTTTTCCTTTAGGTTTTCTTTCTCTGTGTTCCTCGTGCACTTAGCTATATGCTCACTTCCACGTATTCTTGTAAATGTAAGAGCAGAATAAATTTAGGAACCACAGCACTTTCAGCAGCTCCACTTCATTCTCACACCAGAGGTTTCTAAACTACTCCTTACAGTCAGCTACTACAGATATGCATGAGCAGCAAACCACCACTGCCTCCAAGGCATGTCTTGTCTGCATGCTTATTTGCAGCATTTTCTCTGGACCAGTTGCATGGGGCAGATTCTGAGTCTCTTTTTTTATTTTTGCAACATGGTTGTACTGAAATCAGTGAGGTAAAATGCAAAATAGAGCATGATCAATGCAAACAGAACTGACAAGCCAAACTGTTTCACACAGAAACTTAATGATCCAAATACATTTCTGGGACACAGCAGCCAGCCTTGTCAGCCCTTGGGTCAGTGGCGGGTTTGGCAGTCCTTGTGGGTCTTATAGATCATGCAGCCCAGGTAGCTAAAGCACCTGACTGGATGTAAATAGTGTAGATGGAATTCAACTTACAGACTTTGTAAGCTCTCCTTTAGATGTTCTCCCTCTCCTCCAAGACAAAAGGCTGGATGAAAAAATGATGGAGGATGTCTTGTAATACTTGCACTGAGTCTCTAGCAGCAACACTGCATGTAGAGCTTCTCTGATGCTGTATCAGCACTTCGGCTTCCATGCTAAAAACTAGAAGTGAAAAGCCATCTTGTTAGAATAACTCCAAATCAGGAAGAAGTATGGAGCCAGGTTACAAAACTAGGGAAAAAATCAGAGGGAAGTCAGTGACCAAAAATGAGGAAGAAGATGGTTTCTAAACAATGTTTGTATTTGCCTAAATGGATAGCAGAGTTACCAATTAACCAATCTGATAAAAGGAATTCTGCATTTAACTCTATTTCTTATGGCAACACATAGAAACATCTCCAAGTCATTTCTGGCCGTCACTTTCTCTCTCCCCAAAGGCATCCATACCCATGTCATAAGAAATCTATGAAATTCAGCTGGAAAATTTTTGTCATATAAAGGACAGAGCTGAAAAATGCAAGATTATTTCATAACAGTTTCTCAGTAACAAGGTTTTTGATCTTCATAACATTATCCAGAAATAAGACAGATATTTCTGTTCAGCTGAACCCAGCTGGCTGTGTGGAAAACATTTCAAAATCTGCCATAAATCTTTTTTTCCCCTGATGTCTGTTAATTTAGTTAAAACAAACCAATTAAATGTCCTAATTACAACTGAAATATATAATTATATTGTGCACTCCGTTCAGAGCATATTAATGAAGCGATCATCACCTTCTTATTAGTCACTTGAAAACTAAACCCAAGTGGGAGCTGAAAAATGTTTTTCTGTATCTTCAAATAAGGCACTTGATCCATTCTTCACTTGTTTCTGAATTTAAAACTTGAGCAAAACAGGCAGAAAAACATACAGGATCATTACATCTTCTTTTCTTATAGTCAAAATTCAAGAAGAATTATCATACAGTAAGGTGAATCAGCTCACTTATAAATTAGAGACTGTTCACAACACGTATTTTAATCTTTTACCATAAACCTTTCATAAAATTAGCATAAAGTTAAAAAGACAATGCACAGCTCTTTTTAAATTACTTTGCTCTAATGTGTACCTTGAGGGTGGCTCCTCAACAGGTAGGGCTGGCTTTTAAACAAGTTGTCAACGCAGCCTGCTGCTGTTTATTGACATCTATTGGAGCTGACAGTGCTCAGCCTACTGATCCTCATCCCTGCTGCCATTTTGTAGGTAAATCTCTCAGCCAAATATACATAGCCCTCATGAAACCTACCGATCTGCCTAACCGGGGGAAAAACAGTTCAAAACAAAATTTGCATAACTTACTACAAAAATGAAAGAGTTGGTGAAACCCATTACCAAAGGATTCTCATTTCAACACCACTGCAGCTTTGTCTGATTCCTCTGCTATGAAAAGCCCAGGGCAAGCACACGGGTACCATCAGAGGAGGTGGGTGCACACAGGAGCCATCTGCAGCCTCCTGAGGTGGCGGTGGGACATGGCCCTGTCCGCCCGTGTTGTCCGGCTCCAGGCCAGGCCTCTTGGGCCTGCTGCTCCTCACACCAGCAGCAGCCATGGGCACGGGCATGGGGGCCCTGCACAAATCCCCTCCTTCCCTCCTTCAGGCGCTGCTCCGTGGTTATGGCATGCCTGGTACTTCAGGCAGCGGCAGCAGTGAGGCCAAGGCCAAGAGCTGGGTGGGGAGGCAGCCAGAGGCCACAGTATGGCCCCCAGGAGCCAACTTGTGGTATAACAACAGAAAACACACTAGCCTTAATTCACCACTACCCAGCCATACACAGCTGCATAAAGTGGACACGAAGACTTAGGATATCAGCTCCTAGGGGCAAAGGTTATCTTCTTCATTTGTTACAGTGTACCATGCAAAAAAGCCATTTTTTTCAGCATAACTGTAACTCATGATATATTGATAAAACTAATTGAAAAGGCAGTATTGAGACCCTCTTGCATCACAAAGTGTGCAGCAGAAAAGGATTTGCCCAGTAGGCTAAGAATCTGAGCCTCCTCCTCTCCCCCCAAGCATATTTTTGCTAGGCTCAATATTGTTTCGTATCAGGAACAAGCAGCTCTGAACTCCTCATACTTTGGATGTGTTCTCTGTTTTCGGATTACTAGAATACTTCATACCAAATCTAATTAGATGAAAAGTATTTTGGGAAGTGTGCTTTGCCTGCCTAAACAGAAATATTATAGCAGCTACTTAAATGGTAATTGATAAATGCATAAAATTACTACCATTCAAACTACAAATCAGTTAGCAAAATTCAATGAAAGTTTAAACATTTCATTGCATTAATGATATAAATGCATAAATTTACAGAGAACAGCATCCAGGCATTTGGCAATCTTCCACTGTATTTACTTAAAGGTGGTAATGCATTTAAAAAGCACTTGAAGCAGAATATGTATTAAGCACTACTAAACTTGCATAGATTTATTAGCACAAGCTTTTAGACTGTCTCTGCCCTGAAGCAAACTCTTTTTTATTTCTGGAAATTAAAAAAAATAGAGCAATACTTCATTTGAAGACACATCAGAGAGGTCGGAACAGTAGTTATCTTTAAAATACTGTATTTCTTCATGACAAGTGCACTTTTGTAGCCTTTAGTATGTATGTGAGTGACTGATAGGACTGTCTAAGAAATGACATGTCTAAGAAATGATATTATCCACACGATCTTTCATTTACATGTTAGTGAAAATATGGTAGTTTGGAAAATTCTCCAGCATCTCTAGAGACTAATGATCTGACACCTCTAACAACTTAGAGTGACCTGATTTTTCAGACGGTGTTGAAAACCTCTCCATCTAGAAGAAAAATCAGACGCCTTCAACAGTGCTGCAAGCAAGGCATTTCAAATTCTCTTGGGGAATTTCAGCTGAAGAACTTTAATAATTCTCACAACAGACATAAGCTAATATGGCAAGAAAATATTTGTGTGTATTTAATGGTATTTGGAAAATATCTCTGTTAGCATTCACTAGATAAACCGCATGCCAAAAGAAATACCCTAAATACTATGTATCTCAGGATAAAATCACAGGCTGGATATGTGCCTGCACGAATATCTTCCTTGAAGAGACATCAGTGGAAGATCTTGGTAAGTGGGAGGCAGGGCTTAGGACTTCTCTCAGAGTTGGAAGAAACCAATGTAATTTAGACTGTCTGTCAAACATTTGGGAATTGTGTGTGTTGTGTGTCACACAACAGTGACAGGCCACAGCAGCTTGTGATAGACACCCATCTCTTGGCTTCAGGAGCAAGACAGCAAAAAATATTTCTGTCTGAGGAACTAAAGTCAAGTCAACCTACTCACTGTGAAGAGTTCACATGCTCCATTCCTATATGTCAAGGATCCTAAATGCACCCGGACCTTACAAAGGTCAGTGCCTTCACTTTTGTACAGAGGACACAGAGGAAGGGTGGCATTTCTTGTCACCCAGCAATGGTGCAAGTCAACAGCATTCATGTCCCCTGATTCCTGGGCTCTCTTTAGGGCCACCTTGCCTGCCTAATTAGTGTTCAAATCACTGTAAGAAACAACACAAATTAGTAAAGATCTGCTGCACAAACCACCACTCTTTCCACCTCCCATTGAGGTCAGAGTTGCTGGCACTGTGTGGCTGCCTCCTGAAGCCAGCACAACTACTTCATCTGCCATGGGAAAAGTGGAACAGAATTTATTTCAAGTGCCAGTGTAAGATTTTTTTCATCATCCCAGTGGCTTTTTTCACTTGTTGCCTCCAGCACACCGCCCCAGCCTGCCTTCCCCTCATATCCAACAGTATGTGGTCAGCACTGATTTGTTTTAACGTGGGGAGAAACCTATACAAAGAATCAGGAAGTCAGTCCGAGATGGAAGAAGTCTGCTGAGACCATTGTGGCCATTCCTTTGCTAACAGATGAACAGTACCCAAAATACAGTCTTGGGAATTTAGCACAGACAATGGCATTCCAGTTATAGCTAGACTTTGGTCAAAGCTTTGGAGTTTGGAGCTCTGAGCCACTACATCACCCAAGGCAGAGGAAAGGTAGAGTTTTCTTTCCAAGACTGTTCCTGACATGTTATTTGGAAAAGTGAATTTCACAGAGAAGTGATTTGCACTTTAAATGAGGGAAGAAATAAATCCCCCAAAGAACACCAGGCCCTGGTTTTGTGGCATTGCTCTGTTTGTAAAGGAGTGCCCTGGAAAACTTTAGTGGAAAAGCTCGGCACATGTTCCCTCTCGCATCCTCCGCCGAGGTCGAATTCCCTGCTGCCTCATGCCTCGTACAGTCAGCAATGCACAGTGCGTGCGTAAACACAGCCCTTCTGATCTGCTGCAGATATACACATCCTGCACCTTTTTCTTTTTTTTTTTTTTTTGTGTGTACTTACAGGGTAGGTGCCCTTGTCTTGGCTGGTACAGGCTCTGAATGGATGAGCTGGAATGAGCAGATGACAGAGATTTCTTTGCATTTCAATGCTTTTCTGGCCAAAATCCTCTCTAGGATTCATCTCATCAAGATCTTTAAATACAACTGAGAGCAGAATTTGGCTCAGGGAGTATTTCCCCGTTTCATTCCTTGCAGCATTTCATTACCACATTCTAAATCCGTAACGAAATCCGGAGTGTTTTATGGCGCTCTGTATTAGAGCGTTGCTAATAAGTAGCTCCATTAAAAATAGTAAACATAAATCATTTATTCATTTTATGCATTTTTAGTCCACTTGAGAATATCTTTGGCTGAGCTAAGACTCAAGTAAGCGTGTTAATTATTATCTTACTACAGTAATCAGTTAATAAGGCAGTTAGGAGAGATGTTTGTTAGGAGGTTCTGGGATGCCTGGAGGCTACTGAAGTCATTGTCTGGGGAAGAACACCACAGCCGGAGTGAGCAGGAGTCTGATGGCACTCAACCAAAACCCTGAGGCCTCTGTCTGCCGATTAGCTGAAAGGAGAGTGCAGACATCAGGTCTGAGCCGGGGAGCTGTAAACAAGAACAGGTAAAGCTCCCAGCACAGGTCCTCGCACACCAGAGAAATGTCTGCAGCCCCCTCCAGGGAGGCTGGAAGAGCTTGGCCCACGGGGAGGGTGTGGGAGAAGGAGACACAAGTGGATTTGGTTGCCTTCTGCTCCCCCAGAGCTGCAGCAGCTTTTCCTGGGCTCTGCTGTGTCCTTAGGCCAAGGTGCTGGGCACTGCACCTCCCATCTCTCTCTTTGCCAGCTCCTGTCCCCTTCCATGGGTAAGGAAAGGCACTAACTTACAAAGCTGAGCACCTTGATGAAGATGCAGCTCTACTTTCCTTGTAGGAGCATCCAAATTCCTTTGCAGTCCATTTTATCACCCCTTTAAATCCTCTCGCTGGAAGGAAATAGCTCCTTTATTCATCCTCCTGCTGCACAAGCAACTGGTCAATACCCAGGCTGGTGCAGCAGTGACCAAAAGCCATTGACTGTCTGACCATGTCCAGGTTGGCCTTTGCTTCTGCAGTGTATCCAGAGAGGTCTGTACCATAAAACCATACACAAAACTAGCACCTTCAATCCGGAGGCCAAAGTCAGAATGCATTTGAAGATTAAATATTCAAGTTAAGATTCAAGGAGAGCAGTGCATATGGGCATCTTGCTGTCCTTCTATGTGATCTCTACCTGCTAGGTGGTCAGTAACTTCTCTTCTCCATTCACCACTGCAGCAGCAGTGATGACAAGAATGAAATACTTCCATTGGTGACTTGCAGAAGGTGGTTAACGTAGTCTCCTGAAGCTGGAGGAAAACCACAGCTGTCTGCCCTCAGCCTAGGGTGTGTCAAGGAACCTGTCCATAAGGGAAGTGTTTCTGGTTATGAATTATAGACTAGAAAATCCCCGTGGCCCTATTAGAGATGCACTTCGAGGTGCTCCAGGGGTAGCCTGTACTAGCTAAATTCTCCCTGTGGGAGAATTACAGTAGTTGACAAGGAAGGGAGGAGAAGAAGCCACTTTCTGATGTACTTCAAAGCCAAATAATCTGACTCCTTCTGTCCAACATCAACATCACCTTATTCAACTTCAAAACGCTTCATCTGACTTGCAGCACAGACATCATTTAAAAAACAGTTCCTCTTACTTGTCCTTCCTAATCCAGCTAGCCGTCAAAATAGGACTGTGTTAGAGACATCACATTTAACTTGCACTGGGGAGACCCTATTTATTTGAGACAAAACAGTCCAGAATGCATCACAGATCTGTCTTACTGTCTTACAGTTTAGGATAATACCTGAGTCCTGAGTACAAGGCTGTGACTCATCAGTGAGGGAAACCCTGTCACTGCCACTCTGCAGATGGTAAAATGGGAAAGAAAGGGGTTAAACTGCTTATCCAAAGACATGGGAGAATCTGTAGTCAGGCCAAAAAGTGAACCGAGATCTCTTGGCTTCATCCAGTGGGACTGTTGCTGGGCAGATTTTTTTTTTTTCTCTCTCAAGAGACTCAGCAAAGCTTTCAACAAATCTAGCATGAGTGGCCCAGAGCTGACACTGTCCCGGGGAGCTCTTCCTCCACTGGAAGAACTTACATGGAAAATAAATACTAGATACATCCAATTCATTATTTAATAACCTATGGTGTTTTTTTAAGCTGGAACAGCTTGCTCAGAAATACAACAGGCTTGAATGAGGAGACCAGGACTGAAGCCCTGATATCCGATCTTGCTGCTGGAAGAAAGCTCTGTCTGCAAATATTGCGATTTTTTGCTAACCATTTCATTCTTCTAACCTGCCTCTGTCTGGAGTGTTAACATCTGTCACTGAGGCTGTGATCTCCTTCATACCTCTTCAATACCTAGCATGGCAAGACCTGAGTTCAGATGGAAGCTGCTCTAAAACCAGTATACCACCACCACCACCAGTAAGCTTCATTTGTTCCCAGAAGGCAACCTGAAAAGCATCCCTCCTAGGACAACCATTGCCCTGACAGAGCTCTAGCATCTCTTTGCCTGGAGAAATTCCTCCTTAATATACACAGGGAGACATTTCAGAACCATTACACAATACAGATTAATTGACACTTTTAAAGAGATTAAGCTGATTCCCTCCCCTAAATTCAGTAGCTACCCCAACTCGGTCTCATTGAGAAATCTTCATCTGGCAAGAGTCATGAATTATAAGCAAGATAAAATGTTTCATTAAAATACAGATAGGGGGATTTAGGAAGCATGTTCTTTTTTTTTTTTTTTTTTTTTTTATGGCTAAAACCAATTTTGCTTCAAAAGCAAATACTTTGCCATTTTTCAGGTCACTAAGTTGGATGTTATAAATCCATCATCAGTGTTTCCTTACAGCTATAGTAGCTGACACATCTGAATCACCGGGAGCTAAAAGCATGCCAGAAGAAATGAACACCATCAAAACACATCAGAAGGAGACGTATAGCAATCGCTTCCCTAATGTACCTGGCTGCTGACGGAACAATATTAGCTTGCTTTCTTTGAGATTGGCCATGCGTAAAAACGAGCTCCTAATGAACAAATGTCTGTCCATGAAGGAATTGATTTAAGTGTATCAATTAAAAATTGGCATCGGTATCACTAGAGGGATGTTTTTAAGCATAATTAATGCAAAAAGCATAACAGCATTCTTCTTGAGGTTCAATCAAGAATCTCTGATGATAGTGCATACGCACCACTCCCCGCTTCCAGGGGAGTGTAAATGACTCCCTCTTGTACTGATCCACTTAAGTAGTTGTAAAACCTTGATTTTATCCATGTTAGATGGTTTTCTGGGCAGAAAAGGACTGCCCAGAAAATAATTCATCCCACCCCCATAAAATATTACCATTTCATTAAAAAAAGATGAAGATGATTGCGCAAATAATTGTGGATAAAATCATTCCCAAGCTTTTGGTTTTCTGCTGAAAAATATGTGTTAAAAAGGAGCTTCTTCCTCAGAAAGTTCAAAGGTCATGTTTATGTCTAGATTCAAGTAAACAAATTTGTTGGTAACATTTCCATCAAGAGCATCATTTGCCCTACCTGATAATGCAAGTTACTTCACAACCAAAAGGAGGTTATAACCTGTGCAAGAAGAAAGTCCTAAGGATTTGTATGGCAGTATCATTAAATGTAGGATACTTCTATAAAAAGATACATTAGGGATGAGAGTTTTAAACTTGACTAGTAAGCTGAAATACCCTAAAATGTAGGTACCAAAGTCTTTCAGGTCTGAAACTGCTTTTCTCTCATAAAGACACAGTGTTTTGTGGTTTTGTCCCTTCCTGCTCTGTGGCATGAAGCTTGTACTTAACGGCATGTGACGCCCTGTAGAAAGAGGAGGGCCTGGAGTGAGCTGTGGGGCATGAGAGTAATTCACTGAGGTAATTCAGTTTCCATGTCAGAGAGGTCCCCAGGAATGAGTACGGCAAAGAGTAAGCTGTGGGCTAGGAGAATTGCTCTGGCGATCAATATGTCAGATACCTCTCTCCCAAAGAAGCCATTCCTCTCATATTCCTTCCAGAATTTTGTGATACTGCCATGTACGTAAGAAGTCAGAAGTTGTGTCAATGGTTTCTCTAAAAAAGACTAAAACTCAGTATTTCCTTTTGTTTCTGGATGTAGTCTGGAAAGAACTACAGAATCCTGTGGAATTCAGTGCTTTGAAATTTAGATTTTACAATACGTGTTTGGGAGCATTTATATTACCATAAAGGATGAGGACATTCTGCCACTTTAAATGCATTCCCATTTCAGGTATAGCATACCACCACGGTATTAAAACCAAACATCTGAAGAAATGTTTTGGTTTTCTTTTTTTTTTTAAAATAAGATATTTGTGGCTTAAAGTTAAATGATGATGTTTAAAGAAATCTGGAATGGTATTAATCATTTAAACTACTCATCTATTTAAATACTAATGTACTGATAGATAAATATGCATCTACTGGTCATATTAACCTGCCTTCACCAAAAAAAAATATCATGTGATACAATGAAATGCTACAAAAATGAATCATTACCATCTAAATCTAAACTAAGACCTTTAAAAAACTGAAACGATGGAAGTTTTTTACAAGCTGTATTGCCATATTTCTGGAATGCCATGCCTTAGTTTTTAAGGCCAGATTTCTTCAAGTATTGAGGAACACCTTCCCACTCTCATTCAAAAGAATATTAAAAAGTCAGTGCTTGATTACTCAGTTCTTTGTGACTTGGGACCTCAAAGCCCTGCGCAACATCAGTGACTGTCACACCAGTAAATATGAACGTGAACTCACGAAGCTTTTTGCTCAGTACACCAGAACTAAACCACTTGGTCTGCACAGGAAGAGAACAAATCTTGGGGCTCGGTTCTCCTTTTCTCAGTCTACAAACCTGAAACAGGATTAGTAGGAGGAATACAGAGGCATCTTTAGGCTTTCAGTATTTTCCTTGGTTGCTGCATTATTTTAAACAGTTGTAATTTGTACCACACTCAAAGGAGGAATGGGAAGCAGCAATGTGCTTTGAAGCCACAGCTCCTATTTCACATGTTCCACCCAACGCCATTATTTGAAGATTGGCTTATGCAACTTCTCTATTTATTACCGGTTTGCTTTTCTTTTTGTTGCAAGAATCAAGCTGACAGCTGAACACATGTACCTACAATATGAGATCATGCTCTACAAGAAAAAACTAATTAAGACTTTACACTCTTGGCCCATGCCCTGAATACTTTGCACCCAAAGGCAGAAATGCACCACGGCTGCACTGCCCTCAGCACTGCAAGGATGCAGCGGCAGAGCTGCAAGACCCGGGCATTTGTGCTCCAAGAGCAGCCTCCAGGAGCCGGGGTTCAGGCTGCCGTGACAGCTGTAGAAGACAAGTTCAGGCAGCTGATTGGATGATGGGCATGGAGGCGATGATGAATCTGGGGAACAAACGGATCCTTAGCTACTGGAGGGACCTTGGTAATACTTCTGAGCGTGCCTTTTGGGTTAAACGTGGCATGAATTGTGACATGACGATGCAGGCGAGTGCCTTTCTATCCTCTACGTAACAGGAGAGTGTTCTTGGCATGGCAGGAGCCTCCACCACAGCCTCTCTTCCCAAAATGCAGCCCACACACGATAGGGAGAACAGAAACACACCACTTCTCATACGGCTTTTTTAACAAAGCAACTCCAGGGCATAGCGCCAGAGATCCTGGTACCAGACTGCTTGCATTCAGCCGATCACACGCTGACCATTCCTTTGGACCTTGCAGTCTCCAAGTTTAGGGTTTTGTACGCCAAAGGCTGAGTTTGTCTCCTGCATATCCTGGGTGGGATAATGAGTGATCCATACCACAGTCAGCAGGACTGCACAACGTCTTCCTGCAAGTTTCCAGCACTCCCTCAGCTGAAGGGCTCAGAACCCACCACATTATTGCAAGAAGATTATATTATTCCTGATGCAGTAGGAATAACAATCATTCTGCACTGTAACATGTGCTTTTTTGCACTGCAAAAGCCTCGAGCCACAACAGCAGCAAGAATTACTAACCACACTTAAAATGTCCAGATATGGTATATGTTTTATCATAATTTGGCAGACATATGTTCTGTGTGACTTGGATCATTTATTTCCTTTTTGTTTTCAAAAGCTACCACATGTCCCTGGACAAAAATTACACTTAATGTTTTATTTTTTCAGCCCAGTTAAAATCACAGCACTTGTTTTGTACAGTTTTACATAAGAATGTGCTGGTTTGTGTGACTGTTATGTAATTTAATTTCAGTAAACTAGCCTGAAATAATTTAGAAAGTCTACGGAGTTTTTGTGCATTCAGTGTTAGGGACTTTTACACATTTATTGATGTCAGACTTGAAATTTAAGTGGAGTGTTGGAGTTAGTTGCTTCCTTGTCTCTATATGGAAATAAAACCCACAATGTGTCACAGGATAAATTCTTCCATCTTATCCAGGACTAGAAGGGAGGGCTATTACACTCTGATGCTCATCTATTCAAATAAAGAACTACTGGAAAAAAAAAAAAAAAAAAAAAAAAAAAAAAAAAAAAACAGGGGGAAACCTGGTCTTATTAAAGGTGCTGACCAAGACCCAAGATACACTGCAGAGCCATGAGGAAAACAACCTAAGTTTCCTAATTTGTTGTTTTGTCTGTTGTTAATATTATTTGACAAACCTGAAGATGTTTTTTTGATGCTTCCCTCCCAAATAATGTGTTTCTCTTTGCTTCGCTTCATTCAGCTGTGCCAGGCAATGAGAACTGAACAAGGCTGGACCTTTGTGAAAGGGTGTGCTTGAATGGGGAGAAATGAAGGGATTAACAAAGGCCTTGAGGGTGAGGAACTTGTTTTTTGGAAAGGGTAGCACATGTGGCTGGTGTTCCTGAAAGCCAGGCAAAATGCTAGCCCACATAGTAAGGGCAGCATACAAGAAAAACGAGCCTGAGCGGTGGGGTGAAACATATCGCTCGGGTCGAGGCTGAACTAAGGGAGCCTGACCAGGCGCTTGGACACGGCTCTGCTGTAGCAGTGAATCAGAAATGAGACAGAAGTGATTCACAAAGGATGAAAAATTCACCGCTGGCATCCAAGGAGTTAGGAGGCTACACAGGCTGAAAGCCCCCCGGTGTGTTTAACTGCAGGAGTAAGTACCCAGGTGACATTAAGAACTGGGAGCTGCATCACTTTTGAAAACGGCACCTACATCTTTCTGAAACTGTTCCCCCAAAGCTGACTGTGCCTCCCGAGGAGACCCATGGAAAACAAACAAGTTGTCTGGCTCCAAACACTTGAGACTGTATTTCTTGTCTGTATCCTCCCTCGTCTGCTTTCCTTCCTCTTTTCTGCCTCTTCTGCTTTCATGTGGACAGTGTACTGAGCAGTGAATGGGATTTTGACATCACAGGAGAAATTGGTTGTGACAGAGAGAAGCATGACGAGCACAGAAAGAGGGAAGAGGGCAGCACACAGACGCCTGTCACGTATTCGGCACTGCTCGTCACTTCTGCCTGCGTACGGCACTCGCAGTTTGGATATGACTGCCACGATTGCGTTACTTCGTTCTTGCTTCGGTGGAAGCTATAATGTAGCTATAAAGGCTCTGAAACCCTCAGCGTGCATGTTTTAAATTACAGCTAATTCGTTTCGATATGCCTTTTTCTGGGATCCATAGACAACATGACTGCAGCGGGGTTTTAAAAAATCAAAGGCAGGTTTCCCTGGGAGATACACATCGAGCCCTGCCTGAGTCTCTGGCGTGTTGCAATACAGCTCGTAGCAACCAGGCAGAAATCAGTTCTCCTTTCCATGGTAAGGGCTTGACAAACAAAACAATTTCTTGTATCTTAAGAAAAACAGCTTCAGAGGATTGGTTAAGAGACTTCCTCTGTATTTTTGAGGACGGACCAGCATCAGAACCACAGATCCACCAAGGTCAAGATTAATCCTGCTGCCTGAAGAGATGGTTATTATATTCAGATTTCTATTAAGGTTTCAAGGTAACAGAGCACTAATTTGCCAGCGAGAGGCAGGGGTCAGGAGAGAAACTAATGAAGTTACAGTGCTTGATTGGACAAATGCAACTTGAGCCTTTTTTTAGGATGTTATCTATCAGCCTGTCTGGCAAATGTCTGTCTGGTAATAATGTATCCGTCTGCTGAAACAAGCCTAAATAATGCAAGGCTATATCAATAATTAATAGGCACATAGGTCAACAAGTTCAAGATTGTTACAGGCGAACGAGATCTGAAGGAAATGGTTCATTTCGGGCAGCTGCCAGGCCCCAAAAGGCTGGTGCAGCTTTGCACAGGAAGGACAAGAGCGCTTGCAGCACAAATGCCAGGGCACCACGCGGAGGACACGGCTGCTCCACCTCTGCTTACGCACAGAAAACAGGAACCTGCAGGGTGGCGCTGCCCAGGGAACCCGGGAGCGCCCGATTTGACGAAGAGTGGCAGAATCTGCCCTTTGGTTGATGCCCTCGTTGAAATTCCCAGATATCCTCTGTTCATCACCAAAAGAAGACATTGGTTCTAGATCAGGCAAGCACCTCTAATTATTTCTGCACCAGATATCACCAAGGCATGTAGAAATCTAGCACGAAACTGGATCCAGCTTCTCTGAGAACATTTAACAACCCTACAAGAAAGGCCTGCAAAACAGGTACAGCTGATGTTAGTAGAGGCAGATAACAGGAGCTGAGGTCACTTACTAAGAAAATTTGTGTCTGAAGTAACCTGAAGAGTTTTAAAACGGAGAGAACAGAGAATCAACCTTGCCATATGAAAATGATCAGAATAGGAGAGGGTATCAAAATGGAAATATGGAAAATAAAGCTTTAAAATACCAGTGGCTCTCTTCTGAGAGCAGCGCAGAAAGTCAAGGTATTTTGCTAACTGTAATTCCTCACCAGCAGCCAAACCAGAAGGGTGGGCTCCTATTCCAGGCAGAAGAGTAATGACATTACTTGGGATCCAGGAACACAAATGCAGGATCCAAGTTCCCACTTGTAAAACAGTGGAACCCCATAACAATAAAACTGTTACCAAAGATCTCAAAATAAGCACACGTAAGGTGTGGTATAAACATACAAATGCATTATCTTGGTGAAGCATTTATACCATACATGTTAAACTTGCCTTAATGGTAGAAACTTAAATGCATGAGGAATTAGATTTTAGCAACTTTTTATAGCTGGTCCCTTTTTTTTTTTTTTTTTTTAATACAAGTATCATAGAAGAAAACACAGCAAACATCACAGCTACATTTTGAGAAAACCACAGCCTACTTACAACTGATGCAGTACAGAAGGGAAACCGAAAGTAGAAAAGAGAAACACAAGCTGCAAAGGCAATTCTAGTAAAAAGTCATTTTAAAAAGCAGATGACCAAGATAGAAAAATCCCAAATTAATATTTACAGTAAATTTTGCTTTTAGAGTTGTGTGATAAGTTAGTTACTGAAGATTCTGTCAAAGGGATTTTCTTCAGAGTGAAATCCTAGAGCATATGGAGGCTGCCTTGTCCTCTGGCCTTTTTCTGAATAAAAACCACCGATTCTGCTCAGGCAAGGAATTCCAACAAACTCAGAGGAGTGACCCCAATTGCAAAGAGTCGATACGTGATCTATTTCTCGAGTACTTGTTTAGAGGAGTAAATTCTATGGAAATCAGTTCCTAAACGCAGAAGCCACATTTTTTCTCAGCCCCTCTGCACAGATAAGGCTGTGCTGCTTTGTTGGCAGCTCCCGACTCACCGAGGAATTCACCCGTGGTAGTGGTTGTGTGGGGCTGCATTCAGAGCACACGCCTGCTCAACTGAAGACATCTGCACTGAGCTTTACAGCTGTAAGCTCTCACAAAAATACCAACACAACTCATTTCTGTAACTTGCCTGAAGACAGAGGAACACAGAGGATGGGCCCTGGTGAGTGCAAGGCACCCTGCATGGCCCGGCAGTGGCAGAGGAGCAGCGATGCAGCACCTTGCTCCAAGTAAGAGCATCGCCTCTGTCCCCTCCCCACCACCTCCCCGCTTCTGGGGAGCAAAGGCAGCTGCTTGTGAGCCCCGTCTGTATGGCTGACATCCTGAGGATGATCCTGGACATGGCTAAAGGGTGAAACGTATCTCTGAGGGCACCAGCAAGCGATGCCAAGACGCAAGGCATTGAATAGGAAAAGGAAGTACCTGATGCCTACACGTAGGCGGAGTGTCAGTTTTCCAAATTAAAGACACTCCAGTTCTACAGAAATGATCAGATGAGAGGACTCCAGGCAAGAGCTGGTGTATGTAATTTTATAAAGCACCTTAGGGAGGTAGACACCCAATTCTCTTTCAATCTGAGTGGCTAATGCCCTTCTCCTTTGAACATCTGCCTATGTTACTTGGGACGTCACTAGGTTCTCTGCATCTCTCCTGGGGTAAAACGACGAAGGCCATTTTTTCCAAGGTATAAAACTGGATTTCCAAGGCTCACTTCTGAAATAAGAGCAGCCACCTCATAATGTGAAAGTAATTGCTTTAACCTAACACGCCACTCCCTCCACTTTGTTGTCCCTAAATCAGAAAGCACGTTTTATTGGTACACCTTATCCTCACCATCTTCTGATTCTTGCAGTTTTATTCCTCTGACCTCTCTTTATGCCATCTCCATTTCCTTTGTAGGAAGCTCCTCCATGCCATGTTGCAAAATACTTTCCAACAATTCGGACAAAAGAAGGAGACTGCAAGAGGTGCTCCCTTCTCCCAGCAGAATTTGGGAGTGCCCAAATTCACATGGTTCTTTCTGTACGTACAGTTACTTGATCCCAACCCCTTCCTCACACATGTGGTAGGATGGATTATTCTTCTATTCATGCCTCTCAGTCCTTTAATGGATTTAGGGTACAGCTCTTAAAAATGTATAAGAGAGACAGGCATCGCATGATTTTGCTATGGATATTTTATGAGCAAGTCTGGGTGCATGCTGTGTGCTTAAAACAAAAGACTGCACAATTTGCTACCAGGGCAGGATCTGTGTTATGTCGCGTATTCAAGGCTTCTGAGAAGTCTTGGGCAAGAAAAGCAACAAAACAAAGGCATGGAAGAGACACCACGATCTACTAAATGGGTCAAGACAGCACCAATATGCTGCATTCGTTGCTATCAAGAGCTGTAATTCAGCCATTTCTCTGAGAGCAAATCTGATTTAGGAGAGAGCAGCTCAGCCCCTCCTTTTTTATTGGCTATTATTTGGGGGTTGCATTGGTCAGTTAATTGACATAAACTATTACCTTGAAGTGATTACACTAGCACCTAGGGGTTTTTTACTCATGCACCTGCAGCAAGCATCATAAGATGTTTTGGTACCAAGAACCACTTCAGCCATTATTTATCAATGGAGTGAGTAATTTACTTTTGGAGTATAGACTTTCACTGCTACCAGACTGATTAAAGGCTTTGGTTAACATTTTTCAAAGCATTCAGCTGACAAAAAGGACATCAATGATGTTCAGGCACCTAAATCTCTTAGGTGTGTTTTTAAAGAAGCTTTCCTGAGGAAGCTGGGCTATGCCCAGGACCAGGCACCTTCCTATTCCCAACGCAGCTGTAATTCCTTCGACTCAACTTGAGGGTAAGATCCAACGTCTAATAAACACAACAGGTTGGATGCAACCTCCAGACCAAGAAATCTGGAAACAGCTCACTGCCAGACAGCTTTTCACCTTCTTTTCCTTAGTGTCTATGAGGACTGATCCCCTCAGGACATGGGTAGGGTTGTCCCTTCTCCTAATCCAGCACCATATTTCCCTCTTTCATACTCTAATCACTGCAATCTGCAGGAGCAACAGAGTGAGCTGTAAGGACATGACACTGGACCCAGACCTTCTGCCCTAGGGAGTTTCACACTCCTGTTTCCACTGTACACAGCAGCGGCAACCCAGATTCTCTACAAAATTCAGCTTGAGCCTGCAGACACTGGCAGGTGGTGTTTTCTGTGGGTTGTAATCTCATTTCTTGCACTGGGCCTACTTACTGGAAAGGAAGCTCTAAAGCTCTTGCAGTGCTTAATCTGTTCCTTGAAAGGGTTGGAGCAGGATGGAAGCAGGGATACACGTGCACAGGGCACTGCTCAGCAGCCTTTCCAAACGTACTTTCCCCAATCCCCCACTGCAAATACAGCCAACGCTGTTTATATTTGCTTTGTTCTATTTCTACTGTTACCACTAATAGATGCTACAGCCATTTGATGAGGTGCATAAACTACACTTACGTGGTGCATTGGGGAGCTGAAGAAGACTGCAAAGCTAGGTACCAGTAACAAATACGTGCATTCTAACCGCATACGCAGCCAGCACCCCATCTAAAGCTAAAAATGTTAGCGTTTTCCTAGTTACCTTACTCAGAAATGAGTTATTAAAGAATCCGTTCTGACGGAGATAATTGATTAAATCTCCTGTTTTGGTGCCGATTCATCACCAGGGAGGGCACGAAGGAATTTTCACACGTTACTTTCACAACGTCACAGCCTTTTTTCCTATGGGGAGCCTTGAGTCTCTTCTCTGCTGATAGTTTTCAGTTGTTATAAACATGACAATATATTCAATGGATCTGGGATTTATATAGCAATCTAACAATAATACTTAGAACACAAACGCTTTTTTGTAAATATTATCTTATTATAACAAATGTAATAACTTCTATTTATGGGAATGCTTTCTCAAGATGCTTCACAGTAGAGAAATGTAAATACCTCTGAAGTGGTAGTTTCTATAGAAACTTAATTTTCCAGTGAATTCTAGAGTAAATAGCCTAATTTTCTACTTTGCGTTATAAATCTCACAGAAACCTGGAGCATCTTTCAGAAGTGGCAGAAAATAACACTTTGCAACTGCACAGACATTTATGTCTTTCAAGCCTGCTGGAATACAAACTACTCAAGTCTTCAGGAGTATCCTTAGGCAATATCATCATTATTTCCACTCAGAAGTGGCAGTATAACAGCAGGTCCAAGGCTTTGCACGGAACAGGGGGGTCACTGCCTAGCAGCCTGACGTCCACTCCCAGTTCCACTGCTGGCTCCACCACAGCTGACAGCTCACCTTATCCCAGCCCCATAAATCAGCAGATTCGCTCCCATAAAGAAAAAGTTCCTCTCAGCAGTAGCTGAATACAACCCCAAAACAGAGAGCAGAAGCAGTATTTGTCAGAAGCCCGGCTCGTTTTGCCCGATGGATGTGTGAGGAGTGAGCGAGTTCGCCTCAGGGCTGGCCGTGCTGCAGCAGAGCAGAGCGCGGACTGGCGCTGTGCGGGGGATGTTCTGACTCCAGGACTTGTAATTTCAAGGAAGCTAAGGCCAAGAACCCATTCACCCTGGCATCCACACAGCCTGAAGAAGCTCCCACAAGAGCCACAACGAGGAACTTCTGGCCTCCCCTTGGGCCATTAGGGAACGCTGTTCACATTAGGTTCGTCGAGGAAGGAAGCTGAAGCTCAGTTGGGCTGAGCAACCACTTCTGAATTTTTGTTACGACTCTTCCTTATATCCCAAGGAACAGACGCAACAACACTTAAAACAGCAGTGGCACAGAGCCCTGCTTGTCCATGAACACCTCTTTCCAGTAAGGAACCTGCAAGAGCCCTGCGTGCCCCCAGACCTCTCCCCCTCTGCCTCTGCTCCCTCGGCTGCTGTGGAAAGCTGCCTGGGCACCAGGCACCTCATCCCCCAAGGTGTGTGAGTGCCAGATCTTCATCTGGCTAATTGCGCGGCACATCCCCATCACCGCCAGCCCCAGCCCCGCACAGATGCCGTGCGTTCGTGCTGAGATCAGAGCTGTAGGAGTCGGCCCTCCTCCGCACAGCAGATGGCTTGCTCTGCTGCGTTTGTTTTTGGTGCTTACTTACCTATTTGCTCCTCGACTCCTGACAGTCATGTGAATTTCAGAAGGGAAAAAAGAAAAGACTTCCCCAAGAACTGATAAAAAAAAAAATCAAGAAGTTTCCTTTCCACGTGTTATCTCAAAACACAGAAAATATACTCAAGAAGCATTCTGAACCTTCTCCGAAAGGAGAGAGACCAAGAAATAGGAGCAGCCAGAGACGAGGAAAGCTCCTTGGTGCCTAAGTATCATGGAGAGCTCGGCTGGGGCTCCCACTGAGACAGAAGGAGACACTTTCAGCCCAGAAGACTGCCCAGACTGGCTAACATTTTGGCTGGCTTCCAGTTTCTGCATAACGAAGAGCAGGTATTTTCCACCTGAAGCTTCTCCTTCAAGTATATAAAAAGGTGGCAAATCTGTCTAAATTTAGCAATCAGAATCTATCCGATTTCCCTCTCTCGCTTTTAGGAATGGACATGTTTTGATTTTATCTAAACAAAATAGCTGGTACTTCTGCAGCACCTTTGCAGTAAATAAGCATGTAAATACATAAACAGATGGAAACTAGTGCAACTGAGGCATTTGGCGAATGTGTGAAATCCTACTAACTGTTGTGATTTATACTGCAAGTTGAATGAGATCCAGCTCCTGGAGGTATATAATTATGCCTAAATTTTTTTTCTCAAACCCCGACTGCATGAAGAAGCTTGAAAGTGCAACCTATCTGCATGCTCAGGACTTGTAAACAAGAAGGCAAACGGGGAGCACTCTAAGTGATTTTTTTTAAAGCATCTTAGAAACATCTTACAAAAGCCTACCTCAGATTTGTGGATACTTGACAGAGACGAGTGTGGTGATGTTTATATGGGAAAATAAAAGATAGACCACTTTACCCCCTAGAGCCTTGGACTGTGTCATGGTAACACCTGCACTGGTGGCCAGCTCCAGGCGCTCCCTCTCCAATAAGCCTCTAGGACAATGACCAGGTCAGGAGCAAATCTACAGCACAACGAGGCAGAAATTCTATCTTGTAACCGAGCTGTAGTAAAGGCAAGCAATGGGAGGCAACAGCTCAGTTCACCACGAAAGGGATATGGCAAAGTATCAGGTAAAAATACATTCATCTGTAACAAAAAAACCCTCCAGCTAACTACACAAGCAGATCTCCTTTCCCTCGATCCTCTCCTGTTGCAGATCTCTTCTACCCCTTGTTTTCGGCATCTTGGCTGCACAGCCAGGGCAGCCAAAGATCGCACGCGGGGAGCTGTGGGCCAGGTACCACCAGGGGTGGGTTCCCACTGCCCATGCTGCTGCTGGAGCCCACATGGCCATGGCCAGAGGTGCTGTCGTCTCTGTAACACAGGGATCAGGTTTGGAACGAACCAGAAAGGCAAGTGTTACCTCAGGCAAGCTGGGTATCCTCAGGGAAAACGTCTGGCTTCCTTCTCCCATCACTGCATTGTCCCCCAGGTTGTTTTTTTTTTGTTGTTTGTTTGTTTGTTTTTCCTATGGATGGGGTTTGATGTGCATACATTTTCCTTTTCCCCACTGCCATTCTGTTGCTCTCACATCCCGGCCCAATTTAACCAAATCAGTATATGCCCCTACACAGAACCCCGTTCTCCCCAGCAGTGGTTTCATTTCCTCCCCCACTCGTCCCATTGCCAGAAGCCCTATCTCCTCCTTTTCCCAGTGGGGAGTACTTTGCTTCCCATCTGATTTGAATTCCTCCCTCCCTGTGTGGGCGATGAATCACTCAGAGTAATGGCATTTTAAAACCTCTACGGAGAAGGTAGGTAGACTCAAACCTGGGGGAGTGCGCAGAAAAAAATGTTAGTGGGTGCCTTCAAACCTGAGACCAGAAGTTCCCAAACTTCCCTAGTGTATGAACGGTGCCTAAAGGCTAGATGCCTCCTTCTGCACATAGGTATTGATGGCAACTGCCATAGCCAAACTGGAGCCATGTTATATATATGAATATATAACATCTAATATTTAATCTTATCATTTATCTTTACTGATCATAACATATAATGATATGAAGTCATTATCATATCATAGATCACAGAAAATTCAGAAAAAAAGTTTATAATTAAGGTTACATAGATTGAAAAAATGCTAAAATTGAAAAAATAAAAAGGCTGTTTCCATTCCATTTTATTGTCTGGGGGAGCACAATTCTTACCGTGAAACACTTCCATGTCAATAATACAGCCCTTTCAATGAAGAACCACTGAATGTAACATTTTTCAATTAATTGCTTATCAACTACTGTCTTTTCTGATGAAAGTGGACTTTAATTCTTGTTATTCCTCTTAGTCCTGCAGAGGTTATCTTAGCTCATGCATCAACAACAAAAAGCCCCTCTAATTACAGGGTAAATGGAAACAGTGGTCATATATTCTCACTGTAGCCCGTATCTCAGTGACATTCACATTCTGAATCACAGTTTGATTCAAGGCAAGAAATTCAATTTTTACTGCTGGAAATTCTTCAATATTCTTTATCACCTGAGCACATGAAACAGAGAAGCTATAGTATGAATTTGTCCAGAACTTGGTGTGCTTAACAAATAGCACGTTGTTTAATGACTTTATTCCCAACACCTACATGTTTTGTTCCTGTTACTTGTACAGCTGTCACGTATGACAAAGAGGCTAATTCTTCAGCTGAGGAGGGAGAAGGAGAGGGAGCAGCTTATGGACTCTTAAGCATGTCTTTTTTTTTTTTCTGAGAGGCAGATAGAGAAATAGCAATATGGGGCTCCATACCAACCATGTCTCGGCGACTTCTTTTAAACTCGTTTAGCCTATAATTGAAGGATAATTTCTCTGATTGCCAACTCTGCCAGCTCACGCTGACATCAGAAAACCCAACAGTTCTTTCTGGCTCACATTTCATCACCAGTAAAGAATTCTGCAAACTAAATTTTCCTCTGTGTGCATGAGTATGGTCCTGAAAATTATGGCCTTGGTTATATCTGCACAATCCCCAATACCCTGCAAAATCTTTGTGGTGCATACATACCCCACCAGTCACTGCATATGCACCAGAGCCCTGCTTTCTGCTCTGCCCATAGAGCTACAGCCCTGCTAGCACTGATGTTGCCGAGCTTTTTTCCAGTCACTGATTGATGTCTGACGTTCAGAGCTCCCCAGCACATCTCCCAGAGTCAGCTCTCCCGTGGCTGTGTGTGCCTTTGGGGTTTTAGTGGATGGAAGCTGTGCCTGCTTGAAATTAGCATCTTTTGCTCAGAGAAAGCTGCGCTCCCCATCTGCACTGCAATGTGATTTCAATGGGCACAGATCTACAACCACTTTTATGTGCTTCCAGACTGACCAGGATGAGCTGCGACAGAAATAAGGAACTACTCTAGCTCATAAGAGATAAATGTCAAGCCTCTAAGGAGCTATTAAAGACCAGCATTTGCTACACACCCCAAACAGTGCATTATACAACACCCAAAAAGAGCTCAGACATAAAAACCCTACAGTCTGTTACAGGACAGGGAGAAAACTTAGCAGACGGAATGATGTGTTGTCTTTTCTGAAGTCATCTCTTACATTGAAAAATCTATTTAAAACCAATAAAACCTCAGTTTTACTTTGGTCATGCTTCTTAAGTGACTGATCTTGCCACAGTTCAGATTCCCATGGTATAGTTAAAGAGACCAGAAGTGACAGAGAAAACAAAATTTCTCCAAGTGTTATACACAGAAGCATTTGGCATAACAATTCTTCTAAAAACTTCTGTTTGAGCAAACTGACATTGCAGGCTTTTTCACTTGGATTTCAGACAGAGGCTCACAAAACTTAGAGTAACAAACATTTCAGTTCTCACTCAAATCAGAGAGTGACTCAGCACTGCAAGGAAAAGCTAGACTAAATGTTGTGAAGTTTTGTTGAAGCCAGACAAGGAGTGAGCAAGCAGGAGTCCAACTTGGAAGCAGACAGAGTCTGCATCAAGGGAAAACTTTACTGATTATATTCTGGAGGGGGTTGTCACAGGGCTGTCTCGCTGCAAAGCCCAATCCCACATTTATATTGAAACCAGTGTCCAAATAATTCCCTTCTGGGTATAAAACCACTGAGAAGAATTCCAGGAAGCCCTTCCTTGCCCAGGAAGCTATTTCAAAGTCCCCAAATACATGAGAAGAAAATAACTTTCCTTCCAGGTTTCTCAATCACAGGCACTTCTCTCTGGCTCCAGGACGACCCTAGCACTATTTTCAGACTTCTCGTCTTTCACCCGTATCCACAAGACAGCTGGCCCCGATGATCTGAGCAGCCCAGGCTCTACTTGCCTCCAGCCTGGGATAACTTGTACTGCTCACAGATACTGTTTCTTGAGAGCGAGCCCCAAGATAACCTGCACACGCAGATAACCTCTGGTTGCCTTCTTGCATCTCCTGACAGATCTGCTGATTTGTCCAGCTTCTGGAGGAGATGCTCCGAAACCAGGGATGAAGGGGTCAGATGGGGGGTATCCGAGATAAGGAAGATTGAAGGGTCTGGGGGAGGGCAGGGGGAAAGGGAGGAGGTTACGCAGGACCTGAGGCTGGAGCTAACTGTAGCCTGAGAGGCTCTGGGGCAGCCTTCCAGAGTGACCTGCACACCCCTCTGACCAACACAGCTGACAAATCTCATTCTTTAGCTTTCTAATCTCCTTAGCTCCTACCCCTTACATGCAAAAGGAGTAGAAATGTTTTTATTCCTCTGGGTAATTCTTATACAGATAGAGGCAAGGTGCAGTTGTATGAAGCTGCTGCTCCCTGGTCCCGGTTCACACGCAGTCTCTGCTTCACAGATACCAAAACGTGGACACAGCACGGCTGGGAGGAAACGGGGTGTTCCAGATCCGGGCTGGAACCACCGTCAAAGGCTGGAGGTTGGAGCAGCAGCTGGCATAACCCCAAATCTTCAGGAGAAGCCATCAAGGGACACAACTGATGGCTTTCTCTGCCTATTGCAACACATCTGCTTGGGCCGTGATCCCTGGCTAGGATTGGGCAAAAGGAACAAAATGCTGTCCCCTTACCGAGAAATGTCAGTGCACAGCGTGTACTTCTGAGGGCTGTTATATCTGTGTCCTACCTGTGCTTGCTCCAGAGGTTCCTTTTTCATATCCTGTTCTGATCGCTCTACATTTATCATGTAAATTCATTTCAAGGGCACAGAGAAAATATTTAAAGTTGGTATGCATAAAGATTGTAAAGTATGAGAATTTGGGGTGGATTTTAATGAAGCTCAGTGTTAAAACCATGCTCCCAACTGCACAAATACATATGGACAATATGCACCATGAGTTGTATTTCAGATGAAAGTTTAAGGTACACAAATAAGTCATTTGGTTTCCAGCAGCCTTCTGAGATGCACCTCTGGAGACCTCCCAACTTTCACGTTCCTTACAGACACCACAAATCGAACGCTAGAGCCAGCAACTCACATTCATCCCAGTAAACTTCACTGGCGTAAGTCCTTTGGAGTCAGTGGGTCTCAGTGAGAAAGTCCCAGTGAGCAGCAACAGATACAAGCTCTGGCCTCAAGAGACTTTGAAGGGAAAAATTTCTCTCAAACATTGTCCTAATGACAGAAGTTGGAACACGTTGCAGAACTCTGCAAACCATGCTTCTTACCTATTGGAAAGAAATGTTTTATTTTCTGAAAAATAGATCTTTTTGCATCTCAAGGCCACATGTCTGTGTGGTCACTGCTCTATATAATTCAGACTAAGCATTTACCTGCAAGCAGTTTTCCAACAAAAGGGATAAAAAAAGGTATCCCAACCCAACAGAGCATCGCAGCTACTGTCTTCAGCACCATGATCCTAACAACAGTGACCACATCAGGACATCGAGGGCAATCTTCAGCGGTCAGACGTGAACAAATCCATGCAACAAAACACTACGTGCAGGTGCTTTGGCTCTGATTTTCATGCTGTAGGCTACAGATGTTTTCACAAATTTATCAGACTTGCAACCAGTTAATAAGCAAGGAGTCCTAAGTAATGTGCTGTAGGAAATACATCTCCCTGAGGGAAATACATTCCCACACCATCTCAAAAGGGAGTGGAAGTCTTCAATGAGTAATATAATAGTCCTACTACAGCCTACTCAAGTTGTCTCTGAGACTACCTATAGCCACTGAGCAAGAACTACAACACAGTTACTACTGGTTTTCAATGCATGAGGTAGAACATTTCTCATTAAAAGACTCTGGTACCAGTTCCTATGTCAAGGTAATCTTCATCGACTAACTGTGTTTCTTATTAGAAGGTGGGCTTTAGGATTCACATGCATTTCCTCTCAGTTTCTCCAAGACAACATGAAAATCTTTTTTTCTTCCAACTGCCAGGATGCGATGTGCCCTAAAAAAATCTGGATTGTTTAAATACCAACCTAGGGATTCTCCCAACTGAAGGAAAAAAAAAAAAAGAGGGAGATATATACAGTATGAAATATATATATCTTTCTGCATCATCAAGTCTTCTTAGAAACTTAGAGAAGACTGTTCGGTGCACACAACAACACTGTCTCTGTTACAGACTTCTTTAAAGACTGAAGAAAGGGATGTTACGAAAGGGAACTCCTACAGTGTGCTGTTCATACAGTCTGCTTTTAGGTGAAGCCAGAAGAGACAGGGCCCTTGTGGTTTCACCTTCATCTCTCCCTCTCCAGGAAGGGTTTGGTCAGTGTCACCAGGATGTTCAGGGGTGCTGCATTCCTGAAGCATAAAAAACTTATTTCACTTCAGGCAGAGAGATCCAAGTGGATGAAGTATCACAGAGTTATTTGTGCCTGCTTATAGCACCTCACAACTCACACAATTTGAAGACTGAATATGCAAATCAATGCATCTGAGGAACCAAAAAATACAGTTTTCTCGATCACCAAAAATGCCCTACAGCTTTTGATCTTCATTTACGTCTGTCTACCTACCTCTTAAAAGAAATCTTGAATGTTGCCTATATGTATTGAACTGTTTGAAATTGAAATGTACTGTTAGGAACAGTGAGGAGTTCAAACTTCCCTGAACATGTCCTGAAGGCTTCATATTTATTCAGACAGGAAGGAGCATACCTTTTAAAAGATAAATTGCGTGACTACAGAATCAGATATAATTAATATAGTGTGGCCTCATTCTCCAAGGGAGAAAAAAACGAGAGAGATTATCACCATGAAATACTAGCCACAGATTAGATAGAGTATGAAAGAGAAAGATTAAGGGAGCTCTTGTTCAGATACACATCTTAGGCAGAGTACATTTCACCTAATAAGTCATTTTTGCTCCATCAACCCACCGTTAATCTCTGGTAATGGTGTTCCAAGTTACTGGCTGAGCGTAAATACTTGGAAAATGAATGCACGGTGCAGATCCTGGATACCTGTAGTTGTGATGCTATTGACACAGCAGAGGCTCCGTGTAGTCCTGCTGCAGCCATGCTTCCTGTTTCTATAAACAGATTCTGTTTGAAAAGGGGCTACTATGGGCACACATGTGCAGTTTATAGCTAGTTTTGTGCCAACATAAATCAAGCCCAGATGCCATCTCAGTGACATAATGTAAGACTTATGCTTAAGGGAGTCCATATACCCAAGTAAGTGGGTTCCAAAGTAATTAATTTGAGGAGTCCACTTACATTTCAGTCTCACAACCAGACAGACTGCCTTGTGGTTCTCTTGGCTTTTTAGTGTCAGACTCCCCAAATTTCACTCTTCCATTTCCTTCACTTCCTCACCTTTCAGGGTCAGAGCTTAACACAGCAAAGGGAAATGAAACAGAGAAAACCAAAACAAATAAGCTGCGAAGCAGATTAAAGCCATGTTTGACATTCAGAGGTACATAGCTCCTTTTTCAGCTACAGGTAAGAAGTAGTGATAATTTTGTGTCCACAGCTCCCAGTATAAACATGGTTAAAAAATGGAAGTTTTCTAAATGAATCCTCACTTTTAAAAATGTCACAGCATTTTAAATGAATTCTATTTTATGTTCAAGTCAGCTGAATTCTATTTTTTTTCTTCTTAGAAACAGTTTGGGAAGTAGACAGAAACCTTCCTACACTTCCCTCAACCATTGGTGCTCTGAACGCACAGCCTCTGAAGGGGAAGGTGTTTGCAGGGCGAACCACAGAAATGTTGTGCTTCTGCTTGTTAGAAGGGATGGATCAGCCCACTCTGCTCTGTCTGCCAAATGTCTTCTCCTGAGTGGGATCGAGAGAATTACCATCAGCCCGTGGCTTCAGCAGAATTCCTGCTCTGGCTGTGCCATTAGGCAGCACACCACATACCGGTCTGCTCTGAGAAACTAACTTGCTGAAGTCAGGGTCCAAATCCTTTCCCGGGAAAATCAGATTATTAACTCTTACTACCTTCAGCAGAGGCTGGATTAAATGTAAGTCAAGAGACATTCATTCAGTTCTGGAACAAAATGGCTCATCCAGAAGCAGATTCAAGAGGAGAGATGTTTTACGGGAGGTAATTAGCTGTGCTTACCCAGTTTATATATGCTTCCCTGAGTCAGTGGGCATGAGGCCATTTAGCAATTCATGCGATCAACATTAAACCAGGGATTCCCTTGTTTTCACGGCACAGAAAGCTGGAGCAGGTTCACAACGCCAATACAAAGGTAATAAAAGGTTATTAGCTTGGTCCCACAACATGTCTTCCTATAATATGCTCACACCTCATTGAGGAGGTCAGAGGGATTACAGCACACTTTTGCGAATCCTGGTCTATTGTTACACTGCACGGATTCCATATTCATTCAGGTGATTCTAGTGCAGAATCTGTTTCTATCAGGCAGCCTATTTCAGTCTGTATGATTTTTATACAACAAAGGACAGTGATAACAAGGATGTTTCCGATGAGATCTCCTCTGGTTCATTTTAAATGTTCAACCTCGCTTTTGGAAAGGATTTCAGCTCTGTTTCTGATTTAGTCTGATGAATGTGCAGCACGTGCCAGGGCTGCCCCAATAGTTAATGGATGTACCTTGAAGAGTTTCTATAAAGGTCATCATTACAGCATAATTGATATATAATAAATGAATATGAGAAGCGAGTAAGAGGTCAGACTTCATGGGCTTGGTGAGAAATGCCCAGAAAAAGAATATGAAAGCAGGTATCAGAGTATAAGAAAGCATGACAATGACTAACCTCTCCTGGTGAACAAGTGTTTACATAGCTAAAAGTTTTATTAAACTACTAAGGCCAAAATGAAAGACTCTCACTCCCAAGTGTATTATTGCATTTCTTCTTCTTTCTCATTTTGGCTCCTAGAAAATCACATTTCAGAAAATGATGCCATGGTTTTGAAAACTCTAATACAATTTGCTGAACATCAGTAGCTTTTTCTGCAACAGCTTCAACAGGCATACAACACTCCCATGATTATGAAGATCTGAGGAGGAACCCAATTTTTCTTTTTTTTTGGTTACACATGGAATTCTTCTTCTGTACTTGCCCCGTGTCTGAAGAGATGCAAAGAGAGGGGAAAAACATGGCTAAAGGAGTTATTCAATAAAATAAAAAAGTGCATGTGTGTACTCACACGGAAACAAAGAAAACATGCAGAGTTAAGTTTGTTATAAGAATCTCCTTTATTTTAGAGGAGAAAATGTAATGATTGTATGATTTTAATGTTTATGTAAAGATAATGAACAGGTAGAATAACTGAACAAAGCCATTAAACAAGACTAAACTCTCCAGACACAATTTAACTTAATTAATGCTTACATAGGACTCTTGCTCATGTCTGAAGACAATTCTGCCTTCATAAAAATCAAAATAAATGTTCAGAGTTTTAAAGAGTAGGTCTGTAGCTCAGGGGTGAAACAGAAGTAGCTTTTGGACAAGTCATCCCAAACTTAGAACCAAACTCTTCTTCTGCTACGAGTCAAATGGACGACTCTTCCACCTGGGAGACAAAAGGGTCCTGAAAGAAATCGCCCTGCAGTAATCAGCCACATTTAACACAGCAACAAATGTGGTGAGAGTGGGGAAGTTAAAATGAATGTGCAAGTAGGATAGAAAGAGAGAGTGGGCTTGAGGCTTATCTAAATTTGTTGAGTTTTAGGAAGGGAAATGTCTTCTGTCACATTCCGTCTCTTGCCTGCAAGATAATTTTGCAATTTCTAAACTTTTACCAGCCAGAAAGAAAACACTCTACTTCACACATGGTAGTAGGATACCTTATACTAATGGGATGATGTTGTATGCTAGATGAGAGATCTCTCTGGGTTTTCTCATATCTGTGGTTGTGACCACTACCAAAATTTAACAACAAAAAAAAGAAAAAGGAATAGTTTAGGCAGCTATTGGCAAATCTGCACACAAGGAAAATTTCCTGCATTTTTCAGGGTTCTCCTGAATTATTCCTGATCCAGGTGATGTTTTGTAGCAATTATTTTAAGATCCAGATACCTTCAAAGACTCCTTAACCAACAGCACGTTCTGGCCTCACCACCAAGCTCCTGAGGCTCACATGCACGCAGTCCAAAGAAGTCTCTCCCAAAATGCAGAGAGGTCCCCAATGAGGGGCACAGAAAGTGTCCCAGCGCCGACGTGCAGGTAGAAGGGGGACAAGAGTGCAAGTATTTCCCATGTTCTCCCAGTAGGCTGGTGCACACATGGCCCAGGTCTCAGCTCCTGCCACGGATCTTGGCTGAGGAGGTCTGAATCCAGCCTGTCACTCTTGCTTACCCTGCTGCAGGGAGCTGCACCCACCAGACACTGATCCCGTGAGATGTGCTGTGGGAGCCCACCTTCTGCCTACCCCCCAGGAGCCAACTTCTGGCTGCCAAGAAGTCCTCCAGCGAAGAGTGAGGCACAAAGAAAGTGGGAGCAGAGGCTGCAGGGACTCCCAGAAGATGTTATCTTGGGGAAAAGGAGGCAGGGACCCTAAACTGGTGGTTTTAAAGTTGGAAGAAGAGGTGGAGCAAGTCTTAAGAGTATGCAGGAGGACACAGGAAAGAAATCTGGTGAACTGCGGATATGGATCCTTAGGTCAGTGTAATCAGCAAAGGATCGTTCAGTGAGCCAGGAATGAAATCATGGCTTGAACATTGATTTTGTGCCACCAATAAAGCCCAGCGGGGAGCAGTCATTTAAAGGGTGGGCTTAGCCTGGGTTTTTCATAGTTAGGAGCACACACAGTAATTCTAGCCAGGGAGCTGAAGGGAAATGATTTATGAGGACAGAGCTAAATGCTTATTGCTAGGTTAAACAACAAGTAAGGGCAGACATAACAGTCTACAAATACCCATGGGAGTAAATGTCAAGGAGTTTGAGGAATTATCTTGAAAAGTAAGATAAATTTCCTAAGGCTGAGGTGCACTGGCTTGTGATACGCTTGCCCAAACAGCTGAAGTTTTGTTGGTTGTGATTAGCCTGAGCACAGCAAGAGCAAATAAAAGGCAAAGAACAATTCTGCACTGCTGGACAGGTGAAAGGGTTTATTCAAATCTGCCCCACATTCAGGTCGGTTCCACTTCTCCATCACAGCAAAAAGTATCTGCAATGGTAAGCAAGGTATAGGGGTTCAAGACAGCATTCTGGAGACATGCTGCAACTCCTTTTCCCATCATGATTTTTGTGTCAGCAGCAATTACGAACCTTACTTTATCAAGAAAGTTTCAGGTTGATTGTAGAAATGAAAAAGTCACATAGCTGCTATTGAAAACGAGTAAGCACATGAGATCACTCATAGCTAGAAAGACTATCCACCATAGCAGTTTCACTACAATCAACATCAAATTTATGCTACACAGAGGATGTGTTAAAATTATACCCTATTTCACGGCCACTTAAGCCCCTGAGATAGCTCTTAAATGGACGTGAACTTAACTCTGTGCTGAGCACCTGTGTGAGGGGTGAGAACCAGCGCAAGGTTGTGTTTCCAGGAGAAACCCTGGGGGATGTGCCTGATGCCCCTGCTGGAGCAAAACTGCTGTTGGGGCTAATTGAGAAGGAAACCAAGGGGAAGGGAAGGAATGCAAGGTGAAAAATAAACTGGCTGAAAAAAAAAAAAAAGACCTTTGAACTTTGGTTCACAGCATGGCATTGCAACTGGGGCATGGGCAGGAACTGGAGGTTACAACTAGCAAGGTGGAGATGGAAAATGGGATTGCCTCTGAATTCTTCAGATTGTGAAATTGTCGCCTAGCTCAAGGAAATAAATACAGGCAACGGGGAGAAAACAGCTCCTATGTACGCAGTCCTGAATTGAGGTTTAGGGGGAGGAGAAAGGAAAACTAAAACAAAGCAAACGCACAGCCATAGGATACAAATGTAACCCTAAGATACCCTGTATCTCCCTCTTTTCTGGAAGATGCCTCTTTACCAGCCACTGCAGATTGATTTGTGTGCAGAGAGCGGGCAGTTTCCTTACTTCTTCCTGCCCTGACTGGGGCTCTGGCTCACTAATGTGGGTGTTGCTTACCTCTGGGCTGTCAGGAACGCAATTCACATTTAGCCCCAACTCCTGAAAAACAATCCCAGTGCTGGATGCTCAGTGACAAGAAAGAAGAGACAAACTGTTCCTTGGCCCCTGCGTGTATGAAGAAGGTAAATTCCTTGTGAACACACAAAAAGCTCTATCCGACGTACTGTTTTTCAGAAAAAAAATCCTCTTTTTTTTTCAGAGGAGCCACACGATTGATTCCTGTGGCAAGGGGGGACTGAGCAAAACCCAGGGAAGCTGGGGAGGAATTTCTTTTGGCTGAGCATCATGAGGTGGTTCAGTTGATGGCTACGTGGTTTCAGTGCATGCACAGGACAAAAGGCATTGCTGACTTGCAATCTGTCTCCCTTCCTAAGGCTAGGAAAGCGCTGACCATCCTAGAGGAAAGTTCACTCAGAGTCATAACAACATTTCAAAGCATTTTTCCAAAAAAGCACTCAAGTACAAAGAACCAAAATCAAGGAAAACCAAACCAAAGCCAAGGAACCCACCTTCAGCTCCCTACCATTTCTGTCAAAGGTTTACGAGAGGCAGGAAAAAAATTATTGAGGAAGAAGAGCCTTGTAATTAAATCCTTAACCTGAGATTCAGGTTCTTCTTCTCACCATAGCTTAATGCCTATAAAGCATTCACAACAGGAGGTGCCTTATATGTGTGCAAACACGACATTGCTTAAAGGTACACGATAGACTCCAAAGGTTTGTAGTCCTGTAGGCACACTGTCAGGAGGCTACAGAGGGAACAGCTGACTGACTGTGCAGTGGCATTGTTCCCGTGATAAATATATGTAAGAAAATTCAGGAAGTGTCATGGCATGCAAACTTGTGCCAGGAAGAGATTTTGAGTCTATCGTGTCCATCTCTGTGTTGAAGATGGGAAGTGTGTTCCCCCTTCCAGACCTGTATGGGGCTTTTTTTTCCCCAAGCTTTTCAGAAGAGCAGGAAGCTAAACCTTTACCTGAACAGAGCCCCACAGGTCATAAACTTTGACTCTCCCAAAGATGCATTTTCCCTCTTACAATAAGCTCCAATGAGCAAAACACCTTCTGCTTTTTCCTTTGGTTTCGTTAGTTTTGTGGTGTGTCACAACACATCGCACTAATTCCCAAGGTAGGAAACAAAAAGAAGAAAAGAATCTGTTCTGTGAATCTTTACTTTCGTCTGGAATCCTTTTCTGGATGTTTATGGCATCCCATAAAGTTGCTGAAACATGCCTGCTGTATTTTTAATTGTCATTTTAAATGCCAAAACCCAGAAGTCTTGCTTATATTGTATGTGAACAGTGTCTGCTTATGTTCAAACCCTCAGGCGCTTTAAATAACTCTACTGTACACAGAGAACGTTGTTCATTTTGTTTTTACAATTTCTGCCTGTGTAGAAGGAGCTAAAATGTCCTGAGAACATAAATGTATGTTCATAACCAAGGAGCGAGATCACAGCTGGAATCTACCTGAGCCTTGGATCATATTTCAGCAGTGGCAAGAAGCGAAAGAGCAGCTTATTTCTCTGTTTAATTTACAAGAGCTACAACTGGAACTGCACATACTAGACTCACTGATGTAACGCACAGGTGAATGCGTGCTACAGGTCCACCTCTGTGCCTGATCCCTCGGGAATATCAGGCTGTTTCAGCCAGACTTCAGAGCCGTTACTGCTATAGCCCGAGAGGAACCTGGTCTTAACCCTGGCGGGTTAGTAAAGGTGGCAGCTGCCATAACAGACTTCTGGGCAGCCTACAAATTTGGGGCATAAAATGGGGGTCTTTTGATTGATTCCAGCGTGTTTCATATCAAGTGCCCATTGTTTTGTCTTAAAGAGTAAACCATTACAGAGAATTCATGAGCAAATTTGCTTTTTTCTTTCAAGGATTAAACAGGAGCAGATCATAATTTCCTTTAAATACATCTATTATTCATCAGGATTCAATAAGTTTTATTATGGGCTGAGAAACAGCATATATATCTTTATACTCAGTTCCAATCTGCTCCCTACTTGTGTTCTGCAACATACATTTTATGTTTAGAAGTGATTGGCCATGAATGTCACAGGATAATACGTGTTCCCTGAGTAAAGACACAGACAAGGATCTGGCCAATGTTCATTTTTCACGTTAATTTGTTGTAAATAATTTCACATGCAATTTCTCTACTTCCTTTCTGTAGGAAAGGAAGCCTTCCTACCTAACCTTCTCTGCAAGTAGGTTAGCATAGTGTGGCTTGCAGAAAGCTGACATGTAGTATTTATGAGTGGAGAGGAAGTAAATTAATTTCAGTGTTTGATTCAACATTGGAGAAAAGCTTTTTGCAGTATTCATTTACCCAGAGAAATATGAGAAGGTAGTCTCTCCTCTAGTCCAGCCATGTTACTAGGGTAGGAAAATTCCTGAGTTAGGACTACAGACAAAGGGTTAAAGAAAGAGAAGCTTCCTTTCCCAGCGTGCATCCCATATAGCTCTCCTGTAATAGCCACCATTATTTGTAACATGCGCAGTAGGGGATATAGGTGGAGAAATGAAGCCATACATTTAAGGTAAACACCCTTTTTTTCAAGCATCCACCATTTTCGTAATGATATGTACAAGGGTCATTTGGGGATTTCCTTCCCTTGAAGTCTGGGTTTCCTGAGAGGAAGGAGAGCTGAAATACAGGAACAAGCGGCTGCACACCATGTCCAGCAGGGTAGGAGACTTTCCTTATTGACACAGGTTTAGGAACCACATCTGAATCTCCAAACTTCCTGATGTTCTCCCTTTGAAAGGAGGGATGATGGGGAAGGAGATGGGTGGGGAAGGTGAAGAGGTGGTTCTGTCCTTTTAAAGGCCTTTCAGGCCCAGCAAAACGGCTCCCATACTCTTAAATCTACCATAAAAAGTAGGTTGCAATACAAGTGGGAAATACAAGGAAATGTTTCAGCTAATAAAATGTGCTGGACTGGCACCAAACTTCTGCTTAAAAAGCTGTTTGTAATAAACAATGATTACTTACAGTGTCATTGCAAGATCATTAGAGGACTCAGAGATCGAAGGGTACCTGGTTCTTCTGGCTGAGACCTGGAAAACACAGTGTCACATATCAGCAAACACCAACAGCAAACAACGTGTTTTTTACAAGGCCTGTTAGAACAGGAGGAAATGTTCAAAACCAGACTGCTGGGCCATCCTGTGACCTAATCCAGGCCAGAGAGAAGAAAATCTGCCCTGTTCACCAGTCCACCGCTGATATAAGAGAAAAAATTAAATTCACTCAGCATCATCAGGTTGTCTGGGTTGTGTTGCAGATTGCTTTTAGGCCTCTGAAAGGGTTAAAGGGACCCCAGAGATAATAAATATATTATGCAGCTGTGTAGGTGCTAAGAAGATGAATATAGGTTGATTTTTACAAACTTAACCTATGCAGAGTGAGTCATAATTTGCACCTTGCGTCATTCAATAAGTGGGTCTTTAGAAAATCAGCCGGCTGTGAATGGGCTGCCAGCTCCCAAGCAGCAAGGGCCCGGCTCTCCTGCCCACAGGCCGCCCGTCGGAGGGAGCAGAAATGCTATTCTCCATCTTACGATGTGACGGCAACAATGGGAGCCAAACAAACAATGACATGTTTGTGGGTTTGCTGCATCTATCTTAAAAGGTCAAAAGGTTTTGGCTAAAACAAATGCTTTTATATCATGAACGATTCATTCTTAATCATAAATGTGCATTATTCTCATCGTAACTGCTGTGTGCCTTGTAACATTGTTTCCTGATTCAATTATGCCTCACAGCATCTTTTTAATTAATACCTTCATTAGGAAAACCTTGAAGGTTTAGATAAATAAGATTTGCTTTTTTTGCATTTCAACCATAAGCTTCAGCATGAAGGAAATCTCTCTGTTTTGTAGTCACCCGGGGAAAAAAGAGCAAGTAGAGGAGGTCTACATGCTCACAAGGATCTCTGCACTGAGGAGACAGAATAATCATCTTTTGTTGAATACAAAAATAATGAAAAACAAAGTAAACAACACCCTTTTGTTCTGCGTAAGAAAAGCAGGGCTTTAATAGTCTTTAAACGAGATAGAAAATTTCCATCCAAATGGAACCATGGAGTAGGTAGACACATTACAACGTTTTGGAGCTCAGTGATTAAATTTAATACTGTGCCAAACAGTGATTAGCTGATGAAGGGCATTCGTAAATGGGATAGAAACAAGGGAAGTGTTGCTCCAGTAAAACATCGGGCCTCCAGTACAGCTTGGTGCTCAGCTTTCTACTTTAATAACAGGGTCAGATGAAAAAAAAAAAAAGTTTAATTTGATTTATTTCCCTAAGGAAACTCAGTGGAATTGTAAACACAGGCTGACTGGTACATATTACTAAAACTTCAGCTTCAGGGTCAGATCCAAGAAAAGGGCTTAGGTACCTACTGAAGCGCAGCAATTTACCCTTTTCTTCAGCATTTTTCCAGCTCGCTAACTCAATCCCCCTGCTCAGAGTACTGGTTCCTATGAATCCCATTACTAGACACTGAACTCTCCCAACACACTGTGCAGGCAAAGTAGCATCCTAATTAAAGCTTCTGAATCCCAGCCTCAGAGCTGGGGGGCTGTGTTCTTTATGGATCTTTCCCTTAGTGCATTACAATCCTCTGCTGAGCCCAATGCGACATATTGTCCTTAACACTGTAGATACGCGGCTAATGATCCTGGAGAATAGGAGCATAAATCCTTTTTAACTTAGCTCTGTTCTCTCCTAAGCCTGTCCAACCCAGCAAGCATGTGGTGTGCAGAGAAATCAGCAGCTATACATGAGCCCCGTGCACACAGAAAGATCAGGTCTGTTTCAGCAAACGGTCTCTGGTTTGGCAGAAGAGGACAAGCAAGATTGTCCCCCAGTTCCATAAAATGAGAAATGGCTCCCTGACGTCTGAGAAGTGACCTGTGAAGGAAATAAAAATTTCACTTCCATTTCTGCTAAATGCACTGCTCCAGCCCACCCCAGTGTCTGAAGTATCGGTACCTGAAGTCTCATATACACCAAAAATACAACCAGAATTATTTTGGACCAGATTCTGTTCCTTGCCACATAGGTACAAGTCTGCTGGTTTTTCATGGACTTTCTCCAATGATATTCTGATGTAAGCAAGACCAGAATCTTATTTTGGTGAGAATTCACAGCGTTATGCTACTGCTCAGCATCGGTGCGGGCCACAGATTCTGGTGCAATCTCATCTATTTATGTGGAAGAGAATTCAGAGTTAAGAATTACTGTAATAGCAATAGATTGTTAAAAATGATAACTTGTACATAATGTCTCAGGAATCATGCTTCAAATTTTAAACCCATTAATTAATTAGCAATAATTAATCACTATGCATGTTATGTGGGCTAAGTTAGCTGCAGCTATCATTACAAAAGATAAAAAAGTCTAGCAAAAACTCTCGCGGAGTCTCTATTTAGCACTTGAAATGAATGGTTGTGTAAGGCTCCTATCAGTATCCCCCATCACAGGCAACTTCCCTGCCTGCCAGAGAGCCCAGGAGCTTTTCTCATCAGCGGGAGAAGTGAGTGATTTGCACCTTAGAAAAGTTTCAGGCTTATTTTTACGTATGATTTGTGTCCCAGGTGGTGGTACGAGGTAAATCCTAGAGGCTTTCTCCGTAATGATCGAATGCCAAGAAGTGGAGCAGCTTACTGGAACAGCAGCAGCTTCTGATGTCTTTGAAAGGACAGTTTTAACTAGAAAGGCACAATATTTTATTTTACGTGAAGCTAAGCTAGACCGTTTTGGCAAAGAGTCTGTCTGCCTACCAAGGGTGGGGTAGGTATTTACCATCTATCTAATGACTTCCTACTGCAAGTGGGTCAGGTAATCCAAATAACTAGCCAAAACTGCCTTTGGTCGAGTCTGGCAGAAGTCTAGCCTGTAAGTAAATACGTCCCCCTGCTACGGCGTGCACAACCTCCGTCATGTGATGTCTCAGCCGTTTCCTGGTACTGCCCCTCCAACAAACACTTCACTTTATCTCCCTCCGATTGTAACATCGGCAGTTTCACCACTGAGGCTGCTGCTGCTGCTGCACTTTCTAGTGTCAATGGCCCGCTGTGAACTGGAAAAATACCTACTGAAAAAAAACAGTCGAGCTCTTGAGTGACACCAAAGGCTCCTCCTTTCTCTGCTTTATTGTAGCACGCCAGGCAATCATGCGGTTTGTCAGCTCTGCTTGTCCTGCTCCAAACCGAATGCCTCCAAAACCAGCCTGCACAAATTGTCCAGTTTTAAACCAAAACTGCAGCAAAAGATCCGCTTGCTGCATGTGATCGGTGTGCTGCATGGCTTTCCCTCATCCTCAGCCTGGATGCCTGATGTCCAAACACATGGGCTGTGTTTGTTCTGGCGCTTGGAGTGGGGTAAAAGGCAGCATGTGTGTGTGGTGGGGTGGTAAATCCCAAACTCGGCAAGAGTTCAGAGGGGCTGCCTTGCACAATGGCAAGAAATAATTCCTTTCTGGTTGAGATGCTAAAAAAAGTAAGCAACTTGGATGGTAAGAAATGACTACGAGCTCTTACCCAGCTCCCACACTCATGGATGGAGCAGGCAGACCAGTCCAGAGGCAAATCTCACCTCTGCACCAAGCAGAGGCACCAGCCTGCAACAGCCTTGGGGAGAGCTACTGGGAAAGGTCGCATGGTTCTCGAAAAGATCCTACAAGTATTCAGAACACAGCTGTTTGCCAAAAACGGAACAGTAGGTCTTTGTTAACCATAAACATTTTGGGCGATGTTGTTCAAAAATTTTGCCTCAGTTCACTAAATTGTCTAGCTCTGAAAGTGTGTGAAAATTTTGACAAGCTTTGCAGTTAACAACTCCTGCTAAGCAAGTCAAAATTATTCCAGCAGACTACAGTTGAACAACAAAAAGAGAGGTCCTGAGGAGCGAGGAGATCCTCCGTATATGAATCAGCATGACCAAGAGATGTCACCATGTTTCAGAACTCAGTCCTTCACTGGAAAGCAAGTCAAAAGAACAAGAAAATGCTCACAGACTCCAGTGGGCTCTGGATTAAACTGATGCCTTCCAGGGAACAGCTTAATAAATCCTGGCAGTTTAGAGCTGCCCCCTTTAAACTAAATTTCTGAAAATGAACAGGTTACTTCATAGATTAACCATGTTAACTTATAAAAGTTTTTGCTGTTCTCCTTGCAAAACAAGCACGCTCCTGTAAAGGATGAGTGAATGCCAATATTATTGCTAAATGTATTTGAAAATTAATACTGCAACTGCGTGTCATTTAAAATACCCTGTTTTGATCTTCACAAGGTTACCCCATTTGCTTTGCCTCATAAAATAAACCACAAACACAATACTGAATGAGTCAGAACACAAAGCTGACTCCAAGGGAAGAGATAAATACCTCCAGAGGCCAGCAGACGGGAGGCACGGAGCAAAGTTAAAGGCGCAGCAGTGCGTGGTAACAGGTGAATGAAGAGGGACTGGGGTGAGCGGAGAACGCTTTTCTGTAAAAACTCCTTTTTTCAAGCTCCTGCATCTCCTGACAAGGCAAAGGAGTCTTGCAGGGTCTGGAGCACTTGATGGAGGGACCAGCGGCTGAACTGGAAGCCGTGAGCTACCAGATGCAAACTCAGAGGGGGAAGGTGGCCCACAGGCTCCGACAGCTTTTGGAAAGAGTTTCCAACAGGTTCATACAAGAAGCCCTTTCAAAAATGCTCCATAAAATGCACCTGAAGAAAGACCGTTAGGAGGAGGTTCGGCTTCGTTCTGCTCTCTTCTGTTTAGCTCAGGTGTTTTTTCACACACAGAAACACATGCACAGACTTAGCACACCACACAATGCCTCGCTAAAGTCATCAAACAGTGGTTATAACTTCATCCAAGATCAACAAGGTCTTTTTTCCACAAGCAATCCTTTGTGTTTGGGAAGCCTTTGCCCTGAATTTTATTGTCTCCCCATCAAGCAGCAGGTGCTCTGCCCTCAAACTTGAGCTATTTAAGGGCAACCTGCATAACAGCTTCTCAAGCTGGCATGTAATCCTAAATAGTAGTTAGGGACTGGAATGGGTAAGTTTTATCCAGACAAACAGAAACACTCCCAACAGGAAAAGAAAGGGGGGGGGGGAAAGGAAAATGATACCTTTCTTGGTTTCCATTTAGTTTTCCCTACGTTGGCATAATAACTCTCAAAGAAGAGAGTGAGGCTCCCAAAAACAGACACCGTGGTAATCTGACATTATATGGTGGTTGTTCTTAAAACTTTCCAGTTTTGTTTTGGCCAACAACAGTATTTGCTGATTGTATATGTGATATTCTCTCCACTTGCATAGATGGCCATATACTGTTAATACTAAAAGCGTATTATTTAGGGCAATTTGACTTTTACTTTTTTTCCCTGAAGAAAGCACTTTGGGGTAGGAAAATAAAATGAAAAACCTCCCTGTGCTAGATGCCAGATGTGTCATTTTTCACCGTAAAGCCACACCAGAATTTTATAAGCCATGCAACTGCTTATTTGTGTGCCATTCCCGTATCATATTTTTAAAGTCTGTCTCTAGGATCAGTACATTGTATGGCACAAAATGTGGTGTTCCTCAATACAAGAGCATTGTATGTATGCTGTTTTTTGCCCAGATGGGCAGAACCACGCTTCCAGTTTATTTTGTCACCCAGGAAAGGCTTCTGGATTTTTACAAATTCATAAAAAACAGAAGAGACTGCTCCTGTTCTTCACTACTGAAGGTCTTGAAAAAGACTTTAGCCAGACTCATAGGATGTGGGAAAGGTGTCAGTGCCTCAAAGCCCATTTGGATGAGGAAACAGAGAGGAAATGCACTCTGGGAGAACAAAAGGGACACAAACGCTGTCAGAGGGACCCTGTCCGAATTCCCGCTGAGGGAAGGGAAAGCACTGACCTCACCTCCCTGATCCTTCTACCTAAAAACCCTTCCAAAACTGGAGAATCTAAGTAACCCTGACTCAGGCATCTACAGCAGAACATCAACCAAAGACAAAAAAATCCCTTGGAGTTTTGTCTATGCCTCCAGTAACAGGCACTGGACTGTAAGGAAGAATGCAGTGCTTTTCCTTGTCTGTGGAAGGGTGAGCAATAGCCTCCCATCGCAGCACCACCACAGCACCTCCACCCACAGAGGCAGAGGTCACAGGGTGGTGTGTAGTACAGAAAGTAAGTCTAGTCCCAAGGGGTTTGTTAGCTTGGGATTGCCTACACAAGTAGCGTTGTTGGAAAGAAGTCTTCTGGTCAAGGTGGAAGCCCTCACGATCTCCTGGATGTATAAAGTCATACTCACTCACTGAGATGCTGTAATGTTACTCAAGAGTGAAATACATCCCTGCATAAGTGCTAAATTTCCAGGCAATGATGGAATTGTATTCTTCAGGAGACCGTGACTTTACTGTAAGCGTCATCGTTTCTGCTACTGCCATGTTTCAGTCAGCATAAGAACAAAACTCTTACCTCTTGTGCACTCTCTTTTCCCCCTGTGCCAATATAGAAGTACTGGCACTGAGTTGCTATTATATTAAATCATAACTATTGATATTTATGGAGTTTGCGAATACATGAGACATGCTCATAGGCACTGCCAGCTGTGAAACAAGAAAGGCTGTGTCATCGGGAGCACGTCAAACCCAGGAGTGGAGAACCACAAAATGGCAGCTAGGCCACGGCATCACGTATCTGCTGGCAGATGGACAGTGTCTTCCCATGTACAACGGGACATTTACAAGACTACACAGATCTCTGCACTTGGACTGTCTCTGAACGCACCAGGAAAGGCATCTCTGGTGCACAAGCAGCTGGTGGCAGAGGAGGTGGCAGCTCGTGTCGCTCAGCGCCTGGCCAGGCCTGCCAGACAGGCCAGGGGTCAGCAGGTGCAGAGCCGTGCTCTTTGAAGCCTTCCTCGGTATCAGTTGTGCAACAGGTTATCGGCGTGGGTTGCTTCCGTATACGGTCACGACCCGTAAGAGTGGAAAAACTTGTTTTGTAGTAGTAGAGGGTTTTTCCTGAACTGAATAATATTTAACGAAAGCCTGAAGTTGCTGGAGCTGCTCTGGATTAACATTAGCAGAGGTGAGATCTGTGATCTTCTTTCATCTACCGCAATCCAGAAAATCAGTGCCTGTTCGTTTTTGTATTCACTCTTGTGTTTACACCAGAAACTCAGAACTGGTTTTCTGGATCCCTCGATCCTCCAGACAGAGAAATCTGACAATTTCTCAAACCACAGGAAACTTAAAAATAGCACTTGTTCCAGCACAGTTACACACTGTTGTTCTTGAGATCTGGGTTAGAAAATACTTAAGCCTCTAAACGAGACAGGCCTGAAGAGAAGTGTCTCTGTTACTAAATTCTTTATTTAAACAATTAACTCTGTGAGTAGAAGAGCTACAGAAGCCAGATTTGTTATTGATCTTGTTCCTCGAGACTTAATTCCTGCATGGATTCCCCAGTGTCTAAGAAGCGTTTCACGTCTACTGCAATCATCCCCTGTGGAGAGAGGAAGGCACAAGTGGGAGACACAAATTGGGCCACCGCACTGTATTTGACTTCTTATTTTCACACAACACAGAGGACTTTATTTTCAATACCTCTGCCCTTCTAATTTGATTGAAACTGAAGAACAGGTTGGCAAGTTACTGGAAGAGAAGTTCAGACGTTTATTTAGCAAACCATGCTGCATAATTCTCTCTGCCCCTCATGCTTTATGGTGGGGCTAACAATATTGCTTCCCCAGGAAGAGAGGACTCTGATAGACTACCGTGAAGTCAATTCACAGCTCCAGATTTGGACTCGGATGGATGCTACCACAGAGTGCTCCTCCCTAGTAAATACGCCTGCCAAAGTGTTTTATTAGCCCACACAGCAACTGCAGCTGTCTCTTTTCTCCCTACCTGAGCACACTTGCATTTAAGAATCTTCCTTGCCAGCAAAATTAGAGACATTACATGTTCCAGCAGTGAGGGTTTGGAGCGTCTAATAAAACGAAGAAAGAAAAGCAATAGATGTGTCACCTTAATCCACTGTAGGGACCTATACTTATTTAATATGCATTTGCCCATTTTAAGCAGTCTCCCAGTATTATACACTTCTCTTCTTGTCCCTTTTACACTTCATCAGCAGTATTTCAACAACTAAAGGGGATAATTTTCACTGCAAAGAACAGTATTTTCAATTATAGTTTGATTCTGAAAGAGCCTACAGCATACAAACTGAGTAATTCTTCATAATTCTTTTTAAGTACAGACTATTAAGGAAGGTCTGTAAGTGTCAGGCCACAATCTACAGCAAGTGAAGAGGTAGTGATGTTTCATTTCCACTGTAGGTGGATCAGTACGTGCTTGGGAGTAGATCTGCTATCTTTTGGGAATGTTTCCAGTTAACTCCATTCTAACCACATTTGCTTTGCTTGGTTCTGCTTCAGGAACTGAAACTAGCCTGGCTCCAGCATTAAATAACTGAGCAGGAAACAGCAGAAGGTTTACCATATACAGGCTGGGCAGGGGCGGAGCGATGCACTGAACTAAAAATACAGCGAAGATTGGGTTTGGGAGATTCAGATTGGTTCCATTCTAATTAGGAAACACTCAAGCTCCCAGTACTGGTGATAAAGTTATTTTCATTGAAAACACATTCACATATTCAAATATCACCATGCTTCAGAAAGGGAAGTATTGAGACATCAAAGCATAATGCCCCCAGATGAGGACCCATGCAAAAGCACATTCTGCACTTTGTCAATTTATCTCCAATCCCTTCTGCAGCCAGGGTGTCTCCCCCTGCCCCATCCCATGCACAAGTAAGGGGGTTAGGTGACATTTTTAGCTGAGCCTCAGAAAATTCAGCAATAATGCTAACCTGATAGGAAGTTTAATCATGGGAAGGGATAGTATTTATTTTGAAATTGGGGAAAATATAAGAATAGCCTCAAACACTCAGATAGAAAGTGGCAAGCAAAATATAATGCTGCAAATAAAATTAAAAAATTAAAATTTGAAGAGTTTGGCATGGGAGTAGTTGCAAATCAAGTCCCAAGTCATTAGCAGGAGAGAATTAAATACCAAATTATTCTTATAGTCAAGACTTCAAATCCTTCAAACTACTGTCCAATCAATTAACTTGATATAAAGAATGAGCAAAAGATTTTTGTGTGTGTGTGTGCCCATAGCTATGGCCGATATACACTAAAGTAGCATCAGCACAACCAGTGAATCAAGGCAAAGCAAGCAGAAATGAAATCCAGTTCCAGACTTGGGTAGCAAATTTTGGGTCTAGGTTTGACCCTATGTTATTCTTTGAACAATAAATATTTTACTGTCTCCCAGTCACATTCTGGAAGAAGGAATCCTACCCCAGATCTTAACTGGACTGCAAAAATAAAATCTAGACAGCTCATTTATTGATACTGTGCAATATCCAAACAAGTAATTTTATTGCTATTAAGCAAAATATAACAGCTGGAAAAATAAACCTCAAGCTGTCATTGAGAGTTCAGCTGCAGAGAAAGTGAAATGGTTGAAACAAACAGCAAAAACGCTTCACAAGAAACGCCACGAATGGGGTGAGCCCCAGTTGCTCTGATTCCTGGCAGATCGATGTGGCTGTTCGGTTTGGTGGTTGCAGAGATAAGAAGTCGTGTGGGAAAATGCCCCCATGGAAGTAAAGCTGCATGGTATCTAACCCGTTAGGAAAGAAAACTATGGGAAAAAGTATTTTTGGGGAAGAACGAGGCACGCAAGCCTGCTCCACTATGCTTGCTAACTTCAGAGGAAAACAGGAGCAGAGATGTTAATATTAACACAGGGGTCTCCCCAGCCTGGAAAAAAATAAAAATAAAAAGGTAAAGAAAAGAGTGCCTGTCCAAGAAAGTTACTCCTATCATTATAAGTCTTTCCAGTTCTATTTAAAGACAGCAAAGGAGCCAACAGGAGAAGCTGTGTTTTGCAGCTCCACATAAACACCCGCAGATAAGGGTGGTACCAGGTGTCAGCTAGCCCTGCAAAGTCACTGAAATGTCAAGGATTGTTTTTCCTCTACTCCCTTTCTCTTTCCTCTGACTGGGAACTGCCAATGTTTATTTAAAAGATATCCCTTGTATTTGGCAAGAATGCCAGCGGGGCAGACGTTAATGGATTATTATTTGGAGCTGGAAGCCTGCCAAGGTGATAAGGATAGCCTGCCTACCCAAAGGCCCAAAGCCGTGCCATTAGCAGTGGGAGTCAGAAATGAAATCGTCCTGCCAGATGCTTTGCTATACCGACTGCGGCAGAGACTTTAAAAATGAGCTGCCTCCAATTTCTATTTGATCTGACCTATAAGAATAATTAAATAAGCAAGGAGACAGACACGGGCTGCAATGGGGGACTAACCCAGCTGTAAGCCCCCAGTCTGATTCTTCTCTTCTGCAGAGGCGTGAAGAATTCGCTCAAACCACCGTGAAGCCACTGCGAATATTTCTGTTCACTTCTCTGCCCTTGAACTACAGCTCAGCCTGGAAGCCTGAACCCAACAGCTAAAAGCAGAGCAAGTGAGAGACCTCACTGTACAGCCTCAACAGCAAAATGACAACAAACCTGTGCCTCATCTCCAGCTCTGCCCTGAACAGGAGGAGCGTGTCTCCTTCTAGCTGTTCCCCCAGCAAAATGGTTAATGCCAGCACCCCCCGAGAAGGCAAGCCTGAAGGAATGTGATATTTTGTGTCTGAGATATATTTAGATTAACATTGTTTACTATTAATCTTCTTCTCTTCAAAGCTCTTTCTTTCTCAACAGACGAAAAACCGACCAGTATCGCTCCACCCTTGTTATCATGTTTGGAGGACGACCTTTTCCGTGGCCCATCAGGCAGCCTGCACTGTAATTAAGGTGCTTATAATACAATTTAGTAAAGGCAGGAGCTGGGGCACAGTAGCATTTACTGCTGTGATTGAAAGCCTTAAAGGTTATGTGGAATTTACCAAGTAGTAATTTTATCTGTTTGGAGCTGGCAAAAAAAAGAAACTTTGTGCTCATTTGAGAAGCTGGTCTGCCACTAATGAAGTCGAAGTAAATAGGGCAGCTTTCCTGCTTCTCATGAATGCCTGCAATGAAGTGTTACCCCAGACAGGTGTTTGCTCCTAAAAGAAAACACACATAAAGATCTACTTACTTTTTTTTTTCCCTCTGGGGTTCTTTTTTCTCACCTTAAATATGCCTAAACCAGCCCCACAGGTTCACACACGGCTGCCCCAGGGAGGGCACACAGCCCACCTTTGCTGGTGACCTCTCCTGGCTCTGATGTGGACCCCAGGAAAGCGAGGTTCAGACCGTGGCAGCACCCCATGCAGACCAGTCAGTCACATTCTTACCGGGGGTGATGGCAAAGGAAATTGAGCACCAAAATAAAAATAAATTTCTGTACTCTCTTCTGACATTTCACTGTGTCTCTGTGCAACTGCTCATGAGGTTTTTAAGCAGGTTTGTTCTTGGAAACAGGATTCCACGAGCAGCACAAAATTCAGACATCTGGAGTTGTAGAGCCATCCTCAGTACCAGGGCAGTCATAAGGAAAGTGTCAAGTATACAAGTCAAGAGAGAATTAATCTAACAGCAAACCTGGGGTCTGGAAGTTGGTCTGATTTTTCTGTCTGTTTTTCATAATGTGCTAGTTTTGCAGACATTTGAGACTTGCTCTGTAACTAAGGCAGCACAGCACAGCTGATTCTGAACAACTTTGCCCTCTCCCTATGAACTATCTGAAAGAAAAATAAAAAAGGGAAAAAAAAAAACAACACTTTTTTTCATCTGATATTCCTGTGCAGTTTCTACATGGGAAGATATACTTCCACATGTGGTTGCACAGACTAGTCTTTCTGATGGATTTATCAAGAATTAAACAAGACTGAAGTTAATCTACCTTCTGAAAGTTATTTACATTTTAAGATCAATGCCTGATCTGTAATACATAATTTAACAAGCTCTGGATTTATTTTACTCCATAGTCCTCGAGGAGCATCTTCGCAACAGGAAGCTGATAATTGCTGAAACTCTACCAGATTGTCAAGGGTGAAAGTTATTAAATTCTTGGACATAACTCTATATTAGCATCAACTCCTGTGGTTATTATTTAATATGGAGGATGTTTGGTGTCTGAGTCCCTTAAGAAGGGTAAGTCAGCCATGCATGCAGCACATGGGGTCTCCAGTCTGTGATGGCACAGGCAAAACAGTCTGCAGAGGAACAAAGCGCTGCTACAAAGAAGGATAAACTCAGTCCTGCAAGCCCCATGCATTATTGTTTCTTTACCATTCACTAGGAAACAAAGATTGTGTTTCTCAGCAGCAGTTTTGCCATTACAAACAGCAATCTGATTCCATGGTATCGCAGCTTATTCCTAGCACTAGGAGTGGGTGCACCAAGGAAGGACAGATGGAGGCTGTGCCACAATCAACATTCACTAGGGTGTCTGTCCTCACCCACTCATCTGCCTTCTCATTCCTCTCTGGCTGCGCTGGGACTTCTCCGACCCCACCCCTTAAGCTGTTTCTTCCATGCTGTCTCCTCAGTTGTTTTTCAAGAGCTTTCTTGCTGCCCACATGTGTCTCCTCCTCCTCTTGGATGCTGTGTTTTCTACAGAAGCAACAGATTGCTGTGATGTTGTCCTTTTGATCTAATGAGAAACACTCCTACAACAATGATGTGCATGTGTTTCTTCCCATATTATTTAGCAGCGGGGCTTGAAGGCACACATCTCTCCCAGGGTCCTACTTTTTCTGTAGGACCTATCCTTATTGCCACTGGTCTCTCGGCTTACTAAGCTTTCTGCCCCCCAGCCCCAAAGCTGCATCCTTTCCTTTTGCTCTCACCGCGCATCCATCAGGGCCCCCACGCTTTACCTGCCTTCCTGCTGCTATTCTTCCCTGAGGTAAAACCTTTTACACACAGCAAGTGTCAAAACGACCTCCATCTCTCTACATCAGATCTCGTGTGCAGTGCTCACTGAGTTCCTGTTCATTGTGTATTTGTCCACAGCTTGAGCGTACACGGGGCTTTCTGAAGTCAGCCACAAAAGGCTAGGTGACTTCACGAGGGGCAGAATGGGCTCCAGGGTCACTGCCACAATGTCGTGCAACACTTGTCCCTTTTCCCTGCTATCCCACCTCCCATAATAGCTCATCAACAGGATAAGCAGCCTGGCATGGATATTCGTTTTCTCACAATCTTCTTATACCTGAAGCATAGACTCAAGGATGGATTTAAAACTGCCAATGGTCATTCCTTGTACTGATACAGCCAATTCCAGGATCTCAAAAACCTGTATTCTTACTCAAATAAACTTACCCTTTCAAATCATCCAGGGGAAATGAGAAATGATTGTACTTATCCTACTACAGACAGCGAGGTAGTTACACATCTGCCAAAAAAACAAACCTTGGCATTGGTGGTAAGAGAACCTAGCTCCCAAAATTATTTTCTAAATCACTCGAAGCATCAGCTAACAAATGATCTGACTCTTTGTGCCGTGGTTACTCTCAGGGCAGAAAGCAGCACTGCTTAGCACAAAAGCTAACTCTCACTGATCAGAGGAGGTACCAAAGTGCATTTTCTTAGCAATCAAGGTTGCTTCTATCAAAGGGAATTTATCACAATGGACAATATCAATTCTTTGCCTCTCACTCCCTCCAACAATGTAAGATACCTTGGGATCATCAATTTCTTTTTAGAAAACACTCCTTTAAACGTCTCACCTTCTTTGTCAGCACTTTACTGGACCGCATATTTCTCTATAAATTCTTGCCTTTCCAAGTCTCCTGGCGCCCCCACGACAGCACTGGTGGGCCTTTTCTACCTCTGGCAGCGGCACTCTGGGACCACGCACAACTCACTACAATTCCCAGGATCGCAGTTTGAGCCCCATAAAACAGCTCCTTCACTTCTGGAGGCTTGAAAGACGGCATGCCAAGTGCTGGCTCAGCTCCCCCATGCAGACACCTGACGAGGGCCTGCCACAAACTAGTAAGGGACCTGTCAGCAAGGTGCTGAGCTCCCTGGAAGGAGAAGCAGGTCCGGTCCCGTGTAGGAGATGCTTCACTCACAGAGGCTGGCTGCTCGTGCTCCTCTCCCCCACAGCTCCACTACCGAGACCCCAGTGTCAACGTACGTTTTATGTTGTGTGTATGGGGGAGCCCCATGGAAGTTGGGGCCTCCTGGTGCTACTGCGGCCTTCCACCACCGCAAAGCAGGCCGAACCTGGCTGAGAGGATACTGACACACTACACAAGAGAAGTCTCACACGTGTCCATCTGTACTCTTTTCAACAATCAGTTTCTGTGTTTTTTCTGACGTTTGACAGGTATTTTTTGGTCGTGGCAAGGTAGAAGTGTGAACATCAATTCTGAACGTGCTCCCTGAGAGCGCAGCCGTGTACTCAAACTGCTCCCATGCGCTTCATTAAATTGGAAAGAACAAAGAGCAATGCTCCTGGAGCTCAGTTAGATCAAATACGGGGTTTCAATTTCCCGTTTGCCTCAATTTGCCGTCATCCTGAAGGCAAAAATAGGGGTTGGGAAGGCACCAGGAGAGAAAAGCTTCATAAATCATTCACCGTATTAGCAGGAGGCTGGATCGGCAAGCCTTGCTCATTTAGCTACCTTAAACTTCATCCAACCTGCTTATCCCCCAGCTGCAGGAATAACAGACCACTTGAAAGGTAATATTTTTGCTATTAGTGAAGAAAGGAAAAAATGTGATCTTTGCTGTAGCTTGGGAATAATTTTTCCAGAGCTACATAGAATGAGCCTGAGTGAATACTGCTATTTTTGGCAATAGCTCTCCTGCTTAGCTCACATCAATAATTTTAATGCTTTATTTGTGGTTTGGGTTGTAAGCAATGGTGAAAGCTTGTGGAGAAAAAAAACGTGGCAAAATTTGCTAAATAATTTTGAGTTCATGACATTCATAAAAATACACGAAAGTTTTCAGAATTCTCAGAGTCCATACACGCTCATAAAGCTGAGCCATGAAGCATTTTATTTTACATATGCAAACATCACTGAATTACTCTTTATGAGGTTTGAATTGGACCTGTAAGGTTTCAGTGGTTACAATGACAGATTGTCAAACATGTTCTTAGACTCCTGTGTCTTGCAATGTCATTAATACATAGAATCTCATGTTTTGTCCCAGCAGCTTCTTTTTTTTCTCAGTATTTTACACTTTTTATATCACAGCAGCACATAGAAGTCCCACTCAGAGATCAGGGCTCTGCCGTTTCAGATGCTGCATAAATAAAGAACTGCAACAGACTTTCAAGGTCTAAAAGCACTTATATTTTATGAGGAGATATTTCACTACCATAATTATAGCTAATGTTGTATCTTCTTGCTTGCACTCCTACAGTGGTTTTGACCCCTGTGTAGGTGGCCAGCCTCTCAGATCTGCCGTGCTCCCTTGGAACATCATTTCTCCTCCTACATGCCACTGCTTACTTTCTCTTTTCCCACATCTCTGACTTGGGAAAAGAAAAAAAAAAAAAAAAAGAAAAAAAAAGCAGTACCACTGAACTATATTTGGAATAAGATGCACGATAGGGATGACTTGTCCAACCAAAAAATCACATTAAAGCACGAACCACCTCAAAACAGTCCCAACACACCCAAATATTCAGAATCTTTTAACTCTAAGTACAGGAAGAATCATACCACAGTTGGTGATACCACTCAAGTTCCTATAGTTAGGCATGTACTTACTGATCAGCTGGATCAGACCAGGAAAATATTAGCTGGGACAAATTCTGTCTTCAACAAAACCAAACAACGAAGATCCTACTAGCATCCTTGAAAGAATAAAGATATTTGCATGTCCTTTAACAGGGAAGCAACGAGACAGAAGCATCAGTTCAGGCCCAGCAGATAGTTTAGGACTGTTGCTAAGTGAGTAACTTAGGTAAGAGAAGGAATAATCATTTTTACTACTCCATAGCAACTCTGTTTTTTCCTTAAAATTACATGTTTAAGTTCTGTGAATTCTGTAGCCAACATCAAATTCCAAATGAACACATTAACAGAGGGAAGAGTAAAAGTGCAAAAGGGGAAATTCTAGCGCCTTCCTCCCGCCAACAAATACACACTAATGATGTCAGGCTGAGACTTACACACACAGGGTTAAGTGACCAACGAATTTTTTGTTGTTGTTTTTTTTTGAATTGGAAGTTAGCAGGGTAGCAAGGCCATCTGCATCATGTTTATAACACCATGTACTGCTTGCAATTAGAAGTTGTGGATTTCATCATTACTTCATTGGTTTAAACACAAATGCATTGGCTGAAATACAGTCATGCTGGGTTTAATAACAGCAATTGTAGAGTGCATTATTTTCGTTCATGTTAGTACTATGAAAACTTGGGGAAAAACTGCTTGGCAGACAAATCCATCCTTTAAAGTCAGTGGAGCAAACAACTGACACGTTGGCTCCTTGCCCCTGAATCAAAATATACCCAAAAAGTACATCTGGACCAGTTTCCCAACCGGGCAGTACACAATATTCTGGGCTAGAGCCCCAATAAACCCTTTCTGGTTGTAGGTCCCCTCCCTTGTTTGAAGAACCTCAACAAGCATCAAGCTAGCCAGCGAGAATGACCTATAAATCAGCGGCCCTGTGGACTTGACACACACCTCGAGGGCAAGAGACCAGTTCCAGTGAGTGATCCAGAAAACATAATGTTCTCTCTTCAAAATGAAAACCTGATCCTAAAATGTAGTGATTAAGACCATTCCTGGAAGCTAGAGATAGGGGGGGTTCAACTACCTCTGGAGAAAAGGGACTAGAACTCCGCTTTCCTACAGCCTGGGTAAGTACTCTCATTATCAGATTTGCTGGTTTTTAATACTATAAATCCATTATTTTATTAGTGTTTGATAAAAACGGCGGTGCATTCAGAACAGAGAAACTATTATCAATTATCAGACAAATTAAAGCTGAAACTAATAGGGAGAAATAACAACTGCATTTTCTAGCAAAATTACAGCTCTGAAAGATAAGCTATAACTGTAAAGTATAAATGCACAGACATCTTCATCAATTGAGCGAGCCTCCTCTAACATTCACAACCAGTAACTTTGCAATTGCAGCAGGATCTTCGCTTAGGAGAAGACGTGAGCTTTCACAATGTCTCTCAAAGACAACGGGTTATCCTTCACCATACTGCAAGGCATTCAAAACACATAGACTATTTCCAGCACAAGAACCCCTCCCTTTTCATGCATCTCTTTAAAACCAGAATTGATATTTTAAAGTAACGTAGCTTTGCTGCATAACCTTCTAGTTCAGGCCAGCGCCTGGGGCGCAGTTACTGTGAATCATTCTGTAGAAAAATATAAGCTTGAGCCAGCAAAAGTACATTAGGAAGACTATTGGTATCTCTGTACCTAGAGCCTGACACACCACAGAGTCACTCCAGTATAACTTGATGAGAACAAGCAAATTTACAATAGCATAAAGCTGGAATAATAGTGGTTGAAAGGAACTAAATAGGAATCAGCCTCTAACTGATTAGGGACCATAAAGGCACATGTGGCCTCAATCACGACAACGCTGGGTTTTGAGAACAAAAGCTACTTCTCCCTTTCATAGGGACACTTCTTGAATTACATACTCCTACGAGACAGGAGACATGCTAGGCCATGATACGCAGATAACCACTAGCCTAGGCAAAAGACTTCCTTCTGCTCTACACTACTTTAATTATCTTAAGCAGGATTTTACAAATAAAAAGCACTACCTCCTAGCCTCTCATTTAAGTATATTCCACCCGTCACGATATGTTCCAGGGACCACAAACCACATGCCGAATATGCCCTCTGACTTCAGTTCAAATAGCATATGGCTTAAGGGTTTCTGAGTTATTATTTGATAATGCTGAAAGGTATTATAGTGTGTGGTCCATCAAAGGCATCCCAACAGTTCATTCACCCTACAGCGAATGAAGGTTCCCCATGCTGGTATACTTTTGCCTGCTTGTAATTTGAAAAGGGTGATTTTTAGAGCTGGTTACAATTTAAATCTTCCAACTTTGAGCAGTTTCTGGACAAATAATGTCAACGTTCATTAGGGTGGGGAATACGAGGAAAAAATCCATTTGAATTTAGAAAGTTTTAGGCAATTGCATTTGTTTTACTGCACATTTGGAGGACTTCAGCATCCTCATACGAGTGGTATTGCACAGAGTAAATGCAGCATAGTGAACGAGTTCATAAGAAAAGCACAATTTTATACAGAACCAAATTCATCGCGATGTCTCCTCACACATCAGAAACTTACATTTTAGCCTAATGTGCAAAAGCATTATGTAAATGTGTACATTTCCCCACCCATCCTTAATAACTTTTGAACCAACTAGCAGATTTCAAAGATATTTAACAAAGCAGAAGAGATTTCTAAGATATTAAATGTCTATCAACTGTGTGAAAATAGGTAGGTGGGTTGACGAGAAAAGGATGATTACTGCTTCCAGCAAGGGAAAGGTTGCAAAATGGGCTTGCACTTAATGAGACATCGCCGACTTTTTTCCACACTGGAAATGAGAAGTATGATGCTTTTCCCAGTGGTGAGATATTTAATTACAGTTTTGACCTTATATTTGCTAAAAAATCCAACACAGAAAACCAGAGTCTATGTATTTTATTACTTCTTGTTTGGACAAAACTCTGTGTTTAGATAACAAGGTAACAAGGCAACTTTCTGGTGGTTAAATTGTTAAAATGTGATGGTTGACCTGCAGGTGAAAGCAAGTATGCAGACAAAGAGAAGACAACAGCACCATTTTAATTAAAAAAAAAAAAGGAGCACCTGCTAAATTTGATCAGATTTCCTCCCCTCATCCCAAACTGCAAATATAAACAGATGGGGTGCCTCAGGTAAAAGATATCTGGCAGCATGGAAAGATTTCTTCCCACTGCTAATGAATAGATGGATCATGTTATCTTAGTAAAGTAAATATGATTTTTGGCCAAAATTTCAGTTGTATTTCATCCTTTTTTTTTCTTCCATCTCTGAATGGATCACGCTGGGTTCAAGGTGAAATCATTCGACATGTTTGCTAGGGTAGATCTGTAGAAAATGATGGATTAAGGGGGGAAAAAAAGAACCCAAACCAACAGCAAACGACCAAATGCCACCGCTGTCACACATTTCATTTGGGTTATTCCTGGAGCCTCACACTTATCATTTGTACCGGGCAAAGACCTCCCGATGCAATTAATTCCTTTTAAAGAATTGCAATGACAAGTAATGCTCGTGAAGTTGAGCGCAGAGTTTCACCTTGTGGCCCATGCGGGAGTCCAGGAAGGCTGCACAAAGCTTTCATTCAGAGAACAGGAGGGCTCACATTGACAGAAACACTTTCCAAAACATTCTTAACTGGAATTTTGGTGGAAGGTGTTACACAGCTCCAAATATTTGTTTCTTTGTTTCCATGGGAACAACAACCCAGTGGTTTAATAATAAAACAACATCGATCCTCGGAGCTTGAGAGAGTCCCTTGATTTTCATTCTGAGTTGAAGACTTATTTTTCCATGGGTTTCCCTTCTCCCGCTCTCCCCAAAACCAGCCGGTTGCAGCGTTTAATGCCCTTTCGGTACCTGGGAGTGGATCCAAATGATTAAAGACAAGTCTTGCAAAACTTGTGTTATCCTGCTACATACTATAAAGCCAAGTGCTGTACCAAACACACTCTAAGGAGTCTGTATTGTAGACTTACTCCATATCAGACCCTACAAATGCAATTGTTCAATCACCCTCTTTCTGCATTATGGAGACTTGACACAATGTCACTGGACGGCAACGGAGTCTAGAAATTGGGGTGCAAAACGTCAGCACTTGAACTTTTTATCCTAATTGCAAAAAAGAAAGGAGGAAGTAAAAAGGGGATTATTCACAGGGCTTTACTTTAAAACTTTATTCTACCTAATTCAGACCTCCTCTCCGGTCCATAGGAAGAGGAAAACTTCCAGAGACTGATTCAAAATAGAAGTTTACTTGAAAAATTTCTGCAAAAGGCAGCTCAGAGTCATCTCTTCATTTACTACACAGGGAACCCAGAGACAGTGCCCTCTTTTGTTAGGCACCTAAATTAAGGTTTAAAGTAGGGTTGCATTTACAGTCCCCAGCAACTGTGTGTAATTTTGCTCAAGGTCCTGTATCTGAAAGTGAGAGGTTTATTGTGTAAAAAGAAGGGAATTATGACACTCAAATCATCAGTGGTTTTGAGACTGAAGGATTTATTCCTAATGTGACAACAAGGTATACTCGCGCCTTTATTTCCAAACCTGATGCATGTATCTGACTACGTACAATTCTTATTAGAGTATCTGAGGCTCTAGGGTCATCAGCTGGAAGTGGAAATTCTCAAAACATGGGAAAGATGTTCCCCTTGCTTCTCAAAGGGTTTTGGATATTTAGGTATGTTACACGCCTTTGCTTCCTCTAAAGATTAGTATCACTAATACTATAAAAAAGCGTGGAAATTGTGGCCCAGGTAGCCACTCTGCTAGAAGCAAACCGTGTGTGCCAGGGTACGGAAGAGTATATGGAGAATCTCAGCCCTAGTAAATACTAACCATGCCACTGGAAAATAAATAGAGACTGACAAATTATTGCTGACGTAATCCCTGTGAGAGTGTCTAGACTAAGGGAGTCAAACCTACTGTCCGTAGGCTGAAGCTGGCTCCCTGGAGTCTTTCCACCAGCCTACAGTTCTTGTGCAATCCTCACTGCAATTCAACCGACAGGCACCTGCTTGCTCGTCGTCCGAGAAGGCCAGAGAGTGCAGACAGCGAGGCTGGGAATGAATTCTGCTCCCCAACAGCTGTCTTGTCTTTCACTTCTCTTTCTCTAGCCCAGGAGCAATGCAGGAGTCCCCAAAACATCTACTATCTCTCCATCTCTACACCGGCATCTCCAGATCTAGAGTGCATTTGATTCTCTCAGCCTCCCTCTGCGTTCACAGGTTTAAAAGTGGTTACTTTTCCACAAGCAGTGTCTACCTTTCGTCTCCTGCCAAGGGAGAAGAGAGAGTGAAGATGCAAAGGAAAGATTTTTTTTTTTTTAAGTGGAGATGAAGAGAAGGGTACTGGGAGAAACCCAGCAAGAGCCAGAAATGACTAACGTGGAGACAAAGGCCCAGAACAATCGAAGTTGGAGAAAGAGCTGGAACTGAGATTCCTTCAAGAAGCAATTCCTGAGGAATGAGAAGTAAAGCAAGAGACAAAGAAATGTTTCATCAAGGCATTTTCTTCTTTAGGCAATGAATTCTCTTTTTTTTTTTTTTAACTTCAAATGAAATCTGTAACATTCAAAAATAAATAAATCTCTCAGCAGTGTGACAGGAGTGCAAAATGTGTCTCTTCACTCATCACCCACAGACTTGAACTGAAATAGTAATTTGGCCCTTGCCAAGGTGTACAACCACTTAAATAGAAGCGCTGTAAATCAAAAGGTCCCCACAGTCTCTACACAATCAAGAGTTTGAAGGTCACTAAGCATGATGCAACAGTCAGGCATGAAATATATCTGATGAGACCCAGTACTTGTACCTTACTGTCAATGGCGGGGGGGGGATCCTATTATCCATCTGTGTTCCTTCACATCTGTCCAGATGGGGCCAGATGAGGCAAGCAGAAGCTTAGAAATGGCTTCAGTGCCCAGTCAGATAGACAACATAGTGTAGTAGCTGAAACACAAAAGGAGCTCCCCCAATCAGGGTGGAAAAGATAACTTCCCCGAGATTTGGCAGACCAAATAGCTGTGGGCAGTTTTGCCATTTCCCTAACATTTAAATCTCTCATCAGGCAGGTGACTTCATTCTTTACGCCAAATAAACAATGCAGTGCTCACGCACGGGAGGGAGGCTCTCAAAGTCATCTCTGTGCCACCACATGAGGAGTACCAAAAAGTAAGGATCCTTCCTTCCCTGCAATGGAAAGCGCCCAGTGCCTGCGGGAATCCAACGCCTGATCCACCTCCCACTAGAGGAATGGCTTCATAGGGGGTCAAGGCTCTACGATCCAGCAAAATTCGATGATTCAGAGCACCCAGAGCAGCATGTGCAGTGCTGGCAGGGACGGCCGCCAGAGCTGAGCCACAAGGCAAACAGCCTCGGAGTATCCAAATGGGAGAAAGCCTTTTAGGAATAAAAAACAATTTGTTCTCAGAGTCGGCCAGACAGGCCATGAGGAGTAGTTTATTGAGAGGGTCCAGGTGGATTGGGAAGGCTAAATGGACACAAGAGATGTAAAATTTGTTGTAATGACAAATATAAACAGCATCAATTACTCAGAGCAGCTTTTGGCACTTGGAGCTATGAGTGCCTGCAAGTGAAACAAGTAACGTTGACCAGTGGCAGGAGGACATGTGCATGCCTGGCCAGGTTGCCAGGTGGTGGATTGTATCTTGTTCTTGTATCAACTCAAAAATAATGAAATAACGGCATGTTTTGGTCCCTGCTTATTAACAGGCTGCAGGTTATTTTCCATGGGCTCTGAGAGCTGTGGCTATCAGCCTGTGCCCCCAGTTTTTGTGAGAGATGGCACAAAATGAAAATCCACGGACATGTGACATGCTGGGGACAGTAATGGCAGTAATTCCCCGCAGAGCCCGCTCTGCTCTCACAACTGCTCGGGGCCAGGAGGGCCAGCTGCGTGCACCACTGCTGCGGGACAAATGGGCTTGCTGTTTTCCAGGCAAGCGACTAGTGCTGCCAGTTTGATTAAATTACTGTTGCTTCAAGAGACTTAAGCAAATTATCAAAATGAGCAGAGCAATCAAAACTATTAAACACAAGGAATCATTAACGCTCCTTCAACTCAGGAGGGAAGAGGCTCTGCTGCTACTCCGAGTCCTGGGAGAAAAGCTCTCGACTGCTCAGAGGAAATCCAAATAAATCCAGTTTCCTTGGGGAACTCCTGTCTCATTCTCAGCCCGTCTTTTAGATCAGTCTCTATTAGCGCTCCCTCACTGGACTCGCAGCCTTTGGCTGAATCCCACCACCTATGTGTTGTTTTCCCAACAGAGGAAAAGCAGATGCTTTCCCAAGGCCTTAGAAGACCCGTCTGATACATCGCGCTGCAGTGCTCAGGGCAGAGCAGGGAACACTCCTCACTTCTGGTGACATTACAATAAATCTACACAAACAGAACCAATCTTTGGCTTTTCTTCCAGCCCAACAATGCCTTTTTTTCTTTTTTTTTTAAAGTTTCTTTCACCATCTCTGACTTACCAATGACTAGGAAAAAAAAAGAGAAAAATAAAGTACAGAGAAGGAAAAGAGAAAAACAAACAAACAAAAAACTTCTGTCAAAAAGCATTCCTTTTGCCAGAAAGTGTTAGTTAAAAATCTGATTACTGGAAGACAGTTTAAAGCCTTACTTAACTAGAAAATGAAACTAACAAAGTATGAATTAGCTTCTTCCCAACCTGCAACTTTCTGCTGGGTGAACTGTCCTCCCCGCTAGTGCATCCCTGCTGCACGCACCGCCTGCATCTCCCCTGGCCCCACAAAGGATTCACTGTGCTGCTGAGGTAAAACTGCCTTTTCTTTTTTTAAATAGATGCCACTCAGCAAGGAAATGCAGACTTTCCCAGCCATTCTGAGCTTTTTGCCTCCTGTTCGCTTACACATCAAACATCAAAAATGTCTCAGATTCTCCCAACTTCAGGCAGACACTGTGAGGCTCCAACTTTCTGCCTTGAGACCTCCAGATGAAAGGCAATATTCAAGTGCCAAATACCACAGATTACCAGAGGTCTCCAATATCCTGAAAATATGTTATTTTTAGTATGTGGTTGGCAGAGAAAGGAAGTGTTAAATCTTGGACCAATATCAAATCTGACTGAAAATTAGCAGCCAGAAACATCCTCTTTGATTATTTATTCCACTTCCCCATATCCGAATAGCCCCAGAGGAATAGTAACGATGACAATCACTGGGAAAACACCTGATGGTAGCAGGTTAGTACGCAGCGTTTGCCCAGCTCTCCACGTGAAAACATCCTCGAGTTTGTTTCCTGGCTTTTGACGAGCAGGTTTCTGGCACGAGTGGCTCGGTCTGTCAGAAACCGGCCCCTTGCACTTCACCGCAGCTCCTCCACTGAGGCACTCGTAGAAGAGCTGAAGGAGACCAGAAGAAAACCCCAGACGAGCCACCTGCAGGTGCCTTCATTGTTTTCTCAGAGGTCCTTAGGGTGAGAGAGCAGCAAATTGGGTTGCTTGTATTTACTAACAAAGCACACCAAGTTTATCACGATTTGTCAGCGCTCCGACAGGCTTCAAGGTTTTTCCTCTCAATACCTGCTAGATTCTTTCTAAATTAAGAAGTGTGATCTGCTGCAGTTTTAACAGCATTTTGATCTCAATGACATTGGCATGGTGCTCCACATAAATCACTGGGGTGTCAATGGGCATACAATCAGAAGTCACTCCCCTGGCCTGCAGGGTGGACAGCCAGAGAGAGGGCCGGTCTAGCAGGACACAGCTCCAGCATCATATTTCTCATTTATTTAATACTAAATCAAAATTCAGTTGTCAACACCACTCTTGCAGCTCTCTGGGCTTGGCCAAGCTGTCAGATGGTAGCCATGCCAATGCCTGCCTCAGCTGCGAGCCCTTCAGCACCGTCCTCAACGACAATCCCGTCGTGTGCACTGCGGGGCAGTCTTACTCGTCTGATTCCTGCCTGTGGTGTCCGAACCTCACAGGGTGTCCCTCTGCCACCCTAAAGGTAGCAGGGCAGCTTGTCTGTGAGACATCAGCCAGCTGCATCTCCACAGGGATGTGCAGAGCAGGAGGGGATCCCTGGAGCCTCGCCACAGCTAGTGTAGGCATTTGTTCCTGATGTGCAGGATGTATGATGGCACCCTTTAAAAAAGCTGTTTCCTAAAGGCAGATAGTGCAAAGCTACTGGAAAACTTCTCCCGTGGAAAGCAATAAGGCTCGGCCACCATCTCCTCCTACCTACTGAACCAGCCAGGCTTATGGTCACCATCAGCCTGCTCCTAGCAGCAGAGGTCTGGGATTTGATTCCCATTTTGGCTTCCTTGCGGTGGCAGGGATGAAGACTTAGCTCCAAGGACCTGCCAGCAGCCTCTGCTGAACTACAAAGCAGCATTCAAACGCTGCTCCTCATTCCCCCAGCTCCTGGCCTGACCCCAGGCCCACTGTGAGGTCCCCAAAGGGCAGATATGACAGGACAGGGCACTTCCTCCAGCCAAGGACAACACAGAAAACTGTCACCCATGCCCTGCTCCGGAAGCAGAGCGTGAATAGCACGGCGCCGAGGGAAGCCTGCAGTGTCGCTAACTCGTAAGGTCGGTGCAAACTACATCAGTTCCCGCGGGTCAGAACGGATGGCAATGGGAACGTGCCACAGACGGCTGCACGGAGAATTCACAGATGGACAGGCAATCTCAATTAAACTGTCCTCCCCTCCCATTCTCCTCTGAATTACTGCTCTAAACCCCCTTAATTATCTAAACTCAATTAGAGTTAGAATATTTGAAGCTTCCTGTTCAGACTAATTTCTCTCTCTTTCCTCATTCAGAGTGTTTGACTTACATTAGGGAACACTTAGTGCCTGTGGTAAGGAGAACTTCACAAAGGCAGGTCAGGACTTCGGGGTATTCACAGTCTCTCCTCCATCCTTCCAGCGTCTGAGATCATGCACTCAGTCTATGCTTATATCTATCCAGATGAAATTTCAGTATCTGACTTTTTTTTAATATCTTAAGCCAAACATTTTTGTTACTAGTACCTACTATCATCCACTGCAGCTATTTTCACTCCTAAAGATTTCCACATGCACTTTCCAAAATGATTTGCAAAGCAGTAATTTTCTATTATCGCTATTATTATTCCTGGGAACAAAACCCACGGTGTTCGTTCCGACAAAAAAAGAACATCGGTGGCAAAGCAGATAGCAAGACAAGACAATAGAAGGAAACAGTTAAAAGATCCTCTTTTGTTTCAATGATGTGACTTCTTTGTACAGACTGAACTTGCACATTTTCATTCAAAGGGCGTCAATTACTGAATTTTGAAGACTCCTACTATCAGCCTCTGCAATGGTGGAGACCCACGTCAAGACTTCTCTCAATGTCTTTCTTTCATTTTCTATTACAGTCTTGTACGAAACTTCAGTTATAAGGTCTGTGCCTCTCCTGAGGTCCAAGTATCTCATTCTCTGACCAAAACATATATGAATATAGGGCCTTCTGAGGTGGGGCTGCCCATAGGATAAGAACCCCAGCAAACAAGGTTGTTAGTAGACCCAACACCTCCAGAATTGCCTAGAAACTATTTGATTGTTTGTCTAAAGAGCTTGACAAAAGGTAGTGTCTGTTCTTCCAGGAGAGCCTTAAAGAAAAAAATCTTTTTAGCTGCAAACACAGCACACAGACCTCTCATCTTCATTATTTTGATTTGATTCAATTTTTATATACAAAATAAAAACTCTAAAACTTAGACTAAAAACTCTAAAAACTTAGAGTTCAAAATATGAACTCTAAGTTGAAAATAATCTATTTTGCAGGCAAACTCTCAAGGACAGGAAACCAAAGCACAGAAAGATTAAATGAATTGCCCAAGATTAAGAAAGAAATCTCTGAGCAAGCCAGAACTGAACCCAGTCCGAGTCCCAGTTCAGCACACAAACCACAAAGCAGTGCTCTCAGTGCCTATGCGCTGGGTGCTGTGCGGTGTTGGAACGCACGTGGCTTCACGGAGAGCTCCATCAGGCAGCCAGGCATCTCTGACCGAGGTGCAGTAGCAGGATTACACTTTTCGTTAAATGTTTAAGAGAAACTTTTCTCTCCAGCACCATCCACAAGCATGTAGTTGTTCTAGTCCAGAACTGGCTGGAAAACAGGAATTCTATTTTGCTATATTTTTTGAGGTTTTAGCATTTAGTTTCATTCTTGTGTTGGGATAATACTGAAATTGAAAAATGGAAATTTTCTTCGCAAAAGCCAAAGAGAGAAGTCAGTAAACATTTAAGAAGAGATGCAGCAAACATTTCCCTCTCAAATCCCTTAGAAGTGCTCTTATTGGGAATGCCACACATCCCCCGTACGCTCAAAACATGAGATCTTGCAGTCTTTTCCCTCCAGAAGTTTTATCTCGGAGTGAAGAAAGTTTACAAGAGACAAGTTTCTTTGCAATTAATACAATCCCACCAAAAGTTCTTTTATTAGCATGACATTTCTTTCCCAGCTTTAAAGTAAAATTTTCTTTAGGTATATAACTACAGGACGAGGAGGCCATAAACCAAATGCAAGTCCTGGGTCTCAAAATGTAGCTGATCATTTTTCATAGTCTATACCTGAAAATGTCTTGAAGGCTTACTAGAGTGGAATGTCTCATTTATCTCTACAGGTCACTTTACAGCCTTTTTTTTTTTCCTTTATAGCTGTTGAACCACAGTGAAATGATTAAGCTTTTAATTTGTTTTATAATTTTTAGGCTACAATCTAAAATACATTCTTCATATGAACCAGGCAACAGCATAACTCCTCTTTCAGGTGAGCATCAATCCATTGCTGTGTCTACTTCACCCTACACAGGCAATCTTTACAGAGTTCAGAAGAAGCAACTTCAGTTCACAGCACAGGTATGTTCTCCCCTTCCAAAATGCCCGGTTGGACTCCAGTAGCTATTGCTGGCAGTGCTGGGTTGTCTTTTTATCAGAGCAATTTCTGTAGTGCCAAATTTGTGTAACCTTACAGCCTGGCCCTACAGCTTCCAGAAACGTTTACTCTACCTAAAATAGTATTGCTTATGCAAAGTATAAAAACTTGTGCTCACTGATTGTTTCAGCACCCAGACAGGGACGAGAAACCTTTTGGCTTGACTCAGGAACAAGCCTCCTTCTTTCACCATTAAAGCATTCTGGAAAAGACTGAGGGAAAGCTAAAGCTATATAAAATGAAGTTATTCTAACAGCTTGTAAAGCCAGATGAGAGTCATTGCATTGTTTATGTACATGAGGGTACTGGGATAGACTGGACTGGATGATTTACCCGAGATCAAACAATGAGTCAGTGACACAGTTTTCTGCTGTCCAGTGAAAACACAGATGTACAGTAAGCCAAAAAGAATTCACTTATTCCCCATATCAAAAGGATAAATGAGAGTGTGTTCCCTCTCCTATCTGAGTTTGTGGTTCCAATAAGCATTGATAGAACTGACTTTGGCAAGCAGGAAATTAGCTGCACTAGTCACATATGCAGAGCATTTGCTGAAAACAAAAATCTTGAGTTACTCAATTAACAACAGTTTTCACTCACCGAAGCCCCAGGCCTATCTGACACAGCGGCAATTTATGCTTTCTTGAGAAGTTAGAAGGATACAACCCATTGAGTGTCCAAAGCACCACCTGCCCAGTCAGGACACTGTGCAATGCCACAGTCTTGCCTCATGTTTGCATTCAAATCGCACAAAATAAGTTACTCAGTTTCACTCAACATCAGCTTAGATGGTGGAATTTTGAATTGTTCACGGATCTGATTTTGCTGGACTGATAGGATCAACAAGAAGCAGGAACAATTCAGCTGAAGGCTTGTCAACCCTCAGAATGCCCTGAAGTGGGCCATATCCTGCCATAAATATTTGCAGAAAAATCCTGCTGACCTCAGTGGTGGTTCTCAGTACAAAATGATGGCAGGATGTGGTCACAGTGATTTTTCTAATAATAGGTTTTCCATTGAGATCAATGGACATTGGGCCTCATTTCGTTGCCAAAGCTTGGTTCTGAGCTCTGAAGAGAGACATTGTTTTCCTGCAGCAGGGAGCACACAACTGCCAAATTTACTTCTGGCAAAGGCCGAGGTTTATTTTTAATGCTGAATAGCACCAAAAATGTCTGATGTTAATTAAGAGAGTGTCTTCCTTCTGCATACCTCAAAAAATCTTCCAATGCTGCTGTTGAAAATACACATAGAAAACATAAATATACACGTTTAAAGTCAGACATAAAATAAGCTAAAACCACTTTCCGTTTACCTGAATGCAATTCTAAGGAGAGTTTCCCATGGATAGAAGTAGCAGGTGCTCGGCTCTTCAGAAAAATCATGTAAATTTAATGTAGGTGTTGAAGCCCCAGAACTGCAAGTAAGTTCTCACAGGCACATTCCTAAGTCAGTAGGTAGCACCCTTCACTCCATTTTTCCTGAGCCAATCCCTCCCGCGGTGTTCATTACTGCTTTGATGCCTATGTGCAGAAATCCTTATCTTCAGGATGCTAAAGGATGACTAAATGTTTTCCAGTGTTTTATTCTTTATCTCAGTTCAACTTTAACTGATTTCAATCTTGTGATTCTGCTATAAAGATAAGAAGCAGCCTGCCAGGGAAATGAGCATTTCACAGGTTAACAGCACAACTTTTCTAAAGAGGAAGCAGGTTTGTTTTCTGCCTTATTTTCTGGAAAATGTTAAAACAATAAAATGAATGAGAAGCAGTGGAGAACAAGTTGTAAAGAAGCTAATTTCCTGCTCACAGCAGCTCTGATAAATTTCAATCTTGGATGACAGGGGTTGTGGAGGGAGAGGGGAGGGGCAGCTCTTCCTGGAAAGCCAGACAGGATAGGATTGATTTGAGAGCCAGACAGGATAGGATTGATTTGAGACATCTTCATTGCCAGAACAGCCGGTATTGGCTAATCATCAGAAAACAGACTTCAACCTACAGGAAGCGGAGAGCAACGAAGACGTCTGAATCAAACCTTCAGGTTCCAAATGTGTAAATGAACAAAATAATAACAACAACAACAACAAAAAAAAGCCCTCGCTCGCACACAAGCCTTCCTGCAGACTGACAAATGCCAAAGGAAGTGCCAGTGCCCTGACTAACACAAGAATCCTGAAACGCTGCAGGCTCTGGTGCCAGCAGCGGCAGCACCGGCACCCGGTTAAAAGTGGGTGGCTGCCTGACACGGCTGCTGCCGGATGGACCGGACAGCTCAGCATGAATCACAGGGCAAAGGATTCCTGCAGTCCGGGAGGAATTGGTACACGGGCTGCCTGCTGCTTGCAGTTTTGTTGGTTTTTTTTTTTTTTTTTTTTAAATACTCCTGACTTTAAGAGACCAGCCGTTTCCTTCCTGATGTGCTCTGTGGGCGTGCAGCCGGCAGATGACTCCTCGCTGATGGCACCGTGCGTATGTGAGCGAGCGCATGGACGTGGTGGCGAGGGGTGGCAGGCTGAAAATCCCCAGGGACTGAACTCTGCTGGGTAACCCACACAGCCACAGCTGTGACTGGCTACTGACAGGGCAGATCTGCTGCCACTGCCCTCCCAAGGGGGCCACGATGTACTTACACACACACACACACCGCACACACAAGACTACTACAAGTGAATCACACAGCACACTGAAGTCTTTTGGAAATCCTCCCCGGAAGGGGAAATCTCTGCATCTCCCTTGCTGCAAGCCTGGAAGCAGGGCAGAAGGTAACAGAGCTTTCTTATGCCCCTCCAAAGATCCCGGGAGCTCCCTAATTAGGGTTACAGTCAAAGCTGGCTTTGGTTTACTGACTCCTCTTGCCCTATAAGAGGGAGGGGGAAATGCTTCTGTTAGTCTGACAGTGTATCTTCACTCCCATCTCTGTCTGTCTGAGAACTATTCAAACCAAGCTATCTGGAGTCTGGGAAACCAGATGAAATTATTCCTGCTGCCCATTCAGACTTCTGTTCTCTCTATACACCCCAGGTTACCTGTTTTAAAAGGTAGGATTAACACGATAACAGGCTACCATCGCTAAATATTTCAGAAGGGAAAACACTGATCCCAGTCTCAAGATACAAGACCAACAGTGTGAAAATGTTAAGTCCAGAAGACTTGTATTTCAACTCTGTTCACTGCTAATTACCTCTTGACATGTTCCTTTAGATACATTTTGGTTTGCACTTTTCATACTGCAGCTCTCCTAGACACATCAGAGAAAGACAGATTGAAAACAGCCGAAGGAAAAGTGATTTTTAATCAGGTGTAGACAGATACAATACTACTGACACCAGCTGGAGTCTTTGCATTTACTTCAGGGGGCTCTAGAACATCTCTATCACCCACTGGCCGGCTACTCTGAGAAGCAACTGCTTCCAAAGGTAGCCTCTTACGTGTACTACAGGACTGCCAATTTGGAGAGGAGAAACGAGACTAAACCTATCAGAAAAGACAACGCAAGAAAAAAGGTACAGTCAAGCTGACACCCAGCATCCAGAGAGCAGGAAAGCCATGCTTCAGCCAGATCCTCGTTGAAGGCTCAGCAAGGGGACAGTGGCACGCATCAAGCAGTACTCTTCCAGTACTGCTTGAAAGGGATCTTGCATCTGCTCTTTCCCATTAGTGTTAGAGACATCTTGACCAGTTTGTCTTTCTTCCTACTTGTATCTTCCTCCTCTCCCATCAACAGGCTTGGTTTTCTCCATGTTGTATTCTTTTGTTTATCAATCCTTTCCCTTCTTTTCCCATACTCGTCTCCTCACAGTTTCAAAAGGCACTTGCCAAAGTTCCAAATCAATACTCTATCTTCACTCCCTGTGGCTTGCCAGCCAACTTCAGCACTTCTAATCAAGCTCTTCTGGAAATCCTGTCATCCCTTGGCTTAGAGGATTCTTTCCCTTAACGATTCCTCTCATCCCACTCCGATCACTCTGTGCATGTGCTCTAATGAGGAACATCTATTGCCCTTCTGGTTTTCACCTTTTATGGGCCTCTCAGTTCCCTTCTCTTCTACCCAGAGAGAAAGCGGCAAAGAAGAAATCTCATCCACAGCCACAAAAAATAAAAATAAAAATTACAGCATCTTTAAGCAGACAGAAATCCTTCTGCACTCCAGACCTATCCCCCCATCCAAAATGAAATCTATGTAAAGATGAGTAGAAAGAAAGGTGTTACTTCAACCCAACTTCAAGTTCCATCCACTACAAACACAGGTGCAAACAGCATCAGGAGGTTAGATGTGGCTTTCAAATAAAGAAAGGAATATGATGTTCAAAGAAGACAGCAGATCACCTGCTTGGAACCAACCAGAGACATGCCCAGTGCATATTATTGGCCCTATTCTTAATTGACTAAATCTCACCTCTACAATTTTGTAATTCAAACGCTGACACCTGTGCTTCTGACAGCAATCTAATTGGCCCCTACAGGAATTGTTTACCAATGGGACACGTTTCTACTACAAAAATCTTGGCACTGAGAGAAATCACCTAGTAACCTGATAGTGGCACCAGAGGCAGTCAATGTCCCCCTCACTCTCATTCTCACCTGTATGCCGCTCGCTTAATGAAACAGCCTGCAACTCACAGTGCTCTTTGTACTCGTGTTTATCACGACAATCAGGTCCAGCAACAGCAGCAAGTTAATATATTTACTTTGGGAAGGGGTGAAAGAACAAGTCCTGGTTATGGTACCCCACATTTGGTCAGGATCCTGCTTGGCTAACAGAGTGTCAATACTGATAAACTTCCTGGTCTTGCCTGTTCAACCCTGCTGTGCAATGGCTCCTGGATCCATCCAGTGCGGGTAGCTGTGGGTAGGGGAAAGTTCATGGTGAAGTGCTCATGGCTAACAGAAAAATGGTTTGCAAATGAGTTGCTATAATCTCAAAGAAGTGTCTCTATTGCCTGCAATTTTTCATGGTTCCACTATAGTCTTTAACAGGTGGCTCACTTCCTCTGTGTAGTTCTGATTTTGTTGACAGCAGACTATGCTGCGTCTTTGTGGGGTGACAATATATCATTCTTTCCACCCACATTATTTTTCCTTCTGCCCAAATCACACAAAGACGTTGATTGATCAAGGATCCAGTCACTTATGGACAGAAAAACGTGGAGTGGTAATTTAAATGCAACAGACTAAGCAAAATAAAAAGAAAATTCTTCACATCTATATTTCCAGTATATCTGAAAATTCACCAATTCTAATGTGCTTCAGGAGATAAGTCCTTACATAACATCATATAAACAATTCTCATCCCGTTTTTGTGGTTTCAAGACTATAATACTCGTATCCTCAGAAGTATCACTTAACTTTATCTCCACACCTAAAATGATTCAGCCTTTGAAAAAATAGTTTTGATCTGAGTTCATCTGACATTTCCAAATTTCATACAAGAGGCTGAAAGAGTGTACTGGCATTTACAACAAAACCACAGCATGGTAGTTCCACAAACCACTCCTCCGGTTTCTTAGACCTGGCTGCCTTTGGTGGACCACCACTTCAAGCCTTAACTTTGCTGACTGACTTAACAATTTGTTCCTGGTATCATGTGACGAGTTTTTGAAGCTCACATGTGTAATTGGGCATTTGCTGCCAGTATGAAAGGCAAAAAAAATTAAAAAATATAGTAGAACATGAGGTTCCAATTGTCTGAAAAACAGAAACATCTGTTGTAGTCATGAGCAGTTGATTAGTGGAGTTCATTTCTAGGGTAAGGCTTCAGTAGATCAGCTCTTCTATCTAAGTATGTCATTGTAGTCACTGGAAGCATTACAAAGAGTTACAAAGAATAAGCAGCAGAGATATAAACAATTTGTTAGGGTGCTAGTATTCTTAAAAGCCAAATATAATGCGTCGGTCTTTAGCACTTATTCACTGCTTTCCATGATATCAGCATGTGAAATTAATAACTGTACTTAAACCTTGCTTTTATCCACAACAGCTAAACATCTGCCAGCCCTTCAGTTATAAACCTGTACTATTTTTGAAGCTTATAACTGGAGATGGCAAAAGTTCTTTCTAAAGATAAAACACAACATACAAGCTGTCAGTCTAAGCACAAAATAATCAAACCAAGTTGGGCTCTGTCTGCCAGTCAAGACAATGACAAAAACATCAGTTGTTTTTTGAGATGCTGCTTGGACTTCAAGCCAAAGCTTTTCCAGCTCATTACACTAACATAAGGATTAACACCTTGAAACATTTGTGCAAAAAGCAGAGGTTAATCAGAAATGCTAATTCAGCCCAGGTGCACTGTATAGCTTCAGTGGTATGGGATAGATGGCTGAGCTGTATGCACTACTTTAATTAAGGTTGCTGTTGCAAACCTGTACCCACAACACCACAAGCCTTGGCACCCAGGAGTACAAGAAGCCATTAGGAAGAGGATGTCTTTAAGGTTAAGCCTCACCTTCATCAGCCTGAATATCTAACTGAAGGTTCAGTAGGAATCCTAGCTTTAGCCCTTGTTCAGTTCCTGGTATCAGTGGCCTGACCTAACCTCCAAATTTCCTAGTTCTCCATCTGCATCCACCTGTCACCTCGTGGATATTCCTCACCCAGGAACAGGGTACTGTTACATTAAAAATAACAACTAGGACTCGGTAACACTTTTCCTCTTGACTTTACAGACTATTCTGTTTTTATCAAAAATATAAAATAACAAATACAAAATAACTTATAAGATTGGTGGGTTTTGTCTTCAGGTATATAATTTAATTCAACGTGCTGTGCAACCCTAGCATGACTCTTGGAAGACTGTTTAATTTTATAGAAATTAAAAGGTGTCCCCCTTTTATCATGAAGGGCAAACTTCCAAGACAGTATAGGTACCTAAGAAAATGGTAGTTACTGAGGGACAGCCAGTGTTTTCAGTTACTACGCAAAAGGAGAAGAAACTCTTCACACTTTTTAAAAATAAAAATTGGATTTGACTGTGGAAACTATTATCGGATGTCCCTAACTGATACTGGTTCCATCTGTACAGATCCAACTTTTGCAAGTATTCTTCCACCTTCGAAAAGATATCACACCCCCTGAGCTCCCTTCCATACTTTCCAGCTCTCTGGAAGCACCTGGGTGAGGAATACCCATGAGGTGCCAGGTGGATGCAGCTGGAGCACTAGGGAACCTGGAGGTTAGGTCTCTTTGAAGAATGTGTTCCTGTTTTCTCTTCTGTTTTCTGTGAAGAATGTGTGCCTGATTTCTCTTCCCTAACCTCATAATCACCTGAAAGCACTGTTCTTGAGATGCTAGTGAAAGCAAAGATGATCACAGTCTCTAGACAACACATCTGATCATGCTTCTGATCATGTGTGCAATTGACTTCTGAACCTACATAGTACAATGTGTGGTGAGCCTCTGTGGAGCGATCAAAGTCCAAGCCTCACCCTAGTCTGGCTTTTCTAAGTACACACGTAGTGTACCGAGTGTGCCCCTTTCTGAGAATTAGAGTCCAATTGTTTCATCCAGGAGACTTATGCTGACCCCAAAGAGTTGCTTGTAACTTGCATGCGTCCTTCCCTGGAAGCCCACCTGCAGAAGCACCCAGTTCACTGTTTAATCCTGGTGGGTTGTATGATGGTGAAAATGCAGCAGAGCTGACCAACAGTGAGTTTAGAAATATTTACAAAACTTCTCTTAAAAAAACAGAAATCAGCTCTGTGCAGATTACCTTATCTCAGCTTCCTCATAGCTTTAGCAGATTCCCTGGGCTGTATCAGGCCTTCTACAAGGATACAGGATCCAGGCAGGTGCAAGAACTTTCTTCTGAACGTGCAGCTCTTTCAGACCAGCTTGCTTTCTGTGAATTACACTGGCTCTTCATCCATGCTACGAACCTCTATTCATTTCTTTTCCCATGTAGCCCGAGACTTCCTGTGTGAGGTTTCCCCTTTGCTTCTCCCACAAATCTTTGTACTGCCCCTTCATGGTATACCTGAACTGTCTTTTAACAACCTAAACTGAACTCACTGGATGCAAGTCAGATGGAACAAACAAAAAATGGCCCCAAACCTGCATGTGCACTGTGCCTAATAAGCTGGTCCAGGCCACAAACTGCTTTAACATGAACAATCAACTCTGCTAATAGAAATAGCTCACACCTGGCTATCTTGACATACGAGCAAACAAAAATGAAGTGCATCCGCATATCCTAGTCACTCCTGTCAGTTCTGGAGACTTCCACTCCCTGGATAAGTGTCACCTTTTGCCCAAAACTGCAAGCACTTTCATGGATTGCCATTAAGATGTAATGATAGCCTTTGTTGCTGCAAACACATTTCATGATACAGAAATTCCATTGCATCAGCTTCCTAATATCATAAAATTAATTCAAATTTATATCAAAGACCTAAGTTCCCAAAATTGTTACTGCTGCCACACCTCTAGCTCCATGAGTAAGATGACAGGACAGGTTCTCAGCAAGAAATAAGGGATGGAGGATCTCTGGCGAGCCACAACGTTACCAAAAGCCTTGGGGACTCAGGTATTAGTTTTCCCTCTGCCACGATTTACACACAACAGAAACCTCTAAACCATCAGATCACCGGTGAGTGAGCTGTGGCACAGCTCTGTGCACCTTCGCATCGGGGATGGAAGAAGATGCACTTAAACAGTGGAAAGATAACAAAGTGGGAGACAAAGCTCTGTCCTTCCTCCACATCACCCGTTGTGCACACTCAGTCTTTCAAATTGTTGCTGCCAGCACAGGACCACTGCTAGCACTGTTGCAGGAAACAGGCAAGACTTTAATGAACAGTGGTTCGGTGATTTATCTCACGAGTGGGCTTAGGAAGGATCAACAATAACAACACTCAACCTCCAGCATCTGTCTCATCTTCTCTGCCTTCTCTTCCTGAGAAGAAACAGAAACAGCTCCTGTGGGAGGCTTTAAACTAGATGGGGCAAAGTGAAAGTACAGAGGCCTTCCAGCACTGAAAAAGCCTGCAGGAGGCACAGAGCCTGGAGAGCAGAGGAGGGACTGCTTGGTTTCGGTGTCTGTATCCGTTATGAGTAAGGCAGCGGTGCCCTGACAAGAAGGCCTGAAGAAACTGAGGTGTGGCAGCTCTTCGACGCAGCAAGAGAGGGAGCAGCAGCCTACATAGCAGGTTTCCTCTAGGATGGGCCGGAGTAAGAGCGAGGGCAAGAGGTTCCTGTGCTGATGTGAGATGGGCTCCAGCCTCTGCCAGAGCTGGGTGACTCACAGCAGGAGGAAAAAAAAAAAGGCAAGACTTGGCAACCTGGGCTGTCTCACACAGTAGTAGATTTTGTTCTCCACAGGATAACCGAGGCCTTTGTGGCATGTGGTCAGACCCTGCGGTAAAGGACAGCTTTCCTTGTCACTCTCTGGTCTTAACAGCAGCAGAACGTATCACTTAACTCATGCCGCATAGAACTGTAAGAGGGCTTCGAGTCCTGATTCTCCCTTGCTCCAGCTGCCCAAACAACAGGTAGCAAGCAGAGCGTGGAGAAGTGATGCTGGTGGGACTCAGAGCCTCCTTCTCTTTTCTCTTTTCAGGTCCCAGCAGCAGCTGGACCTGCCCGGCCCCAGAAGCTGGCAATATCCTCCCGGGACAGGACGCCGCTCCCACACAGCACAGAGAAACCAGGGCTGTGACTCACGTGTGGAACCACTTCCTTGGAACAGCTGTAATGGCTCCCATTTCCTGCTCGCTACCCTACCCAATTTTTAAGGTTCCCATCCACACCACAGGAAGCAAAGAGCTTGCACAACAGCTGCGGGTCTGCTGTAGCTTACAGCGTAGCACTTCGAGTTCTTTGTGGCTACTACCTTTAAAAGCTGTGCTGTAAACTGCAGTGAAGACAAGTGAAGGTGGGACAAAAGAAAGCTGCACCCACTTCTTCTAATCAGAGCCCTACGAAATGCCATCTGCCTTTTTGGTAAACTGTTAGTATCACCATAGTTTGCTTTTAGGGCCTGTGGAAAAATAAATAAATAAATCCCCAGTGTCTTTTGTAGTTATTAGAGCAACTATAATCTCACCAAGAATACTTTACCGGAACTGGCTGTGACTACAGAGTATCTTTCTCCTTCCATGGAATGTATTAAGCACTCTGACACTATTTTATTACTTTGCCTCTTGCAATGCAAATGGTATAAAAATTGTACAACCTGAAGAATACAGAGAAGACATCTCACGTGCCTGGAGATGACATATTATGTTTTCCCTCCTCACCCAAGTGAGTCCTGAAGCCCTGATGTTTAAAAATGGCCAAATCACATACTGCTGAGTTTTCAGTAGGCTAAATCAAATATTCCTAATGAAGCCTTTAAAAAAAAAAGTGGATAATACACGCGTGGCCCAGCTCCTGCAACACGTCACTGAACACCCTGCCCTCTGGCCACCGCTGCCTCGTGAGCAAAGTGCCACAATTATTTGAGTAACCATGTTTAAAGGATACTGTGTGACAACACTAACAAGTAAACCGAGCTGTGATGGTTGATTCTGAATTCTGCAAGTTTGATTTTCATAAGTGGTTATGACATTGACAGGTAGAATACATGAGCTTGTATTGTTTATATCAAAATACACTTAGAATGAAAGTGTATTTGCTTACTGACCAAATACGCTAACACTAAAATGTTAGCTTTACATAAACTACATACAGAGCCCATCCCTGGAAGTAATAAACTATCCATTAAAGTTTCCTTACCTATTTAGTGACATTTCCTGATAAACTCCCGTTTACAAGTGCAGATTACATTTAATATGCATGGCTATAACTACATTAGCTTGTACATAAAGTATGCTTTATCCTGCGTTACCGGAATTGTCCTTGAATTCCTCATGTGGGTAAAGGGTAAATTCAGATACCTTTAGTCACTTTTTTTCCACAAGTCTCACGGAATCAACTGGAAATTATTAAAGAATGAACAAAAGGCTGAGACTGCAGACAGGGCTAAAACAAGGGTTACAATTAGACAGTGGAAATTCAGAGCACCTGAGTGATTGAAAGGCCTCCTGCTTTTCTAAATATCCCCGTCAAAACATTCAAATGTTTTAGCTGCTTTGTCAATAAGGTCACAACAGTATAATCTCCTAAAGTGGCTAGATTTATATTGTCTGAAATGTGATTCTCCAGTTCTGTTTAATTCACATACTGGAAGGAGAATATGTCCTTGATTTGCCTGTGTACACACAAAGAACGCAGTTGGAACAGTCTATAAAAAATATTAACATCACTAAAACTGACAGAGGCGCTTCGCTACAAATTTGTACATAAACAAGGACTAGTGAGAGCCCCATGCAGAGCTCCTACATTGTGGACTACAAAAAGCAACACAATCACAGGTTGAGAATGGCACTACTGAGCGTGAGAAGGGGGTTGTTAATTCAGGTTGACTGTAGTTCAGTTGCATTAAAGTGCTTTGTGTACATAAAGAACTTTTCCAAAATTCAAAAAAAATCTAAACTTTTCTAAAACATCCAAGACCTTGACAGTTTGGTCTGCCTTAACGACGCTGTATGGGAGACAAGCCACTCTGCACCAAAATGGCTTTTCACTTTAAAAAGTACACGCGCGCACTTTCTGAAATCAGACTCACTGCTGTGCTGCTGGCAGTCCTCTCACCAGCATTTCATGTGTGCATTTTCCCAACAGCGTACATCCTCCAAACTCTGGGTCATAAAACCTGACGCAGGGTGTACAGAGGGACCACTACCACCAGACAGCTTCCAAACCTACAGCTGGAAATGCTTTTTTTTTTTTTTTTTCCCAAATTATCAAATTCCATAGCCATTAGGCAGACATGCCACCTCCCACCTCGTCGTATCAGAACTGCAGACAATCACCCTCTTCCTTATTGCCTGATCAATGATTCTGTCTGATCACTCCCTTCCTTATCGTCTGGTCTTTCTTCCTATATATCTCATTGACCACCAGTCAAATATGCAAATAACACAAGTTTTACCATGTTTTACATGACAGACATACTGAAAATACCAGCAGGTATAAAAACATTAGAAAATATACAATGGATCTCTGCTAACAATGTGCATTAACTGCATGCAAGGCATTGTCATTACTTTTATCCAGCCCATCGGTACTGTTAACCTCACCTACTTAATCCACAGGAACACACCTAGCACTGGTGCAAAAGGAAAATGAGGTAGGAAACACCTTGTGATCTCAGAATAAGAGAAGACAGGGATGGAACAACAGAATCAAAGAAAAGCAGTATTTCATCCTTGTAACTGCGGAATCCGGTTTTGTAATAATAATTGTTTGTGCGGCTGACTTCCTTTAACACCTGTGACCCTGCTTGTCCCGGCCTCGCTGCCTGCTGGAAACTTGGCAAAAGACGAGAGAAGAGATATTAGGGAACCAGTGCGACATCCTGAGAGGGGCCATAAAGTCCAAAGGTTGCACAGAATTGCCAGGAGCAGTCTGATAAACTAAGGAAGCATGTGGCTCTGAAGAGACACACTGCTGTGCCCGAGTACATTATGTCCAGCCGCTGCAGGCTGCACCCAACGTCTCACACGCTCGAAAGAGCACGGTAAGCAGGGACCTCTTTCGCTGCCCTTTCCCAACCAACGCCCTTGGAAAAGAAGTATTTAAGCTTCTTTCTGAAACGAGTATCTGACCACCGAGTGCACTGCACATGCCAGAATTTCACAGATCTTAAATTTGAAAAACACTCCGCATCATTTTTTCAAATTAAGCGAGGGTGATTTGTTAATTTAATAAAAAGAAAAAAATCCTATGTAAATCCCCTTCTGAATTAGCATATTCAAGCCTTTCCAAAATCTGGCTCCAGGAAGGAACTTGTCCTTAAAAATCTATCAGACTGTAACTAAGCTTGTAACTTGGCACGTGAAATAAATAAACAAATAATCAGATCCTTCAGAACTGTTCAATTAAACCCGTAGAAATTTCTAATAAAATATTTAGCATTCGAAGAGCTTTTCTTCAGGAGGAGAGTTTAGCAGCTATGGTTTCATGCTAGGAAGAGTATGGGGCATTTATAAGCAAGCTTTTTGCCCCTCTTTCCTATCCACCACTGGCTCCGTTCTATTAGCACTACTTTTTGTGAAGCCGCACTGTCGAGCTGAGCAGAAAACTCTTTTCTGGCTCTGGGAACAAATCAAACCAAGAACACAGCATGGCCCCCGCAAAGAACTGCGTGAGCACAAGCGAAGAGGCAGCGCAGGAACGGCAGCCAGGGGAGGGAGGAAAAAGGACATGAATTGCTTTGGGCTCATATTGCTGCTGACTACTTTCTATTATAAAACCATAACCTAATACGCTTTCAAGACTACGGCTCTGAAGTGCCTCGCATGGCGCACCTCCTTCCCTAGGCAGAACCCTACGGGGCTCCATAGCGGTGCAGCACCGTGCCTGTGTGGGGAGGCAGGCTCAGACAGCACGCTCTGTTACACTTTCCACTCTTCATAAACAAGAGGATAACCCCAGCAGTGCTTGTAAACGCTGTTCTTCCTCGAGAAGCAACAGCAAACCCCCCAAGCAGGGCTCTCCGTGTAAGCGAAACGCCTGCCCTGGGAGGGCTGCCCTCCCCGGGGAGCTCGGCTGTGGGAAGCAGGAGCAAGGAACTGCCTTTTTAGGACTCCGGCTGAGCGGAGCCGGCAGGCAGCAGGGCTCCCGCAGCAGCTCCCGAGCCTTTTAAGGAGAAACTCAGGTATTTCGCTATCAGGAGCTGGGCCAGCCCCGCAGCGAGGTGAGGCGAGGCGAGGCCCGCCACAGGCCTGAGGGACCCTCGGCTGCGGCCACCGTCCTGCTGGCTGCAGGGCGACAGCCCCGTGCTGCCGGCCTCCAAGCATTTCCAGTAGGCCTTATTAGGAAGTCAAGGAGCCTCATTAATCGTTTTCCTATCTGTAAAAGCCAGATGGTTTGTGGGTGAACCGTACTTGATTTTAATGTGACATTTCAAGGCGTTCGAGGCAACATTTTGGAGCGCGAGCCCCTAATGGCAGGCATCTTGTTAACTGCCTAAATAACAGGGCAGATTTTCAGAGGTGGTAAGCAACTGGATTTTCTGAAGACTTCAACAGAAGGGGCAGGAAACTCGGAGCCTCCGAAATGCAATTTATTTAAGTAAATTTTAGGAACACACATGATTAAGACTCCTCCCCATTTGACTAAAAATTAAGACTGCTGGACAGAAAGCAAAGAGATTTTAGCCCTATTGGTCTCAAATTACATTATTTTGTTTTGCTCTCCAGACAGATAAAACATGTAATAAAAAGCAATCTACTACACAACAAATCCATCTATACAGGACATATGGGTAAGCACGCTGACCAGGAACTGTCCCATATTGTTCTTTCTACTTCCCTGACTCTAGCCTTCTCAAGGAAGAAGAGGAGGCTGTGAGTAAAATAGGAAAACAAAACAACGATAACAACAACAACAACAAAAAACAACCACAATTTCTCCCCACCAATATTTATTTTTGAATTTGTTTTGTAAACCTTTCCTAGAAAATGGCAGCAAAAAGATGGAGCGTCCTTGAACATTTTTCTTTGGCAAAAAAAAAAAGTCATTTTCCTTTAGATATGATTAAAAAAGCATTTACAGAGTAATATTAAAATCAGCCACTACCATCCAGGAATAAACACAGCATCCCAGTTTTGAATAGGAAATAGCAAATTGGAATTCAAGGGATTACCCCTACATTTTGCCATCTTAGTTCCTCAAAGTTAACCTTTGATAACTGTCTGGCTTAAAATGCTAAGCAGTGTAATTTTTAATCAAATTTAGCAAATTTTAACCCAGAGACATGCGAATGATTTGATAGTTTTGATCTGTACCACATTTTAAATCCACAGATGACAAGCACCTGCTCTACATCACGAACTACTGCCATCATTAGTGCCTTCAGGTAATAACCTCAGCAGGGAGACCAAAACTTTGATTAATCTTGCCACATCCTACTTGCAACATATTGGGAAGAAAACATGGGTGAAATACTAATTACACATGGATAATCACAGGGCATCGGTTTCTAGGATTCTTTACGCGAGACCCATCAGGAGAAACAAGTACAAAGACAACAGGAAAAGTTGCATTAAACGAAAGAAAAATATCTACATACATGATAAACTTATTCAGCATGAGCTGAGCCATTGTGTAGGACTTACTCCAGTTGCTGATGAGGCTGGGATTTCATTTCTACAGCTCCAAAGGAGCACTAGGGTAGGACTATTTTCATAAAAGAAATAAAAGCTTTGACACCGGGTTTCATATTATAAATTTCTTCTTTAAAATAACTTGCTTGCCAAAGCAGTTCAGCTGCCAGAAAGGGAGAAAAGCAGGCAAACTATTCCCTTAAAAGCAATGACTGTGCTATGCTGCGCAGGTACATGAGGCATTGCTCCAGAACTGGGGAACATTGGCTCATTAGGAGCAATTAAAAAAACTCTGAGGGGATTTTAAAAACAACAACTTCCAAAAACAAAACATGCATATATACCACATGCATTTGTTTATGCAGCTGTAATGAGTGATGAAATCCATTTATGAGCTGAAGTCACAAGATTCTAAGCAGGTCTTTGTTTAATCTCAGTAAGTCATGACATTTCCCCACTACTTATAATAATGTGATTTGGATCAACATTTTCAAACTTATGCACCTGGTTTTTAACAGTGCTTACCGATTGCACTTCTCATCTGCTTCACTGGAGACTGAACAGCCAGTCTACTTCTGAGCCACCACTTCGATTAAGCATCCTAAACACAGATATAGAAACTTCGTTTTACTTTAAAATATGCATGCAATTTTTGAATTCAGCATATATTCTGCAACTCTCACTCAAACTGAGACTCTATGCAACCTGCAAAGAGTGTAAACAAAAATCAATGAGACCATTAGTGGGATGAATACTTACAGCATCAGCCTTTCTATAACCAAAAAGTCTTTTTTTCTGTAACAAAAAAAGTCTTTTGGATGCCCTTAAGAGACTTAAGAGCATTTGCTATAGACAATGGCTTTCCCTCCAGCATGTTGCTGTGACTTGGAAGAATAAAATGATGAGAAATGCAGCAGATAGCTGCTTACATCAGTGCAGCATTAGTGCCCTGAATAACAAAGGCAGGACGGAGTACGAAGGGAAAAAAAAATTAACCCTAATAAGTTACTTATATCCCAAGTGTTTATAAACCATGCTGGAGTCTAGATTATATAGCTGTAACAGTACAGGAATCAGTACTACTGCATGTAATTCAACACTGCATTTTTAACTTTGATATTAAGAAAAACAATAACAAAAAATCAACAGCTTTTGCCACCGCTGCTTTTGCCATTGCTCTTCTATTACCTTTCCAAACATATCTGATGTTTTGTGAAGATCAGATCAAAACGAAAAGAATCGAGTTCCATGTTAATATAAACAGCCTGACTTTTTTTAATCTTTCTTTTAAGGAAGGAAAAAAGATTAGACTTTTGATCTGAACAAAAAAGAATCTGACTAATGCACAAGAGCAGGACATCCCAGACACAGAAAAAAGTCAGCCTTTAAGGTCTCAATGAAAATGTTGCTCCCTACACCCATTTCTCTATTCTGTTTCTCATATTTGGCCTACTCACCTGTTACTCTCCAGTCCCAAATTAGCCAGGAAAACAGGTAGATTTTACACCATATCATTAAATCAAGATGGCAGAAGAATATAAGGAAAATGCACGGATCTTTCACCTAGCACACTGCACTCCAAGCAGCCTCTTGTTTATACTCGTAAAAGCATAAAGCACAAGACAACAACTTCAGCAGCTTGGACCCAAACTTGGGAAGGCTCTAAAGAGGCCAAAGCCAAATATGCACAATAAGCAAAATCAATGTATCACCTAACCGGCAAAAAGGGAATATGTTCCTGTACCTAGCATTTTTTTACGACCTGTTTTTGTTTATTTAGGAAAATAATATGCACCGTTGTCAGTGTTCTTCCCAATGTGGAAAAAAAAAATAATCCTCAAATGACTCTCAACATGAGGCAGCCAGGGAAGCACGGGGATTGCTAGAATGCAAAGGGGCACCTTGGGAAGACAGTATTTGCAGTAGAATAGTATAAAGGCTTTGTTGGCTTGCTTTATCTTAGGATGGCTGCATCACTCAAGTGAAAAGGTATGCAAGTCGTATCAAGAATCTGTAATATTCTTACTGCCACATCATTTTATATATGCTAGATATTTTCATGGGAAAAAAAAAATCAGATGCAGTATTCCTACCTAAATTGGGATTATATTTTATATTCCACTTTTTCCAGTGTCCTGTTCATTTTCCTTTAGATCTCTGGGATCTACTGTACCAGTCTCCCAAAAAGAAAATGACTGTAACTACTTAAGTCAGAGTGCCAACTGAAAAACATGTATCAGAAGAAAACATTAGTTAATGGGCCCGTCCACATGAACTAAATCCAGCTGAAAAGCTCTGAAAAGGCACATTAAAAAATAACTGTAAGAGCATTAAGCAAACAGTTCCCTTACTGGATTTGCTATAACCGACTAAAATCTTTCTTCCCCTTTCCACATTAAAGGATACCCCAAAAACCACATTTTGCATATTTTATTAGCTCAAACCTTTGCTAACATGGTTCCCAGGGCAGACCAAGTCTAACAAACTTTTAAAAATGAATCTAGCATTACTGAAAAAAACAGTATTAGGATCTGGTGGAGGGCAAACAACGGGGCTATCAATCGATAAATGTCTACTCTTATTCCCAGACCTTGAAAAGAATTCTAAACAATTTTTAGCCTCTGAGATTCACAATTTATTGAACCTGAAGTAGCACACTAGCTTTAGTAATCAATGTTACCCATCTCATGCTTCTGTCTGCTTGCAGAGAGCATTGCACATTGGGAGAAGAAAAACATTTTTGTGACTGTTTAAATAAATAACAGTTGAAAGTTTCTTGAAAGGTCAGAAAGCTAGGAGTTCTCCTGCTAGAAACAGGATAGCAGGCAGAGAGCAGGTAAGACGGTCAGAGGTGTATGGAAGTACAATCTATCAGATTGATAGCACCACTAAGTATATGGTACAATTATATCTTATCTTCCCAGACCTGCAACCAAAATAAACCACACCGAAGTCTTGGAGTCTGATTCTGTTGTCTTTAAGCACACACCCCTTAGGGTGGTGACCCAGGACACACCACACATCTTTCACTTCATGTAAGACAAAATCAAAACAAATATAATCAGTATTTTTCCTTTTAGGACTCTCGCAGAGGCTCTTTGATGTGTTTTCCCTAATCGTTTTCTCTTTTTAATCATCACACTCAGGGGTTTCTCTGAGATTATAATGGTCTAGTTTTTATGTAACCTCTTCCATGCGGGCGCATTCCCAAACTCCCAACACAGCAACTGCTGTAACAGTACACAGCAACTCTACACCGAAGAATACCTTGTCCAAATGAAACCAAAAGGGAAATTTAGATGAGTACATTCTGCTTAGGTTGGAATTTTGGCTCAGACACAGGAGTTAACGCTCCTGGCCTTACAAAAAGCAGCTCTAATAGAGATACTGAAAATGAAAGTATCTCTTCTAATTCAAAACTGAAAATCTGGCCACTTCGATAGCATGTTTCTCTGCTCTGGGAAATTTTACTTATCTATATGCATTCACAAAGGGGAAACCCTTGGTTCTGTGAGTTAAAAGGGGTTTGCCATGCCCTGACTAGACTTGAGAGTCGACCAGTAAGATTTAGGAACCACGGTATAAAACCAGTCACATTTCTAATTTCTACCCAGCTACTTGCCAATTTGTCTTTGGGGCAATTATCTTAATTCTCTTCAGCAATATCTCTATTTACACAGAGAATCTTTAAATACATAATCACATCCTTTTCGGTATCATCGAGGAGCTTCATTGGCGTACTACAGTTTTAAACGTTTCCAGACCGACTATTAATAAAATACCTAAACTTAAAATGGGCACTACGCAGAACCTGCACAACTGGAACACCTATAAAATGCCCTGTAAGCAGCTGCCAGTGGATTCATAAGGTTTGAGAGTTAATTTCCATTTATCAGCTAAGATTCAGTGACACCTCTGCTACTCATTTCTGTTGCTCTCTGCTGTGCTCTGTCAAGATACAGCACACGGAGGAAGCAGGAGCTCGGACAAGAACTGGAAACATCTCCTTCACGTGGGGAGGTGCCCTGCTAAGAAACTGCTTATTGAACCTGACAGTGAGTGCGTAAATAACATTAGAGGGAGTGCTCACACATGTACTCCCGATAAAGGGGAGGACAAGGCGGTGAAAGTCAGAGCTATTACAAGACGAATACAAATTAATGATACTGGTTTTAATCTCCAGGGTACTAAAATATTTTTGAGAGCTCCCAGTATTAGGGGGAGGAGAGAGGGAGAGAAAAAGGAGTGGGGGGAGCAGTGAGCTCTGCTGAAGATTTTCCTATAGTTTGTATCACCTTTTGTGGGGGAAAAAATAACAAAACATTCTAGAAAAAGCAACAGAGGATTTTGAAGCTAACAGCAAAGCACTTGCTTGATAAAACTTTCTAAAAGGTAGCTTGCTCTTTGCTAAAACTTCCCAGGAGGCCTCAAAAAGCACTCTGGGCATGTGCTTTAATAGACAGCTTTGCATATGAAATGCTGTTTGGTTCAGAAAAGTTGTGTATTTTTACCATGTGGTTATTGCTGTCAGTTGTCCCCTGATCACTGATCTGTGAGAAGCAAAATCGTAGTCAGAGCTACCACAAAGATAAAAGCACAACTATTGATGTTCATGGGATTTTCTACGTCCCCCCTCCCTACTCTGGAACTTTAACCCCTTAGTGACTGCTGACATGTATACCGTCTGTTTGCCTGTCCCGTGGGCCACCTGGAAAGCATCAGCACTCTTAAGAAGAAAATTGCGATTGCAATTCGCGCAGAATTTCCTTCAAACGAAAGCTCGCTGCCCACTACCATTTCCCAGCCAGGTATATTGTTCTATCACCACCCATATCAAATTCAAGCGCGGAGACGTGTTTACAGTACGTGCAGCGGCTCAGATAGGCTGGGCTGTTGCAATCCTGTCGCAATCCTGCGCAGAAAACCGAACGTTCACGCTGGCATGCTGCTCCCACGCCCTCCCCTCTTCAGGCTTTACATTAACTCGGTGACACCCTGCTAGGCACAAGGTTTATTTACACAACACTAAGTCTTGAGACGAGCCTTTGTTTGACGGCAGCGTTGACAGGCTTATGAAGCACCACTGCCTGTAGTAAAGGTGCACTAAGACCCAACTGAGGACCACGTATGAATGAAACGCTTTGAAAGCCGCCTGATTGAGTTTCCAGCTGCAGCACAATTCTCTTTTAGCCAGGAGCTGCTGGGACAAGCTAGCAAAGTTCCTGGCTCTCAGGGAGACCAGTGAATTGCACTAATGTGGTGCTTCCACGAGGACTTTAATCCGGCATATGCTGGCGACACCCTGAATAGAAGCAAATCTCTCCTTCCCCAGCCATTCAGGCTTTTTGCTGGGGTAAGATTTGAACTGGATGCATTTCCCAACGCACTTCACCTCATGGTTGTGTCAGCGCAAGGGAGGGGACAGCGTGGGAGCAGGAAGAGGGCAGGACTGCCTCTTTTGTCAGCAGAGCCGGCCCAAAGCACTTGGGGAACTAATGACGTAGTAAATTGTGCTGATTTACATCTGTTCCTTGGATTTCCTTAAATATCACTGCTATGCATTTTCAAACATAGCAGAGACGTAAAAGCACGCAAGAAAGTTTAGGTGTAGATGTGTTGATGGAGGTGTCAAAGGGGCTATAAGCATCACCTCTGCAGTGATGCCCAGTCATGAGAGCAGGGAGTGCCTGTTGCACTCACCCTCTTCCCCAAAGGGTGTAAAATTCAGACGAGTTCCTGTGTTTCACATGGTATCTTCTCGTCAGAGTTTTGGACTAAGTATCAAGACCTTTTCTTCAAAGACACTGTGCGATTTTGGAGAGGTGTTGATCGTTGTACCTCAGCTATCCCCTTCTGGGAAACTGACATGTAATACTTCCTCCTACACAGCATTTCTGACATTAACAACTCCAAATCATTGTCAGAACCTCTCATAGCAAAGACTCTAAATGAAATGGGGAGGGGAAAGGAAAAAAAAATAAAATAAAAAGCAGATCCATAGCAGCAGGAAGATAGAAGATATTTGGTCAAAATGTCACGAGCGACCAGAGAGTGAAAATGGCATAAAACTCTGTGCCAGTGTATGCTCTACACAGTTCTGGGTCAGATTCAAAATGCATTACAAGGCTGACGAACCAATGAAAACATCAATGGTTGATATCTTAAAAGCAAGCAGGGCCAGTAACAAATACTTCATACCAGTAAGTTAATCCTAGATATTCTTCCAGATGAAATTCCATTCCTTTTCTGTACCTATTTTCTTAATGCATTTTTAGAAATAAAAGTAGTTCATACCACTCGCATGGCATTTTTTTCCACATAGAGCTTCATGCTTTACTACAACCTCGGTCTCGTTATACCCATTTTACAGGCAGGCAAACCAAGCCACAGAGATCCAAAAGTGACTTGAGGTCATTCAGCGTGGAAGCAAAACCAGGGAAAGCTGCGGTTCTATCCCATTTGAGTTTACTGGGTTCTCCTGTTTTTCTCTACTGGCATACAGAAAATAAAATTACTTCTCATTATACTTGTCAGGCAGCATTAAAGAGGTGAACATATTTTTGCTTCACCTTGTAAATTCTTTTGGTTGTCTTGATGGGATATATATTCCCCACCACTACTGCTACAGGGTTAGGTAAATGCTTTGCAGACCAAGAACATAAAGGTGAAATATATTGCTCTTCTTATTAATATTTATATAATCATCTAGGGCTGGAATTGGCTATCGTTGAATTGACCTCAGATCTTTGACATAAATGCCTATTTGAAGCACCTGGCAATAGGCTGTAAGCATCCACACCCAGAACTTCTTTGTCCGGGCTTGCAGATTTGCCAGCCACACGCCTTTTCCTATACTGACTGCAAGGAACGCAATAGCTGGAGAACATCGGCACAAAACATGCTTATATAGGACAAGGCTACGCTGTACCATTAGCTCTTACAACACGTGTGCTTAACCTCTCTCCCATGACTTACCTGAGTCCGCAGCACATTCTTAGCTGAACAGAAGTCTCTGCAAATATGTGCACGTTACAGCTGGTACCCAGATCTCTAAATACCATGCAGCCAGTTTTGGAATGTCTTTCTAGTTGTGCTCCCTAAAACAAACAAACAAAAAAACAGCTGAATTTCAATTAGCAGCCATCACAGCCCTTAGGCATTTGCTTTATTATTGTTCTTTTATCCTTAAAATTTTCCTTGATCTCATGAGCTTGTTTCTAATATATTCAAATGTTATGGCTCTTTATATGCTTCATATGTTCTCAACAGACTGTGTAAACAGTCCTGTGAGCTGACCAGCGTGCCTGCCAAGTGCACTGCCTGCTGTTCATGCAGCGTTTCCTCTAGCATGTATGCGAGCAGTGCTCCTGAACCCACTGTAAAAAGCAAGAGCTCAGGTAGGGATCAGTATCAGGCCTGGACAGAATTTTCCCTCTCCACCTCCTCTCTGAAACAAGGCAAGGTACAGGCACTGCAGTGTCGGCAACTGCCTATAATTTTTTCTGAATGAAAGAGACAAAAACTGCAGTTTTGAGGGTTTTAAGTAGCTTGGTTCTTCTCCTGAGGGGGGAAGCCACAGAGTGGCTGCTGTGGACAGGACCCTGAGGGCGTTTCCACCCTGAGGGGACACGGCGGCCTGGCCTGGCTGGTAGCAGCTATGCAGCCACCGTGTGGTATGTCAGCTGTGACCAGAGATCAGGTTGTTTATTACTAATCAGATAGGACAGAGGAGAAGGAGCAGCCTAGCAGCACCTTCTCCAAAACCAAAGTCTTTAATTGTGTTTGTGTTTTCAGGTATTATCCTACCTTTTCTCCTACGTGCCCTTTCCCCCCTACAGTTGCCTCTTTGGCAACCCTGGCTGCTCCCACACCATGACTCCAACTCAAATGACTGTCATCCAGAGGGAATGTTTCCATTTGAATGACATGAGCAGGCACTCTGTAAACTTCCCCACAGGCTCTGCCACTATAATCCCCAGGAAGGAGCAACCTGCAGGACCTACTTTCACTGTTCAGTGCTTTCTCTGTTTATTGCTACCACTGTCAGAGCGAAAACCATCACTCAGATTCAGACAAGAGTCCTTACATCTGCCGGCCACCAACCACTGGTGATACTCAGAAACTTGCTGTCCACATCCAGACCTGAACCCACAGCACTGGGAAGGAAAGCCTGATTTCTCATTGGAAATTCCTGTGCTCTGTGGTGCTTTACGCTAAGCATTTCTGGTCTCACGCTGACTTGCTTCCTTTCCTTCTCCTGTTGCAAGCACTGCTTTATCCCAGGTTGCCAGGAGCCTACTGTTCCAGCAGCTGCTAAGACAGAGTGAGGTGTCAACTTTGACAGGATGCCAGATTGTTTATTAATTAAAAGGCCAAGCATTCTGTGTCGTTCTGAGACCCAAATCAAAACTGACCTATCCTACCAAGGGCTCTCAGTGGTTAAATCTGGTTATTCTGAGGCATTCAGTCACAATTGGCAACCATAAATCAACGCATTTTGTTGTCACTGCTTACTTTAATACATGTTTACAAAAATATCAGAATGCCAGAAAGCCATCTTCAATTCTTCACAGTGAAACCGCCTCAATTTGAACCTGAAAAAACACATACTTCCAGTGGGATCTTTGTTCTCAAACACAGCAAATAGCTTTTTGAAGGTGTTCATCTGCCTCCCCAGCACTCAGCATTAGCAGGCTTCTATTTGTATGTTAAATTTTTTTTCGTACTGCCAGCCCACAACGCTGAGCGCAGCCGTCTGCTTCCCATATGCCACACATCCTCCCTCCTCTACTGCTTACCTTCAAACCCACTTCACTCTTTGGGCTCCCACTGCGGATCAACTGCCATCCTGCCAGCCTGGGTTGTGCAGAGGATTTTTCTGGCTGTAAGCTCCACAGGAGGGGAACTTTGCACAGCTCTCCATTTCTCAGAGCACCGGGTACACTACGGTATAGAAGGAATGAACACGGAGGCATTAATGGTGTGACATTTAGGTTTTTAACACCCTAAAACGCACGGGGAACAATACCTTAGGGTCCCTTTCAGACTCATCTCTAAACAATGTAGCTAACTTCCATTCAGACATTTTTTTCATCACAAATTATGCAAATACACACAGCTGTTTGAATAACAAAAACAGTTCATTAATTATTTGTAAATATATTTCTGAGTACTTGCAGTGACAACTCCAGTCCTCTATAAAGCTGGCTGGGAATGTAAAAAGAAATAATACCAAGCAATCTAGTATAGATAACTATTGGGTAAACAGGAGGTCACCCTTTCCACTCTGGAGACAATCACGTTAAATATTTCACTCGTATTTTGCTGCACATGAAACATCCAAAGTTTGTTTGAATTGCTCAGACAGCATTCTTAAGAAAACGAAAAAAATATATATGTGTTTTTAGTAGTTCCTCCCTTACTTCTGCACTCTCTCTGTTTACAGTCAGCGTTGCTGTCCTGCCCCAGAGGTAACCCAACAGGTCTTGCAAAGTCTCCTAACTTTGCCCCACCTCCATCATTCACAATCTTGTCTCCCTAACCTACTCATTTTCTTCCATTCCACAAACTAGTAGTTTCAAAGAAATTCAGAGATTAATTAAAATGATTGGTGGGATGAGTAGGTGAGGGGGACAGGCTAAAGGGCTTGACAAGAAGAAAGATGAAAAGGACTAAACGCATATAGCTTGGTTATGCGATGACTAATGGAGGGTGGAGGAGATGGACACGATATTCATTTACAAGTGCTTATGGTTCTGAGGAGCCTTTTTCATGTGCAAAGAGAAGACCAGCTCAAGACGAGCCTTCTGTTTTACAGAGTTGGTTTCGGTGTCCTTCACTTGAAGCTCAGAGCCTCCTTCTTCCCCCAGCCTGTACACTCCCACCTCTCCCTCAAATCCTCAAATACACGTTTTGAATTCGGCTCAGCTGGCAGCCAGACCCCGTTCCTGGATCTCCACCTGGCCACACGAGCCCCAGTGAGGGCAAAGAGCAGAAGGAGCGGCCGAGGAAGGCGGAAGCTGGGGGCGGCCGGCGGGGCACCTCTGCCACACCTCTGGCGCTGCAGACGGTGGATTTGAACCGGCTCCGAAAACACACCTTGAGGAACCGGGGAGGAACTGGGAGCACCAGCACCTGAGAGTTATTTTTCCTTCACCTTAACCCTAAGGAAACTCTGCTCCTCATGCCCTCGCACTCACAACTTCTTGTACTGTGCTCTGATATAGTAAATAAAAGAAAAACACTTGCTCTTTCTGACTCCTCAAACTCTCCCCTCCTCAGCAAGGGAGACCTGCTCCATAGCAATTCCTCAGGCAAGTGGAAAGCAGTGTGAGAAGGTTTACGGATTCCCACTCTTACTCACTTTGTGCAGAGGCGAGGCAGGATATCACATTTGAAAGCATGAAGTGAGTAAAAAAAAAAGAAATGAAGAGAATCGTTTATGTAATAAAAATATTGCGGAAACTCCTCTAATGCTGTAATGCATTTAAGTTTAAAAAAAGAAAAACTGCATGGAAGCATTTTCCTTCTGCGAGCACTGTTTCCAATACAAAAATAGTAAAACTACCATTTATCCTTTTTTTTTTTTTTCCAAATGGTCTAGAAATAAGCCAAGAGCACTTGATACGGGCCTGAAACAAAACAACCAACCTATTTATTCCTGAACTCCAAAAATAATTTAGATGGACATAGCATGCGTAAGTTATTTTAATTTGTCCCTGAAAAGCCATTTAATTATTCAGATTATCTGATTGCCTCAGTCAGTCTTGTATTGATTGATTAGAGAACTTTATAAATCAAAATCTGCATTACTGCTGGTCAGAGCATCTGCCTCGCACAGCAATGGAGAGACGGGGCTAATTTCCAGTCCCTACCCACAAGTTAGTTTATTGAGACATGTAAATGGCTACAGTTTATAGATGGGTCGGTAAGTGTTCCTTCATACCACTAAAGCAGTATTTACTTAAGGACATCAGGAAGGGGGGATAAGAGCCCTAAAGTAATAGCTGATTAATAAATCAGGGCATAGTCACCAAAAACTCCCAGCTCCCTGGCTAAGGGCCATGAAGGCTTGCTGTCCCCCAGTGGACAGGGCCAAATCCTGGCGAACTATCTGCTGCACTTGGTGACCCTCAGACAGGGAACCCAAAACCTGATCCCAGCCTGCTCACCACTCATCCCCCTGTTGGGATCAGACGGTAGAAAATCCCCTTGGAGCAGCAAAGAGCATTTGTCTTTGCTTTCAGAGCTCTCCTGCTACGCTCAGCCTTTATGACCAACCTGTCTGCCTGCTGCCAGCCTCGACCAAGTAACCTCTAAGCGAGTAGCAATTAACATAATGAGTGGACTGATGGGTGTCCCCCATAGCTATGGGCCTCGGTACCAACACGTCTCCAGCAAACTGGAATGTCTAGTCCTGAAACTGCACTTCTGTAAAAGGAAGGAAGCAAAAAACTAAAAGGGGTGGGGGATTAAAGAAAAAAAGGGCAAAAACCACCCCACCTAAGGGACTTCAAGCGATTATCTCCAGCCCAGTCCAGCGCTCAGTGAAGTAACGAAAAACTTGGGTTGACACCGGTGGGGCTGAATGGGCCGGGCCATACGGGCAGTTACGGGGTTAGGGTGGTTAAAGGTGCGCTGACTGTGTTCCTGAACATGGCTTTCTAGGACAAAACTGAGGCGCAAAGAAAACAAAAAGAAGTCTGAGAAATTGAGTACGTCAAGAACTGATTGGAACAACTTTCACTGGGGTTATTTGTCTGAGGAGACTTTATCTATACAGGATTCAGATAAAGTGAATGGTTTGCCACGGCTTCCAACGTAACAGAAACCATGAAAAAAAAAACCAACTTTTTATTTAAAAGTCATTATTCAGAAGCCTCCGTGCAGCAAACTACTTGAGAATTCAGGCCTTCCTTTTCTCCCAACTTTCCTCCGTGCGCAGCCGGGCCCTCGGTAAACACCAGCCCCGCGCTGCCCGATGCTGACGGGGGATCGGTGAGGGGCTGTGCCGGGGAGCTCCGGGCACACGAGCGGGGCCGGGCTCGCACCTCACAGACGGGGCGCTGGGGCTGCGGGGAGCCAGGGGCGGCTCTGAGGCGCTCAGGCAGTGCGTCAGTGACAAATTCCTGTCACAAATCCTTGGGGGATTTCTGCGAACCCGTTTGTCCCGTGTTAGACGCCAGGAAGGAGTTAAACACCACGCAGCGCGCTGAGGGATTTCAGAGGTTTTATTATGCGTGCTCCCCTTCCTCCCCCCTCCTCCTCCTCCTCCTCCTTCTCCCCCCCCGCTCCCGGCCAGGCCCGATGAGGGCGGAGCCTCCCGGTGCCCGCCCCGGCCCTGCCCGGAAGCGGCCGCGGCGCGGCGGGGAAGTCACGTGAGCGCTCCCCTCCCCTCAGCGCCGCCTCGGGGCCGTACCACTGCTGAGGCGCGGGGGGGGGGGTGTGGTGTGGGGGTGTATGTGTGGAAATGCCGGGCCCCGCGGTGCGAGCGGCTGCACCTCGCAGCACGCCCCTCGTAGGCGGCGGGGGGTCCGAGCGGGGCGGGCGGAGGGAGGGGAGAAGAAGGGAGAAGGGAGGCGGCGGCGCCCCCCCCCCCCCCGTGCTGGCGGCGCGGTTGGTACGCTCCGGCTGAGGAGGCGTCCGGCGGCGTCCAACCCGCGCGGCGCGCGGGCGGGCGGCGGTAACCAGATATTCAAACGCACTACGTCAGCCCACAGTGCCCCGCGCCGGCCGCCAGCATTACCTCATCCCACAGTGCCCCGCGGCGCGCGCTCCGAAGCTTCTAGGGGGCGGGGTCGCCATGGCGACGGGGCCGAGGGCCCGCCCCCCCCGGGGAGAGGCGGCGGCAGCCAATGGGGAGCCGGCGGGGTGACATCATGGGCTATTTTTAGCCGGCGGCCGGCCGCTGATAAGCCAAGGGCTGCACGCCGCCAGCGGGCTCAGAGCGCGGCGCGGGCGGGCGGGACGGAGGCAGGCGGCAGCAGCAGCAGCGCGGGGCCGGCCGCCGTGAGGGGACCGTGAGGGAGCCGTGAGGGAGCCGGGGGGGCGGCGGCGGCGGCGGCAGGAGCGGCGGCGGCGGCGGCCCGGCCGGGCGTCGGGCGGGCTCCGGGAGAAGCTGGGCTCCCGGCTCCGTCCGCGCCCCGTTCTATGAGCGCGAAGATGGAGCCTACCTTCTACGACGACGCGCTGAACGGCGGCTTCGCGCCGCCGGAGAGCGGCGGGTACGGATACAATAACGCCAAGGTGCTGAAGCAGAGCATGACGCTGAACCTGGCGGACCCCGGCAGCAACCTGAAGCCGCACCTGCGGAACAAGAGCGCCGAGCTGCTCACCTCGCCCGACGTGGGCCTCCTGAAGCTGGCCTCGCCCGAGCTGGAGCGCCTCATCATCCAGTCGAGCAACGGGCTGATCACCACCACGCCGACCCCCACGCAGTTCCTCTGCCCCAAGAACGTGACGGACGAGCAGGAGGGCTTCGCCGAGGGCTTCGTCCGGGCGCTGGCCGAGCTGCACAACCAGAACACGCTGCCCAGCGTCACCTCGGCCGCCCAGCCCGTCAGCGGCGGCATGGCACCTGTGTCGTCCATGGCCAGCGGCGGCGGCAGCTTCAACGCCGGCCTGCACAGCGAGCCCCCCGTCTACGCCAACCTCAGCAACTTCAACCCCAACGCGCTCAGCTCGGCGCCCAGCTACAACGCCAACGGCATGGGCTACGCGCCGCAGCACCACCTAAACGCCCAGATGCCCGTGCAGCACCCCAGGCTTCAGGCTCTGAAGGAGGAGCCGCAGACTGTCCCCGAGATGCCGGGGGAGACCCCTCCCCTGTCCCCCATTGACATGGAGTCGCAGGAGAGAATCAAAGCCGAGCGAAAGCGCATGAGAAACAGAATCGCCGCGTCCAAGTGCCGGAAAAGGAAGTTGGAAAGGATTGCCAGGTTGGAGGAAAAAGTGAAAACTTTGAAAGCCCAGAACTCAGAGCTGGCATCCACTGCCAACATGCTCAGAGAACAGGTTGCACAGCTTAAGCAGAAGGTCATGAACCATGTCAACAGCGGGTGCCAGCTAATGCTCACACAACAGTTGCAAACGTTTTGAAGAGACTGGCTTAAAAACGTGAACTGTGATATTGTGGTATAACCCAACGACAGACCCGAAGCGGCAGATGCGTAAAGCTAATGGTAAGAGCTGAAAGGCTGAGTCCTGCCTGTGCTCTGCAAAGCGCATGTGTGGAAAGACTGGCAAGCCTTCAGCCCGAGTTGGTGAAGCAGCCAGCACTGCTCCGAGAAGTGCTGTTCCTGCTCAGAGACGTCAGATCTTCGTTTAACATTGACCAAGACCTGCATGGACCTAACATTCGATGATCATTCAGTATTAAAGGTTAAACTGCAATAGAAACTGTAGATTGCTTTATGTAGTATTCCTTAAGAAACAAAAAGTGGGAGGGAGGTTTTGTGGGGAGGCTGATAAACAAAAAAGAACTGTTCTGCCTGCCTTCAAGTAAATCGTGTATGTACATATCTTTTTTTATTTTATTTTATGAAAGTTGATTAATGTCAATAAACTACTTCATGACTTTGTAAGTTATTTTTATGTTGTTTATTTGGGCGCTGCCCAGTATTGTTTGTAAATAAGAGGCTTTTTTTTAGCACTCTGAGTTTACCATTTGTAATAAAGTATAATTTTTTAATGTTTCTGTTTCTGGAAAAAAAAATCTAGAAGGTTCTATTATATTTAAGAAAAAATAAAATACTTAAAATGCATTTCCTCCTCACACTTTTTTTGCCAGTACCTGAGTTGGGAAAATGCCCTTTATGCTGAACTCTAAAGGGCAGGGATTATGTTAAATTTACTCTGTAACTACAGGCGTGTCCTGGAGAACGTGTGAGGAGGAGAGGGGGGGGAACCAGATCCCAGGCGCTACACAAATACAACTTTTTGAGTTGTCTTGAAGTTGTAGTTACTAATCTTAACCTGAGCAGATCGCCTGCTGTGTCGCGGTGGCCCAGCTGAGGCAGCTGACCTAACTCCAAGCAGAGCGCAGAGGGGTGGCCGGTGTGGGAAGCTGCTCCACAACTCTCAGTGGCTGCTTGTGCTCCTGCGTGCCTTTCCATTAAACTAATGCCCTCAGCAGGATCAGGCAAGAGGCTGTGTTGTTTTTTTTTTTTTTTCTTTAAAAAACAACAACAAACAGCTCTAGACTTCAAAAGCAGAAATGGTCACCTTTATCCCTGCATGTTCTTTCCAAGGTAAGAGGTAATCTTTGTTAATATTTGTGACTATGCTGTTGTCAGCAGTAAATAACTTTATAACTCTCTGTACCTTGAAATCCCTTCCCTTCAGGTGTTACTGCAAGTCCCAAACTTTTTAGCACTAGGAAAGCTGGGAAAACTGCCTGGCAGGAAATGAAAAGACATGGGAGGAACTTTTCTGGCACTTCCCATATAGTTTAAATAAAAACTTGGGTTTTAGTACAATGATGTAAATATATACCTTAGAAACATACTACTTAACTCTTTGGGGAAATGATTTTGGTGCCAGATTTTTTAGAACACTGTACCCGTTTCATGAGTATATATTTGAGGGGAGATCAGATGTTTTCCTGCATGATGTTTATGGCCAAAGAGGTAAGAGGAAAAAGATACCATCAAAAGAGAGGCAGAAAATACTAAGAATTATTAGAGAAGTAACAATATTAACTTTTCAGAGCAGGCAGTCTTAATGTCTTTTTTTTTCCTTAAAATACAGATAGGCATAATTTCAACTGGAGCGAGTCTTGCTTAAGGTCACTTCTCCAGATGACTAGGTAACTGTGTATGTTTACCTTCCCTGTTACCAAAATGATGCCCTGAAACTTGCAGCTACTGTGTGTCCAGAGACCAGTTCCTTACAGGAAGCACAGAGCTGTCTCTTCTGACTGATTTAATTTGGGGGGGTGGGACACACATTTTATATGATCTTTATCCTGTGAGGCGTTGTTTTAATGTTTTAACTGTCTGGTGGTGATATCCTTCCACGTCGTAGCCCAAGTGTCAAGGTAGGCGAGCGTTCAGATGCTGTTTGCTGCTGCCAGAGGAATAGGCTTGTAACAACACCAACCAAACAAAGGGTTACTAGGAGGATACTGCAGTTTGCCAAGAGTACATTTTGCTGATGTCAGCAACCCGGAAGGTAAGTTGATTTTGACCATATGTAGGAATAGACAGCAGAGGGATAATACACAGCACTGCTGGGTGTGGTTTTACAGGGATTTAGCAAGTGCCAACTAGCAAAATAAGCAGGGCAAGGAGATTAATTACCTGCAAAGGTGCCTGCTTAACTCAACAGTGCTGGGTTATGGAATAGATGTTACTAGCAAGCATTTTGCTTAATCACCTAATTACGCAAAAAAATAAATACATTATATAAAATACTATGTTAATTAAACACAGCTGAGTGACAGTCTGCTCCACCCCATCCTAATGCGCGCACAGACACTTCGCGTTGCGGTTACGTCTCGTCCCTCTCCAGCACGACGCTCCGTGGCACCGGCACAAAGTCACCGAGGAGCAGCGCTGCTCCCTACGTGGGCACCGGCCGGCCGGCGTGACGTGGGCTGCTGGGCTCGGCCCAGCCCGGCAGAGACGCTGCCATCGAGCAAGGTGGGTTTTGGTGCCAACGTGCAGAGCCGCAAGGAGACGAGGGGCACCGGAGCACGAATCCTTTCTTAGACCTCGTGTCAGGATCAGGCCCGAGACGAGGCAAAGAAAGTTTGCGTCGCCTCCGTCTGTTTTGTACACAGCGTGGTGGGCTGTGAGCCTGTCGCTGCATGGTTCACTTCAGCAGAGACTAAAATTCAGCACTCTTCGCGTATTACTAGATGGCTTGGTAATCAATACACATGACTGTAATGAAAGACATGCGTGCGTTTATATGTGGTGAAATGTAAAGTTTTAACACCTACTTAACTCGAGATTAAAATTGCCTAATGCTTTGTGCGCCTCGCTTTTATAAGGAAAAGTCAGCTCTCTTTGAGATTCAGAAAGAAACTCTCTTTTTGTTGCCCCAGCTGTACTCACAAGGGAATATTTTGCAAATAACAGCATTGTGAACATGTATTTTGTTTGGCTGTGAGTGTTGTCAACGGATTCAGGAAGTGAAGTCAGAAAAAGGCAGGGTTTCAAACAGGGCAGGCTGTGCAGAAATGCCTAGGCAAAGAGCGGCTAATCAGAACAACATGTTTGGGTTACGGAGATATTAATTAGAATTTGGGTCTGTGCTAACAACGGCAAGCACCTCACACTTCTGTCCCAGGAGCAGAGGTGAGCTGCACTGGGGGTTTGACCGTGATTACTGCTGAATACTTTTAAATCCAAATTACTTGTCATTACAGAAATAGCAGCAATGATCTAACTTATTCTAGTGGCACAGAGTTGCGTACCAGCCGGTTTTAACCTCAGAGCACAGCAGCAGAGCCCTTCGTTGTTGAATTGCCCGATTCTCTGCAGGTCTGACCTCAAACCGTGGCACTTCAGTACCAGCCTAAGGCAGCGCGTGCCCACCTAATGGCAAAGCCCAACAGCCAAGAGATGCCTTGGCTATCTTTCCGTTTTACAGGAACCTGTCATGAACTGCAGAGTATCCCTCTAAACCTGCGTGGAAAACAGACTGACAGTTTTGTCCCATGCAGAAGCCTAGGGAACACGTACGTTTAATATTACCCCTCGTGCCTTCTCTGTTCTCCATCTCTTCCTCCCAACCCGTCCCCAAGACATGGGTAAAACTGGAGATTCACCCATACCAAGAAACTTAAACTAGTTCAGGCAAAGTTTGGTATATTGAAAAAAAAAATAAAATTGCGATCATAAGTGAACACAAAATATTGCTAACAGGCAGACGGACAGCAAGGAAATAATATTTGAAATTACTGTATACAGAAACCCATTACAAAGCACAATCTACCTCAGTAACATTCGCTATGGGTCAGGTAGAAGGAAGGTGGTATTAACCTTCCAGCTAAAGAAAAGGACAGTGCAGGTGGGTTGCTTTTTGAGAAGGGATCATTCCAGAGAAGTGCTTGTTCTTTAGAATTACATGCGCTGCCAGCACCCCTGCCTGCACCCAAAGACTGGCGGCAGTCCTAATTCTACACATATACATTATCGTGTGTATCGAACAGAACTGGTGCTTCTTACAAAGAGAACTTGTAGAAAGTCATCATATAATTTACCATGAAAGCCTCTGACTACTTAAACAGTTTTAAAGTGGCTTTGCACAGCAGGGCCCTCCTTTCCAATTCTGCGCATTATTCTTTGCGGTACGTTTTTGTTAAGGAACAATGGAACTCCAGAAATCAAATTAGATGTTCATCATGGTCCCTTCTGTCCTTAAATATTCAGAAATAGTAGAAACAGAGTTATAATGGGAAAGCACAGCTTTTTAAAGAGTTAATTAAATATTGAAAATGCTGCTAGTTTTCTCAGTTACACAGTAACAACAGACATTAGGGGGAAAAAAAACTAATTCAGAAAAATGAGTGAAGTACATAACCTATTTTTGAAATCTTTAGTAAGACAGAACTGAATAGGTTATGACCTGACCTGATTAATCTAAATCTCTATAAAATACCTAGAAACTAACTCTGTAAACAAAAGCAGAACTAACATTTATCCTCCTCAGTCTCACAATCACTTTGTGTTTTGAGCCTTGAATTCTACAAGCAATTTTTATGTTGATGCCATAAACAAAAGGACCAGCAACTTGCTAGCAATCCTCCAAACTGACCTTTGTTCTTTATTCTCTTTTAAATCTAAAACAATTCCTGTGAAACCTGGCAGCTTAATAACACCGAAGATGTGGGAAACAGGACACAATTCCAGCAGATGGAGCTCAAAAACAAACAGTCCTGGAACAAGCTGCACAGATACCTGCAACACGAGATTCTGCTTAGACGGTGTAGTAGCCAGAAAAGTCGTCAGAGGAAAGCTGCTATCATGCAGATGTTTAAAAATATATAAATAAAAAATTAAGAATTAACAGCTCCACTAAATTCTTAAAATAATCACTGCAATGAGTAGGGAGATCCTGCATCATAAAATAATCACAGTTATTTCAGAGGACCCAAAGGGTCCAAAACCCAGCACCTCTGTCTGTTTTTCTGAACTCTCATCCAGGATACTAACTTAATGGGGATGACTCCTGTTATCACGCCTTTTACATCTCAGATAACAAGTCACAAAAACATGCATGATGCAGGTACGATCCAGTGAATGTTGCTATTCAAACTCACAGAGAAATTCACATAGTACCCGGTAACGAAGAGAGTTAACTTCAGAAGTTTGAATCTCCACTAGATAGATTATTGGCAGGTTTAAAAGCACAGCTTAGTACTACAAAAATTGAAGCCTACCTATTTCAAGTAATGAGATTTCAAAGTTGCTGACCTCTGCATGACCACAAATCACAGCACCTTGGCAGCTTGTGAATGAAAAGTTCATTTTCATCCAAAAGTAGTTTTAGAACTTTTAACAATAGTAAAAATTGTTGGCTGCTGCACCCACCTTACAAGCTTTGGTTGTTGCTTTATTTTCACCTTGAAAAGTCAAACACAAAGTTCCTCTTGAAACAAAGCCATAACACTTCAAAGATATGGGTAAGGATTTATTCAGTTAGGTTATCTAGGTTAGGAGGCACCACGGGTTCTCTTTATAATCAACAGAAAAGCACATGCATCTTCAGAGAGAGGAGCTTGGGTAAACTACATGGCTAACGGGAAGTGCCTGTAAGTCAGCTGTCTCGTTCTTTAACTTAAAAGCCTCTACTCCGATAGGATGAAACCTGGCTCTAATGATTACCTGATTAGGATCAGCAGACAATTCCTTTTACTAAACGGAAAAGTTCTGTAAACATCCACCATGTGTTAGCAATGAATAACTTTCCATATGCAAAGTTTTATTCTACTGCATCACACATATAATGTACGCTATTTTTCCCTACAAACAATAAAGTATCTCCAAACATTAACTGTTCAAAACTCTTTACAACAAGTCATTAAAAACAAGACTCATTACGAACCCTCCAGTGGTATGTCTGGGCCCCAATCAAGATATGATCCTTATCATGCTGAATAATCACTAAGTGTCTGACCCAAATACCTAAAAGGGAGAAAAGGAACCCAAAATCTCAAAACGCACCTTTAGTTTTCCTGTTTGGCTTTGCTATCATACAGATCGCCCATTCTCCCTCCTGACTGAACCAGTTAATTTCTAAATATAAATATTCTAATCATTTAAAAAAATTGCTTTTATACGTCAAATTACATAAAAACTACGTAAAGCTATGCTCTAAGCATAGCTGCCTTTAGGAGTGACATTACAAGAATTTACAGTTAGTCTGCAACAAGATTACCGAACAAAGATAGCCCTTGAAAAGCTAGCAGCAAAGTTTCCTTCTTTAAACGATGGAAAGCAAGCAGAATTTAGTGGTCTTTGTCCAGTTTCCTTCTCCTTTAAACAGAGATTTCTAACCAGTATCTTTCCAGTGCAGCACCGCAGGAAGCAGCACATCTTTATCTAACTTCCCGCAACATCAGGTTTCAGGGCTGTGACCTGTGAAAAAGCAGGCCACTCTTCTCTGTGCACTTTCAGCTGGGCTTTTAATATTTTAGCTTGGTTAGAGACTTCTGAATTTTATTTGCCACTTCTGCACTGCCCAAACCATCTAAGCTTAGTGTATTTAGGGAAGTGCTCCTGGCTGAGCCTCAGTGCTACTTAACAGCTTTTACTTCTGTCTAATTTTGCAAAAGTAACAATAAAGTTGACCGATATTTCTATTTTTTCAAAATACTGATTGAACAGTTACCAAAAAGCAGCACAACTCCTAACGATGCTACACAGAAATACCAGTTCTGGAAATCAGGCCACTGATACGTACTGGGAAGGAAACATGTTTAAAAATCATAGTGTATTCTCATGTTGGGTAACAGGGATGTCAGAATCTCTAGCGTAGAAGGAAAGAAAACAAGCAAGGGCAAAACATTTTGTCCCAAGAGACTTTTTCTCGTACCAGGAATTTGCTGAGCCTCAAACCAAACTCTTATCTTCACCAGAAAGTTACACGGCTCTAGCTCTTTAAAACGGATAGTTTAAATTAAAACATTAAAAGATGCACACTCTTATTTCACTGATTTTGATACAACCTGGGGCCTTGCTGCATGACCTTGGGTAGCTTTAGCTGCGGTGTTTTAAGATATCAATGAAATAACTTAGATTTACCTGCCAGTTTGTGGACTGCAGTAGCTGAAGGGTTGGCCACCAGTGCTGCAAGGGCTGCTGCTGCCAGGCAAGCAGGGACAGATCAGCCACCAGGCCTTGATGCACATAAGCACTTTTTTTTCACATTGGTGCCAGCTTGAGCAGCCACCTTTTCCCTCCTTCTTTACATCTTCTTTTCCACTTATTTATGTTTATGCTGGTGGAACTTCTTAGAATATTGCAGGAAACTGATCGTCTAGAAATAACCTGGCCAAAAGGAAAAAAAAATATAGTGGTTTGTTTTTTTCAATCTGCATTGCTTCCCTTATTTGATTAAGCAGACAGCCCCACAAACACTGAAGTTATGGGGGTCATGGAGCAGCAGAACCTCAGTGCCCGTAACCAGCAGTAGGGATGTGGCATCCTCTGAAAGAAATGCTCATTAGCAATCTCCAAATTACCAGAAATTGAGTCAGAATTCTTAAATTCACTCTTCCCAATTTAAACTGCGCTACAAAAATGCCCAGGCAGCTCTTGCACCAGTTTTAATAACTTAATTTGAATTCACACTTTGGGTTAAACAAGCCCAACTTCCCATATGGACAAACCTATAAAACGTGGTTTGACTTTCACAGCGAACAATTTTCATGCGCCCATTAACTTGAACAAGAACTGGGAGTCCTTAGTGTACCTGCTTATGAAACTGCTTTGTGTGAGATGACTAACTTTGTGCATATATATTTAAAATTATTTAAGAGGGCAGCGAGGTTATTATTCAAAGTCTTACAAATGGAATTTCTTGCACATGCTCCTGATGTTGGCTTCCATGTCTGTTTTGAATTTACTTACAAAATACACCAGCACACCCAAAATTAGTTACAAGCTATTTCCTTGGCCCCCTCTGTTCACTGTTCATCATTCTTATGTGCAGAAATTGCTTCTGTGTTTTTCACTGGACAGGAAATGCCAGACTGGCAATATGAGAAAGGCTTGGTTTTTAACTTCATGTCAATTGTTGTTGCTTCCACGGTTATGTGCCTGTGGGTTGAACGGGCATCTGGGTTAATGAAATGCTGGTACTGTTAGTATCTGTGGCAGCTATTTGCTACTAGCAACGCCAGGTACATTTCCAATCAAACTCTAGAGGTAACAACAAAGTGACAAAAGGAACAGGGTAATGAGCTCAGGGAACAGAAGATCTTACCAAGTTACTCCTTTTCTGCTAGAAACAGCTCAATTCCCAAATCTGTTGCAAATTAAGGACATAAGCATCTCAGTTTAGGAACAGTACTGCCTGATGTTCTGTAGTCTTTCTCATGGTATTCTCTCTTGAATTTCAATTCTAAGTGTCCTGCCATGTCCACAGCCTGATCTAAGAAGGAAAAGCCAACGTTATCCCCTTTGGGAAGACGCCATGCAGCTCAGCCACAGACATGCGGGCCTGGCACCCTGTGAAAAGCACAGTACTACTGGCCTCATCCTTTCCCTTCCTCTTTAGGGGGCTCTAGCTCCTACAGAGGCAGTAATGCTCTAAGGGCAGTAAGAAGAAATAGAACTCCTTGTCCTGTACCGCTGCACAGAAACGGGCACAAGCGAGATCTAGCAATTAACATCCAAAAATAAAACCAGATTCCTCACTGCTTCTAGGGTTCAGCTGGTCTCACAACAGACAGCAGCACTGTAAGTAGCGAATCTGAGTTTAAATCCCAGGTACAGCTTTACACGGGACTAATCCATAGTCACACACAAGGCTTCTCACAACACCTCTTTGTGTGAAGCACAAGGAAGATCTATGGTGCAGTCCAGGTCTTAGCTTAAAAAGGAAAACCAACAACAAAAAAGACAACAACAACCCAAAAGTCCCAAATCTAAGAACTGTTTCTAGGCCTAAATCCTCTCTCTGGTTCAGATCTTCAGAATGCTCTGGGCTTCACGGAGATCTGCACTCTGACTTGAATTACTTGAAGACTCAAAGGTACGTGAGACTCAAAAGTGAGTCTCAGAGTTGAAAAGGAGTTTTATGAGTAGAGGTTAAAACCAACAAAAGCTCTCCATGCAGCCAGTAAAAATGCTCACTTTTGCCTATACAACCAAAAATGATCATTTATAATGATGAAGCCCCCCAAACAAGCCAAAGGCTGTTTAAATTCATCAGAAGAGTCAGAATAGAAGTAAAGCTCTCAAAGACTATTTTAATACCTTGTTATTTCTTTCATTTTCAACCATCAGTATTTGCCTAATCTAAAGCCTATATGTTTTGATTCATTAATTAAACTATATTTAAACATTGCTATACTTTGATCTAAAGCTGGAGTACTAGGACAGGCTTCACAGCACTGATATTTTTAATCTCATTTGCTGAGTATATGCCTGCTGTGCCCAACGTCACGAGCCTCATCCTCATCTTGAGTTTAGGTATTATTTGATACTTCACGCTCTGGGATTCCTTCCTTAAGTCTAAAACCTCAATTTAAGCCAGCTGTTAAACAATAACTAGACATGTGTGGAATTTTCCCACTCAGTGAAAATGAAAACTAGATTTTATTTTTTATTTTTTTTAAGATTTAAAGTCCATTGTGGGATGGCTCGTTTTAAATAAAGACAAAGAAACCATCAAGGTTGGTTCACCTGTGTAATGTGAAAATGATCCTGTGCGACATAGCTGCATGTATTATTTCATGCCTCATCCACGTTATGGTTTAATTTACAAAGCTATGTTGTCTTTTTTAACTTCCAATTTTACTGTTACATTATACAGTTTGCTTGAAGCAGATAGCGTTAAGTCTGAACATATTTGTCCTCTCAGCCCGTTCTTTAAGCTGTGACATCCTTCAGCTGGCACTGAAGTCTGGTGTCCCCTCTGTGCTGCCATTCGCAGACAGTCACCTAGCATCGAAGTAAGGAGCACGTGGGCTGCTGCCTGTGCTACCTTGCTCCTGTGCCTCACTTTTACCCAAGACAGCATGTGTCTCTAGCAATAGGATGGAGAACAAACCGCAGTCCATCCAAGCACTGTGTAAGCTGATATTATTAAAATACAGAAAATGTTAGCATTGAAATATATAGATTTTAAATACCGCTTCAATCTCAAGAAAATGGGCTCCAGAAAAACACAGTTCTACCAGACGCTGTGGCATGTGAAGGGTTAAAATCGATGAAGTATTCAAAACTAACAGAATGTTTTCCTGTAAACTCCTTCTATGGTGTGATCTAGGGGAAGGTCCAACTTAAGTGCTGGATGTTCATACAGGATTTCCTATGACTAATGCTGTCAACATTCAAAACTTTTAATTTAAAATGTGGGCGTTCTACACAGATAGGAAATTTACCATTTAAGATTTCTTATTCAAAAATGAATGAAAATTACTCCAATTTTCAGATTCATTTGCTGTACATGGAACGATACATAAAAAAAGGAAGTCACTAAGTGGCATATGCTGGGATCGCCTGCCAAGCTTTTACACAAGTCTTTTATATCTGGATAGGATCCACAGGAAGCTTGTACAGGAAGGCCTTTTCCTTCCTTATTTTTGAAAAGCTTTGTTGGATGGAAATTATGCCAGTGAGTAGAAGAGGAGGAGGGGGGAGCAAACTACCATTCTGGTGGGTTTGGTGCCAATCCATGCAAAACTGAAAGTCATATTGAGATAACATTAATGCATCCTGTTGTAAAATAGACCAACAACAAGCAAACCCGCAGAACACAGGAGATATTTAATAGTTTTTGATTTAAAAGACTCAAAGAAAAGGAACAGAGGTACCAATTCAGAACAGTATGGGAAGTAGAACTCTGGGCTGTAATCTGCCAAAATTAAGCTAAATTTGCCAATATTTCTAGAAAATAGATCAATAGATGGCCTTGTATAGTCCCTAGTAAGCTTGCTCTGAATTCTGTTGCAAGCTCTGACTAGTTCAGATAAATTTAATAGTGCTACTTTATTGAATTAAGCATGAATTCAATATAGTTTGAGCTGTCACTACAATATCCCTTCTTTCACTTCTTAATGTCATGCTGATCCCATTCTCACAATGCTACATTAACACTTAGCTGAAACTAAGCTTTCCCCACGTCTTGTGACAAAAGGAAAAAAAGGGTGATTTTCTAGCTCTTCTCTTTACTTATTGTAGCTAGTTCACTGCGCAAGAACTTGTTAAAAAAAATCACTCTTTTTTCCTTAATCTGAGTCTTTTAAAAATCCCTAGCAGACATACTACTACTCTGTGTACTATTATGGGATATATATTGAGCCAAAGACTGCTTTACTGGGAACCATAACAGCAGAAAACAGACCTACAGGTAGGCTACAATGGCTGTAGGTACCTCTTCAGCATCCACCACGTCAGCTGGCAGGAGTCCCAGAAGTCTCAGAGAACAGAAATTAACCCTGAGAGTCTTGTAAACCCAAAATGGCTATTTAGGCAGGCAAGGAAAACAATTCTTAAATAGGGAATGCTTCTACTGCACAGCAGAGGAGACAGAAGTTGCAAATTAATGGGTTTGATGACAGAGGAAAAAGGGGAATAGGGGACTTTAAATGTCTAAGACAGTATTCAAAGGAAGACGAGTAAAGTAGTATACAGGGTACAATGGAAGACATCAAAAGCATCATAAAGAATGACGGAAGAGTATGCAGCTCTTGCACAGGCTTTTGGTGGAGGTGTGCAATTCTCTCCAGCTGGACATTAGAACCAATTCAGAGCATGAAAGCTATTATTAAAAAAAAAAAAAAAAAAAGAAGAAGGATGCTGGTATGCTGGTGTAATGAGTCAGGCGTGTGCTTTGTCCTCAGAGTAGCTATGGCACAGGTAACAACTGTATGTAATCAGCTGCTGTGAGAAAAGGCATTCCTAGAGGAAAGAAAATCCATGCTGATGTGTTTTCCTTGCTCTTGTGACCAAAGCTAGTTTAAAAAAAGCCTGTTTGTGCAGCCAACATTTCTCTGCTCTCAGGGTTTTCTACAGGAATAAGGAATAAAAAAAATAGTTTAAGGAAAGGGAAGAGAGAAGTCTGAAATGAAAGCTCCGGTTCAGATGAGACTGCACATGATTTGCAAAGCGATGGAAACTGAGGGGGCAGCTAGGTCATGCCTTTCCCCTGCTGGATGAATCACTCTTTGAATGGAAATTTGAGTAGGAAGACATAATGGCTTGGGAACAAAGAGAGCTGCTGGAATATCACAGGTGCAGCTGAACAGAGAAGGATGTTTTGGGATATGCCAAGGAAAGCAAACGCCATGAATCTGGAGGAGTTGTCAGGGCTTTGTGATTTAGGGAGCGACCCAAGTCAGCACGGGTGTCTCACGTGGAGTCAGACAGGAGGAGGGCTGAGGCCCTGATCCAGAGCAGCAGCTAATCACTTCCTCCGTGCTTCAGCACGGTTCTGAATTCAGAAAGATAGAAGCCGCTAATGTTTTACTGAAGTTTTTGGGAATCAAACCTGCACTCCAGTGAAGCACCTCTCTATAGTCAACTATATACTTACACACTTTCTGAACTGGAGCCAAGGTGAGGCACGGGAATCCAGATGCTGACAAACAAGGAGACACAGACGGTCTGGGGAACCAGCACAGTCAGCCAAAGCCAGAGATCAAATGAGGGACAGGGGAAGCAGTCAGAAGTGGAATGAGGAGATAACATGAAAGAATTGATGCTCTCTGCCTCAGAAAACACTAGCAAGAGAAATGCTGTGAAACAGAAGAAAAGCTACCAGCCAAATTACAGCATTGTGAACAGATTAAAACACTAACAAGAAAGAAACAGTACATGGTGATGATTTGATAGCATTGCTATATACCAGGCGAGTTAAACTTTGTTTTGATGTACAACAAGCATAAACAAACGTAAGATGATTTTAACTAGTTGACCAGGATGGAGTTCAACTGAATCACAATATAGGTAAATGGGAAAAAAAGAAAAAAAAGAAAAAAAGAAAAGAAAAAAAAAAGGAAAGAAATGCTTCCATAAAATCTTTTCCAGGAAAAAAGGGAGGAAAAATCCTGATTTAAAAAAAAAATGTATAAAAAGCCCCTTGAATAATTTGAATTGTCCGAAGACTAGAAAAGTGCTATAATTTAGATAGAGTAGTGAAGATCTAATGGTGATAGACATATGAAGGCAGGTAGAATTTAAGTGAAACTTGGATTTTAGCCATTTAACATGAAATAACTGAGAACAACCTACTATTTCTCTAAATATAGAATACTAGAACAAAAGAAAAAAATAAAAAAGTAATGAAGACAAGCTAAACCAGCATTGCCAGGCTCTCTGTTAGCCCTGAGTTGCCTTGCCTTTCTGTACGGTGGTGAACGATGCTACTGAAAAACTGAGAAACAAAGAAATAATAAAGGAATTTCTTCCACTGAAGATTCACAAGGTTGCGCTGAATTTTTGACCCAGTGCTTTACCAGTCCTCTGTAAAACTACAGCAGTAAGAAAAACCTGAAGGACCGACAGTGAAATAGCTACCTCTCCAAGCTCAGGGAGCAGGGAATACGGGAACCATTTTCAAGGTAAACAGGGAGAGAGACAAGAAGCAGAACTAGAATATTAAGAAAAATAATAATAACCAAAGCTTATGGAGGCCTGGATGACAGCTACGGAGAAAGCAAGAGATGCAGGGAATCTCCTCCTATGTACAAGCCCATCAGGAAGACCAATTTGACTCAGCCAGGCCCAATTGCCCTCAGACAGCTTTAAGGAGGGAAATTACCTGAGCCCCCAGTCCCTACTGTCTGCTTTCCCATTTACAAATACTACAGTAGCTTTTTCCTGCTGCTGGTGTTACTTGAACCTAAAATTTACCACCGCTAATTCAGAAGGCACACTGTGTCTTTTACAGAGTAATTATAAAGTAGTTTTTCTTACCAGAATAAAAAAAAAATATTGAGATGGTTTTCCACACTGAATTAAAAAGTTTTATATTTCTTCAGGTTCAGAAAAAACAACTGTGGAACTAAAATAAATGGTTTTGAAAATTCTTTTGACATAATAAATAAAATTTATATACATAAATGGATTCCTCAGAGAGGGGAAAATTTCATTGGGAGGGGGGAGACTTCATTGGCAAGATATTGTTTAGGTAAATGTCTGTACAATGTCTGATGCTTGACATCTAACTGTAATACCTTAATAAATAACAGCAATTAAAACTGGTTTATGATGTGCCAAAACATTATTTCCTTTCAAAGTCCCATTAGTCTCTATTAATCTCTACAGCATTTTATAATCAGTAGGAACAAAATCCTGCTTGCATACTGGTTTGAATTCAGAGCAGTTCTCCACAAGCTACTGTAGCTCTGCAAAGCAAATCAGGCCAAAAGGCTTCCGCAGGAGATGTGGTGGCACCACCACGGTCACCTTCTGGGAGCAACGCTGCCTGCAAGGGGAGCCCCGTCAGCACAGGGGCCGTGGGGAGGGAGGATCCTGGCCTTCAACAGTTAAAGAACTTTAACGAAGTATTTCCTTCTGTAAGATTTCACTGACAAAGTGTACGTTCCTGACTCAAAACCACAAGGGCTTGTTTGGTTTAAAATGGGAAAAAAAAATCTGCCTGTTCTGGAAAAAAAAAAAAAAAAAACAGAAAAACAAAACAAACCAACTCGCCTGCTCTCCATTTGGTTTTGCTGATCCCTGAAGATGCCTCAGCATTTAGTAACTTAATACTCGTACTTCATTTACATTTCATGCTAATGACTTGAGGACTAACATCTCGCCATAACTGCTTTCTGTTAGGGTTGGGGTGAAAAGACAAATTTAAACACCTAAAATGATAAGGTAAAAATCACAACATTGATACAACTTCAAGCCAATTATTGGAGAATGGTTTCTCCTCATTAGTAAAATCAGTATTAGTGTCCATATGGGTTTAGGAATTAACAGACAAATTAGTTCTTAAATTAAGCTTGTGACAGCAAAGATTTCTGCAGAATAAATGCGTATGGAAACAGACAACTCTTGATAATCACCAGACGTAAAAGTAGTTATTTTTCTTTTTTGCCCTTTGCATTATGTAAATTTCAGTAACTAAATGCATATTTCATCATATCATCGCCAACAATTTTTCTGTTTGTTTCAGGGTAACTTTTACCCTATTTATTATGTCTTGAAACAAGCACCTTGCTTTTCCTCAGCTGTGCGAAGCTAAATTAGAACACCTTTTTTCCTTCTACCACTGCTACATTGCTTCTGGGAAAACTACCTGGTGAGTAATTCCATGGAGAATTTGGAAGAATACCTAAATCTAATTACTCAAAAAACCTGAACGGCAAAAAAAAAGCTGTCTAAGTAGTTTGGTCGCTCTTCTAAAACCTCACTAATATATCCACGGTGAACAGAAAAACAATCCCAATCCTCACTTTGGATGATTTATGTAACGTTGGGCCTCACTTCTGCAGTTCGATCCGGATACACAGTCTGCTCTCACAGCGTTTACAGCCATCTGTGGCACTTCACCGATGGGTATTACCCACTTACAATACCCCAGGATGGAATCTCATAAAAGTACATACTAATCTTTGGAAAAATAACATTTTGCATTGCAGAAGTGCAGCACTTAATAGGATCTTCATTTGTTTATACTTGAGGAAATGGTATTGTAGTGTTAGGATAACATTGTTTGTGACCTGCATTGTAAATAGACTAAAATACCTGAGTTATTATATCAGCTGTTGTATTATTACTTAGTATTTTGAAGGCATCCATGACTTTTGGAGGAGGCTGGGGAGCCGTGCTGTCTGCGAGGCAGCTTTTTAAGGACAGGACCTGGCACGGGGCACTCGGCAGGGGTGGTTCAGTGCTGCCAGCACGCAAGCTGCAGAGAGGATGAGATGGGAGCCCAGTGCGCGGGGTGAGGTGCAAAACACGAGGCTGGACAGATCAGCTTTCCCCCCTCCAGGAGGCCCCAGCCGGGCCCCCGAGGGCAGGCATGTTCTCGTGTGCCAGTGCCGCTGGGAGGATGGCACTGCTCCTGGGAATACCTCGCGTTTAAATACCAGCCGGGCAGAGGCTTCCCAGTACCAGGAAGGCCCCAGGTCTGCTCTGGGCAGAAATGTGACTAAACACAAACAGGACCGCTCCGTGCCAAAGCTCCCCTTTCGACTTCCCTAATTTATTGTCGTTAATCTTCAGGCAAAACCAAGCACTACACTTTGTCTCTCTTGCAGACGTTCTGACTAGTCAGCTTCTCTTCCAGTGTTATAATAAGTCAAGTACGCTCTAATCATCACCACGAACACTTCATACGCTGCTGTTTCTCAATCTAACTATACCTAAATATAGTTCAACCTCAACTAGCCAGGCCACACTTAGATTTCTGGTTATCCAGAGCAAAGCTTTATTCCTGAGCCATGTTTGTTAATGACAATGCCTTGATTACCCAGATACGTTTCCCCATCCCTTATGTTTAGATAATGACGTTGGCTTTGCTATCTCTTACAAACTGGTTATTCTACAGTGAGATATGTTTCCAATAAACAGCTGGCATTACTACAAACAATTGTCTTCAGTGAAATTAAAGCACACATTGGGAAACATAAAAATATCACGGTGAGCGAAACCGTGTTATTAATGCTTGGCTTTCCATCAATTTTGTCAAGAAAATGCCCAAGAGAACCCAAGAAGTTACTGGCAGTCACTCACTCGGCTGCAGCACATGCAGTTTCAGCAGAAGGCAGTAACCGCAGCTGGAGGTTCCTCGCTGAGAGGTGGAGAGCCTCGGTGGAGAAATGGTGACCTCTGCAGGTCCCTCGGTCCTCCTCGTCGCAAATGGTGGCTCAACGGCATGCAAGGTGTAGTTTTGGTTGCTTTCATCTCTGAGAAATTAAAATAAAGAAAATTAAACATCTGTTTGATGATGGCATTGCAACATAAAATAGGCTCGAAAACACGGGCACGTGTTAATTTAAGAAATAAATGTTCATCTCTGAGAAGGCAGAAAACAATACTTCAAAGGACAGAAACTTCAAAGCGCTCTGGAACTTCAAAGCGTTGCACCACCATTAATAAACACACAGGACATGTCTGTGAGGTAGAAAAAAATTTCCTTTTTTAATGCTTGTGTAAACAGGGCACTGAGATTAAGTGATTTGCCCAAGGACACAAGTAGCAAAACTGAGATTCCACGTACAAAATAACTGGCTCAAGCCTTCTTTCTCCGACCAGCGACAGCTGGGTTAAAATGGTGATTAGATGCTCCCTAACTGAAATCACTCAGCAGAGGCCAAAATGCAGACCTTCTCTATCAATAGCATCACCTGCCCTTTTCCAGGCCTGCTCTAAACTCTGTCATGTTGCTCTCAGCTGACACCCTCCCACAGAGTATACACAGATCTATCCAAATTAGGTCTTTTCTATGTAAATTTACATTTACACAGAGTCTTGCTTCTGTATTTAACAATGACATGAGAGCTTACGGTAAAGAATTTCAGTATATCTGTCAAGATAATCTGCTCACTACAGGCTTCTTGGCAACACTTAATTAAAATACCAGCAGCACACCTATGTTTCTCCGATGATCCCACCGAAGCTGAACCTGCCCTAGTTCCAGCCAGAAGTGTATCCTATGCCCTTCTGGAGGAAAGCGCAGAAGTTCCTCCACGTTTGCATGCTGATCTGCTCCATCTCCATGCTGCTGAACACAAAGATCCTAAAGTGCTATGTTACAAAGAAGACACAAGCAAAATCTATCATTTCCCTTTCTATTAAAAATAACTTAATAAGGAAAAGCCCTTGGATATGTTGAGCTAAAGATCCCAGCAAAAATGAAACTGACCTGTAAAGCATTTTCCAAGAAAAAAATCTCCTTATGCCCCTTAGACAACAGATATAAGTACAAGATAATAAGGAAGGCCCAAGATCTGCCTTAGTAATATTAAGTTTTGCCATTCTGATTTTTAATGAGGAGCTTCCTGGTGATCCTACACGTGTGTGGTCTCATGCACTTAATTAAAGGATGTGGAGATGTGGAACTTTAATATAGCTTCCTTCCCTAAAACATTTATATTTCAAATAAGTAGAGTTAATAAGTTCGAAAGATATAAACAGAACGCGTGCTTCAAATAGCCCATCATGAATATCTTTTCTTCTCAGCTGTTTGGGTTTTTATTCTTTTTTGAGGTCATTGCTGGAACAAAGACTTAATTCTGAAAGTACTTAAAACACTAATTAAAAAATAAAGGATTTTCAAGTGTAATTTCTGAAAATTAATCCATACAACCCGCTTCCAAAATTTTCTTGACAAACACGGTTCTTGTTTTAACAGAGAATTTCCTCATGTCACATGCATATAAAGAACTTTTTTAGAAAATATGCAAAATTATGTTTTGAAGCCTAGGATTTGCATCTAGTAACAAGTAATTTGCTGCATATTATTTTCCAAAAATAAAGTCTCCCAGTGGCTCTAAAAGAGACCTTGCATGCATATATTGTTCAAATGTTCCTCCTCAAGGCCAGTTAAGAGTACTGCACCCTGTAATTAGCACAGTTTAGTAGGACAATTTCTGTACTCAGCACATTAGGAAATTACTGCCATACTACTAGACTCTTAAAGAATATCACAATTTCTGTTTTTAATTTTTTCCGGAGTTTCAAATTTTTTGTGTGCTTTCTCTATTAACAATACTGCTTAGCACTCACGTGACATTTTCCATTGATAGAGCTCAAAACTTTCCTGTGAGGGAAATCAAGCATCGCTACCTCTGTTTTGCAGTGGAACAATGACAGTGAAGGCATAAAGATCCCATTCCAGCAACCTTTGAGTAAGGACTATTAATTTACTCAAGACAGATATATCTTCAGTACTTTGTTGAGTCAGGCCTGAAGATTAAATGATTTGCAGATCACAGACCGAGTTATTAGCAGTTTTGGGAGCACAATTCAGACCTCTGACTCCTTACAATAAACTCGAGTTTTCCATGTTAAGTGTTAACAATGATTAACTAAATGACAAAAGTTTTGCTGTTCTTGGTGTAGTGCCCTCCTTTGCATTTCAGAGGAATTATTGGGCTCTTAAACTGGCTGTCAAATTTGCTGACTTGGTAACTGGCTGGCTTTCAAAACATATATTAAAGTCTTGATTTTCCTGGCTATTTATTTAATAAATCTTTGTTTTTTTTTTAATATAGTAATTTTTGTAGTCTTACTTATAAAGTCAACTTCAAAAAAAAAAATCTTATCAGTCACATTGTACATACTATTAAAGAAAATACATGCAAAGGTAGCAGGACCCGATAGAAAGGGCGCTGAGCAAAGGAACAGATGGCAAAATTTCCCATTTGCTTAAATAAGGTCAAGCTGTCAGTTTTTCAACTCATTTTACTTCTTGCTCTTACAGAATCCTGTCATCTTAATTTCTCTCTCAATTGTTTTCCAAATATGCAGATGATTATTACTGTATTTACTTCTCTCCGTGAGGGATTTAAACACCAATAAGTTAAATTAATTACAGCTAGATTCAAAGGTCCTACACGCATACTGAGGACTATACATATTCACAGATTTGAAGCCTTACTTAATTATACTTTAAACGTTGTGTACTGAATCACACACCTTGATCCACCTCATGTAAAAGAATTATGTTCCAGGCAGGTTTTAAGAATGACAAGCTAAATAACCTTAAAGTCAAACACACCTCACAGACTGAAGTTGTAACTCATAATAGAAAGGCTGGAACGCTTTTTATAGCCAGCTGCCTTAGACAGCTTATTTTTATCTCCATCTTCATGTTTTCATTTCATTACATTATAGGGCTTTCACCTACATAGCTGGCAATGTGTACTCTTTCATTTAAGACAGTACAAAGTATGCAATCATAGCAACTGTAACTACGCTGCTGATTTTCTTTTGTCATGTCTAAAAGACTGGCCATTTCGGCACCTACAAAAAACAGCTTGGCCCAAAGGAACCTGATAAACCCAAACCTTGTATTAAAACACCAGCTTCACAGAAGCATTTTTTTCCTCCCTTATTTTACATTTAAAAGTCTGGAAGAAGTCTTCCCAGTGGAGTATCTTTATAAATCACCGATTTTTGTTTTGTTATTAAACGTCACTTGTTGCTAAGGAAGAACAGAGAAGATCAAAGGACTTCTAACAAAACTGGAAAACTAAAGGTGAGAGAGTTTTGCTTTCTTTCTCATTCTGTAAAGACTTATCACTGAACTACAACAACTGCTGGTTCATAGTTCTATAAAAAAGACTGCATGCAGTGATGTGATCCCACTTTGCTACTTCGTACTCAACTCCAAACGTCGAACAACAGCTCAGTTCTCTTTGCTTATCAACGTGACCATGCATTCAACCAGCCTGTTTACAAATCCATATGCAATTGAAGTCCTACGAATTAAAAGAGAGGAGCTAATAGAAGGCATAAATGACCCAGACCATCTGCTGAACTGGCTGATAGACAATGGTATTTTTTCCCCTGAAAAAAAGATGGTCATGAGTTTCTACAGGACACGAACAGAAAAGAACTCCCGAGTTTTAGACATACTGATTTCTCAAGGCGAACGAGCCTGCAGGCTCTTTTTTTATCCTTGTTTAAAGCAGGTGGAGCCAAAACTTTATAACGAGATGAGAAAATATGTCAGCGAAGTTAATGAAAGCATCAGAGATGCAAGAAGACAATTGGTAGGATACTTACTCGAAAAAGACAAGGTTTGGTTTGAAAATAGCAGTGAACGGCACCAGGTAAAAAAAGTGAGTCCTAAAAGAAAAAAGCAAGATTGGGCTATTAAGACCAGGAAAAAAGAAACCCAACTTTCAAGAGCAGCAAAACCTAGAAAAGGTCACTCTGATAGAGGCATCTTTGGTGCAGCTGCTAAGGGCTGTCTTTCTGAGTTAGAGAAAACACTGAAAGATAATGATATTAACGCACTAAACTCCTCAAGAGAAACCCTTCTGCATGTTGCAGCCACTAATGGACACCTAGCAATAATGGAATATTTGATCAGCAAAGGTGCTAAGCCAGATGTGAAGGACAAGAAAGGAAGAACACCACTGCACAGGGCTGCTGAGAAGGGCCACGGTGATGCGGTGAAAGTGCTTCTGCGGTGCGGCGCTTCCATGTACAGCTTGGATAAAGAAGGCAAGATGCCGCTTCATGTGGCCGCGCAGAACAGCCACGGTCACATACTGAAGGTGCTCCTGAGAGAAGAGGCAAGAAGCTACAGGAACCAGCACAACTTTTTGCACAGGGCAGCTCTTAAAGATGACAGCAGTCTGGTGAAAATGCTTTTAAAGAGTGGTGCCTCCATTGATGGGAAGGACGGACGAGGACAGACCGCTCTCAGTTACGCTCTTTCTTGTGGGTTTGAAAACACTGCAAAAGTACTGCTAGAGGCCGGAGCCAGGGTTGATTCCAGCATGGCTGAAAGAGCCTTCAACAGCAACCACCCATCCATCTTCAAAATGCTGCTAGAATATTCTAAAGACCTGCCATCTGACTTGATGGAGTCAACTCTTTTTAAAGCTGTACAGAAAAATCTGCATGGTGTTGTAGCGGCTTTAGCTGACCGAGGTACAGATGTGAACGCCTACAACAAAATGCAGTACACTCCTTTACTCCTGGCATGCGAAACAGGCAAGGCTGAGTCCGCACAAGTTCTAATCGAAAAGGGAGCAAACTTGGGAATAAAGACTCCTGCTTCAGACTCAGCTTTGCACTTGGCAGTTCAGGCCGGGGCTGCCCCCATCACAAATCTGCTCCTGCGCAAAGGGATGGAAGTTAACCTTACGAATCAGGCTGACGAAACCCCGCTCCATGTCGCTGCACTGCGTAATAAAGCAGCATTAGTTAGCCTGCTAGTCAATGCCGGGGCCAAAGTTAATGCTGTCACTAAAGAGCTGGTGACTCCTCTGCATGTTGCAAGTCAGAGAGGTAACACTGAAGTTGCCCAAGAGCTGTTGCACCACAAAGCCAGTGTTAATGCTAAGGATAGGCAGTCAAAATCACCTTTACATTATGCTTCTGAAAAAGGAGACAAAACAATGGTGGAGATGCTTCTGAATGCTAACGCTGACCCCAATGCACAAGACAAAGAGAAAAGGACCCCCCTGCACGCTGCAGCTGAGAGAGGACATCTCAGCGTCGTCAGAGTTCTGTTGGCTACAAAAGGAAGACTTGGGGTTAAGGACATGGATGGATGTACTCCAATGCACTATGCGGCCATCAAAGGAAACACAGAGATTGTAAAACTTCTTCTGACAACAGGGAAAAATAAGAATATTGATGACAGAAACATATGGAGAAAGACTGCACTGCATATTGCAGCAGAATATGGACACAGTGACTTGATAAATTTGTTACTGAGTTATGGGGCAGCCATCAATGCCTTAGACAACAGCAAGGACACTCCGTTGCATTGTGCTTGCAAGGCCGGTCATTTAAATGCTGTAAATTCCCTCATAAACTGGTCACAAGGAGAAAAAGCAAACCTACTAGCTGCTAACAGTCTCAAAAAGACCCCGCTGCAAGTAGCAGAATCTAACAGAACAGAAAATCAGGCCCAAATTGTCACACTTTTGAAAAAGAAAATGTTAATAACAAGATGAATATGTAAAGCAAATATTTTAAATGTAAATGCAGAATTATTCTTTAAAATAATTTGGATAGTGCTGTTGCCCAGTATGACTGAGAATTATGTTAGGACAGGCAGAATTAAGTCTGTAATCAAAAGAGGCCACAGAAAAAGCCAAAAGCCGTATCTTAAACATATCATCGGGCACGTTCAGATTTACTACAGCTACTTCTTCATGCTAATAAATCCTGTCACAAGGCTTGATATAATCCAACCAGGGGAGTGGTGGGGCCCCAAAACTTTGCGGCGAGAGTGTTGCTGTGTTCAGGGCACTACTGGGTGCTGCACTAATGTTCAATATTGGCCTGGCCCCTCTTTGCACGTGTGTTATACCCTATCTCGTGACTTTAACATAACCTGGGACTATAAAAAATCGATTTTCTGTCTTTCATTACAGCATTTAGTTTGTTTTTGTATTTTTGAGCAGAGAGAATGAAATCAACCTACCACATTTTCTGTTTACTAATTTCACTTTCAAACTGAGTCCAGCACAAAGATGTTCAGAATAAAAAGGCTGCAACAGAATTTATTCGTTCAAAGCAAAGTATTTGTATTGCCATCTTGGAACAGAAACATGTTCTTGAGTGTTCTGTGGTCATTTTCTTCACAGTGACAGTTGGCCTTTCACGCTTCCCTTCACTACGTGAACAGAAGCGCCATCACATGAAGGGCCAAATGCTCCTTGCAAAATGGAACACGTTTAAAAGCACGTGGAAATAAAACTGGGATTTTGATGGCCATGTTACAATGCTTTAAGGAGCACAACGCCCTTCTGCTGCCATCTCCCAGATGAGAGACCTCATTGCTCTCTACAGCTACCTGAAAGGAAGGTGTGGGGAGCTGGGAGTTGGCCTCTTCTCACAGGTAACCAGTCACAGGACTAGAGAGAATGGCCTCAAGTTGCACCAGGGGAGGTTCAGGTTGGAAATTTGGAGACATTTCACCTCAGAAAGAGCAGTCAGGCATTGGGACGGGTTGCCCAGGGAGGTGGTGGTGTCACCATCCCTGGGGGCGTTCAAGGGAAGGTTGGACATGGTGCTTAGGGACGTGGTTTAGTGGGTGACATTGGTGGCAGGGTGATGGTTGGACTAGATGATCTCGGAGGCCTTTTCCAACCTTAATGATTCTAGGATTATATGATTCTATGATTCTATTAACAAACGTGACCATGCGGCTGGAGGCAAAAGGCACCAATGCACCACAACAAGGCCCCTCGGCCAGCGTGTATCCCTTCGGGGCCAGGACTCAGGGCCGGGCAGCCCGCTTTCCCTCACGCAGGGACCTGCCCAGCCATCACCTCGGCCCCACGGCCTTCCAGCCCCACTCACCCCATCGCCATCTCCCCGCCTCCGCCCGGCTTCTCCTCAGGGCGCGGCTTCACCCCGGGAGCCGCGCGTGCGCCGCCGCCATGCTGCCCACCCCCTGCCCCGGTCCCTCTTCGCCTCGCGAGAGCGCGGGGTCGCCGTGATGGCGGCGGAGGAGCCGGAGGTGGATGTCGAGGGGGACCCGGCGGCTGTGCCCGGCGAGGGGGCTCCGGGGTGAGTGTAGGCGGTGCCCCGGGGGGAGGGCTTCGGGGGGCCGCGGCCGCCTGTGGCGGCGGGAGACAGAGCCGGGGGGCCGCTCGTCCGACCCCGTTCTTGGCCGGGCTCGGGGGTCGTGGGGTGCAGGAGGGGATTTGGGGTCCCCTGAGGGGTGTTCGTGGTGGTGGCACGGGGCTGTGGGGGGTCGGGGGTGGGCTTCGTTTTGGTGGCGGGGTAAGGGTGTAGGGCTCCTGTCCTGCAGGGCATTCAGACATCTCTGTGGAGACTTTGATAACAAGTGATTACATAAATTGGTAGGGAGGTTTTGTGCCGCATTAAGGTAGAAGGCAGTCCATCAGTGGTGGTCTTCTCAAAGTAAAAACCACTTATTTACAGAAAAATTGTAATCTGGATGAAGTCTGTAAGAGCACTAACCACCCTATTCGTTATGGTTCTATTAAACCTTATGTGCATATGTGCACTCCTCTAGAAGAAAACATTATTTTCATTATAAGGGGATGAGTGGAAAGATGGAGAAATGTTAAGTGGAGATAGCACAAATCAGTGGCGCTATTAAAAAACGTAGTTCTGTAATTGACCATAAAATCCTGGCATTGTTCATTTATGTGTAATTTGCAGATCCCTCCTGCTTGCAGTGTTTCTGGATGAGATTTTTTACTACTTGGGGTTTCAGTGGTATCTCATACACCTTAGAGGTGAGATGTTACTACTGAGAGCACTAATAAAGATGCTGAGGGGGTTATGCCATGTGTGATCATGGAATCATTGAGGCTGAAAGAGACCTCTAGGATCATCTGGTGCAACCTTTAACCTAGCGCTGCCCCTTATCCTTTGGATCTCATGGAGTATTATGAAAGAGTAACATTACACAATGGTCTGCAATGTATGGCTTTTAGCTTTAGTATCTCATTCTGCCATCTTCTGTTAATGATTCTGTTACTTAACTGTACATTTATTTTAACTCTGACAGCATTCATTTTGTTTGAATATATTTGTGTTGTTTTTGAACAGTTTTTGTTTTTTTTTTTCAGAGATCATGAAAATACAGCTTCAAGCTTGCTGCAGGACCACTATCTTGATTCATCTTGGAGAACTGATAACAGTCTTGTAAGCAATTCTAAAATGAACGCTACTTCTAGCAAGGTTATCACAGCTTCTGTTTTCTCTATTCTCTTACATGCTACATGTTCTTGTACATGCTCTTTTAGAAGCTATTATATATTGAATCTTGGTACTCAAATAACAGCATGACAGAATTCAAAGATTAAGAAATATTTGTATTATTTGCAGCCGTGGACATTGGACAGCAGCATTAGTGAAGAAAACAGGGCTGTCATTGAGAAAATGTTGCTGGAGGAAGAGTATCCTTTTCCTGACGTGCTTTTATGTTTTGTTTTTTTTCTGTGTGAGAACAGAAAACTTCTTGTTTCCAAAGGAAACGGACAAATTCGCGTTTCCTTGTGAATGTGACTGGAACGCTCTCACCTTGTAGGCAGATTACAGGAGTCAGAGAGGATCCCTTAATTAAATGATACAGCTACCCCTAGCTCACGCTGATGCTAAGTTGTTGGCTTCTTCACGGTCTATTGACAATACCTAAAAATAGTCACAGTTACATAGTTTACTGGTTGGAAACGTAATGTTCTTGGGTGCTCGCTTGAGAGGGAGGGAGGAAGAGACAGCTGGAAAGACATTGAGGTAGGGGCAGGGATGACTTAAATTACAGAATTTGTAGGCCTTACATAGGTAGCACAAGTTCTTCACTTGCACTGGTTCACTGTTTTGTTGTTTTTTTTTGGTCTTGTTACGTGTATACTTTGACAGCATGCAAGATGAAATGAGTGGAAGGAACAGCTTTATTTTTTTTTAAAGTTTTGGCTGAAATATTCTTATCATTAGTAGTGTTTCTGGCATAAGTTGACCTCAGCAATCAAGGGAGGTGATGGCAGTACTATTCATGGTCCAATTTATGTTCATGTTCTTTTTGTGATTGAGTGATACTCAGTAATAAAAGAAACAAGAAAATAAAGCAACAGAATGAATTATTGAGGATTAATTTGAAAACGGATAAGGTATAAGTACAAAGAAAAGTACTCAGTATGGTTTCTATGTCAAAAAAGAAAAATTCTGTTGTGGAAGCAGGATACCTAGTTTGCTCAAAGTAAAGTGAGCGTGTAGATTCAGAAATCAAATACCCCTTCCTTCTTTGTTACTACTAGGAGTATGTGAAATAGTGCATATTTCAGTTTTGAAAGCCGTATGTGCAGTTATTTCTACAACTGAATGATCGTGAGCCAGTGTAATTTATACGATTTTTAGAATTCTCACATGTACAGCTATTCCTTATGCTTTGAAAACGTTCTTAATAACAATTTCAGATATTATTTATCTAATAAATCACTTTCTGAGAAAATATGGCTCAATCAAAAGGAAGCAGAGAAAAGATCTATGAAAAGGTAAGTCGTGTTCTAGAAAAAAAACTCACATGAGAAACTAAAAGTCCTTCTACAATAAGGTTGCTTGCTGAGATATGCAATAGCATCACAATTACTAATTTTAATTTCATTCTGTTTTGTATTTGCAGTCCACATAAGAAAACTGGAAAGGTCATGTACGTACACTTTAATAAGAGTATTATTTATTTTATTTTTTTTATTACTTTTATACATTTTTACACTTTAATTGAGTTACATTTTTCAGTGTGGCTTCTGATTTGTTAAGATACAGTACACAAAAAATAGTTCCACAAGATTAAGTTGTCTGTACAAAATTATGTAAGGGATCTTTCAGCACACAGAAATGTGTGTAGTAAGAGGCCTGTAGTAAAATACGCACATACATACATACACATATATATATATATATATATATGTTTTGTAGCACAGTGGTCCTTATATTTAAAAAAAAAGTGTTGATTCAAGTTAGCTTTCTTGCCTGAACTTCTCTGTTTACTTGTTCTATGTACTCTGCATTATTAGTTACTGACAAATGTTGTGTTGTTTTGAATCTTCCTTTGTGTTAGAAAAATTGACATAATTCTCAATGTTCAGCCACATTCATGCTTAAAACAATACCCTGAGCTTTACAGGAGATGAGTATTAGTCCTCTTGTCAGGAGTTGTCTTCAGTTACTGAGACTTGAGAATGTTTTTAAGAAACCACTAACTTCGGTTTCCTTCTTGTTCTAGGGTGCGATCACCTACAAAATCAACTAGCTACTCAGTGAAGTGGACGTCAGAAGAAAAAGAACTGTTTGAACAAGGACTGGTATGTTTATGTTTATATGTAATATCTTGTTTACATGTCATTAATTTAACTTCAGTAGCAAAATAATAATAAGTAAGCTTGCTATATTTATCTGCTTCTGCTTTTGCACTTCTAATTTGTTAAAAATAATTGCCACCTACTAAGGGTGTAATGATAAATCAGATTTATACTGATGAATTGCCAAAAATGGTTCTGTTTGTTTACCAGATTTTGTTTGTGTGAGACTGATTACAATTTGAGATCACAAAGTATCTCAAACATGCAGCTTTATGAATTGTATAATCATATTGCTGTAGTTAATTGCATACTACATTCTGTAGTTAAAGCAAGTCAGCTAATAAAGTGAAATCTGTTAGCTAGTATTTCAAGATTTTTAGAGATGGTATGCTTGTACAGTGTTGAATGTAGTAGGGTTTGATTCAGCAAGTACAAATTTATTTCAGCAGGATTCCTCGAGTTAATAAGCAACACAATTTATAGCATGTCTGCATTGAGTGAAGAACAGCAATAATTCTTACTGCTGGATGTGCTTTTTTTCTTGGTAAAATATGACTAGTGAGATTCTTGAGTTTAGTTGTACTGTTTGTGTGTTTGTAATGAATGATTGAGTTTTTAAATCCTTCTTGGACATAAAGTGCAATGTCCGTAACATCAGAGGCTGGCTAACTTCAATGTGCTCTGTACTAGGTGAAGTTTGGTCGCCGGTGGACAAAAATTGCCAAGTTGATTGGAAGTCGTACTGTTCTACAAGTAAAGAGCTATGCTAGGCAGTACTTTAAGAACAAGGTAAGCAGTATCTCGAGTATGTTGTTGTATGTGTAGTTTGGTTTTCATCTGTCTTTTTCAGGATACTGCTGTCAAAGTACCTAGTCTATTTCTTTTCATATTCAGAAAAGTAGAACATGCTTCTTTGCAGATTTAAATATGAAATTAGACAGGACTTCAAATTCCCAGAAAGACTTCAATATTTTTATTGCTGGTATAACTAAACAATGTGCAGTTAACTAAGTTCTCATGATGTTGATTTTTAGTCTGAAAATACTTGTTTTCTACACTATAGCTTTACTGTATGAACTAAAATGAACTACACGTTCATTGTAGTTTTAGCTTTAGTTGCATTTGAAACTTTAGGGGCTTTTAAGAAGGAATTACTATTGTCTGTTTTTGAACTAAAGTAAATGCTAGTAGACTTTGACTAGTATACCTATAATGCTGTGTAAAAGTTGATTGCAATGGATTAAAATGTGTTAGAAAGTAAAATTTCAATTTTACAGGCAGAGGGGATTGTTTTGTTGTTTTTTTTCCTCCTAAAAGTATTTTGTACTTTTCTAAGGCAAAAAATGATGAATCTGAAAAAGAAGAGCAAAATCAGTGTGGTAGCAGTCTTCCTTCTGAAGATGGGATAAGGGTAGAAGCATGGTCATCTGGAAACTTGAGAGGCCGTGCAGACCCTAATCTGAATGCAGTGAAAATTGAAAAGCTGTCAGATGATGAAGAAGTAGACATAACCGATGACATGGATGAACTATTTCCTCCTACGTTCCAGCAAGATGCTGGAAAACCTGAATTATCTGTGATTTCAAGAAGCCCAGTTGAAGAAACGAAAGGAATGGAACACGTTTTTCTATCTGTTGGACATGGTTCTGCTATTTCTTTACCTAAAGAAGATTCTCAGCATACCAAACAGGACACAGCGGATGTGTTACTATTTCGAGGTGTCGCAGCAACATGTTCTCAGCACATGAACGGTGATAAATCTGTGAATTTAGATTACCAGCAATGCAATAATTTTATTGAGAAAGTTGAACAAGGTAGAACAGGAACATCTCATGGGTCTAGACAAGTTGCTGATAAAGAGCGTAATGAGGAGCAGAGAGACCTTGCTGATAATGGATTGCTTTTTCATTCTCCCTGCCAAGTGGATGAAGATCATCAAGAGGAAGCAGAGGAGCTTAAGCCACCTGATCAAGAAGTGGAGATTGATAGAAGCATCATCCTGGAAGAAGAAAAACAAGCTATTCCTGAATTTTTTGAAGGGCGTCAGGCTAAAACACCAGAGCGTTACTTGAAAATTAGGAATTATATTTTGGATCAATGGTAAGATGCGTTAATTTTGCTTTCTGAAATAAGGGATTCAAATCATAGAATCATACAATAGTTTGGTCTGGAAGGTACCTTAAAGATCATCTAATTGCAACTGGTTGGAATGTCACTTGTGTCCTCCTTGGTTGTAGCTAAAGCAGTACTTAATCCCAATAGCTTGCTTCTGAAAATAATATGATTATTTATATGGTAGCATTCTAAAGATTACCAGTGAACAGCCCTGATTATTAATGCTTCTTTTAACTCCTCCTTTTGTTTTTTTGTGGCATTCTGGAAGCTAGGCAATGGAAATATTTCGAAGCGTTACAAAAATAAGCATTTTGTTCTGGTATAGTAGTTAGTCTGGCTACCATTTTGGCAATGCTTGTTTTCCTTTCAGTTTTTGTCATCCAATATATAAGAAAGCATATATGGCTTTAATGTTTCTTCAAAATATCTGATTAAACTTGTTCCATAATGGCGTGTAGCAATGCCTTCATAGAAGGGCAGCTAAAAGGAAGTCTGCACTGTAGAAAAGATTCTTGATCAAAAAAACTTCAAATTAAGAATCAATTTGGAGTAGTGCTTGTACATTTGAATATTTTATGTTCCATCTGCAAAGAATCAGTTTAAGGAACCTTAATGATCTGTGGTAGCAGGCTAAGCATAGCTTGTTACAGTTTTGGTTTACGTGCTTGTTGGCTGGGTTAGCTTGCTTTTTAGTAGAAAGAATTACCAAGTCTAACTGGGTTCTCGTTGAGTGGCCTTAGTATATTAACAGCTTATTCTAATTTAAATTTGTTTTGTGAAACTTGTGTTTTTGCTGCAATTGCTCTGCATGGTGTGTGCATCAGGGAAAAAAACATTTCGGTGTCTCATCTTAACCTCAGAGAAGTCACACAAGTTGCCCCCTTCAATGGTTTGTTTTGTGATTTGATGATGTGTTCTGCTTTATTTTAGGGAGAGATGTAAACCCAAATACCTGAACAAGACCTCTGTGCGTCCGGGCCTTAAGAACTGCGGTGATGTTAACTGTATTGGACGGATCCACACATACTTGGAATTAATAGGAGCAATTAACTTCGGCTGTGGTAAAAAAATATATATATATATATATATTTTTTTTTATTGGAATTGATTCAAAACTTAAATTTTAATTGGTGCATCCTGAGAGCATCTATTGTTGGGTGTCAGCTTTCCTATTAAAATGAATGTTTTCATGGGAAGGGTGAACGTGAAGGTTGGTAGATAAGTCTTCAAAAGAAAGTCAAAGTTCACTTCATTGAAGCACAGATGACTGCACTTAAGCAGAACCAAGTGTACACGTGGATAGTCTTCTAACTTCTCTGCTCCCTGTACTTTAAAAGTCTTAAATAGTTGTTTATTTAGGTTCTGTAGCAGAGAATCTTAGTACTTCATTTAGCATGAAGTCCTAAGACATACTGCACCTGAAATTTTGCCTTCCTTCCCCCGAAAATAGCATTAGAGCTACTGTTTCCTTTCCCTGCTTTCCCATATTGAATTATAGGTATTTCCTAAATAAAACAATGTCTTTGCCCTCAACTACTTCTGACAAGAATCAAATACTAGAATTGACAGAGTAAAAGTATGTATACACCTAAAAGTTACTGTCATTAGTACTCTGAGAGGCTCTATATTGGGTTGATTTTGGTCCTGAGCTGAAGGACACCTAGGAAGAGAGGAATGACCTACAATAAATTTTGTCTGAAGTAGAAGTTACTAGAAATTAATTAACAGGAAGGAAGGAGGTTTTCTGTCTTAAAAATTCTTTGGTAGTGAGAGAAGACTACAATCATTCAGTAATATGACCATCAGGAGATGTCATTTCAGTGTGTTGGGTTCTTCTTTATGGCATTTGCTTATCGCTTCATACTTTACTGAAGTACAGCATGTATCTGTTTATCTGTTCTGTAGAACAGGCTGTCTATAACAGGCCCCAACCAGCTGATAAAACACGCTCCAAAGAAGGCAAAGACACAGTGGAAGCATACCAGCTTGCTCAGCGTTTGCAGTCCATGGTACGTTTTTGGGGGTGGGGGAGAAGAAGGTGGGGGGAAAAAAAAACACTTAACGTGTAAGTTTTTTCAGTTTTTATTTTCAAGTCAGGGCATCTCAGGAAACTTCTTTTGTTCGGTTTGCTGTTTCCTTAGGATGCTGTGCAATTCAAGTGTTAGTCTTAAGTAAGTCCTAAGTTAGTCTGAAGTTTTGCTTTCTGACAGGTATCTGTCCTAATTTCTCTTTTCTTGCATAAAGATAAGTACCTGAACAGAAATCAAAGATTATGTTTCAGTCTTTTCCACGTAGCCCCAGCCACTTCTTTCCATCTCTCCATGATTTATTAGCCTAAATTAGCCAGAAAACAGTGGAGTTTATTGGTAGCGTGTGATTAAGTTGCTTGTGTTTTAATCATTAAGTATACTGTGTATATGATATTACTTCCTGCGTGCATAAGGCTCTCAGTTAAGCACAGTAGTAACTCATTCGTAATTACGTGAGTTACAAATGTTTGCCAGATTTAATTTTCATATTTGCATTTAATGTAGCATTTTTAAGTACTTCATAGCAGAGTAAATCAGTTGATGAGAAGAAAACTAAATCAATCTCACTTAAAAAAAAATTAATATAAAGAACAGTAGCATACACTAGACATAAACATACTGGTTTATAGCTTTGTGTTGTCTGTGCTGTAATTTGCAGTTGGATAATAATGTGCTGTTGATGTTCCGTGGAGTGTCATCCAGGTGTTTTTCTTTACAGCCTTAAAAACTGAAAACTTCACTGGTGATATTTCATGGCACATTGTAAGCTACTTAATTCTGCAGAACTCCAGGGGTGTTTTTTCTTTTCTGGAAATATGTCATAGTGTTATTAAAACTCATGCAGCAGTAACCTTTTGGATTATGTTGTTATGATTGATTAAATGAAGCAAATGCAGTTTTTTCAGAAGTTTGATCTTTCACTCACGTTGATTTGCTTGCTGCAGCGTACAAGAAGACGGCGAGTGCGAGACCCTTGGGGAAACTGGTGTGATGCTAAGGATTTGGAAGGACAGACATTTGAGGTAACTCATGTTTTAAACTCTATTTACAGAAGTAATTCTTGCTAATGGCTAGCAGGTGGTGTTGCATCAGATATTGCACAACCATTTTCCTCTTATAGGTATTTAAATTATTGGTTCTGCAACAGCAAAACTAAAAATAATGTAGCAGTTGTTACATCTGCTGATAAATACAACTGTACTTTGGTGTTTACAAAGGTATTCATGTTGTGAGTGTGTATGGACCTACATAATTTTATGCCTGTAAAGCTCTTTGCCTTGTTTTGTAGGAGACTTCATGACCCTTTATTTTCAGTTATAGAAAAATTGGTTTTGCTTCATGTTAAATAAAACCTTTGCATGGTGGAGGATAGTGTAAGTCAATGCTAAGGTTAAAATATTAAGTCATCAAGGATCAGAAAAATCTGAAATGAATTTCTGTGCTGATTCCTTTTGCTTATAACTTAAAATAAATCAGTCTTATTTCATTACAAAGTTCAGTTTTATTTGAGTCAGAATTACCACGAATCTGGCAGGAAAATATTGGTTCACCTTTTCCTTTAAAAAAAAAAAAACTGATTCTTTTTTTTTTCTTATTCTGGATATTTAAAAGCTAAATGAGATGACTTTCTACTGTTATTTAAAAAAAATAAAACCACAGAAAACCACCACATACTACAGTTTCATAGTTTACCTTTCTTCATAGCTTTACTTTCTGCAAAATACAGCTCTGGGTTGAAAGAAAAATTTGAAAACATGAATCCCTGAAAAGGTGGCATGATAAACTTTCCTCCTTAATTACCAGATTTGCATTTATGTATAGTTTGGGATTAGGTTGTGATTTTTTTTTTTTTCATTTGGTTGCCTTCAGAAATGTAAGAATTCTCTCTTCAGTCTTGCAGACTAGGTCTCTAATTATCGTTACTTTCATGCTGTTTGATTCTGCTGTGGCTGTTGCCTTCTGTCTTGAGTAGTCCTGTAACACAACAATTGGTAGCATATCAAGAGGACACTGATAGCAAGAATTCGTTTTGGCCTTGTCTTAGAATCACTACTGAAAGAGCACATAAGACATTGACAGATTAATTTATTTTTCTTAGCATCTATCTGCTGAAGAATTAGCAAGAAGAAGAGAAGAAGAAAAACTTAAACCTGCAAAATCTTCTAAAGGTTCAAGACAAATAAAAAGGTATTTAAAGTACGTAATGTTCAAATGTAGATCCAGAAATAAAACAACTGGCTTGCGTGGTGTCAGGCTGGAACAAATAACATGTATGCATGTCAAATGTTTAATACAGAAATTCACAAGTGTGGGTGGTGAGGTTTCTATACTTGGTGGAAGCCATCCTAACATGGGATGAACAAATCCAGTGAAGAAGACATTCTTCCTACACTAGGAGACAGTGGGAAACTTGGAAAGTTTCCTGACTGTCCTACATCTTTAGAGAAATTTTCTTTCATTTTATAGTTCCTTTGATCCCTTTCAGCTGATACCATGCTGTTTATTCACTGAAGAAAAACAGGTATGTATCTATGAGTGAATAGTTGAGAATGCTTTGTTTAGTTGTATTACTTTTCTTATACTCATTATTGTGTTTATCATTTCAGGAACCTTTTCAGGTGAAAGTGTCTTCAGAAGCACTTTTAATAATGGATTTGGTGAGGATGAAGTTTTATCTTTCAGAAAGCTATGATGCATGTGTGTGGTTTTTAGTTTTGTTTTATTTTTAATGGGCAACATAACCTAAATGCTGTGCTGCTAAATCTTTTTAACTTCTTTCCGTTCAGACCTAGAGGTGACAGTCCAGTATTAAAGCCCCAAAAGATTAATGCATTTTCTGTATTGTGCTCAGTTTTTCTAGAAGGTAAATGGTTGTGCACTGATAGGTGTGTTAGTACTTTAATCATAATTTACTAAAAACTATTGTCTAAAACAGTTTGACATTTTGAAAACTTCTGGGTTTGTTTTCTGCTACTCTGGGTGTTTATAGGACGACTTGTCTTTTAATATCAACACATTGCACCAAAGTTTTTTGCAGTTGTTGAGCACATCACAGCATTATTCAGGCTTTGGTGTTTGAAGCTAGCTCGCTTTATATATGGAAGCATAATAAAGATATGCAGTATCCATGCAAGTGTATAACAAACAGATGTAATCTTTCCTGTTTATTTCAAATTGAAGCGCTGGCTATTTTAGAGTCTTTATCTGTCCTAAGTTTTCCTTCTAAATGTCATTGAGAAATTACTGAATTGCAACTGTGAAAGCCAGTGCATTCTATCATGTGCAAATCAAAGTTAGGAGAAATTATACAACTTTAATAATTGTTTAATATCATTTTAGCACTCTCATGTGTCTATGGCAGAAGTAATAGGGTTGCTAGGTGGAAGATACTCTGAAGCTGATAAAATTGTAGAGGTAAGTGTTTATCTTTTCTCCATTTTCTCTATGACGTTAAAACTGTTTTGGTAATATATTTATTAATTTCGTAGAAACATAGACTCATAGAGTGGTTTGGTTTGGAGATTATCTAATTCCAACCCCCCTGCCATGGGCAGGGACACCTTCCACTAGACCGGGTTGCTCAAAGCCTAAGGGCAACTACTTTAAGTATATTAAAATTGTCCTTCATCGCTATAATCTTCAAACGTTATTTATGCTTCTGTTCAAACGTTGGCTTGTCAGCTCTTTCATGAGGAAGATCTGGTACGGACTCTTAAAATTCCTTAAATGAATTTTATTTAACTGATTAAGATTTCTTGCATTTATCCATCTGGAGACTTTTTTAACAGGTTTGTGCAGCGGAGCCGTGCAATAGTCTCAGCACAGGACTGCAGTGTGAGATGGATCCGGTATCGCAAACACAAGCCTCAGAAACACTTGCTGCCAGAGGATACAGTGTTATAGGGTGGTACCATTCCCACCCGGCGTTTGACCCCAACCCTTCTATACGAGATATTGACACTCAAGCTAAATATCAGGTACTTACTGGTCTGTACATTAATAATAAATAAATAACCAAAAAAAGCTAACAACTCTAAAGCCCCTCTGGTATTTACAACTTTAATGCACATTGCTGCACTCATGCATATTAAAACTGTGTTCATAAATTGGTTTGTAGCTCTGCAGGGCATGCTAACATAAAGGTGGTTTAAATGAAGTTGAACAAGTGTGAATGTTTGCCAGATTTTCCAGTGTTTTCTGACTTGTCTATTCTATTTTGTAAAATTTCAGAACGGTGTTGTGAAAAAGACTTTCTTATCTGTGTCGTTTGTTTGTTTGCTCTAGAGTTATTTCTCCAGGGGTGGTGCCATGTTCATTGGAATGATTATAAGTCCTTATAACCGAAATAATCCTCTTCCATACTCTCAAATGACTTGTTTAGTAATTAGCGATGAGATCAGTTCTGATGGCTTCTACCGTAAGTACTGATAGTTTACCCATTGTTTTAATTTTCCTTTTTCGTTTGGATACTAAGGGAAAAACGTTGTGTATTCTTGAACTGGAGCTTGAGAAACAGGTATATATGTGGTGCTAAGGGAGGATTTCTACTGTACAAAACCAAAACTTTCACCTAAAGAGTAATCCTGCAATCCCTTGATGTTGGGACAAAAATTTACAGCTATAAATGAATTGTTTTTCCTGTATACTATCATAGTACTACCCACAATCTGGTAAGGAAATAGAGGCTGGGGCAAGGGTCACTATTACTTATGTACAGCATCCTATGAATAGCTGAGAAACTGTTTCACGTGTATTGCTAAGTCTTGTAAAGCAGCATAGTTTCTAATCCTTTGATAGAGGACACAGAAGTATTATAGCAAAGACTCGGCTGCTATAGTGACAAAGAATTTTTACTCCACTAATTTAATATACAGAGCGTTAAAAAGTCAAACTTGCCAGCTGTCCACAAAAAAGCAGATATGAAAGACAAATTGTCAAGCGGATCCTAGAAATGGTGTGCTAGCATGACTCCCAACCTAAGATATAAGGTATAAGTTGTTGCTTAAAAATATCATTGGCATTTCATGAAAACAGAATGTCTTTCTTGAATAGTTAAGAACACATCATATAAGATGTATGGAATTTCAAGTGTTGATCAGATACTCGTTCCCTGACATTAATCTGTGGATAATTCCCAGGATAACAGTTTATGGCTGTAGTCTCTGCCTCTTCTCTGTCCTCCCTTCCCCTGTTTTAAGTCCTGATTTTTGTATCCAAGCACGAAAGATTCCGATATTTTTGGCAAGGCAGTAGAAGAGGTCATGTGACCTGAAATTCCTCCTCTTTTTTTCCTGCGGAAGTAAGCAGAACAGACAATGGAGACTTGCTTCGTAGCTGTAGGGGAAGTGAAGTGGTGACCACATCTGTGCAATAATTCTTAAACTACAAAAAATAAAAGTGGTACTAAATTATAAAAAAGAAAAAAACTTGATTAATTTTGCTGTTTTTTCTGTTACGCTGTGGATTTCTGTGTGCTTCTTTATGGCACGAGGAATTGCAGAGGATATGGAGGAGAGCAGACTTGTTGCCTACTCCCACCAAAATTAAATTTGCAATGAAAGATGTCATACTTCTACTTCAGCCTCCTTAATGTTGGCAAGTAACGGGGCTTATAAATAACACATATTATCTATAGGAACATAAATAGTGAATGTTCATGTTCAATTGATTACAGGCCTGCCCTACAAATTTGAAGTACAGCAGATGTCGGAGGAACCTCAGTGGGAATTAATATTTGAAAAAACAAGATGGATAATTGAAAAATACAAATTCTGTCACAGGTATACATCTGTTTAAATTACGAAGATAGTCAGTTTAGAATTTCTGCATATTTATTAGTGGTGTTTCAATGAAGATATAAGTCTGCTTTCTACCCTTCTACTACTTCCTTTTCCTCTTTCAACAGCAGTGTCCCCATGGATAAAATTTTTCATAGAGATTCTGACCTGACTTGTTTGCAGAAAGTAAGTTTTTGCTTCTTTGAATTTTCAATTGCAACGTTTTGTAATTTTAAATACTGTTTAAAATACAAATCTGTTTGGTATCACGAGGTGTCACATTTTTAAAAATCAGAGATGTAGACTAATAGCTATAAATTGGTTTTAAAGAACTTAATTTACAAAGTAATACACGCCTTGCGCAAAAGAGACTGTTTTAATCCTTTTTTGTCATAGCCATTTATTGAGCACTGATCACAAAGTAAGATCTTTAAGTATTGCCCCTCTTCATACAATTGGTTATAACTCATTGCTACAATGATTGGGTATGGCTCTTTTCCAATTGTGTGTGGGGGGGGGGAGGGAAGAAGAAAGGGGAAGAAAAGGGGAAAAAACAATACCTATGAAATATTCATCAGCTAGAAGGAAACGAAAAATCAGGAATAACAATAATTTTAAAATTTCCTTTTCTCTTGACTAGCTTTTGGAGTGCATGAGGAAGACTTTAGACAAGGTAACAAACTGCTTCATTGCTGAAGAGTTCTTGACTCAAATAGAAAACTTATTCCTCTCCACATACAAGAGTGAAGAAAAGAGTAATGCTGAAGAAAGTAAGAATGAATGTTCAAATGAATTGCCAATGTGACGGCTTAAACAAAACAGAACTGGACTTTTCTTTTTTTCTTACTTTCCATTTTCTTTTCCTCCTGGCCCCAATTACGTCAACTTTCAAAATTATTACCATTTTAATAGTAACAGTCAAAGAATCCCATGTCTTTTTATTGTTATGGCTCAAAGATACCTTGAAAAACTAATGAGTGTGATCTGACTACATGAAGAACATTTAGCAGTTCGCAAAAACCAAGTATCACAGGGTTAGTTAATTACCACAGTCTGCCATTTGAGAAGGAGTTCTTGACTACTGTGATTCAGTCTTCATGGAGAGTGTATCCTGTCTTCTCTCAGGTCTTTCAGTTTTGGACTTTTCTTTTTTTTTAATTATATTTTAATCTGCAGGTACGCATCTGATGCTCAGTGAATTTGCTCCTTAATGCTTTAGAATTTCTAAGTTTGAATGAATTCACAGAAGAGAAATTGACCACTTCACTTGAATGAAAGATTGTTAGTTCACTCATTTTAAATTTTCCTGGTATCTGAAATTTTCTTCAGTTTTGCTTTACTGTATCATCCGTTGTCATCCCCCCAGTGATCCCTGTTGTCAAGTAGCTTTTTGGCATATTCTTTGCCACCTTGCATCCATATTTGTGGGGGAAGGGCTGGCAAGTTTTTGACTTCTCATTACTAATTGTGCTCATTTCCAGTGGAAATGGTAACACCTGTTTATTACAGGTTACAGTCTCTGATCTTCCATTCTACGGGAAGATACCTTGTTCTGTTAGATCACTGTGATTTGTCCACTTCTAATTGCCACTGTTTCCTGTGGAAACGAGCTCCTCATTGATGGCGAGCTTAGTGCAACAAACAGAAAAGTATTTGTCTTTTTGAAGGAGGGAAAAAAATAAACCAAGAACAACAAAACAAATTCCTACAACTTTTTAATTTAGTTCTCTGCAATGTGCAGGTCAACAAGAAAACGTACTGGTTTTATCAGTTCTTCAATTATGATCTCATATAAGTGTAAATTCAGAAATTAGTCATAAACAGATTGATCTTCATTTGAGAATTTTTCTTGATTGTAATTTGCATGAGCTCTGTGAGCAGGTTCCATGAGCTATATCACTGAATCTTCACAGAAAAATGTGTTTTACGTTTTGTTCTCTAAATCTCTAAGAGGAAATGTGACTTGTATACAGTTACTACTATTTACAGAGATTTATCTTGGACAACGTTTCTTGGGTATGTCTGAAATATATTTGAAAACGTGAAGCAGGCAAGAACTTGAGTTTATACCTAGAGGGTATAAACTTGAGTTTATCCTAGAGGGGATGAAAATAGGCTTGATTCTTATTTGAAAAATATAGATATATGTATATGTATCTACTTCGATATATATAAGTAGAATTTTAAGATTTTATATGTTTAAATCTTTAACTTCGTCTTTTCATTTGTATAAATAGAGTTTGAAGAGCTTTAAAATTGTAGAGTTGCATCCTAACGAGGGAACTCCTTTGCAGAAGTTGAAATTATTTTTTTAATCATGCCTCATGTTAGTCTCCTGTTTCTAAATGGAATTGCAGAACATGATCATATTAAAATATGAGCACTTGATGGTTCTCTCAATGCAGATTCAAGAGCTATGGTCTTAAAAATATTGGTGAATGTTCTACTTTCTGTTCTCTGTCTATCTGCTTATGCACAGTTTTAGGTCCCGCTTCTGTGTATAATTTACAAGCTTTGTGCATCCATCTATTTAAGGCATGTTGGCTCTGCCTGTGTATATTCTAAAGCATCATCTTTGAGACTTCCTAATGAAAAATACCGCATGGCTTTCTGTATTTCTCATTTAGACTGCGCTCTTGTCGACAAAGCATTCCATTCCCACTTAGTTTTGGAGCGTTCTACAGTATTAAGGTATTCTGTTGCAGTTTTGCATAGGGTACTGTAGAAAAATCACACAGTATTTATGTACTAAAAGCTGTAATTAGTTCCGATTTGTAGAAAGAGAAATTTAAACCTCATGTGTAACAGCAGTATGAAGTAGATAATGTTCTTTGTCCGTGTATGGTATATTTCCAACCATTTCAGGATGTTACTACTGTTTGGTAACACTGACATCCGATGTGCCAGCTGCTTTTCTGTTTACTAATTAAAGTGAGTTAAAGTACTGCAGTTGTATTAATTGGAGTTAAGTCATGAAAAGTCAGAAAAATCAAGTAAAACATATTTCTGAAGCAGTTAGTGTCTCTTGAGAAGAGGACATTGTGTGCGTGTCAAATGCTCAATACTGCAGAAAGACCCCAAATTTCCCAAGAGTGATTCTTGTACCTAAGGTTATCCATTTCAAGGTGGAAGTTGGGTGGAGGGGGAGAAAATAAACTGCTTGTATCACCATAATCCCGTATTACCACACAATATTGTATGTGAATTGAAAATACCATATCTATTGTGCTAAGTACTAATTTTGTGGGCAGGAGACCTGGTAAGAAAACAACTAGTCTGCTTTTGTTTTTGACTTTGTGACTGATAATATGAGTTTGGAAGTTGCATGCTTCTGAGAAGATAAAAATCTGTAATACTAATACTGTCAGTTCTGCTACAAGATACATGTAAGGCATTAAATCTTTTTCTTGGAAAACTCGGGTTTTTTTAACCTTATTCTTTTTTTTAACCTTATTCTTTGTATGATAGCTTTTTTTTAGTATAAATATTGTGGGCTGTTATGTGTTTTTTTTTCTTTTATGTAAGACCACTTGTTATTCCTAGCCACGCGGTTCCTCAGGAGAGGGGAAATGGTTGAATAGCAACTGGAATGATGAAATTTAAACTGGAAGAATCAACAGGTGTGTGTATGTGTATATATATATGTAGTGTGTGTGTGTATCTGTGTCTGTGTATATCTTACGATATATATTTATTCTAAGATGTAGCTTTTGGCAAACGTCATTTCTGGGCATTTGTTGGCCAAGTCAAGTTTTGCTATTCCCATTGCTGGCAGTGCTTTTTCACAGATGTTTATGCCTCGTGTTCATAGGGAGAACAGGAGGCTTGCCCATTATTTTTTGTTCAAATAACTTTCCAAGAAGTGATTGGTTGAAGGCAGAGAACATTGCCAATAATATTTTTCCCCTTTTGCTCACTTCTTTGATATTCCTCACTGGTGGTATACAAAGGTCTACTAATAAAGACTGTATGTTCAGTACCTCAAAAGATGTGTTCCAAATTTGTGATAGCTTCTTGCCTCTTGAACATAAGATCTGGTATTTCTTCGTTCAAAGTCAGTGCCAACAAAAAGTGATCGTCTAGGTTTAATACCACTAGAGGGAGCTTGGTAACAGCTGATAGAAAGCAGTAAAAGTAGAGAATATAGCGAACATGATTGTGGTCTTCAAGTGAGAGCTAAAACTATTCTTACTCATGCATACAAACTTCTAGCTCATGATTAATTTTTACTTTGGGCAGTAACTGTGTATCTTATTGCTTTAATTTGTTCTTACAAACCCTCTGCTTTGTTCTCCTTCAGAAAATTATCCTGTGATGGTTTGAGGCAAGGATGCTGAGATGGTAATCGGTATCTTCCAAGCTGTTTTCAGATAAGGTGATCCTTCAGCCAGAGTTGTGAAGTAATATGATATGGTTTGGGGGTTGCAGTCATGTCTTCAAATTTGGGTAATGAATATAGCAGTTCGAAAGATCACTGGAGTTGTCCTGTTGCCATAGGTTAATTCTGAGGGTGGTCATGAAATTATCTTTCAAACCGCTGTATTCATTACCCAGGTTTGATTCAAGTAGGTTGGTTCCAGCTCCCTGCTAGGAGTTTTTGGGCTATCGGGTTGTATGTGGAGAGACACACCATGGAGGTGGGAAAGAAGCTGCAGGGAGGCGTACAGCACACCACGCAACGTGCCGCATCTGATGTGTCCCCAGCGAGTGCTGGGGGAAGGAAACTTGCTGTGCTGTCACTGTGACACCCACAAGAGAAGTATGGGTACGTGCAGGGTGACTTTGTGTGGCCCCAGAGAGCCTGCGCATGGCAAGTAGCTGGTTGTTCACATCCCAGTGAACACCGTAATCATATTTGATACTGAACAAAGTATTTAATGGCCTAGATAAAAGCATTCTGGTTGTTTAATTGGAAATGTCTTGCTGTTTTACATAGACCTAGTGCCCTATTTTTATGAGATTTAAAATTGTGCAGAGAAATTGTTTCCATGGAAGCAGAGATCACTAAAGAAATAACGCGCTCCATGTTTCCTACAGGATTCCTTTTACAGCCTGCTGTTCTAAATAATTAACTCTTGTGTCATTGCAGTTTAGCATGGATTAAAGGAAATGCTTTGTTTTTAGTATCAGACACATTATTTTATATATATATGTATATAAATATATAAATGTCATCACTTTTTTTATTTTCCTGCCTTTAAAATAAGTGTGTTCTTATTTACAGAGGGAAAAATCCATCAGTACAAAAAAGTCAATGGAAAAGTGCATTTTGGGGGCAGTTTATACCACTCCGTCAGGGACACTTAAAATTATTCCTTCTTTCCCCTTCTTTTGCCACTGTTCTACATTATTTGCTTGGCGATGGTTATGTTCTAAAACTGCTGTTGTACTTCTGGCCACCTTTGAGGGAAGCAGTAATGAATGCAGTTTTTAATTAAGGTAACAGCAGTGAGAATCTTCACCAGCAGGGAAAACAGACCATCTGTTTTAGTTGCCTGTGGTTTTTCTTCCATACATTACTTCTGACAAACCACTTAATTTTTCTCTACTTTGCTGTACTTGTCTGTGAAAAAGGGGAAACTGTCAAATAACTGTAGGAAGCAGAGACCAAGGCTGAATGTCTGTAAACGTCGTGCAAGCCAAGTAGTGTTACCTAAAAATCTTCATTCATTTGGTGCTTTCTAAGCACAAGGGCAGCTCAGCTCTGCTGCATGGAATTGCCACAGCTCCCTCAAAGCTGGTTGTGAGCTGTAACAGCTTATAGCAGTTTAGGATCTGTCTTCCAGTAAAAAAACTTTAGATCAAGTTTTGGTTTTGTTGTCTCTGAAGTTCATAATATCAAGTAAAGATAAGATGTGAACGTGTAGTTGATAGTTAAATGGATTTTGACTTTGTGGGAAGGATATGGAACTAGAAAAACCCAACAGATTATTGTAGGTAAATGAATGACTTGGAAATTAAAAATGGCCAAAGAGTTAAGACACTAAACTATTAGCAAAGAATCTACAAGGTGGAAGTTTGAAATACCTAGTTATTTTACGATAATTTTAGCTGTAGATCACAATTATTTTCTAAGACTTGTAACTGCCGTTGTTTTTATCTGAAAGAAGGGGAAGTGGAGAGGTACCATGATGTGTTACAGGTCTGAAAAGGAGCCGGTAATAACTTGAAGAACTTGTTTTGTCCTTAATCCCTTAAGTACTGTGCATTTTCATGGCTTATTTAGAAATAGGAGTATCTGCAATGTTCAGAATATGCCCTTTTCTAGTGGTAGGGGTTGTTTACCTCTGCAGCTTTAATTTTAAGTCTATACCATGTTATAAATACTCATTGGCAGCCAGTGTAACTTCGCACGGCTCATGTAGACACAAGTCATTGTTACAAGTAGCCCTGCTAGCAGTGATTTAAAGCAGGGCAGGCCCTCAGGAAAACAACAGTACAGGCAAAGAACTGACTGCGAGGCAGCGTGCAAGTTGTGTGGCTGGGAGAATTGTGCTGTGGTTGTTACTGGTCCCAGAATAATGATTTATAAAGTGTCTGACTGTTTGACAAATCAGCTGAGTGGGACTTATTCAATACAAAACTGGAAAATATCTCTCAGCTGCTGCCAAAACGCATGGAAAATGTAGCTTGTGCTTTGTAGACCATTAGGACACTTGGGAGCTACTGGAGTGTGCTGTGAAAGGCATTACTCATAGTTCAGACTGAAAAATTTCATCAGAAACTGCTAACAACTTTGTAAGGGTAATGAAAGCATGGAAATCGTCATTCCTAGTACTGCCTTGGGATGAGCATGTACCAAAGGAAAGGGGGGAGAGGAGCTTTCTGTGGTGCAAGCTGAGATTGCACTCCTGTAGTCTGTAACTAAAAGAGCCATCATCAAACTGATGAACTGTCTTTCTGCCTGTCACCTGAATTGGCAGCTACTCCAGGGTTCTGTTAGAGCAAACATAAACCCCCAGAAGGCTGTATCTCACATAACTTTGTGAAAGTAGAAAGGAGAATGTCCATAACTAATAAACATCGAGACAGCGGAATGCTGCAGGAGGTGTGTGATGGAAGAGGTAGGGAAAACTAGGATGGAAGTGGAGTAGGACTGCCTCAGACAAGGAGTGGGATTTCCCCCAAAAGAAACGGGGAGTTCCATAAAGATGGATACTGCATAAAAATCCTGAAGGAGGAGAAGGTGAAGGCTTGTGCTTGAATTCATAAGGGAAGCACAACATAGCTGTGCTTCGGGTTGTTTTTTGTGTCTTCCCTGTTGCTTCCTCACTGAGGGCTGGCAGGCATCTGGGGAATCAGTGCTGCTCCCTTAGAAGTAGTGGATGGAAGTGCGGCTTGTTGACTTCTCTGGCATTTGGGCATGAGAGACCAGTCATTTTGGAAGGAGAACTTGTTTGTTGGGTCTGATTCTACCTTTGAACAAGGGAGCAGCATGCCAGCATGTAGAAACTAGACTTCCCAAGAAGATTTAAGCTTCAGATATTGCTTGCTGTCACTTCAGACTGGACCCACGCTTTCTACCTGCACCGTGGAGGCCGTTTGGAGTTTTGCTGGGTCTGATTCTGGTGGTAGCTTCATCGGTGCAGAATTGTACCTGTGCGACCAGTAAGTGGACGTGTCTGGCAGCTGCACCTGCGTGCTGGTAGGTTCAGATCGCGCAGTGGAGTGCTCTACACTGACCTCAAAATGCTGATGAAAGCAGAAATGACCTCCCTGAAGGAGAAGCGCTTCCATGGACATCCCCATGGGCTGCTAGATAATGATAGCATTCACAATCCAGACTGCAAGGACAGTGGTATCGTCAAAGCCAGGCGGTGCAACCATGCTGATACTTCTGGTGTGCGACCACTGCTGGGGTAAGGAGAACTGAAAAGGCTGGCTGAAACCTGAGGTGCAACGAACTGGTTAGGACAGATGGATCGACATTGATCTGAAGCATAAAGAACCACCGAGTCCCAGTTCAGAGGCTACAAAAAGTATTAGAGATAGTAGAAGTTTTCTAAATTGTGCTAGTACTGCAGGCCTGGTTCAGCTTGCTTAAATATTAAGCTAAGGCTCCCTTTCTGTTTTTACAAACAAGCAAAAAAAAAAACTTAAAAGTCATTAAAGTTGCTGAAATGTCTTTTAGTCAGCAATTCATTCCATAAATATCTCTAAGTAAATAAATTCTGATAAGCTACTCCACAACACCAAAGGCTTTTATGTGTTAGGAAACGGTACTGCAGTCACTTCCAGCTGCAGAGGTCCCAAGTCTGAGTTTGTATTCAGGCAGCGCAGTGAGCTATTGCCCGTTCTGCCTTTTTAAAAGGCTCTGACACTTAAAAGGGTCAGCAGAGATCTCTTGATCCCGTTGCAAGTGTAAGTTAATCTTGGTGTTCTGCCCAAATTCAAACTCTGGTAATAGCATTCTGTCTGCCTAAATTCCCGTTGCAATTTTAATCAGAGGAGATGTTTTTTAGTGTTTAACAGCTACACAGAAATACTGCACAATGCTCCAGGAGAAGCTGAAAAAGGCTTTATTTTTGTAGAGCTGTAGGGAGAATTTAAGCAGTGTAATTACTGAAGCTGGAATTCGGCCAAGACACTAGAACTGGAGTTCCCTGCTACCTATTCATCTACTGCTGTCCTTGTTTGGGAGGGCATATTCACCACAAAGGCTATTTTAAAGAAAATAATGCTAGCTAGATGTAGAAATATTGGCAGTTATGTTGCCCGTGCTGTGTATGGATGTCTGATGTCCTGATCAGCATCATTTGGTTAAACTGAGAATACTACACACAGGCATCCCAGCAGGGTCAGCTCTTTGTTCTATTAATTAGTCTCGGCATCACTAGTTTGTCATTTTGGTAACAGTCACTACTGCTCCACTTCTGGGGCAAACTATTAAATTTACATCTCAGGTAAATGCATCACTATTTAATCTCATTGTTATTTACTTACTGGAAAAACTTGGTCTTTGGATCCATAGGATGGGCAGATGCATCGTGTTTCCCCCAAACGAACCTTTTATGCAGTTGTGTTAGCAATATTAATACCTCCGAAAGTTCTTGGGCTAGGGTTTATTATTTATTGCATACCTTATGGTAACAAAGCTAATCTGGTTGTCTTTCAGTCGGGAATATACATGAGTACGGATAAAATAGGTGAAGTGAGGATCGAGTATCTAGGCTGAATTCTCCCAGGTCATAGGAAAAATCCTTCTCTTATAGAAGTGATTGAACGAGAAATCTGGAACTGGGTATCCCTCAGTGCTGCAGACTCTGTCACCCTCACAGTAAAGATCCCAAGTATACTGCTTAGCCACTTTCTTAACTTACACAGAACTAATAAAAGCAATGTCTTTGAAATGTTGGTGCTGTCCTTTCCTCAGAGATCATGAGCTGTGCAGTGTTTTCTGGGGATCTACAGTAGCTTTCAACAGTCTTCTAACATCACTTCATTTTTATCGTTTCTGTCATAAGAATTTTTGCTTTGAAAAAAGATTCTGTATCAAAACAATATACACATTAAGCAGAAAACAATATAAATGCGGGCATAACTTTTAGGAGAGGGAGAAGTGACTAAATTGTTGGAGAAAGTTCTTAACAGGTCACTGTTTCAGCATCATGCTTTGGCTCCTGCTTTTCATCTTAGAAGCTGAGATGGAAATAAACCCATAACCACTATGAATGAGGGGCTGTGTGCTACTAGCACTAAGTAACCAAGGGTCTTATCACTTCAATGAAGGTAGAGTTATCCGTTGCCTAAATTACGTCTGCATTTCCAACCAGGGAAGGGTGCCTTAATTAGAAAGCTCAGAAGAACCACTGGCAGAGAAAAAAAGCCCTGATGCTGTGATACAACCCTGAAGAGACTAGTGCTGCCCTTTCTACACCGTGCTGCTATCTTGGTGAAACTGCACAAAATGAGTTTTTGGCTTTCGCTTTTAATTTTTGGTTAAAAACCAAAACAACCAACTTTAACCGCTGGAGAGCTGAGGCCAGTGCCAGCTGCAATGCCAGCATGAGAGCAGGGAAATGAAAGATAAGGAGTCATGGAAGGATTAAAAGCCTCTTACACTCAGTTACTTCTATCCCCCTGGTGAAAATCTTGCCTGCTTATTTATGCGAGTATGTACTCATTGGCACACAATCCCTGCATTAGTCTGCAAACGGTTGGTGTGTTTACACACCCGTACATGTTCCCACACCTAAATTTAAACATGCACGTTGCTATTCTTTTACGTTGGAGCAGGTGAGCCCTAGGGAAAGCTGCGTGGCAGCAGGTCCTACACCTTATCCAGCCAGCCTGAAGCCTGATCTAGCTCTTATCAGCGGTAAAATGGCCCAAACCTGCTGCTCTTCTGGATGGCAAAGAGAATCCTCTCCTGTCTCATCTTTCCCTGATTAAGAAAAATCCCTTTATGGTTGCTTAGGCTGGGATTCTGGCCAGATTAGTTTAACTACGTGAAACAAAATGCCACGCCGTGTAAAAGCACCCCACTTGTCTCTTCTCGTCCGGATGGTAAAATGCTAGCATGTCTGTGATGCTTCACTTCATGATGACTACATATAAGATCCCCCCATTTGTCCTTAAAATGTCCCTAAAAGGTATCAGAGAATCACCTTAGGAAAAAAAATAATAAAACATTTTATATCGCTGGGATGTTGAAACCACTTTTTCAGAGAGTACTTAAGTAACAAATTGGCCCTTCCTTCATTTGGCCTTAATTGGACTGGTTAGTGCTATTACACAGATACTCTTCCTCGTGCAGGTATAATTATCCTTTCCAAACCATTTCAATTGATTTGCCTCAGGGTTGTAAGTACTGACATTACCTTTCTCTTTATGCTGAAATTAATCTTGAGTCATTGCAATTACTATCAGAGCAGGAAAAAATCAACTTTCGGAAGTTACACAACTATTCAGCAGCTCCCAACAAAATTCCTTGTACTGGGATTTATCTAGTTAACATTTCATACACACCAGGCAGCCTGAAAAGATTCACATCTCATTTTCATGATGATCCCTGTTCCCTGAGGGGTAACACACTTACAGTCCTCCTCCAGCACAAATCAAGTGCCACAGAAACAATTAGGGATACTTCATATTATCTAAATGAAAGACTGAATGAGAATGTATTTGTAATTTTCTAGAGAGGCTTTTACATATGGGCTCAACAGTATTAGTTTTGTTTGAAATAAATGTCCTCATAAGGCCTGCAATGAGAAATCTCAGCGTTTTTGCTCGTGTTGTTTCATCCAGAAAAGCTAAGTGGAGCAACTGTAAAGTGTGTGTGGCACTGCTGTAGCCATTGCAGAAATGCTCAGCGCTGTTTCCCCAATCTTAGCACAGGTCTGTTGAGTTCTCCTTTTTTCTTCCTGTCTTGTGCTCTTTTCTGTTGTTGGAAATATGCTAGCTTTGTCATCGTCTCAATCCTGCTGAAGGACTTCAGTGAAATCTTGAGTACAGGAAGTTACTGTTCCCTCTCTTAAGTCTCTCTAAATAAATTCTGCATTTTAGAGATCTAGGAGATGAATTATGTGGTGTTTACTATTTGAACTGGGATTTATTTTTTTTTTAATACAGCCTTTTAACAGAGGTTTTGGAAAAAAAGGAATATACTCAGTTTAAAAACAACAACTATAGGAACAGTCTTGCAGTAGTTTTCTATTTAGTTGAGTAACTTCATCTTCTGGATTGTGATTCTACTTTTTTTTTTTTTCAATAACTTGGATAATAAGCAGAAGTAGTTATTACTTATTAACAAAGATTAAATACCTAATAGCATCCACAGACTGGTATGTCAGCGGGACAAGGGAGGGTTAGTTAATATGCGTTAGTACACTCAGTGGATCTAGACAAGTTACTAGTGAATGACATTTGGAAAACCCTTGATACTAATGAAGTGTTAACTAGTCTTTTAAGTTCATGTGAACTCCTGGGATTTCCGCTGGTCAAACAAGCGTAAGTGGCATTAAATCCAATTTATGACTTGCAGAAGGCTGATGGGAGTGTATTGTTTCTGCCAAGATTTTAGCCTGACACTTAATAAGCAGATGTGAGCTACACTGAAACTTGAGTGACAAAACTGTCACTTCAGCTAATATTTATTTTTTTTTTGCTTAGATGTAAAAGCTAATTTTTTTTTTCCACTTGAATACTATACATTTTAACTGTCAACTATTTAATTGTGATGATTAAAAATGATACTAGGGAGACTTTAGTACAAAAAGGTTTCCACCAGAATATACAGAAAAATCTTTTATGTTTACAGTTAATCTGTTTTTCATTATTTTTATTGGATTTCATATTTGGCTATTGGATCTACCTTTGAGGTTAGCCCTGTTTTGAAGAGGGGATTGGACCAAATTACCTCCAAGAGATCCCTTCCAACCTAAATTACTCTATGATTCTGGAACTCAGAATAAAATAAACAACATAGAATAGTACATAGTCTGAAGAGATTTATAAGTTTTAACATTTCAGTGTTCTTTGTAACACACACCCTCTCATTAAAAATTGAACAAAAGCTTCAACTTTCTGAGACGAGGACTCAAAACATCAAAAAAGACACTGTGGTATTGCAACTGCTTGTGTGAATAATTTCATACATGTACAAAATCTCATTCAGTTCAGTATGACCACTCACATACAGTGATACACTAATATTAAAGGACACATCTACGCAGGTCTTCTGGTCTTCATCAGAAATGCAAATTGCAGTCTTTTCTTGAAGAGATGGGGCTAGTAACCAAAATCTCAGCTGCAAAATCAGTATTAACCATCTCTTTAAATCATAGAAGTTTCTCTTGTTTCCTTTAAAAAAAAGTTATACACATATGTACTCATTAAAATTCAAGAGCAACCATGTATAAATGACTAGTTAGATTTTTATTTTTATTTTTTAAACTAGCTCTCTATTTAGGGGAAAACACCACATTATCCAATTGCTCAACTGTTCACCAGATTTTCATGTAGAGAGACATTTTGTGTTGGTATCTGATAAAAAGATACTATAATTGCCTGTGCTGTATTTGTTGCTTGACTGCTTTGAAATCTTAATTATAAGTGATACCACTTGTGGAGAAGTGCAGAATACAATTTTTAGCCCCATCTTTACACACTCAAAATATCCATTGAGTTTAACAGGAATTTAGGTGAGTCAGGAATGCAAAAATAGCTCCAATACCCTCTACGCACAGTTAAATAATGTGATTGGAGAAAGAAATAATACCAAAAAGAAATATTCAAAGAAAATAACAACAACAAAACACACTTGATTTTCAGCTCATTTGAAATAAAGTGGAGACTCAGTGCTCAGTGGGGTGGAAGAATGAAATTTGCTCCACGGAGCAATTGGTAGAAAAGTATTCATTTTTGGCTTAGGAGTGGAGAATTCTAGATGAAGAAAATAGGAAAAGCAGGCAAATACAAAGTCTAACAAATAAAGACATTAAACATCAGGAGACAGCCGTGAAAACTTCCATCTTGATTCTTTATTTCTTGACAGCTGGGACACGCACAGGCCTTAGGTTATACTAAGGGCTCTTCTCCTGCTAGAGCTCATCTGCCTTCATGACTGGAGCTGATAATCACAAAAATTAATGCTGTGCTAATTGGCTGACAGATTTTACTTATTATGCACCTTACTATAGTGGAGGCTGGACAGTTCTTAAAAGAATTGTGTCTACTGAAAACAGACTTTCTACCTGTCACTATGGGAGGTTCCTTCTCAGCTTGGACTTCAAAATCTAGTTATGATCTATTTTCTCAGGCAGCTGAAATAAATGGTTAAAAACTGTCACAGTAGAGGGCCTCAGTAGTACAAAGGGGTGGACAACTGGAGATGTCAGCAAACATTGAACGATACCTGACTTTATTCAGTTGAGTGTATGTGACTGCTGAACATAAAGATCAGGGTTTCCTCCCTTCCCTGTAAAAGGGCCTTTAGCAAAGCCCCAGGACACATAGGAAGCCTGGATGCCCAATCCTTACCACCCACATTCCAGACTCACCCCTTCATTTGTCAAATAACCTGTTTTTCACATAATTTGCCCGATGCATCCTTTAAGATGTGCTTCTGCCAGCTAGATAGGTAGGCCAAAAGTTGCAAAGTGTTAGCAACTTGGCATTTTCTTGGGGCTGGTAATAGCCAGACCCCACCTCCCACTGTGGTAGCAGAGCTCACTGCTCCTTTCCACAAGCCTGTTAGGAGCTCTCTTGTAGCAGTAAGTACTTTGATGCTTCAGATTACCAAAAACTGCAGCAAACGAGCCCAAGGCACACCTCACGAGCTCAGAAAGCTGAAGGACAGGCTTGGGACCACCACACTGTCAAACCCAGGGACCCAGCCAAGAGTGGGTGCAGGGAGGGACACACACACAGGCCTCACCACAGCATAGGGGGGCAAAGCCAGGGGAAGGGAAGGAAGGGTTGGCGAGGGGCTGCCCCAGCTCCCCTGAGGAGCCCCCCCGGGGCATGGCCGCCTCCTCACAGGGCCCAGGCCAGGCGGCGGCACCGCCACAAAATGGCGGACGCAGGCGCTCGAGGTGTGGGGGGAGGGGCGAAGGCCGCCACCGCCTGAGGGAACGGGACGGGGACGGAAACGGGCGCGGGGCGGTGCTGGGCCGGGTTCGTCCTGTCCTGTCCTGTCATGTCCTGTCCCGTCTCCTCTCCTCCCGTCTTCCTCCCGCCCCGGCCCGGCATCGGTGGCGTCTCCTCCTCCTCCTCCGCCTGCTGGGGTGGTGAGTAGGGGAGCCCGGCGGAGGAGGTGTTTCCCGCAGCGGATCCCCAGCACGTCTCCCCCCCTCCCCGTCCGCCTCAGAGTGCCACGTTCCCTCTTCCTCCCGCGCCTCCTCACGTCTGCGCATGTCACGATAGTCGCGATAGTCGGGGGGAGCCGCTCCCTGAGGGGAGCGGGGCTGGGGCTGGGGCTGGGGCCGGGAGCTGGGGCCTGCCCGGCTGGGAGCTGCTGAGGGGCCGCTGCGTTTCCAGGCCGGGTGAGCCGTGCGCTGAGGAGAAAAATGTTAGCGAAATGCTCAATAAATCCCGGTTTTCCTCGGGGTGTGCGAACGGCACCTGTGGCAAGGAGCCCAGGGTGGAAAGGGGATGGTGTGCACAGATGTGTTCCCCGAGGAGCACCTGCAGTCGTTCTGGTCTCTTTGTAATTAAAGAGCAATAATAACCAAGGATACTGTTTTGTTCTCAGTGATAAAATGTGAGGTGCTGGGCTTGTTACAGTTGAAGGCAGGGTCATATGTTAGATCTGCAACAGGGTGCAGTTGTAACTGTGACTCTTTTTGTCTGGGCAAAGAAATAGGAGATAGCTGCTCAGATGAAATGAAGTAACATTTCAAGGTTTCCTGTTGGGGTGACTTTCTTAATACCTTTTTTGTTTGTTTGTTTCAGATTAACCAACCAAAGAGGTTATGAATATCATCTGTGGTCTGAAGTTGCCGGGCAGGAGCTGTATTTTCTTTCGTTTGGCTTCTTTGACCAAGCAGGGGAAGTACAATAAGCTCTACAAGTCTTACACAGGACATTGCCAAATTCAAGTCAGTTCTATACAAGACAGATGCCAAAGGCTGAATTTGAGTGGAAATACTAGAAACTATTTTTTGACTGGAAGCCCTGACCACTACAGAAACTTTTTTGGTAAAGGACAGAGGTGTCTTTTGAACGTCCCAAAAACAGAAGTATGGAAGAATGCACATCACCGTTCAGGATGGTTTTGCTTTCAGTCCTCTCCGTTTCTGGGGGAGAGGATTACGTCCTTCCAAATCAGTTCTGCAGGGCAACACCCAAGTCATTTTTCTGCTTGGAACATTCAAATCACCAGTTTTTTTCACACATCACCATTAATTCAGGCTGCACCTGTTCCCCTTTTCTGGATTATTGTTAAGCCAGCTCAGAAACTATTTGCTATCATTCTTGGCAGGTAAAATTTTATCTTTCTTACTCTCAGAGTAAGACTCTATTGTGCAAAGACGTGCATATGTTCATCACTCTTTGTAGAGACTGATAGGTGTATTTGTAGTCTTTTCATTTTAATATTTTTGAAAGGTTTGCAGAACTTGGGCCTAGGCTGACAGTTTGCTCAGTAAGAAATTATTTTCCATTATCAGAGGTGTTAGATGTGTCTTTTGACCTTCTAATCCTCGCCTACACATGGTAGAGGGTAGAATGCCTCAAGATACTAAGGGGCGTTCCCCCTTCTCTTCCTGTGGGAGGGAAGGAAAGGAAAGGGGGAGGAAAGGGAGAGGGTGAGTAGGAGTCAAGTAGATTATAACCTTTCTTAAGTTCTCACAAGGTGAGAATGTAATAGAGAGTAGAGCAACGGCAGATGCTAACAACCCCCTTTTTAACTATGTCCTAAGTTGACAGTTGTTTGTGTCTTACAGGAGCATAAGAAATTGGTGGAAGGCACTTCCTCCTAATAAACGGGAACTTTTTAAGGAAAGTGCAAGGAGAAATAAATGGAAGATACTCCTGGGTATCAGTAGCTTAGGAGTTTTATTTGTCGTGTTTTATTTTACTCACTTGGAGGAGACACCCATCACTGGGCGTGCCCGGCTGTTGGTGTTTGGAAAAGAGCATTTTAGGCAGCTGTCACAGATGGAGTATGATATGGTAAGATTTTAAAGAAAAATAACAAGCACTCAAAAACTGTTAATGCTTTATATTGTTTTCGTGGTGAGATAGGCAAACACACCTAGTGGTATTTAACCTGTAAGTAAAGGCTATAGCTCTGTTCTCTGGCATGCTTCTTGACAAGCAGATTCTCTTTTACCTCTTAACAGGAATGAGGATTATGCAGTACTTTGCTGTACTTTGTGCTCAGAACCCCCCAGAGCATCCCCATAAGTTACCCCCTCATCTTATCCCTATCCTTTTTAAGAGTTACCTTCTCACCAGCAAATCATTCAGGGGCACATGATGGTTGAAGAACACATCACATGTATGTAGCAAACATTTCTAACAGTGTTATTGTAATACAGTAAATACAAAAGTCTGATAGAGGCAATAAAAGTATAATAGGTACACACCTAGATCTGCCCCACTTTCTTTGCTGGTTTGAACATTCCTTGGCACTCGTTTAAGGTCCTTTTTTCTAAGCTGTCAATTTGTAAAGTATTACTCCCCACTATTGAGAATACACTCAATTCTACTTCTTTTTTTCTTACATTTGATCAGCTCCTTCTTCTTTAATAGCTTTCTTTTAGATTGCCCGTTGTTCTGATTTCTGTGACTTTGAGTTCTGTGACTTGCTGTTCTAATGTCAGTGAAACTCAAAACATTCAGCCATATACAAATGTCACTGTATTCGTGAATTACGGAGAATGTGAGAGAAGAACATAGCAGAAGTAGTACAGAGACATATTCTGTTGCATCTTTGGTACAAGTTTGACCAACTTAGAAGGTACAAAAGAAATACAGAGCTATAAAGAAATTATAAATTCAAATGGGAATTCAGAAAGATACAGAAAGCTTTGCCAAATTGTGATGCCAAGCTTAACTGTGTGTATTAGGAAAATACCAGGTATATGAGGCTGTAGGAGGCGAGTTTATACTATCTTATTATTGATCTGTGGTTAGTTTACTTCCTTTTAAGTTTATAAATCCTTAGATAGTGAGTCTGAAAGCATGAACTCTACTATATTGGGTTGGGCTATATGAAAGAAAAATGTATAAAAAATGAGCTTTAAAGAAGTTGTTCATAGCCTCTAAATTAGTTTACCAAGTAGTCATTTACTGTGTGTTTGTTCTGCGTGGCAATGAATGAATTCTTCTTTCAGTGGATGGAGGAATTCAAAAGTAAAATGCTGCCTGAGACAGATGCACGCTATCAGGTTGTGAAGAGCGTTGTTGGTCATTTATCTGAGAGCAATAAGGATGTCCCACAGGTCTCGGCACTCGACTGGGTTATCCATGTGGTAGATGAACCAGGAGTAAATGCTTTTGTGCTTCCAGTAAGTTGAACCCAAATAGAAAAATTATTAGTAATATTGAAAGAGCATTTCATTTATTTACCTTCTACTTAATTTTCACCCCGTCTTGTTCACAGAACGGTCAAGTATTTGTTTTCACTGGATTGCTAAATGCAGTTTCTGATATCCACCAGCTGTCTTTCATTCTGGGACATGAAATAGCTCATGCTGTGCTGGAACACGCAGTAAGTATTTAAGAATTTTAGACAGCTTTCTTTAAATAATTATAATCAATTATAATTAATAACTTTCCACTCACTACCCACCAAAATTTCACTGTGACTCTTTTTAATTAATGAAAAACTGACTTTGAAATGAGACTATTCTGATACGGTTTATTCTTATATTCTTATAACTTAATTTTTAAGTTATTTCTTATAATTTAACTTACAAGTTATTACTACAGGAATAATAGAACTCCATATAAGAACTGCCTGAAGTCTCCTTTGGTAGTCAGTGTTAGCACAATGTCTGCCAGTGGTTTTTATTTTTTATTTATTTATTTTTAATAAGTACATGGATGGATTATGGCTCACTATTAACAGTCATTTAGAACTTGGTCTGTACATGTCTCTCCTCCTATAGTGTAGACTTAAGGAACTGGAGGCACTCAGCAACTCAGTTTGTTACTCCTAGATTTGTTAATATCTACATAAGTAGATATACTTCAATACCTTCTTCTGAAATGCATGGTGTTTTATTTTAGTGGCACAGTTTTGGAATGCAAAACTCCAGAATGCCTGGAGCTCGATTCTGCATTTAGAGATGATTGCCTTCACAAACTTATTTTTTTTATGTCCTTCACGTGTTGAAATTGGTAGTTCTTTGCCATTTAAGCACTAAAGAATGGATGTAATCATTCTGTTGTGCTTTGAAGGTGCAACTATGAAAAAGAGTATGGTGTAGAAATAGGGTTCATACTGTTCTGGATTGAGGTGATTTGCTTGAAAGTGCTGCTTTGCATACAAAATGTCTTCTATCTGTACAAGTAGTTTAAAAATAAAATGCATCCACTACCTATCCATCAGTTGAGAAGACATAACAAGGACCTTTTAGGCATAAACATCCTGATGAAATTACAAAATAATCTGGAAATAGGTAAATATGTTTTGAAGGCAGTGAAAATCCAGAACAGTTTTACTGCAACTTGTATGATTTTGGATGAGCAACAATGTTCACGTCGTAGTTGCTTGGGGTTCAGTTGAGTCAAATTAGACTTGCTAAACTTATTAGAAATGTTTTTCAGAATAAAAACAGCTTACCTTCTTTGTATGGAACCTGTGTCACCCACCTGACATAGAGAAAAGTATGGCATGATCTGACTTTTCAGTCCTCAGATCAATTTGTTGTATGTCAGATAGAGGTCTGAAAAACAGAATAATTTCAGTTTCATTCTTCAGGATTTTTTAGTTTCTGAAATTAGAAGAACACAATAGACAAAAAAATGTAGAGCTGCTTACTTTCTCCTTGTTCCATTAGTGTTTCTGTCTAACTGACATGTCTTTTCTCAAGTTAATGTAAACAACAGTCTTCTAGGTCTTTATGGGTTTTTCCTTCCAACTGTTTCATGGGCTTCTTACTAAAGAACTCGGTCTGCATACTGCCATCATCTTATCCCAGGCTTTGAATCTTTCCAATTGGGAGACAGGCAAAATATGTTTGTTCCAGCTGTATTTAGGTAGTTGGTGTGGATTCTATACTGAAAGAACCTTGTATCCAACTGGTTTTGGGTTTTGTGTTGTTTTTTTCTTGTTTTGTTTTGGTGCAAGCACAGGAGCTTGTTCCTGTGGCTGCATAGAATAAAATTTAGCGATTTTATAGTGTTTTGAAAGTATATTGTGTTCTTCAAAAACAAAAAACAGGCGGTAATGAATGAAAACTGAACCATTTTTGTTACCAGGCAGAGAAAGCCAGTCTGGTTCACTTCTTGGATTTCCTATCACTCATCTTTCTCACTATGATTTGGGCCATCTGTCCTCGTGATAGTTTGGCGGTTGTTGGCCAGTGGATTCAGAGTAAGTTGCAGGAGGTAAGCCTGACTATAGAATACTTCACACAACTTATTTGAATACATCTGTTTCTGACATTCATTGCAAATGTGTTGAAATATTTCTTATTATCCTTCTAGAGTTCATGGAAAAACATTTATAGTCTTGGGGAGATAGTACCGCTGAACAGTATGTTTGGGGAAAAAAGCAGAGGAGAGATTATAAGCAAAAATAAATATATCAGTATGTTTTTGAAGGAAATATGTTTTTATAAATATACATCTGCTTTAGTTGATATATATTCTCATGTGTCATCTTGAAAAACTTTAGATCTTAAATAATGATTGGATTTAGTTGGATGGGCCCTTAGCACTTGCTTGCCAATTAAGTTAAATGATTGCCTGTTTGAAATGTATCTCACGTTTTAAAGTTTTAAAATGCCATGTTTTTATCTTGAGTAGTTGCTAAAATGTTTCTAAACAAACTAAAATATATGGAAAGAGTATCTTTAAATACATTTTTGTGGATTTCAAGATAAGGAAGTTGTGAGTCTAAATGTTCTTTTAAAGTAGGAACTATGCTATAATAAAACTTACTGAAATAATCTTTACAGACAGCATACTTCCCATAAAGTAAAATTCAGTGGTTATTGTGGTGCTGTTTTTTCCCTGCTGTCTAGTTTACTGCCTGCTTCTGGACAGTTATCCTTTTTTTTTCTTTTTTTTTTTTTAAATTTTCTTTAAATCATAAAACTTGAATCTGGAATGCAGTGAAATAGCTCTTTGGTTTCGTTGACTTCTCTTGATGATTTATCTGATATTTCACCTGGTTCTTCAGAAATTTAAATATAACCAGTCTGTTTTGGTAGTTATTATGCTAATGGGTAGACATGTGGATTGTGAGCATAAATTATGTCTAACGAGCTTGGATATTTCTACAAGTAGCTAAGAAACCAATACATTGATGAATGCTAGTCAGCATTTTGAAGAGCTGAACTGGGAAAAAGCAAAGTGTGAATCAATCCTGACACTGCTCATAATTTAGACAGCAAGATTTAGTTCCCTGTCAGCATCTTTTCTCCTAGGCTACTGCAGCTGATGTTCTGGCATTGTAGGTTGGAGTTGGGCTTTAGATTGCAAATGGAATCTGGCTTTAAGCCCTTCTTGGTCCTACTGTGCTATAGGAGAGATCTGTCGTTTATGAGATAATGTACAGTAAGGTCTTGGTTTAAAACAGCGGTTAGGCTTACCTTAAATAAAACTAAATGTATCCATATGTAATGCTGAGTAAATAAGTAATTATTATTGGCAAGAATGTATTCCATATACAAAAGATGTTGAATAGGAATTTTTGTTTGCTACTCACCTGTGAGTGCAACATCTGTTTGCTTCCTCCATTCAACTTTTTCTATTGTGCTTACATGGAAAAGACTCTTCCTACTCGTTTTCTCAGGATGCTTCATTTTCTTTTTCCATAGCCATATTTTACTTGTTAATGTTTTAGCATCCCAGTTTGCCCTTATTATCATGGCAATGTCTGGCTCTACTCTATGAAACGGTTGCTTAGGCCACATTGCAGTGCTCACTTCTATTTCAGTATTTGTTCTTATGACCTCAGGTGCTTTACTTTTTAATTTATTGACCATGGTTTGCTTTTTTGTTGTTGACTGTAAGTAATTTCTAGTGACTCTTTGTAGGCTTTTTCACATGTTAGCTTCAGCCCTGCCTTTTTCTCCAGTGCTAGCGATTTCGCTTGCCTTGAGTTTTCTCATAGGATTCGTTCATTGTTGTTCTTTAGTCATGTATTTCTGAACTGAAACACGTTCCCTTTGCTGTTAGAGCAGAAATTATTTTATATGGGAACATAAGCCTGGGAATGCTACACATTCAATGAGAATTGTTGTGTGGTATCGCATCAAGGTCTGTTTAGGCTACTGCTCGTCTCTGACTAGTAGCTGATGCACAGAGGAAAAGCAAAGCAAACAGCAGCAGATAGAGGGTGATGTTTTCCTCGGATGCATCCTTGCTTCTGTAGCATGGGTTGGTCCTGCACCAGGGATTGCATTAGCAGTACGAATAGTTGTATTTATTTTTCAGAATACAACAACGTTTTGGGTACAGTTTTGGGATAGACGTAAATAGTAATACCCTGCTGCTTAACTGTAAACACAAAGCTGTTTAAGAGGTAGGAGTTTCAAAGCTGATCTTGTGGCCATCTTCTTGCTGTCCCAAAGCTCTCTGTCTAGATGGTCTATTAAAATTACACATGCATTCACACCACCAGTTTCCTAGCTCTTAAATTTACCTTCTTAAAATTTCTGTAAAGCTTCCAGAAAGTGGTTGTAACTGAAGAAGTAGAAGACAACCTGCTTGTGCAAGCATCTATCTGTTTCAGTTAACGCTTTGTGCTGTCCTCTTGCCCATTACCAGTTTCTATTCCTCATTGGAAAATGCTTAATAATTAAAAAAAAAAAAAAAAAAAAAAGTAGATCTTGCTAACTGAGGAATGGTGCTTCAGGAATATGTGACAGACCAGCTGGGGGTATCTTTGCCTCCAGTAGACTTTGAGCACTTTTCCGGGCAATTGAAAGTGCATAGTCCACTTCAAACAATGACTTTATCTTCAGAGGATTTAAAAACACCTTTGTAATTGCAATGTGCAAGGTCTGTAAGGAAGTGAAGAGCTTCACTGCTTACTTTTCAATAGTCAGTTTTTCAATACTTACTGTCTTCAGTGCTTACTTTTTTGATATTTTATATCAATGTATTTGGCTTGGATATAACTGTAGAGGACAAGCTCTGATTGCTTCTAAGTTTATTTTTGACCTAGTAAATAAAAAAAAGCACATTCACTACTTTAGAAAGAAACAAAAAGTTACCGATATCTTTATATACTCAAAGTATTGGACCGTTTCTTTGGTGCTCTTCATTTCTGTTTTTCTTTCTTTTTTTTTTTTTTTTACTGGAACGTGTAAAGAAGATCTGCTTCTATGACCAAATAAAGAGCTGATGAAACCTTTTCTTCTTCACTAACTTTGCACATCCCCATTCTTCTGTTTGTATTTCCTAATCTATGCTGAGATCAGGATGCTTTGACACGTTGCTTATCTCGGCAGGAGCAGGCTGTTTTAACAAGTCCTGATTTGCCTTTACTCTAACCTGATATACTAGGGCAAGGCTGCCAAAATGTACATGAATTATGTGCCAGAACATCCTGGGTTGTATGAATAAATAACAATTTGACAAAGCTACCACTGTCTCTTAGTGCCTGTTAATAAATTGTCAGAACATAGACAAAAGGGAGAGTATTTGGTCGTATTTATGTCTTCCAGTCTGATTTCTCAAGGGCAATCTGCACCTTGTGGTGAGGGATAATCATGGTAAATAAGTGATTTTTTTTTTTTCCATGAAAATGTTTATGGTTGTATTCCATACTGTGGGCTGCTTACCATACAAAGTAGATCGTACTGGGTTTAAAGAAGGTAATCATATAAGCCATTGTTTTGTTTTTTTTTTTTACATAGTGTTGCTACAGCTAAAATCTTAATGCCGATAAAAGCGAAGTGAGAAAATTCCATTTTGTTCATAACCAGCTTGTTTCTTCTGACTCTGAATCTTCCGTACAACCCTGACCAGTAATATATTTCTGCTTATAAAGTTTTAAATCAACTAGTTTAAAGTTGATGTCGACCCTTTGGCCACTGCAAAATGCAATGATGCTGGCTGATGAGAGGGGCCATGAAAATATGTATAATTTGAATGAATTTCAACCAAATACAAGATCCATGTGTTATATATAATGTAATTAAAGGTTACATTAAGACAAACTAATACTGATTGCACGCAATGTAAACATGATACATAAATATCATTTGTTCTGAAGAGGCTAGAAAAATGCTTTATTTAAAGCATGGAATGGAGCTCTCTGCGTTTTTTGCAGTTTATGTTTGATAGACCGTACAGCAGAACGTTGGAGGCTGAAGCTGATAAAGTGGGACTTCAGTTTGCAGCAAAGGTAACTACGTCTGGTTTGTTTGATTAGCAAGCGAACAGACACTTTTCACTTTCCATTATAACCAGAGGGAGTTTCATACTTCATGCAGAGGTAAACTCTGGTTGCTTTTTTCCTTTTTTAAGAAATGTAGATTAATGAAGTAGTGGGAAAAATGCAGTTTATAGGGAAAAACAAAGTCCTTCTAGCTAAAATCTATGTAATAAATTGGAATTTGTAAAGTTGTGCATTATCGATGACGCAGTATACTTTCTATATAATTTATTACTACTAGAAGAAAAGGCTATGTATTTACAAAGAGGAGAAAGCCAAATAGTGATCTTTCATATGTAGAATATATTAAATTGTACCTGGAGATATAAATGGTACTTTGAACTTCTACCTTTCACTTAGCTTCCACTATTGCAAGAATTTTTGAGGAATGCTTTACTATGTTTTCATGCATTTAAAATATTCTTATCTATAATGTTTATTTTCATAACAATACAGGAAAATTTAAGAACTCTGATAATTATAATTGTACTTTATATGATTTCTCATACTTATGAAGTATATCAACACTTTTCCGGTATTTAAAGTTTATTTTAAGTACAGCTGTGAAAATAAGCTATCTTTGCTAAAGTAAGACAAAAATTTGGTAAGAGACTACTCAAATCTTTTTCCATAATTCATTTTAGAGTCTCCCTTTTTTTGTTCCTGCGAGTTTCCGTTCTAAATTCATCAAAATAAAACAGCAATCAGTTCTAGCTAGGTGCAATAGAGATAAATAATTCTTAAGTGTTAGATATCTATGAGAGCAGCACCATCTAGCGTTAATATTTCATAAGGAGAATTTCCGTTTTCTTATTATTTATTAATATTTCTTCAATGCAGAATTGTTAAAATGAACTTCAATTCTGGGACTGAAACTGCATTTATAGTTTAAAGTCATCTAGAGGACTAATGCAATCCATGGAAAAACGTAATTGCTGTGTGGGTAACTCACTGCTTTGTAATACCAATGAAGTTGTAGGGACTTATCAGAGAGAAACAAGCAAAGTGCTTTCTCAGCATTTCTCTGCTTGTGGAGATACAATTTTGTAATAATAACTTCAAGAAATAAAATTCAAAGGACAAAGCACCACTAATACAGCTCTGGGTAGGGGAGTCATTGTCTTATGAGCACTCATCTTTTCCTCTTAAAGAAATGAAAACCAATGTAAGAAATCTTGTTCTTTTTTCCTTCCACTTAAAGTCAAGTATAAAGGAGGTTGTTGGTGATATGCAAGTGCCATTCTTAATGTTCCACAACTTTCTATAGTTAAATTGGTACTTCTGTAGAGAGAGATAGGAGAGTCATAGTTCTCCAGAATTATTGCTTTTACCTGTTGTGGATTACAAAAATCACCCTTTTAAAAGGCAGTATAATCACATACAGAAAAGCCTTTGTAGCTTGTCTTCAGATATATTTAACTGTGAATTATTATCACTTCTTATTTTTGACTCTTACCTTTAAATTTACTTAAATCTGTGCAGATGATTAACTTGTTCTTATGCTATATTGTATCTAGCAAATATAACATGGAACAAGCAGCTGAGTATTTTTTTTCTTTTAAAGAACAAGCACACGGCAGAAATTGTGAATCCTATTATTCCTTCTTCTGAATTACCTAATTCGGGTGTAATTTTTTGTTAGAGATCAGTGGAATTAGAATTGTATCATATTACCTTAAAGGCAGTGGTGTATACGTTTCTGCTTTCAGGCTTGTGTGGATGTAAGAGCAAGCAGTGTATTTTGGCAGCAAATGGAATTAGCAGAAGCCATTCAAGGGCAGCCCAAGTTACCAGAGTGGCTCTCCACGCACCCTTCACATGAGAATAGAGCTGAGCACTTGGACCGGCTTATTCCAGAGGTGAGCAGTTGAAGGAACTGTAGCTTTTTCTCTGAGGAAGGTTGTCTGAATTCGTTTGGCATCAGCCACAAGCAACTCTCGTTGCATCATGCTTATCTTTCCCTTTACCCATACAGAAATTTTCTGTCATAAGAATCTTAACCTTCTTGATAATTCTACTAAAAAGGAAACATTATGATAGTACAGGTAAAATGCAATTAGCTCTAGTGGCTTATTTCCTGTTTTCTAATCAAACTGTAATACTTCTGCTTTTTAAAGGCATTTCTAGTATAGATGTGAATGAATGAGACCTGTGTCACTATCTTTTCCCTTTTATGCCGTTTTGGAAGCCAGATTTTAAGTTGGATCCCTAAACTGTCTCTAAACTCTCTTCTCTTTCATTGCTTTGGTAGCTAGCCCAAGGCTGTCAACTAGAGAATGCTCCCTACTATCCTGTCTCTCCCGCTGATGTGGAATTGAACACACCTCGAATAACAGTGCCTCAGAAGAATGTCAGATCCCCAGTAGATTTCTTAATAGCCCTAGTTACGATAGGTCTCTGTAGATTTTGCAGCCTGCTTTTTTCTTCAAATCTTTCTATTTGTTCCATCACATTAGGGAAAAAATGTTACCCCACTCTAAGGACATTGAGATAATACACGCGATTGCCCATCCATCTGCAGTCTGTTCTGTAATTTCTTTTGGATTGCGCCTCAGAAGAATGCCATGTAGATAGCTACTTGGGGATTCTCTTAATTTGGTGTATTATTTACTGGTAGATTAAGCAAAAATTTCTGCTGTTAACCAAGTGCTAGTTCTCTTATTTGAGAACTGTTCCAAGTTCAGTAATCTTAGTATGTTTACTATGTCTTTAAGCAGATTTTCTTTTTTTTTTTTTTTACTACAGTAAAATAACACGATTTTTTTGCCTACTTATTTGTTAGATTTTTTTTAAGTTGCTGTTTATTAGAGCTCTTCATGACATTGTTTTGCAAACAAGCTAAAGGAAATTTGCTTTCTTATAACAAACTGGCAATTTCTTCTTCTTCCTGTTTTTTTTCCCTTTAAATTCCCAATCACTTACCATCTTTCTCAGTTCTAAGCTGCAAAGACAGTTGAAGATTTATTGGCAGAGAGAGCACTAAAATGTTGAGGTGTTTACTGATTTCAAAGGAGGAAAAGAGGAGAATTTTCATGAATCCTTTGAGAACGAATGCAGTAAATATTCTAAATGATAGCATAAATCAAAACAGAGATAAGGGGTAGGAGGTTGGAGAACGGCTAGACTGAATATTTTAAATTAATATGCACAAATTCTGTACCTTGCAAAAACAGGCTGTGAGAATATTTTGATGAGCAATATTTTTAGAGCAGCTGAATAGAAAATGATACACGTTTCTGGAGCCTTTTTTTTAGTTAGATTGAACATAAAGTGTTCAGAATCCTTTATTTTTTATACAATTATTGACTGGCTTATAACATGGAAATAAATACCTTCTTGCGTTTTACTCCAGGACTGAGCAAATAAGTTAAATAAATGAGCAACTGTGTAGTCATAGCAGACTTATTATTATTTTTGTCTTATCTCTTGCAGTTTAGCAGGTGGAGTAACCTTTCATCTTTTTATGACTGCTCTCACTTACAAGAGCTGTGGAGGCTAGGAAACTTTCTTCCAAAGTATGATAGAGACTGAGATGTTTTCATTTGCCTTCTACCTTGCACATTTTTTGGAGTAGGTTTAGAAAGCAGGGGCTGAAGGCTCCTTTTTAACAAAGGTTGACAGATCAGTGAGGCTGATACTGGAAAAAATGGAATAAAAATGAAAGAAGTTATGTGGAAGTGTTGTTGGAGGCTTCTCGTCTGAAGTGTTTACTCTCCTTTGATTGAGAGCTGCCTCCTTGAATCTGAATTTCAGGCATTTGAAGGGAATCCCAGGGCTTTGCTGTTCAACGTCAGCAGCTTTTTATTTCACCATTCACATACTTAAAGCATTTTAGAACCGTATGTTTACCATATATTAATGGCCATTAGATGTTCAGAGCCCAAGAGGAGAAGCTAGATATCTAAAAGAGCCTTTTTATCTCTCTATGAAGAAACTACTACTTAGACTCGGCATCAGATCCATCATAAGCAAGGAAAAAAGGCAGGAATCCTAAAGAAAAAAAATTCTGCTGGCTTTTACATTCGTATTTGGTTTTGAAATTGCCCTTTCTCTGAAGATGTGAATTAAATAGACCAGTTTGTATTAAAGATACTGATATAAATGTTGTGTTTCATATACAGGTGGTTTTGAAGCTGTAATGTTTTTTTAGGACAAGATAATATCTATTATTAGACCAGCTAGCATAGCTAGGAAAAATATGTGACAAGTTTTTGGTCTTCTCAGGATGTGAAGATGTTTCTCTACAGATTTCTGATCAAGCTCACAATAAACTCTGATTATATAAAATGAAAAATTTTTGTTCAGGTAATGAAATAGCTTGTCTCAATGAGGCAACTTAACAGTCTCAGGAAATGTAAATTAAAGCAGCAATATCACAAGGATTCTCTTTTCACATAATTAAAAGACAGGGAGCAATCAAATGAGTTTTAAAGATCTTGCATCTGCATTTCTGAACAAGTTGTAAGCTACAGCTAAACTGAGGAATTAATAAATAGAGAACTATAAACAGTTGCAAAGTAGCACTCTCCTGGAAAGGAAATAGAGAAAATGAAAAAGATTTGTCATGTTTTTAAAGGATTTCCCCCTCTGCCTGGAACAATTTGGATTGTACACCAGGAGAACAGAATATGCCAGCCAAATGATAACTCTGTTAAATAGGAGACTGTAATCTCCTAGAATTCCTATGTGGAAGGTGGTGAAATGCTCAAAGGCCCTATGCATTTTATTTTCAGAAAAAGAAATCTTAAAATAATGTTGTAGTACAGTAGCTTATCATTGTTGTGGAGAGAAAAATCATGGAAGTATAGAGCCAGAGAGCAGCTAAAGGATCTGCTGGTTCATCTCTGAATTTTTTATTTTATTGTTCTCTGACTCACTAAAGCTTGTCTACCTTTTTCCTTGTAAGTTGTCCAAACTGAACACAGTACATCAGCTGAAGCTTCAGCAATACTGAATAAAGCAGAAGGTTATCTACTGAGCCTTTGCCTGTGACACAAAAATTCATCTTGACATGACATTTGCTTTTTTGGCATCATGTTGTTCACTCAGATTCCATTTTTGATTCACTCCAACACCTGTTTCCAACACTTCCTTGTGGAAGTACCGTACTGAAATCATTTCTAGAGTCAGTTACTAAGTTGGGACATGTCATTTCTACTGCTCTCTTTTGCCTGCTAGGCCAATTAAATTTAAAAAAAAAAAAATTATTTTGGCAAGATTTGTTCTTGTCAAATCCATGTTGGCTGTTTACTGTTTTTCTTATTGCTTGGGTAGTTATTTACTTTATTCCTCTTTCAGGTGTCTATTGGGGTATTAAAGATACATTTATTTTACTTCCTTTTCATTTCTTTCCCTTGCTTTTCAAAAAGGGGATGGTATATTTGCCTTCTGTTAATGATGTGAAGATTACCTGAGATAGTTCTAGTACTAGAGCATACTAATATAAGTCCTATCAATGTAAGTATTTGTCGGAAAATAACAAAAAATACTGACCTATGTTTCTATCTTCTCCATAATTTAAATATTTTGTCACAATTTTCCTTTCCTGTGCCCATAGAATCACTGGAAGATGTGAAGTATTAGCGTTATATGTCAGTTGCTTTTCTTTCTCTATCAAGTAACAAATCTATCCACTCCTAATCATCTTTGTACTGCTACTTCATTTGTAGAACCCGTTGTTGTCTTCTATGCCTGCTAATTGTAATTCAGTTTGCAACTCAGCTTTTCTGATTTATTTTGCAGCATGCTTGTGCTATTCCTTAGTTTTTGTCAGAGTTGCAAGGCCAGACCAGAATTCAGCTCTGCCAAGGTAATTACGGTTTATACAAAGAGAATTTTAACCCTTGGCCTTGTTTGTGGAGTTAAGAGGGTGACTTTTAGCCTGACAGGTAGGATTTGCTCCAAAAGATTATAAGGGGTCAAGATGCAGTTAGCCTGCTTACCTGTGACAGTGGTGAAAGATGAGCACTGGGAGAGGAAAAAATACTTTTTTTTCTCCTGTATTTGTCTTGCTGTTAGGTTTTATTTGAAAGCATCAGGGTGAGGCAGGCCTCCCTAGTTCTTACGCCTTCTCCCCTTTCAATACCTTGCAGGAGATGGCTGCAATTATATTGATAAGAAAAACAGCTTCACCTTCGCTACCTTACAAGCAGTAATATTGATATCTTATTTGATGTCTTCTGAGCCAGTAAGCACTTAGGTGGTCTTTATTCTGAAGAGTAATATTTCTTTCTTAAAGTTAATCTGAAAAGAATAGCATTACAGTGCTCTTAATTTCCAGGTGCCTCAATGTACTCACTCTAGCTAGTTAACCTTGTCTCGGTTCTGTCCATTGTCTTTATTCAGAACATTCTTCAGTATACAGATGATGAAACATTTTCTTACTGAAATTGATATGCATTTGCTTCATTAAGAATGCTTTTACTCGTCTTTTTACCCAAACTGATGGAAAACAATTTAATTGAGCCATATTAAATTATCAGATTTGAAGTTGCTGATGATTTTGAAAGTACAGTGTGGCTGACCATGGTTGGCTGTTTTATCTTTCAGGAAAAATGTACTGTAAGGTCTTCAGCCAGTTATTGGCACGTTAATGATGCTACAGCGTTGGTGGCACAAAAGAAAAGTGCAGTAGTCAGCAGAGCCAGGGAAAGAACACCTTCTGAATAAGGTTGAATATTTCACAGCAGTCACAAACATACATACATACATAAATGCAAAGCCTACCTTCATTAGAATGTTTAGTCTTAGATGTTTTTAACAGTGAGATGATACGTCAACACAGCTTTGCATTCTCATAACTGCAGTCTTTTTAATGGCACGTGGGTTGAGGGTGTTGAATAGATGCCTCCTTCTCTCTTCAACAGCTTTATGTGTAGCAAGAAAACAAAGACACCCACAGGGTAAAAGTGTTAACTCTGAAGTATTGTTTTGGACCTTTGCTGTTGTGGCTTCAGTATTTGAGATAAGTGAAACCATGGAAATAAGCCAGGCGCCATATAGCAAAACCCCCCGTGAGATTTAAAATTGCTAAATTAGTTTAAAAGAGGATTATGTTGCCCTTTCCAGGATACAGCCTAAATCTTTATATTTCCATTTGCCTTGAATAATGCTGCCTGACGTTAATGTAGTCTTGCAGCAGCTTATGTTCTGTAAGAGAACAAGAGAAAACTCTTGGTTTGTCAAAAACATCACTTTAGAATTTAATTGGTCACTGAGGCAGAAGAGTGTTCAGTGGTATAGTTATACTTGATGACTACATGGACTATCACCTTGTAGAAAAACAAATACTGAGAGCTTTATTCGTGTTCTTTAAAAGTTTGACAAGGGGAATATTTGCATGCCTAATCCAGACTTGCATATGCAGTAATTTAAATGTTACACTTAAACAAGAAACAGTTGGGAAAACTCTTCCTACATTCCTGGAATGCATCTTCTTTTTTTTTTTTTCCAAAACCAGTTGTTGCCTTTAAATTCTCTTTGTTTATAGCCATTTACATGAAACTCTTATTAGTTCGCTGTACTAAAGTTACGGAGAAATATGTTTTGGTACCTCCTCATACAAAGAAATTATTTAAGAAGCTCAGCTTTTCCATTTTACAGTCTGCTGTAGTAAGATGTTCCCAGTGTCTCCTGTGAAAGAGTACTAAATTGTTTCAAAGTGATGGGCAAATACTTATACACAGGTGTATTGGAATATTTGATTTGGTATTTCAACCAAATCTAGTGCATATAAAACAGACTAAAATTTCCCACTCTGTTTTTCAGTGCATCTGTGGAACTGCTTTAAAAACCTCTTACTTTCTTCCTCCTCTTTAATCCATACAGAATTGACACGCTTTCTCGTAGCTGTCCCTAGAACTGGCAGGAGGCACCTGGCTACAACGCAGGACAGATGTGGTCATTACTTTTCTAGAATATATGGTTATGAAGGAAATGGAATGAACTCTACACATGAACTTATTTTCCCATGAAAATATTAAAAATGAAGCTGGATGTTACTCTATCACTAGGTTATGCTGTTGATTGAGGCTAAGATACAGTGAACCTTGTATAAAAGTGACTATCACTGTGGCCATTGATTAGTGCTAAACATCAAGATAATTTTTGACTTGTTTTATTTGCAAATCTTGAAAAAATAGCTCTCATTGGAAAAGTAGAACCCTCTAAAATTCTCCATAAAGTTTTCTGTGTAATATATAGAAACTTGCTTTACTTGGTAAGGCTATATGAGTGTTCTAGGAGAATCCATGGGTACTGGTAGGCCTGCGTACGACCAGTTGGAAAGTACTGCATCAGACTGGTTTGTGTGCTACCCATTGCCATCTTTAAAAAAAACCTGCCCGTTTGAATGGACTAGTTAGTAAGTTTGGCTTCATTAAAATGAACACCAAATTAAGCATCCTTTAAAACAGCTGACTTTATCCTGTTTTATACCAATGCTCCACAATGCCTTTGAGAAGACTCATCCAGTGTCATTACCTTTCTCAGATTGTCTCCAAGGCAGAATGATCTGTTGACCAGAACACAAAGCTGGAGGAAATGTGCCTGTACTAATGGATTTCACTTCTCTGTGAAATCCTTTGACTCCTTCGTGCCTCTACTTTCTAATCTGTAAAAGGGAAGCTCTGACACTTCCGTTGTTTTGTAAGCAGGATTAATTAAAGTTTGTCTCCTAGTGCTAATCTCTTAATCCAGATAGATAGATTCTTACATTCTAGAGACATCTGTTTTCTGAGAACACTTGGAAGCTCTGTATTCAAATGTTTCTTGAAGATGAGATCACTTGTGTAACTGGACCTTAACTATACCGATAAACCATCTGGATTTCTCTGCCAAACAGTTAAATGTCTGTTACGTTACTGAAGATTTTTCCCTTCTTTTTTTTCTTTCCAGCCAGATGCCTGTATATATAATTACTTCAGTAATGAAACATAGCTGATGAAGTATGCAGTCATTTTAATTTACATATGAATGTAAATTAGAAGGTAAAAGTTACTGATGTGCACAAATAGCACATAAAATAGTTTGAGAACTTCATACTTATTTAAGAGGTACCTTTTAGATTATCCATTCTTTGGGAGACTGCCTACGAGAAAACATTTTTCATTCTTCATTTTCTTTCCATTGTTTTACCATATTAAAAGATACATTTCTTCTCAGGAAATCTTGGTTTCTGTTGAAAAGTTTTTCAGTAGCAATTCTGACTCAATTTTATACTCATTAAGCTTTATATGCAAATGCAGACCTTACTGGAAAGCCAAATCACTGTCTGAAACCTTTTTTATCCTGTTTAAATGAGCTTGATTTGTTTTCCTATGTATTCACAGGCTCTTAAAATAAGAGAGCGCTGCAATTGTCCATCTCTTTCTGGACCCGATCCTCGCCTTATTTTCAAACTTAACATGCAACATCTCCTGGAATCGTCTAAAGTTCAAGAAACTCAAAATTCTACAGAGCAAACTCTCTCAAAACCAAAACTGGATTTTCCTCACACTCAAAAAGTGGAAGACATACCAGTAACTTTTGCAGTTAAACCTACAAACTAATGACGATAATTATTCCATTTTATGAAACTTGTGGTCTCTGAGGGTCTATCTTTTAGGGCACATTTGTCTTTGAACCATAAAGAAGACCTAGCCGCCTATATTCTGTGTTTCTTTTACGTGATCTCTCACTCAAAGCAATAAGGAGTTGTGCCCACACAAGATCGTCATGTTGGAGCAGAAAGTTTCTTATTCATCAAGGATTACTAAAATAAATGACTTCTCAGGGGAAAGATAATCTCGTACAATCCAGTCACACAGTGTAATTTTCAGCTTTATCAGGCTCACCTTGATCAGAGGACACATGAGCCAGAAGCGTCCCTAAAGCAGAGCAAAAAGTACAATTTTCATCACTTAACTTGTCTGGTTTATCTTGCTGTAATTTGGGTTAGATCTGTTCAGCTTCATTTGAGAAATAATGATGAGAGCTTACCGCCTGTTCCACATATAGAATGTTTAAAAATATTAAGCTGAGATGCAGTAATAGCCTATGGGCTAGATACACCCCCACTTAATTAGGTGGATTTACTGCTGGGATTTTTCTCCTTTCTAAGGCATTTGAGGGTATGGATTAATTCAACATTTTTCTTCAAAGCAACCTGAAAGGATTGCACAAAGTTCAATTAAAAAAATAAGTTAAATTATTTTCAAGGAAGGCTTTCTTCTAAAAAACATTTTATAAGAACCACAATTTTTAGCCCTAGAATGCTTTGCGAGGATAAGCGTGTTATCTTTTAAATTGTGAGGGTGCCTTATCAGAGGCCAGTATTACTTTAGAGATACTTGATCTGGATAGATCAGTCTGGATAGAAGTGATTGCTGATGTGGAAGTATATTAGGTAGCAGACAAATACAACACAATTTCTTGACTGCACAGCTTTAGCAGTTGTACCTTATCCAAGAAGGCGACTACTCTGCAGGAAACCGCCATCTAATGCTGTGCATATAAAAAAAAAAAAAAAAAAAAGCACAAAACAAAACTCACAACCAAAAAACACAACCACACAAGAAGAAGAAAACCCTCCAGCCTCTCCTGAAGCCACACCTTTCTTACTGTGGAGACCAATACGCACAAGATAGGTAAAGCTCTGCCTTCTGTGATGGAGTACCTCGTATAGCCAGCATGTTAATTTTTATTTGCAACTGTCTGAGTTATCGTTGGTTTGCACCTGATGAAACTACTGAATGTTATCTTACAAAAAGACATAGAAAGAGGCAGCAGAGATTGAAAACAAAAAAGGGAAATCCCTTTCTTTTATCTGCTGAGATGTATCTGCTGTTCTGTTGTTGTTGTTTCTCCTTTTGTATTGAAACAAAGATTTGTTTCACGTATGGTGGGGTTTTATGTGGAGGGGACATTCAAAACATTTTACAGTGTATTGTATTTTGAAACATTCTTTTTTTATTCATGGTGGAGGGCAGACTATCATATTTACTCAATTCAATCAGAATGCAAGTTATTTAAGAAGGAAAGAACAACCTATTCATCGCTGTCTGTGAATATAGTTGGATAAAAAGGTTGTGAAATGAGTAATTTCTTTACTGACTTCAGCCAATGAATTGGGGGTCCTTGGAGAAATGCCAGCAACTACCTAACTTACTTCTGTTCAGAGGTAAGTCGATGTGTCTGTAATGGTGAATGTTGATTCTAGGCCTGATTATATAGGTCTAGATTGGCAGCATGTTGCTTACAAGCTGTTTTTAAATCTTTGCCCAGTCCTACTGGCAAGAGACAGAAGGTCCAGCCTAACCATTATTCATCCATCCATTTTTATTCTTAGTGACAGGAGTTTTTGTAACAGACATTCAGTGATGTGTTAAAGCACTTGGACATTGTCACCTGAAGGTAAACAGAAAAATACACCATTTAGATTTCCCTGTGGACCTTATAGTTTATCCAGCAACACCACGACCCCAGTGCTGCTGCCTCTTTCTCGCTCCAGTGTCAAAGCTTGTTTTGTTACCCAGGGCTCCTGCATGACATGCGACTTGATGTTTGTGTCTGTTAGGACTAAGGAGAACAGAGAAGAGTTTTTATAGCATTCAGGATGAAGTGTAAAAATACACAAGTTTCTTATTTCTACTGCCTGTTCTAAGTGGATTAAGTATTACACTGGAATGTCAGAGATGCAATTGTAAAGCTCACCAAGGGAGTTTTTTTTTTTTTTTTTTTAATTTGTATGTAAATAGTCTTGTAGCCATGGTGGTGGTGATGAGAAAGACAAGGTTTTGATGGAGAGGTATTGGCTTATATTAGACCAACAAAGGGCTTTTTTTTGTGCTTTTTCCTACAATACCGATGTAATAAAAGTTATCTTCTGACACAGGTGCACATGCAAACACGCATGTACACACACAACACAGAGTTAGCCGTCTGCGTTAAAGCACTAGAGTTTTACTGTTCAAACCGGGATGTTGAAAATTTCAGTTTTTACTTTACGTCTTAAATTATTCCTAACATTTTTCTCAAGTGCTTTAGGAGAGATTTCTTCTTTCTTCTTCTCTTGACTGCCCAACACAAGAATGCCTTGTGCTCATCTGCATCGCAGTAGGTACTTTTTTCTTAAACTCTTATTAAATACTATACGTTGTGTCTGTGTATATTAGATATTTTCTTTTTTCTTGCTTGAACAGATAAAAATTAACAAATATAAATGGTGCTTTCCACTGGTTCGAGAAGCCATAGTGAAAATTGCACTTTTAAAATTGGAGAGCATGTAATGATTTTAAATTACTACGAAAGTAATTTAAAAATATATAGCTTAGTAAAATAACGGTGATTGCAAGCATTGGATGATCTGTAGAAGCTTTGCATCGCAGTTGGGTGACTTAGTATGCTACAGGAGAAATAGATCTAGAAGGAATTCAGTACTTGAAAGATGCCTACCATACAAGAGGGAGATTAGTGGCTAAAGTGACAAAAGGTTAGATGGATCAGTAAAAATGCATCTGCATTTCTACTGCCAGTACTGCATGCTGTACTTCACTAGCTTCCCTTAGAAAGATTGAGTATATAGCACAAATTGTACTAAAGATCTTAATGCATTTACTGTTGTGGGAGTGTTGAGAGAGATGACAAGCAGGGGAATGTGCATACAAGGCAGTCCTGGACTGGCTCCATATAACTTTAGGGTTGTCATATTTGCCTGATTTTTTTTTTTAATTATTATTCGGAATACACAAGTGCCAGGAAAGAAAAGTAAACAGCTGTTGGATGCTCTTTGTTCTCGAATTCTGTTTGTAGTCATTGAAAGAGGACAATCTTGCAAGTTTTACACTTCTATCATATATCATGCAGGCTGCCACAGTTTATTTTCAGCGTGTTGGTGGTATCTCAGTACTTCTGGTTGAGGAAGTATTTCCCATGTAACAGTCTGTTGTATGAAAGTGGGCTATAATTCTTCCTTCCCCCCATCTTTTTCTTGTGCTGCCTGTGCCTCTGCTAGAAGCAGCATGGGCTGCTGCGATCAGAACCAGGACAAGCAGAGGGGACTCTTAGGTCAAATAAAAGAGAAGGAGCTGAATGTTCTGCCCGCAAACTGCCCCAGCTTTATTGCTGGGGGTGGCAATTGTCAGAAAAGAGAACTGACGGAGTGTCTCTGGTGTCCCTCCCTGCTGCCTCCTTGTTTTGCAGGCACCCACTAACTACGTTACTTGACCTCACGGAGCCCAAGGCCCCATGCCACATACAGGCCAAGCATAATATTGCTGGCTACCTCGTTCTGGCTGTGTGAGTAAAGGCTGCTCTTCTTGGTACAGGTTCTTACCCTGATTTATGAATGGATGCAGAGAATTGTTATCTCCAGCACATAAATTCATTATAACTATTAAACTAGGCTGAAATTGAACCTGTTGACCTGGAAGTGGATGGCTCCATAACATTTCATTAATCCTTTGAGATGTTTAATTCCTGCTAATTTGATATTTCAGATATGATCTTCTCTACAGATATAATGGGTTAATTAGTATACATTACATGATGTCTCTTCACAGTACAGCGTGCACAGTATTTATTCACTAGAAAAGTAATTCAGTAGAGCTCAATTATAATACATTGAGTTGAGCGTAACTGTTGAACAGGATATGTGCAATATTCATTACATTTTAAACATAAACATTTTTCAAGCAGCCTTCTGTTATTTGTTGATACCTATCACCTTCTGAAAATGATGTTTTAAAATCTTTTGTTACAGCTTTCTAATATATTTCAATTTAAAATGTGATTTTGAAAGTACTGGATTAATTAGCAAATCATAACCGATGTTTGGTGAGACAACAGTTGAAAGAAACCTTAAATGTACTTAGTCACCTCTATAATGTCCTTAGTGCAGTCTTTCTTCTCGTTGGAGACCAGCAAAATGCATGTGAAAATACACATTTGAAAAAAAAAAAAAAGTTGTTTTTTTATGGTTGTCTTCTATACTTTCATTTGCTAAAAACACTACCGGCTGACAGCACCCCAAGCCCACGCTAAACATGTTTATTTTGTGGAATTCAGCTTGCAGATCTTCTGCTGAAGACACCTGTTTCAGAGCAAACCACCCCACACAGTTTGGAATAGCAGTTCCAGTTGGAACTGTAGGGAGTGGATGAAGATCATAATAATTATAATAATGATTTGGAATCTGCAGCATTTTGCTGCTGCCTTCCTGTGGAAAGGTAGGGGAGGCACAGATACTAAGAACCTCTGATTTAACTAATGGAAGTGGGGAAAAAAGAAATTGGCTCATGACATGTGCTTTATGATCAGACTTGCATACTTTTTCCTTCAGCTTTGAATGGCTTGTAGATGTTCATGGAAATATGTGTGTGTGATAAGTGTGTTGGAACATGCTGCAGCCTTTTGGTCGTTCTGTCTTTTGTTTCTAATGGAAGGTACAAAGACCATTTTTCAAGGTGAGTTCCATAAAAGTGATAAAAGGTGGTTGTGTTCTTCTTTGTGAGTGACACTACGGTTGGGGCCCTCCTGTTTCTCTTAGACTCATACCATGCTGAACTTTTCTGCAATGTAGAAAATTCATTTGGTGGCAAAACCAAAATTTGAGCATCAAGTCAGTGTGAAAAAAAGGTGTAAGGTAATACGTGCATCAGTAACAGACGATACTGAAAGTGCTAAATGGACTGAAAACCTAATGAACTTATAGGAAGCTCCAAAATTCTTGTGCACATTTCCTTGCAGATTCTTCATAGCCTCAAAGACTACTAGATCTTTTCAAACAGCTGTTTAGGTTAATTGAAAGGGCCACAACAGATGCAAGAATCTCCTCGAAAATTGGTGGGTTTCTTCTTTTTAAATTCTTTAGAATTACATAAAGAATTGGGTATTTGACCCAATTGTCAAATGAAATAAGTTGTTGAAGTTGGTTTCGTTTGTCAGATCAGCCTGCACAGAGTAGTAGCAGAATATGGATGATCTTATGAATGCCAACCCAGATGCTTCCCCACATACAGGTCTCTGCAATGTAAGGCTTGAGGTAATTGAATTTATCTCCTTTTCCCTTCTAACAAAATTGATCTATATTGTATATTTGGACTCTAGAGAATCAGAGGTATTTATTGTGCCTAGGGTACGTTGTCTTGAGATTTATTCTATATGTGTATGGAATAAATAATGAAGGAGTAAATGAGGAAGGAATAATGTAGCGGAGTTGCAGCAGGATGATTTGTTAGCCACAAGGTGGCAGTTGGGCTGCCTGAGTGAATCTTGAAACTGCTGCGTTGCAATGCCTTCATTTTTAGTCTGGCTTTGGTAAATTACTGAGGTGATTTTCCCTTTCGGTGTTAACAGCAACGACTGTTCCCTGGAGTAAACTTGAAACATTGTCCTTGTTCGCTAGTGAATCTTATGTTGTTCTGTGGAAGGCTTTCAGCCCTTTTTTACCCCAGGTAAAAACCTGGATACCAGAAATGTTTACAGTCAGTGGAGCTGAATGTGTGTCAGCTGGGTTTCAGAGACTGGCAGGTAGAAGATTGTCTTCAGTTTCTGAGCCTGGAGAAGGTTTCTGTGTATTCTTTAAGCACTTAACAAAACAGCTGGGGTTCTCACTGCTTTAGGAATAATTTGCTAACACTGTACTTGGCATTTTTTTTTCTGCTTTGCTATACCACCCTCCCATTACTTTGCTAATACAGAGAAGGGTACCTGCCTTGCATTTCACCATTTTTTCGGTCTATAAGCTAGAAGGAAGCAAAATCCTTGAGAAGCAACAAGGTCCAATTTTCACTGTCAGCAGTGAGGCCTCTATTCTGTTTGTGCTGAAATCCCTGGCAAAAGTCCCAGTAGTTAGATTTGGATTTCTCCCTCCTTAAAACAATATTCTTCCTTTTGTACTTCGTCCTCTGCTTGTCAGAATCAGCTGATTATGAGCTCCTGCACAGATGACATTTTAGCTTCAGTAAGCAGGAAGGAGGCATGAATTAGGGCTTAGAAAAAATGCTCAATAATTAGCCACAGAGGAAGGAAAACAACCAAAAAAAAAAGTACACAGAAGGAATTGACTGACTCCATTTGGCTGGGCTGGAAAGTTCAGCTGTAATGATGGTGGTTAAGTTAATGATGATCATTTGGTGACAAGGAAGCTAGTTTGTCCCCAAATGCCGTCTTATTTTTTAAGCAATATGAAGAAACTCACCCATTGCTGCTGCTGTGTCAGAATAAGAGATCTCAGGTATTCCTCAGGACTTGTAAACTGCACATTCATTCAGGGTTTGGTGCATGGTGGCACAATTTGATCACGTGCTGATCCTTAGGCCAGGGTTCAGGTAAGTCTGCAGAAGGCTTTAGTGCTTTCTGTCTTCATCGCTGTGAATAACTCTGATAGATGCGGTCCTGGACAGCACGGGGTATTGTGACCCCGGGGCATTAAAAAGGCAAGCTCTTACATTTCATCTGGAGCTTGGGCGAGTATATCCAGAAGCTGTGCCAGGAGTACCAGCGTATCTTTAGCAGCAACTGTGGTCGTGAATGCTGCTGATCCTGCATCTTCTATACCCACACCTCTGATAGAGCTCTGTCCTGCCTTGGCTACAGTTTTAATGACTGGAGGAGTTCGGGGGCATAACTGTTGTAACATCTGTGTTTCACGTGTCCCTGTGTGCTACTGGAGAACTTCTCATGGCTTTCTCAGGGTGCAGTATTTAAATGTGCCCCATCTTCATTTTCTCATGGTTGTTTGGTCTGTTTTCATTGTAGCAAACAACTCTATTTTTGATGCCAGCTAGCCTTTGATATGCAGATCTCTCCTTATCTTTGTGGTCAGTATTGCAAGAGCATAGCTGTAGAAGCCATTGAGACCTGTGGATGTCTTGATTTTTCTGTCAGCAGGTCCCAGTCTATCAGGTTGTCCCTGAAGAGATCTCCATCTATTCATGTTGGACTTTCAGTTTCATTGTTTAATGCTTCCTAGTTCCTGTGGGACATATGTGTCAAGAGGCATCACAGGACACACAGCCATCTTGATGGTTATGATAAGCCGATACATCTATGACTTCGAGAAGGAGAACCTTAATTTTGATGAGAATACTAAGGTCAGCTAATAAAATGAGCACAACATCAGCAAAATGAAGTGCTCAGAACGTAAAGTGCACTGACACTGTGATTGGTTTCTAGGGGTATAGCACATTCAGGGGTCTTTAAGCAACTTTGCCTTTTATTGCCACTGCTTTGGCATCAGGCTGTAGCTCAGTACCAGCTTCTGCCAGCACAGCTGTTGGGCATGGGTGTAAGGGGCTATGGTGTGCTGATGGTCTGAGTGGTCACATCAAGATCCTTTAATAAAAGCAGAACTATTTTAGAGGGGAAAAGAAACAATAATTTGCACCAGTTTTGCTTGTGCACCAACTAAAAGGCATCGTTAGATGCTCTAGAAGCACTTTACGATAATGATTTACAAATTCACCTATATCAGTAAAATGCTCCTTACAGCATGTGGGCTTGGTGTCATTTTTATAGACTGCTTGGGTCTGCTGCCTGGAACAACAGCAGTGAGACGCAGGCATGCAAGCCTCTCCTGTAGAAGTCATAAGTAGAGTTCTTCCCCTGTGACACCTGACAGAGCTGCTCTGTGATCTGTCTGCCTCTAAGGCTTTGCAAAAGCTTCTTCCTTCTGACCTTCTCTATGCCTCTTACTTGCTTTTGTCCTTTAAACTTGGTTGCTTGCGAAAGAGTGTAGGGATAAATCTAGATGGCCTCTCTAGCTACTGCTCCTTTCTGTCTCCCTTAAAATAATAAGAAAAGCTTTGACAGCTTCGAGCCTTGGTGAGATGAAGTGGCTTAACCCAGGGAGTACAGCTGTGGCTGCAAGTAATGCATGGCACCTTGAACTCTTCCCATAGAAACTTTCACCCCAGGTGCTGATACATCAGTGGCTCTTAATGCGCAATCTATTAGCATGTTTCACTGGAACAGGCTAATGAGTTGCAGTAACCCAGCCTGGAGGTCAGAGATGAAAGGGTTGCTGTTGAAGCTGCTTATTGAACTTGATTCACCTGCCTTTAGAAGGTCAGGAAACTCATCCAACAAAGAATGACCTTTGCCAGGTCATGGGGCTGATGGGCAGGTTGGTGTGTAAAAATCTGAATTTTGAAACCTGTCTTGGAGGCAGATTGGAGCACTTCCATATTTTCAGACATGGCTACTCTGCCTCTTTGTCAGTTTAAAATGCTACCATTAAAAAAATCCTATTTTTTATGTTATGGGCTCAATGAGATCATGTTTTCATGTGCCTTCTCCAGTCCATCAGACTAACCCGGTGAAAAAGTATGACAAAAGGTGCAACAAATAAACTGTTGATATTGAGACAATTTCATTAGCATATTTTGCTTCTAAAAAACATGTTAAACAGAGAATCTCTGTCTATATATATGCATAGACTGGCAAATCTACAGCTTGCTCAGGCTTCCTGAGACTTCAGAGAATCTGATGTAAATGTACCTCATAAAGGTGTCCGTGATTTGTAGAAAGGAAGGAGTTTAAAAAAAGGGAGTCTCCATCTGTGCCTCCCACTCCCCACATGTGGGCTTCGAAGACCCCATGGTCACCTAGGAAACTTAATCTTGCAGAATTCTTTCCTTTAGTACAAATAATGCTTTTTAAACCTCAGTATTGTGACCAATTCTGTCAGTGAAACGTGGATTTACACACTGCCTGTGGGACATGAAGTGCCTGAGGTCCCTGCAGGTGGGAAGTTTGCACTTTTTGCTCTTTCAGAGCCAATTAGATTTTGGCCAAAGCTTTGTGGGAGAAACAGAACCACCTTTTCCACCCCTCCTCGTCTCATTTCATAGATTCCTGGGTTTGTTCTCTCTGCTTCCTTTGATTTACACTGTCACACAGACAAATCAAAGCCTATTCTTTATTTATCGCAGCTAGAAAGAGTGTGCTCCAGACTTAATTCAGGATATGGACTCAAATCCTTCCCTGGAGCGGAGTACAATACTTTGTCATTTGCAGACACTTGGAAGTGCAGTGCTTTAGAGTTCCTGTAAACACAAATAAATTCAAGGAAAATTTTGAATTACATGTGTAGTTGGAATGAATACATTGGAATCAGAGTAGCGCGCAGCAAGGTGAATCTATCCATCATAGGCATTTAGTGTAAAGCCTGTATTTGCTTTTCTTTACGATCCACATAGATTCGATCAACATACCAGTTCTGTCATTTGCTAAATACATAGGCTCTGCTCTCTGGGACACCAGCTCATCAGTTACCAAGTGAACAGCCTGTCACAGGGCCTGCACAGACCATTTGTAACTGTCACGCACCCAGAGATCAGAATCTTCCCCCAGTCCGATCCTTTGATGGCTTGGAAATTGGCTGTACCTGCTCGCTGGCCTGGCTGCTAAGAAGGGTGGAGGTGCCAGGCCTGAGAAGTAGGCATGGAATTGGAAAGTCTGGGTCTCTTAGAGTTAGACAGTAGGCACCAGCCTGCAGCGCAGTAGCTTTAAATTTTAGTATTCATTGTGTATTGATCTCTGAAAACACGGGCAATCGCTTCAACGCACTGGTTTTGGAATTGTCTCGTTTGCTTTGTTTCTTTACAAGAGCTGCAGTGAAGGCAGGGGAATCATTTCACTGACTGGGGGTAAGGTGTAGGCAAAGTGCAGGAGCAACAGACAAATACTAAGAAAGCTGCATTACCTGACCCCGGAACTGCCCCCTGCTCCAGAATGTTTGATGCTGAATGTTTTAATGCTGATTCAGGTACAAAACAATGGTACGAGTTACAGGCTGGGAATTCTTCTACAGTTTCATTTGGTTTTGGTTTGTTTTTTCCTTCCCCATTCTTGCTGCCTGAAAGATAAGAATTTACATCTTTTTCCTAGGTCTGCTTATACATTCACTTGCACCGTTTTCTAGTACTTACTCTGCACCTGCATCAGTTATGGTCAGGATAATCATTTGCAACCATAACTGTTGTGGATCTTCAGGGGCTTTTTTGGGGGGGGAAGTGGTGTGGGGAGAACAGGGGCAGATGACCCAGTTCAGTGTTTTCATCTCCTGATGATGAAAATTATCTGTTCTCACCCTTTAAACACGTGCAGATGACACTGCATTGTCACTTACCTGTCCCTACCCACATGGCCTCTGTTCAGACTGGCTGCCTGCATTACTGTATCATTATTGGTTTTGCATTTGAGTTTCTGAAAAATGAGTCAAGGCCTTTCTGCGAGTGTGCTAGAATATTCCTTGTTGTGGGGCACTGTATCAGGGAGCTGTTTCAGTAGCGTTCCCCACTTAGCAATGAACTGCCAGGCTTCTAGGGTGTCTTTACCTTTTGCAGCTTAGGTCGAACCCTGCCTGAGCACTAACATACTTTCCTGCATGTTAATTTTAGTTAATAGCTATTCAGTAAAACAGTGCGTCCAGCTCAAGATATATGGCACAGATTAATCTGAACGCCCAAACAAATTCAGCAACAGATCCTGGCCTCGGTGGGCTCTTTAAGGCCAGTGTAACATGCATTTACATTGTTTTATTTCTCTCTCACACTGTAACTTGCTCCCTGTGGGGTTACATTGAGTTAGTTTCATTTTCACATCGTACTAACGCCACCGTAGTCTTGCATTTAAATAGTCTCATTTAATTTTGATATCGTGACGTCACCTCCACAGCGGTGCAAAGAGGCTGTCTGGAGATCTCGGTGATAACGCCAAGGCAGAGGGCAGCAGCACTTCCCAGCCAGCCAGGTGGCTAGAGGCATCCCCGTCCTGCACAGTAAGCTGAGCTTCCATTCCTGAACCTGGTCTTGTTCTCTGGACTGATAATGTGATGTACTTTGATATCATTTGAGCCCAGTTCACTCACTGCCAGCAAGCAGATTTGTACGGGCCATAAGGTCTCTGGGAAAGCTAACAGCGTTCATCACATGCAGCTCAGCAGTAGCTGGGAAAGGGCACAGGCAAGGCTGGTTCTCTTAGGGCAGCGTTTTGCCGTGGCTGTAACCACTTTTGTGTGGTGTCTACTGGTGGTTATAGCTACCTGCTGGACAACCCCATGGGGAAGCAAGGGAAGGGTGAAGCCATCCTTCAGGTGCCACAGAATATGGGCAACCAACCTACCACCTGGCTGTTGGACTAAGAACAACTAGCCTTTAATGCTCAGGTGCCATCAGCCCTCTGATGGATGTGTGCACACAGCTGCTGCGGTGCCCCAAGCACCCTGAGTGCCATGGTAACACAGAGCACTTCCAGCAGTAAATGTCAGTCTCCTAACGGCAATCGCAGTGCTTCTGTCTGCATTTCATAAACAACTCACAAGTTGCCTCCTGCTACATAAAAATTTGTGCTAGTCTCCTTCTCCCAGCTCAACACAAGCCACTTCGGGAAGGCAGGATCCAAGTTTCAGCTGTTAATAGCATGTTTTTTAGGCAGGGAGACAGCTCTGGGACTTTGCCCTGCACCCTCAGCTCCAGCAAGCATTTTGACTCCACATGGCAGCAGAGCTGATACCGCAAGCCAAGGCACTTTTTAAACTTTATTTATTGAGTTGTCATTAAATAAGTCTAACACGGTCATACAGTATTTATGGTAAGATTAGACACATGACTGCATCCAAAGCAAATAGATTCCTGCTTCTTGGTAGAACATTCATTTAGAAGGGAAACCCTAGCTTTAATGTGCATTTTTCTCCCTACTGCTGTAAGATTTCCTGGAATAAATTCAATCAGGCTGCTTGACTCCACAGGTGAAGTCTTTGTGGTTAGTGTTTTTCTTTTAATTATTTTGTTTTGAAAATAAATGAGCTCTGCAGCTGTTGAACTTGAGGGTTAGTGGCTTTTTAAAATTCTTCTCTCCAAAAGCTGAGACTACTTTGTGCACACCAACAAAAACAATTCTATGAAGCTACTGGTTTTAGGCATTTCCAGAAAGATGCAAGAGTAAAACTATTTGTTAGAGCTACCTCTGGGATCCAGTGCCTATATACATTTGTCAAAGGATGCAGTATTGAATGCTTCATTTTCTAAACACTAGGCCAAGATAAATTATATCTGGGTGTTGAGCCTTCCTTATATAAATCAGTGGTGTATCAATAATAGGATTCAGCTTCCCCCTGAAATTTTAAAGTAAATGTATTAGGATCCTCATGGGAAATAGGAGGTTTCATTTTGTGGACTGCTGTAAGGGGTGTTGTCAGCAGAGCCTGCTTTTTAATGCGGTCAGTAGACTAATGGGAAAGTAGGTATAAAAAGACACAAACTAAAAGGAATTGGGATGATGCTTTGGAACAGGTCTCCATGATTGATAGAGCTGTGAGGACATTCAGAAGCCCATATAGAACTGGTGCAAGTTCTTTAAGGTTAGAGATGAGGAAGTGAGCACTCTTTAAAGATCAGATGAAGCTTGGAAGTTGAAACAGGGAAGGAAGACAAACTGTGTGTGGAACTGAGTGTTTATTGTACTAGTCTGACTTGAGAGGCCTGGGACCAAAGCTGCTTCTAAGTCTTAAATAACAATTAATTCGGTGGTTTGATTCCAATTTTCACTTTTCACATCAGACAAAAGTGCGGTTCTGAAATCCATTTTTATGATTGACATTTTATATTGATCTTAAAGTGCTTTTGCTAACTTATAAGGTCCTCAGTAGCACATTCAGGGACTATCTTTCAAGGCTGGCTCTTCACTTATGCTCTCCAAAGAGAATCTGCTAGCTTGTTATGATATTCATATTCATTACAACCTGGAAACAATTAAGGCTTGAGCTTTATGCCCTATGGCTTTGAAGTAGTCATTCTCCTTAGAGCACTGAACCTGGGTTTTTCACTTTGAATTGTAAAGCAAATTCTACAGCAGCTGAGATTCTCCCAGGACTTTAAACCCAGGTACACAAGTACCAAGGAGCTATCTATGGGAGGACAAGATAGCTACAATCCTTACTTATCCCTCGCTCAGAAATCCAAGATGCAAAGGAGAGTTGGGTTGGTCTTATCCTTTGTGTATTTTACAAATCAGCAGTAGGTACCCAGTTGTACATTCTGCACACGAGCAGTAGGCACACAGTTTCTGCACTTCTGCAACAGCAAGATGCTATGTGAAGATGTGATGGGAATGCTGAAAGAGAGACAAGAGAGGAAATGGAATAAAACAGGAGGTAGCTTGGAAGGCAGAAGTAGTGGCAATATGTACTAATGGAGAAACAAACAGGTAAAAACTAACAAAATGGAGAACTTGAACAAAGACTGAAAACATGACAGATTAAGATGTATGCTGCAGTGCAGATAAAGTGTCTAGTAACAAACCACAATAAAATCCTTCATGAGCTGGGTTCCTTTCTTCTCCTCTAGAGACTATCAGAGGAGTAGACCTCTCTCCCCTTTTAATCCCAAAGGGAATGAACAAATAGTTCAGAGGCCAGGAACTATGCCTAAGAGTCTTAGGTTAATTTCATTGCTTTGCCACAGACTCGATGCATAACCCCAGAAAATCAGTTCCTTTAGTTGTGCTCCAGTCCAGCAGCAGTGATCTAATTGCCTCTTTACCTCCAGAAAAGATGAAAATGCAAGTGTTACACTGCAGAGCTGATTGATGCTGACAAGGACCAAAGTGTGTTTAGTGATATCATGGTATTGGTCCCTTGCTATTTGCATGTAACTTTTTGTTCTTGTTGATCAAGAGAAGGCAATGTTTTGGAAGGAAGATGCTGGGACACAATCTTGAAATGCTGTGATTGGGAGCTCCTCTCAGCTCATACTTGAAAAGGTTTTTCCATCAGTTCCATACAAATATTTAGACTGGACCCACTGATTCCTAAATGCTAGGTTTCTTTGTAAGTTAATATTTCACTTGTAGCTGCCTGTCATACAATGTGATTTAATGCCAGCCCTCAGTGACTCCACTTTTATTTACTCTCCAGGGTTTAGTAGATTGTAGGATTATAGAGTTGAATGCATCTAAGTAAAGAAAAGAGAAATACTTTTTCTAATCCTGCAAAATGTTTATATAGCTGCATGCTTCTACTTTTACAGTAAACATTGTTTAATTCATGATTATAATATTTTTCCTGGGTAATAACTCACCCAGTATAAGGCAGCCTTCTGTTTCGTATTTAATTATATTTACATTTTTTGTTTACTGATGGCAAATACTTTCAGAGATGAAAGTAGATGAAAGGAATAGAGGAATCAATCACAGAAGATAGGAAGAGTACGCATTAGGAACAATCTCTTGTTTATGAAAAACTGGGGCAAGCAAGAGCTTAAAATACTTTCTGGTTACACTTAGTACTACTACTGGACGAGAAAACAGGGTAGGGAACAGAACTCATCTCTGCCTTCAAAGCTTGATAGAAGGAACAGACCTACTAGGTTCAATCAAAGGGGGTCAGGCTGGGAGAGGAAAGGCTGCATTGCTCTTTGCAAGAGTCGCCCATGCCCAAAAATGCAACCTGGGTAGTCAAATCTCTTCAGTTTAAGTCTCTACAGTCAGCAGCAGCGAGTTTCTAACAAATGTGGATGTGACAGTGTTCACACCATAGAAAAATTAATTTTTATGAAGCTTCTCTTTAATGCTTTGACTTATTAAATCTAGTTGTCAGGATTTGTTAAAATGTTACAATGGGACCAATCTCACAGCTCATGTTTGTTCCAGATCTTTAATATTATCTTCCGTTGGGTTTTTACAGGTGTTACCTTTGCAGCTCTAAAGGCTTTAAATCTTGACACATATATATATAAATATATATTTAAAGGTATCAGTCATATAAACATTGTTGTAGCATATTTGACCTTAATGGACAGGTTATGGCCTGTAAGGCCCTCATACACCTATAATATGCTTTATTGTATACATCTATTACATACAATCAGTTCAGTAGATTTCTTGTAAGATCTGCTTCTCTGAAGCCAATAGAAAACTCATCAAATTTAAGCCATCTCCCATTTAAAGGCTGGAATAAATGACTAAATTAACTCTCTCACATTTGATTGTAAGACTGAGTATCATACCAAGGTGTTTTTCACCTTTGACATGTTGCTGCAGTAGGCTGCACTTCAGTAAGCCCTTATTAACCCCAGCTCTCTTTCCTGCTGTTGGTCAAGTGCTTGCTAGTTAGCAGTATTTTAAAAGGGAAGCTCTAGGAACTGGCCAGCTTCAATTTCTGTGTGTCATTTAGATGCAGATGCTGATGAGCATCCAGGCTGCAAAGCAGTCTTGAAATTTGTTTTACACATTTTAGGCTGTATTTTATATTTCAATCGATGTATTGTTTTCTCAAGTATCCGTAATGGGATAAAAAAGTCTGATTTCTCCTCCTCCCCCCAGTATTACTGTTATTGATTGGTCCTTACTAGTGAATAATGGCTTTCTTAAAGTGGAAACAAATTACAAAGTCAAATCCAAGAGCATTCAGGCCAAATTCTGCTTCCACTGACACCCATATAAATCCAGAGGCACTCAAATGGGTTACAGATTTACACTGGTGTAACCAAAAGCAGAATTTTGCCCTTAGTCTTTAAGAATTCATTAGGGATAAATAGCCTTTTAGCTAATGAAAACGTAGCATTTTTGTTAACAGCTTCATAATGATATACACCAAGTGCTGCATTGCCTTGATAATTGGAAAATTTACTCGCCTTTTTCCTTACCAAAGGAAAAACATCAACACTGTTGTAGTTGTTCCTTAGTAAAATAATTGAGCCATAAAACCCAGACACCCAAACCATGCTCACAGCATTTGAGGATAAGCAAAACACAACTACAAGCAACTCAGCCCTGCTCAAAACTGACGGAAAACAAAAGTATGAGAAATTGTAGTGTCGAGTTCCCCCATGACAGGCACTTCTGTACAGGTAATTTTTCACAATCTCTTCCTCCATCCCAAACTGGAATTTTGAGTGTCAGATAATAAATAGTGGCCCTTGAAGTGAACCACCATGTAAGGAGAGTGAATGTTGGGTTGGATGTGGGCTGGAATTTTTAGTTGTTTTTAATCAAGTGACTAATTTATTCTCCAGGCCTGCCAACTGCTTCTAAACATTAAGATTTCAGCTGGGACTGGAACCATCCCCAGGGAGCTCCAGCCTTGATCCTGGGACAGTTGTGCACTTAGCAGCTGTCCTGCTCTCTGGGCTATGTGGCAGCTCTCCAGCTACGCCCAGATGCATCCATCCTGCAAACCTCTGCCTCTAGAGGTAGAGGGGAGCAAACACAGAGCTGCTCCTGACATCCATTCCTCCTGCTCCTCAGCTCATTGCCAAGCCACAACAGTAAAGGAGTTCAGAGCTCCTGGGGCCATCTTTAGTCTAGAGGTGTGACCAAGTTTCAGTCACCTCTCTGCCCGGGCATAAGAGATGCAAAACCCCCGGGAAGAGGAGATCCAGAGGGGAAGAAGTGGGTTTGAGCTAAGGCTTAAGTCAGTGCTGAAGCCTCAAATGGAGGGTTTGTGGACAGACCGCATGAGGAAAGGCAGAACAGATGCTTTGGCTTGGGAATAAAGCTGGCTCTGAAAGCAGTGGAGTTGATGAGAAGGGATGAGGACCAACGTGAGAACTATCAAAATAAAGACGCTATTCCCTAGCTAAATTTTGCAACATTAACTATCTTAAGCACAATCAAAAGCTGCAGATTTGCCAATCTGCAGCATTTCTGAGCTGAGTTCCAACTTTTTCTGGACTGCCCGGATTCTTTTGCCTCTAAGCAATGACTTTTCTGAATCCTATTTTTACTTTTTGCTTCTGATCAGTTTTCTGATTTCTGGCCAGATTCCAAAGAGAAAAAAAATTCTTTCCCTTTACATGTGCAACAGAACTCAGGTGTTGCGTCTAACACCTGGATGACTCAATAACTTGGAGTACCTGTCCTATAAGGCTTTTAACCCGTAATGCCAAGATTGGAGGGAACATGTTTTGTCTAAAGGGCTCTGGGGCTGAAGTTCTCCACTTCCCAAACTCTTCTCACATCTGGGGCTGTTGACAGAAGCCACCTGTCTTAGTTACAGCCCATCTGTTTCCAGTAACCATTTCCACTTAAACATAACTGATGAATAGCTCACAGCATTTTTACCTGCTGCGTCAGGAAACAGCAAGAGTCAGCAGCTCCCTGAGGGGTGCGGAGTCAAGAGCAACCACAGCAAGCAGAGCAGGGGCTTCACCAGCTGAAGGGTCATCCTGCAGCATCCAAAGAAGGCAAACAGCACGGACACAGAGGTGATGGCTGGGTCCAAGTACCATGAGACAGGTCTGAAGCCAAGCCAGGAGGTCAGCCCACAGGTGAGGATCAGCGCTCATCCCAAGCCACCAGGCAGTGCTAAGGCCAACCTGGGAAGTCACCCTGCAGGTGATATCTGGGGCAAGGAGCAGCAAGGCCAGAAACAGGTAGGGCTGCAGCTCCATCAGCATTCAGTGCTGCTGCAACACAGCTTAGGAGAGAGTTGGGGCCAAGGCCTGGGCTTAAATAGGGTTCCTGGTCTCACGGGTGTGGGTGGAGGTCCCAGGTGAGGCTTATTTGTGCTCTCAGAGGCTCGATGCTCTGGCAATTACATGATATGGTCTCTGTTAGGTGATAGTAAATTCCACAAGGGAATAGTAAATCCATACATTGTGGCATACCATGGTTCAATAAATCTAACAATTTTAAACTGCCACGTGCAATTCAGACGTTATACTTTGATTCCCCAAGTTGTCACAAATGATGCACCACACTGGTGTGTGGTTTCTTCCTGGCTAGGGCGAATCACGTCACCTTTACGATGCTTTGATTTCTCCACTGCCATCTTCTTTGCTTCAAAGTTTGTTGCTTTGGGGATTAATTCTTGCTGTGTCTTTGGAGCATTTAGTCAAAAATCTTACTGAAAATACTGTGTGCATCTGTACTACAAAGCATAATTTGATAGTACTTTGGAGAAAGCTTGATTAATATATTTCTGTAGGGAAAAGGAGTTTCTGCTGCTTTGATTTACTGGATATTCCAATTAAATTCTTCTGTTTGTTTAGGTCTGAGTAACTGAGCTGCAATATTTACAGAAAACCCGTGTGTTTGGCCTTTAGACCAAGTACAATTCATACCATTGTGGAACACCTCCTCAAGTAGTTAAGGAATGTAGCAGTTAGGTGAAATATGTATGTCTGTCTGTTGATAGGACTAGGTGAGTGTGTGTTACATTAACTGCCTTAAAAGCAGTTTTTACCCAGCCACTTACTACTCCCCGATGTCATAATACAGATGTTAAAACACTGAGGATGCTTTGCACGCATTTCCCTGGGTTTTCAGTCTCTGTGAGTTTTGCTTTCCTTTTATTGCTGTACCATTAGGTATGGAGACAGATAACTCAAAAAGCAGAAAAGCGATCTTGTTGTCCATTTCTCAAAATCTGCTTATTAAAGTCAAACATTTCTGCTTTCTATTATATTTACAAAAGCAAAAGTAATAAATGTTGACAATGCTAAACAGCCTCTGGGAAGGAGCAGCCTAGAATTGCTATGCAAACCTGCTTTAGAAATTACCTACAGACAATACTGCTGCATTAAAATAATAATCCAAATGAGAGTACTTGCTTGAATACTGCTTGTTTTGCTTCCCTTTACACTGAGGAATAATGACAGATCTTGTGCTAGTTTGAATGAAAATATCAATTGGGGAGTGGATTTACATAATAAAATTAATAGAGCATGGAAAGCTTTCAGCATCACTTTCTGATTTTCATCTGTGTGTCACAGAAGTTATATTTAAAAAGACAGATGACTGCAAGTTTGTTTAGGAAAATAAATCCACTAGGCTGGCGTGCGTGAGATCTTTATACATGACAGCTGGTCCAGCTCACAAAAAAATTTGGTTTCCTCCTTTTCTGTTCCTGTAAAGAAAACCCGTGGTTGTACAGAGTGTCACAAATGGGTCAAAATCCCATAATTTGCCCACTTATTCACTAGCCTGATTCTCTTCATACAGGGGGGTCCTCCTTAGTTGTGCTCTCTGGGGTGCACCCACCAAAGAAGAGATGGAATCAGGCATCTGTTTTCAGTCCAACACAAAATTTAATTTCTCTGAGCTCACAAAGGGAAGTTTTTTCAAATAGATAATTGACTGTCACACTGGTTAATCATTTCATGGTTCTTGGTTCTTGGCCTCCCTGTTACAGCAGGTTAAACCTAGCGGTGTCTTTTTCCAGCTGTGCAAACCAGGAGAGCTTCTTCCAGAGGCTGATGGGAAAGGGACTGATGCTGCTGTTGCAGGACCTAGGTCTGGAAATCCTCCTCTGTCATGGGTCATTAGGGCTATGTCACAACTCCGCATTTGTCACTCCATAAAATGGAAATGAGGTTTGTGTTGTTGAGCCAACTGGCTGAACAATGACCTGCCTAATCCTCAGCACAGAAATGGTGCGAAGAGGAGTGGTTTCAGCATCCATTCCGCTGCCTTGTTACACACAGACCCCTTGATTTTTTCACCCCTGCATCACAATCCCTCTGGAAAAAGATACAAAAGTGTTGTGTAGTCCAGTAGCCAAAATGTGTCTTAAATTCATGCCTGATGCCTGTTTTACACTCTTCTTTCTTTATCCTGTAATGCTGCTGGTTTGGGGTTGGTGTTGAGTTGCTGCCTGTGGCCTGCTTCTGGCCCTCCAGCTGGGGATTTTAGGTGAGCTTTTTGCACTCCTTTGAGACCAAGCCCCTGTAGTTGGCAGGCAGTTCACTGTCTGCTTTATGAACCCTCTTTTAAGGCTTCTGAGAATTCAGTTGGAGCTAAGACTGAAGGATGAGCAGTTTTGGGGCAGGGACAAGTTTGCAGAGAGAAACTTTGTGGTGCCCTGAGGGTGACAGATCAAGGAAGGTTTAAGTTAAAAAAAAAAAAATGTTTTGGGGTCTGTAATAGGGTGAAAACGTGGTTTCTTAGATCCCACTCACTTCCGTGATAAACCAGATGGGCAATCTCTGGTTGGTTCCTATTATTTCCAGTCACATCAGTAAGGACCTACTTAATACTCAAACCTTGCTGTTTTGTTATTCTTACATATAAATTCCATTTCATAACAACAATATTACTTTCCAGGCAGCTCATTTGAGGATGATTACTTCATAGGTAGTAAAACCCACTTGGTCTCATTACACAATTCAAGGTATGTGAAGCAGACAATTGCCTATAAACACGCCGCCTGATGGGTGTTAATGCTTCATTATATTTACTGTTTTCTTTTCATTGCTCCAGGTAGCATGACAAACTTTTTCCCCAGGAATAAGATTTGGAGAACCTTTCACTTTTTCTTGGCAGAGCATTCCTTCTAGTCTGGCAATAAACGTGCATCAGATATTCTCTAAAAACTGGAGAGAATATCCTCATCTTCACACTTGGGCTAGAGGCTTTATGGTGTTAAGAAAAAGGTCTGTTTTGTTGTTTATGTGTGATTATCGTTACAGAAATGCTTAATTTATGCTGAATTGTTTTAAATTGTATGCTTAAATTAGGCACCTAACTTTAATTTCATAAAAAATGTTCCAGTTTACATCAGCATTTAGGCACGTGCTGAAGTATCTTCCTGAAAAGACGAGAAATTTTCCAGTTGTTCATAAATGAGATGATTATCCAAGTCCTCGAGTAGACCAGCCTTCGGAGCCAGAGATGCTCAGCTATAAAAGAGTCCCTGCTCAACTGGCTGCATTTGAATGTAGATGCCTGGATTAAGACATCCGTGGCTGAATATTTTGGCCTTCATGTTTTCAGTGCTTGTCAGTGACAGTTTTAATTATTATAATTATTAATACAAAAACTGAATACACGACTGCTTCTTCCCCACTCCACAGTCATTATCAAGAGGTTCAGCGCATCTGCACTTATTTAAAAAGTGAAAGATTACCCTAGCAAAAACATCATCGGTTTTGTTCCTGTTTAGGGGTTCTGCCTCATCCTACCTGCCTATTGCAGAAATATAAGTAAGTAGTAAGATGTAGTAGAAGTGGTAAATGTTGCTGGCCAGCTGTGCTGACCTTCTGCAGCAGAGAACATTTACAATGGGGGTCTAAACTAACTGGAACAGGCTGCTAAGGGAGAGGTTCATGTAACAAGAGGCACCGAGTGGTTTTGACATTTTGTGGTCAGGGCCTGCTGTCTCACAAATCTGTCCAGGATGCCGGTGCTGTCGCACAGAACATTGCGTAACTGAGATATCCTCCGTTAATTTCTACTAGTAGTAATCTTCGGCTTTCATATCACTTTTATCTTTTTTATCTTACACTTTTCTATTGGGAATATGATGTTGAGTTTTCGTGGAGTGCTGTGTTCCTTTGGAAAACAGGGCTGGGAGAGATTTCCTAAGTCACCGAGTCCTGCCCATTGCAAGTACGGGCTATAATCCCATTCATAAATAGCTGGGTTTCTTTTTTGCCTCCACTGGAAGTCTTCCAGACCCTTGGTCCTCTCATGATTAGAAAACTTCTGACTAGCTTCCTAATTTTGCTGGTGGCTGATTTATACCAACAGTTTTAGGGCTGGTCGTGCCCTTTCATTTCATGCTTGCTGCTAATGCCCTTTCGCTTCATGCTTCTTCCTTGATGTATTTTGTCTTTCTGAGGTATTTAGAAAAAGCATTTGTATCACTTTGACTGTTTTATAAAGCACTCTTGGATCTATCTCCCTAGTGAATCTATCCAGCTTGCCTACCTCTTCTCTTCAGCTGTGATCTATAGTCACCTGCGCCACCCCTCGCCCCTTCTTTTCATTTGCTCCCTTCCGGCAGAACTTTTTCGTGAGAAGGATCATATAATCTAAACCTTGTCTGGTCACTTTCTACCAAAGCTTAAATAATTGAAATGTCAATAACATACCATTTAAAATCTATTCTACTTAATCTCCCAGAGTGGTGTGTTGGCAGATGGTGAATGTCACACTACTGATGAGCAAAGGACTTGGATAACTGCGAGCTTCTAATCAAGAAATTCATCTAAAATTATATATCTGCGTAAGAAGAGCTGGCACAGAAGGGTAAAGTATTCACTAAAAGCAGTTGGGGCTAAAGTGATTACTAAAGCAATTCAGGGCATCAGGGACGTTACAGAATATAGGCCTCTGCAATGATTCAGCTCTCGTAAGTCTGTCTTATTCTTCGCTGCTGCAGCGCTCCCTAAAAGAGGCGGTGTTGCCGCATTGTCCTTAAGTTTCGTGCTCTCTGAATGGACTTCACAAGCAGCAGAGACCCAGAACATACTCTCCTGGCTCAAAATTGTCCATGCAGGTTAGGCTCACTACACTGTTCTGGTGGTCAGAGTGGGAGTGCGCTAGTCCTCTTGATGAATCTTCAACGTAACAAGTCTTGAAGCTGTGGATTTTCACTTCTTTCAGGGTTTTTGTCTCAAGGTATCTGCAAATGCAGAGGGGCACCACCATACCAGTTGCGTCTAGAATATATTTTCAGGATTTTATTTTCAGTTGTAAAAGGTTTGAGATTCCAGCCAGACATTCAGTAATGCTATTTTAGAATTTTACAGTTTATTCCAGTGATTTGAATAGTGGCTGGGATAACAGTTTATTCTAACCATGTGAACTGCGCATCAGCATGGTAACTGAGAATTTATTAATAATGCTTAGAGCTTCCAAGTTGCATTTCAAAGAGACTTACAGACAGTAGATAATTAATAGCCTGATGCCACTGCTCTGTCTATAAACTTCAGTTCTTCCTTGGGAAGTACAGTTACAGTGGCTGAGATCTAAAGCACAGCTTCACAGAAGACCTCTGATGTTTCTGCAGGTAAGCAGAAGACTGACTGTGGCCATGGGACTGTGGCCTTATGAGAGCTGAGGAAGGCTGCCCAATTCATTATTTCATATAATTCATGACTTCTGCTTCAAGTCATTAGCTTCTCTGATCAGCAAGCAAAGGGAAAGTTCTTAGTAGGTTTTCAGTCTTTAAGTGTTACTTGTCATGAGCAGTTTATCCCCTGTGCTTGGAGAGGCAGGCTCCTACTACAGGAGCCAGCACAGGGCTGCGGCACGGCTCCTTGGCAGCTGAGAGCTCAAAGGCCCGAGCAGGGGTGACAGTAACCCTTCCTTCTTTGCGAGTGGGTTTCAGCACCGTCCCTTCAGCACCCTATGGAGTAGCATAAAACCAAGCCAAGGTATGCCTGCCACGGAGCAGATAAAGCCCTGAGCATCCCCATGTTCCTGCTCCAGGGCTGGACTCCCGGTGACGGACCTGCAGAGGGGTGGGTGATGCTGGGGAGGTTCCACCGTGCGGTGCAGGTTTAGTACAGTCTGGTACTGACAAATTTTGGAGTCCCAAGTAAGGAGCAGCACTGCCAGTGCCAGAAGGCAGAGTGACACAAACGGGTTGTGGAAGAAGGGTACCTTATTCCCAGAGTCAGAATCTTTCCAGGATTTATCAGTGAAGTGAGACGAGGCTCAGCCAATATGTGGATGAGAGAGATCTTCTAACACATGTGAGTTACTGGCATCACTAGTGTGCTGTCAAAGAACCAGAGATTCGGGCCTAGTATTTTACTGCGGTTTATTTTCCCAATTGTTTCAGGAACTATCTATCAGAGGTTAAATCCTGTCAGTGTAGTTCAAGGATGTTCTGGTGACTTTGACATCTGAGTGTGGGTTATCCTTTCCCTGCTTAGAAACTTTGGTGGTCTTGCCATTCCACTTAGTGAGTTCCCTCTACAGTTACTCAGTATAAATATTCACGTTTGAAGATATGGTAAGTGACCTACCAACGATCACACAGGAAAAGCAGAGGAGTCAGGGATGGTAGCTTGGCGTCCTGTACTCCTAATTCTTGGCTTGGCAGTGAGATTGACTTTATCCAATTCCCTTAGTTGTTATAAATAAGTAAACCAAGTGAACTTGGGGGCTGTCAATGAAAAAGCATTCTAAACCACAGGTAAAATTGGTAGCTTGCAGATACCTTTGATTATCATAAATGGGATAAAAATCTTTTTTAAAAAATGGTGGAAAGTAGCTTAGCACACTTGATTCCTTAAGTGCATGAGGAAATGTCATTCTTTGCAGGCTCATGCTTTTTCATCTGATAATTGCTAATACAAATTGCCAGTAGAATGTATAAATCTACACTGGAGTTCTTGAAATTGGGGCAAACAGTAAATATTTATTGCAAATATGTCTGTTCACTATCTATCCACTTCGGTCCTGTAATGCAGAGCGCTACTTTCGTTCAGAAACACTTGGTAGACATAGTTGACGTGGGGCTGTCACAGATGGACTATCACAATGTTATTTCTTAAAGTTTTTTTCAACCATTTTTCATTTTGCTAGGTGTGAGTGTCCTACACGTTGAGGGTGTAGGACAACAGAATCTGACCTCGGTGTGTGGTCTGGGAAGACGGAAGTTGTACCTGGGGGGAAAGTTCCGCTCCTTTTCAGAGAACATTTAATAAAGGATCATTTTGCTCCTCTCCTGTAGCAGGAGACAGTTACAGGAGAACATAACATGGGGGAAGGGAAACAAAGCAACACTATGGACTTACTGAGCTGAACGACAATACCCTCTCTTGCATTTCAGAGGGAGGATTGGAGAGAAGTTGACGTTTTAATATTCTCTAAATTACTCTGCAACATGTTTTCGGATGAATCTAATCTGGCGCCTCTTCAAAATTGATATTTCATCCAAGAATGTTTGGGCAAATACGTTATTAAGCTGGTAATTTAGATTTAGCGAGTTTTACATTTCAGTACATTTTTAAAAAGACAACCTAATTTCCCGAGTTAAAGGAATAGGGCTCATAATTTCCCATGCATAGAGTCAAATTGTTTTAGTAGCAAAACTGTATTGATTTTCATCCTACATCTCAATATTGAATGTTGTTTACACTGAAAAATGCAAGAGGAAAAGTAAGCGTTCAGAAGGCAGTGTATGTAAAGAGCCTTTAGATTGTGGGAATAAATTTCCTACCCTGCTGAGTCACTGAGAGTGGCTCGCAGTTGTTGCGGTCACTATCTGAAAGCCAATAGCAAAGTAAGTAAAATAGTTTGTCAAAGTGGTCTTGGTGATTCTCAATAATTAATGAAGCCACCAGATCTTCAGATTTCATCTAGAGCTCTTACGTTTTGGCCTGTGAGTCTTGTTTTCTGCTTTGAGGGAACTCCCAACTGAACAAAAGTGAATTGCATAAATCCTTCTTGTCTCTAAACTTCAGGTGACTTTGATGAAGAGAAGAAATCTCTCCTCAAAAAGAGCTTAACTCTCAGTATTCACCCCCTCATTCATTGCAATAAGCTAGCAGGTGACCTTCAGCAAATCATCCATCTCGTGGTCTGTTGGCCGGAGTTTCGGGTAGCAGCAGTACATTCAGGAATCCTGAGGAGCCTGTTCAATCTGTATGGCTGCGGGGAAGTGAAGGAAATGGGTGATTGCTTCTGTTCTTCCCGGTAATTTAGAAGTGTTGATGAATAATACTTCAAATCATACTGAGTGTTGGAGTCTGTTGCTTTTGATTGAAATTTAAAATAAGCTATGTCTGCTGGAACGTGTGCTGCCCTACTTTGTAAAAAAACTCAAGTTTAATATTTGTTTATAAACATCTCCTGCATATGCTGAGAAAATTTACTTCTAAACAACAGATACAATTTTTCACCCTTACAATCCCACCAGCTTTATGTGAAATTATGTTTTGAAGCTGGGCTTTAACTCATTCAGACAATTTCTCTGCGGAAATCATCTTGTTCTCCACCATTTACCGCTATCACCGCTGCCTTTCCAGTATTGATGCTGATGGAAGAAGTAGAAATATTACATCCTCTTTTCTTTGTCTTTGCCCACGTTAAGTTCCTTGGCACTTGACAAACTATTGTGATTTGATTCTTCAGGACAGCTGCTGAAATGGCCAGGTCAGGAGGGAGGTGAGAATTGTGTTTGGGCTACATAGGATTATTTCTAGACATTGTCTCAGTGTTTTTCGGGTATCAGTGGCTGGTAGCTGAGTCTGGGGCTGTAAAAATGATAGGTTTTGTAATATCTGATTTAGAGTTACCAACGTGCTGGCTCTGTAAAGCCTTTCATGACATTCGTTCATCAAAGGGACTTTGAAACCCATCAGCTGACAAGGGGGAAAATAAAGAATGGCCGAAAGACTTACAATCTGCTTCGCACCACCTTAACTTGTTGTTAGCCAAGCTGGCCTTGTTTGGTCATGCAGTAAGCTAAATTTTTCAGAGGCCTGCCCACTGACTTGTCTCCATGTGATGGAAGAGAGGTGGGAATTTATTAGGCACTGACAAACAGTGGGCTGAGGAAATGTCTCCAGCAGTGTCTTAGCACCACATAACATCAGGTTGTGTGTATCCCGAGTCAAACACATGTACTGCTACCAAGCAGTCAGTCACTTAATTCCTGAAGAAATGAAACAAAAAGCTCTTAAATGTATCCACAGCATTTTAATCTTTTCTTCGGCCTCTTCAATCTTTTGCCTTTGAGGCAGACACACTGTACGTCTCCTTTGTCTAGTGCGTCCCTTTTATTTATATTGGAGTCCTAACACTGTTAATCTGCTCAATAATTTATAGGACAGCTGACCTCCCCATTAGGTGAGCTATTGAACAAACATCAGGGAGCGTTAAATTCACTTTAGGCACTGTAGAATGAAAACCCCTCGGAGTCCACGGGCTCCACTAAGTGCACAAAAGGCACGGAGCAAGGAGGCATACCTGTGCTTCTGCACATCCTTGTCTTCAGTCCTTAGCTGATAAATATTTAAATCACAGACCTAGGTGGGTGGACCACTTTTTGTCCTATTGTCTCCTCTTTCACTTCTGTGGCTAAAGGTATAATCTTTGCACGCAGACCCTGTTTAAGTACTCTGTTACTAAGGAAACAAACTTGTCAAGCATGGACCATGTGGGAATAATGGTGATTTATTTAGAAAAGGAAAGGTTTGTCATTTTAAGCTCACTACTACAAAATTGCTTTTTGATTACCTTCAGGCTTATTGCATTGTCTTGTCACAATAAACTATGGGAACAAGTGGAAAGGTTAATAATTGTGGGCTTTGTTCTTGTCAGTTATTCTGCAAAAGATCATATGGGAGACCTGTACCCGTAGCTCAGAAGGAACACATTTCAGTAAAACTGGAGCAGGAGCCCGGACTCCAGTTTCTGTTATTGTTATTATCTATTTATTTCCTACCTGCCTCCAAAGGCATCGGGACTGAGACACGCAGACTTGCAGGCTGGCTCCAAGAATGGACTCTGATATACTGCTGAGGGTAGGCAAGGTTGTTTACACATATTTTTCAGAGAAAGAGAAGGATTTCAGCAGAACAGACAAAGGACTGGGAGATTTGAGAGTGTTTTGTAATGTCTGAACTGTGATACATTTCCTGAGCCCCATCATGAGGGATCCTTGTGTGTTGGGAAACAGCAGCAGTTAGCTTTTTTTTTGTAGGTAGTCAATTCAGGTTCTGATAGACAGATAAAAAACATCTAAATAACATCAGTGTGCTTTGAGCTAGGTTGGAGCTTTTATTTTTCAGCGTAAATTATTATTAAATGAAGAACTTTCTGCTGTAGAAAGTGGATCACGTTGTTACCTGGGGGTATATTCAGCAGGAAGCACTGTTCTGCTGGGAGATGCCTAAGGGGTGAAGTGTTAAAATATTTGAGGAAGAATAGAGTGAATAGATTCAAATTTTTGCTCAGTTTGTGAGTAATTTAAGGAACGATTGGCATTAACAAATGCCTAAAACCTTCTGTATTTTCAGACTAAGACAAACATTTAGCATGATGGAAAGTTTTTGAAGTGGAAGAGCACAACTATTTTCATGATAAACTTTGGAGTAGAAAGCTAAAACTGTTAACATAGAATACTTTTGTCTATGTTTTTGTCAAAACTAAAAGATCTGGAAGTACTTCCCAATACAGGGAAACTATTCCCTACATACTTGTTGGCGATCTTGCCACTGTGTCTCAGTAACAGCAGGCTTTCCTGCTTTCCAGAAGCCCTGAGGGCTGATTGGAAAAGGGGAAAAAATCCACTTGTTAATATCCATCCACAGTCTTTTCCCTTGTGAGACTACTCGCCTCACATTTTGCTAGAAAATGAATAATACAGTGGTAAAGCATGCAGCATAAAGTATTTATGGCAAATTAAAACTCATCTCCAGGATGATTCAGGTAATAGGAACATAGACCACACCTGTTCTACTCTTCACAGGAGTGAACTTTTAAGGAATTATTTACCGTCGTAAGTTATTTTCATTAGCTACAAATATGAATAAAAAATAAATTAATTGTGACATAACAGGAGTTTTATGTTGTAATTATGACCAATTTGGCATTATTTGCTGTATTAAAGTCAGGTTGGATAGTGCTTACAGTTAATGAGTTCATGCCATTGTACTACGGAATCTATATCGAGACATTATATTGAGGCTATGAAATTGAATGCGCTGAGATTTGATCAGTAGTTTTTATGCAATGGCAATGTCAGGCACTAGCATATCTTTATTTGTAATTTGGGAATGAGTAAAAGAATTCTAGGTTATTCTATAGGAAATCTACAGCCCTGTTCTCCAGCCCTTCCTTAGCTACTGTTCTGGATCCAGATTTCTAAAAAAGGACTTAAAAAATATGATAATATGACTTGAGCTTTTGAATTTTTGTATGTCTCTGTTCTGACACCAGGCTCCAGATTAAAGCCCGTGACTGATGGACTTTTTTGCCACTTGGTGGGAGCTACTGTTCTGAAAGCTGGAACCAGATGAATAATTGAATTCTCAACTTTCCCCTTAAGAGAAGAAAGGAAAAATGAGTTGAAAATTGTCAAGTTAGCCAAATGATTTGCCTTTTTTAATTTAAACATAGATAAATTTGTTCTTGAAAATACAATTTTAAAAGGGAAATAAATAAAAAAGTCATTTTGAGGAGGATGATTAGTATAATGTAAGATTCAGTCCTGGACCTGGGCGTTTGTGATGTCCCTGCATTGTGAGAAGAACAGAGACAAAAGGGACGTGAGGGATTTGTGGAGTGAGCCGATGGCTCCGTATTGCCTCACACCATAACTGAATGCTGAGAGTATTTTAATTTCTGTGTTCTGTAAGGGATGGTTGACAACAGTAAGAGATTGTCATACTGTCAAAGCTCTTCCAAGTTCTGCAGCCTTATTTCTGGTAGCATTGGTAGTACGCTTCCATTGCTAGCAAGAATCAGCTTCTTAGCTCTAGCACATGCACTTCTCCAAAGGTCTCTTTTCTACGCATACAGGCAGAAAATGTGTTATCTTCCCTCAAGAAGTGGCTAAAATTATCCTCTTGGGAATGGGAAGCTGTCTGCAGAAATGTTGCTGCTACAAAAAGATTTTGCTGTGGTTTTGCCTTTGCTTCTGGGGATATTGCTTCCTTCCCATTATTTCCCTGTCTCCAAGGATGTGTCTGACTCTTCTTCTTAGCGTTGGCAAACAATGAAACCACTCTTGTGCAGGCTTCTGGTCTTGTCTGGGTGTTTGAATGTGTGAGCATTCAGTCCTAACCAAAAAGCTTTAAGTGGAAGCCTTAGAGAAAAGAGACCTGCTCTCAAAAAAAAACATACAACTCTTTATCAGCTCTGTATACCATCTAGAGGGGACAGCATCTTCCAGAGAGAAGTCTCTTCAGCCTTTGGCCGCGTTCCCACAGCTGGGGAAGAACGACTGCTCTGTGAAATGGGCTTCCACTGAAGATAAATTCTAAGCAAAAGGTACTGCGTAGGTTTGTTTAATGCATACCAGTGGATGTAAGTAACTTGAGATTTTGTTTGTGGTTTTGTTCAGTCTCAATGTTTTCCATATATTTCCATTTTGGCAAGTAGCTGTTAAATGCAGTTGTGGCAATTCTACCTTTGCTTTAAAATGCACTGGCAGAGGGGATAAGGAATTAAAAAAAAAGATTTCACTGACATCCTTCTGAGCAGTACTGTAAAACAGTCAGGTATCAGTCTGCCTGCCCTCCAGTCTGCTCGATCAATACCTGTATAAATATCTCTTCCCGAGGGATGAACGCAGGACCCTGCCTTGCTCACTGCTGGAAGCAGAGCCAGAGCCACAGCAGCGAGGTGAGGGCAGCAGCATTCAGAACACGGCACCAAAGCAGAGATTCCCAAATCATTTATCCATCTTCACCCAAAGAGCCTTGTAACAAGTGTAGCGGCCACCAGCATTAGAAAGCAGAGTGCATTTCAATAAAAGAGCACAATAAAAAGGATGAATGTTACTTGCTTTAGTGGAGGAAGAAACCCCTGTTTCCAATCTTTATTTCGTGACATTGCAATTGATTTCTTCCCTCCGTGGTGGGGAACTGGCATGGCTCCTGAAGTCGCGTCTGTTGCCTGCAGGTCCCCCAGCTCTGATCTCTCCAGGTTACTTTGCAGCTTGATGAGGTCCTGCTGGGGGCGTGTTACACCTCCCCACGAGAGCTGGCACCCCTACTTTTGATCACAGCTGAATTCCAATTGTAAGAAACACCCAACAAAGTCATGTCATGTAGGGAACAGAGTTGTTTGGGCTCCTGTTGCTATAGCTACGATGGCTAAAAAAGCCTTGGGAAACCTGGGCTGGAGTTTAGCAGGACGTGACATTGCTTGCAGGCTGCCTCGTTGGGAAGATGGAAGGAGACCCGTGAGCCCCTAGTGACCCCCTCATAGTCCAAGAGCACCTGCTGAAAGGGACCAGTGTCCAGATCTGAGAATCCCACGTGTTTCACATACTTCATTTCAATTTCATTGAGCTCATTATGCAGTAAAGAGTAGAAGTACAACATTTTCTACTGATGTTTTTCTGCCTTATCTTCAATAGAATCTCTTTAGTGTGGGACCGAGGACGTGCTGTTTTCAAACTTCTCATTAAGGTCTTCAGTCACCTTTTTGAATTCCCTCTAAAGTCAGTGGAAAGAAACAGGCAGCTCTGCACAACAGCTCATCCCACTCATTTTAAGACGGTGAAGTGTTTTCGGGGAAGCCTCTCCTCTCGTCACTGAGTACAGTGAGGACCTAGACAGCTCATTTAGACTTAACGCCCTGCTGGAATTAGGCTAAAAATATTAGGTGAGATAAATCCCACTCAAGTGTACGTGCTAGCCTGCTCTGTCAGCAGCTTCATCCGCAGGGCCAAATCCTGCCCCGTGCTGTTCATGGCCTCACTTGCTCAGAGGGCTGGCGTGTAGCTTTAGCAGCCTGCTTTCTGGTTCCCCTCTGACAGCAATAATGCCATTTGCACTCAAGCAGCTCAGTTTAAAGAGTCAGGGATTAATTTTTTTCCCCCATAATTGGAAATTTGAGTTCCTTGTTTATGCATTACAGCTCTGTGCTTGAACCTTGTACCTTTTTAGAAGCTAATGCAACATTACGCTGCAAATAAAATCCCAGAAAATACACAATCATAGAAGAATATAGCTGGAAGGAACCATGAAAGCTGTTTTTCCTGCTCCAAGAAATACCAACTATACCTAGAATTATGCAGATGCTATCAGCCAAGTTGGAAGTCAGAATATTATCACCACTCGGGGTCTCAAGCGCTGCAGTCACACAAAAGCATTGTGGCTGAATACCCAGGGGAGACTGCCTGGGAGCTCAAACAGATCGCCTCCATAGGACTGGAGCTCACTTCTCTAAAACCGTACGTTCTTTTCAAGTTTCTCTGATTTCCAGAGCCGTAAATTACTTTTCGGGCCTTTCTAACATTATAGTTGTTACCTGAAGACTAGACGTGATTTATTGAAGAATAAAAAAGTCCATCTTCATGAAGTGAGCCTCTGTAAATATCTTAGACGGAATTTCATAAAGGTAGATGGCATCATTTCAATTTTTCTCTGCTCAGGTGGCAGTAGGCCCAGCAGAGTGCATAAAAGGAAGGAGATAGGATGTCTTACAAATAAATCCAATTAAATTTCTGTATGTGAACTGATTGTATTTTATTTACCTAGCCATAAATCAGATTTTAGATAATCAAAGCTTTGGCTTGCAGCACTGTATTTAGTTATTTTCAACAAGTTGTTGTGTAGGCGGCAGACTGTACACAAACTTATTCTGTAACCTGTTTTGTTTTCCTCCCAAGCCAAGATAGAGTAAATAGCAAAAGCTGGGTGTTGCTGAAAGGTGCTCTGCTAGGATGGCCTGTCCTACAAGGCCCCATTGCGACTGCCATCTGGGGGTGCCGGGGTCCTTGGGAAACACAAACTGTAAGTTTCATGTTAGGAAGTCACCGTTAGGTTGAAAGGTGAGTAACGTGGATATCTAACATTTTTTTGTGCGGTAATTGGGTGTAACAGAAGTTCTCTCAGGGGCAGGCAGAAAGACCAAAATGAAGTTCTGGGCTTTGCTATTGCTTTCTCCTACTAGTTCGATGCTTTGCATAACGAGACTTTGGTTTTAAGAACTGTATTTGTGCCTTCTGCCTTAAGGTGCAGAATTAAATCTACTTCAGGCAAGAATGTGACTGAGGGGTTGAAACCAGAAACCTTTTTTGTTCTAAAGTAAGGTGTGTGCTGGAAGGAGGGGAGGAGGGTAGGGGCTGGGAGGACCGGCAAGGCTGGAAGTGGAACAGTTCTGACACTGAGTTCTAAATCATCTGTGATGGTCTGAATGGACAGATCATAAAGACCTTAATTTCCAGATGGGTTCATACGATGGCTTTTGTGATGACTCAGCTGATTAACAGGATCACATAGATTGATATCAATTTGACTGCTATTTCATGAACACTTTTCCTGATATTTTAACCCTATTGCTGCTGAAGGTCAGTCTTGATTCTAATGCAACATTTAGTTTGCAAGAAGACTTGAAATGGTTTTTATCTACCTCACAAGCCTCACGTTTCTCTTATTCTTTCTGTCCATCCTTGCCTACAATATTAGCTTATTTTAAGTGGTACCATTTTGCTTTGAAAATACACAAAGCATTCTCATTTTGGAAATCAAATTAACGTCTTCCCATTGTTTCTCCTCCTTAAGCACCAAGAAAAAGCATTTCCTATATTGTAAGTGGAGTCAGCACATAAATAAACAGAGGGGTCTCATTAGTATGTGTCCTCAGCTGTCAGCAATGGCTGACACTTGCAGCTTTGTGTATTATAACCTACTTTATTCAGAAAGGGTACGTCAGGATGCAAGGGCTATTCCCTGTGCTGCTTGAAAAGTGCCAGAACACCTTTAGCTTCCAGCTGGAAGAACCACCAGAGACTCGCAGGAGGAATCTGAGTTTAAACACCTCATTTGAAGGTCAGAACCTCTAACAGTGTAGCAAAAGTACATTGCAGTGTCAGCATTGGTTATGAGCCCAGAGCCTGAGACAGGGCTCAAAACCGTGACCTTCTGCACCAGAGGCAAGGATACTACCAACTGGGCCAATCTGACATTAATTAAACCCTCATTAAAAGCGAGGGCTTCTTTCCTGGTTAGAGAAGTGATTTCCTCTGCAAGGTTTTATTATGCATATCTTATTACGAGTTTTAGCAGGTGGACTCTAGACCCTCTTCTGATCCTTTGGAATCACAGTACGTGGCATATGTTTCATGCAGATGGGAAGCAGAGAAGAGATAAAAATATACATATTCATCCATTCTGGTTTGTAAGATAGGTGGCTGTGTTACGGCATTCAGGAGCAGCTTAAAGGGTGAAGTTTATTGTCTATTACCACATACTGACATGGGGAAATATCCCATATAGTGCTAATGGAGCATGAACACACAAACTTGGCAAGATTTAAGTTACTCTACGTGTGGGTCCTCGGTGTTATCCAGTGTTTGAGTATCACCTGGCCATAGGAGCTAGCAAAAGTCACAAGCCCTCTCTGCTTATTCTCTTGAGTGCCTCTGGGAAACCTGTTTCACTGGCAATGTAAGAAACATTTTCCTTTAAACCAACCAAGGCTTATAAATAACAAGGAAAGCGCAGCAAAGCAGAATGCAATATTAACAGCATCTTCATTTCTAGCAATATCCAAGTGATTTATCAGCATCACTGTAACTTTCTGCCCTGGTGCTGCAGGGACTGCCAACATCTGGCTGTTTGGGTAGGGTCTAGGAGCTTGCATGCCTGGGCTAGTCTTAGTTTTGCTATTTATTCTGTGTTTAAACTCAAAACTTCATCCAGTATTGAACTGCTGCCCAAGGGAGCACCCTTCCCTCCTGCTCTGGCACGAAGTTACCTGTCCCTAAGTCACAAGACTCTCTTTTAAACGTTACATCAGGGACTCTGACACAGCTTGGCTGTGTGAATTACTTCCAGCCAGCAGAGGACAGCACTTCTTCCAGCTCTGCTCATCGCTTTGCTGCCAGCTGGGTGTGGGGTGTGAAGAAAGCTTGTGTGCATGTGTTGTGATGGTGTCCACAGAAAGTACCTGCCTTAACTAACAATGCCCTAAATAAATGCACAAATAATTGTCACTGTACCGAATGGTACTCTTTTTAACAACACTGACCTCATCAATCTGTCTTTCCCTTGCCTGGATATTTTTTCATTTTCTTCCCCCTTAATCACAGCTTTTCAGTTTCAAACATTTTTCACATTTTCCTCCTTTTTAAAGACACACTTTCAGTTCTTCCTTTCTCGGAGGCAACTTAGAGCCAAACCTCTGCTCCTGTCTCTTTTTCTGAAAAGACAAGATTCATCACCCAGGATTTGTTGACCTGCTGAGGAAAGAAGCTGATCTTTCTTCCCAGCTCTGTGGGAATCCCTAATGCCAAGACACACTTCACTGGGAAATCAATATAAATAAAAAGCAGTGAAATGTCTTTGTTGTGAGGCAACCTCTTTGCATCGCCTGTGAGCTCACGCAGAGGGCACATCCCAATCGCCAGCCTAACTGAGCAAGGAGCAACACCATCGATTCGGAGTCCATCTTACTTCACGTCCTCTCCTGCACATTGATTCGGCCTTATTTCCCTTCTCAGCTTCTTCCCTTTGGTCCATTGATTAATCATCAATATTGCTCACTAAAGGCAGCCACAATTAAACAGACATTAGATGACTTCCCCCTCACATTTAATAACACTGAGCTCAATCAGATACCTAACACTTTGCCTTCCTCACAAAATTTTAACCAATATCCAGCTGCAATGAAATTGTGTAAATTCAGTAGAGCAATTGATCTCTGACAGGAAGAAAAGCACAAAGATGCAGAGCATGGAGCTTCCAGAACACGGGTCTGTAGGGTAGGTTTCTGTCCGGAGCAGCATTTCAGTTCTTGGAACCCCCTTTGGTTTAATGGTGTTATGTAGTATAGCACTATATAACATAATTATGATAGAAATACATAATCACATCACCCACAGCCTCTGTATGTCATGTTGTTTCTGTATATCATGTTGTCAGCACAGGACAGCAAATATTTTATTATCAAAAGCCTATCGACAGTGACTTCAGCTCATAAAGACGTGCTTGAGGTAGCCCTAAACGAACTGGTCCTCTCCAATTAGCAAAACCCACTGGTGGGGAAGGCGGCACCCACCGCACATCCCCGCTGAGCGGCTGGGTGGTTGGGCGGTTTGTTAACGCTGGCTTTGATCATCTCCCACTGTCATGCTATTGACAGCTCATCCGAGAGCTGCCATAACGGAGACGTGTATGTATCTGGGAGCAGCTCAAAAGAATTGTCTTGTGATGTAAAGGAAATATTTCATACAGGGACAGAAATGTGTTGTGTGGAGCAGAGAGAGGAGAATATCCACGGGAAGGCTTGAAGTCTGTCAGAGGGGTGGCTGGAAACCAGCAGCATCACCCACGGCTGCTTTATCCCGAACAGGGCAGCCTTAACTGGCACACGCTTCCCAAACAACCTTGCTTCATTCTGTGCGCTTCCCCTGGAGCTACCTCAAGTCTGATCAGGGTTTAGATGGCTGAATTTCTTCCCCCCAGGGATACCAACCGCATGAGTTCCTCCGGCAACTGGCGTTGGGTTCAGACATGGGCTGACACGGCACCCTGTTGTACATCTGCAGAGAAATAGGTGCGCTATCTCAGACTCTGGCTGCATTAATTCATCTGTAGGTTATAAAATGCCACTGCACTCCTACCCTCTGCTCCCTGTCGAATGGAGGTATTTCGTGGAGCCTTTGGCTAGGTGCAGAGGGACAGGTGAGGTGCAGGCTGTGCTAGCTGGGAGCTGTTTTGTTCTCAGTATTTTGAAGCCTCTGGTGCTTCCGCAGACTGTTGCAGGTACATGGCTCGATGTAAAACAGTACACCCACTGATTTGCTGCAGATGCTGAAATTGTGCCTGTTTTACCCATGGGAGGGTAGCACTAATCAGTTAAACTTTGTAGTCAATTGATACTAAAATACTTGAAAAAAAAACACAGAGAAATATAGAGAAAAAAAGTATTTTTAGATGTGAAGAAACAGAGAGACTTGTCGTTATCATAGCCTGGTGAAAGATTCTTTTCTTGCGTGCATTTATCATCCAAAGACTCACTGTTTTTATAAATTTCGTGCCTGGCAAGTTTTCCATCCACAGATTTCTAAGAGGGTTGAAGCCCTAGAACATATATTTAGCGCTTGCCGACAGGTCCCTAATTATGGCTTGATTAATCACAGCAGTGCCTGCACCTGTCTGTGCAAAACATCTTCATTTTTGCTTTGTGACCCGTGCAGGATCTGGGAACACATCTAGCGACGGCTGGGGAAACACCCAGCTTTGTTTTCTTCCCTGCTGCGAGTTCTGCTTCTGCTCGGACCAAGCGATTTCTGTTTGGGGGTGGGGGCTTCTTCCTTGTGGGTGTTTCAGGGGAGGTGGAGGGCACTTGGCAGCTTCTCCCAGGAATAAAAAAGGGCTATATCCTGGTTGCACTGAGGTAGTTTTTATACACCCTTCCCTCCACAGAAATGGGTTCCCAACAACCCCAGTGACACTGATGGAAAAGTGCACAGAATTTCCCCTAGATGTCGGCAAAATGTCTTTGTCTTTTGACAAAATAGGTCTTGAAGTGCAGCAGGCTTATTGGGATATGCACAACTTTGGCTTTCATACATTTTCCTTTTTGAGCAAATACAATAGATTTTTTTTTTCCTTTTTCTTTATTTTGAAAAAGTCTGAAGGAATTGTTAAGGGCAAAGGAGGACTTTCTCCAGGGTGTAGGACTGGGTAGTTTGCTCAGTGTCCTGAGTAAGGAAAAATTCATAGGGCACTTGAGGGGAATGTGAGACTCTAAGACATTTCCTGCTGGGAAATACAGAAGAGAATACACAGAGGATTCGGGGAACTGACTGTGCTGGGAAGGGACTCAAAGAAGAGGTTAGAGGATAGTTTTCTGCAGAGGGTCCTTTTTCATATTTCAGAGAAAGACTGAAAAATGAGAGACTCTTGGAAGAGATCCAGAGAAAACTGAGAAAAAGTCTTTTTACCATTGAGATGAAAAGACCCAGCTGAAACTCCTCATAGTGAGGAATGGGAGCAAAACACAAGATTTCACCTTAAGGGCTGAGCAATTGCTTTTCAATTTGTCAACCAAAGAGTAAACTTGGAGGAAGTAAATTTGGTGTGGATCAATCCAAAGTAGATCTAATGTTTTTCATCCTGAACTGAACACCAGGAGGTTAATTAGTGTAACACAAACCATTCTTTCTGATCTTGGACTGAAATGTTTTCTTTTCAGGATCTTGTAAAAATAGCTGAAGAAATGAAAGGTTTCATTGACCAAAGTGGAGGAACTTTAGCATCTCTCTTTTATCCTACATTTTTAAGACCTGATCTCTTGTCTGCCTGCTCCAGGAAAGGAAGGGATGCAGTTCTGCGTACCTGGCCTCACGGCAGCTCTCTGTTCTTGGTAGGGATGCTTGGTGTTGGTGCTGACTTTCCCAGGGATGGTGCCAGTGCCCTTCTTTTGACTCAGATGCACCATAAATGTTTCCCCTTCCTTTTCCAACATAAAAATGCTGTGACAGAGCACTCAGGTTTAAACACAATTTTGGATATACAAGGAATTAGGCTGCACACCTGCAGCTCTACTGCTAGAAAAATCTCTGTGCCTTGTTACCTTCGTGTTGTAGGAGAGAAGAACAATTTTTCAACAAAACCTACCTGCTAGCATTACCTTTGCTTCCAAACAACATAGGCTGTTGTACTGCAGCAAAAGACTTTTGTAGATAGCAAACATCTCCACCAACACCCACTTCAAAAATAAAACAAAAATTCTTTTGTGGTGGCACTTCTATTTCAGACAGGCCGAGGCACTTTGTTCCTTAGAATCTGTGAGGCACAGAGAATTTGCTCGGTGTAGGATGGAACAGGGATGCCTGGATTGTCCCAAGCGGCACACAGGGAGCAAAAAGGAAGGTAAGAGAAGAGAGGCTCTCTGTAGACTGGGACAGAGCTGCAGGCACAGCACTAGAAAGCTGTTAAAGCAGAAGTCAATGAAACGATACACAGAAGGAGCACCAACCTCTGACTGATGGGCAAAGCGGGACGGGAGGGGAGGTATCCTGGATCCTAAACAGGCGGTAAGAGCGGGCTGCGGTTGTAGAAGAGAAGTTCTGAAGTCGTGAGGATGAAAAGGGCATAGGCAAAGTTTGACTTGATGTGACTGAATGAAAGGGTCAAATATCATGGAGAAAAGAATTCACTAAATCTTGTCAGCCGGCACGTGAGAAGGAGGTGGCAGAAGAATAAAAGGTAGTGCTGACATTGCGAGCCTGGGAGAAGGGGAGGGAGCAGGGAGGGAGGAGAAATTAAGGAAATAATGGAGAAAGGCAGGAAGGGGGAGGGTGGAGGTTATAAGAAATCAGGTGCTCAATTTTGTCCAGGTTGCCCTTGAGGTGGCAGGGGGGTTATCCTGGGTGATGTGCTGAAGAGATTTATGGACATGGGGTAGGGTTGGAAAGGCAGATTTGTGAGTTGTCAGCTTAGAGGTGACAGCGGAGCAGCAAGAGAGAACCATGGGACGGAGCACTGAAGGGGAAGGGAAAGGAGCCCAGGCCAGGCCCTCGGGGGTTTCCAAAGAGGAGGAAGGAACAGCACCACCGGGACAGTCACTGGCCTGCAGGACGTGCGCCAGGAAGCAAGTAGCAGGGGTACTGAGAGCCTAGATAAGAAACGGCTGGGCAGTTTGGTTCATGGAGGGAGCCTGGGCATTTAGAACTGTATCTGGGGAGAAGTCATCAGTGTCGTAGATAAAACTAATTAGTTTTATGACTCCCATGATTCTCGGAGCACGTCTTTGTGTCCTTCACAGACCCGGAGCTGTACAGTGGCCAGAGGCTGTTGTACTGTTAGGTCTGTCCAGGGTTTCTTGCTGCTGTCAGGGCACAGCTCCACCTGGACAGACCCAGAACAGCATCCTGCCATAGCACAGCTGTAAAATACGAAGGACTGCACCCGGAGGTTCATGTGCAAATAACAACCAGTTGTCATTTGTGAGTAGCTGATAACGTCATAGCTCTGATTCTATGTGCCTGCTGTATACAAATGTATATAAATAACCACAGGATTGTTTAATATTCCCATATTGTAGCACAAAGTAGCACCACTTTTAAACTTCTAGAGGCAGAGAATTTAAGTGCCTCACTTCCATGATTGGGAGAAGATGGTTGTGAGGCAACTCAGGTACCACCTCAGGGTATGCAAAGGTAGGTTTTTTAAGGATCATTCCGACCTTCACTGGTTCCACCAGGAGACGTACACCCAGATTTTGTGGAAAGTGAATGCTGGGGAAAGGAACTTCTGGGGAACTTCATTCACAAGTCCTAGTTTTAAGAGGTGCCGAGCGATGCAAATACCCTGCAAGCAGTCAGAACAGTGTGTGGAAACCATTTAGGTGGGAACTCGATGTCTAGGAAGTCCTGGTAGGCACTTCTCCACATCCTTAGGTACCTAAATACCTTTAGTGATCTGGCCCTGGGCAGTAAGGTCTAACAAACCATCAGGCAGATGTTGTAGTTAGGGAATTTGATCTTGGCTAGGATACAGACGGTGTGATTTCAGATCATGGATTTTTTAGCTATTTTCAATAAATAGTTTTTTATTTGACTTTTATTTTGAAGCTTCTGATTTTAGGCCGTTATTTTAAACCTCTCTCAGCTGGTGACTCTGATTGCTTTTCAAACCTTCTATTTTATAACCTTTGTACTCTTCTGCATGAATCTAGGCCAGGTTCCCGCCTCCTGTTTACTTTCCAGGGTCTTTGAGCTTTAAGCAAAACGCATTTTGGGTCTGCTGAGGCTGGGAACCTTAGGAGACACCACTGTTGGTTTTTTAACTGGTACATATTTGGGTGAGTCGCCATCCATGTGAATCGTTCACTACACTGTGTCTAGTTTAGTCAAGCCCAATTAAAATAAAATTTGCATGCATCTTTGCCTCCTTTGGAGCAGGGCTTGTTCTTGAATACCAATGGAAAGCAAAGGTGGATGCTGTCACATAGCAAGAAGAAATTAAGAAAGGGGCAAATTTTATGGCTCTCCTGTGATCATTGTTCAAGGGAGAAGTCAGGGAGAGCTCCCATGCGATGAGAACGAAGGTCTAATTGATGGCCTGATTCTCCATGGCTGTGCAGCCATCCTTTCCTTCTCTGCTTCTAATAAACGCTCTCTGAGTTCACCCCCACATGTGCAAGAAAAATCCATGTGACCAGATAGGGAGACCTTTAAGAAAAGACCAATATTTGCATATCTATTATGGTTATACTCAGTGTTATACTTGTTTCATTAAAATTTCTATTTGGTTAATATGTAAGGTCAATACTGTCACTGTTCTGGAAAATTCATTTATTTTAAAATTAAAGCTAAATGCAGCAAGTATGATTCCCCCCCTGCCTCCACCTGTATAAATCCACTGAGCTTGGCAGAGGAAGTAAGGGAAAGCAAAGTGGGGCCCCACATATTTAGAGATGGGGGTCTGCTGTGTGGGAAAAAACATGCTACTTACACAAATCCTAATTTTCAAGGTAAATCACTTGGTATAGATGCTCTGAGTTCCTGTTTTTTTATATTCAGGGGATGGTTATTATTTCAGCTGGGTGCCTACTGAGGTCCATTAGTTTTTACACACCAGTTAAGGTTGTCAATTGCAGGGATTAAAAATATATGAAGGAATACTTAGGATCACTTAAGAGTCCCGTGCTTTCCTAAGGCTGCCAGCTTTCAAAACATAAGCAACCATTTTCAAACAAATTTGCCTGTTGGGAAGGCTGAAGATGGGAGTTCTTTTCCCAGAAAGGAGGAAGAATATAGTTGCTTTCAAAGTCAGGAGTCAGGGGGTTCTGGTATCTTTCTGGCTCACAAATGTTTTTTAGGGCCTTTCCTTTGTCTAAGTTTTCTCAGAGTTTGGGGTCCTCTGTGTGGTCGGTTGTTTTTTGTGAGTGTTGCTTAACAATCCTAAACCCAGCATCTGCTTCAATTCTCAGAAATCAGGAAAGGGGAGGAAATGATCTAGGACAGCTACTGTGGAAGTCACCTTTAAAGCCTTACAAAAATGTATTAAAACCAAAAGCTATTTTCAACATGCATCAAGGGAAAATGCCTATTAAGATGGATCTGTTTTAATTTCAGCATTTCTGGTGTAAAATCACAGTGTTTCAAAGATTTCATTTTGTATGCAGGAAACCTCTATGTGTCTGTTCAGTCCTGCTGGACTTAGAAACCTGTTTCTGGGATGGCTGTGTTATCACCATCAGCTGGTTACACCGACTTCCACCCTTAAGGCAGCCGGCTCAAAAGCACTCAAATGGTGCCTATTGCCATTTCCCAACGTGGCAGTGGTCTCTTCTACGTCAAATGAGCTCGGTAACTCTAATCCCTGTCCTAGATGTCCACACCACAAAGGGCAGGATCTCAAGCAATAATCTTTTTGTCAGTCTCAACAGACAGAGCCTGAACTCCATTCACCCAGGGGAGCCAGTGGCTTTATTTTCAGCAAACATCTTGCTCCGGCAGAATAGAAGGAGAGTTTAAATTGGTGCTTACAGAGCTTAGTCCTTTCTCCAGTGCTATTTCTGAACATGACTTCCATTTGTAGACGAGGGACTAGATGAAGTGGAAGTCCAGCAGGGAAATATCTAAAACCACCTTTTTCATTAAACTGTGTCAGTGTGCAGTGTACTGGTAGTAAGACAACACTGCTGTTTTATAGGAGGAGACTGGTGCACAACGGTGGGATTCATCCCACTGGATCTAAGCATCTCGAGGCTGGCTGTTGAAATCTGCACGAGATCTTCAGGTGCCCTTTGCAGTTAATGAGAAGGAATTGGTTTCTCCAGAGGGGGAATTGGTGGCAGATGAATTTATTTTCAGAGACTGTGGCAACTGACTTTTAAATACCTAAAGGCAGGCCAGGTGAAAGTCACCCTGCCTGACTTTGTCAAGGCCAGACAGAAATCTTTAGCAGGGGAAAGACAGAAGCTCAAGAATCCCAAGCCCATAGTTTGACTGCTGGACCATCTTCTCTTAAACTCCTGATCTAGTAATTGATCAAAGATGTGCAATTAGCTTCATGCAGTGCTCAGCACCCTGAGTGTGTTCTGCAACCTGGAGGGAGCCCAAAGCAGCAGAAACTCGCACCCTGCCAGGTTTTCGGTACTGTCTTTCCATGAGGTTGTGCTGGGGATGCCCCCGAGCTGTGATGTGGGAGGTGGCAGTCTTTGAAAAATTCAGGTCTCTGTTCAAATCTCGCAACATGAACTCAGTTCTTGTGGAACGTAGGGCCAGAAATGACTGCTTCAAATATATCTTAAAAGTGCCGTTAAAGGGTGGCTGAATGTAACTGGCAAAAACATGTAAAGAAAACCAAACACAAACATTTGCTACTGACCTGAAGTCAGGCAATGCTTATTTTAGGGATGTAGAAATTTTCCCTTTCCCTTTAAGCATTTTAAATTATTTCTATCATCAAAAAGGTTATATCTGACAGAATTTCAACAAAATATTTATTTATCTCATGCAAAGAAATGGATTTTGCATCCACCTGTGTGTGTATATGTATTTATCATCTAGTTAGAAGTGATCAAAGCGGTTTTTGTTCAGCGCGGTAAGTGCCAAGCTCTAGGAGAGGCCCGACTGATGGGGAAATGATATCGTCACTTTAACATCAGTGAGCTGGAGCTATTAGAGTGGTCATTTCTTTTCAGTGCTTCACCCATGCGTTGAGAAATCCAATCTCATCCTCGTGGTAACCAGTGTTAGCGCGGGGGAACAGAAGGGAACATCTGGAGGCAGAAAATCCAGGGCTGTGACCTGGGGAGGTCAAACCGTGATCCCGGCTGGGATCGGGGGCGAGGAGGTGACAGGTTAAAGGCCAGATTTGAATCCTGATAGATTAAATGAAGCTCAGAGAGAGTAATAAGGGATTGGTAACCCTGCGAGCCGAGGGTTTCTGTAAGCCTGTGGCTTGATCGTTCCTCTGGGCCGGGAGAAGAAGCTTTGCTGATTAGCATGCAAATGCAACAGCAGTGTAAAAAGTTCCAGATGAATTTATGACTAAGCCTTGCTGCGGGGAACAACATTTTTGACAATATGCATTAGGAAAGGAGAGGGGAATGAAAGTAGGTGTCAGCCTCCAGCCAGTGTGGGTGGGGAGGAACGCGGCCAGAGCTGCAAGGACAGGGAACGTGAGAGAGAGTCCTCAAGGAGAGCCGCAGACAGAAGGGGAAGCCCCCGCTGGTTTTAAAAAGAATACGAGCCTCATAAATGCAACTTTCTGCTTGGCACTAATGAAGCAGATTAATAAGGCTATAGGAGCCCATATGGCCATGGTGATTTCCTTAGACTAAACAGTGCTAATGAATGTTTTCGGAGAGTGGGCTTTACTTCCAGGCGTATGTCACCCGTGGAGCGGCCTAGTGCGTGAGGTAACTGCGGTGCTTCACCTCGTGCATCGGACACACCATCTCTCTGCGAAATGTGTATTATTTCCAATCTGCAGGTGGGAAAATTGAACTGGGAGAGCAAAGATCAGCGTTTGCAAAAGCCTCCTCTTACACCAGGCCTTGGTTTCTCAGGGGCTGAAATGGAAGCACCACCACTGGGAGCAGTGGTGTTATGAGGCTGCTTGCAAGTACAGCTGCTGGTGCCAAACACCACCTAGTATTGACAGTGGGTGGCTAGAAGTTTCCAAGAACCAGGTCAGAGATTGTTAAAAAACAAAAACCAAACACTAAAGTATTTGAGTGACAGGACTCTGGCACAGGTTGCCTTCGTCACGTACCTGTTTAACTCCAGGAGCTTTACAGGCTTGGCCTCCTGACACACTGGCTGTATCTTTCTTGCCCAGCACTTGTGAAATCCTGAAGGTAGGCCAGTCACATTTAAGTTCAAAATTATGGCCTGGCTGCTTGTGTTCAGGCAATCAGATGTGACAACATGCTGATTTCATTCTTCAATGGAGATTCAGTTGGCTGCTTATTCGCTGAGCAAACAGATCTGCAGAGCTGAGGAGCAGCAGCTTCAGCCAGCACCCAGGGCTCCCCGATCCACTTTTTCCTCTCGGAGGTCTCTTGGCTTTCTGTCTCCACATGCTTCCTTGTCACTTTGATCTCTGCATCCCTATGTACAGCTGGGATAAATGGCTTTTCTTTCACTCTCTCTAGAAACAGGGATCCCTAAGCCCTACATCTCTCTGAAGATAACTCCATTGTAATCTTTCCTTAAAGATTTCTAAAAGTTGTTGGTCCCGGCTATGCAATTTAGATCAAGTGTGTGATACATATCCAGACTCTGTTTTCTTTCAGCTGCCTTCATGTGAACTGCTTTGTTAGATTTTCTGTATAGTGAAATACTGAGTGAGCTCAATTCCCTGCCACAGTGTTAGTACTAGTATTATTTGTTCCGAACAATTAGGGAGAATTTAGGTCAACAACAGCACGGGTGTGTTTATATCTGTGTGTGTGTACACACACATGCACATGGATGTGTGCAGCCTTTCAGAGAGAGCTCAGCAATACTCCCCAAATTGTACACTAGCCGTGTGAAGGGCAGGTAAGAGAAAGGGAGGTGCATCAGCTGTCTGCGAGGCAGTTACGCTGTGGAAGGAGGCACACCAGCACAGCAGGTAGCAAATGTCTTCTTCCAGAGCTTGGAAGTAACTGGTGTGTAGGCAGGCATGAAAACAAAACAAACCAAAACCCTGCCTTACTTTTATTGTCAATCTGCCTGTTGAACTGCCTTGTTAGGCAGGGACATTAGGATGGAAAATAGGCTGATATTTGGCTTCTTTGTGTGTGTATGTGAAGGTAACAATACTTAGAAGTTGTTTTTTTTTTTTACAAAAATGTGCTTGGTAGTGCCAGGAATCAAATGCAAAAGTTAAGACAATACAAAGAGGAAATGTGCTTGGACTTTCTTCTCAACCCAGGGCTGCTAGTCCGGAGAGGTTTGTTCTTTCCGTTCTCAGCTTTGTTTGAACCCTTCCAGGGAGTGCCTTATTTCCTCATGGAAGAGAAGAATGTCTTCCACGCTCAGTTCCGTGCCTCACTGTGCTCTCAGTGCAGGACAGCTGGGAGTAAAAGAAAGATAACGTAACAGGTAAGGGAGAAGAGAGCTGGAGCAGGATGCTGAGTGTGCTTTCTGTCCACCCTCCCATTGCTACAGGACAAGAGAGGGATAGGAAAGGGGAATGAATCCTCCAGCGGTATCACCTTTGCAATAGGGGTCACTTGCTTTTCCTGGCTGTGTGTGAATGTCACTTCTCTTTGTGTCAGGCTGGCAGTCCTCTTGGGCAGGGCGACAAGGAAAACATCACCCACACCACAGGAAGATACTCTGATAAGCACAAACTCTTGGATGGGAACTGGTGCTGCGGTGGCACTGCTGATGTGTGGGTGGCCCCACAGCTGATCCAGGACTGTCAGAGTCTCACTGTGCAGTATGGAGAGACTGAAAAATATTTTATCATTAAATTACATTTGACTAAGGTTCGCTGAATTAACATATCCCAGTGCATGAGAGCCACGGGATAGGAATTTGATTACTCCTGAGCTTCTCATTATTGCAAAGGTTCCTTCCAGTGCCTGTTACACAACTGAGGTTAGGCATTAGCAGTTCCAGTTGCTGGCAGTGTTTGCACAGCAGCTTTAATTCTTCAAATATTTCATGCTTATGGCAGTTGTTGGACCTTCTGTGTTTTTGGTTTGGTGTGGAAAATACATCTTCTTAAGAAACTTTTCTCTTAAAGATGAACAGTAATGCAAAAAAGCCTTTTACATCCCTTATAGACAGTGGATAAAACATTTCTGCAAATTTTGAAAAAGATTTGTGTTTTGCCACTTTTTGACGTTTGAAACAGTAAGTCTTGATTTATTTTTTATTTTTTATTTTATTTTTCTGAATGAGTGGTTGAGGCCATCACTGCGTGGCAGCAGGTTGTGATGAAGGCAGAGACAGGTTAAAAAAAAGTCATGTTTAGTGAAATAGTTTTGAATTCTGATAGCATTCAATACCCACTTGCCTACCTAAGCATCTCAGTAATGTTCATCACCATGATGCCTGTGTCCTCAGACATTAATAGGTGCTTCCTTGTCTACTAATCTGAGACAGCACCTTGCTGTTCTAGTAGGGTGAGGTTTTTGTCACAGAGATCAAAGAGCAGATTCTTCAGAAGTGTCAAGGTTGGAAGACTGATAATTTTGAGTTCTGAAATAAAGTCCGTAGTTGTACATCTAGAGCCACGTGGGATTGTCATGTCTCTGTATCCTGCAAGTCCTCTTTCAGCTCCCAGACCGTTTGGTCAGCCTCTTTTCTCTGTGCCAAAGCGTTAGAGGGGAGCATTCTCTTTGGGGAACGTGCAGCATCCTCTTTCCTGGCAGAGGGGATCAACCTGGCAGAGTTTCTGTTCCAGTTCTGCCAGTGAGCAGTCAGTGAATATGTGACAGAAGTGAAAATATGGCTGGGACAAGCTAAAGAGATCCCTTTTATCAATTTCCCCTGTACCTTAGGAAGAATTAATATCAATCTGTCTCTTTAAGGAGGATTGCAGGAACAGTAGGTTTATTTGCATTTCGCCTTTCACTATTGGCAAGAAGTATTTTTGCATTAAGCATTGAACCATTTGAGCAGTGGATTTTGCTAGTATCATTTAAAAGGAAGAAAACGTCATTAAAAACCCCTCCTAGGTTAAAATGGACAATAAATACGGGTAAGAGTTTGCAGGGAGGAAGCAGGCTGCCCAGTGCGCATGCACCCAGCTGGGTGCCCTTGTCACAGGTACTGGGTTGTGTCTGGTTCCCCAGCGTGCTGGGGAATTTCAATTCTTTTCTGCACACAGCATGGACAAGCTCTCACACTCATTTTACTTCAGGCTCTTTTGCAAAGGCAAATGGCACTGCTGGAAACTAATCAACGTAATTTTTTACTCTTTGCAGAGGTCTATTAGCAATCATTGCTGCAATCTTGGTCTGTAAATGGGGACGGCGTATTCCTAAATTCAAAACCAGAAATGTTTTGCATTTTTTTATATAATATTATGGCCTTGTCCTGTCTCTGGACAGCCTCTTTTGAGGCTTTTTGTATATACCTCTTTTTCCTAGATGCTGTAGCAGGCTGTCAGACAGGGAGATGCTGCTGAGGATATTGGAAAAGCTCAAATGGTAACGAATAGGAAAAAAATACAACATCACTGTTACTGTAGAAGCCTTGCACAACCTCTTCCTATATACATGCACTGGAAGAAAGTACAAATATTACTTTTATTAAATGAGACGCAGACACTTAGTTCTTATCTTGTCTGACAAAGGAGAAGAAGAGACTGACACAGCTTTCGTGGTGTAAAATCCCAGCAGAGATAAAGGGCTGCGGAATTATCCTAGCTAAGCTAAGCAAAGCTGTCTTTAGGGCAGCCTTCATCTAGCTGTATTTCTACAGGAATTTTGTTGGCCCAAATTTTGCATTCAAGGAACTACTTTGTGTTAAGGAAACAACTTCTTCATGGTGTGAGAACACAACCTAGGTTGATTTGCCAAATCCCGTGAAGGTGACTACAGTAGCCACTGAGTCAAATTTCCTTTTCCTCTTTAATATTTATACTGAGAGCAGTTACTTGATAAACACAGGTTTGATTAAAAGTTCTCTGGGACTGAAAAGGAAGCCATTTGGTTTCCATCCCTTGCCCTGGCTTCTCTGAGAGCCTGTGGATGAAGGCTGTGGTTTCTTTTATATATGCAGCCAAAGCGCTTCTCTGTGCCCGTTTGGGAAGGATTTAAGCCTAAAATGAGTGTGAAAACGGAAGTTCTCATGTATTACAAGAGCTTGTCCATTTATCAGAATAGAAATTATAAGGATCATTTATTTGTGCATATGTAAATTAGGAACTGCAGAGGATTTCCTGATAACCAGCAGTAGCATGTGATGTACTTCGTGGCAGTCACGCCAAGGATGAAATGTGTTGATTGCCTCCAGGGTTAACCCTGCAGCTTTCATGCCGCGCAAAAGCAGCTTGTTCTGCTCACCATGTGGCACTGGAGCACAGGCAGAAAAGGTCACACGAGCAATCAAGATCAGCATATCCCTACTCAGGTAGGGACCCCCTGTGGCTGTAGGATTAGCTGCAGAGCCTGAGCTGCCTTTGAATACATATTTGCTTCTAACTGTCCTGACTCCGTTACAGACAGTTTTGATTCATTAATCTGTGGCCGTATTTGCCATGAACTTGGACATGCAGTGGAACAATGCTTGCCATTTCTTGCTGTTTGCCTGGTTTTCTTCCTTCCTGGGTTTTTGGAACATGAAAACAGAAGAAATTAAAGGCTAGATTGTTTTCTTAATGTGTCTCCCTGCAGGAGTGAGCCGAAGTCTGACAGGCTGCTCTGAGACCTTTGCTGATGGTGTCGCTTCAGCAAGGATCCTACAGGAAAACTACTAGTAAGCATCTGCAATTAGCAGATAATATTTTTCAAAACATGACTGATTTTTTCTGAAAGTTGGGGTTTTAGAGTCATGAATTGAGTTAGGGTGCAAAGGAGCTGTACATCTAATCCCCTTGCATCACATATAAAATCTTGGTACAGGAATTCCAAGCTGAGACTTAAAGGCCAGCCAGAATTTACTCTCCCCATTTCCCTCTACCATTCCCCCAATATTTGGGAAAACTGTAAAAGCACATTTGCTTGAGCACTTCCCCCATGCTCTCACTGCCAGAGAGCAGCACCGGAACAAGGGGCAGCAGTGCATACATGCAGGGCTGTCTCCAAGGCAGATATTTGTCAGGGAGAAGTCACTGACCTCCTTGTTTCCTTAGCCCTGGAGATCCTTGCACTCTCATTGCCGAGTCTCCCCGGGGAGGTGGGGGTGCTGATGCCTACCCTTGGAGGAGGCTAGCATTTAATCTTATCATCTGTCTCGGCTGATATCCCTGCTGCTGCTGTGGAAGAGCTCTGGGGGCAACCCCCAGACAGCAGTGCAAGAGATGTCCATTCCAGGGCATCCTCTAAATGAAGCCTCAACATTTTCATTAAAAAGAGATGCTCCTGCTGGGCAATTATGGGTTGTGACTCTCCCGTTTTTCCACAGGCAGAGAGCTTATGTAAAAACTGACTGACATTTAAAAATGCCAGCACTCTTATTAATTCTTCAAGAAGGCTTTCTTGGAGCTTTCTGTGTGGAGTGCCAGTCAGAGGACAAGGGTGCTGCAGCCAGGCTGACAGATCCAAGCTCTTTACACAAATGCTGGGCTCTTCTAAGTCTGCTTTAAAATCGTGTTTACCACATAACTTCTGGCTAACTCGGAAACGCACCTGGGAAGTTTAGGGCACTTAGTGCTCTTGAGAGTCCCAGCTGGGTGAGTACAGGCTCTTTTGGGCTCTGTCCCGTGACTGACCTCTCTCTGAGCTGGGAAGAGCCCTTCTGCAGGAATTAAAGCAACTGTGCTGCCTTCCTGCTGGCTCAGAGATGTGCTGCTGCTCTTCCCTGTAAGCAGAGGGCACTACGGTGGATTACTACCCACCAGTAATTCCAGCAGCACCTGCTAATGTGTTGCCCTTACTCCGGGATCACAAGTTAAATTCAAACCAGAGGACAATATGTGTCAGGGCTTTTCTCTGCCGGCCCCCGAAGGATTGAAAGGCCAAGCACATTAACATGTCTGCTTCTCCTTCTTGCTTCCTAATCTGGAGTACCTGGCACTCCAGAGAGCGCTTGTCTGAGGAGACCTGGGTTCACTTAAGCATCCACCAGAAAAAAATACCACCTTTTCCCCACCCCACTTTTATTAGTAGCTACGTGCTGAGTTGCAGTTATTTTGTCTGCAGTGGAGGCAAAAGGAGCTAATTTCCAGTGAATGGATTATTCTGCGAGCTGCCTTTGTGCAGCTCCCTCTGCCTTCACCCATAGACAACACGCTGCTGCCAGCTCCTTACTCCTGTATCTTGCGAGGAGAGCGCAGTGCTGGGATGGCGATGCAGAGCCCGCTGGCTTTCCACACCAGTTAAAGTGTCTGGGGTCGTGCATGTGTGCTCACGGCCCAATGTATGCATGTTTTGATGGCACATTTGTTATTCTCTATTGGAAATCATTCTCCCAGGTCGGTAAGTGTATTGTTTAGTTAGGTGTAAATCTAGCTGTGTGCTGCACATGTAGAATCAGAGCCAAGGCTGCTTCACTTCTAAATCTCCAGTGACCATCCAGTAAATAACAGCTCTCACAGTCCTGGCTGAGTCTATTGGCAGAAAATACCTCCGTAGATCACTCTCAGAGGAATGACTGACTGCGGCAAGGCTAGGGAGAAGAGAGGGAAGAGCTCTGTTTAGTTATGTGCCTGGGTTTATTACTACTGCATTTGCAACTATATTTAGAGTCAATGACAAAATCAGATGCCTGCCAGGTCCTGCCATTGCTATGGAGCTGTTTTTTGTTGAAAAACATAGGGATGTATGAAATCATCTCAGGATAAGAGGTTATGTGTGCATTAAGTTGACAACCAGGTGATATGAGCTGAGCCACCTGTAAGCCATGGGTGCTGGCCCCAAATTGTGAAGACACTGACTGGGTCAGCACAAGGTCTTACATCCTGCTTTTGAGAGCTTTTATTGTTTGACCTGATTCACTGCAGGGGAACCGGTTTCCATTTGGAATAAATCTTAACCCAAATGATTGAAAGTTAATCTCACTTTATTTTACATAATGGTTTATGATAATGCAATCGTAGTGTGTTTTGTGTGGGGCATAGAGGCCAACAAACTACAGAAGCTGACATTTTGCATGAAAGGAGCCAACAAGAGGTCCTGAGTTTATCTACCCAAACTGATAGCAGCATTTGAGAAACTGAACCTTTTTAATAATGACTTTCTCTCCTTCGTTTACTTTTTTTGGGGTGTCCCTTGTAGATATTCATTTGTGACACTCAACATTTACACTATGTGCAGTATGGTGTAAGTGAACTGAATAGTTTTCTAGGTCAAGCAAATGCAGAAGAGATCAAACCAAACGGTGAAAAAAATGAGTTGTAACAGAATAAGTGTATGGCAGGTCAAGTACTGCTTGAACGAAGCGATGCGGTGGTGTAAGTTGCTAGATACAAAATAGTTTCCTTCTTGGGGAGTTATCAGAAAAAAATGCAGTCAGTGAACCGGAAAACTGTGAAATTGTTTAATAAAATTAATCCTCAACTGTGATTAGCAAAAATGTCAGGCTTATTTTGCATCTAGATTTCCATCCTAGCAAATATACATTTGTCCCTGAATTCTGTTGTCTTGGTCTGAACATTTGCTCTGTTGTACTGAATATAGTTTTATACCAGTCTATGTTTTGTTATTCGGTGTCGAGTTTGAATAAAGAAATAGGAAAGCATGTTTTCAAACAGGATTTAAACTCACATCTTCTGTGTTTAGGTATATCATCAGGTGGAAGTCAAATAATTTCATTACATGTCCTTATAAATCTGATATTTACTTTCTTTTACTTGTCTGCACAATCTTGTGCCTTCCACAGGGCCACTTGTGTTGTGGAGGGAGCACCTATGGGTGATAAGAAACAGAGGAGGGGATGCAGCTTGCTGGTCAGTTGATGGTACGTGTCTGTGCCCAAGCTACAGAATGTCTGAGTCTTCTCAAGCCACAAAGACTAAAACCTTTCAGCCCTAAGCTCTGGAGAAGACCATAGTTATTAGGAAGCCTTCTCCTGATCCCCTGGGATCTGCAGGTCTCCTCTGTAGTGCTGCGAAGGGAAGGCAGCATGTCTTCACTGTCATGTCCTGTGTGCGTTGCTTCCCCGGTGCCTGTAAGAACTTCAGTCTGCAGGCTGGTTGGGTTACTATTGTAGCTTTGGGGCTGGACCTGAATATTAAGGGATAGGCTTATAGGTGTTCACGCTTATAAGCTGCAGAAAACAAGATAATGCAAATACCAATGCAAGCCTGCAGAGAAAATGATAAGGAGCTCTTGGAATCTTAGAAACTGATAATGAGTTGTATTTGTTTGCTCCTCTACAGCTATGCCCATTCTTTGATCCAGAAGATAAACATGTCAGCATCTCACTCCCCTGCCACGGTAACCTAAAGGAGCATGTTCTCTAGCTGCAGCTGTATCGGAGCTTTGCAAACAAGTTGATGCTGCTTTGCACAGTCAGCCTTCATCTTTCCGTTAGCCATGGCGTCCTCTGCTCCTGCCACAGGCTGGCAAAGCAGCCTAGCGTCCGCCAGTGAGCAATTCAGTTGTCTGCTCTGTTTTCACTGGTATCTCCAAATCCCCTCGTCCTGGCCTCCCCTAGCCACCACCTTTAAGACAGCAATTTATTACATTTCGTCACTGGGACCCTGAGCTCACGCTAGCCACGCATCCAGCTGCAGTGCTGTTTGGAAAGGAGGTTGACAGCGACATCCCTTTGTGCTCCTCCATCTTTACCAGACGTGGGAATTTCTGTCTTGTGCTCCCTTTGGCAGCACTGGCATCTCCAAAGTACAAGGGAGTTTCTCCTTGGCTGCAGCTTGTTTTTCTCCTGAAATATTTTCCTTGTGAGTAGCCAGAGCAATTGCAGTAACCGGCACACGAAGGGACCTTGCTTCCCCACTGACGGAAAGCAGCTTTTCTGTTATCTTGTCCCTTCCTGGATCAGAGCACGTTCTTGTTAGGCAGTGGCCACCTACACAGTGACCTGCACGCAGCCTGCTTGGCTTCTCTGTCAGTGCTCAAGTGCACTGCATCCAAAGGGGCACTCTGCATTTGGTACTGGCAGGACTGGAGGACTGGCAGCTGCCAGCCCCATTACCTCCTCTCATGGCCCCTTTCAGAGCTGAGGGGACCCGTGTGCACGGCTGGACTCTCAACTCTGGTGGCAGGAGCTGAAGCTGTCAGCGCTGCCTCTGTTGAGCTGCTGGAGCAGCCAGTATCAACGCTCACGTTCTCTGTCCCAGCTTGAGCAGCTCCCTTTAAAATTTCTCCTTTGAACTCCCCTCTGCCTTCTTTTCCCAGGGTGAAACCATCGCTGGTTTTCAGTCAATGTCAAAACACCCCGTGAATGAACAGAATTAGGACAGGCTGAGGAGGGAATTATTTCCCTGCCTTCGTGGCAGTGGTTTGGGAATGAAACCATCAGTGCTCTTTGAAAGCCGAGTTATTTCTGTGTAGATGCCTTAGGAGTTCAAAATGTTATTAGAATATGCATTATTATTTTGATTTTCACCTGTCAGTGCTGACATCAGTGACAGCAAAGGGCACAGTAGTGGAAATGCGATCCCCTCACTTTTCCCCAACATGATGCAGCACAAAGGCAGGTGGTTGTTACACTCCGCTTTTGCTTGGTAGCTCAGTCCCAAAGGGATCTGGATTGCTCAGTGACATTGTGGTCTCTGTGCTTGATTTTATTTTGAGTAAGTCTTACCTCTTTATACATGGATAATGAACCCTCCGCGCACCTGGTACAGGCTGCACAGGGTTATTTAAAATGTGTCTGAGCATGCCTGAAAGTGAAGTTCCCTCATAAGTATAAGCTGCAAACCCTAATTCAACATTAAATCAAATCAATGTTAATTTGTGAACTAATTAGCATTTCAGGCTTTTTTTCAGCAGTGTGGTGATTTTGTATATAATGCTATGTGATTGTACTGAAGTACATAATTATGGAGCTGAATACATTGTCTCCTGCTGACATGTTGCAAAAAGATTTTCTCTCCGCAAAGGATGCTTGCTACATCTGAATTAAAGATACACATCTAAGTCCCGAGCAGCTAACCTACAGCTGAATTTAATTGATGTAATGTCAGAATGTAGGGGCATTCCTGAATGAATGGGTTGACTATATACTAACTCAATTTATTCATTCGTATCTCTATTTTAATGAGGAAGATATCATTTGGTGGGAGACAGATGATGTGAAAGGTATTCTGAGTGGGGAATATGCATCAAGGAAAACCAAGTGGCTTTAAAGAGATTTATTTTAAAGAAAGTCTGAAGTCTGAGTGCTGAAGCAGGGGAACTGTCAGTACTTGCTCAGCTCAGTGTTCATTCTCACCCAGAATTCCCGTCCTGGCAGTGGCCAGCACAGGCAGCTGTAAATGGAGCAAGGAATTCCATCAGTTCTACAATAACCACCCCTCTTACCTCTCCTGCAGCAAAGCTGATGTAAGTCTCCTCTACATACGTACCCGGAAACAATCATTTTCACTTAAAAACTACTACCCACACTCAAGTTTTCTTTTAAAAAATAGTTTTAATAATATTTATGTCCTTCATTATCTCTCTCTGGTCTTCAAAGACACTGATTTTTATAAGAAACATGGTTAAGATAAAAGATTTTTTGTGCCATAATGCAGAAAGTACATGCTGCACCTAATACAGATATATGAAGTAGTACTGCAGCCTCACTTAGGTGTACAGTCAGTAACCTTGTTTAAAAAACAGACCAACAAAAACATATAAACTGTAAAAGATTTCTGCAAAATTGAAGGTGAGCGTGTACATATCCTTCCCTATAGGATCCTGAGTCAATCAGGAAAGTTTTGTGTCCCCGAATAACCTTTTTCCAGGTGAGTTACTGCTCAGCTGCTCCCAGGAGTCAAGGTATGATTGATGGTTGTGCTGGGGCCTCGCTGGTCTCCTCCGGCTGCCTTTGCCTTGATGGAGGTGAGTGAGGGACTGGCAGGAAGTGTTCTGGGTGTCGATCCTTTTGGGCTGACAGGTTATTCTTGCACCAGACTGGTTCAGACTGAATTACTCAGAACCGTGGTTCAGACCTTTCTTCATTATTTGAAGAATTAAACACGTAAAAGTGTGGGAATTTAAATGATCAGCTCTGGCTGTCTGGGTTAGACTCTGCCTGAATTGACAAAAGAAGCCATATTTCTGTTGCTTTGGCTTTTTTTTTGGACTGTTTTCCTGGGTTCTACTTTCTTCCTAGGTCTGGGCTGACTGAATGGAAAAGCTGAGCCTTTACTTTTCAGTCTAGTGTTCTATGAAAACGAGGCCTGGTGGGTCTCTCTACTTCTATGCATGATCTATTGGTCTTTGAAAACTTTTGAAGCCCTCAGCCAATTTCAGCCAAACCTGACAGGCTGTTAAGTTCTCTCAGATGTCATAAAAATAGATTGCCTCTGGGGAAAGCAGAGCAGCATGGGCTCATTGCCTTGGTCGATGTCCAGGTTCTGCAGGTAACCAGGCTACCTTGATTCTCTAGCCCTTACAAGTGTAGTTACAGAGCAAGAATCCACAGGTCCTGACCGACTCGTCAGAGAGGTACCAGAAGTCCTACTGCTGGGTAATAGCTTTCTCCAAGTCCTCCTTGTGAACGTCAGTAGCCTACAGAACCAAACAAAGCACTCACGACAGTCCAGCACCTTGCTTTCTCATGTCCTTCAGTCCAGCAAGTCATGTAGCTTCAGTTATCCATCAGCTCTGGGAACACTGGGCCTATTGAGACCCAAACCTGTTTATTCATTAAACCTCTCTTAAACCGGTCAAAGTATAATCTCTATTAAGAGTTAATGAAATTAAATTTTTGATTTTTACTTTAAAAGGCCAGGAGCTCTAGCAAAAAGCTAAAAATATGAGCAAGTTTAGTGTGCACTGTGCCCTGTGTGGATCTCAGCCCACCCAACACCGAGCTCCCGTGCTCGTTCAGGACATCTGCATGCTTAGATGCAAACAGCGCGGGAGGAGGATTGGCCTTGATTTTCAGCTTTTACCATAACCTTCTTACATTTGTACATTTAGGGCATTTAAAAGGTTTAAAATTCCTTCCAGTTCCATTTTATGGTTGATTGTACACAGTGCCAGCCTTGTACAAATACCCAATAAGCCATTATTTTCAATGCAAACAGCAGAAAGTTGAACTACTTAGAAAAAATACAATTCAGCCCAAGAACCATGCTAATTATATCCTTGGTTATTTTCACACTGAGGAATATTTCAATCTGTACTCTGTGTTTATATGCTAAAGATGTTTCTTCTTGTCTGAACTAGCAAATATACCTCGGGGAGCTTTATTTTTGGTTACGCATTTAATGCAAAACATTATTTGCATCACAGGAAGATCACATCTTCCCCTTGCCCATTTCAGCTTTTCCATACCAAACCTCAGGCTTTCCTATTATTTGTAAAATTGCTTTTGTTTCCAGTTGGGATCAGATTTAGAAATGGAAAGATCAGGGCATATTAGAATTTGTAGCTAGGGGAGAATTCTGCTCCAAGTGGAGAATGCTAAGCCATGCTGGGGAGAAGGGAGGCACAAGACAAAGGAAAGGGTTTAGAACAGTTTTTTTGGGGGATATCTGATTGCTATTACCCTGCAAAAGTGCAAGAGATAAGGAGGGAAGGAGTAAGGTGTAAAAGCAGAGAAATTGAAATATACTTTTAAATGATGTAGATAATGACTTTATACTTCCTAAATTTTGAGGTAAGTGATCTTGCCTATTTGGGAACAAAGCTGGCATTGGTTTCTTAATCACTTAGAAACCCTCAGGACATGTTTCAGGGAGAAGGTGCAGAGAAAATGTTCATTTTTAGATATTCATGGAGAAATTGTAAGAGAGTTCCAATTTGTGCAGCCAGCACTGATCTGCTTAACCATTTCCCTGTCATCTCCCTGTTTGTACTGAATTTACACATGAATTTTTAACTGGATCCTACTGTTAATAGCAATTTTCTTCTTCTATTTTTTTTAATTCTAGGCAAATATCACAAAATGAGTGGCAACTCTAGAGATAAGGTCTGCTCTACTTTCTAGCAGCAGCTGCAATATCCAAAGGGTTAATGCAGATCATCGAGGTTTCATCTCCCTGCCCTCTGAGGTCTGATTCATAAAGCTGAAGAGATGAATTCAGAAATTTCCAGAGACAAATGGGAGAGAAAATCAAGATATATGAAAAAGGGGGGTGGGAAATGAAGTTTTGTGTCAGTGCATGTGGTTACCAAACGGGGCCTGAAATTCACTCAGGTTCTTGTGCAGATAAGGTGCTGAGATGTTTCCCTCAGCAAAAGGGCAGTCTGCAGATCCTGGGCCAGTTTTCAGTACTGGAGCAGATCAATGATCCATTTAGGCTCCATCAGTAGCTAATGCTGAGAAGAAAGGCAGAAATCCGTGATGGTGCATCAGCAGTTTAATACTACGGAGGTGGCATGGCTGCCAGCCCCTAAGATATGAACACTCCCCTGTGGTAATGCTGTTCTACCTCCTGTACCTGTGCACGAAGTTGGTACTAAACATCTTATGGAGTTGATACTAAACATCTAGTTGGGCTTTTCTAAGTGCCATGCCCTGCTCTCAACATCCCATGGATTCCATTTCTGCTGACTAGTTAAACATTGTTTAACTACCACTCTCCTTAAGCACCATCTTTCTATTCATTTTAATCTAGCTTCTCTCTAAATAGTCATATGAATCTTTATAAAAAAAAAAAAAAAAGTGAAAAATTGGTATAGTTCTAAACCTTCCAGGTCATGAAGTGCAAGCTGTAACACACAGTTACACTTGAATCTTCTTAGCTCAAAAGAAATAGAGGCAAATTTCTACTGTCCCCACTGGGACAATTATATGGCAGCACCCAGCTTGCACTCATCGGGTTTTGCTTTCCACACTGAATGAAAGAATTCTAAAATCCTGTAGTCACCTTGCTACAGCCTGGGATGTTGCAGGTAGTCTTGAAAGCCTCATGGGGATCACTGATGCCTCCTAAAACCAGGTAGATGTGTCTAGAGAATGCTTTGCAAGGTCCGAAGGCTCAGGAAGAACTTCCCTGTCTGGTGGAGAGGGGAAGAGCTGTAAACAGTTTAAAATGTTTGGGTTTGTTAGCTCGTATGTTGCTGAGATGCTGTCATCAGACCCCTGTTTTATTAGCAGAAAGAAATTCTTTCTGTTATTCTGTTCTTTGAATGATACATTCCAGCAAATTCTAAGCATAACTTGGAGATGGCTAGATCTCTCTGTAAAGAATTCATGAACGGGGATGGTAAACTGCAGCAACATGCCAGAAAAGCCTTCTTCACTGCAGCCCTGCCCATAACAGCTGCCTTCAGCAGTTAGGGTTGGTCTCTGCTTTCTGTGTGATGGCACGGCTCAGTTACCAGGCAGTGTACGGACTCAAAGTAGTGCCTAGGGAAATGATGCCCTATGCCTGTTTCCTCTTTAGCTAACAAAAAAGTCTTTAGCACAGGGATACTCCTAAATGTATGAGGCACCTCTGTAGGCACCTCCAATGTAGAGGGATCTAAATGACTTGCTTCCCATCCCATTTCTTAGGTCTAGAAGAAATAAAATCGTGATATGGGTTTGTAATGTGTTGAGGGAGGGATGCAGGCACACAGAATCCAGGATCAAGTTCTGATAGCATCCAGATCTGTTTTCATCTCTGCATTTGCTTTTTGTTGTGTGTATGTAAATCCACATAGTTTCGTAAATTTCCTCTTCCAGATGCATATCTCTTGTTCTTTAAGGAAGAAGCAGCTAGGAATGTTCGTATCGCTGAATTGACCTAATCAAATGCAGTCCACAGCCCCTAGGAAGTTAAAACAGAAAGTCGTGGAGCACCTGCACAGCTTCTTGTTTACTTAGCGCAATCTTAAAGATTTAATAACAAATGTTGTTCTGCTTTATTTCGGAGCTTTCTGAAACCATCCTTGCAGAGAGAAGACTGTTCGATGCACTACATTTTGAATTAACAAGTTAATCTATAGCTTCTTGCTGAAAGTGAGGGGAAGCAATTACTGGTATGCATTAGATCACTTTAATTTCAGGTATACGTTCAGATATATCTTCATTGGCCCAAAGAAGGACCGGGGTTTGGACAGAGTGATTAGCCAAAGCAGCCCGGGCTCCTTTTTGTCATGAAGTTTAATCAGTTACTTGCTTACATGACATTTTTCAAAAGCTATTCATTACTCTTAAAAGATGCTCGATTCTGTGACAGTGCTAGCTGTGTTGTCTCCTGTTGCTGCTTTTCTAGACCGGGTGGTACTCGCTTATGTGTCATATCCAAGAAGATGCTATTAACACAAGTCCCAGGTTCAGTAGTTTGATGCCCTCCTGCCTTTCCCCCCAGAATTTCGCAGTGCTGCAGGGCTTTTTCAGCTGCGTGTCTGAGTGCTGCTGGAGCTGCTACCTCATTTGGCAGGCTGATGACCAGACCTGCAACCCATTATCCCTCCCGGTCCCTTCCCTCCCAGCACCCTCGGAGCTCTGCAGTTTCTGATGACCTCCTGCCTCCTACCTCCATCCTCCTTTTGGCTCTGAGGTCAGCGGGGAGGAAGAGAAATCCATAAAGACTCATTCTAAAAAGAGTAGGAACTGCTAATTTATGTGTTGAATAGCGCTATGTAAATCTCTAGGCGTTACCAACAGAGGGGACAATTTGTTTTACATTTTTTTGAGGATCTGTGGGCTACTTTGGGTACAGGTATTTCCTCTGGATTCCTATTGCTCTGTTAGTGCATGTCCCCCTCCCTGGTCCTCATCATCAGCTCTAATTTATCTCACCGTGCCATGCCATTACTGAAACCTCTTAGGTGAGGTTGAATTTAGCCATTAGTTTATAAATTCCTAAGGTTTCTGGCTGGGTGAAGAGTCTTATCATGAAAAACATGAATTATTTAAACATGGCATTTAGAGAGGGAGCAGGTAGAGAGCACCTGTGACTATGAGAAAAGCAGAGTGTCCTCCAGCTGCACTGTGGAATATTTTTTTACACCTTTCCAGCATGTGGGAATCACTTGGTGCATTGCCATGCAGAGTCACTCGGGGGCAAGCCCCAGGGCAGAGGTGTTGTGTGGTGCTGGGGAGGTGCCTTGGGAGGGGAAGGGGAGTGCTGTGTGCTGGGGCACAGCAAGGCAGAGCCCATCCTAGGTGGCTCTTTAAGTGTGTAGCCTCCTTTTTCTGCACCCCGTATTTACCAGTGCAGAAATGAAGCTCAGGCCGTGGAGGTGGGTGATGGAGGAGCTGCAGTCTGTGGAAATTCCTGGAGCAAAGTAAAGCAGGTATGGAAACAAGGAGCTAATGGGAAACACTGTGCCTGCTAATGAGAGGCAGAATAGCGATGAGGGAGCGTGAAGGGAGATTATTACTAAAGCAGACGCAGTCCTTTGCAGAACTCCTGCTTTTATATTCAGATTGCTTGATGATATGCTGACTGCAGGAGTTTGCTGAGTTACTCTTTTCCATGGCATGAAACTAGCAGGTAATTTTTTCTCTCTCTTTCTTTCCTTCCTCTCTTTAGCCAAGAGTTTCCAAAAGCTGCCTTTCTTTGCTTATAGTAAATGCCCTAGTTTTAAATTCAGCACCGTGAGGCATCCATCTCCGCCTTTTGCCCCTGCCTGCACACTGAACTGCGTGCTTTTTGATGTTGGAAAAGATAGCTCCCCCAGATTGCCGCTTGCAGTCGGTAATGAGGAGGAGTTACCGGCGCCGTGCTATTCTCACGTCTCAGTATGCCTCCTGTAATGTGAGAGGATTATTACTGATGTTCTGCTGGCTCTATTCATTGTTGTGAATGAATTATGCTTTTAAGCTGGGCATTAGCGTAAAAATACCTCCAGTGACTTAAGTGGGGATTATTATTACTGATCATGTTTATGGTTGTTCTTAAGAGCCCACCAAGAGCGGAGCCCCATTGTGCCAACTACAGCACGTGAGATGCTCCCTGCCCCAGCAAGCGGCTGTCTGAAAAGGTATGTTTAGGGCAGGGCCAGGGCTAAAACACACAAACAGGGTGATTTCACACAGCAGATAGTTTTCTGCCAAAGAGTACAAGAAAGATGGACATCTTTTTTTCCCTAATGCCCTGGTTTGTCTGAAGAAAGGAGAGGGTATCTCCTGTCGGCAGCTCAGGGTCTGTGTTGCCCGGGGCTGAGCCTTCCCACCAGACTTTTTTACTCCTGCTTGGCTCTTTCTGCTCCCACCAGCTACCGTCCTGCTATGTGTGAATAATAATTCCTAGTCTTGGCTTACTGAGCATTTGATTCTGGCCATGCATTTCACCACAAACAGAGCATTTGAGAGAAGAAGGTGAGGAGGTAGGTCAATTCAAAGCACTGCTGTTGGACGACTTATGGGGATAGGTGTCGGCAGGAACCAACGCAGGGAAGTTCATGTGCTTTCTCATTTGCAGAAATTCAGTGACTGGCTTATTTCTCCCATCATAAAATTGTCTCTTTGAGTTTTCCAGGTGGGTGAATCACAGGGGTTGGAATGTAGCTTGACAGGTAGAAATCAAATGCCGCATGTCTTAGTGATGCTTTGTCAGCTGTGAATAACAAGGGATGTTTGGGGGGTTGTTCTGAAAATCCAGATGCCATCCGTTGTTAGCTCTCAGCTGCTGCTGCCCTGGGCAAACCTGATAATATGTCACTGCAGAACAGTTGCTGCCGTGTATTTTGCCTAATCCGTCTGCATGGCAACTCTAAATCAGTTGTCAGCTTCCTTCTGGAATGAAATCTCTATTGCCCCTGTAATCTGAAATCCAGAGGACAAAACTGAACATGTTGTGGCTACAGGGATGGTTTGTGCTTAATTCCTAAGAACTGATGTGGCTAATTGCAAGAAGTCAAAAACCAAACGCAAATCCTCTAGAGCATTATGTTTTTGCCTAGTAATACCAATGAATAGCTGACAGTGGAGAGGATGAGACCTGCAGTGGTACGTCGGGGCTCTTCCCCACCCCCATGGCAGTGAAATCCTGGTGCACACAGAGGCAACCCAGCCCTTTTCCAGCCAGGACTCAGTGCTGGTACCACCTGTGAGCAATGGTCTAATGTACGTTACTCTGCTGTGCTCGTGTGTGCTGACGTGTGCAGATCTACCTGGAGTTACCGAGCCTGAGGATATCTGTTTGATACAGTGATAACAATACATAGATCCATACCTTGGAATCACAGTACTCGTGGTTTATGCTGCAATAAACTTTCAGTTGTACCACTGGGTATTAAAAACTACACCATGTTTTTGTTTGACAGTACTTCATAATATATTATGGGAATAATATTTTAGCAGGTGAATACCCTGTGATACTCATTTCTTCTGTTTCTGCTCCTCTTTATTTTAAACCTCTGAACTCAAATTGCAAAAGGAGCAGACTCACCACTGGACTCTTACTGGGCTTAGAACAGGCTCTGCTCACCAGGCAGTTAGCTCCTGGTGTTTTAAATCCAGGGGATACCTCTTTAGAGTGGTCACAAAACACAAGTTTTATTCTTCATAAATGAACTTCTGTATCATGATCTTGTGGTAAGGTGTTAATTAAAGTAACCTTTCAAACTCCAGCCTTCAGCTGATAAGAATGGGAGGAAAAAACACACAGTGAAATCCAGGACAGTGCAATGCAATTGCTCCCAATAAAGATCATTAAAGTTTCTGACAGGACTTGTACGCTGAAATGCTGCCTCACTTGTGGTAAACACCCAAGTGAAGCAAATACTTGGCCTATCTGACAGGCCACAAATGCTTCCATTAGCATGGCATAATTGTAATGCATTCAGCATGTATGTTTAATGCTAAATGCATTAGCACTTAGTGTCAGGAGCTCCAGACCTGCTAGAGTCAAGGGGTTAACACAAATTAAGAATTGCAAGAGAGATTTGTCACTCTTTATAGCTTTGTGTTAGACATCCTAATTTCATTACCGAAGCTTACTCTGTAAAGAGAGTATTATTTGTGTGTTAGGCTCTTTTTCCTTCTTTCGCAAGTGAAGACCAATTACCCTGCTAACATTTGCTGCTGCAGTAACACCTGCTGAGAGGCCCCGCTGTAACATCGTGTAAGCTGAAGTAATGTAGTAAAACCTGCAGAATACGTTGCCTAAGAACATGCAGCTATCCAGTTTAATTAACAGACTGACATTACAAAATCAAGCCTGTAACAGACACCTATCATTGAAGGTAGGCTTTGATTTTGTTTCTTCTCTCTAAAACCAGAACATTTTGGACTTCATTTGCATGGAAGAGTGAGGCCAACGTGTGAAATGCAGCAACCCTACAGCTACAGAGCCTTTCCTCAGCATCCAGCATGGGTTAAGCAGCCCTTAACCTTTCCACTTGACCTTGCCCGTCTTCGTATTTCAGCACAGATGGTGGCACAGCTGTGCAGTGACCCTCACCGGGGATCAGCCAGGTGAGGAATAACACGGGAGGGGAAAATGGTACAACAGAGGAGCCAGCTCAGAGGCAGGAACGGGCATAGAGGGTTGGGCACCAGTTTTGCCACATTGCTGCCGATTGTTTAACTGCTCAGAGATTGCTTCACTGCAATTCAGTGTGGAATAAGGAAAATGCACCTTGTCTCTTTTATAGCACCACAAAGCCATGATACTTAAGATTCAACTGCCTTAATAGTAATTTCTTTTAGCAGTTGTAATGTTGGAGTCATTGGGACTGCAAATAGAGCATAAAGAACACACCAGTCTCTGTAGAGTCTGGATGAAGAGCTGTTATGCTGATCGACCTCAAGAAAAAATGATCTGGGAGTTTTTTGTGTGAATGGGATTTATGCTAATTGGCACTTGTATGTGACCCTCACTCTTTAAGAAGTTTTAGAAATCTTAAAGACATCGGCTTCTCACAGTGCTTCAGCCAGACCGTGCTTAACTGTTCCTCACAAGAAGGCAGTGAGGGAGACATCTGCTCACCCATCACCAGCGTGCCAGGGCCCGAGAGCACCAGCAGCCCTGGCCAGGGGTTCCCTGCAGGCACCAGACGTCCGGGGCTCCATTTCAGCTCAGCCCCAGTCCTCGCGGAGCCGTGCCTGAGGTGAGTCCGAGGGGGAAGCTGAAGTACAGAGGCAATGTGGCAGGAAAGAGGGCTGCGTCTGTCACTTGGCTCCTGTTCAGAGACCTTAGCTCTGTTTTTCCTTGGGGCAAGTTCTCATGGTTGCTTGGTAACTTTGCTGTGCGTAGAGTATCCTGATACTGAGAGCAGCTCGATGCGCAGATAGACTTTACGCAGCCTATCTTGACTCGCAGCTTGTCGGCCAGGTCCAGCCTGAGGAAAGTTTTTGTGCCACCTTTTTCCTGAAGGAATAAGCATTCCTCTAAGTCAGACATCTCCTCCTGCACCCTTAATTCTCCTGTGGTGATCTGAAGGTGGATTTCAGAAGGTCTGATCCAGTTCCTGTCCCTCTGTGAAGGGTGGCCTCAAGATCCCAACAGTTTCCTCCTGTCACTTGCAGTTACTTCCCCCCACAGCATCCCTCACCTCTGCAGTCACTTTCTCCAGCACACACGTGCACCAGTAATGAGGCTGGGGATACAACTGGGGCTTCAGAGGGGACTAAGCATTCATCTTGCTAACTAAAAGGATAATCAGCGTATTTCCTTTCCCTTTTCAGGCATGCTGTGATTCTTAACCTTTTAAAGCATTCCTAACATCTGCTCCTTTCCATAAGCATGCGTTTTTGCTAACAGGCCAGCGCGCTCCTGGGGTTATGGCTCTATGAACAAGTTACTCCAGGGAACGCTGGAGAGGAGTTGTGGAGCAGCCAGTATGCTGTGAATGCTCCTGAGCCCCGCAGCGGTTTGTTCATGTAGCCGTACCCTGATACCAGCCTCATTAACCCTGCCGTGCCCTTGGAGCACGCTGCTACCAACACACACAGCCTCACAGCTTCTGTGTGCGAGAGCTCAGAGTGGTTGAAGGAATTTCTCAGCCTAGTCTGAAGCCCTGCTGTCTAATCAGTTATAAACCGTGTTGGTTAGGATGCCTGGAACCTGGGCTGTGTTGCTAACCTAAACTGACCATCGGCATCTTGTGAGCATTGACCATTCTTCTGCTTATATTAAATTGGTTGCAAGAAATCATTTAAAATAAATAGGAAATCCATTTAAAATGTATTCATGGAGGAAATCAGTGCAGAGTGTCTACTGTTAAAGTGTACTTTGGTATTTTGCTGGAGGGGTGTGTGTGGGACACCAGAAGTGTTAAGTGGCTAAGCAGCAGAAATTATATGATGAAGTTGGCTTTGCGCTGCATTTGTTTTGGGGTACAAAGTCCGGGTAAGAGAGCTCTGTGATTTGGCATGCAGCTTGTGCTGATGATCATGTGCGGTCTGAGACACAATTCAGGCAATTTTGAGTGAGGTGGAAATTAATTAACAGCCACCAACGTGCGTGCCTTCCCCTTGAAAATGTGAGTGGTGAAGTAGGCTGAACCTCTGGCTCTCTCACCAGCTGGACTGATATAATGACGAGGAAGCGAGGTTAACTGCTGATAGGAAACGAGACAGAAAGCTGAAGCTAGCGGGAGGTTTATTCCCATTCTCTAATAAGCTCTGTGGCATCAACAGGACATCTCCAGGACTGTCCCTTGCAGCAGGACGGAGGTGAATGGCTAGGACAGGGAGGTGTAGGTAGAGTTTATTTTCCATCTGTGGCTTCGTAACAATCTCTAAGGGTTTCATTAGGCCAGTGCGCCCGGCCTCTGGGAAGTGCCGTAACTACTCCTGGCTGGCCAGCAGCTGAGATCTCTGCTTTCCCTCTGAGTTTCCTGGACCTTGGGCTGTATTTGGGTCTAACCGTGGCTGTGTCTCCATTCCCCTGGTATCTGGCTCTGACCAGCAGGCTGCCCTGCTTACGCCTCGGCTGCAGCGACACCTGTCCTGGTTGCCTGGGCTCTGGGAAGCAAGACCTGTTCTTCCTCACACATCCCTGTTTTAGCACATCTGGAAACTGAAGAGAGTAGTAAGTGGAGCTCAGGCTGTACACTGGGAGAAATTGTGGCTGTCTGAACAGCCGTGCATGCAGGCGGGGGATTTTCCTCTGTCCTTTGCCATTTTGAAGTGTCACTTGCTTGATCTGAGCACTTACATTAAAATCTTGCATTTCAGTATCCTTTGTTTATTAGTCTATATGGCATTTGTATACTCCAATAGTAACACATATTAATATATACTCCAAGAGTAGCATGTATTAATATGTTCTTGGCAGAGCCTTCCTTACATTTGTTGAAATACTGGAACACTGTTTGAAGAAGGAAAAAAAAAAAAAAGAGTTCCCGATTTCTTAAATGCTTTTCTACAGCATTCTTAAATGCTGTACTAGGCCCTGCTTAAATAGTCCTCTGTATTTCGGGGGGGTTCATCTGTGATATCCCCAGTAAAAATTTCAGTGGATTTATTTAGATCTCAACACAAAAACAGTTGCTTGCTGTTTATAAAATGCAGATGTTTATGTGTTGTAAATGAGTATAATGGATGTAATCTAATAACACTACTGTTGCCAGGATCACTTTCTTTTTGCTTATTAAAATTGCGTATTCATTTAAAATAGGTTTATAAGTACCTATTTCTATGCCTGAGCAAAATCTGGCATCTTAGTAGCCATGCCTTTCATAGTTAAGACATCCATAGATGTTTTGATGCTTTCTGTGGTTAGTGGAAACAAGAACTGTGTATTTTGAAGGTTCTTATTTTTAGTATATCTAGCTGAAAACGTAGCTGTTCAGGTATGTCACTGCCACAGTTGTCACTTATTAAAAATACACATAGATTTAAATCAGAAAAACAAGAACCAGAATCTTTAATTTTTATACTTACAGCAAAAATACTGCCTCCAGCTTCCATTTTGCTTCTAAAACTTGAGTTCATTGGCTGGCCAAGATAACACTAAGTTATCTGGGACTTGCAGGTGCTTGCTTGTACAGCCACATCTACCAGTGACTCGTGTGCTTGGCATCTCCAGCTCTTCCAGCGTGCCTCCCTCGTCGGCTGCTTGGTTCCCCTGGTCACTGCCAGCACTCTTGGGTGCCACTGTTTGTCATGGACTAAAAATGGTGGGCAAATTCTTAACCCCAAAGCAGTTCCAGCATTAGTTTGTCTTTATACGGCGTAATCTTCTTTTTATGCATCCTTCTATTTCTTATGTCTGTAAGTGGTTAAATATTTTTATTTATTTGCTAAGTGTGCATGCAGACCTCATTTTACTGCAAGCACTGCGTTCAGTGCATGCTATAAGCCTTTGGGTGCTGCAGTTGTACACCTCCCAGTCCGTGCCCTCCCTCCATTCAACACCACCACGCCTTGTGCAGACCTTTGTCAGTCCCTGGCCAGCTGGGGTTTGCCCTGTTAGCCTGCCACACAGCTGTTGATCGGTCACTCTCAAGCTGCCTTTTTATCAGCTGCACCACGATTAGGCTGCGTATTCTTAAGACTTTAATGGGATTGTTCTAACAGGGATGACCCAAAGAAATGGCTGGGACCGTTTTCTTCCTTGATTTCAGTAATCTGTTTGCAACTTATGCATCTTTGTATGCACAGGTCTTTTTGAGGTCAGGGCCTCGCTGGTGTCTTCCAGGCTCGTGCAGCATCCCGTTGAATGAATTAGGGCTTTGTGTGATCTCTGAGCAGGGAAGGCAGTGTGTTCTGGCAGAGCAGAACCTCACGGGCAGTAATTAGACTCAGCATCTGTAAATTATGTTGCAAACCATGTCTGAAAGGTGCTAAAGAAGCACCTCTACAGGGATTATTAATGCATACAAATAAAATGAAATTTTGAATGTTAAATGACTAAACAAAACCCAAAGACAGATATGAAAGGTATTCTAGAAGGACTATAAATCAGCTGCAGCCAGTAGGTTGGAACCGAGTGTGGAAGCACTAGGAACACATCTATCACCAAGATAGCTGTAGCGAACTTATTTCCTGGCTCCAGAAAGAGAAGCTTTGATCACATCTGTCACTGAACTACTAATTTCTTAAAAATAGGAGTTAAAAGCCAATATAAGGTTTAAAAATAATGGAGGATTATGGCTTTGAAAACTTGTTTGTAATGTTGATTTTTTTTTTTCTCTGTCTTGGTAAAATATTTTAATGAAAGTAACTTGAGGCTCAAGGTTTTGAATTTGTAAGTTGGTTTCATCCTTTTCTTCTTGCCTACCTGTCGACCTCATTTCATCAGCTATCTTTCTTTAATCAGTGAATAGTGACTAACATCAGGGAACTGGAACTGCTCAGATTGTATTATGTAGTGCTATAAATCAGGTCAATGCAGTACCTGGATACAGGAGAAAGTTCTGCCTGTCAGGTGGGTGTTTACCCCGATGTTTTAATTCAGGTCAGCAGTAAGCTTTTAAGGTAATCTGTCATTCAGTGCTCTGTGGTTCTTGGAGTGCACAAAGTGTATTTCTCTCATATGAAACTAAATCAAAGGAGATGCTGGAGGAGCGTACCCAATCTCTCTGCTAAAGGACACCCAGCCCACTTAACTCAAGGTAGGGATAGTGGGAAGTGACTGCCCTAAAACTCAGGGCCCTCAGCACAGCTGCCACGCCGTGCAGGTCTGCTCCTCTCACACTCACGTGGCCTGTGGTCCTGTGCTGCATGCTCTGCCTTTCACTCTCCACCTGTAAAAGAAGATGTTAAGGCTGCGGGATGCTTTCCCTATTGAGGACGTGCTATGAACCTGTGAGATTTGACGGCATTTCAGCCCCCTGTGAAAAGGGAATGGGAAGGCATGGGGTTAGAGAAGAGGGAGGGGGAAGAGGTTTGTGTTTATTCCTCCCTCTGCTGGCTCCAGACAAGTCCAAAGCATCTTAAATGGAGTCAGAAAAGGCCTGCTGTGAGGAGCGCATGACTGTACTTATTTCTTCACTTTGAAGTAGAGAGAAATGATTTAAGAGCTGACTGTGAAAGTAGACACAGACATAAAGATAGACATAGAGAAATCATTCTGACACTGCTGCTTCTTAAAGAGGAATGGGAGCTGGGAGAGAATGCTTTAAAGGGTCCTATAAATTGATGTTGGGTTTCGAAGCTCTTCTTCAAACTCTTCTGCATTTTTTGCCAAGGCCCTGCACAATAAACAGTGCACCCACAAGAAATGATACCTCGGTGGAGCATTAGCAAATCAAGTGACCAGCTTTAGTTACAAACCACATACAGCTGTACGTGGGATAGCACCCATCATTTGTGTGAAGCCTGTGTGGTAGCGGCGATAAGCCAGGAGGCGAGGATTATCCTCACCACATCCGCTAGCTTTTGTGATTCCACTAAAGCATCGTGAGGGAAAGGGGACAATTCGACCACAGGAGAGAATTTGATGAGAAGCATGGAGAAATTGGGCTGACCTCTGCTGTGCCTGGGTGTAACTCTGCAGCATTGCTTCTTCCAAAGCTGCAGCCCCTGTGTCTGTGCAGAGAAGTGTCAAGTGAGAAGCCCAGCGTGTCACTTCGGCTGTGTGTCTTTTGTTTTAGCGATCACCAGTGATAATAAAGAGCAGTATTAGGATATGTTGTTTTGAAACTGAGATTTTCAAATCTTCAGAAGGAATTTTCCACTGAATATTGTCTTGAACTCAGGCCAGTATATCATTCTGGCTAATGTGTTAAGTGTTACAGCTCTTATCAGGATGTCAGACCTGCTAAAGCAAGCACGTATCTTCGGGATTTGAATATGTGTGAATCCCAGATAATGCTACAAGTGAATAAATGTAGGGGAATCCATCTTAAATGACATCTCATTTCTGCCGTTCACTTAGTTAAAGCCAATAATAGGCTGGATAGGGAGCAGATGTAAGCTCAGATATGCTGTGTTAGTACTTACAGTGCTTATTCAGTGGTGCCAGTTGTGTGATATGTGAAAGCTCTGCGCGGTAATACATGTGCAGGTTACCTGCTGTCGTACCCTGATACGATAGCCACGTATCCTGATATGATAGCCATGTATCTTCAGAGTAGACCTGGTAGTAGAACAGTGTTTCTATCCACTATGGGGTGTATGTGGAAAAAGCTAAACCAAATTCCCAGAGATTTGGAACCTCCTCCCATTTCTATCCCAGAACAAATAATATCCTGACTGATTGTTGGGGTAACAGATTTTATTTTACTTTTTTGACTATTTAGATTTCTATTTTTTTTTTTCTGTTGGGGCAGAATTACCAATTGAAAAAAGTTACAAAGCCCATAACTCCTCAAGCTTCTACTGCTGTACGAACCACTCTGATGGTTGCTTTGTAAAGGGTAAAAATGCTGAGGGAATCTAGTAGCAAGATGTACAACATGGATCTCGTGTCTTCTTCAGTGCATCATTACTGCAGCAGTCGCTGTGTGCAGCTCAGCTAGGGCTTTGAACTATCGAAGCAATCCTGTATTGTGCTGCCATAGCCACAACTCAAAATACAAATCTGTGTTTAATAACGATAACTGCTTTTATATATCCTGCATGATGTTTCTGTGCTGTAAATACAGGCTGGGAGACAACGGTTGTGGAGAGATGGGAATGAAATTTTCTTTGAGAACTATGGTTTTTATGTTAGCTTGAACAAAGGGGTTTAGCAAACACCGAGAAAGGGAAATTGCCATTCCTCTAAAGATTAGAGGAGTCAGCATTTGTTTAAGCAATCTATCCTGCTATGCTGTAAAAACCTCGTGCCCTTCAATCGAAAGGAACGGGAAATGAAAGGTTTGTGTTTTAGGATGCGCTCCGCCGATGTTACCTGAAATGAGAAGAAGCTGGAAGAGCAGTATGCTCTACTGAAATAACTCACCCCTTTGAGCAGAATGCTGGACTAGATGGCCTCCTGAGGTCCCTTCCAACACCAACTGTCCTACATCCCAATAAAAATATCACCTGGTGACCCTGCCCCAGAGCTCCTTCCCTCTTCCTTGTAGTTTTAATTCTGCATCTATTGACGTTAGAAGCTACTGGCTCTGCAGGAGCAAAGTTTCTGTGTTAACCTGTAACTTCTGTGTCAAGGCCTTCCTTGAGATACTCAGCATTTCTTTATCATTATTCTAAACTAGATAGAGTGCACAAGTGGACCTCTACTCTGTCTTAACAGATCACTTGCATTACTGGAAACATCCTGAAATTCAGAATATGCTGAGTCCACGTTGCTCTGCTGCCCCTGTGAATATACATTAAGCTGTATTGTATGTCAACAAGGACATTGCTCTGAGTTTGTCGTCAGGATTTTCATTTCTATTTGTTTGCTTCCGAGTAGTTCTGCCTTTTTTTGATTCCAGCCTTGAAGGGAGGGTTATTTGGTAAGTTTAGCAATAGCTGCGTAAGCTTTATTTTTACTTAGCTGTGTTATTTCTTTCTTATGACTGCTGCGATTGCCTGCCATCTGGGGGCTTCTGGACCTGCTTCAATAAATTGTATTCTCTTTTCCTGTTGCTCTGAGGATTTGCAAAAGGATGGAAAACTGGATGGGTTAGGTAGTGGGCTGCGAGCTGTGGAAGGAGCATTGGATATATATAACTTGTTTTTGCGTATGTAAATTGCTGTAATAAGTCACCACAAATGACAGCTAAAGGAAGCATTTGGTGGCAAAGAAATTGTTATTTGCCATTGTGAACAAGGAGCTGCTAACCCCCTTTCTCCTTTGCTGATGGTAGAGCATTCTTGCTGACCTTTATGAATGTATGTATGCTCTTGGGTGGATGAACACACTGTCAGGAACCCTGCTTGAAAGTGGTCCCTGCCCCAAATGCCACCTTCTGGAGTGCAGGCAGCAGCAGCTGCGCTGGAGAGAAGCTCCCAGGGGACTACAGGTACGCTGGAGCCAGATGCTTCTGGAAATCCTTGCAGTGGAGTTCTTTCCCTTAAAAATCAACTCTTCCCACTTGCACATTACATCTGTGGTTTTCATAAATTTTGTTTACACCTTTCTTAGGAGTCCTTATTTATGAGTTTCTGTGTGAAGCCACAATATTTTGTACATCAGTTTTTGTTCACAAGAGACTGAGAAGTGACTCAGACCACCAGCCTTCTGTGATTCCAGCATCTGTATTTATGAGCCAGGGGATGTTTTTGATGCAACATTTCATTTTACTTTGCTTTTTTGTTTTATATACTCACTTCCACTTGGCATATTACTCATTCCTCTACTTTCTGTAAATATACCAGTGGTGTCGATAGCCCCAGCCCAATTTTTACTTTCTCTGCTCTTTTGCCCTGACTGATGGTCCTGCTCAAGTCATTCCTGGCCTCGTGGTTGCCCTTGGTCTAACTGGCATGTCGCAGCTCTCTCAGCAGTTCTCCGTTTCCAAATTGCCGTGTTTAATAATAGTAGTTTTGAGATTCAGCATTGTCAACTTTGACTGTTCTCTTGACCTCCTTATTTTCCTGGGAGGTTAGTGAGATAGATATACAGTGCCAGAATATGCTAAAAGAAATACTGCGGCATTCATTACTCTTCTATGAACCTTCGTTTATAAATGCTGGTTAATGGTAATGTAGCTGCTGTCCAATGTGCTCTCAGTTAGCATATGTCATGCATGGAAAAGAGATGTCTGTCGAGCTTAACTGCAAAATAACTTACCGACTGCTGCCTATTAGCAGAGGAGGGAGAAAGAAGCTGTCCTGTCCCCCTTTAAAGTAATAATGCATTTATTATGCAGGTGGATTAGTTCAAGTGGTTGGGTTAAAGAAATCCCTTTGCAAGTAGAAATAATCGTACTAGGGACTTAATTAGCTTTTGCTTTTGTATTTAACGAGTTTAATGCCAGGGTTTTGTCTTTCTGGCCTTTTTAAAGAAACATAGGTATTCCAGACATTCTCCAAGTATTTTTATAACCTCCCTGACATGGTGCTGATGCCTTCTTGGAGAGCTGGAATTAACCCAGCATCGGCTTCAGTTGGACCTTAAGAACGACAAACACTAGAATCAGGTGACTTCAGGAGTCCTGACCTCTAATGGGAAATACCAGCCGGATGGTAGTGCGTGTTTTAAATATGATAGTGTTCAACTCTGTAAGAAACATTTCTCATTTGTACCCAATTTTTGCACACAACAAGCAATGGGACCTTAATTCTTTTGCCCTTTGTGCTGTCGTGGTTATACTGAGATCATCTACGAGCGGGTTCCACTATACAGTAGGGCCAGCCTGTATCAGGCATTGTTCACAACTCCAAAGGCACCTGCTGGTAGGCTATTTATAAATCTAGTCCATATTGAGTGAAGTCCTTGGGGATGAAAGAGCTTTATATATGCAAAATATTCATTTTTCTTCTAAGTGGGGTAAAGCTGTTTCGATCTCAAGGGATGAAAAAACTGGGAGTATTCATGGAATTGAGCCCAACCTTAATGATCATATCAGCTGAGTTGCCAGGCTGACATTTGATTATCTCAGAACAGTGTAGTGGTGCATTACCACCTCTCCCAAATGGATGTTGGATTGCTTATCCATGCCTTTTGCAACACCCTGGTTGAGTTAATTCCACTATCCCTGGAGTGCTTCCAGCAGAGAGGGTTCACTGGTGTAACAACTGATCTAAAAGTTCCCCTTCCAGGGTTTTGGCTCAGCCTTTGCATATTTTACTTGCCCTGGGTTGTGTCGTGTTGACTCCCACGATAACAGAAAGCTGTTTTTCGCTTTGCAGTGCAGGGGTTAATGCAGTCATTTTTCATTTCTCTAAAAACAGAGGTCTAGGCTGGCTTAGGGTCACGAGTAAAGTGAGTTCGGTGGCCCTGACCTCATCTCTGGTGGATGTTTGTCTGCAATATAAACCAACCACATGGGCTGGCACAATTCATCACCACTGGCGGTCGTCTGCTATATGAGATCCAGGGAAGCACTACCTGCGGGTGCTAAAGGCCACAGCTGGGGTGAATTAGCAGAGTTATGTCAAAAGCTTCATTGCTTGGTGCACCTCATCTAGTTCAGCTCCGACCTGCAGCAATTCATTACGACGAATGTTAAGCAGTTACCAGCCTATTAGAGGGACCTGAAACAAGAGAAATGACATTGGTAGATGTTGCTGGAGTTTTGGGGGTTAGTGCACCTGTAGCATGGTGCTGAATTTTTATAAAGGTGCAGCAGTACTTCCACCTTTAAACTCTGCTGGAGTACTTTCCTCTCTGTAGCTCTCAGCTTTAGAAGACCGTGATAGCTGTTTACTGACGTCGCAGTAGGTCTTAATGCCCCTGTGGCTAGGTTAGAGTCTTGTCTGCATTTGGATAACTTTCACATTCTATTATTACTATTCTGAACTGTGTAGCTCTGCTTATGACTAATATGACGTGAATGCGGTGCACCTGTTGGGAAGACCTTCAGTACTTGCAGGGGGAGCACGCCTGAAAACAAGCTTTGCACCAGCACACATCCCGTATCAAGAAGCCTGGGACTGGATCCAGTTTCAAACTTTACGGCTAATGCTCCTGTCTGGTTTCTCATTTGTGTCTCTGCCATTTCCATTGGCAGAGCATCAGGCCTGAAAGAGCCTCTGACCCAATAAATGCATGAATTATTTAAGACGTGAGTTAATTTTCTTTGGGCATTGTAACAGATTTAGAAATGATAGCAGCAGAGAGGACTGCTTTCTGGAATTCCTTTCAAGTATCTTTTAGACATTTCTAATATATTTGCATTATGGTCAATTAAAAGGAGCTGAAACAATGCTAATAGTGGATTTCTTATTACTAATGCTTTTAAAATTCCTAGATTTGTGCTTCATGCTTGAGGGTATAACCCCACCTCTGACTAATGAGCGCTAAGAAGCAGCTTCCCTGTGGGCAGATTATTCCATAAGCGCTGTATGGCTGCTGGCTTGTCTCCCCAACTAAGGACGGGCTAACATCTTGCCAAAGCCTCTTCCAACCCCTTCCCTTAGGGCATTGTTTATTAATTCAGACAAAAACCTCTGAGAGTACTGCAATACAAAGCTGTTCCCTGAACAGCACAGGCTTTGCTCTCTGCCCTCTTTATCTCTGTGCTGCGGGGCTTGTTGCAGAGGAAAACTCCTTCCTGCATGTTCATCTCCCTCTCTCTAGGTCTTATTTGAGCATCAGCCATTCCCTTTCCAGCTGGATCCCAAAACTGCATGTGTTGGTCTTGGCTAAAGTGGGCAGGATTGTGGACAGACAGCCCCTCAGACTGGGCTAGTACGCCGATTTTAATATTTCCTTTGAAATCATCAGTCACAATATTGAAATGAAATACCACGACGAAGGCACAAAAATGCTTCAGAGATGTTTCAGCAAAAGCGGAGAGAGGTGGCTGCCTATCCAAAGGCTCATCCACACCCATCATCACCTTCGCCTGTGAATTGTGCAGTCCAACGTGTGGTCTCACGAGGACAGCCTGGCTACGGAGCCTGCCTCTGAAACACCACGCGATGACTCCAGGAGTGTGAGTCGAGATGGCGGGGGAAAGTCTGCTTGTGTCCAGCCGGCAGGATTAGGAAGAGCAAGTGGCAGATCTGGAGCCTCAGAGCAGCATTCTGGTCCGGCAGCCAGCGTGCAAAGTGTGCAGTGAGGCAAGCTAGGAAAGTCTCTCTTAAAACCCAAAAATACACACAATGTCTCAATCTATTTTCATACAATTTTTTTTTCAAGTGTTGTTTGATAGGAAGCTTGTTTCCAGCCAGGGATCACATTTGTAGCAGGCACTCATGTCTGAAATTATCAAGAAAAAGAAGTATAGTGCATTCTAATCTAATTGTATAAATAAATTAAATTATTTATAAGGGCTGCTTCAGATCTCTGTTCTGAAAGACCTTTACAGACTGCATGTGATTTACTATTAACACAGCTGAGATGCAGACGGGACATTAAGTGCTTCTTCTAATTTTTTTTTTTAAACATAAAGAAGTCAGTAATTGACTCTTTAATAGTCCCATAACTGTTGATTTTTAACCTTATTTCAAAGCATGTTTTGAATACAGAGAGCAATTCAAACATTCTTGGGAGCAGCAGTTTTAGCAGCTACCATAGCAACAAGTATAGCATCCGAGCCCTTTCTCCCCACTGGGGGCTAGAAAATCCCTGAAAGGACAGGAGCTGCAGACATTTCGGTGTAGCCCTGCTAACGTTGCATGCGTTAGGACAAGTCACTCGGAGAGCACTTCATTTTCAACCGACACATTTTTGCTTGGAAAACACTGAGGCATCCTTCAAGTGGTGGTGGTACTGACTGAGAACAGGGGGGAAAACTTTGAAAAATAACAACGCTCACTTCCTAGTATAATTTGTGTAGGTCATGCAATGATCCACCTGTGTCCTAGTATCTCCTAGTTTTGTTTTAGTCTCTTCTATCTTATCTTATTAATGCTTTCCCTGTACATTGCTTTATCCTTATGATAATGCGGGGGAAGATCGGGGCAGAGCTCTGAACAAGCTGCTTGTGTTTTGGCAAGAGGAGTGTTTGCTGTAGCCTTCTGCTTTAGGTCCCCTGAACTTTGAGGTTTTGGAAGCCAAACAGAACTGAACTTCGGAGCTGTCCTCATCTTCACAATAAGCTGAATCAGAACCCTGGATCTTAATTAACATTTTTGCATTTGGAATTATTTTTGTGAACACAATAGAGCTGATTATTACTGAAAGCCTCTTCAAAGAAGTTAAATTAATCTGATAAATCAATGTGGCCGATACAGATAAGTCTTGTGGAGCATTTTCGAGCTGTACCGTGATCTGTCAAAAAGAGTAATGGATATCAGATTTCTAAATGTACACATTTTTTGGTGAAGGAATAAGATAAATGACACACACAAACTTCAATAACTTGCATGCAGGGTAATGTGAAGATGCAAATATGAAAATTAAACTGGGTCAGCAGAAGCAAACTTGAAGACAATAATAAAGAATGCTGAGGCTGTTCTGACTGAAGACCCTAGGATGAGATAGCAAAGAATGGGAAATGATGTATGGGAGCAGTGGTATGACACTTGTGCTCCTTCACATGTAGCCAACTCAATAATACTAATAATCCTGCTGTGAATTAAATTTCATTCCTTGTCACATCCAAGTGAGAAGCAGCACACTCGGTGTAAAGCTGAAGACATTCAAAGGCTTCAGAGTGGGGCTACCGCAGCACAGGATTGCGAAGTGCCAGCCCCGCGTTTCCAGCAGACATCGGGGAGGTTTCCGGGGAAGGTTCCTACCACTCCGGGGGAAAATTTTGCATCTTATTCACAGTGCCAAGGATCACATGGCAGGTGGTCATGGATGCCAGTGATACTAAAGTGGAAACATAAGATACTCAGAGCAACTCTTCTTATCAAAAAGTGCAAGCGATCAATTCCTGTTGATAGAAGGACTTTTTTTTTCTTTTTCTTACACATGAAAAACAGAAAAGTGTTAAATACGGAGAAGTGTAAAGACGAAAAAAGCCTAGCCTGAAATCAAGAGGAAGAAAGAGGATGTATCTGGATTAACAGAGAAAGGGAAATGGCAAGGTATTAGAGGAAATTTAGCATTATCCTCCCAGCAGGCTCTGACTTGGAGGTCATCTCCCAGACCTCCACTGGTGTCAAATGCCAGGCCTGACTGGCCTTTTCAATATTCTAATGAGCCTTTCTGACATTAAAGGATGGGAGATAGGCTGCAAAGCACTTAACAAATTAGTACAGGATGTATTGTGTGCCCGCATGGAGTGCTAGCCCTTCAGACCACTTCTGGGTTACTGTTCTGGCATTACCACCGCTGGACCACGTCTTTCTCTTGCTGCCCGTGGCTGACTCCTGCATGAGGTTCAGGAGGTTAGGTGATGTATGTTAGGTAGCTCTATGTATTTAGGTCCAGAGGTTTGTTTAAGTTTTATTCTTTGTAGTTTTCATGTTCGCCTAGCGTTTCAGGTTCCAGCTGAACTTTAAGCTGAGAGTATCAGAAATATCACAAGAGTTTTTAGTCTCAAGACTTTCAGCCCAAAGTGTTTGTGTACACAGCAGATTAACATCCAGTGTAAACCTTTTGTAAGTCAGCCCTCTCTGTTCCCTAAGGTCAGTGAATTCCTAGCCAGCAAGTAATGAATTTCTTGCCTGTGCCTGCCAGCTTTTTGGGAATAGCTGTGCTTTCTGTAAGTATTTCTGCAATGTAGGATGATTTCTGCAGAGATAAAGAATCGCAAGGGTACCTGCTAAAGTGTTGCATGGAGCAATTCTCAGACTTGGAGCTGGAGGAGGAAAACTGCATCCTCTGAAAGGTGTGGTGCTTTTTCTGTCTTTGGAATTAGGGGACAGAGTATGAGAATAAGTAACTTGTTTACAAGTTCTCCTTCTCTTTCAACTCCGAGCAATTTATGATATCTTTTTTCAGAGATGATGCTGAGACAGTCTTGCCAGCAAGAGTTGAAAGATAAAATAAAACATGAAGGGTGTGGAGGGAGGGAAGTGTTCTCTTTTTTCCAATTCTATACAATGATATAAAAAGTGGGTTATGAACTAAAATATTGAATCACGGTTCTTCAGGCAGTTTTACACTTAAATCATAGTCTTGTCAAGTCTGTGTTTGATATGCTTTAATTAATGCTTCCCGTACTTTGTGTTTGATTTTGATGCGTATGGGATAGACTCACACAACCTGAAGTGATCAAAAAGAGGCATTTGTCAGTGTCAGAGCCTGCGTTAAGGTCTCAGTTGACTCCGTCTACACCCTAGATGAGGAAGGTGGGGATGGGTTATTAGAGGAATGTGAATCAGCTATTAAGAAATCACCTACGGTAAATGAAGCTAATGCTGTTTTCGTTAGGCTGCACGCAGTACCAGGGGCAAATGAGTTGGGAAGTTAAGTCAGACTGAGTGTGGCATCCCCTGTAATGCGGCAAGGGGTTGTTCACAGCCTGTAGGCTCGCTCTTGTTTAGTGAGGCTTCTTCATGCTTCCAGTGCCAAATCCTTATTTTCAGCAATCTCCATCTGAAGGTCCTAGCTTTTTGAGACAATTAATATATGCAAGCACCTTTATTATGTGAGACAAGCCAACAGAAAGGAAAGGAGACAGAGCATGTAATTGTTCTGGTGGGGACTGGTAGGGAGATCACGCTAACAGCAGAAAAAATAGGAAGGAAGCTCAAAAGTCTTGTAGTGGGGATTTGCTCACAGATGGAACTGGCAGTGACGGCAGACCCTGGATCAGGTTCAGCCAGCGACTCTGCTTCTTCTCCTGTTTTCCTGGGTAACCTCCTTCATCAGTCAGGATGTACAGCGGCATGTCACCTTCTGTTCCTGGCTCTGCCTAGTGCCTGGCGATGTTTCAAGCACCCTTGCCGCTCTTCACTTCCTTAAGTGTTAATACAAGTAATATCTAGTATTTGTAAGGTAGTGCTTGATGGGATAAAGTGCTTTGAGGAACTCATAATTATATGGTTTCTTAGAATTTGTTGACTTCCTTCACAGCAATAGCAGGATGCTTCTAACGCAAGGCCTCATTCTCATGGTGTCACTTGACATAATTCCACTGATTTCATTAATTTATACCATCATTTGCTCCCCCCCCCCCCTTTTCTGACTCAAGTCAGTCACAATGATTGACTAGGAAAATTGGTTTTATCATCCTTAGTCTCGAAATTGAATAGCTGCAGCAGTTGGATTATGCTAATCCTCCCTTGTCTGACTTGCACTGCTGAACAGAACCGCCCTCCTGTCTCCCCAGCCCTTCCCACAAATTAGGGGATTAAGGGAAGAGGTGCTTTAGTGCAGCACTAGGTTGGTGCACGTGGTTATGCAAATTGTGAAGCCACGGGATTCTTGAAACTTGGCTGGAATACTGGAGTGAATGTTGGGCATCTTCAACATGAGAGTGTGTGAAAGTAGCAACAGAAAGTGAAACTAAGGCTCAGTTAGAGCAAAAATTCATGATCTTGAGCCCACTTTCCTTAATTCTGTGCTGGGACAAAAATCTCATCCTGTACAACAGCAACCCTGTCAGTCTGTTTTCCTGCACTCGCTGTGCTGGGGTGGGTGGTATGGTTTGGCGTGGGAGCTGATGTGGCAATTAGCAGCACCTCAGTCCGACGTGCCGCCGAGCACACTGGCTCCTGACTTGAATTCCCTTTGAAGGTTTTGTCCTGCTCGGTAAGAGGAAGAGCTCTGCAGGGAGACACGCCAGCTGGCTATTGGGGGATCAAAGAGATGTGGAGTCGTGTAATGGTCACATCATCCACGAATGCCTTGCAGCCTTAGGTCTGTGTACCCCAGTTAGCAGGTGGGGGGCAATGGGTATGTTTTAAACACGTGCAGGAGGCAGTAGCATGCGTAACGCACACAAACGTTAAACTATATCGCTTCCATATGTACATGGAAGGTGAAAGGCGGAACAAAATGGCTATGTAGTCTACCATGGGCTGCGAGGGAGACTCAGTGTGTGATTAAATAATGAATAAAATATCATCGCAAACGATAACGTTATATTGTAAATAATTCCATTTGTTTACTCTACTGTGGCATTGAAGTTCATCTCCCTTGGAGACTTCTTTGACTTTTGATGCTGTTTTGCTCTGCATATGCTTGATTTTTTATTTCTGCTTTCCACAGAACCTTTATAAAGGTTCAGTAACTGACAGAACCAAGTGAATAATTCACAGCAAATAATTTCTTGGCTGAATTTAGCATCTTTATTTCTGCAAAAAATCCATACGTGTTATGCATGTTTTGCTCTAATTTATAATTAAATTAGTTTTAAGTATGACTTCCCCTCTAGCCACCATCTTTCCATTTTTATGAATAGGACAATAAACTCTAGTCTGGAAGTAGTTAATTTTTAAAATCAGTTTATTTGTAACTGGGGAAATATGCATTGTTTCTTTTTCCTGCTTGGATGACTACAGTATTGCTACTGGTATAAATTCCTCCACAGATAATATTGGGTAATGTGAATCTCAATTTTAAAGTTTATTTTTCTTAAGTCGTATTTAAACTATTAAAGTTTGATCTCTGAAATGCTTTAGAAAGGGAATACGGGGCATTCAAATAAAATCTTCTGTTTTCCTCTAGAGCAATCATCTGGAGTAATGAGAAGGAAGAAGTAGTGCAATTATTATTTATTGTTCTTCCTTGACTTTTACCTTCGAAAATAGTATTTTTGGAGGTAGCTACTGCATAAAAATACTGAATTATTTTTTCAGTATTCCACTCCCAGCAATAAAAAGAGAAATACCCAGAAATGAGCTGCTCGGGGATGGGGGGAACTTGGAGCACTGGCAGTAGCAGGGACAGAAGGCACAGCGAGCCAGTTAGAGGCACCCAAGGACTTGGAGAGTCTCTCGCTTCTGATTGTTGAACACAGGGTATTTTTTACAACAGAGGTCAAAAGGAAACCTCTAGAAAGAAAGATGGTATTTGGAAGAATCCAGCTAAGGATCTAAATCACTCCAAGGTGTGCTACCTAACCTGCTTCCAGAGAGCGCCACTAGGCAGCCAGCAGCCACCTCTCTTCTGGTGTCTTTGTGGTAAATTAAGGCAATGATTCCCGCACCAAGCTCCATGAGGCCCACACACAGCAAGTGCCAAAGTAAAAGCGTTGCAACATAACAAGTTGGAATATTTATCTATACGTATGGGGCTTGTGGTACTCCTGGGTATGTATTTGGTTAAGTGGCTCTGTCGTGACTGGAACAGCAACCAGAGGGCTCTTTTGTCAGGCGCAGCAGAAGTGTCTTGCCTGAGAACGCCAGGAGTTTCCGAAAGTCATAGAAAGAAGGAAAAAAAAAAACAGAATGTGATGAAGGGTGATGACAGGGCAAGTCAAAATTCTCTTTTTTGGCAGCAGCAAAAGTTTCCTAGACATTTGCGTTCATCCTTGCCTGGCAGTTACGTTTGGAAGTTTTCAGGGTTAAGTACATGAGTGAAGGTGGGTTTGGTTTCCGCATGGGAATTTTGGGTTGAGTAGGCGCTGTAACCCCAGGCGTTCTTGGCCATGCCTGATGGCAAAAGGAAGCAGTGTATGACCTCTGCAGCTTGGATGTGAGGCCTTTGAGTTCCTATCTCTGGAGGCCTTTGCTAACATCACAGGCAATATTTTGTTCCCAAGCCCATATGGATGAGACTTGTGCAAGGAACTGATAATTTGCTCTGCTTTGAGTACACAAGCTGAAGTCCCTGCAAGCAGAAAGACCTCAATATCAGTGTCAAGATGTGAGGGTAAAAATAGCTTTTTCTTAATGTTTCATTACCATATGGGACTTTTTGAGTAGCAATTAAATGAACCTCTGAGATGAGCTGCATAACAGCTAAACAAAACAAAGTCCACGCTGCATGCTGCCTGCTTCCATGTTGTCTTAGAGCAACGTTTACTCTAGCTGCCGGGTAGTGTGACAGGGAAATCTTCCCCTCATTTCCATTTCAAACTCTGCCTGCTCTGAGATGAGGATAATCGGTCCCTCACTGCAGTTGTGCACTGCAGCATCTTCGCTCCTGCTCCCTCTCTCGGGGCTTGCTCCTTTGCTCGCCCAGCTGTTGGTGGCACTCTGCCTCCCAGCTGACGCAGAGGCGCTGGAGCTCCGGCAGCTCTGCGCGAGCACTCCGGTGCTCTTATTCAGAGGCACTCGCGTGGCTTTTTGCTCAGACATCTGTGTTTGAGGAATGGAAATTAATCTCACTTGCATATAGATCTGTCTCAGTCATCTTTTACAAACATTTCCTGATTCTCTCTCTCTTTGTTTGGATGGCATTGCAGATAGGCACGTGAATATTTGATGCTCTTGGTACAGACACGCATCCTTGGGCTCTCAATATGCCAGTCGAGCTTCCCAAAGCTCATGGAGTTGGTTGTACCAACGGCCACCTTCATAATGCAGCAGTTTCACTAAAAGCAGGCAGGCCCCGTACTGGAGATAGAAGCGAACCCCAGCTCTCTTACATCCCACTCCGCACCTGAATCATGCACCACAGCTGTGACTTAAGGCAATTGTGGTGTGAACCTGATGGATTTCTTGCCAAACTTCCCCCAAAATGAGCAAGAAGATGCTAAGAAAACTGCAGGGCCCCAGAGCCAGAGACACCGTAATGCCAGAAGAATGCAGGTCTTGAGATTTGACAAATATATATATATATATATATATTATTTTTTTTCCAAGAACTGTATTCCTCACAAGGACACGGTGGGACTGGAGCAGATCAGGCCGATCCACTGCAAGTTCAGCACTGCTCTGTAGGCACGGTTGCTCTTTCCATTCTCACCCAAACCCCACAAAAGAAATAGAATGGAAGAAACTCAACATGAGAAGGGCAATCAGGGTACATCTCAATCACATAATCAATAGGATATCTGACAGCTTTATTCATCTTTTATCATCCACCAGTTAAGGATAACAAAATGTCTGAAGCAGGCAGTGTCGGATGGCTCCAGGTTTGCATCAAAGCAGCCTATTAAGCAGGAAGAGCTATTACCACTGTAATAAAGACGTGACACAGGAGTGCTGGTAAAAGATTGGGGCCAGGGAAAATGGTTTAGTCAAATGTGTGGGGTCACACTGATAGGAGGTTAACGCCTTGCCACAAGGCACGTGTTGGTAGCCACTGGATCCAGTGACTGTTGTCTCCATCATGGCTAGTATCTGCTCCTCTGTGGGGCACAGGAAGCCCAAGATGCTGTAAGGATCTTGCTAGGAAGGGGTATGAGCTGCAGCTGGAGTCTCGTTCTGTAGCTGCTATGAGCTCAGTCTCCCAGAATTAGAAAAAAACTTAAATCACTGTCTCACTTCTGCAGTTTGTGAGCCGAGCAGCTTGCTTCTCACAGGGGAATCGCTCCTTCCTGGGGAAGGTGCCATCCCTTTGGCAGGAGGACTTCGTGCATACCGCTTTTTGCAGTCACCTGAGGGCCTGAGCAGCTTGGGGCACAGCCCTACAATAGGGCTGCGATCAGGGAGGAAAGTTTGAGCCACCAGGGCTGTCAGCCGCCTTCCCCAGCCCGACCCTAGCGAGGCAGGAGCAGCCCCCCCATATCCCACGGGGCTTTCATGAGGGAACCCCTGCCTCTCCGCGGGACCCCTACGCCTGGGGACCGTGACAGGACGGAGGGGAGGAGCGGGGCGGGCAGGGGAGGGGGCTGAAGGCTGTTTTTTCCCCCGCTATTGGCGGCAATGCGGTAACGGGGGGGCTGTGGGGGGCTGGGCCGGAGCTGCTGGGCCGGGCCCGCTCCGCGCCCACAGCGGCAGCGCTGGGGGGGGCCGCGCCGCGCAGCCCCCGCCGCCAGCCCGGGCTGAGCGGGGCCATGCGGGCAGCGGCGCCGGCTGCAGGTAGGAGCCGGGGGAGGACGAGGAGGAGGACGAGGACGAGGAGGAGAGGGGGGACCCCAGGGGAGAGCCCGGAGGGGGGGAGCCAGCCCCTCGCCCCGCTGCGGGCGGCCCCGGCACCCCGCACGCCCCCGTTGGGCTCGGCCCCGCAACGCCCAAACGTGTTTCGCTGCCCTTCTCTCTCTCTCTTTTTTTTTTATTTGTTTTTATTTTCTCCGCGCCTTCTCGGCAGGCAGGTGACCAGCCAGGCGGGCTCGCAGCCGATCAGGCAGAAGCCGGGGGCTGGCGAGGCAGGGCGGTGCGGGACGTGCCCGCCTCGGGTGGCCGGGGGCTCCCGGCTCGGGGCGAGACCCGGCGTGAGGGCAGCGGGCTCCTGCCGCTCCCCGGGGGGCGATGATGGCCTTCGGCGGCGGTAAAGTAAAGCTTACGGCTCCGAAGTGAGACGGGGGAGGGCTGGAGAGGGGCTGCTCGCTGGGGCTGCGAATTGAAACGCCGTGCTCCCAGAGCGGCCGCCTCGGAGGAGGGGATGGGGCTGCCCTGCCCGAGCATCCTGACCAGGTAGGTCTTCGGGGGGAGGTTTTAGCCCAGCTGCTGTGGTAATGCCGGTGTTAAACGAGCGCAAATTGAAGCGAATGGGCTTTTTTTTTTTTTTTTTTTTTTTTTTTTTTTTTTTTTTTTTTCAGCGGCCACAAGTTGTTTCTGAGCTACATTTCTTTTTATGACTGGAGAGGCTTTTGCACTGCAGTATTACAATACAGCCATATTAAAGAGGTCCTTGGAGCAAATAACCCTCTGACGCTGCGGCTCCGCGGTCGGAGACTTGGTAGTTCTGTGGGAAGTCATTATGTTGGATTTAGGCAAATCAGAGCTGAACTGGCTGTGTCCTCTTAATTGTGGTATTAAACTGCTTGTAAATATTCATGTGATTGGTAAGTCTCAGCCAAAAAATCTAAAAAACCTGCAACAGCAAAAAACAACCACAAAACACCTGAGGCTTTGATCTGTATTAAATCATTATTTTTTTTAACAGGTTATTCAGGGTTTTTCTTTATTTTTAATTGGAAATGAGTTTATTTATTTATTTTACTTAGTTAAGGAAATACATTCAAGCAGAGTGCAGTTTCTGTTCTGGTGCTGAGCAGTGCTACACGGTACATTTTCTTCTGTGTGTGGTTAACTGTCTGATGTTATGAGGGGTGAAGGCAAGGAAAACTAGAGATGAAAGAGAAATACCATCTGAGGCTGGTGGTATTAGCATATTGGATAATGATGGTTTTTTTCCAAGAACCCCAACAAATGTAGATGGCTTCTGTGGGACGTAATGCTGAAAGCACAGACGAGGTCGGTGCGTATCCTTCAGCGATCTCGCACCAAATTCAGTGGTGTACTTGGAAGGAGTGAAGAGCAGACATGCAACTAAGCTGCTTACCTTCTAGTGTCAATATTTGGCACTAAAAAATTAATTTGGAGTGGAAGACAAGCAGGTTGCTTACTTCACTCTAGCTGCAGCTCTTACTTCATTACTGCTTTTTGTTTGCTTTAGTAAACAAACATGTATCTCTTAAAATTGAATTCAATGTATAAACTGCCTGAAGCAGAGAAGAGAGAGAGGACTGTTTGCTCTAAGTAAGAAATAACCCCCTGAAATACCATACCACTTACTGGCTGACGTGCAGCATTGGTCTGACGGCTTCAGCAGTGCTCCGAGCACCCTTGTCACGGGTGGGAGCGTGGGGGTGCTTGGGGTGACTGGCAGGGTGACGCTTGCTTGACTGGCAGATGCTTATTGCAGTGGCACATGATGCTGTCTAATTTTGCCTCTGTAATGATTTCCTCCAGCGAGCTGACAGAGAATTAAAATGTTTACAGTCAGGTTTTGGAAGGGTTCATCAGGATGCAGAGGGGAAGGAGGTAAATCCTTCTGTTCTTAGGTTTCTCTAATCCAAAGCTTCTGTTCATGTAGACATGGTAGTTTTTTATTGATTGTTGTGGTAGTGACTGTTGTGTTATAGAGCATGGTAATTCTAACATTTCCACTCCAGCTAGAATAGTCCTGGGGGTGGGCTGGGAAGGAAGGAGGCACTGAAAGAGTCATCCTACTCCAGTCCTTTTTCAGGATGCTCGTGAAGCTGAGCCCGTTGATGAGCAGCTATACACTTTTGCAATTAAATTGTGATGAAAGGACTAATCTTTCAATCCTGCATTCACTGTAGAAATGCCAGGTAATCTTCAGTACTACTTATCGTAAGGATACATGCTCTGGTGTCCTCCAGCTCAACCCATTTCTCCAGTGGGAGAAGCTGTGGGAGGAGATGAGAGAAGGTTGATGATGGGTGTCATTTCCCCTGTTGATATCAGCAAAAGGAGATGAGCTGGATTCAAGACTGATACTCGGAATGACAGAACATGAGCTGCAGGAAATTGAGTCAGTCGCTTTTGATGATCAGCTCTCACCTTACCAACCTCTTATGTGTGCTGTAGATCTGGAACGTAGTCTGTGCGTCTTTAAGCATCTGATTCTGACATAAAATTCCTTTGCAGATCCAACTGTACTCATCAGATGAACCTAAGTCTGGCTTGCTACTGATACCCATCCTCTGTTACCAACATTTAATTTCACTGCTCAGTTCTGTACCTTAATAATGCATTTGCACTGAAGTAGGATGCCTTGGAGGTCCCGCATCGCCTCCGTCCACACCTCCTGTAGGGGTGTAAGCATGATGCTGCAGCTAACCCAACGTGAAGCTGGCAGATGTAGATGCTTTCACAGTGACCCCTATTAAGTGAGTTCACTGTTTACAAGGGGGGAATGGAGGAGGGTTACAATACTCATGAGGAAATACCAAAATAATTATATTTTCTGTGTTTCTTCTTCCCCTGATGGTAGTCTGCCTTCGATTGCTCTCTCTCAGACTTTTAGTGATGTCCTTGTACTATCAGAGCTTTAAAGCATGAAGTAGGTGGCGTGTTTGTGGTTTTATGCTTTACCAGGCATGCAGAAGCAGGCTGGAAATGAAAACAAGCTATTTTCAACTGTTGATTATAGTTCTTGGAAGAGGGAATGAAAGGTGTTCTTCTGAGTAACCTGGAAGGCAGATGGAAATGACCCCTTAAACAGTGTCTATAAAACAACATTTTGGTTGAAATGGTTCTATTACAAGAAATGCAGAGGGTGAAAAACCTAAGCAATCTTGACAATCATTTTGGGATTGTTCTACAAGAAGATCAAAGGCTTGCCAGATTTTGCTTTTATGCACATAAATCACCTTTGTTCCTCCTGTTCCATAAAATGCATGGGGTCAGGATGTCTCAGTTTGCCTCCACAGTATCACAGGTACTCACAGTAGAGTATACATGACGAATACCAGGAGATTGGTGTTACACAGGACTTCAATTTTCATTGATATGCCAAATTAGAGACCTCCAAAATTCTCTCAAAATAGCATGAAGATTGTGCGAGCCAGTTAAAAGCAAGAGCGTGTGTTGATATTCCTCTTGTTTATCTGCAGATTGATGCATTCAACTGCAGCTTCTTTGATTCTTGCAGCATTTAAACATGACTGACTCGGTGGAAAAATACTGTATGAATGTTTACTCTTATTTTAACGTGGCAGAGTTCTGTTGAAGTCAGAGCAACTGCTACTACCTCAGCTGCGGATATGGCCCATCAAAGGGCTGTGCTCATTTGCAGGAGGCTGGCTTTGCTACCATTATGTGTGCAGGGCAGTATTTTCGAAAAAAAAATCCTACCAACATCAGTGGGATTTCTCATTTGAAAAGTTAAATACTCCTTAGCGAGAGGTAAGAGTATTACTCTGCCTTGCAGAGCATTTTCTCTGACTAATGTACACAAAATGTATGTTGGGATTGCCCAGCACTGATAATTCACGCACCTCTGGAGTGGAATCCAGCAGCCATTCTGGGCTAGAAACATTACGCAGGAGGGGTTTTGGGAAGAGAAATGAAGAAAAACTAATCCAATTGAAACTGCAAGGGGAATTTAGGAAGCAGAATGCAATTATCCAAGTTGGATATTGGCCAGGACATGTTAGTTAACATTTTTACTCTTGCAGGAATTGTCATGGGATCTTTAATGACGATGAATGGTCAGGGCTCTGTTTTACATCTCATTTGAAAGCCACAGCTGAGGATGGAGTGAATGTTTTGCCTTCCTTCAGGATATTTTGCTGTGGTCAATGCGCCCAAGGCTCTCTGGACACACCTGCCTTGCAACTCTACGTGTTCAAGGGTTGCCTTCCTCTTGCTAAGCTGAAAGGAAATCCAGACACTCAGCATTATTTGATATTTCCTTTCTACTTCTCTGTCCTTCCACAAAAAGGGAGGTTAAGGTGCTCTTTTGCTGTCACTCCTCCCTTCCCTGGAATTTTGTCATGTCAGCAGTAATCTCTTTGCATGAATATTATTAATTGTAGGCGCTTCTAAGTGGTATCAGCCCCAGCTGTGGCGAGTGCTGTATGACACTGCACGCCTTTGTAACTCCCAGGTGGTCTTTGCAGGGGGTTGTGTCAACACATGGAAGTCACTGCAGTTGCTTGTTTCAGGACTAATACGGCATTAAATGAGCCCAGTTCTGATTTAGATTACTCCAGTCTTCCTTCAGAGAAGTTCCCCTTCAGCTCTAGTTGGATGTGGCACATTTCCCTCTACTTCCTCGAGCTCCGGTGTGCTTGCCCTCTGCCCTGTTTTCTGTCCTTAGTAAACCGAGGTGATGAATCTTACTGAGAAAAAAATGGTGTTTTGTGGTGGTTTTACCCTGCTGGGCAGCTGAGCTCCACCACAACCACTCTCTCACTCCCCCTCCTCAAAGAAAAAGAGGAGAAAATACGATGGGAAGGGCTCAGGGGTTGAGATAAGGATGGGGAGATCACTCACCAATTATCGTCACTGGCAGGACAGACTCGGTGTAGGGAGATTAATGTAATTTATTGCCTATTACTGACAGACTGGAGCAGTTGGAACTAAAAACAAACTAAAACCACCGTACCACGGGGTCCATCCATCCCCCAGGAGCAAACTGCTCCAGCACGGGTCCCCCACGGGCAGCAGCTCCCCCCAGACCCCCTGCTCCTGCGTGGGCTCCTCTCCACGGGCTGCAGCTCCGGCCCGGGGCCTGCTCCTGCAGGGGCTCTCCATGGGCCGCAGCCTCCTCCAGGCCTCATCCACCTGCTCCACCGGGGGCTCCTCCACGGGCTGCAGCGTGGAGATCTGCTCCGTGTGGGACCCGTGGACTGCAGGGGGACAGCCTGCTCCACCAGGGGCCTCTCCCTGCACAGGCCACGGGAACTGCTGCTGCCTGCCTGGAGCACCTCCTGCCCTCCTGCTGCACTCGCCTGGGGGGCTGCAGGGCTGGATCTTACCCCACTCTCCCAGCTGCTGTAGCACAATAGTTTTTTTCCCTTTCTTCAATCTGCTATCCCAGAGGCCCAGCCAGCATCGTTCATGGCCCAGCTCTGCCCAGCAGCAGGTCCCCTGGAGCTGGCTCTGCTCTGTCATGAGGCAGCTCCTGGGCTTCTCTCACAGAGGCCACCCCTGCAGCTCCCCCCGCTACCGAAACCTTGCCACATAGACCTAATCCATGTTTCAGGAGGAAGAAGTTGATGTTTAAAACTGTTCTTGTCTCTATAATCATGGCTGTCCATTTAGCTGTCTGAACTTCAGTCTTCTCGAATAAAAATAGCAACTCTTTCTGGTGAAAAGTAATTGTCCGGTTATGAATGTGTTTTAATGGCAGTGCCTTTGGATATTCAGGCTAGAAAAGGAGCAGGATGGCAGTATGCTGCAGGGGGAGAAGAGGCGTCAAGTTAATTTGGAGGTTCAGTGGTGCTGTATGAATTGTGTTTGAGTCAAGAAATGGCTCTGGAAATCTAGAGGATTGCTGTGTATCTGCTGGACTACCTCTGGTCCATTTATCAGAGTGCTTGCAGCTTATCTCAGAGGTCACGAAGCACTGGCAGATGCTGAGCGATAAAATTAGATATGCATCCAGACTATAATATATAATCTTATTCAACATAATGTGAAGAGCAATGTAATGGAGGATACTACTTTTTTTCTTTCCTGTTGGAAGATGTCCTGAGATTTTGCATGTGTTTCGGCTCCCAGGAAAATAAGGAGGCTTCTGAGTTATCCATCTCACTCATGTGCAACACAGATAATTAAAAGATAACTCTGAAAGGTTAATACTGTCCTTGTAGCAAAGATTTTCCTATTTCTGTAGAAGTAAAACTGTCATGACAACATCCATGTCAATAAAATTAAAATGCTTTTTCAAGGTCACCACTCAAAATATCCCTAATGTATAAAGTGATACATTTTGCATCCAAGGATTTCCTTTCTGTGTTTGCATACTCGTGGACAGTTTAGTTTGTTTTGTAGTCCTTGGAAGGATGGGTAAAGCCAGTGTCTGGGTCCATGTGTCCTGACCTTCTGGTTAAAAGAAAAGAATTGACTTCTCCAACCTGCATTATGCAGGCTTACGTTGAGTTTTCTGCAGAATCTGGGATTTCATGGCGTAGTTGGGTGTGCATTAGTGAGCCCAATCATTCTGCTGCTCTCTCTTGGAGCTGCTTTAGCATACAGGTGGGTATTAATTGCATCCATCTGCTCTTAGGCTGTGAATCAAAATCCGCACTCTGAGCATTTATAAGATGTTCTGAGTGTGTGGAATATAATATTAAAGAACAAATGAATCTTCTTCATCATCTGGAAGCATGGGAGAAAACCATTCTTCCTTATCTTTGTAAAACAACAGCATCTCTGGTCCAAGGCTGCTTAGATGACTGTGTAAGGCCAGATTTTGTCTGCCATAAATAAAGTGAATGGGCTTAGGGACTTCACATGTAAATAAAGTGCCCGTTCCATCTGTCTCTGTGCGGCTTGACCCACAAAACAACAACAAATGCTTCTGCTCGAAAGAATTTGATGGATATATTATGTTGGCCAGGTGTAAAGCTGTGATCTGTGACATTTCATGCCTCGTGTGGGCGTTGCTGTCGTGTGGCACAGTGGGCTGCATTAGTAGAGTCTTTGGGGACAAAGAGAGAGAGAGAATATGGACAGAAGCTGTTGTTAAGCAAAATAAATTATAAAGTAGCTCATCCAGTGTGGGAAGGATTGTGAATGATGTAGTTTCAAACATCATTTTTTCAGTAATTGTGCTGTTTGAATTGTGACCTACTTTAATAACATTCCATCATTTTTAATATTTCTTTATTCATTACATTTTATACACACTCAGGTGGTTTACTGCAAGCTGTGTGCAAATTACAATGAAGGTCAAGTGCTCTTTGAGAAGATAACTTATTACTGAAAATATTAACTTGTTGTCATTATTGTTTTCCAACGTGAAATTTTATGTGTCTGGCGGATGAAGAGATGATGTCGGGCTTGCGTTAAAGTGTGTGATTACTGCCAATAGACTAAAGTCCCTCCAGTCATAGGTCCGGGATGTACATGATCAGTGAGTAACTCCCGCTTTAAATTGATTTATTTTTCCCTACACTGGTAAGCTGGTGCAGGCCCTTATTGGAAACATCTTTCAGACCAGGACTGGCTTATATAGATTTAACATTTAAAAGCCTTCAGTTAGCTGAAGCTAAACTGAAAATTGCAACTTTAATATTGAAATAACCATGCCTACGCATGGTTTTGCAGCTTAAATGAGCTTAAATTTGAGCTTAAATTCATGCTTTAAATTATATTAGTTCAATTTTTTTCATGTGGAACAGGCTTTGTGGCTTGCTCTGTGGCAGGACTGTGCGGAGTTGCAGTCAAGCCTTGGTTGGAGTAGAGAGGATGCTCTTTATTGCTAGTGCTGCTGTCACTTGAGCTAAATCACCAGTTCTCTCTAGCAGTTACCCATACAAATGACCTTCCAGCAGCTTCTCCGTGGGTAGTGGATGTGTAAATTGTTGGGAGAAGTGTGTCCTGGGATCGGGAAATCAGGATCACCAGCTTCTCAAATCATAGTCCCACCTTGGTGCAGTGCAGATACTACTTGGCTTAGAGCTATGAAAAGAGATTCCCCTGGAAGAAGAGAGCTTTTCAGCATGCCTGTTATCTTTGCAAAGCGTAGCAGACGTGTATGATACTCACGGATCGCTTCTTCAACATTACCGAAATAGAATAATTTGATGTAAAGGTCAGCTGTGCTTAGTGTCTGAAATGTTCCCGGTTTTATTATGCATATTTAAGGTCACTCTTAGGAACCAAGTCGTGGAAGCGCAGAAAGAAAACAGGGATTGCAATGAATATTCACAATTTCCGTTGTTGCAGTGGGTCAGGGACTGAAGTCTTACTGTCTTTCTCATTGCATGAGCAAAATTCTGGCCTGCTGGCTTGCTGTGGTGGACCTAAAGGTTTCCTTGGTCCAAAGCTGGAGAGATCTCAGCTTGGACATCTTTGGAGTCTAACTTTGGCTCTGAGCTGTATAATCTGCGTGCTGAGTAGACATGAATATAGAAGAAACCTGGAGTGGTTGGGTAAGTTTCCTGCTTCTGCAGGTTGAGGACTGCTGTGCTATGACTGGGGAGGGCAAGTGGGTTAGGGATGCTAGAGGAAATAATTGAGGCCTCTTAAAATCAGGAGGAGAGGTGAATAAGGAATCGTTCTGTTGAATAAAATAGGTGAAGGGCGTCACAGGAAAAGAGCAATCAGCGGATTCAGAACAAGTGAGACACTTCACACGGTCTGGTGTTAAGCAGGAAAGCTCACTGCCTTGGGATGTTGTGGGTGCGAAAAGCTTACACAGGCAAAAAAACATCCTGGAAAAGTGTGGGAGAACAATCCGCTGAGGAGTATTGTGCGTGGCGATACTGCTTCTGGCGCAGAAACGCAGCTTCACAGATGCCTGGAGGCTGGAAATGTGTCCTGCTGCAGTACGGCCGTGTGTCCTGCCAGGAGCAGGGGTCCCCGAACGCGGGGCCAGCTGCAGCCGTGCTGGGAGCCAGCGGGGCTCCTGCTGCAGGGGCAAGGCCGGGGCCAGAAGGAGTGCAGAGCTGTATGTACGCTGTCTCCTCGCCCCTGCTGCCATCGGGGTGACCCTCGAGTTGAAGGTGTTCGAGCTGGACGAGAGCATGGCAGGCGGCGTTAAGTTTCCGAAGAGGCATCAGTGCAGGAGGCAAGTGGTAGGTTTGAGCAAGGCACTCAGCCATTCCTCATGCAGGCAACTTAATTTGCTGTAGTTGTAATCAGCAACTTCTGTTTAAACCTGTTATTTCACCTGTTTGGTGGAGCCGTGGGTGCTGGTGTACCCCGAGCACCAGTAAGTGGAATAAGGCAATGCACCTGTGCAGCTTTGCCAAACAGCCCTTCCAGCTCCTGGCGTAGTCTTCCAAACATCACCTTTTCAGGTTAAAAAAAGGTGCAGATTTAAGCATATCTGTGTTAGGGTTTATTTGCTTTTTGAGTTTAGAAACTTCTGTTGCATTTGGGTCATGTTTTAAGCCTTGTTCCACCTTCGTGAGGTGGAAACTCTCATTTTCATTACTATTGGAAGTGGGATTCCTGGGTAATTGCTTGACTGGAGGAGTTAGGGCTTAAGAAAAACATTAAATATCATGAGACTCGTGATAAAATCTTAAGAGTCGGCAACACTATATAAGCCACTGAACAGCTGTCAGATTGTAATTAGGTTTGATCGTTATCAGCTAGAGCCAGATTTGCACAGGTTACCTAGACGTTAAGCGGCACGTACCCCATTATGATTCCGCGAGCTGCCCCGTCCTCCGACTGAACACCTCCTCGCTGGTGGTGATATGGAGTGATCAGGTGGTTTTTTTTTCTTTCCTTTGCATTTATTTTTCCTCTTTATGGTTTGCTTTGCTCAAGCTCAGGTTATCTGGTGTGTAGTCCTGGGGGAGCAGGCGCTTTTCCTGTGCTGAAGAACGATCCAGGCTGAATATTGCTGCTCATCCTGGGGGTCACAGTCTGCCCTGTTCATTCTGGCTCTGGAGATCAAGGACGGATCTGCGATTCTAAATGTCTTTCTTACTTTGAAATAGGTTGTTTTGAAATGCTCGTCTGTTCCTGTATCTTTCTGTGTACGAATTCTGAAGAAACAGAGTATTACACTGGTAGGAAGAATATCGTCAGTGCAGGGTTCCGGGGTGTGCTGTCATTCGTTAGTGGGAGGGCCTGGACTAGAGTTTAATGATAATTTTGCTTATTACAGGCTATTGCCTTCAGAGTATTACTGCAAGTGCAAATACAGAGTGCAGTTTACATGCGGCAGCATTTAAAAAGCAGGGTTCAGGTTCTGTAATTGTGGAACCGAGTCGGTTGGAATTATCTAATAAAAGAGCTGCACAAAAAGGTTCCTCTTACTCTAATTTCATTAATAATGTATTTTGCAATTGGCTGGAGACATTCGGCTGACAACTTTTCTTTCAGTATGTTGTGGAACAAACCAGTAACTGAGATTTCAGCATTGTAATTGCGCTGTACATCATGGCTGCTGAGAATTTCGCAGCGACACAGAGGTCACACAGCTCCTATTTCAAAAGGAGAAATTAGGGAATTGAATGGCGTTTTTGACTTGCCAGCGGATGTCAACAGATAGGAACAGAGCTCGGGCAATTGTACTTTTTGAAGGAGTGGCATGTTCATCAAAGCTAGTCAGTCCATTCTTCTGATAAGTATCCTGACTATTTTTTCCCTCTTTTTGAAGAAGCGGGATAAGTGCACGCTCACTAATGTGCGGTTCGGTATCCTGGAGAATTTCAGGAGAGCGATTTAGGAAATAACCAGCCTTTTTTGCCAGTGAGCTTTCCCTTCCTGCTGCCTGTTAGTTGCAAATAGCTCATGTTTTACCTTGCAGATGCTGGCTGCTGGCTCTCCAGTTCTGCTCACCTTTCCTTCCCCTGCAGCTCCTCCATCTGATTGGGCTCTCGGCTCTGCAGCTGCCTGGCCGACTCGCTTTCTGCCTCATTTACTCCCCAGTGGCTGCTGAACAGTGTTTCCCTGAGTTCAGGACCAGCTCAGCCCCGTGACTGCCTGCCCAGGATGCTGCACAAGCTGTGTGGTTAGCGACTTAGGTTTAGAGATGCATAACCATACATCTTCTGAATTGTAGAGCTAAATTTCCGTAGCTTTGCTGGAGGAAGGTATGGTCACTCAGGCTGTTGTGAGGAAGCCCAGCTGAATGATTCAGCACAATGGAGCTGGTGCTGAGTATGGTGAGTATTGGTACGCTCACTGCATGCTGTAGGGAAGGAAAACAAGTTCATGGTTACCTGACATGTCCTGAACTTTCGCTGCAAATACCAAACCCAGCCACATGCTGAGTCATTTCTGCTGTTTGATACTTTGCACCCGAAGAACTATGTGCTGAGCTTTTGGCTAGGTAATTTCTTTTTTTTCCACTGAGCTGAGACCTGCTTTAGAGAGAACCAAAGGTACCTCGAGACCACTGACAGTGTTGTTTTTTGTTTTTTTTTTTTTAAAGCGAGTGTTGAGCTGTTTGCAGCCTGATGGTCACAGTGATGCCGCGATCACCAGTTAGAAGTGTGAGCTGTGAGGGCTGTGCCCCATCGGTTGTGTTTTGCTGTGCTGTATTGTATATTCAATCCCTGGTGGCTCAGAAGTGAATGCCTTGGAGTGGTTCCCTTCTCACAGGCACATCCGCATCTTTGTGGGCCCTCATTAGTCTGGCGATTGCTGACTTTAAGCCTATGGAATGATGAACTCTTTTTTTTTTTTTTTTTTTTTTGGAATGTTTGGGCTCAATCAGAGCTATTTCAGTGGAGTCTTGTATAGAAAGATTGTGGTTTTTTTCCTTTCTTTCCCCCCCCACCCTGCTTATTTATAATGTCCTTCTTCCATCGTATTTAAGGCCCTTTTAAAATCCAGGGGTGGATGTACCATGACGGTATCATGGGACAGCCTAATTTTTGTACTGTCTCAAAAAAAACCCTACCAAACCACAGCCTAACCCTTTCATATGTATATTTTGTCCGTTGTTTTTATCAAATTTCCCACCTAACTAGCAGTTCTGTTTCCATTTCAGAATCCCAGATTCTTGAATGTTTGGAAGTTGCTGGCATTTTTGCCTTAAAGGTCCTATAAATACCATACTAACAGCAAAGAAACAAAATGCTACGTAAACTCCAGTAATTTTGACTTAATTCCTTAGCTAATTGGGCTAACTCATAAAGATGGGCTGAGATGTAGCATTCATGTGCTTGGCTGTGTTCTGCAGGCATCTGACTTAGGGTTTTAATGTTGGTTATCTTACAGGTGGGATTATTTTATTATTTTAGAGCTCCACATAGAGGTCAGGTAGCTGCTTATGCATATTTCCAGAGGAAGGGAGAGACAGCAGAACTGGACAGGGATCTTGCTCTTCTTTTTCTGGAGGAGGCTGAATTGGAGACAAACGTGGCACTGCTCCATAGCGGGGGAACTTGCAGTGATGCTGCAGTTTTGTTGGTGCCCCTGCAGGCACAAAGGCTAAAACAAATCAAAATGAGCTGAGAGGAGCAGATGGGGCAAGCGCAAAGTTGGAAACCATTGAAGGTGTTCGACGCCGAACCGTTGCAATTTTCCCGAGACAAGCAGGTGCCGTGGCACAACACGGCTCTCGTTGACACTCAGCACACGTGAGACTGTTTTGGAATAAAAGCTGCATCAGGTGGTCCCTTTCCAAATTTTCCTGCCTGAGGGAGAGCGCCTGCATTTGGCAGGGCTGGCTGTAAGAGGGGAGGGGGAGTGAAAGCAAGCTTACTGAAAAGCAGTCACTCCTTTCGGGTGCTTCGCTGACCACTCGAGCACAGTGTGACTGCACAAGACACTGGGGAAGTTCCTCTCTGCAGATTCTGAGACCAAGATAGGAATTTTAGGGATATCACAAGGCAGTGGAGTGAAAGAAACCAAGCAAACATACCTCATTTCTTCTGAAAACGTCTTGATTTTCATGTCCTCTCTTTATTTTATTTTTTATTTATTTAGGATTGGGCCGCTCGAAAGAGTAAGCACCTCACTTTGATAAATACAAACGCTGGAAGTTTGGGCTTCTTCCTGCCAAACCCAGGCAGTGACCCTCAGAGTAGCTCCGTCTCTGAGCCCTTTCAGCCCTTACTGGTGGTTGGCCTTACGCTAGCAGTGATTTTTGGGTGCTGCCTCACCAGAGGCTCAGGTGTGACCATCACAGCGACCTTGCACTGGAGGCTTTGTGGGAGGACAGGTTCCAATGCCACCCTCCTCTGCCCCCATGGAGACTTGATAATGCTCCTGCCCAGGTTTAGGAGTACTTACAGGTACTTGTGAAGTGGAAGAAGAACAGAAGACAAAATGAAATGGCCTAAGCTTTGTGTTTCCCCTGCTCACACGGTTTAAAAAAGCTGCAGCACTAAAGGGTGTAGAGAGTGGGGAATGCTGCAGATTCAGAGCGGAAATGGTAAAGTCCAAACCTGCGTGCTCTGACAGCACCAGCTCTAGTGTACTCTATCAATAATGGATCCATGCAAGTTCCTTGGAAGGTGGTCTTTATTCCCCTGGGATATTGCTCTTCTCCTTAAGATTCCCCTTTAAGGGAATCTTGGCTTCTTTTAGAAGTAGGGAACTGAGATATAAAGAATTCAGTTCCCATCTGGTAATTGCAGCCTAAACACGATTTTGCAGTATTTATTGTTTATAACTGCATAAATAGACTGTAGATAATTCATGCTTTAAATGCTGCAGGGCACAGGGAAGTTGGGTGTAGGAAAAATACGTATGGTAAGGCAAAGCTCCAACAGGAAGAAAAGGAGCTTGAGCAGTTGGATACTTTCCATCCACCTTACAAAGAAGAAAATTGGTTTGCAGGAAATATAGGTCACGGCACTGTTCTGGCATCTTGATGTTGCTGTTTTGTAAGTACAGTATATTGCTAGCAGCACAGTTTGGGACTCCCATTAGAGCTGTTCTTTGCTGTCAGGCTTAAAGGCCATTTAATATCCCTTATCTGATCTAATGCACTCCTCACATAGACAAAGGAAATTTAGAAGGTGGCTTCTTTCTCTCTCTTTTTTTTTTTTTTGAATTAAGTTATTGAAAGCCACTTTAGACTCGATTCCTGGTGTTGCACTCAGAAGTCAGCCACTTCCTTACGGACCCAAGGATCAGGGAGGCAGCACGGATGGGGCAGTGAAACTGAGTTCTTCTCTCCGTGGCAAAATACAGAAGAAAATGAAATCTTGTGTTGCTGTGCCACAGGGTTTTACAGATACAAGCTTATTACCGGAGAAGAGCTTTGGCTTTTTGAACATGACATTCACCTTTGATTATGAGATTAATCTAATTTCTTTGTGTTAGGAAAGATATTAAAGGCAGCTGGATTGTGAGAGTCAGGTTGTCTGTGCTCTCCTCCGTTTGTGTCCAGCACCAGGGTGGTGTCTGGTGTCTGCAGGAACAGGAGAAAAAGGGTGGCAAATCTGCGGGGAAGGGAGGCAGAACTGCTGCCATTTTACAAACTGGGGAACAGAGAGGTGGAGAAAGTAAATGTTTCTTCTGCATAGCTTTGTTTGGCTATTGTGAGCAGTATGAAAGCCAAGGTGAGAACAGACTTCTACCTACACTGTGGTTTTTGCTTGTTTGCTGTAGGGGCAAGGAGCAGTGGCATCAGCACGGGGATGCGATTAGCCCCTTGGGACAGTGCTTCCTATCCTCTCTCCTGCTTGTACCTGTCTGTTGGTGAATCAGAAGTAATAACGTGCAGCTTTTCATACGACATGGTGTGATGTACCTTTTTTTCCTGTTTCACAGTTGTAAGTTGGTTTGAGATGCTCTTGATGTTCTCCAGCTTTGTAACCTTGGGTCAGCCCTGCAGTGGTGGGGATGCCGGCAGCTCCTCGGGACCCATCCCAGTCTGCTTCTGTAGCTTTAGAGACTGCGCTGTGTCTAAGTACACCCAGCTTGCTGAAACTGCTTTGTATCCACATACATTTTCTTTTTAAATGTTTTATCTCAAATGAGACCGGAGGCCAACAAATCCCCAGCATCCAATGGAATCAAGGTCAGCCTTGCCTGTCCCTTGTCCCATCCCTTGTCTGCGTGTCGCTGGTGCCCATCTCCCCAGCACGCCGTGATGGGTCAGCCTGCAGGGAACCGAACCCCTTCCTTTCAGCTGCAGCAAGTTGCTGCTCTCAGCCTGGATGTTGTCAGGCATGACAATGATGTAAGAACGCAACCGCTGGTTTTTATTGCTGCCCCAATGTGTTTCCAGCGCGGCGTTATTACTTCGGAGTTCATTAGGAGCGAACGGAGCCAGTGGAAAGCAAACTGCTCGGGGTGCAGTGCGGCACAGCACGGCGCTCCCTCTGCTGCCTGCCGACGTGGCTGAGCTGGGGAATAAGCAGAATCCCAACAGTTTCCTGCAGCTTGTCTTAAGATTTCCTAAGCCTCTAACCTGCTGTTCATTGACTGGTACCCTTGGATAAGAAAGAGACTTTAAAACAACAACAACAAAAACAGGCAATCAGGAAAATTTCCTGTGGTGATGAGTAGGTTTTTCTTTTGGGTTGATCTAAGTGCTAAACCAATCTTACTGTATCTTAGCTGCTTGGTTTCTTAGTTTCTTATCATTTAAGGCAGGATTTGAAGGACTGATCCTTTGCATCCTCAACAGGGTGGGTTTTATTTTTATTTTTTATTTATTTCTTTGATCAAGAAAAAGCCATGTTTTACTCCGGCATGGCTATTTCCTGCCTCAGTGGGAATGTGGGATACACTGAAGTGCTGGACCTCATTGGAACATGCCCACTGTTGCTATTTGAGTCATCTGATTTGGATGGCATCTAGAAAACTGAGGTTAGAAGCCTGAACTCCTGAGAGCCATAGGTGGGGAATAAAGAAAATAGAGTTTTGTGGGAAAAGGACGGCAAAGGATGAATAAGGACGATGGCTGAAGACATCTCTTAGTGATTGCTTTTAAGTACCTACCATTAAAGTTGCATGTTCTCATACATACCTCTTTGAAGCTGTTGCAGCATTATGAAGAATGTAAATATATTTTTTTCCGGAATTTTAAAAAACAAACATATCTTTAAAGATGCATTTGTTTTTGATGCAATTTTTACATAAACATGCAACAATAAGCAAACAACTCTAGTGGTCGTGTGAATCTGGTTGAAATGCATACGTTCTTATATATATTATTATTGCATGCGGTTGTATGAACAAATAGAAAAGATGAGCTTAGGACCCCTCGAAAATAACCCATTCCTGTTAGACATGCATATCATTTAGATATATGCTTGTTTGCACAATGTATAATATTTTTAAGTGGCTCTTTCAGAGGTAATTTTGGGAGGTGAAATGTGCCGTGTGAATATGGTGCTTCACATTGTGGAATGCCTCCATGAAAAAACGCAGGATTAGCCTGCAAATAATCTCCTCAAAGGCCCTATTACAATTCTGAACTCTCAGATGGCTTGACTAGTCTCTGCTATTGCTTTAGAACGACAGATAATGTTAAAATCATTTACACGTACCGTCACAAAATAGTTTTATGGGGTTGATCCTGCCTGACAGGATGCTTCACAACATGATGGAAAACTCATAAATGTTTTCTTCAATTTGATGCTCAAGGAGCACTTAAAAATGCTCATTTCTTTAAGAACTGCATTCTCCCTTTATGTCCGATTCATAGATTATGGTCAAGTGCTCATTTTTATGGTGTTTACAAGAAATCAGTTGAGCCAGCTTGCTCATAACAGCCCTCCCTCTCCCTCCGCCCCCTGCCCAGACACCTCCTCGCAGCATCGGGAACAAAGAGATTTGAGATTCTGAGCCAGCTCGGGTTTGATTGAATAACGCATTTCCCTGTAGTAAATTTTAAGAGGCTGGATTGTTTGTGGTCAGAGATTCTAAGGTTACGTCCATTATATTAAAGACAAGATTGATGGTTAATAAGTTTTTTAAATGGTTTAATATTTTAATTGGGGATGAGATTCCTGGTCGTGTAGTTGCAAGTCGTTTGTCTCCAGGTATGCGTTTGCGTTTGTCCCTCTTCAGTGAAGCCACCGATGCCTGACAGAAGTCTCCTCTTCAACTTCTCGTTCTTTCAGTGGAGAGCATCCCAGTTCCTCTTTCAGGGACTGGGATCTTGTCCGAAGTAGTCTGCCCCAGGCACTGAACTCTTGGAAGAAGCTCGGATTAACGGGGAAATCTCTCTAACCTATTCTAACAGGATTGTCTTTTTGGGATGAATCACAAAAATTGAGTTGTGCATTGGCATACCAGCTACAGTCTTAAGTCTGGCTGCAGAAGAGGACATGTTGGGTGTTGAGGCTTTCCCTGCCACTGCATGTACTAGGTGGAGTGAAGGCTGGTGGCATGTTGTCCCGAGCCCGGAGGTGGAGCAGTTGCGGTGTTGTGCCTTCAGGCTCCATCTGTTAACCCCATCCCAGACTGAGTGTGACAGTGAGTGTGTCAGGTGTGAAAACTGCACGGTGATCTCTCCAAAGTGGGGTCAAGGACTTCCTGGTAGCAGTTTAAAAGGCTGTTCTCTGCTGGACTAGTTGGCTAGTTAGTTGGCTGTCTTGATCTACTTTTTCCAAGTGGCCTTTTCAGGAAGCCCTGGTCTCCCCAAGACATTCCTCCCTGTGACCAATGGTCAGTGCTGTCCGTTGCTCTCTGGAGGTGGTTCGTGGCTGGTATTTTTGGCAATATTTAGTTTTACTACTTTTTTATTTTCCCTCTGGTCAGATGTTGTTTCCACAGAGGAGGAAGATCTGCTGTGGCTGTTCCTCGGTTCTGGTATATTTTGATATTTCAAACTTGCATGAAAATGCCTGCAGCTCAGGGTAGGCATGCTTTAAAATGTGTGTTTATGAATTTAAAATTGCAAACACTTTCTTTTTTTTTGGTTTTGTTTTTCAAATAAGCCCTGTAACGAGTTGATCCTTCAAGTCACCCGCAAATAAGACAGTTCCAGTGAGAGAGGCTGTTTTACGGGATTCATTTTGGAAGCTGTTCAGGGAAATTACTGTAGGCTTTTCGAGCAAATTAGTGAGAGCGTGGAAGGACCACAAAAAGGCTTTTTCCCCTAAGATTTGTAGGATCTTATGAAGGAGGGAAGAAAAAAAAAAAGAAACATGGTAATTAAAGAATTTTTTATAATGAAATAAAATTATGCAAGCTCTGTTTTTGAACTTGGACAAATTCTTAGCTGTTTTTGCTAATGGAAGTTTTATTTTAAATTGGGGCTTTTAGAAGGGAAAGGAAATTTCTCAATCCTTGCTTCAAAAGTGCGTGTGTATTATATAGGGGCATGTGTGTATCCCCTCTGCAAGATGTGTAAGAGTTTGGATTTAGGATGTTGGAACAAAATGTAAACTCCTGGGTGAGAAATGAGCAAGGCTGTTGGGTTGTGGGGACCTCAGGAGCTCAGCTCATGATGAATATAATTAGCTGAGTTCACCTGAAGTGTTTACTCTGGGAAAAAACAGTGAATCAAATCCCTGGGTCTTTTACAGGGACTTTTCAATCATTTGAATTGAAGAGGGGCATTTCTTGTTGCTTGAAGTAGGTTAATATTTTGTGGGTGTGCTGCTGAGACGGCGACAGTTCAGGGCATGGGGAACCGGGGGAACTGTTGGCGGATCTGTCTTGTTGAATACAATTCTTTGGCTCTTACTGTGTATGAAGGGAAAAAGATTCTTGGAATAACTTAACCTGGTTCTTGTAAATTCGTGGCACATGTGGACAGTGTGATGTGGACATGCAGCAAGGAGAAGAGCTGCTGTGGCTGCGGGGGATCCCAGCAGCATCCCGGGAAGCTTCACGCTAAATGGCAAAGAACTTGGAAGTGTGCCTCATCTGCCTCATCTGCGCGTGGGGCTGACTAATTTATACGCCACTCGGTCCGTGTGCGTGGTCGTGTTTCAGGTGCTCTTTGGTGTCCGTGTCTGGAGTAAGTCAGAACAGAGTCCAGAGGAGGTGGCTCTTCGGAAGGGACGAGGCCGTGGCAGTTTGTGGGCGATGGGGACTGCGTACCTCTGGCAGCAGTATCCCAACAGAAGCTGGCGGAAAAGCCTTGACCCTCAGTCCTGTTCTTTGAGATCAGAAGGTCTCAGGTCTGGCCGTGCTGTTTGTCTGCTCCGGTGAGATGCTGAAATGCAAAAGCAGCAATGTCATTTCCACGTGGTTGCAGTCACATCTGGCTAACGCGGCTGCCCAGGGACTCCTCGGAGCACGCCGCGCACTCTGGCCCTTGAGATCAGACAGCAGCCAGGCTGAAGCTGTGCCAGTCAGTATTTGAGGCTTTGACTTGCTTTTGCATCAAAAGGCAGCTGCACACTGTGTGTGTGTGGGTACCTTGCATAACTATGGATATAAACCCGAGACCACTGTTACCATTTTATTGTAAATTCTTTTAAGTGCCTAATTGCTGATTAACTTCAAGCTGCAGTGATAACTCACCTGAGGTAACGCGGGGATGAAAAAAGTGTGTGTGAGTGCTGGGAGCTGCTGGGGCTGGGAAAGCATTTTCTGTTTCCAGTGACATTTTCAAAGCTGTGCTTGCAGCTGCTGGCCTGGCAGCGCTCAGTAAATCCCACGCAGCCTGCCATGCTGGGAGCAAAACCCTGGTGCAGGGAGGGCAGCAGTCCTGCTGTGGCTTTTATCCGGACATCTCGGGCCTCTTCAGCCTTGCCAGCATGTTGGGGTGTGGATCAGGAGGAAGGCAGATTGAACAAAACTTTTTTTTTTTTTCCCTTTTTTCTTTCCAATAATGTCCACAGTAGGTGTCAGCAGGTTCGCAGGTGACCTGGATGGACAGGCGCTGCCCGGCTTCATTGTCTTCATCAGCGTAGATCTGCCGCCCATGGTGTCAGTGCAGGTGTGACTTACGTGGCAGCTCAGTCAGGGTAACTCCCTTGGTCAGGGGAGTGGTGGAAGGAACCCCGTGCTGCGTAGCGCATCCTTCTCCTTTGGTGTGCCGACATCTGAGTTAGTTGTTTCACGTTTCTCACATTCAGTACTTGAACTCCTTCCTGTTTCTGCATAACATAAATTTCTGCACGCGAGTATGTCGTTTCTCTTCTCCCCCTCTTGTCTCCTATCCCCAGCGTTAGCTTTCTAGATGGGAACAGCATCTTAGCCTACTTAAAAAAGTCCCACCACTCTGAATCACTGAGTTTGTCACAACAATTAAGTATGGTAGCTACTGTTTTGGATGCATTTCACCTGCTAAGGGATACTCCAGTCAGCACCATATGGTAGCCTCTTATTTTTTTTCTTTCTAACAGACTTAGAGCAGCAATTTGCTTCACCCGTGAGCCAGCACCACAGCATGCATTGCTTAAGAGAAACAAAGTGAGACTGGTGAGCTTTTCAATTTAAGTTTTCAAGGAGCTTTTAGCTGAGCTTCTTCAGAGTCTGGTTTCTGCACTGCCCTGTTTGCCCTGTAACTTCTGATGTACAAAAGTGAGCTGCTGAAGGACAGAAGGGCTTCATTCTCTTTCTGACCAGAGACTTCTCAGTCCTTCAGACTTAACCTTTGTGATAAGTATGCTAATATTTACCTGCCTCCCAGATTTATTGCTAAGCTGTGTTCAATGTCCATATGCCACCTTGAGCTTTTGAAAAGAAAATGGTTGCAGATATGGAAGATGCTATTTTGTTTGACAGGCGGACTGAAACTGCAGGTTAAGTTACAGTACGTCTGTGCTGGGAAACACCGGTGCAGGATCCCTGATCTACTTCTGAAACAGGGAACAGCATTACAGCACCGTGGTGCTGTCCCCAAGGGCCTTATCCTGAACAGTGCTGTGGTAATGTGTCGGTGCTTCTCTGAACTATATCTCTGTGGCCTTGAATAGCGTGATGTACCACCCCCGTGGGTCTCAGAAGCTGTGATCCCAGGGGGTGTGTGAGAAGTAGATAGCCCATTTCAGACCCTGTCACCTCCTGAGGCACAAGTCGATGCGGGTTGTGCTGAGGCCTCATTCAGATGCAGGCGCTGTGGTTGCGGTGCCGCGCATCCTTCTCCCTGCCTCTTAATTGGTCCTGGGCTCGTGCAGTGTGTGATAGCCAGCTAATTCTGGATCGATAGCTCGGGTTACTTTGGTTATATCAGATAATGGTGATAACCCCGCTCTGCAAACCTTTCACTTGGTGATAACCACTTCCTCTGCTTAATTAGCAATAGCTGCTTATAAATAAGATATGTATCTGGGTGAGATGCAGCTTACAAATGGTTGCAATTAAACCTTGTGTAGCAGCTTTCCTACGTCTTACTTTCTTTAAAGGATAAGAGATGCAACATTTCCAGAGGGTACAGGTTTCTGCTCAGAGCTCGAGGTGGTCTGAAGTTAGAGTTTGAACTGTCACACATCCAGCCTTGCTCCTGCCCTACATCCTTGTGTTCTTTGGCCGGAATATAATGTACTTTTAATTTCACAGCGCTTGAGGAACACTGGGGAGCTCGGTGTGGTTTTTCTTTTTAAATTAACCAGCTTATTTGGAAGTGTGATGCGGCTTTTTGTGGGGGAGATTAAAAAGTTATTAAAGCAGCACCCAGTGGTGCTGCAGCCACCGCTGAATCTCTGCCAGTGTTTCCCTTAGACTTACTTTAGACAATGCCGGACTCGAGAGCGGAATACAAATTATCAGCTTTGCAGCTAATCAGATTGTCCTGGTTAAAATATGGACTATTTCACTGGGACAAGGGACCTGACTTGTCATCAGTGCTATGATTTTTCTCAACTTGGGAAACCAAGCAATGCTCCCCGTGTCCCCGTGGCCAGGGCAGGCGGCAGCAGGAGGGAGCTCGGCACTTCCCAGTCCTAAATGCAAATATCTCTTTCATCATGTACCCAGAGTTGCTCTACACAAGGGAGATTTTCTGTCTCAGTTTAAACAGTGAGATGGGAGGAAACATACCTGGCAAGGGTGTTGTCTAATGTGATGTGGGAAGGTAAGCACAGGGGAGGGGTCCGGGGGCTTTTTGTCCTTCTCACTCGCCAGCTCCATGCATCCTTGCTGCTCGCTGGTGCTCACATACGGTTCAAATTGGTTTCCTTTGCACATGTAAATGCACTCGCTAATATTCTCATTTTAGCAATGCCATATCGAAATACTGATTAAAAATGTCGCCTAGTGATTTTAGTCTGTGGGGGATAAGCAAAAGAAACGGTGGATATACTTCTTTCCCAGTACACCTCTGTCACAGCAGAACTTCAAGCACCAAGCTGGAAGATGAAGTTGCTGTTTTGGGGGAAGTCTGGAGAGACTCACCTACTGGGAATAAAGCAATATGGAAACATTTGCTTTGTAAAATAACAGCTGGGGAGTTCTGTACTCTTCCATACTGGAAAACTGGGCCCTGCACTTGGGGCTGCAGGGCAGGGAGCTGGGCCCATGGGCAGCTCCATCCCGGTCACCTTGTGCCTGGTGGCCGTGGTCCCTGTGAGCGTGGCATGCTCAGCAGCCTGCTGCTGGCTGTCCAGGGCATTGTGTGATCAGAACCCTTCTGCTCGGCTGTCAGCGGAGCTAAGATCTGCTGTTATTTACAACAGAAAGGGTACTGCGCGTTTCTTTTGCTTGCAGTTCTCAGAGTCAATATTTGTTTAGCAAATGCTGATATTCTAATTTGTTTTGCAATACCAAAGCCCTCAGTAATCCAAAAATTGTTCCCCAGACTACAAATAAAGGCGGGATTTTCTCTTGTGGGAGAACAACGTTGTCAAGTGTCCTATTTGGTCGTGGCTGGGACGTGTCTCCCACAGCAGGAGATGCTTCAGACTTGACACACATCAAGATACGTGGCGTAGATGAACTTGGACTGGGTCAGGTGCAAAAACCCCGTCTTGCTTTGGTATCCTTGCACTGCAGCTGTACCTTACACGCGGTGTGTTGGAATTGAGATTCGATAGGCACCATCCCCTGTGGCCGGGGACTACCTAACGGGATCAATTGCTGAGCAGCCGAAGAGAGATACCAATGAGTACACAGAGAAGGGTCTCGCAGTTCCAGTGGATACTCCTCCGCTGCTCCCTGGGGCAAACATGCACAGCATCAATTAGCACACACCTGAGGGCACTTTAAAGGAGAGAGAAAATCAAGACAGCACCTTATTATTACTGAGAAAAATGAGTTGTATCATGACCTTACAGCAGAACCCTTAAAAAAAAATCTAATTCTTTTAGTTATTCAAGTGAAAAATAAACCCAGGGATACAAGTGCCCACAGCACTGGGCCCTTAAACAAGAAATCAAAACAAAGCAGAAGGGGGAAAAGGAGTAAGAAATACTTCATTTCTCGCTGAATTTAGTGAGCTTCTTGAAGGTAAAATTTGTCCTGTCAGTATCTTCCATTAAAAAAAAAAAAAAAGGAGGGGGGGGAGGAATGAGTCAATGTACGCCAACACTAATATCAGATGTATTATTTCACATATGGAATTATCCCATAATTGAGACAGATTACTCGAAGCATTAAGAAAATCCCAGAAATGCTGATGTGGAAAAGACCTTGGGAGGTAACTTAGTGGTTGCCAGCCTCTTAGGCAAGATCAAGTGTACCTGTCTCACCTCCAGAAGCTGACAGTCCGTCTAACCTCTTTTTAAACCTTCAGTATTGATTTCTCATCTTCCCTAGACAGCCTGTTCTGGGTCTTCACTACTCTTAAAATTAACAAGACTTTCATTTTTCTAATATCTAATTCTTTCTACCACTTGTCCTCCTGTCAGTTGTATGGGGAACAACTGATGGATGTCCTCTGCTGTTACTGCCTTTTTGGGCCTTTTTGGATGATGCTAAGCATCTCCCTAACTTAGTCTCTCTCTCTTTTTTTTTTTTTTTTTTAATTTATTTTGGAGAAGATGAAGAAAGGAAAACAAAAGAAAAAAGGAAAAAAAAAAATCTTGTCTTTCCCATTGACTTTCCTATCTTGACTTTCCAATTGTCTGTGTTTTAAGGAGAGGCACTCAAAATGGAATATCTTCTGGGATAGCCAATGCCCTCCTTGTGCAATAGGAAGAGAAAAATAATCTCCTCGATACTGGCATCTGATGCTTTGGCCGCACTTCTCTGATGTTTCTGTTCCTTCAGCAATACTGCATTTTCTACTCGTATTTGGTTTGTGGTTCATTGTAGCTCACTGAGGAACAGATACTTGGCCTGTTCCTGCCTCACACTTTCTCTTTGTTCCTTTTATTCTGCCTTCCAAAATACATGTGGTTAGAATGCTGTGCTGTGTCAGGTCTCCCCTTTCAGACGTTGTATCCTGTTTCCCAGCTTCTTCATGATTCATTATTCCTGTTCTCATTCTGCTCACGTTGCTTGGTTTGGTGTCACCAGTTGCTCAGATGTTCTCGCCACATAGCCCTTCAAGAGCAGCGGCACCTCTGATATTCGTGCTGATGGTGGCTATTGTGGAGACCATTTATCAGAAAAGAGACTTCAGGCCTTGAGCTACTTTCTTAGCAGAGCTTTATAGGAGCCTCTCACAACGTGCAACCCTCACGTGCTAAAGGTTGGAACCAAGCTGTAGATTTAGGGCTGGTCGCCATTGGTTTTGCACAATTTGTACACGGGGCTTTAAGTTGTAGAGTTGTTCAGAGCTGATCTCCTGAATGCTGTTAGGGATTTAGACTTTTAGAACCTGCTGAAATGAAAAGGATTTTACAATGTTATAATGTTCTACTAGAACTATTTATTTCTGGCTATGTGTTGATGCTAGCATCAGCTGTACTCCGATGAGGAGGAATAAAAGCAATTGCTACAAGACCTATGTTTCACCCTGCCCTTGAAAAACGCTCCCAGTATTGTCAGGTGGCTCAGGTAGCTCTCAGGAGGAACTTGTTAGTTCATACCAAGCCACGTAAATGTACCTGCAATATGGAGTTATAAAGTAGTTACAAAGCACCCTGAGATTCTCAAGGCTAATAATGTTATAGTTACTAAATGCTTTCAAATGCAAAGTGACACTAATGGATTTCATTTAAACTATCATTACTTTGAAGTTAATTCTATGCCCAAACTACAATAAGGAAAGCACTTTAAGAACTGTTTGGGGGCGTTGCTGCGTTATTTGTAATTACTTGGAAAAACAAACAGAAGCCCTCCCACATTCTGAAATCCCAGTATCTGAAAGGCCTTTGTTTGTGAAGAAACTGTTGAGGACAAAAAATCGAAGCATTTTTACAGGGAACTGCATTTATTCCCTTACATGAGTGCTCATGATGATGTTTACCTCAGTCTTCCTTGCACGTCAGTCTGCACATCTTCCCTGGCGCTGCTCTGCCCGCCTGCTACGTCCGATCAGATGGCTTGAGGGTACGACTTAAATGTCAGCCTAACTTTTTCTCGCTTCCAGCCTCAAAGAGGTGCCATGAAATGGAATTTGAACAGCACAAAATTCACTTTTGCTTGGAGATGTTTAACCCGCGCTTCCCGGGTGGGCGCTGAATCCCCACGCGCCGTGCCTCCATCATCAGTGGGAGCAGCTCCCTCCTTAGAGTCTGACCTGATCAACACGGGCCCAGTCTAAAAGACTGGAAATAAAAGTGGTTGCTTCAGGTGAGCTAATGGCACTGAGGGAAGTCTCTTTTCTTACATCTCAAGCCCCTGTGCTACTTGCAGCGTGCTGAGGTGCTAGCTTGGGGTAGCACTTTCTGTCCCCTCAGGATCCGACACCGGGTAACGAGGCAGTGGCTGTTCCTGCACCTCACGTCTCTGCTGGGCAGCTACTGCTTAATTCTAATTTATTTAACACGGGATGTTTCAATAGGGACAAGACGGATCATAATGAGGTTCTTCTGAAGGCTTATTGGGTGTAATGAATAAATAAAATAATAATATAAAAAAAGGCTGTGGATACCTGCCAGTAGGCGTGTCTGCCCAACTGTGACCAAGAAAATAAGATGAGTGAGGCAGTGAAATGTGCTCGACACTGCAAATCAATCCAGTGATGGCAGGCGGGACCAGCCCCACTGGGGACCAGCGCGATGGCTTTGTTCTGGGCAGAAGGTTAGGAAAGATGAGCAACTTGGTGGTATGGGGGCTTGTGGACTTTCTTTGCCCTTAGCTGAAAGCTTAGGAGCTAAGAGGTGGAGGCGGTGATGGCTTGGTTGAACAAGCTGCCTTCTGGCTGGGGCACGTGTCAGGCGGGGAAGCTGGCAGAGCAAGGGCTGGCATTTGTCACCTCCTGTGCCAAACTGGGTGGTGGGATGCGACAGGTTAGATCCTTGACTCGTGCTTTGGTTTCCCATTGAACATCAAAGCTGTAGGCTATGAGTTAATCGTGCTCCTGGGGGCTTTGCTGGTCAGGGCCAGGCCTGGAGCCTGCCCGAGCCGCCCCACAGGCAGCGTGGGCTTTTCATCCCACCTCAGTTCTGGTTTTGTCTGTATTCAGGGACACAGTGCCCCTACTGCATCACCGAGCCCTCTCTCGTAACTCAAAGCTCTTCTTTATTGCTCTCCACTGCTCACAATTGCTTTATTATTAAGATAAGGATCACTTTTTAAAATTTTTTTAACAGAGACTTAAAGTAGCCTAAGAGAAGGCAGAGCACTTGACAGGGGCAGTTCCTTGTACAGCGAAAAAGACATTGCTACACTAAATACAGCAAACAAACCAAGTTCAGAAGGAAAGAGCTGACGTTTGGGAACAAAGTCCTGCCTTACTGGGCTGTTGTTCAGGCCAGTATTTTATTTCAAGTGATGCCCAAAGGCCCCAGCCTGCCCAGCCCCAATGCCCTGACAGGGGACGCTCTGTCCAAGATGCAAGTAGGGCTTCAGCGACTGCGGATAACCACCTGTAGGGCTTGTCTTTCTGTGTGTTTGACAGGCAGCAGCAGATGAAAGTAGAATTGGCTGTTGATAAATATATCAACATGTTGATTGCATCTGGTATTGGGCTGTTCGGGGTGTTCTTCCCTGTGGATCGTGCTAATAACATGATGGAGGCAAAGGCAGAGAGTTCTGATAATTAATCCATGTTTGATTCCTGAAGATAAAAATGGGGTAAGTTAATTTTTTTTTAAGAACAAGTGCTTTTGTTTTCTTCATCCATTGAACAGTGTTTCTCAGAACAGATAATACTTGACAAGTGAAAGGATCAGGGAAAAAAGTGTTTCTTAGAAAGAATGAGAGAATTTATTTTTGCATTGCACATTTAGCTTGCTTTCTCCTCCATGCTCCTCAGAACATTTTGATGAAAATCTAATAAAAATAAACTAGAAATTTATATAAAAATGAAAATGCTGCTAGTTCTTACTTGAAAAATAAACATGACTTGCAAGCCAAAACTCGTATTTTAAAAACTGAAAGTTAAATTAACATGAAATTGTGTGAAGGGTTTTGGGTACCTCTCTTAGGTACCTCTCTTAGGTACCTCTCTTAGGTACCTCTCTTAGGTACCTCTCTTAGGTACCTCTCTAGGCTTTTGTACGCTGGTTCATCTGGTGAAAATCTTCAGAAATCTCACCTCTAAACACTACGCACAATTCTTAACCGGATGCTCCTCTTGTGTCATCATCTTGGCTGTTTTCAGGACCTGATCACAGCTAGCAGAGTCTGAACTGGGATCTTGAGAATTCTTTGCATACAAGACCTTGAGAAAGAGACTTGAAGCATAGATTTTGTGTGTTGACATTTTAATCCTGTCACATCTGAAGCTCCGTGGGGAAATAATTTAAAAAGGAAAATGTGTTTGTATCAGGCCAATTTTAATTTCCCCCTTTTTCACACAAACTCACCCTCCTGAAGATTTGTGGTTATCCAACGTCGGCTGGCTAATCCGCTCTCCTTCCTTTCTCCCAAACAAAAAGAGAGACCTGAATGGCTGGCAGAAAACAAGCACGTTTGCCTTCAGTAAGCAGCTTATGCCTAGCAACAAAAGAAAACTTTTGCTTGTTTTCAAATGTCAGTGGGCAAACGAAGCGCCCTGGGAGCATGCATGCCTTTTTTGTGCTCTCTTTATCACCTGAACGCCCCCGAGATGAACTGTCTGGTTTTGTGGGGCTCGGCGTCCAACCAGACAGAAGGCAGTGCCAAGTGGTGAGGGCTGTGAACAACAGCGGTCTGTTAATGGATATCACCATGATGAACAGCTTTAAAAAACATAATTATGTTAAGGCAGGCTTTTCCAGAGTCAGACAGTTGAGCAGTCTGTGGTGGAGAGGAGCAGGTTGGTGTTGGACTCAAAGGACTGTGAAGGTTTGGCAACGCCGGAGTCAAGATGTGCTCCTGTTGCTGACGTTGGGTGATAACCTTGACTTGTGAGTCCTTCCCTCTCCCTTCTCTTCATTAAGCATTTTATAGCTGGACCATGCCTCTTGACTTGTGATTTTTTTACAGCTACAGCTTCTGGTCACGACGTGCAGAAAACATGCCTTCATGCTGAGTAGCTCAATTTTGGCATCTTGCCTCTTTAGGCTTTCTGCTAAGCTCCCTGCGTGAGAAAAGTGAGTCATTGTCAAATTGGAATACTTGTTGGCACACTGCTTTTTGTACACTTAAATCCCATGGCTTATTTATTTGTCTCGCTATCATGCATAGGAACCTTAGTTGTGGAACAGGACTCCGTTGTGCTTGTTATATATAAATACTGAAAGAAATGAAGTCTCTCCCCACTGAGAGCTTGGGAACACAATGAGGGACTTTTGATAGACTTCTATGAACACGTGTAAACAAATGAACGAAATGAATCACTCTGAGAGCTGGTCATCTTAGCATGCCCACTGCTCCTGCAGGCCCCTTGTACAAAGCCTTTTGTAAGGCATTGCAGTGAAAGGCACTTACAAAAGATACGGAGGTGATTTTATAGAAGGCTGTAGAAGTTCCTGCTAAGGGCATGGATCAGGTGTAGATGAAACATGTAGGTTGCAGTTTGAAAATGTAACATGTAAGAAATATTTATTGATCTAAGATAGGATCAGTTCTCAGTGCAATGACTGAGAAATGAGAGGCGAGGTGGAAAAAAAGATCTAGTGAAGGGTTTTTGGCTGAAGATAAGCCACATTGACAGGCCTGACGTTGGGAGCTTTTGGGGTTCTGTTGGGGACCCTTTGTTCACCACTTACCAACATGCGATGCAGTTTGCAGAACTGACATTTCTTTAATTTAGGCTCCTCGTTTGTCTGATCATTTACCTTGGGCTTTATGGATTAGCATGCAAATCATAGCACACCCTGGTATTTATCTTTCTGCTGTGTATGAGGCTTATCTGTGTATTTTCCAGAACACTCGGTTCTTTCTGCACTGTTAAGGTCAGTGGTTCCTAGCTGCATCTATCTATCTCGTCTTAACTCCGGGCCGGCCGACGTGAAGCTATTTGTTTAACCATTTCAATATCTCTGTCACCCTCGTGCTCTTGACTGAGTCTGCTGAGGAGCCATACGTCTCCACGGCCACACTTGATTTGTCGCAGGTGATTTTTCCTCCCTGTTCAATTCTCCCCTGTCATCAGTTCCTGCTTCATCTTAGCAGTGCTCTGCCTTCAGCTCATGTGCCGACCTCCGCTGGTGCCAGCCGCTCCAGATGGAAGCAGAGTTGTGTGCCCGTTGTGCCACTGATCGCATGGAGGCCCAGGACAGAGCGTGCCAGCTGGCTTTGAAGGTAGCATTTCGTGTGTCCTCCAGTTGCCATTGGTTTGGAGGATAATTTGGCGTGTTGATTTTGGTCAGAAGAATTATCTGTGCATCTGTGGTAAGCCATCTGCTTTGTGCACGGTCGGTGGCGTGGGGAGTGGGATGGTTGCACCTGACCCTCTTCCACCCTGTCCCCACCCCGACTCTGCCTCCTGTATGCTTACATTCACGTGTCTCTCTGGCTGCCAGTGACAGTAAAAAAACCAAACAAAACGTGTCCTAGTGCATGTTTCAGGGAGAGCATCCAGTTGCCTTTTCAATTACACGCACTCGCCTTTGCTTTTCCAGGATCCTTTGAAATAATGGCTAAAAGCTCAGCCTTGCGCTGTCCTGGTGTCGCACCACTCTGCAGGAGTGGCTTGCAATTTAGCATGGGTTTTTCTGCTACAGTTTACTATTGCTTTCAGTGACTAAATGCACATTCACTAAGATGTCTTGCATAAATGCAGCCTTGGATCCTTCTGTGTGTGTGTTCTTGTGCAGCTAGCAAAACGTGCTAGTAGTGAAACACGTTGATACCGTGCCTTTCCTGCGTACGTTGTTACTGGTGGTGGACGAAGACAGACTGACGCTGTGTTTGAAAATACATTCCTACACATCTCGCTGTTGCTTCTTGGCTCAGCCTATGCATTTCTTTGGGAGCAAAGCCAGAACGTGGCCCTAATTTTGCATATGCAACCATCAGCTTGAAAATCAATTAAATCAATTGCTAAATCAATTAAACGTGGCCACACCCCAGATGCTTCCCTGGTCTGTGCATGTGTTAGTGGATGCTGGGTGGAGAACAGCGCCAGAACCTGGAAAGCGTTAGTGCTGTAAGCTATTGCATTTTATCTCTCAGGAGCAAAGGGGTATCATGAGTGACTGGATTGCTGGCCGTGATCTTCACAACGCTCTTTGCTGACACCACGTAAATGCTGACTTCGGTTCCTCCTTACCTCACTTCACAAAGTGGTGCTGGAAATAACTCAGTACCTTGTATTTGTGTCTGCACAGAAATGTGCTGGCGCTGCCAAATGGGAGGTTCAGACGTTGGACGTTGGGATTTGGTGCTTCCGTCTCAGCAATTTCATGCTCATCAGTGCTGTAAAGTCACTCTGCATCTGAATGGGTGAAGTAAGGTGTAATTCGTGGTACTGTCATTTCTCGTTGTTGGGAAAAGCAGACTCAGCCAAAATCACCTGACTCTGTTCTTTGAACAAGAGGAGTTAGATGAAATATATTCCTAAACAATCACACTAAATTACATGTGTTCTTTGGCAGACTTCAAATAAGTGACATTGATGAATCCTTAAAACTGTGACCGCTAAGTCAAGCCCAAGCTTTGATACCATTAATGAGGAAATAATGTTTTGACGTACTTATCTTTGTAAATTCTGACACTTCCAATTGTCCTCGAGTAACAAAACACTGTTGTCAGGTGCAACAATGCTCTCTTTACAAATTTTGCCTGAGCTACATAAAGCTGGGCTTTTTACGGTGGGGAAGGTAAAGCATTTCTTGTTTGTGCTTTTATTTCCCCTTCTTTGGTGGCTGTGTCTGGCTGTTTAAGCCCTCAGCCGTGCTTTGAGGTCTTGTGCCGTGACAGTCGTGTGGGTCAGGGAGACCCGAGCTGAGCCTGCAGAGCCACGCAGCCCCGTGTTGTGCACTGACTTAGCACATTGGTGTACAACCGCCTCTTTTCTAGCCTCCAAAAGGGCTTTAATGCTACTTCTCCTTTGTTGCTATTGCCTTTTGTTCCCGTTACAGGGAGGACAACCCCGTCTGAGAGATAAATTTCCCAGTTTGTCTTGTCAGGCTCCGAGATGGAGTTCTCTGTTCCGCTGGCCGGGCAGACAAGCAGTGGTGCGCCATCCAAGCGTGGGTGGCTGTGCACAGAGACCCTTGCCTTGTTAACAGGGTCTGTGTGCTCACCTCCCACAGCACCCACCACGGGTGCCGCAGGAGCTGGTACCTCCTTGCCTAGCCCTGCTCCTACCCACCGACGTGGCTGAGTGGTGCTGACTCTACCCTCAGTAACTCGTCTCGGTAAGGCATCAATTATTCAGGTGAAATACCCGCTCTGTGCACTTGCGCTGCTTAAGGATTCATTACGTTGCCTTTTGGTTGACCTGACAAAGCTCTTCAGTGCCTCTCCTTCCCATGCAAAGCCCTAGATTCAGCTGTGCTCCAGGGAGCTCACACTTCAGCTCTGGACAACCTTTCGTAGGAAGGGTAGTTGGGACGAGCTGAGAAATTAATTTCTGGATAGTTAGAAAAAGGCATTTAAGAATATTTTGCTTACTCAAGAGGGAAAAATAGCTGTGCTCATGTTAAAGGTAATAGGAATTTCGTTTGTGTTTTTTGCTGCCCTTTCCTGCAACATACAAATACATGGTGGAGAAATCCTCGAGCTATGCTGCCATGTTATTGTTGACCTATTTTCCAAACAGCTAATGGCTAGGACTGAATACGAATTACCACCGTTATAATTGTTAAATTTTGCCTCGTTGCACCGGGAATTCTGTGAATATTATGAGTCTGGCCCAGAGCACTTTGCTAATCAAACACGAATTAAAACCAACCCAACTGACTGCTGCAAAAATCCTGGTGCACTTCCCTCGTAGGTTTACAGTTTCATGCACTGAGAGCTCCGTGACCCTCTCCCAAAATGGAGGAGCCATGCATTTTGCAGAGGATGAAGATGAGATGCAGCGAGGCCTCTACCTTGCAGGCACACAGCAGACGCTTAATGGCTGCTCCTCCTTGCAGGCCGTGAGCTCTGCCTTGGTACAGAAGTAGGCGTTAGCCAGATTTCCTTCCAGAGTTGTGTGTGTACGAGGTGATTTGTGCTCTTGGTATTGCATTTCCTGCTTCGATAAATAGCTGTTTTCTGAACGCTGTGTATTTCAGGTTTGGTGCCAAAAAAGACCTTTTCAGGTTTTAGTGCGATACGTTCAAGCGAGGAAATACATTAACCCGTGTTTTTCCTTCCCTTTAAGACCATCAGCCAAAATCATGCAGTTCTAAGGAAGGAATAAAGGAAGATATCCCACATTTTACTGAAAATGTACATTGCATGCTGTCAATTGCCATTTTCCTTGCGCTGTACTCAGCATGGCATCCTATAGCACAATGTAAACAAAATTATAATCTTATCAAGCAGGCTTGCTCCTACAGTGATGACAGCTACTTAGATTGCCAGAAGCAGGGCCAGGAAAACAGAGACCATTTTAAAGCAGCTGACAATTTTTTTTTTTTTTTTTTTTAGCTGCGTGGGCTGGAAGAAAATTATAATAAAGATTTCATTACATGGTATTCAGAAGGGTCACCGCTAAGTCTCCAGCAGACCTCAAGGCCTGCAGCTGCTGTGGGGTCGGTGTCCTGAGCCCAGCAGTACCTCGTGCGCTAAGACGAGGTTGGAGGGCTGGATGAGAGCGCTGTGGGCCTGATTCTTCCTGGGTGCCAGGTGTGTTGGGAGCATTGCACCATCCTCTCGATGGGATGGAATTACCCTCTGCATATTCCAAAGCTGACTAGGCTGCTTTGGACTGATTAAAGAATCAGGAGGAGTATCTTCAGCTGTTGTATTAAATAATAGATATGTCCTTAACTCACCTGTGTATTGATCCACTTCTCAAAATACTGCTTCAGCGCGTATCTGTGGTGTAGGGCTTCTCTTTTTGCTTACTGCAGGAAGTCCTGCCTTATCAGGTCGCAGCACTGTGCATTTTAAGGGGTTTTTAAGGTCTCTTCAGGATAATGAGCCATTGTCTGGGAACCGAGATCTTTCAGTGTATCCCCAAACTTGTAATGCCTCCATAAAGATTTGCTGTCCCACTCCATATCCCTTGTGTTTTCGGGCCCAGTACATCTCGGAACACCTGGGGAGATGAAGTGACGTCCTGCTCTACGGATGGCAACATCAGCTTAGCATGAGCTCAGGAGATCTCTTCCATCTTGTACTGTGTTAAATATATTACGCTAAAGGTCATGGGCCCAGGGCCTTTTGTTTCTTTAACAGAGCTCTATTTGAAGGCTACATAGCCTTCTTTCCAGATTACAAAATAATGCAGTCCCTATATGTTTGCAGTTATTCATGAAGTGTATTGCATATATAATTAAAGCATTAATAAAAATAACAGCAGGAAGAGTTCATCAGCAATTCAAATACAAATATTTGTGAAAATCTGTCTTCTCCAACATGTTCTTTTCCCCTCTGACTGTTTTTTTTTGGGGGTAAAAATAACAGAAGCAATGCTGCTTATCCATTTTTACCACTCCGATATCTCTGTAGGACAGTAAATTAATTTAGCTTTTGAATTAATTTACCATAGATAGTGCAAGCTCGTTATTGTCCTCCACTTCAGAAGCCATCAGCTGCACATTGAGTGCAGCCAAGGCTCCTGCCTGCCTTTGTGGCCGCTCACACTTGGGTGCAGGCAGCTCACCCGGGGCTTTGAAGGCGAGGGTGACCCTCCCTGGCAGCTTGGCACCGCACAGAGCACCGGCATCTTTGTAATGTTAATGGCTTGCAAGCGGAGGAATAGGGCTTGAAGTGCTTATTTGTGTTTCCTGGTTTTGTATTTCTGCAAGGTGTCTTTGGCTGCTCTTTGAAGTACGAAACTGACCCCAGCTGCCATTTAGGCAGTACGGGAGCCTTGGGTTGGGCTGGGGAGGTCGGCCAGCAGAGCCTGCCTGCCATTTACCATCGTTTTGGTGTGACTTGTGGACTTGTTGCACAGTCAGCTCTGAAATTCTCAAGCTGTGGGTTTGTCTTTCTAAGAGTCTTTAAATCCTTGCAGCATGTATCTACTTTCTGAGCTCGTAATATATCTTTTTGAAGAAGTGCTGTGAAGTGAGTTACACTTTCCTAATTCTGGGTTATTAAATTTCCTCGGGACAGAATCTAAATTATACTTTGACTTACCATAATCCACTGTGTGTACATAGCTCTACGGTATTCCTGAGCAAAGCGTTAGGACACCCCGCAGCGTGGGTGTATGGCTTCGAGTAACGACCGTGGGATTCACCCAGCGGATGCGACCCATGCATCGGGGCTGAGGTGTTGGCTGGATGTTAAATCCAACAGCAGATTTAACAAAAAAAAAAAAGGGGAGAGGGGTTGGCATGAAAAGGAGAATGGCTGATACAGGGAGAGCACTTTTCATTTGCTTAATTAAAAGGCTCCCTTTGTCTGAGGGGGTCACGTTTTTCAGCTTTCCTGCTTCACCTCTTGGTTTTCTTCCAGCACGTGAGTCCGTGGCTCTGGAGGGGAAGGAATGGCTTCAGAGAGGGTTTCTCAGGGGTCTTACTGCAATTTCTCTGCATCTCTTGAATCATTTAGCGTTGCCCTAAGTTGCATCTTTGGAATACTCAGCTGTGAGGAGGATTTTTGCTTTAGGAATGAAAAGAGAGGGTTTAAAAACCCAGCTGAACTCCAGTGCTGGCAGTTCCTCCTTTAGGTTATCTCCTTCCCTGTCTGTCTCTTTGAACGAGCACTGGGGACAGGTGAATATTTTTTCCCTTGCATTCCACTCCCAGACCACCCAGGTCATATTAAAAGACCTTGCAGTGAATCATCTGCTTTTATTGTTTAAAAAAACCCACAAACATTATTTACTTCCAGCCCAGGAACCTTGTAGCATCTCCCTGCAGGCCAGCATGCCTGCCTCTGCAGAACCAGCGAGGAGACAAGTTGGTACCTCCAGAAGGAAAGCAGTTTTATTTCTGTTACTCTGTGTGCTGGCTGACGCTAATCCCATAACTGAAGCTTCCGGTTTTAGGATTAAGTTGATATTTATCAGCAAAAGCCAGCTGAAAAAGAGCAGATTTGTGGTAAATGGTGATTTAGACCAACTCTGCCTGCTCCTCCAGCATGCATCCAACTTTTCAGTATTGCTTCTTCGTGTCTCTGTAAGCTCACCGAGCCGGGCTGCCGCACGTGCTGGTTGGAAGCTGCTGCAGTCAGCTCAGTGTCAGGGGATGCGTTGGGTTGAACAAGCATGGGCTGAAGGAGAATAGCCTCTGAAACAAATGCCACCAACCATAAATACAGTTTGTGATAGAACAAAATCCATTTGGGGAACTGAGATGACACAAGCTTGTACAATGAGAAAACGTGGCCGCTGTATGAAGCTGAAATTCCCCAGGCAGCAGCTTGGTGCGATGATGGTGATGGTGATGATGGTGGTGATGATGGTGATCAGAGTGCCAGAAGAGCAGTGCCGTTACCACTGGGCTCAGATGTGAGGTTGGTTTGTCGGTAAGACCGACTGGCACCAGCAATTTCCCAGGTGCACGTAATCCAGCATGGAAGCAGCCGCTTCTTTCCATAACTGCAGCAAAACCAAACCAAGGTGGAAATCTTCCTACCGGCACCTCACTGAGCTCCTTTTGGGGCCGTGACAGGAATGTCAAAGGAGTTATCTTGGAAAGAGCATTCTCTTCCCTTTCTTACCAATACCTTTAATTTGGCATGTGACACTTTTCTTTTTGAATGTGCTTTCTTTATATTTTCATATTAATGCTTTTCCCTTTGTTTTCATTTCATTTTCATTGTTTTCTGATTTTTTTTCCTCCTTTTTGGCTTCAAAAGGAAGCTGACTGGGTGTAGTGAATTGTATTCTAAAATGGAAAAGAAATGCTAGGTGGGTGATGCACAGCTTTTGTTAAAAGGAAGGGTATATAGCTTCATTCACTTGATCTTGCAGTACTACAAGGTAATGGCCTATATCCAGAAAAAAAAACACAAAAAATACCCACGACCACAAACATGCTTTGCATAAGAGCATAATATTTTTATGTTTCTGTTAGAGGCCGTTAATGTCTTCTGGAGATTTGTTGTTCTAGAACTCCTATAACAAGCAGCAGGATTTGTGCTTTGAGGAATATCATCCATTAAAAACTGGAAAAAAATAATGGTTTTTTATTTGTTTTGTTTGCTGTATTATTTTATCTACCTTTTTGCAGGCAAAGCCTAGGACTGCTGTACTTTAAAGAAAAGGGAAAGAAGGGGAAAGTAAATAAACCTTTGCTTTTTGATTTATTATGTTCATTTCAGAGCTGTTTGGTACAATCTATTTTGCTGTTTTAGGTAGTCACTTGGAAAAACAAGTTTAAAAACTAGGCAAATGTGATTATAAAATCACACACAACTGAGAAACCTACAGCCCGAGGAGCAGCTGAACTGCCTGAAACTACTTACTGGGAACTATTTTTGGTGAATTGCTCAGTCTGACTCACTGGGAGAATGTCACGTCCCATAGCTCAGTTTTATCTCAGGCTGTCTGTGTCTCCTCTTCTTTCTGTTTTTGTTTTAAATGTTTCTGTCCAAGTGTATGGATTGGAGCGTTTGCTCCAACGAGCATGGCTGGCTCGTCCTGATGGTTTCCTCCTTGGGTCAGGCTGGCGTGTTCGTTGCCCAGAGTGTAGGTGTGGGAGGCCAGGCTGTGTCTGAGCTCTCTCCCCATTGTCTTCTTGTCTAGGGTAGCTCATAATGAGCTGCTGGTCCTAAGCTGGTGCTTTGGGGTGGAGGGGGGCCGTGTCCTGGTGTCGGGAGTTAGCTCCGTTCTGGGTGCGTTTCTGGAGCTGGTTGAACGCTCATTGTTCATCAGACAAACGGGAACAAAGGCATGCAAACATAGCAACAAATTTTGCCAAATGTTCTTGAAATGATCTGTAATTGAGTGCCAGGGAATGCGTGTCAGAAGAAAGTAATGGGAGGGAAATGCTATCAGAGAGTATTTTCCTGATGAGGAATGGCGGTGCTTGCCAAGCTGTTACGTGTGCCTTAGGAAAGCAGATGCAGATAAAAAGCCTGCTTTCCCCGTGCTCTGCTCAGCTCTTCTGAACGTGCTCCATGGCTTTCAACACCCGAACAAGGTGGAGTTTTGACCTCAAAGGCAACTGTGGGGAGATAAAGGTAGCATTAAAGTCTCAATATGAAGCAGTTATTGACTGATTTACAAGGGATCCTTGGTGCCTCTCCGAATCATCCGTTCAAAACATTTGATGTCAGCATGAGATCCCATGATGGGAATAGCCAGTTTTAACCCCTTTTAGCTTTTCAAAGCTGCAATGAATCACTTCTGAATCCTGTGTCTCTCCTGAAGTACAAGTGTCAGGGAAGTTGCGGAGGCAAGTCGTGCCAGTGGTTGTGGCGGTTCTCAGTGCTTGTGCCCTGAAATAAGGAGTGAATGGAGGGTAACGGCCCCCAGTTACACCAGACGCCATCAGGAGGTGAGGAACAGGTGATTCAAATAATTCCCATCTTGGATTTACATTTTCAAATGAACAATATTTCATTTTTGTTTGAGAGGGAGGGGAAGAAAGAGAAGCAAGGTTGAACAGAAAATCCCAACAGATGGTTCTACTTCCAGCACTCAATAAACAAGAAAATATGAAATGCCAAATAAAATATCCATGCCCTCTTCAATAGCAACTTCTCTTGGAAGAAAAGAAAATACCACTTCTCCTACTTCGTTTATGTCATTGTCTTTTTTCCTCTGTCAGAAACAGATGTGGCTTCTAAGTACAGCGATACGCAGGTTTGGTGCCTTCAAGGATAACTGAAGGTTGTGCAGGTGTGGAAGGGATGCGAGCTGAGGGCAGGTGGGTCACCGAAAAGGGTGTGCGTTGGCACAGCTGTCTGCATGGTGCACGATCTGCTGCTTCGGCAAAAGCTGCCCCAGCCTGGACCCGTCCCGCAGTGAAATCCCTCCTAGGTAATGCTGTGAGCAGGGAGCTGGCAAAGCCCCGCTCGCCTCCCTGGGCAGCTGGCACAGCTCCTCCTTTCTGAGATGGGAGCCGGCTGCAGCTGGCTGCCCCATGTTACCAAGCCGTTTCTTCCACGTATTTCCTTTCCTTTATGATAATTGTTATATCACAGCCAGCATTGTATGTCATTAAGATTTACTGTCTAACGCAATTCTTGAAGTCATGAAATGAAAGTCACCGAGTCATTGTGATGCAGCTGACAGACTTGTTGTTTGGGATAGGTTTCTTACTTCAGAGATGGCTTTATTTCAAATGGCTAAACAAAACCATTGTAGTTTAATAAACTCCAATACGTAATTGGTGAATATATTTTTTTAAATTGTCTGTCTTCAAAACACAAATGTGCACGTAGAGGTGTTGCATGTTTCCGGAGTCTGAAAGATTGCCAGCAGATTGCCTCTGCACTGAGACAGGGGCTGGCTGGGGGCTGTGGAGAACAAGGGGCTTACTCTATTTCACGGCATCTCTCAAAGATAGCAAACTTGTTTTTATTCCAGAATTCAGTGAAAACAAAACCATTTTAGCTAGAATTGGATTGTTACTGCAGCCATTGCTGTATCACTTGAAATGGGTACAACTGGTGGAGGCACTGCCCGACTTCCAGTCGAATTCTTCATCCCGCATCGGCTGCTCTGCTATCCCCCAGACCCCAGCCCTAGCCACCAGCCCAGAGTTTGTGCTAGGAAACAGCTGCTTCATTCTCTTACACAGAAACACATCTCCAAAAATGTTAAAACATTTTGGCTGCCATGCAACAGGAGCTTGGACAGAAATGCATTTAATCGAAAATGTTCTCATCAGCTGCTGTAGGCGATTTATAGGTTTCTCTCTGATGAGCTGTTGCCAGAGCTGTTGGGGATCAGCCACTGCAGGCTGCAGGCACCCAGTCTGCCTGAAAAAATACGCCCAGACCTGGGATGATGCTTCTGTCCAAAGCACGCTTGTGCCACCTCATTCCCTTTAGCAAAATCACTGTGAACAAGGGAAAACGGAACTTTTCTTCAAAAAGGCACTTCTTTTGGTTCTTAAAATCTTATATACCTTTACCTGTTTTTCTAAATTTCCTAAATTGCCTTTTCAAATTTTTGTTTTTGATTTAGTTTTCTGCTTTTTTCTTCAATCTGACTCTTCTCTCTTCCTTTTCATATATATATTTTTTTTTCAATTCCTGCCTCTGAAAAATTCTGGTAGGAAAAGAGCTCAGTAAAAGTGGAAAGTGGGAGGAAAAATCTAATCAGCTACTTGTTTTTTTCCAATTTAGTTGGAAAAGCAAAGTACAGAAGGAAAAATCTATGAACTTTTCTGGATTAAGAAAACATTTTGTCCAAAGTATTCTTATTTAAATACTTTCATTTGCTTTCCTGTTGTGCATAACTATCGCTCGGCAGGGGTAAATGTTACCTACTGAGTCCCCAAGGGACCAAGGAATGTTGAATTGAACCTGCGTTTGTTTTGTGGCAGAGCAGAGCTCGAGAGCTAAGTCTGTGGGCCAGGCCTACATTGCTGCTCCTACAGATTTCAGGAGCATGCTAATAGGATTAGGTACTACAAAGCTGTCTTGCGCTCAGAATTAATATCAGAGGGAAGTGCATTGTGGAACAGAATTTCTTGTGAAGAGCGCTGATCCCAGCAGCACAAAATAACTGGAAGATTCAGCTCTTGAGTCACCACTTGCTGCTGTGAGCTTTCTATCCCATCACTTTGGATTACTGCTATTCCAGAGGCTCCTCCTGTTCACACAGCTCCTTGGTTTCACCAAAAAGATCCCCTTGAGATGGGCTCTCAGGACCTCAAAAGGATGCCTGTACGTCAGGGAGTTATTCTTGTGGCTGTGAGGATGATTTCAAATTCGTGGGTTATTACGGCTAGCAGAGGAAGAACTGGAGCAGATGTGTAAAAAGCCTGTGCTTAGTTTCTGCAAATAGCCTTAGCTGACATTTTCTCCCAAATTGAGTAAGTAGGTGGCCGGAGTCTGGTAAGCTTTGTCTCTCGAGTGGTGGGAGCTCCGGTCAGCAGGAGTCTGAAAATGAACAACGTCTTCCCTCTGCCACTCTCCCCCTCCCTTGCTTGGTTTTAATTCAGTTTGCAAAATTCCACAGCAACGGAACCAGAGATGTAAAAGCAGCATTTCAACATACATTGGATTAAAAACAGAACAAAAAGTCAAATTCCTGCAAAGGGACATGAAGCTGGACTTCAGGTAATTGTGTTAATTCCACTTGCAGGGGCCAGCCCGCCGTCCTGTCTCCAGCAGCGGCCGTAAGCAGAGAAGAATATGAAGACGACAAGCACATGTGGTCCTACCCCCCGATACTTTCCTGGCTCCAGCAGTGTTCAGCTCAGGGACTTTGTGCCAGGAGTGATTTCTGTTAGACAGTAATCATGAATAGATTTTTTTTCTTCTGTGAACTTAGTCTGCTTTCCCCTTAAGGAAAAGCTCGTGGCATCCACAGCTTCCCTTGTCAGCTACAAAATCACTCTGGTTTGTTTGTCTTGGACATGGCTCCAGTTTGGTTTAAGAGCTCCTTGGGCCTGTGTTGGAAAAGTCCATGAACAAGCAAGTCCCCGTCCACGCTGTGCCTGCTGCAAAGACCCTGGAGAAGCATGGTGTAATGTCCCTAAGTTTCATTTGTTCTAATGATTCTGAACGTCATCTGCCTTTTTTTTTATATTTTATTTTCTTTGACAGTTGGGAGCACTGGGCTGACATTTCCGTGGGGCTGTCCATTGTAAATCCAGGATGTCACTCCTGCGTAGTCATGGTTGGCTCGCAGGCCATCATTTCGTGTGTGGAGTTGGGATTGTTTTTCCCACATGCATATTTGACATTTATCTCTATTGAATTTCATCTGCCATCTCATCTGTCATATCATTTCAGAAGGTCCTGCTGCAGTTCCTCAGTCAGCCTTTGTCCTCATTACCCTGAATAAATTGATAGCAGCAAACTTTCTCATCTCGCTGCTCCCCACGCTTGCCAAGAGCATGCTGAAGAGTTCCCTGACTTGACCCGTGCAGGTGACGGGCTTTCAGTCCTGCACTTCTCCGTATCTCCTGGGTTAATTGGTGCACAGCACTGCGTTGAGCATGCTGTGAAATGAATATGGATGTGTCCTCTTTGCTCTGGTGTTCTTGTTTACAAGGAGCCAGAACAAGCTATGGGAAAATGAGAGCTAACAGGTTTTGGCTTTGTGAGTATTCTGGTTTCACAAGTGTTGATGTTACAGAAATTCGGTTTAATCAGGACTGCTGCATTACTTTCCTTTCTCTGAAAGAGGAAACCAGTAGCTGGTGAGAATCCTCTGAAGTACAACATCTCTTCCTGCAAGTGCTTTTGACAACCTTCTCTAATGAACTTGAATGCTTCTGTCGATAGAGTGGTAGATGTGCACAGAAGGATCGGGTCGGAGGTGTGTGTGTAGAGGGAGATGAGTGACTACCTGAGCTGAAGGGACCTCCTTGAAAACCTTGCTGGTAAACACGTGACCGGTGGTTGCACAAACTCCCCAAGCTGAAAAAGCGCAGCTGCCATCGTGTCAAGTGGCCTCAGTTCTTGGGCGTGCCTCAGTGCAGGAGGACAGCCTGTGCTGCATTCGGGGGTTGTCACCTTCGTGTGGCAGTTGGGAGCTCGTCTGTTGCACTAGGGACAGAAAACTCCCTGTGACAGATCCTGAGGCCAAACCCGAAAATGTTTGTGTTGGTGTTTGTCTTGCATGTGTGCAAACCTGTCCGGAGCCAGCACACCTCTGCAGGGGGAGCAAGTCCCTGAGTTGGTGAGAAGGAGATAAAAGGGAAAGAGGTCTAGGAAGGACATCACATAAGGATTTTTTTGGAACACTTCCCAATTTAATTTCTGCAGTTAGTTTGCAAGACACCAATAAAACACATAAAAGAAATGGAAGACTCGGTGGTATCTCCTCAGATGATTGCTAGGTAGATAACTTGGAAGAAATCTGCAGTGGTGCAGTAGGCTGCTCCTCAGAACGGGGAAGGTTGAAGTTGTGGCAGAAACACAAAGACCGAAGAGGATCCACGAATACACAACCACAAGTGAGAACACTCTGCCATGCAGCTCCTTTGCCTTTTTCTCTTCTGCAACAGTAGCTCGTGGCAGTGGGTTTTGGCAGCTTTTCAGGCAAATCTTCAGATGGGGATGAACTGGTCTTGAACCAAATCTCCAAAGGATTTGGCACAAGTGTGCTTTCCTGCAAGATGAAATGTGGATCTTTGTTCAGTATTTGTATTTGAATAGGCGTTAACGAATGCCTAAAGAAAAATCACAGTCTCTGCTTTTTCTCTTGTTGTTTGATTTCCCTTTGTGTGCTCAGTGCTTATGCAGATTGTACAGATTGTACTGGCACATCATACCTGGCGTCTGTCTCGCTCCTGGGGCCGGGGAGTGACAAGGGGGAGACTCCTTGGGTGTAGCCATGACACAACGCTTACCGATTGAGCGTTCCTGTTCACAGACGGATGGCGATGCCAAACAGGAGGGAAGTCCATCTCATAACCTTCCCTGCAAGTCTGCTACCAATACTGGAACGCCTGAAGTTGCTTTATAGGTATAATTAAAAGGAGATAGGTATCAATTAAAAATTAGTGCATTTGCTATCCGCTTTACTAATATGAGACCACTCAGTTCCCATGTTTGCTCATCAGGTAACGATCGTGACTGGTTATAGGGTGGGTCCTCGTGCAAGGCCAGCTTCAACTTCCAGATATTGGTGTGCCACAGTGACCCCGAGTGCTGTATGATCTGAACGCTGTATTCAGTCACTTCGTAGGAGGGAAGAAGGCTAATGAGAAAAGCATCAGTAATTGTCTTCTTTCTGTAGGAAGCCCACTGCCTTCTGTTTATCATATAATAACTGAAATGAGGCAAGAAAGAAGCTTAAGATGATAATTTGTGAGCTAAAAGCAATGTCTTGTGTAAACAGATCCACTGCATGACTGGAGATCAATGTTAAATTTAAACTGAAATCTCGAATCGTGCCAGTGAAGTAGCTGACATCACAGGATAGCTAAATGCCTCTGACCTTTTTCTGCTTTGCTGAGTTAGTAGATTTATTGCTCTAGTATATTCTTTAAGGGTGGTTTTTATACACCACTTGTCAAATTGTAAGCCCTTGTAACAGATTAGCCCTTCAAAAGGTATGCCCCCAGTTTCCCATAGACTTTTCACATTGCACTGAGTAATGATTCTCTATTAATGAAAAATTGAATTTGTTTCATTTACTGTCACGTTTGAAGCACAGGTGTATATATATATTTTTTTTTTTTTCCCTAGGACTGGGTACATTTTAATGCATGTATTCAAAATGGAAGTCCAATGTGAAATGACCTGTGTCAGCTGTGATATAGTCAGTGGAAAGGAAAGCATCAGAATGTGATGCATTGCACCATATTTCACAGTCCTAGGATAACAGCATCCTCGAGTTGATTTTGTGCAATACATACATAAAATATTTGACTTTGGTGACAGGGCCTGTAGATGCAGTTGTACTTGTCCATGCATATATTTTGGCAGTGATAACATAAGCATTGCTTTAATTCTGGCTATGAAAAAAATATATATTTTTTCTTTTTTTAAGATGTGATTAGGAAAACACAACTGTAAGGGTCAGTGCAATTGCCACTAATTACTTTTTAAGGGTTTAATTAATGCATGAATGGAGAAGAGAAGAGATGTTATTATGCACCAGGCCTGCCATAGCAGGTTTCAGGACGTTCTGCTGATGAGGCTAGCAGACATGGCAGGTTCTCAACTTGTTTATCAGTGGTCAAGTAAATCTTTTACTAATCTCTTCCTGCAGTTGCAGTAGGCTGTCAGATACGTTTAAACAAACAAACAAGCAGTTTCTTTGACAATTAACCTTGTCTGAGTTGTGTCTCTGGAGGTGGCATGAGACCCTCATCGGCTGGTATTTCGGCCTGAAGTGGGAAGCAGAAGAGCAGGCAACAAGCAGGCGATGGAAGCTGCCTCTCTGCTTCTAACTCCTCGTTCAAATGAATGGAAATGCGATTTTTGTGTGAAAATAAAAATCATAAAAAAAATATTTATCGTATCAAACCCATTTCGACATTTCCCTGAGCTCATCAGGATCAGAGGAGAGAGCTTTGTAGCTAAAATGAGCCCCTCAGCGGTCTCCTGAGCAGAAAGGAGATACGAAATGATCACAAAGTAAAAGTCATAAAGGGAATTTCTGACATCTCACCATATTAACATGCAAGCATTAAAAGTGATGTTTGAGGGTGACTTAAGCCATCTGTAAACTCTAGGGCATGCTGTGAACCCTTGGAAACCTCGTTGCAAAATTATTTCATGGTAAAAACACATTTTGTGGCATGTTGAACTAACACAGTTTTGAGGGAGAATTTTAAAACTTTCCAAAGCCAAGAGAAATGTCAGCTCTGGAATAATTCGGCTTGTTAAGCTCTGAAGAAGAGGTCTCAACAGATATCGGTCCTCTGACCCGTTCACTAGCAATCGACTGCCCAGCAAACAGCAATTGACTTGGGACTTTCCCCCCTGTGTCCCTGGCTCATCCTTTAGCTGAGTTCTGGGTGGCAGAACCTCTTGCCGTTGGAGATCCAATTACAGTTAAATAAAGCTTCACCTCAGTGCCTCATGGAAGGCTTTGAAAAATGTTTTGCTTAAAGACGCTTCTGCCCACATCTGTCTAGACAGGGAGGCGAGGTTTTCTGAGTGTTTTAATGTGTAGCACTCTCCTGTGAAAGAGGATATTGGCTAATCTTGGCGTTGGTGCTAGCCATGACCGGTCCCCTTTAGAGCTTCAGAGGCAGGGCAGGTCACACTCCTGCTGCCTGTTCACTCGTGGCATTGGCTTGGAAAGTTGACTTCATTAAAAAGAAATGCTTCCCCTTCTTTTTTTTTTGTTACTTTTTCTTTTGTCTCATTTTCTCATTGTGTCGTTTGAGTCGCTGAGGATTTAAATATTCAGGATTTTCTCTTCCTTCCCTCTCTGCACCCCTCTTTCAAAACACAGCAGGTAGAAAATCGCTTCACGCAAAGCTGAGATTCTCCGTCCAGCTCTTCCAAGTATGCGATTATATGAAGTATCAAATACTGTGAGAATTGGATTAAAAAGCCATGAGGACTGATATAGAGACAAATGATAATGAGCAGTGGGAAAAGACAGTGTGGGCAAATACGGTAATGGATAGCAGATGTCAAGAGTTCAACGTTCAATTTTATTTCTGTTTTTTATGATCTGGATTTTTATTATATATGTGATGGGGAGTGTGTGCGGTGAGGGAATTGCTGCAAAGGAGTGTACAGGACAGAAAGAGGGATTAAAGGTCAAGACAGAAGTGGGGGATGAAGAGGACTGGGATGAAGGCAGGGCAGCAAGCATTGTTAAGACACAGGGGAGTGGGCTGGCAGACTCCGTGGGTGCCACTTCATTTCCCCAAATCTCTGTTTGTTGGCTATCCCAGTGTTTGCAGAAATTTCGGAGGGTCACTTCAGCTTTGGGGTCAGGTAGAGGTGGATACCCAGTGATCGTCCTTGCCTAGAGCCAGTGCCTTCCCAGGCAGCAGCTGGCTGTGTGCAGCTCCTCCCGGGGAGCTGGCTGGGCCTCGGGGGGTGAGCTCTGATTTGGAAGATTGGGGCTCAAGCACAGGAAAGCTTTTCACCCTATTACAGCAAAGAGAAATGTTTTTCCATCTGAGAGGAGTGTCAGAAAAGCAAAGATGTTCCCTAGCATCCCTCTAAGCTGTAGCCTCCACCGGTGAGAAGAATATTTATTCCAAAATTTCAAGTGGGCCGTTTTCTAACGTTGGGTTCAGCATCTGCCTCTGCAGATTGTGTTTCAGGAGCACGGGAACTGTTTCCAACCTGGATATGGAAACATCAAGTGTTTCAGTCGTTGCTGTGAGTAACCAGGCTCAGGTACTGGGTTCTCTCTGCTCTGCGATGCGCTTTTGCCATTTCTATGGGGCTGAAGTCCATTCTGCCTTTCTTTTTCTCCCATCTTTTTTTCATTTATGATTTCCAGCATACCCATATATTGCTCTAAAGCTTATCCTTGCTTAACTTGCCTGAGGAGGACGGAGGGATACAGTCATGAGACGCCGAACTCCTGCCCTGGAGGTAACCAAAGGCGGTGCAGGAGGTGATGGGCAGCCTGGGCTGGCATGGAGGGTTCAGAGCAGCTGCTGCCGTGCTCCTGCTGCTCCTCTTGGCCTCTCTCCTCAGCTGCCTGCCCTCTTGGCAGCTTCAGAAGTGCTGCTGCCTGGTGCTAGGTTTAGGATTAAAACTTGTGGCCCTTTCTTAGCCTCTGTCCTGACAGTGGTGGAAAGGAAATGCCCTGCGTGTTCTTTGAATTAGGCTTTAAGGAGCAGGGTGGAAGTGGTACGCCCTGGGCATGTACTTAGTGTAGAGTATTTCATTTCGGGTTCGTACACAGAGAAGGAGGAGGAGAGCTCCTTGTTCAGGTTTGAGACTGGAACGATTGAGCATTGTGGATTCCCTGGCATGAAGGAAGGCAACTGCCTCACGGTGACATCCGCACCGAAGCATGCGATTGCTTTGAGAGTGCTCCCAAGCTCAGCTGCACAGGGTTCCTTAAAGAGTGGTTACGCTGTGAAATGTGGCACTCGTCAGTATTACATCTCACTGCCTTGTATTTATTCTTGCTCCCTCAGTGACTTCCTCATCAAATACAGCCCATTTAAAAAATCAGAACGAGATTTTTCTGAACTGCCAGCTTTGCAACGGCAACCAAGACGTCAAGCTGTGTGCTGTCTGCTTCAGCAGGTGTTACAGCCAGCACTGCTGGCAAGGGTTTGGGGTAGAAAGTTAGCTGGCAATTAGGCAGGTAAGCCACAAGGCAGCATGGAGCATGTCTTGTGCTGCCGGTGGCTCTATGGACTCTGCAGTGCAAACGGTAGGGAAAGAAATTTGTTGGCTACTTGAGATCAACTTGTGGCCTTGTACAGGGGTTAATTTTTCCGAGTTTTGGTCATAGAAAACATAGAATTAGCCGTATCTCTCTGCACTTGAAAACAGCAGTAAATTTTTTTTTTAAAATATATATATATATATTTTTATTTTCGAGGGGCAGCATTTTGAAATGGATAGCCTTGGCTTCCCTTCCTAGCACTTCTGGTGGGGCAGTGTTGCGTCGTCTTGTCACCAGCAGCCTCGTGGACAGCTTAGACATTGCAACGTGTCCACGTTCCCCTGTGCTGCAGTTATAAATTGCAGAAGGTCTCTACCATGTGAATTCTTAGCACACATTGCAATATTACACAGCCAGTGTAAGACTCTCAACGGGTTGGAGCCATCGTACAGGGCCGTTGGGTCGGTGAACTAGATGCCAGTCCAAACTAATAAGCTCTTGGGCAAGCTCTACGAGTGCAGGTGGAAGAGGAGGAGGAGTGGAACGAAGGCTTACAGCACTCTGAGATACAGCAAAACTTTGAGGGGAATCCCAACAGTTATTGCTGGGAAAAGCCATCAGATCAACCAGCTATTTCTGTTTTTGCAGGCCTGCATATAAAAGCAGAACCTGTGATATTAAGATCTGCAGTAATTTTGCAAGATTATTTCCTTTCCCTAAGTAGAAATAAATTAAGTCATGCTGTGAGCAGTATTTTGGTCAGTGCATCATAATGGAAAAACAGCAAATAAAAATTACTCCTCCAGCAATAATTTGTTGATGTTCTTTAGCACCAAGTAAGTTTTTGATCGTTACCACTGATGTATTTTTTTAATAATTGACTGGAATGCTTAATAATGCTATGTATAATTTGAGAATCCAATTTATTGACAAAAGCAGAAAGAAACCACCACACTAAATAGACAAGAAAATCAGTTTAATAAAATTCATGGGGAGGACTCCTCACTTCACAGCAGGCAAAATACAATAAGCACTTCTGGAGCCTTTTAAAAGAAGAACTAAGTGCAAAGCATGCCAGGTTTCCCAGGGTGGAGCACGGGGCTGTGGAAGCTTTGGAGCCTTCCTCTGCTGCCTGTCAGCTGTCTCCTGACACTGAAAAGTGCTGTTCTGTTGTCTGCTACTTTGCTCTTCGTCTTTCACTCTAGCTGTCTTCATTTTCCTTTTTAAAATGTCTTTTGGTGTACTTTTAACAGCATATTTGAAAACCTTTCCTTCCCATTGTGGCTGCATTTCCTTGAATTCTGTTAATCTTTCCCTCAGCATCCAAGTCTATTTAGCGAGTTTATTAATTGCCATAATAGGTTCATGATGTGAGCACCCCATTTGGAGAACCCCCCTGGGGAACTCAGCAAATACACAAATGTTTGTTAGCCAGAATCTTTTCCATTTGATTATTAGCATTTTGATGCCAAAGAAGATAAAAATTAAGGTAGATGGTGCAAGTTAATAGTTAGAATTCAGTTAAGGCCAGGTGGTCTGTAGCTTTTGTTTTGAGATTTTTGTTCTTTTGTTCTTCCCTCTCCATGGGCAGCAGAATGGCTATCACCTGTACAGCCATGGGTCATCGAACAGCCAGGAAGATAAATCTCCTCTTCTGTCTTGCTGGTTCATGCTGCTCCTTGTGTGGCACCTGGCTTGGCTGTCGCAACTCAAAATATAAAGGGCCATGCAGTTAAATGCAGTTCTCAACGTCCTCACTTTGCAATAAGGACATGATAATAGGCTCTGACTTGGTTTAGCACAGGTAGCTGTGCAGTTCAACCCAACATATGCAGAAGATTCAAAAGTCAAATAAAACTGTGAATTGAGTAGTCCATGGCTAGCTTTAAAGTTAGGTGAAGATGATGTATGGCGTTGTGCTGTTTGTTGTGTTTGAGGAGGGCTGAGTGCAATGTGAAAGGATCTTGCAAGTCCTTCTGATGCAAAAATTAGTAATGACAGACTAGCTGAAAATCTCAAAACCTAGCAAACTAGGTCAGTTACAGTGCCTCGGACAGGTCAGGGCTGTGCCCCGTTTACAGGCTGTGAAAGGCCCGGGCAGGTTAGCACACTGGCAGCAAGTCAGAGATCCAGCTTCTCTCCAGCCTGTGGACAACAGCAAAGTATCATCGTCCTCTGCAGCTGGCTAATCCCCTGCAGGGGCACCTACCCCTACCCACTTGCTTACCTTCAGGGAAATCAGCCCCAGGTGTTTTGGCTGAGGTGAAGATCTCTGGTCGGAGCCTTAATTTCCCTCCTTGGTGAAGAGCAGAGGTGAACCATGGCTCACCTCCTGCATCACCCTCCAACCTCCCAGCCTAGCTTTTAAAAACCAGAGCATACAGCTTGAAAACCAGCCTGATGGCTGGACACCGCCAGTGCCTCCTCTCCTCAGCGGAGACGTGGCACCTACACGGAGCTTCTCTGGGGGCACTTCAGGCTGAGTTTATTTACTGTGTAACACGGCAGGTTAGTGTGATTCCTGCTCGCTGCCTAATTAGTTCCACTAATCTGTTAGGAACAAACCTCCTCCCTTTTTGTTGAATAACTGGAATATGGTTTCTGTGAGAACCTATAATCGCCCCTGTCTACTCCACATGGCTTGCTCTACGCTCTCTCTCACTGCGGTCGATGAATAACCATTAGCTCTATAAGCACCGCACCTCAGGGATGCCCAAAGGCCCTTTTGGAGCACCTGGGGTAGAATTGGTGTAGCAGAAGTTACCTTGGTCCTTTGGGGAGCTGTGCACATGGAGCTGTGTCGCCGTGACTAGTCACAGGAGCACGAGGGTCTGAGAGCCTGGCCTTGGGAGAGGAGGCACAAGATGGTGGCAGGGCTGACAAAGGGACCAAATGCCCCCCTGTCCCCATGCTGGTTGGTGGCAGAGCACTGAAAATGTTGGATTAATTTCAACAAGTGCACAAACATCTGTGCACTGCCTGGCCCTGTGACAAGAGGATGCCTTCAATGTGTGGTATTATTTCCTTGGGTGTTTTTAATGGCGGTACCACATAGAACAGCCTCTTTTTAGTCATTGTTTACCCTCTGTTTTATTTCTAACAGCACAATCATGGACCACGCTTGACAAACACACACATCTGTGCTTCTCTGTCTGTGTGTCCCCAGCTGGCTGTGTGTGGCTGCCGGGAGCAGTGCCCGTAGCACCCCGGGGGTAACCTTGGCTGCACTGCGATAAGCAATACAGCCGTCTATAGGTGCTTCCAGCCTAACTTTATTAATTCACTTTATTTCTCCTACTTTGCTAATTAACTTGAGCTTAATATAATGTGATTTATTTATTGGCCTTAATTCAATAAGACCATTCAGTAAGATAAATCAGAGAATTTTTGTATACTTTAACTTTCTTCTCTTTCATATCCTGCTGCCTGCTGACCTGTTCTGTCCTCCCTCCCCCTTTCCAACCTTGCTTACTGCCTTATTTATTACCTTTAAAAATAATGTAATTACATCAAATGTATGCACACTGGTAGCTAAAACTCCGGTTTGAGAGATGTTTGTACAGAACCAGACCCAGTACTGACTTTCCCTGTGCACGCTCCGTCCCCTCCCGAGGTGGCTGGCTGTGACCGCCGGGGTTTCGGTGAGCGGAGCAGAGCAAAAGGAAGCGATGGTGCAGGTGCAGGCACTGGCTGCACAGCGTGTGCAGTGTGCGCACCATCTCCTCGTGAAGATAACGTGCCTGCTTGTGTTTGAAGCTAGGACTGGGCAGCAATAGCTCGGGAAGCCAAGTCCCAGATATAAGTGTACGCACGGCCTGGACTTGAACTTTTGTCACGTCTCCTTTCCAGAATTTCTTCCTTCGTTTTACCATCACCATACGCATGGCTCGGAGCAAGGGGCCACAAACACTTTCCCCGCTTGCACATTCACCAGGCAGCACAATACCTGACTCCAGCCTGCACTGTGCTGCTGCAGACATATTTGGCTTGGGCAGCCAAATGGTGCTGTTTGGTCTGGTGTAGCTTCCTCTCTTTGAAGTCTCCCATCAGGATACGGTGTGTTTTCAAACTGTTTTCTAGTGAAAATGGCCTTTTTGTTGCAGTAAAGACAACTTTTCCCACTTTCCTTGGCTGATGAGCTGGAGTGAACTGCAGGCTTCTCTGTGAAAGCTTCGTGCTTGTGTGAAAACAGAAGTGAAGTAATCAGGCTGGTAACAATGTGCCATTATTTATGAAGCCAGCCCTTTTCTAACTTTCCCTTTATTTATGCAGTGTAATTTCAATGTCATAAATACTAAAAGGTTTGCTGCTGTGAGACGAGAATTTCCCTCATTCATCTCTGCAATTCAAGCTCTTGTGCCCACAGTGCCTTTTTCTTTTAACTGCCTTTTAGGATGGAGTCCAGAATTGTAAGAGTTTTTACTGACTTTTTTTTTTTTTTCCTTAATAAGGTCAAAGAGTTTTTGAGGGAATTTTGAATGCTACTTCATTTTCAGTCTTTCATCTTTTTCATTCCCGTTAGCAGAAAACTTATTTTTTGGAAGGAGCACTCTTTTTGAGACTTCTTGTAATTTTGAGATACTAAATCTGAAAGCAAATCAAACCCCAAAAAGCAAAATGTTCTGTTTTTTTTGCTGAGAAGTGCTAAAATTCTGGATAGGAGCTTTGTAAAAGAGGTGCTTGCTGTTCAGCCTTTCTCTCACGCTGTCCGTTCTTGCTGTGCAGTGTGCTGAGGATGCAATGTGCACAGGTTGTGCTGGTGGTGGCTTGGCCCTGAGGTAAGCAAGAGGGACTGGGGGTGGCTGTTTGCCCACTGCTGTTCTCCCAAGAGCCTGCTGCAGAATATACAGCAAGCAAAGCCAGTTCCGTGCATGTTTTCTCACTGGTATTGGTGGTGCTCTTCCAGTCCAGCTGTCCTCAGGCTGAGGGCTTTCTGTGGAGCCCATTTCTGGTCTGGGATAGAAGGACTGGGATGAACTCTGCTGATTTTACCCAACTCTACTTACGTGTTACTGCCAAAAGAAGGAAGAGTGCGTTGCCTGAAACAAGAGGTGAAAGAGGAAACCTCGATGTGGTTAATGGTACATAGCAAGTAGAGTAATAGACTGCTGGAACTTTGCAGATTTGGGCTTTATTTTCAGCACAGTCCCTTAGTTCCTGAGTGCCTTCAAGCGAATCCTTTTCCCTTTTATGTGTCTTATTTTCACCATATCTCTAACGGGGTGAACCTGCTTACTGTCTTTAAATCCTGCAGTGCTCTGTGTGAGCTACTGTAAAGCAAGGTACTCTCGCTATAATAGCTCACCCGTTCCCTTTCTTTGTGGCACAATGCACCACATCTCTGGGCTTGTCCTGGGAATGTGTCACACAACGACAGATACCTTAGGCAAAGGAATCCCAACTGGGTTTTTCTGCAAAGAGTGAGGAAAGTTGCTGCATGAGAATCCTGAGGAGTCTCTTGTGATGCTGGTATGGCTTGTCGGACAGATGGTGCTTTTGTTCCACTGACAGAGCTCCATTACTGTGGGTTGTTCCCAGGCTGAACTGGCGCAGGGGAGAGGTATGTACATTAACGCATTTAAAACTTCCCTAGAATTAGCAGGATGTTTTACTGAAGTGCTGACACTTACATTCCTACATACCTGTACAGACTTTGGTATTCCCTGTATTTCAGTAGTGTGCACAAGACCTCACGTGGCCAGCAAGCTGCCCAAGCACGCCCCGCTGTCCTAAATGTGAGGTGGGCACAGGGCAGGCTGTGCCTGCGAGCTCCCCGCGTGCCCCTGCCTGCAGAGCCCCCCGAGCTGCTGCTAGTTTTACTGGGAAGGAGGGAAGGCCCAGTGCAGTTTTGCACCCAACCACTCCTTGTAATGGCTGTTGCTGTGTTACCCTTCAATATCTGAATTCCTTCTTTCAGCATCAGCTGCAGATTTCGGTAGATTTTTACCAGGAGGAGTGTGAAGAAATTCCATGGTCACTGTAGAGCTTTGGCTGTTGGAAGCTGTAAGTATGGTTTTGCAATAGTGGGAGTAGCTAGCATGCATCAACCTACTCTCATTTCAAACAGCTGTTTAATGAGAGCTGCTTGTAAGATCCCCCATTAAGAATGGGCTATAATGAGTATGATGAAACCACCTCATCCTTGAAAACAAATTCCTTTTCATGGCTTAATTAAAAGGGCTCCTAGTACTTCTGTGAGCATACATGATAACTTAGGAAAGACTCTGTTTTAGTTTTCATAAAATGTTCTCAATTAAAAAGCAGAGTAGATAATATGCTGCTTTAATATTGTACAGTAAAAACCAATCATATTTTTGTGCTATTGTTATTTCCCAGTCAAATACAATGTGTGTTGTAACAGTTTTTCCAAGAGACTGTCACGACAGCTACTTACTTGTAGGCTTCCAGTTGTGTCCTATTGTGGAGGAAAACCTAATGGAGACCAGAGTGTCTGACCTCGTTGGGCAGGGCTTATTGCTGAAATCTGGGGGGCAGAAATTTATGGATGACTGAGCCTCGCAAAAAGCGTTGGCATAGATTTTCTGGAGGCAGACAGTTAAAGTTGGCTGTGTGGTGGGCAACAGCACAATTTGCTCAAAATTCTGCCTTAGTGAAATGTGCTATGGGATGGGTTTGTGTTAAAAGGCCTTGGTGAGAATAAGAAACTGTATCAGCAATCTGATATGGGCAGAGCAGGCGTCTCCAACCTGCCACTGGTCTGCTTCAGGGAACCCTCTGCTGCCTCAGGGCAAGCAAAGCACAGGGGCAGGAGAACATCGCCTGCTGCTCCCCACCACTGCCAGTTCCTTGCCTTCTCTTCATCTCTTCACTTGCATGGCAAAACTCTGCTTGCTTCCCTGTGAACAGAAATTCCTTAAACGGGAAAGATGCCAATTAAAGAAAGAATTGTTGATTTGAGATAAACTTGCCAAAAGGAGTGTTGTAAAAGCACAACTGTCTTGTGACATTTGTCTGAAGTCGTTCTCCCCTTGGGCAGAGCGTGAAGCTCCGAGCCCCTTGTGCAGGGACTTCCCAGCCGTGTTACGGGGAGCAGAGAACTGAAAGCCAGGTCGCTCCCATGCCCTGCCCTTCCCTGGGCTCTCTCCCAGGACACTGGAAAACAGGTGAAGAAATGGCATCTTAGGGCTTGAGGAAGCAAGGCTTGTGTGCTTGTATGTGATACGGCTTTTTAACGCAAAATTTCCAGTGTTTCTGTCTTCCTAACTAAAATCTGATGCACTTGAAAAATCTTCTACTCCTAAACTTTAATTTCATGATGACCTAGAATCTGATTTTATGCACAGAAAATGAGTCAATGGACTTATAACTGCATGGATTCACCATCTTTTTAATACAGGATTAAGATCAGGACAGATATCATTAGCAAAAAAATAGCTCAGCAAGCCTCACAGCTACGAAGGCTTTGTTTTCCTGTTCATTTCTGTTTTGTCTTCCATGCCATCGGGTTGATACCTGTGTTGCCGACCCTCTGTTCTCCATGCAGTTTAGGGCACAGCTAAAACCTGATCTTCTTTCGCTTCAACCAACATTGCAGACTATAGTTTGCACCAATTTTTGTTTTTCCTTGCAAATCCATCAATCACACTAAACAATTTAGGTGTGATCTGTCTTTCTCATGCTCTCCTTCACACATCGCTGCCTCCCAGCCTCTTCTTGCTGGATTGCTGCAGTCAGGTTTGCTCTCATGCTGGGTGGGACATCAAATTCTTTAGCAGCACCACTGCCCCTAGTAGCATTGTTTGCAAGTTTTGTTAATTGCTAGCTGATGGTGTCTTGGTTTGTTAGTCTGTTGTTTCCTCTAAAAAGAGGTATATTTGCAGCACCAAGGAACGTTCATAATTCCCTTACTACTTTGCCAGAACGCTGCTCGTGAGAGGCTGAGAGACTGCAAATGTCAGGCATGGTACCCGGGAGGACAATCTACCAGTCAATGCTGAAATGATTTGAACTAGTGAACTCTTGTTAAAACTGTTAATTGCTTTTTTAAAAACACTTAATGGAAATTGCCACGTTTAAGTAGTCCATAAAACTGTGATGACACCAGCTTTAATCAGGTGTCATGCAAACACGCACATTATGAGCTACCTGGCCTGATAGCTTGGACGGTGGAAACGAGTCATGACAGCCTGGTGTTTACAGTCCTGGGGCTCTGTGGCAGAGAAGAATCACTTATTTATTTTATTTATGAGGGGACCTCTCTAAAATGTACCTTTATGTTTAATAAAGCTTAGGGACGAGGATGACCCCAGTAAATGTGGAAGTCAGCAGGGTATGGTTCGGATGCATAATTTTGAATATTTCATGCAGGAATATGCTGATTTGTCTAGCGACCTTGCTGCGGACTTGAAATAACCACGGCGAGCTGAATGAAAGCCACACTTGTCACCTGGATTGTGTAGCCACACTCGTGACTCCTCAGGAAAGCTCTTTAAAGAGAGAAACAGGTGGGTCTGAGCGTTGGGTTGAAGGTGTTCACATGGCCAAGGACCATACAAGGTCCTGTGTATCCCATTCACACTCAGACTCTCGACGGCAGCTGCGGGCAGCCCTCTCAGGGGCTTAGGGCCGCGGGCTCGCTGCCTCCCCAGTGCTCCTCTCCTCCAGCCTTCTAAAAAGGGCATCGCTAATTGCAGTGCTCAGCAGCAGTCTCTGAAGAGGCCCTGAAAATAGAAGTGGCGTGATGAAGTGACATACTTTCTAACCCTTTGTGATGGACCCTTTTAGGTCACAGCATCTTAGAGCTGTGCCTTAAGCGTTAGGAACGTGCTCGTTTGGTCCTGCTGGTGTTCAGATCCTATCCCTTTGCACCTCTGCTACACATACCGTACTCACGTGTTTTTCTGCATACTTTTTGGAACATACCTGTAGTCACTATCAACTTGTTTTCCCACTTGCCACTAAGAGATAAATTGAGTTGAGCTGTGGGAGCAGCACTATTGCCAGGATGGACTGTTTTAAGTAGGGCAGGAGTGATGAATTTTGGCATCAGAAAGCTAGGAATCAGCAAGCCCTGGGTTTCCACCTCTGTGTCTTGTGGAGCTGCTGCAGGAGCATGATGATGTTCCCTTTTTTCATGCTTAAGGTTTTATACTGGCTTGTGTCACGGGATTATTTGAGGAAACTTTGGGCTATGACCTTAAATTACAGCAATCTCCCTGAAAAATGTCAGACTCTTCCACTTCTGGAGTAAAAGTTGATTTTATTAAACAAATGTAATTTACTGCTGCTGGTGGCTTTGAGCAGAGATTTGACGGAACATGGAGCTGCAGGTGTTCCATCTTTCTAATGATTGTCTGTTTTCAAGAAACAAAGCGTCACTGAATTTCCTACGGTTAGCAGGTGTCTCCATTCAGCTCATCTCAGGAGGTTTTTTTAGTAGGGAAGATCTGTTGACAGCTGATGCCTTCTCAATTTGAAGTTGCTTTTGGTCAGAAGCATTTGGTACTTTTAGGTTAATGATGTTGTATCCAGCCTTGCACTGAGGACAGGGGCTCTGTTCACTCCTGGAGTTAACAAATTTTATGAATAAAATCTTAGAAACAGTGAAATGTAAATGATAGGTACTTTTACTTCTATTTTTTTTTCCTTTTTGGTTCCAAGCTGTAGTTTCAGAAAACTGGATATTGGAAAATATGCAATTTCAGAGGACTGAACACTGCCACATTTTGAAAGTCTGTATTTGTTCATCTCTAGGAGAAATTATTTTTCATATCTTAAGATTTGTTCTTGTTTTTTATTGAGGGCGTAAAAAAGGGTTTATGGTGCTGATACAGCAAAGTATTTTATAGGGCTGTCAGAGACAGAGAGGTGTTAACGTGTCTCGTGCAGAAGCAGGTTTGGAGATGAGGCGTTACCAATAACTGGGCTGTTGGTTTGGACCTCTGCTGGCAACGTGCTGAACTTTCACAGGGTTGCTGTGCAGAAACTCCTTGCCTCTATGCTTATGAAATCACATAAATAAAAGTATTCAGAAATAGGTTTTTTATTACACTTATGTGATATTTTTTAAACCTTATTTACCAGGGATCCTGACATTCTCTACCGTTATCATTACTTCTTTAAAATACAAACCCTTAATAGAGTAGACAGATTACCAGAGGAGTTTAAGGTAATTTAAAGCAGAAAATTTACAGTAGAACTTGAAAATCACTTTTTTTTTTTTGAGGCAGCTGTTCTAAATGATATGATCTTAGTCTTCCTTCTTCAAAGGGAGATTTTGTCTCTTTCCAGTCAGGGCAATAAATAAAGGTGGAAGAACCACCGCGAAAATGTCACTGAAATATTAATTTGCCAGAAACATGGTCTCAGAAGGAAAAAAAACACACACAAACAACCCACTTCATGGGATGTAAAATACTCATTATTCACCAAATGCAAAAGGACCTGCACAGGTAAGTAGTGCACCTGGACCTTCAAAGCCAAGATCAATGAAAGACCTGAACCAGGTTTTGAGATTTTGATGACTATATAATTTTTTCTCATAGGTAAATTAGTGATTTATTTATTTTTTTAATATATCTAGCTCAAGGTATGCCTTCATTTTAATTCAGATGAGGAATACCTGTGTTATAAAATCAGGGCACTGCAGGTATCCTGAGTTACACGGTTTAGTTTTGATGTGCACAGGAAAAGGTTTCCATGGCAGTGCTCGGCCCAAAGACTTAAGGTATCCTTAACTATACCTTAAGGTATCCACATATCCTTTAACTTGGGATATCTTTAAAAATTAAAGGTACAGAAGAAAGGTGAAATATTAACAGTGGATCGTTTACTATACCACAGCAGTTCAATCATCAGTGCTGGAAAGTCAATATTATATTAACTTCTAAACAGTCTATGTTTTAAGTTCTCCAAAATGATGGAAATTCAGCAGTCCTTGTTTTCTAGCTGTGCACTTGGCTGCTTATGGAACATCATATAAAAATGATGTTTTGGTAAGAAATCATTACCTCTGTTCTCCCAAAGGCAGCAGTTATATGTTACATCAAGTTTGATTTCAGAATAGAGACTGCTACAAAGCATGCCGTACAAATTAAAATAATACGGTCATAAGGTAGTAACGCAAGAAACAGGGCTTGATGATTCCTATTGGAAATCCTTTGAATATCTCACATGGAATATCAGCAATAACTTCTGAGTATCTGTCAACAGCTGACTTCCCAGAAGGTGTTTGTTTTCAGTCCCGACCGCAGAGGAGGTTCATTAACCCCAGGTACAGATTATTTCATCGGAATTCCTCCTGTTGCATCGTGGCTGTCTAACTGGCAGCCATACAGAGCGTTTTAACACCTGGATTAACAAAGGCCTTTGTCTGCTGTTTATAGAAGATAAAAAAAAGATTTAAGCTTTTATGAATGCAAGACATTTTACAGGACTGTAACAGATGAAATGACCATAGGCTTCCTGTTGTATAAAATGCAGTTATTTTCCACCAAGAGCTTTAGAGGTGTCCCTCCAGCACTTGTTACCCTCCTGTTAGGCAGTCTGGGATTTTGACAAGGAGGTCAATCCCCCAACTGCTGAACCCCCAAAAAACAAAATCATTTTATAGAAAAGTATTATATTAGCCTGGAAGTTTCTACATGGCAGATATGTACGTTGCTTCATATGGCATTTCTATGTGGCTTCATTTAAGTGCTGTGGCTTTTAGTCCTTGTAGATGAGCATCATTCCCGATCTGCATTTCTGAAGGCTGATGTCGTGCTCCTATCTGATTCCAGTATTTGTATAGTTCACAGGGATGCTTCAAGGGCTTGTTTGCTCTATGTTCATCTGGGATGGAGGAAGTGTACCATGTAAATTAGTGTCTCAGCTCCTAAACTGCATGTACAGCAGTGAGATGTGAGCTCATTTCACTTTTATCACAGGACCTTGAATCAGGCTTGTTCTGCTGCCAAGTCCCCGAACACCTTGTTGCAGTGTGCTTGGAATTCGCTTTTGTGGAATTGTTGGGTTTTGGTGCATATTTGTGCATTTTTTTCAGACTCTTTGTGAGTACTACACAAATGAGAGCAGGGGGGGATGCAGTGCCTGGGGCTGGGAAGCTTTTGCATTTTGGGTCCTTCCTAGCAAGTTCGGGGTGGGATGCAAGGTCTGACACGAACAAAATATTGTAGTCATTGCTTTATGGGACGTGCTGAGCTGTTCTTGCTTCCTCTGTCCTGCCCCATGGGTCCTGCTGTGTGGCACATTGATTTTGTGCGGGCCACACGCGGTGGCAGGAGGTGTCCTGCCGGTGGGCACGGGGCAGCAGCAGGCTCAGAGAGGAGAAAAGATGCCAACAGCCTGCCTTCTTTTTCTGCTCAGTTCCTGGGCAGAGGGATGGCTTCTGGCAGCCTCGGTCCCAGGGAGGTGGTTGGAGTGAGTGCAATGCACACAGTGAGTGCAATGACACAATGAGTGTAATGCTCCTTTGTGCTCGGCGTGGCGATGGCTGGGGAACGCGCGTTGAGGAGGGTTAGGAAATTTATGAACCCGACTTACCCACAGTGCACTTAGCGGGATATGTAATTCCTTTCACTGTTACCGTTCACAGAATGACTGCTCTAAGTCACAGCATCTTCTTAAACCTCTACAAGCTCCCTGTTAATCACGTTATCTTGCTGGGAACGGCTGTGGTGTTGGACAGCACTGCGGCTGCAAACTGTTCTCCTCTCACCAGCTCTCTCCAATAGCTGGTTTGTTGTGCCTAGGAGCATGTTTGGCCTCTCCTGCGCCTCTTGTTTCCTTGGTAGAAGGATACTTACCTACTCTCAGGCTGCTGCATTGCAAGATGATACGAGCCATGCTCTGAAAGGAGCCTCTGTGTTGTCTCGTGCACCGGCGGGGAGCTGACTTGTTATTTTGGTGCTCTTCCGAGCCTCACGACAGCTTGTCAGAGAAGAGAAGTTTTGCTTTATTTTCTTTTCCTTTCATCATTGTTGACTAATTAGTAGCCAAACAGACAGCATTTGTTTTTGTTCTCAGACTGGTAGCAATTTAAGAGTTGGATGCAGCCCAGAGCCCCGGAGTCAAACCATGAACTTTGGGGATGGTTGGGTGGGGAGGGGACGGGGGTACCGGCTGTGGTGTTTCTTCCTGACAGGTTCGTCCACAGCTGGGAGATTTCCCATCCCTCGGGAAGGTTTTTGTCTTCTGGAATATATGAAAATGATCATGATTAGTTTTGAAATGCCATTTTAAAATAAGTTCATTGTAAACAAGGTAAGCGATAGTGCTGTAGAGTCAAGGAGGATTGGGCTGAGGGGAAATGTGGGACCCCGTTCTGTATCTGTTTACGCAAGAGGTAACCTGTGGAGCATAGTGCTTTTTTTGTAGATCCAAGGTTTGTTAGGATCAGAAGCAAAGCCTCTCTCTCTGGGTGTCATCCCCTGAAGATGAATGGCTGTCAGAGTGTGCGTGCGAGCCTCGGGTGGCTCTCGGGTGCCAGATGAGCCGTGGCTGTTGCGTGTTCCTTCGCACCGGGCTGCGGCCAGGAAGCCCCTTCTCAACCAGGGGACCTATTTGTCCAAAGGAGTTAAACAGTCATGCGTTTGTGTCATTTCGAGAGTAACCAGCGCCCTATCATTTCAGCTGGAGATTAACGGTGCAGAGCTGTGGGTGACACGCGGCCATTTCTCACACCCAGCACAATTCGGGGTGGTGAGACGTGAGTCCCGACCCGAGTGGCGATGGAGAGCGGCCCTCCTGCCGGCAGCTCGCCCCAAGCCACTCGCCTCGTGCAGCCAGGCTCCGTCACCTTCCCACAGCGGGACCAGATGTCCCAACGCAGGATGCAGTGCTGCAAAGAGGGGAGAAAAATTAGGTTAGAAGCTCTGAGGACTAATCTCCGCTTCTGTTGAACAGTTGGGCAGCTCCTGGCCATGGTGTGTCAAACCTGACAAACTTCCCCTGAAGTCACAGATTTTTACATTCCATTTGGCAGTAGAAAATCTTCCAAAACATTCAAATTCTGTTTTCCTTCCTCAGCTCCATTGGGACGTAAAATAACTCAGAGTAAGGGATTATTGTGTTTCACTCAGGCCTGGGAACAATTAACCATTTTTCTACAAAATCCCCCTTCTAATTTTTTTTTGCTTCCTCCTGGCCGTATTTGCCTCACACTGGTGTGTGTTTGCTCCCAGTTTGATGAAGGCCAGCCATCTTTGGGAGGCTTGTTTAGAGTCAGACTTTTGCTATATAATTCTCATTAAAGTTAAAAGTCGTTGAGAATTTCCTCTCCGCGCATCGAGGTGATTATCCGTCTCCGCCGGTACCGCAGTGACAGGCTTACACCCTGCAGCCTTACTGTGCGTGCGTATCAAGCACGGCTCTCCCACACGGTAGCAAGCAGAGTGTGTGTTTCCTCTGCATTATTTATGGAATTGAAAATGCATTCTCTCAAAAATTGTTGTGGACTCTGCACTTCTCTGCGATGCAGCTGGAAACGCGGGGGGCTCGGGCATTTGGAGGGACATGGGGTGGGCACTCCTCAGGCTTGCACCTTGCACAGGTTTAGTTCACCACAAGGGTCCGTGGAGTTGTTTTAAGAGCTCAATAAAAAGATAAAGAATACCTTATTTATTGGAGTTGGAGGTCCAGTGAAGGAAGATTAAAAAAAAAAAAGCATGCCAGAAGTATATATGCACAACAGCAATTCTAGAAACCTCTTTTTTTTCCCACAAAAAAAAAAGGTTTTGTTTTCATCTGTTAATATTTTTTTCACAACTAGGTGCTTTTCACAATTGTGCTTGCAGATGCAATGGTTTGCCAGGCAGGGCGTGTTATCACATTCATTAACCTTTGGTCAGACTTGCAAATGTGCCCTTCAAATTGTGTTGGCCCCCCATGGCAATGGAGAACAAAGGTGAGACCCTCAGCGAGCAGGGACTTGTACTGTTGCTAACACTCTCATAACGGTGTCCATACAACCTTTATCATTTGTACTTGTCAATAAGCCAAAATCAGGAAGATTTCTTTTTTTTTTTTTTTTCCATGACATTTTTGCTCATCCAAGCAGTGTGTTGGTTGTACTGTACACAGCCCCATGCACGGGCAGGCAGCAGCACCTCACTTAATGCTCTCGGCTGTGCCGAGCCAGGTGAATTATGAAGCCTTGTGCTATTCTCTGCAGTAAGGAACTGTTAATGCTTTGACTCAACTGTCTTCTTGATTAGCCTGAAAACACTGAGAGCCAAGCTTTAGACTGTGCAGTGGCTAATGTATGATTAAGCTCAACCAAAGAGAATTATATTTGTACAAGGAAATTTAGGGCCTGTTCTCATGGCTGCTGGAGCTATCAGAAGTTTCAGGTACTGATATGCGGGCAAATCTATTTGCTCATTAATGGTATGTGTCATCTGCAAGGCAGGAGAATGAATTATATAAATACTGACGATCTGCAGCCAGCATTTCCACGTGGGTTTAGAAGTTTATTTTACCTTGGGTGCTTTATTCCTACTGCTAAGATGCATGCTTGGAGATAGCCTACCTGCAGCTAATGCAAACAGCAGGTTTATTATTTGCAGGTAACAAAGAGAAATACAGCAGCACATTGGAGACATTAAAATGTATGGTTTCTCTGTGGCCTTTAATGAGGGTTTCAGGAGTTCCAGTGCTCTACAAAAAATACCTGGATTTTTCTCCTACTTTCTTGCAGGGTCCAAAAAGAAAGGGAGAATTTGCTGCATATGTGGTTTGAGGATACCGTATTTAGGATAATCACCATTTTTCGCTAGTTTTTGACATGTGCCCAAGCATGGCACTAGGTGAGGTGTTCAGTATGTGGCATTCTGCGCTGGTGCCTGAAAAGCTGAAGTCCCCGTGTCTGTACTTAGCAGCCAAAATCAAAGGTGTGCTTCCCAAAGGCACATCCGTGTTTGGGTTGTTCCCTTGCACAGATCTTGCACAAATGTTCTTTTGGATATGGAAATGAATCAGCTTTAGTTGTTATTTCCTTTCTTATTTATTTTCTATAAATGTACTGGCCAGTAGGCTTTCTGGCTGCAATTAGCACTGGCATAGGATTGAAAAATGTTGCCAGAAAGAACATTTTAGGTAGGTAATTGTGACTGTTCACCCTCTAAGTCTGACTCTGAGATTGTCTTTTCCAGTCAGGGACCAGACATGCTGTGTGACTTACGCCTTACCAGATCCACCCAGGTATCTTACACAGTCAAATACCTGGAAGCATGTGAGAGACTGGGAAGTACTCACAGAAAGTATCTAATGACCAATCTCAGCTAATATCCAGTGTCTGCTGTGATAAAGTCAGGACACTCGTGACTTGGTCACAGGCAATTTGCAGAAAGCAAAGCAGCCGATGTACATTAGATATTCCTTACCCGTTCATCATGCAGTTCTAGCTACGGTGGGAGGGAAGTCTGGGATATTATTTCTCCTTTTCCTATCCACCAATTCCAACCAGCTGTGGCATGCACACCTTCACAGCTCCTCTCTGTCAGGTGGGGCGCAGCATCTTCCCAAAGTGGTGCATGCTCAAGCTTTAGTCCCCTGAGAAATGGCAGCTCCGAGGTGCCCTTTGCAGCTCACCTGACTTTCACGTCCCCCCTCTGACAGCACCGTGTGTTTTGGGACATCTGCTCCCCCCTGGGAAGGTGGCAGCGGGTACCAACACGAGAGCAGTTAATGGGACGTCCAGGCAATCTGCCAGGCTGAGAGGTCAGCCTTTCTCTCCCGTCTTTTTTTAACTTGTCAGAAATTCAAAGTAAAGATATTTTAGTGAAGAGGCTCATCCAGAAAAACAGCACGTTAATTCTGGAAGGCAGATTCTTGGCTATCAGTTGCTGATTTCTGTTTTTAATGCGGGAAGATGTTGGAGTCTGGAGCTACTGGCTTTGCTTCTTGTGGTTTGCCATTGCTAGAACCGCTCAGTGAAATCTCTAACAAAGAATTTTTGGAGGCTACAGTCTAGAAACACAGTTTTCTCTCTGTTCTTTGCCATTATTAGTTTCACCCCATCAGGTCAAATTTTCAGATGTTTTCAGAGGGTTGTGTGTCCAAGTGCCTAATAAGTTTTGCAAGTATCTATAGCTGCCAGGGGCTAGAAACAAAGCATCCCTAACAAGCGTTCAGTGTTTTGTAATGTACACCAGGAGAATTAACAGCGTTTCAGAAATAAGGTCCATGTTTATAGGTTATATGCCATGATGCAAATCTGTAGAAAAGCAGAATTCAGGAGGTTTAAAAATCAAGTTCTTTGGATAAATTATCATGGCAGTATCGGACCTGCAGTTGCTGAGGATCTGTGTAACCCAGGACTCGATGCGTCCAGCGTATGCTTCAGTACTTTGGCCCGATCTCTATTTGCTGAAGTTTTGATTCACTGACATTCAACACGTGAATAGAAATTGTGATGGGGGGAATGGGGAAAGGGGCTTACCTGATATTTGACAAGTCTTCAGTCTTTGATCATTTTGCTGCATCTTTTTAAGCCTCAGACTCAAGTCCATCAGCCAAACAGGCAACTCTCCTTCGTTCTACGCTAACCCTGTCCTGAATACTGTAAGTGGAGCGTTTTGCCCTGAGAGGGAGAGACACCCTGCAATGCCCACTAAGATACAGTTGTCTGCTCTCAATTATACTTGAAAATTGCTCAGGGACTGCGGTGATGGATGACAGCATACAAACCCAAAGTAGCTTTGTTTAGTGTGTTTTGTGGTATGATATAGGAGAGATAATTCTTACCCGGTATCTTTTAAAGGAAATCCTGAGGGTGAATCAATTACCTTTCTTTTCTGAATCAATAGAGATGGGATGTGTTGCAGTTACTTTATGCTTTAGCGAGTGCTCGAGCACAAAGGATGGCTGTTGATGATAACCATTGCAAAGAGTGCAGTGCCATTTTTTTCCTTTTCTTCTCTTAAGGACACTACAATCCCCTTAGTTCACACACTTCATCACTCCTAGTCACAATCTTTTCTCAACAAAGATTTAAGAGCAGGAGGAGGAAGTAGGCTCTCAAAACATAAAAAGCCCTCACTGGAACATGGCTGGTAGCACTAATGACAGCGCTTCCCCTTCCTGAGACTCTCCAAGCCCTTGATGCTTGTGAATTTTGACTCAGGAATGTTCAGATTTAGGAGATGGAGTAAGGGGGAATGGGCTATGAACTGACACTGTGGTGCTAGCTGAGGTTAAATCAAGTCATTGAGGCTCAGCCAAGGATAAAAAGACACATTTCCGGGATCTGTGGTTTTAAATCAATTATGCTTTTTTTGCAAGACACTTCGGTGTATCCCGCCAGGTATACTCTTGTTCAAGAAAAAGTAGAATACTATTATATGGAAGACCTGATATTTTAAAATTTGTTTGATTTTAAAATTGTTTGATAACTTACTGCCTTTATAAACTTTGTCATTATACTCTCAGAATAGTGTTAGTATGTTACAGTATGATTTAGTAAGAGCTTCCTGAGTGCACCCCAAATGATAACCTGAGGATACCATGAAATAGCAGTAATACAAAAGGAAGCATGGTTTAAGTTTTTGCAAAAGGTACTGTAAGACAATTGAGATAGTAGCTTCCTTTTTTCCTGTTTGTATCTCCAGAGATCCAAATATATCTGAGAGGTCTGTCTAGGTCACTCTCCTTCTCTGTATTGTCAGACTGCTATCTGGTGAGACAGGAGAGGGGAAAGCAGATGAGAAGGGGAGGCTTCTTAAGCTCCTGCCTTTCTTGCCTGATGCTGAGGTCCCAGGAGGGCCGAGGCAGTCTGAGGCAACAGAGAACTGCACTTGGCTTTTCTCTCTGGTTCCCTTGATCAGGACCTGCTTTCCTTTTCAGAAGCTGAGCAGAAACTAAAGGCACTAAAAAGACAGTGAGGGCTCTGTTGGCTGCTGGTCCCCAAAAGGAGGCAGGCTGTCTACTACAGAAATCTATTTACTTGTTAGGAGAGGGTCCTGTTCTGTTGCAGGCATTGCTTTGTCCTCTGGGCTTACATAGCAAGGGATTTTAAAGGAAGGGAAGAAGTAAAAAAAGAAGGAAATTTATAAATGCCTTTCTCAATGAGGAAGAAAGAAAATTCTGCACAGATGGGGACAGGTTGGAAGGGTGGGCAGGAAACGTTGACATGGCTTCACCGTTGTTTCTCCAGAGGATGCTGTGCAGCGGTCACCTTTGAGTGGTGGACGGGCTGGACGAGAGGGCAGTCTGGACGTTTGGAGTCCAAATGGGGTGGTCAGCAAGAAAGCCAGGCCAGCTGTGGTCTCTGAGGACCGCAAGTTGACCTCCTCGCTGAGTAACGCGTGTCCACGCTGCTTTCCCTAATGCGTTACGGGTTTCCAAGCTCGCAATTTAAAATAGATTCAAGAAACGCTGATGAAGTTTTGTCTGGGAGCCATAGAGGTAGTATTTGCTCTGTGCAAAGCCCCCTTTTCTCCCCTGGAATGCAGCATTCATCTATCTGCACGTAGCTCGATAACAGAACAGGTTAACAAATTAGGTGTAATTCGGGAAAGAAAGATGATTGTGCCTGAAACTGAATTTTCTGGGCGAATAACAAAACAGTTCGGATATATTTCATTTTGACTGAGTACCAATCAGTTTAAAAGGGGCAACAACAAACAAAAATGTTTCAAGGGTATTTAAGGTGTCGGAAGGGCTTTATGTAAAAGTTACATTTCCGTTACCTGCCAACCCTGCCTCTAAGAGCTGGATCCTAGAAGTGCTGCGGGACGCTACGGGTGGTGCCAGCAGATACGGGTGCAGCACAGGGGTGTTTTGTGAGTTCGTGAGCCATATTTGAGAGCTTGTGCAAGCTTCTAGAGCCTTGAAGAACACCTTAGACACTTAAGGTAAAAATTAATTCTCTACTATGACTCTGCCTCCGTACATTTTTGAAAGAGAGGAAGAGCAGTGCATTTCACCCAGAGTATTTCTTCCTTCTCTTTTGCTGGAAGGGATCCCTCTAGAGAGGAGATCCTGCCAGCTTTCTTTTATGTTGCCTTCCACTGAGTTATTCCCCTTGGTTTCTCCTTGCGTTCTTGGAGGAGAGAGGAACAGCTTTTGTACCTTCAGGGTGTAAAACCTGGTTCTGTTGGAGCCAATGGAAGTTTTTCTTTAAAGACGACCAGAATTTCACTCGTAGCGTCTGCTTGGGAAAACCAGAGGATTTAATCTGAGACATTGCACATTATAATGATCACACATAAAAGAACAACATTAACCTCAGTGCCACATACAGAATTATTTCTGAGTGGAAATGAACAAAATTTTATAGAGTAATATTATTTGCAAGGCCTTCTCAGTAAGAGAAAATGTTACAGATGATGGAGAGAAATAAGAATTACAGCTTGAACTACCGAAAACCTCTTTTTGACACTGTCTCTTTAATTAGAAAAAATGAGCCTAACCAAGATGTATATCATCATTGATTTTTATAATAAGCTTTTAAAGCAAACACACGTGGTGTCACTCTGCTATTTTATAACATACACTGCTAACCATTTATTCTGTCATATAACAGTTCACCAGCAGACATATTTTATTATTTTTTCTGTGTAATAAAAAAGGTAAAATCAATACCTATTATATGGCATACCTTCAAGGTTAAAAAGTACTAAATCTTGATGCTAACATCTTTTCCTTGTATGCATTAATTTATGAGCAATATAAATTCAATACAAATACATTTTCTATCTATTTGATTAAAACTAGATCCTAAGTATAACAAAGGATTCAGTCAGTCTGAAACTAGCATCACGATGCTCACGCTAGGCAGGGTGTTCACATAGATTGTTAAACTTTGCAGGAAATCTGACTGAAAAGCTGAGAAAGCTGGTACCTGAGAAAGCCAAACGCATTTCGAAGCAAAGGTACCACGGTTTCACATATTTGGATGTCATTTTTGATCCAACAGAAACTCATCTGGCCTGACAATCGCATGCCAATTAAACGTCTTTATTAGGTCAATACAAAAATTGAGTCGTTCTCCTTGGCTCTGTCGCTGGTAGTCATTTAACAACAATTACAGGGTACAGTTACTTTAATGATGAGAGACATCAAAACTGAGAAAGTGAAAATGAAAGTGTCAAAGCCGTCAGAAGACTTGTCTCTTCTAGGTTATGGCTAAATTATGGGGATGTCTGAGGGGGAAGCAATATGATAATGTTGCAGCCTTGTACTGTGCACTTTGCCAGTGCTTCACAACAACATCAAAAAAAGAAAACCCAACACCTCTCTCTCATTATGAGTTAGTTCAAGATCTAACGTGATTGCAGTAGTAGTAAATGAAGAAGGACACCTTCTCTCTCTCTGTTATTAAGCAGCTAAAGCTTTTGCGTTTCTGATGCAATTAAGAATTCGTGGCAGGTGTGAAGCCAAGTGATACTTGTTGGGGATGTGACACGCACAAAGCGTGTGCTTAATATGTATCTTGTTGAGTGTTAAAGTAGAAATCTTTTCTATTCATTACTGCTTTTTCACCACTCAGCAATTAATTGTGTGTTGAGATACTTATGAATATGCAATGACTTTTTCCAGCCTGTGAGCAGTCTTCCCCTGTATGCATGGGAAACAGTGGCACAGAGTTAACTAAGCAGTAGCTGAAGCTCCCGGTGTATAATAACATCCTTAACATGCAAAATGCAGATGATGCCAGATACGGTAATGAACAGATCCATATTTATGGGACAAAATTCTGCCCCTGGCTTATAACTCGGGGAGGGCAGGGGATTGCCTGGGTGCCAGCCCGCTGAGGAACCTGACCCCTTGTGTTGTGCTACCTGCGGTGAGCGAAACCAGCTTTCAGGCCTGCAGACAAAAAGAAATGGGCAACACCCGTTAATACCTCTTACCCTAGGAGGCTTGGGTTACTGTTTGCATCGGGATATAAGCAGTATTTTACTCTTTACAATGTTAAACCATTTATTTATTTATTAATTTATTTTTTTCCCCCACTTGGCTTCAGAGCTGCTCTCAGCATCTTCAAGTAGCAGCTTGAAGCTGGAAATATCTGTCCCTTCCCTTTCAGTAACAACTTTAAAGGCTGTTTAACTGCTCTGTTTGCATGACTTCATGGTAGAACTTCTCTCTTCTTCCAGCTGAGTGGCAGAAGCCCCAGGAGCAGCCCATCTTTTCAGAGTACCCATCACCAAAACACATCCTCCAAGATGTGTGACTGGAGTTTTGTCAGGAGGATGAATTCACTGACATTACAGGTTTTCTCAATTTCTTGGTCATTGCAGAAGGGTTCCCTGTTGTGGCCGATGGGGAAATCTCTCTGGGAATCTCCATACCAGCTATCAAATTGCCATCGATTTCTGCATTTCTTCAAACTATTCATTTACCATTAACTACATCGCTTCCCATTTACTGAATTTGAAGGAAAAGTTCTCCAGACTACTTTGCATTTGCTGCAGTGGCTTTTTTTGAAGGCAGCAACTGTTTAGTGAACCAAATAATGCTCCACAGGCACCTTCTTTTTGTGCATTGGACAGGTACTGGCCTTTATTTTTCGACAAATCTTTTCCAGATAAAATTCCATTTTGTTTAGCCCTGGTTTAAAACATCTTGACAGAATTCAGCTCGCTTCCAGCAAAAATAGTAGTGGATGCTAATAATGAAATATAATTTATAAAGAAATACACGTTTTGTTGTTTTTTTCCCATCGTTTGGTGAGGAAATAAAAGGCTAGCTGATATATTAAGGCCTTATGCAGTAAGTGTAAGTTGGAGAGGCATTTCTCTGGCAAGCTCTAAGCTTCTGGATAAGAGGAGATTATAAGGGAAATGCTCGTGCAACCTTAGCAGCATTACAAACAGCACTGCCACAATAAGAGAACAGGCTCATTGCAGTGATCTAAAGCCACTGCTGTTTTCTTTAAGGCGAACATTGTTTTTATGCCCTACAGATAAATCCCATTATAAGCTTTGATCAAAGCAAACACACTCACTTTGAGGCTTTGGGCACATGTAAATTGCTTTGTTATACACATGCATTTGCATACATTTGCAAGGAGACGGGGTGTACATGTAATGGTGCCTTTTCTTGTCGGTGGTGTGTTGAAATTCGAGGAACCTGTGGTTTTCTGCCACTGAGATGATTTCTGAGTGAAGGAAATGTGTAACAGGAGTCTGGAGGTGAGCACAAAGCTCGGTCACTGCCGGAGCAGCCAGGGGAGGCCGTGCTGGGAATGGCCTGAACACGGGCGTTGTTATTTTATTTATTTTGCTGTTCCTTGTGGTAAATAAACGTAAATGAGGTAGTTCCCAGACAGGGACATTTCTCTTGTTCGGCCACTTCTGGAACAACTGCGCCAACGGTGTACGAAACATGCAGGTTGCCAAAACATTGGGTATCCGTCTTTGTTAGACTCCGCCGCTTGTTTTCTTATATATTTCTCCACTTAGTTGCCTGAATTAAATTGGATTAACTTGCTCTCTCTCCCAATTAATGCTGTTAACAGTAATAACAGCCATAATGTGTGAACATCTGGCATTTCAGTACACAGCAAGCTTTTAGAAATACCAGATATGAATCTATTGAAATCGGTCTCTATAGTGATTTTTCCAGCGTTTTGCGGCTTAGACAATGAATTCTCCTTTCCTCTCCGGTTTCCTTTCATTATCAAGGTTTGTTAATTCTTTAGATGCCGGGGTTAGATAATTAAATACCCCTTTGTAATTACCGTGGTGCCTGTGGGCTTGAGACCTGCAGCTCATTAGGCGGCACGCTGTCCTTCTCAGATAGTTGAGGGAAATACTTTTGTGCTCATCAAAGATCTCTGTGGCAAATTAAGGTCACGGCTGACTCTTTGACAGGCTCAAGTCTGAGGTGTCATTTTTGTCATTAGTTACCACCGGGGCAGTTCGTATCAGAAGCAGCTTTTTGAAGGCAAATATTGCCCGGCTGATTGTTTACAACTTCGGGGCTTTTGGTGGCGAACACGTTGCCCCTATAAATTACCTGTGGCTTCTTCACTATAGCGAACAGGGGGATTTTGTGAGGCTCCCCATGCCTTCCTGCAAGCCTGATGGAAACATCTCCACTCTGGGCTCAAGACTGGCCTTACAGTGTCTTTCTTTTGGCCCCGTGAAAGTCCTTGTTTGCGATTTGTGCTGACGGGTTGTCTGTTTAGGTGCTTTCCCATGCCCTCTGCACTGTGCTCAGGCAGGTCTGAGACTACGATGGGGGAACCCATGGCTCAATTTGTGGCTGCTGTTTTGTTTGGTAAAAGTTGATATGATTCGATGTCTCCTCGCTAAACTAGGAAGGAAAATACTTCATTATTATAAAAGAGTATTGCAAAGAGACTGAGTACTGCAATGGTGAATGATGCAGAATTGCTTGCTTAATGAAAACCAAGCAAATGGAGCCCGTGAACTCTAACAAGAAAACCCCAAAGGTGCACTAAAAAGGAGCAATGGGAGATGGATATGGCTGGTGTAGGAAGTAAACCTGGTTTTAATCTGCAGAATAGTAGGAAAAGAGAAGAAAATCCTTTCCAAACATATCAGTAGGGGTGCAGGTGTAGCAGACAAAACGGGGTAATCGTGTTCCCCCATAGAAGCCTTTCTCCTCCTCAGTGCCTGGAAAGTGGCAGCAAGGTGGGCTGGAAGGTGAGCACGACTGCAGCACCCAGAGGAAACCTGTGCTGAAGCTTCTTCAGCAACCCTACGGAGACACGGTTAATTTTTGTGTGAGGCAGAAGCCGACTCGCGAGCAGCAGAATGCACTCAGAAGGGAGCCCCAAGACGTTTTTCCCCACTGGAAAATTAATAGTGAGTAGCAGGCTGCTCCTCTGCTGGCTTGAGGCGAGCGTTGGGAGGAAGGGCGTCCCAAAGCCTGCCCTCACAAGCCTACCAGCACGTAGGGGGAAGGGTGTCACCACGGATCTGCCAGATGGAGCATGTTAAAGGGCAGCCTGCTGAGCAGGGAAGGCGACGAGCTTGAAAAGCCAAGCACATCGAGGAGTGCACCATCTCCCCTAGAAGAAAAACAAAGCTGCAGACAGTGTTTGCAGCAGCATCACGCTGATTTGTAGAGGCAAGTTGGGGGTGCAGGTGTAACTCATTTATGGGGTTGTATTGGTAAGTGGCTGTGTTTGGTAGTGGCTTGAACCAAAACGCCAGCTCCCCAGCTTCAGGGCTGTGCCTGAATCTGGGTTGGAGCCTGGCCCAGCTCGGCTGCTGGTAAAATTCCTAGGGAGTAACGTGGAGCTGAGGCTGCAGTCACTGCGTTGCAGGGAGCATCCCACCAAGAACTCCATCCCACCGAGACATCCCACCAAGACATCCCACTGAGCACTCCAGCATCCAGAATGAGGGCTCCGGAGGATGAGAAGCACCTGAAGAATAAAGCAAATGCCATTATGCCAAGCTACATCCAGCTGTAAATCTCCTGAAGAGCATTATCATCTCTTCTTCTTTTTGTGTCTCTGTGATTTGTATTTTTTACCACCTACGAATCCGGTAACCAGCATCAGATCAAAAGAAAAGCAGGAGGCTGTCAGCTGGGCTTCGAGCGTGCTCTGCCTCACGTTGTCATCGCTGGTGCTGGGCAAGGTTTGGGAACTTTGCCTCCAAGACTTTTAACTCCACAGGTATGGTGGCTTTTGCTGACGTGGAAGTTGAAAGCCATAAATAATGCTCTCGTTTGCCAAGTTTCCAGTTTATAGTGTGCTAGTGCATGGCGCTACGAAGTAGATTTTCATAAATCTTCTCTTTTTATCTCGGCTGATGGTTCCTTTTTAGATCTTACCCTGCCAGCAATTTTCCACTTTTCCAGACAAATGAATGCATGTAAGCAGAACGTCTATGGCAGTTGAAAGGTTAATGGAAGGAAAATGTAGTGACTTCAAAGTAAGTTTTATTAAGTGAAGCTTTGATTTTCTCCATTATTGGCTCTTTTGTGTGAAAAAAACTTATGTTCTATATAAAGCACACAGGCACAGGCTGCTCATGAACAGAAAGCAAAAGAGTACAGCAAAGAATATTAAATTGTTGTTTTTCTATAGTTCCTTCCAGCTGAAGGTCACAATGAATACATTATATTTCAGGCTTGTCTCCTCTTACACGTGTGTTAAATATTACCAGTCCTTTGTCACAAACAAGTAAGAGACTGTAGCACAGAGTCACATCTTTAAAGATGAGAATAAATGTCTAAGGGAGCCCTAGGAGGAGATTTTGGATATTTCGGTTCCTGGTTTTGGCCCTTACCCACATGAGAATTGCCTCCTTTTTAAGGCTTTTCTGTGCAGATGCAGAAAAGATGGGCAGAAAAGATGCAGATGGGCACAGCGCTCTGTCAGCGCTCACAGATAAATAATCGCAGTTGCACCTGACACACCAAATGTATTTGAGAAAACTTCTCCTGCTGGCAAATACAGATCCCATGTCTGCACACCAGTGATGAGATAACTCCCTTTGTGAAGAAGAGAAAAGCCTATTGTTCGGAGGGTTTCTCAGAAAATTGTACACCTGAGAGAGGTCAGTTGCCATTATGCTTGCATAATTTCAGTTATCTTAAAGATGCACTTAAAAAAAAGAAGAATACTATAATTTTCTAAGTTACAAAAGGAATTCTTCTCTTTCTCATGCTCGTTCCACCCGGTCTAGCTGCCGTGCTGTTCGTGCTATGAGGTTTGAGTCTCTGCAACGTGGAGGCAGGTTTCAGTTCAAGGTGAAGCGCAGTGCTCGTGTCCTGTCGTGTTCATGCGGTGCGTGTGGCTCCTCTCAGAAAGTCATCAGGTTTTGGGGCCTGAAGATAATGGGCAAGTGAAGTCGAGGAGCAGAGGAAGGATAAGCAAAAGGCAGGAGAGGTTTTGAAATGTTGAAGGGGTGATTCCCCCCCTTCAGTGGTTGGGGGGTGGTGGTATGCGCAATGGGGTGCGTCGTGTTGGGGAGGGATGGCAGAAACCCTGCACATTACAACCAGCATGTGTTTTTTTTGTGTGTTTTTTAAAGAAGTACACTTGACCTTTTTGTCAGTCGCTTTCTTGAAGAATTTCATTGTATCTTTTTGCCATGGAGTAATACGAAAGTAAAAAAAATCCTTACGGGCACATGAAGTATTTAACTAAAACCGTAAGCAATGTTTGCCATGAGGTTGTTCAGCTGACAGCACACAATATATCCATTCAACCCTGATGAAGCCATATTAGATATTATTTTTTACACTGTTTTGAGAGGAAGAAAAACAAGGTTTTAGTATATCCAGTGATAGCATGTAGTACCTCAGTGATGTAGTTCCTTCTAACTGCAGATTTTGCAACGATACACCGGTGCGTTACGGGTCTGATTCCCTTCACCCTTTGCCTCATGACAGCATCCACGGCAGATGAGACGTGCCTTACCCGTGAGACTCACACTGAGCGCTGGTGTCTTGTCTGTGTGGGATGCACCATAGTGGAGTAAGTGCCTGTGTGCCGGATCCCACAGTAGGGATGCTGTTCCCCTACAGCAGTGCCATTAAAAAACGGTGAAGGAGAAAAACAAAGGGAGGCAAACCAAAGGAAGACAAACCCACAGGGATCCGAAATCCCCCTGAAGGTCACTAAAGCTTTAAGCCCAGGAGTTATTTATATCCTTTGGTAAATGTTACCTTCTTTTTCTGGGTGCAAAGTGCAGATTATCAGTGGAAGGCTGCCTGAGCACAGCGAGCCTTGAGGGGGAGGTTTGGAAGGAGATAACAAGGCCACTGGGGAAGGACGTGATGCAGAGAAAATTGTCTTGGGCATAGCAGAGTGCTGGGTACAGGGGCTTGAAGAGGAAGGTGTGAGTGGGGTGGGTTTCTTTTTAAACTGCAAAAATTTCAGGTGGCTGGCATCGGTGTTTTCTGAAGCTGTCCCGTCCACCAGCAAACTGCCCGGCACAGTTTCCATTTCAGACAAAATTTCCCATTGCATTTCCCATTCCATTTCCATTTCCCATTGCAGAAGAAAGCAAAAAAAAATATTATTTATTAAAAAAATACTATATATTAAAAATAAACCCCAAACTTTGAATGCATATTTTAAATCCTTCATAGCAAAGACTTGAGCCAGGCATTTTCCTCTCGCATTAACCCCCCTCCACCGCGGAATTTCATTCTGCTGTAACTGATGAGTTGTTTTAAGGCTGCGCAGAGTTTCATGGTCAAAATGGAAATGAGTTGAAGAAAACAGAGCGTAATTAAGAATTCTGCAATTTTACGTATCAGTTCCCTTATGATAATTGGCCTGCAACATGAAATATTTAAAAACACAATCAAACTCTGTCTGTATACACGAGGCTGTGTTTGTGTATCTGTATCTCTTAGCACTGCGCCATGTATTAGTTGCTTGCAACTAATTAGTTGCTAGCTACTCACGGCATCTGTATTGGAGATCCCGTGGGATTCTAGGGAATGTGACCTTATTTTAATGCTTTTCTGTGCTTTGAGAATCACTCCTTTGTATCTGCTGCTAGGACGTGGGTTGTTGCTTTAATAACAATAACGCTTAGCACTCTTTACGTCTAGATCCCAAGGACACCTACAAAAGTAGACAAACATTCTCTCTATTATGAAAGTGCATCTCCTGCTTTAGATCTGAGCACTTAGAACCAGAACTGACTGTTTTGTTGTTGGGGGCTGCTTGTGGAGTGGTTCCAATAAGCTGGGCTGGAAGCACCAAAGGTGGGATTCAGCCCTGGTCCCAGCTGCACAATTCCACTGGCTTCCCTCCACTCCTTTTACACTGCCTATAGCTTTACTCCATGCCACCAAGGGGGCATCTGCCCCAAGTGGCTGGCTCCTTGAGTAATGGGGCGCTGGGCTCCACCGGAGAGCACAGTGGGAAATGGGCTGCTCCAAGTACATCCATTTATGTGCGTGGTGACTTGTAGTAGAGATGAGATGGTGGTATCTGTCCAGACAAGGCAAGAGAACAGAAATAATGGCTGAACTTGAAACAAATGACATGTATTTTTAGGGCTGTCTGCCTAGCAATAATACCAGATCTTGGGGTTTTGCTCTGCTTTCCCTTAAACACTTCTATCTACAAGGCTGAAGAGAAGCTTGAGCTCACTATTACAGATTTATTTGCACAATAAAGAAACACATTGATGCTCTTCAGGCCCGGGAAAGTTTGATTAAAGATATTCATTAGACTTTGTCTAGAATTTGGTATAATGCTTGATGTGTAGTTCTTAAATATGCTGAAGTTTGCCAAATCAGTACTTAGCTTGTGTTTTTATGGTGATGTTGTTTGTGTTTAGTAGATGATGCAAGATATATATATATATTTTATTTGGCACTAGAGCCACATTAAAATTGGAGCTTGTTCAGTGGCTATTTTCTCTTTAAAAGGCCATGCTATATAGGATGCAGTGCTCTGGGATCTTGCCACTTGTGTTCATTAAGGATCTCATGGCACTTCTGGCAGGAGCTAGGTGGCTGGACTTCATGTCCTGGCTTGTACACCAGTTTGCACTGGCCAAAGTCCAGTTTGAGTAATTATATTCTGCATGCCTAAATTCCCCCAGTAATTTCAATTAGAGTTAGTATTGTTTTTCATGCCTGATCCTAAAATGTTGTGTGGGGTTGCTGTGTGATTAAACTGTTGCGACATTCCATCCCAGAGGTAGGTAAAATGGTCTTGGCTTCACACTTTGTAAAGCATTTCCGTAGAATGAATGGGCAAAACAAGCGTAAAAGATCATTACTGTTTATCTGAGAAATATTGGCGGCGAGGTTTGCTGCCTGTTTGTTGGCCTTTTTTTGTACTAAAGCAAGAAGGAGTGTTTCAGACTCAAGACGTGACCAAGAAAGTATAATTAGGCTTGTTGCTCAAGGTGTTTTAAAGGTTTTAAAGCAAATTAAGATAATGTACCTTAATTGCATTTGCATAATGGGGATAGTTGAAATCAGGTCCCTTTTTTTTAGCATCTGTGACTTCCTCGGCAATGTATGCAAGACCAAGAGCGAACTTTCTACCTGTGGCAAAAAGGAAAATTGGAACTAAATCTGGATGGAGTTTAGCATGTGAGCAGAGTTCAAATGAAGACGTAGCTGTGCTTAGTGCACAGGGAGGCAGCCATCCTTATTCAAAGTGATCACATGCTCGCATTTGGGATTTACGAAGTCCTTGATCTTTGAGATACTGAATGAGCTCATTCCATCTGACTGCACACTCAAATCAAGCCTGAATTGCAGAAGATAAGACGTGCTGCAGTGTGCATACATGTTTTTTTCCACCCCACCATTCACCTGGCCCCACGATGTCACACCTAAGCTGGATTAAAAAAAGCTTTGATGACTAAGAAGCATAAATAATATTACAACAGGCTCCCGGAGTCGGAGGACTCACTGCACAAGGGCAAACAACATGTATGTTGGTTCCCAAGCTGGGAACAAGCCTTGGGGAACTGAGAGTGTGCACAAGTTACCTTCGTGTGCCGTCCCAGATCAGCTGAATTGACATGCTGCTTCTTAAGCCTACAAACCCAACTCGTTCCTGGGAGTAGATCCTCAGGGGAAAAAAAGGAAAAAAAAAAGCACACTCTTCCTTGCTCCAGAAATTGTCCTTGGTATCAGATGTCAGTGGCTCCCCCTCAAGCAATCTCAGCAAGGCTGAGAATAATCAACAGCCATGTGTGAGCACATTAAAATACCATGGAAAGCACTGTTAACTAAATGAACTTTCTTGGGTGCTGGGTGACATTTCAGAGGAAAAGGTTGCCCTCCTGGGCTGGTAGCGCAATTTTTCCCCTGACCCCGTGGCTTTCGAGGTTGGTAGAATTTTTAGGAGCAGTGCTTTAGGCGAGTTGTTTTTCCTGCTTCTTTTTGAATTTGAAAAGTTTTGAAAAATGCTCCTGAGCTGCAATTTCTCAGCTTTAAATAATTCAGGACTGAAATCAGTGGTCCATACTGAAGCAAGGCTCTTAATTGAAGTCAGGTTGTTTTGCTTGAGCAGGTCAGACTCGGCTCTGAAATAAAACCCGGGGCTTTTGATAGGAAACTAGCTTTTTTTTGAAACAAAACAAACCCCACAAAATACTATTAGTAACCATTCTTTTAATAAAGAAACAAATGTCCTTCCAGTAAGGGCAAAATCACGAGAGCTCACGTAGCACCGGGATGTGTTCAGCGGGTATTGAAGACGACGCTGCAGAGGCTGCGGGGCTGCCGGGTGGTGGCAGGAGGCTGGGCTTCTGCTTCCCCTGGGTGCTTGTGCATTGCCACTGGTTTTTGTGCGACGTGTCACCATGTGTACAACGGCAGAAATGCTGTGCCAGCTTCCCTACACGATGCCTTCAGAAAGCAGGTTCCCCATGCAACAGCTCTGAGCTCTGAGGCAGTGGTTTGGTGGCGTACCAGCAGCAGTGCTGGTGATGTCCCGGAGCTGTTCACCGTAAACAAATTACCCGATGAGTGGGGCCTTCTTTCTATTCGAAGAGCATCTGTCAGCTGTATAGAATTTCCTGCTTGGCATTTCACTCTTCACCTGGCGTTCAGAGAAGCTGAGGGGTTTCTCTGGTTACAGGGTACTGGTGGTCCTCCAGAGCGAGGGTGAAAGCTGCGAGCTGTGATCTGGGGGCAAGTCTGTGGAAACAATTACTTGTTGTAATGTGTGTAAATAAGTACTCACACGGAGAATTAAGCAACCTGATCTAGTGCAAGATGTCCCTACCCATGGCACTGGGGTTGGACTGGGTGGTCTTTCAGGGTCCCTTCCAACCCACACCTTTCCATGACTCTATGAAGAATTCTCTTTAGACAAAACCTCAGCTGCCCTCTCAAAATGCAGGTACAGACAGGGCGATAACATGGGTGAACTAAACAGAAGTTCATTATTGCAGCTACATTTCTCACAGTTGATCTTTGTTAATAGAAGCTGCACTTCAAAATATATTCCACTAAATTGGTGTATGTGTAAGGGGGAAACTGTTCATACAGAAGAGCCAATAACTTTTTTTCTGAGCATTCATATATACGTATCCATATAAGGCTTAAATTCCATTTTACTTAAATTTGCAACTTTCATATTTTATCTGTACTTGTTTGAAGAGGGGCAAAAGCAGTTTGGATAAAGTTTTTTTTCTTTTCTGCCTTTTGAATTTTGTTGTTCCCCCTAGAGCCTTTTTTTGAGTATGATCTTTAATAAATTGCTTTGTTTGAGTTCTGCAATTGCACCAGATGTGGTCAAAGCATGGTACCCCATGAAAGAGTAACATTAGGCATTATCTGCTCTAACGGACAGTTGTGATGATTTTATTTTCAAAAGTGACCTGTGCAGAGGGCATGCTGTGATTTGCGGCTTGGTAAGTAATTGGCAGTATTGATTCTTAAAACGTCTGGATGTTTCTTAAAGAAAAGGATCATTACTGTATTGAGACTACAGCTGTAAAGCACAGGATCTGTTCTTGTGTAATTCAGTAGATGTTGAACATGCTCGAGCTCAAGTCCATAAGTTGAAAATTACATGTGATGGTGAATCAGTTTCAAAAAGCATCATAAAAATACAAGTTGGTGCATTATTCTTTCAGTTTTTAACTATTTCTGGGATATATCTTATTTGCCTGGTTATGCCATCTGTTTTCTTTCCAAGTTTAGTATGATTAGGTTACTTACCCATCAGACTTTGAAAGTTTTAACCACTGCCTTGAAAGTGAAGAAAGTTGGAGTCATTGCTTTCTTTTGGCTTTCAATTCCACAGCTTCTAAGTACAGAACAGTGCATTAAAATAGCTGCTTGAAGAAAAACCACAACTACCACCTTGAAAAGGAAATTGGCTTAATAATCATATAAGTAATAAACTAACTTCTGTATGCTGCAGATGTGAATTGTCAGAGGAAAAAGAAGATAAAGCAGTGTATCATCAATAGGACTAGATTTTAGATCATGCTGTGTGTGTAATTTGCATAGCAATGAAAGACAATTATACTCTTAGACTTCTTTGTAAGCTCATGTGAATCACCTTCAAAATAATGTAAAACACACGTATGGAAGCAAAACCTGTATAATTTTACTGATGTTGAGCTTGGCGATGTCAGCCTGACCTTCAGTCTTTGTGAATTGTTCTATTCAAGCTGATCAATGAGAACATTATTAGTTCTGTAAGTGATCACTTACGACAAATCAGTGCAATTGGATTAAATTGACAGTGCAAACATACATGATTGCAGCTCGAGGTGCAAGAAGTGGCCCAGTGCACGAATACTTATATCTGTGCCATGGACTTACGCGTGCAAGTATTTCCAGACACAAATGCGTGGAAGGGGTGGCAAACAGCACCAGAGATGAGTGGGTGGCTTGTTGGAAAAGCTGCAGGTGAAACTTAAATGACACAGGAGCAGCAATAGCAACCTAAGTTCCAGGTGGCATCTTTAGGTTCAACTCCGGATTAAATTCAGGTCTGCTTCATGTCATCAATTGCATGTTCCCGCTGCTGTCACAGTTTCGCCGAGTACCTTGCTGCTCTTCAATGTGTACTCAAGCTTTGGATTACCTACGGACAGAAACCTCTCAGCACTGTCATCTGGGCAAGGAGGGACAGAGCCTGTGCTTGAGCTGCGAGGGGGACATGCTGCTGGGACAGGCAGCCTCTTGCTGAGAGCATGGGCAGCGCCTGCCTTCTCTGAGCACTCACCAGCCTGAATCCAGCTGGAGATGGGGCTGGAGGCATCCAGCTTGACAGGTGCTTCCGCGAGGCGCAGGGCTGAGCGCAGCTTTCATATTTCTCCTGACTTCCCCTCCCTCCCCAAAGTCTTTCATCTTTTAGGACCAAGGAGGTGAAAAGAGAAAGGAGAGCTGGTGGCAGTGCTGTTTCTGTGCACGTGTATGGTGAAGGCTAGTAAATATGGAAAACAGTTGTCTGGAGAGGGGAAAATCATGAAAATAGTTAGAAATTTCATCTAAAACCTTCTTCTTCTTCCTTTTATTTTTTTTTTTTTTTTTTTGATTGAGCTGTCGTAGGCGGGTCTGGATCCAGTTTAGGATCTATTTTGGTTCCTCCTTGTGAACAAACACTATTTCTGGTGTTTGTCTCGATCAGGATGCGTGCCAGCCCTCCTGCTGCTCAGCTTCTCGCGCTCTGCCGTGCTGTGGAGTGCTGCTCATCTCTGGGAAGGGCTAGGGGTCATGGCTTGCACGGAACCCTCAACACGTGTAAGGCAAAGTGAGAGCCACCTCAATTGCTGTTCTGTTTATTGACAGCTAAAATTAGAGTGGGGCCCCTTCCTAAAACCTAGTAATGCATAGCTCTGTGAATTCAGGATTTGCCAGGGATCGGTGCACCAAATACAAGAATTATACCATGGATGAGCTTGGACTGGGTGGCACCATGTTTTGGGGAGAGCCAGAGGAAACAGTGGCACTATTTAGAGCACTGTCTGCTTTTATGACTATGTTCAAACAGGTTAAAATCAACCCCTGCTGATTCAAAAAGGGTGCTGTGTCGAGTTGCCAGGAAAGTTGACTGTAATGGCTAAAGATTGCATAATAATTTAATGAGTTATTTCATTTTTTTTCAGGTAAGAGACCCATGTAAGAATTTAAGACAGTATGTCCATTCTTTTTACAGACAAAAGAAAACCCTGGAGTTTTTAAGTGTTACCAGCAAACAGCAGCTTAAAGTGCCTTGCCATGGCTTGCCTTGCCTTAAAGTGCCTTGCCGTGGCTTGCTATAATATTACCAAGCTCTCAAAGCTGAAAAATTGGTTTAAGAGATAAGTATCCTACTCTTACAAGCTTTTTTCATGTACTACGTATTGGCCCAGCCAATGCAGAATATATTAATTAGTAAAGCTGTTGGTTTTCTACTCATCGCTTACCTTCCCGTCCTCCGTGCCTGATCCCCACCCCATCGTCCCTGGGAGTTGGAGAGGCATTTGCCCACAGGCTCAGCGTAAGGGTCTCTCTTCAGAGCAGTTATTTTCTCCCAAGCATTGGCTAACCTTTGTGCCCTGGTTTCATGCACTCTCTCTGTTATCCAAGCTGCTCTGTGCTTTTTTCCACAAGTACTGCTTACTGCCATTACATTTCCTTTTACTACTTGAAACAACACGAAACAACCTCCGCCTCCCCACACCCCAGGTTTTGCCAGCAGGTCTCCTTCCCTATTCCCTTTCCTTTGCTGTGCTTCACTCCAATTACATGGCGAACGTGGCTTCCCTTTGAAGTTCCCTTGCTGCTCAGCTCTGTGTTGACTGTCCCCCCTCATTGTGTATCAGCAGCAGATCTGACGGGTTCACAGCTGGCTTCGCTGCTGCAGTCGCTGCTGATTAAAAACCAGAGGCTTCCCTGAACCTTTCCCCTCTACCTAACTGCTCACCCGCTCCCACAGCCCAAAACCCTCATCGTTTCCTTTGCAATGGGGTTCCTTACGTGGTTTTTCTGGTAGTAGGCTTTGGCTACTTCACCCCGAAATGGCCAGGGGAAGAGGTTTGCTTTCAGCGCTCTCGAGGATTGCAGCCCAGCCAGCCAGTTCTGTGCGTGCACACACTAATGCACCTACCCATCAAACAAGAACATTCCCACTTGGTTTGGCAGTTCTTTTAGACCATTTATCCTATCTCCAGTGTTATCTGTGCTGGAAACCACGGGCCATGGGGGGCCTGCAAGAGGCAGGTGCCGTGGCGGAGAGGTAGAGAGGAAGGGGCTTGGTACCTGCGTGCACCTTCCCTGCTTGGCAGGTCGCGTGCAGCGTGAGCAACCCTCACGCTGTCAGGGGGAGGGAATTTATTAATTCTCTGTGTTCTTCGGGTTTCGGTTACTTTGCTGAAACTGTCCACAAGGGGCCAGTCTGCTGATGATTTGGGGGTGTGCTTCTTACCCATGGGGAGCCGGAGGGAGACCCGCCGACTGCCGTCATACCTGCGGTACCTTGCAGCCTGCAGCAGGAGAAGGAAGTGTCTACTACTTCCTGAGCTATACTGACGTTTAGGAACCCTAAGTAGTTCCTTAAAGCTGCTGGTCTCCTATACCATTGAGTCCTTCCCTTATTATGTAGCTACTTCGCAGTTTTAATTAATATTATGATTATACAGCAGACACGCTTCTATAGCGTCTGTTGCTGTGGCAGCTAGACGCTTTAATTACAGAGATTAAAACACAAATCAAGGACAATACGGAGTTGTTATGATATAATTACCAGAGCTGAATATTTGTTGAAAACTGGCCGCTTGAGCCACAGAGGTTAATGTACAAACCTGTGCGACCCGGTCGCTTCTCGAGACCTGTGGACGAGTGGCCGGCGGGGACAGGAGAGGGCGAGCATGGAGGGCGCCGGGGGCTTGTCACCTTCCTGATGTGTTAGAGCTGCCCAAAGAGCTGCTACTTCCAACCTGCGAGGTGTCAGATTTGCTTATCCAGGATCGGGACTTCAGTCTAGAGCTTCAGTTATTTTATTCTGTTCTTTTTTTGAAGAATAACCTTTGTCTAATCCAAAATGAAACGTTTTCTCATTTCTCACCAAAGTGAAAATGACGGAGGAAGGATTTTTAGTATTGACTTAAAGAAAACTTGAAATTAAAATTAATTTCATAATTTGAAAATTGAAATAAGAATTTTTAATTTTTTTTAGAACATGAGCTGTTTGGTGGGTTGAAACAGTTTCATGTGCTCAACCCAAATTTGGGAATATTCTGGTCCGCCTCTCTATACATTTCTGACCCCAGGGGGGAAAAGATTGCTGGAAGTCATCTGGCTTTAAAATCGCCATATAATTTAGGCCTGCGGATCCAGCTTTCATAAGGCTTAAGAATACTTGCCAGCCTCAAAATATGGCTAAAATCTTTGTCTTTAGTTATTTTTATTTAAAAAAAAAAAGGCAAATGGGAGATCTGTGTTTCAAAAATCTCTATATATCGCTCTTGTCAACTGCCTTGTATCTCGATACAAGGGTGTTTGTGTGTCTTCCACTAGATTTTCTGCTTGCTTGCTTGCTTGCTTGTTCACATACTCTTTAAATAGAAGGAACAGAATACGATCTTCCCTTAATTCCTGGCCCAGAGGTCTGTAACAAATCTGTCGTTATCTGGCAGTTCATAGCTGTCAGTATGCTCATGCAGTGGTCACTGGGAAATGTAAATGCTGCTCCTTTGAATGCAAAGGACCCCGATACTTTGGTCGCACACTCCCTGATTTTGCCACCATTCATCCTCCGACTTGATGCCAAATCCCACTTGTCTCATGCTGTCACTCTGGCAGAGAACTGAGAGTCATAATCATATTAGAAACATGGCAGGTTAAACTCAGAAAGAAAAACTAAAAAGGGCCTCTCCAGAAGGATTTCTGACTGTTGAAAAATCTCCAAGTCATCTACTGCCAGCAGTGCTAGACACCAGGGGATTGTCACCTGCAGCGCAGTAAGGGAAAACATTTCTATTTTGAAAGACTGCACCACCATATTCTTCCTTAACTAGGCAGAAATAAGGGGCTACCAGCAGGAGCTAACTATAAACCTACAAAGAGTGACAAATAAACCAAACAGCAGCAATAGAGTATACGCGGTCGTTGGCTCCTCATTTCCCCAGGGAGCTGTACAGATGCTGTGTGTGGAGGGGGAAACAGCCGAGAGCGCACAGGCTTCCCCTTCCCGTCACCCTCCCTGGATGTGCAGCGGCAATCCCTCCTCACCACGCTCCTGGCTCGACAGAGAGCTCAAATGAAGCACGGAAAGTGTTTCCCAGCCCTGTGCCCTGTTTATACGCGGAGGAAGGAAGCCAGATCTCCAGTTGTTGCTGTGATGTTTTTCCCCATGGATCCTCACCGTGAAACAAGCTGTGTCCCGGGGGGATTTCCCTGTGAGTGCTTTCAGTAGGGATGGGTTTTCACTTGCAAGGGAAGGAAGAAGACTTTAAGGGTCACAACTGGTTCGTTTCCAGTCTCTCCAACAGCACTGTACAATTACCCAGCAGACAGTGTACGGTCTAAATTAGAGCAGAGTACAGGCATGGGATGGGGAGTAAATTAAAATATAATAATAAATAACCGAAAGAAGTAGAGCTTGCAAGGTAGGGGCAAAGAGAAAAGCCGTGTTTCGTATCAAGTTTCATAGAAGAAGGTATCGCTAAGCCAAAGAGATGAAGGTCCTTTGTCTGTTGCAGAACTGCAGAACCTAGACCAAATGTTGTGCTGTGGGTAGAAGAAGAATGGTAGGAAGCCTCGTCGGTTCTCCTGTCTCCTTGTTGACCAAGGCAGAGAAAGGAAGGAGTTTTCCAAAATATCGAAAGACGTTCAGTTCTATGGCTGGGGCTCATGCTAATGACTGAATTACCTTTTATCAGCTGAGCAAAAGTGTTTTAGTGCAAGCTTTCACCTTGCAGCCAAACCAAAATTATTCTGCTTAGTTTCAATTTGCAGTGAAAAAAGTTGAGTGCGCTTCTTGGCATCTCAGTGCACAGTCACTGGTTTGTGTGTGCACAGGGGGCTCGGGTCATGCTCACTGTGAGCTGAAATCTTGAGAGTCCAGGATAATGTGCCGAGGAGGGTTGTATGGTTTGTTTTTAGAAGGGAGATAATTTTGAACCAGACCATGTTAAAGGAAAAGGGAATGCTGTGGAACAGCCCGCTGGACTTCTTGGTGGGTTGATCAGTTGTAGGGCTATCAGCGCAGGTAGGCTGTGGGAAGGCTGTGGAACAGCAGGTGTAAATACCGACTGAAAACAAGGCTGAGGTGCAGGGGAAGGATTCAGCAGAGATGTTGTCCAAGTAGCTGAATGCAGACTTTTCCAAAATATGTCCAAGAAATAGGACATTTTTTTTTTTCTACCTTAACTGAGTTTTCCATGGCATGCCGTGGCGTTTTGAAGGCACTGAGCTGTTGGCATCCCTGGCTCTGGGACTTGTGGAGCACACTGATATTTCCTCTTTGCCGAGAGGACGGAGAGGAGCTGGTAATAAACAGCTCCCAGGGGACCGTGCTTCAGCTCCTCCATGCACTGTCGTAGCTCCTAAGTGTGATGGATCACTAATCATACCGGTGGCATTAAACTGATTAATAACAGCAAAACCAATAAAATGTTTTTGTTCTGCTGACCTCAATAGAGGCTGTGTCAAATACTTTAGTAGCACTGGGATTTCATCCTTATTGTTTAAACATTTAAAACATCTGAATTGCAGTTTAAAACTGTGTTAGTTAAATGCTTAACTAATCCAGATATTTAAGATCAGGAGCTGTGTTGTGTACCTGTGCACACTGTGCTCCTGTGGATGCACACTGTTAGGTGAATTCATACGTTACGTGAGATGTGTATTATTGTGTGTATCCAAACCTGCCTACAATAACTGCTTTGCTGCTGATGCTGACTTATTTGCCAGACACCCTTAGACAGCGTCATTCAGAGCATTAGCAGTGCTTTCTTTTCATTAGCAGTCTGGTTAATTTGGGAGGCTGTTGTCATTAGAGTACAGTGTGAAAACAACACACTTTGTAGCTCCAGTGTCAGAGAGGTTCTTGATGTTTTCAGATCCCCAAATCGGTCTTAACCCATCAATAATCCCGTGCCACGGGGTGCTGATGCCCACAGCTCCCTTTATCCTCCCTGCGAAGCCAGGCGTTACGGGGAGCCCTGCCTGCGGTAATATCTCCTCACGCTACCGTTGGCCTTGTGGCATACGTAAAATCAACTAATTCTGAACTTTACTGCTGGCTTTCAAGCCTTTTGCTCTAAGGAAACCCAGTCTAACATTTGCTGCTCAGGTTTGGCTCCAGAAAATATGTTCCACCTGTCCTGAAATGGAGTGCACCCATCCACAGAGTGTATGAGGGGAGAAAGTAGGTGAATCTCGTGCTCCAGATGCACCTTGTGCTCCAGCTGACTTTGTGATCCAGCAGCCATGGCGTACGCCTCTGTCACTCAGATCCCCTCAGCCCTCTAACAGTGGTGAGCCCTAATTTCACTAAAAGTATGTCATTTCTTCAGTGTTTTGGGGGTTTGAATCTAGGACAAGAGTATCAGCAGAGAGCAGCAGGTACAGATATTCAGCCTGTATATCTTATCAGATATTCAAGAATGCAGTAAGAAATGTCAGGGAGAGCTTTCTACGAAATATTTAATTAACAGCAACAGCTACAGAAATGAAAAACAACATCCAGGCAATTACAGTGTTCAATAAAGCAGCTCTCAGAGGATGGAGCGGCAGTGGATTAGTGACTGACTGGCATTTAAATACGTTATCAACCAGTTAGGGAGACCAGAGTAAATTTGCTCCCCTGGGGATCAGGCTAGTAGAAGTATTATAACTATATTATTGTTTCTCAGGGCAATCAATTGAATTATATGGTGCAGTAGTCTAAGACGTTCAGCTGTTATTCCAGGAGCTGCTTACGGGATTTGTTTCACTGGACATTAATACAACGTACCAGGCGAGTTACCAACGTCAGTTTGCAAATCAGCATTTTCCTGTTTAAAAACAACAATGTGTACACTCCAGTTTTGTATTTTAAATGCAGAGTATGCTGGAAACTCTATAATTTATACAAGTGGTGGAATATGCTAATCTTTGGACGTTAAAATAGAACACAATAAAGAATTTATGTTATCTTTATCTCCAGGGCCAAATAGATGCTGAGAAGGCATAATTAGTCTGCCAGTTGTAGTGCCTTCTTTTCCTACAAAAATGGGGATAGTTTCACTGATAGGGGATTTTTGCTGTTACATTAAAAAATGGAAGCCTTTGTATAAATAACTGTACTTACAGTCTGAAGAACATTGCAGGAAGGGATCTCCATTCCTTTGATACTATTCATTCTTTCCTTATAGAAGCAAGGTTGCCCAGGACAGTGTGTTGAGCCAGTATTACAACAGACTCCTTCTCATAAGGAGACGCAGAGCAGCAGAGAGCAGCTTGTTGTTTTTGTCTCCCGTTGCATTTATATAGATTCATTTCCCCCCATCGTCCCTTTCTTCTCAGCTGCTCTTCCAGAGGTGAGAGCAGCCTTTGCTCCGAGGACACTGGGAGCCAATATCATGGTCCAAGGCAGAGCAGCTGCCAAAAGGGACACCGCTGGGAATGATTTCTTTCACTGTAAGTGCATGATAGAGCTGGTTGGAAGTGAGGAACAGCCCTGGATTAGTCAACCTGTTGTAAACCCAGGTGTCTAAAGTCCCCTGGAATGGCTGAGCAATTTCCCACTAATTATATGCTTAACTTTATGAGAAGAGACTGCCATTAAAATACACAGTAGGCTAAGTACCTTCAATACAATTATAAAAAAAAAAAAAAAGGTATCTGAAGACTGAACCTCAGAACATTATAGTCAGCAAAATAATACATCAGCGTGAACATATTCAGAACATCTTCGTGTTCCTGAGCACAGTTACAGACAAGCCTGTAGTGCTGGTAGAGCCCACCTCGAGTTGTGGCGTGTGTAAATCAGTTGTCCCAGACCATGCTGATTACATCCAAAGCAAGTAAATGGGGTGGGGTGGCCTGATCCTGATCCCACAGGCAGGAGAGGAACTAAAGCAGGGACCCCTTGCTCACTGCTGAAGGGAGGGGTATTGCACATTGCCTTACCTTGCAGATGCTGAGGTATAAAAATGCATTACTGAGGAAGAAGGCACGGTGTGTATTTCTCACTGAAAATTGTGAAGTGCTCCTCCGAAGTTGAATATTATAGATCAAGTTTTTTAAGCTCACGTGCTTTCCCCCATTACCCCTGTAACCCAGGGAACTGAGGGGAGCGGAACGACAAAAAGAAAGATGTTCTGAATATCAGAAGCCTGAAGTTAATTAATGCTCAGAAAGTGGTTTGAAGATGAAAAGCACTACTGCTAAGTGTTATTAATAGTGGAGTAACCCCGCTGTTAATTATAAATAACAATAATGCTACGGAGCACGCAATATGCAAAGATCTCAAAGTCCTTTTGAAATATGAATCACTGATTTATTCTGATATTATTAATGGGAAGAATGAGACACGGAGGGACATAACTTGTTAGAGGGAGGCTTTAAGTACCTAAGTAGTAGAGGAGTTGAAGGCTGCAATCCAGATCTTAGGCTTGCATTTCACTGGTCTAACTCCTGCAGCCTCTTCCTTGGCTGTACAAACACTGTGCAGTGTGAGTCCAACCTCCAACTTTCCTTGAACTACATAGGAGAGTGTAATTGTACAGAGCGTTTCCAATGAATTTAGAGGACGTGTACCTATATTTCTGATTTCTATAATGTTAGGAAGTGTAAGGAATTCATGCAAGGAGCCTGAGGCTGAACAGAGTGGACACAGCAATCCAGCTAGATGCAGAGATTCCCCTGAAGCCATCCTTGGGATCCCAGTCTTGCTGTACAGGTGAAAATAAAAACGTACAGTATTGCTCCTCCTTGCCATCGCTTTGTTATCAGCACAGTGATGCTAGTCAGACTGGGGCTTTCTGACTCCAAACCTGTAACTTATTCTGGAATTGTCCAAAACAAAGCATGCGGAATAAGGTGACTCAACTGGGGCTGAGTGAACAGTGACAGACTTCCAATCAGAGATGCTAGCCATACCTGAGGACCCCCTTAGTTTTAAAGAATAACACTTTGAAAGCAAAATAGAAAGAACCAGCTCGTACCATAAAAAGAGCATCACATCTAGGTTTCATTCTCTTGTTTCTTGTGGCTTATAGGAGTAGGCTGCCTTATTAGCTTGTCTCTGTTTGAGCAGTCCCCTTCTAAATGAGGATTTTTAGTTCTCAAACTAATCTTTTCCTGTGAAGGAGGATTCATTTGTATGCTGTTATTGTTACTACCAGTGTAATCTTCAGTCTTAATGTTAGTGTGTCTATTTTGTGCTTCCTTAGGGTAGCTGTGAACTACTTCTCCACTAACCCATGAGTGCCTCTGGTTTCCCATTTTACTGAGGACTATTGTGTATTGTGATCATCAGCTAATGGAGGAGATTAGCTGAATCACAGCAGTCTCTCAAGCAAGAGATATGACACTTTTTTCTCTTCAGTTGACGTTATAAGCTTGTCTTTTCATATTGGGAATAATCACATTGTGTTGTTCTTTTATTATTGCCATTTCTGCTATAAGATTTCTAACTGCAGAGTCCTAAAGCGCTTCCTTGTTTCATCTTCATGGCCATTCAGTGTGCTTAATGGGCTTACAAGCAAATCAAGACTTCCATCTTCCTTGAATGGAGCTTTTGTTGGAGTCAATCTGCTGGCACAACTGGGATCACAGGTGTGTGCAACCTTTCAAGTGGCGGTTTCTTGTACTCCAGACCAGGTTTGCCCAGATGTTATTGCCAGAGCAATCAGAATTATTAACGTATAGTTCAGCAAAATGTTGACAGAGTACAGAGCATAAAACACCTTGCGCTGAAATTCCGAGCCCAATTAAATGGGCTAATTCACCTACTGCTTAATTGGCTGCGAGCCATGTGAGTAATTACGCCACTGACATCTTCCAAAATTATATTCTTAATTGTTACGCTTATTTGCATCACAATGAAATCACCACGTCTCGGCTCAGCACAGCTCAGCTCCCGGTATAGCAGCGGCTTCACCGGTGGAAGAAGGGAGGAAGCACTTTTGTGCACCGCAGGCTTCCCTTCATGCAGGCATCAGTTGGCCAGGTAGCAAAGCGAGGCCACCGGGGAGATGGGGCAGGCAAATGTAAAGTTGCTCTGCTTCTTCTTTAACATATGTACCCGCTTGTTGTAGTACACGGCGGCTCTTACTGCAGTGTGCTGTGGAAGGCTCCTTTCTTTTCCTTTTTTTTTTTCCTCTGTTATTGTGTACGAAAATGTATGAATGTGGCAGCGTGATGCTGTATTGGTGGTGCTTGCAAACTGCAGCATAATATCACACTCCAGAGATGCAGTGTTTCTATTTGCTATCATAAATTTAGTTCGTATTTTCTTTCCTTCATAAAAAATACCCCTAGTTCTTTATACAAATAATGTCATTCCAAGGAAAATGTATGCAGAACCACTTTACAGAAAACCTCTATAAGCACTGTTTGGTCTTGCTGTGTAGATCTACTCTCTAATTGCTTTGAATTTACTTTATTGCAAGGCTGGGGATTGCTTTGAAGTGATTATGAAAGAATAAGCAGGCTTCTGCAAAGGGAATTTAGGAAAGAAAAAGCTTTTAAGAAATCCTATTTTGAAGTTCCAGTTCCAGAGGGTCCCCAGTTACTAAAATGTAATGCCAGTGCATTCCCTTCCCTTCTCTCTCTTTAGCGGTGCACTCTTCTTCATTAAGAAGTCTTACCCGGGCATGAAAATTGTTTCTTGAGATCATTTTACAGCCATGTCATTTTGTTGTAGGGGGCTGCGGGATTACTGTATTTATTGGCTTTTTGAAAGTCTTTTCTATGCATGCAGGACTATTTTCATCCATCTCACAGCAGCTTTACTCAATTCTAGCCCTGCTCCAAGACACAATAGCAACATGATGGGTTTGCTGGCTCTAAGATAGCTTCCTTCTGAAGTGCACGAGTTAGGTACAAAGTTCACCCAAGTGTCTATTGCACCAAAATAAATTGAATATGGAAATCGGGACTTAGGAGAAACAGGTTAATGTTATTTTATATATATATATATATATATATATATATGTATGGAATAGTGGTAAAGAAAATAAAGATTTAGATACTTTTTTTTATGTTTATCATCAGCCAGGAGACCCACATTCATGCTTCTGCTTGATGATTTTCTAAGAATAAAAGGAGAGGGGGGTTCTTTTTCACTGTAAAATCAGGTAGAGATTTCTTTCAAAACCCCAAAGCAAATCCAGGTGTCTTTCTGTCCCAGCATGAACCTTAGAGGATGGGGAGGAAGGAACAGAAATCAGACCCATGTTGTTTTCTCTGCCTGATGAGCGCAGATCGTGTTCCCTCCTCGAAGCTCCTTGCGTTCATTTTAGAATTGTTCATTCATCAACAAACTCAGACCTCCCATCTATGTGTGGGAGACTTGTTGGTTTTCTGATGGAAAGCTAATAACGTCTGCTTTTAATTACACATTAATAGGAACAACCGGCTGCCTGGCAGGTTTCTGTCCTGTCAGTCCACGCGGTGCCCATGCGGGATGCACGCTGAGGAGGGCGAGGGCAGGGTTTGTGCTTGGGGGTGCGTTTGTTTGGGACTGATCTGATACCGAGTTGGGTCTCGCTGTCTTGCAGTGACCCCAAATTAATAGTACCCAGTTTTAGGTCCTTTTTGCTTTTAACTGTCTTTGAAATAGATTGGGAAAAATGTATAAGGGGAAAAAACAGGTCTGCTAATAAAATAAAATAAAATAAAATAAAATAAAAAATTAGCAGGCATTTCTAACAGTCCCGCAGCAGATAAATAAAGAGAATAAAGCTTCTGGCCTGGAAGGAAGTGACAATTTTTATTCTACATTAATAGAGCATTAAATTAATGCCAAGTCTTGGGTTCCTTGGGTCTGGGCGCAGCTTTTCAGAGACCTGGCACCTCTTCCCCTTGCCGTTCACAGCCCTCCTCCGCAGAAATCAATCGCATCGCCTCACCTACAACTCACTTCAAACGCTCCTAACTTCAAAAAGACCAGTTCAAAGAGCCCTGGTTTATTTGCTGTTTTCGCAGCAGTTACAGCCTAAATAATTAGCTAATACCTTTTAAATATGTTTTAAAGATTACGGTTTAAATCCCTAAGCTGTGTCATCTTTTGGAAACAGTCTTCTTAAAAACTGCCGAGCAAGCATAAATTATAGAAGAGGCTCCAGATGGCCCAGTAGTTCGCTGTTTATTTACAGGAAACCGGCTCCTTCCCCTCAGCCTTTTATCCCAAAAAGCACAATTTGTGGACCGAAGGCATGGGGCTCTGTGAGCTCCGTACGGTCCCTGAATTGTTTTACCAAGGGCAGTGTCACTGCCTGCCCCAGCTGGCAGCATCCCTGTCACATCGACCCCGGCCCAAGGGAGCAGCCGCCGGTTGGGATCTGTTGCAGTGCGTCCCCGGTATCATCTCTTTTATTCTTTATTTTGCCCTTGCTTGTTTGTTCCTGAGGATCTTGACAGCAGTATTTTATTATTTTACGATCCGTGACTTTGAAGGTGGGAGTATAAAAGAAGTTCGACTGAAATATTTAGGGTGCTCGCAGCTCTTACATCTCTCACATGTGGCTCAGTTCTGCTTCCTCATCGTTCCCAAATAGCTGCGGTTTCCACTGATCACAGGTGTTGGCCCAGCTGGGAAGGAAGCCCTGTTGTCCATCTTTGGTGAGATCTATAGAGAACGTCTTTTTGGGCCTCCCAGTGCATTTTTTGTCAACTATGTTTTCCTTGCATGCTTGTTTGTGCTCCAGCCGGGCCTTCTGTGCCTCACAGAGAGCAGCGAGCACAGGCAGTGCGGTGCGTTAGTTGTGAGGAGAGACGCTGTCAGATCTCACTCAGGTTGGAAGGGACTTTGCTTTCAAATAATTATGGAATTTAAATTTATGTAGTGCCTCTCAGGGAAAGTGCCGTGCCAGGCGGCGGTGTGACCCGGGCCTGCTGGTTCTCTGCTGAACACCAAGCAAATGGGGTGGGGGGAGCCTGGAGGCCTGCGCTGAGTGAGGGGTTATCTGGACGAGGTCTCCAGCAAGAGAATTGGCCTGAAGCACTCTATATAAAGGGTGTTGGGTGCCTACATGACCAGTGTGGACAGTCTCAGTTTCATTTGTCATCTGAAAGGTTGCCCAGTGGCTGCGTAGCTCCCTCCACACGTCAATTTAGTGCTCTGAGTCCCGCGACCACAAGGCAGGCCTGGGGTGAGCACTCGAGTGCTTTGGGGCTGGATGCCCCGTGGGGGTAATGTGAGTTCATTGCAGCCTCTTGCATCCGTGCTGTTCCACATCGGGGCTGTTTGTGGCTCCCCGGGTTTAGCCCAGGACACGGCGTGGTTCTGGCTTCTCAGCAGGGACGGGCACGAGCCGCAGTGTTCTCCAAGGTTCGTTTTGTCGGGATGCTTGTAACATATGCTTGCCTCTAGGAACGCATTTGTTGGAAGGAGGAGATTCTGGAAGGATGAGAAATGCCCATATTTTAAGCATACAGCCTAACAAAGAATTCACTCAGTTTTAGTGCATTTGCAAGTGGAAAAAGAGCTCCGCGCATTCACAGGTTGGCACAATGCAGCACATCAGTTAAACAGTTTGGAAAAGTAGCTTAACTTAACGGAGGCATCCCAAGAGACACCCTTTTTCTTTTCCTTCGGGTAAAAAAAAAAAAAAAAAAAGTTTTAAAAGAAAGAAGGGAAAAAGAAAAAGCCCAGGCATGCCTTGAGCCCTGAGTGGCTGTTTCCCTCTGCTCCTGTGTTGGTGCAGCTCTCATGGGGGTATGTGACCAGGCTGTCTTAATCTGATGTGGTCAAAATGCATTTGGTTACCACTTTTTGAAGACTCGTACACTGTCACTCATAGGATAGGTACTGATTTAAGGTCTTGAGAGACCTTCATGTTGGGTGCAGCACAAAGAAATGCGGGGACAGTTCAAGGAGGTAACGCAGCATGGGCTGGTAGCTTCAGGCTGAGAAGATGCAATTTTGAAAGCTGGCTAAATGAGCTATGATATTTGTGTTGATAATTTGTGATCAGATTTATAACTAGTGGCTTTTTAAAGCATACAAAACTCCCAAACTCTGAAAATTAATATTGTACTGATGGACCTGCTTGAACAAACATAATAAAAAATGTGCTCTCTGTCACGGCAAGCTGAAAAAGCAGATGGCAGTCGGAGGCTGAGCAGCATACAGAAGTTTGAAATTTTAAATTAAATCAATTTGAAGCTTTGTTTGTGCCTAAGGCAAGCTTTCCCCTCAGATGAAGGAGAGTGGCTAGCTGAACTCTTTTACATGGGCTCTGTGTTTGAAAAGGCTGCTGAAAGGTTTGAAATGCTCTACAACCTGCGCCATGGCTTTAGTCTGGGCTAAGAGTGGAGCAGAAATCGGAAATTCAGGTTACTCCTGACCGGGAAGCCTTTCCAAAAATGTAACCTCCTGTAATGAGATGGGTACAGAAGAGGGGCTTCTGCTTTTCCACAGCGGGCCATAAATATTCAGATTATGTCATATGTTTCCTGTGCTCTGAAGAGATGCTAAAAAAAAAAAAGAAGAAAAAAGAATCCTACAGCAGACATGCACGTCGTGTTGTGCTGCTACAACAAATCAGCCCCTGCCTTTATTTAAACATCATGAATTGTCCTGACTTTTGGTTGAGCTCACAGGAGATCACGGAGTAAGGCAGGGAAGGTGTTCCCTGGGCTAAATGTTGCCCTCTGTGTCTAAGAGTTCATTAGCAACATGGACCGGGCTGCACCCTGAGTGAAAATCCTTATTTTCACTTACTCAATACTCTCCTAGATTTTAATGAGAGCTTTACCTGACTAAAAGCTACATTTTGTTCCAGGCCAGCGATGGGAAGATTGCTGTCTTCCGCAGAATCGTAGGCCTTTTGCTGCTGTCTCCTATCTCTTTGCTAATTGTGTCTGGTTCGTAGTTACCCAGCGTTGTGCAGGGACCCTCGGAGCAGGTCTCGAGGTTCTGCTTCTTGGCTGCTGATTGCAGCGTTAGTCTGGTGGTGAAAAGTTGTTTTATTTCTGCTGTTCTGGTTTTTGGCCTCTCCTTTCTGGAAATCATCGCTTCAAATTATGGCTCTACCCGTCTGTTGCCTTGAGCTCTAGGAACCTGCTGCTGCCTGCTTGTGTGATTGCTGCCCTGATCAGCAGTGCCAAAATCCCAGTCCCAGCGATTTTGTTAGCCCCTGAACTCTGAGACCTGCTCCACGGTGGTGGATGTGCAGCTGCTTTTGAGAGGATGGATACATGCATGGAATGGAAATGCTCAGTTTAGCAAAGCACAAGAGGCAGAAGACATTAAAGAAAACCAGTTTAATGGCTCTTAATTTTGCAGCAAGAAAAAATAATCAGGTTTCTTGAAAGATGGCTGAATTCTCAGCCAGCCTTTTAAATAAATGAGTCAGTCTGTTCCTTGTCCCTTCGTTAGGGATGAGGGTCTACTGTTAATCTGCTCAGCGAGGATGAGTGGCTTGTGCTGCAGTAGGCATTCACCTGGAGTCCACTGTCAGTACCAACCATAAACTCCGCCTTTACCCAGAAGTAGTTGTTGAAGTCAGGAGAAACGTGGCAAGCTGATGTATATCGAGATGCCAGGCAGTGTTGCAGCAGTTCTGAACAGAAGTATGAAGGGGAAGAATGTAATGCCAAATGTTGTGCCCCGTGTTCTGACAGGTCAGAGAATAAAATCAGCGTGGCTACAGGATGAAGAGAAGTGTGAGCTGTGCAAGGAAGGACCTCACAGGGCCTCCATCAAGCACCACGCTGCTGCTTTGTTATTGATGACTGCTCTGCTCCAACCTTGGTGCAGGCTGAGCCGCTGTAGGTCAGTAACGTGGCACGGAAAGCATTCCCTGCAGCAGGGAGGCTGCAGCAGCACCGGTGACCGTCGTGGCTGCGCACTGCCTGTGAGCCCTGGCCATCACACCCAGCTGCCAGCTTCAGCGTTGGCTTTGGTGGTGTGCTGCCTGATGCTGAAAGCCTTGCTGCAGACGACAGGTCACCACCACTATTAACGCTTTTCTAGTGCTTAACCACTCTTTTGCACCCTGTAGGTCGGGGTGCACAATGCAGAGAGCAGTGGACCTATTGCATGGCATCACTGCCCTGTTCAGCGCATGCTTCCCTGACCACTGGTTATTGTCCTTGCTAATGCCCACTGTAGCGAAGCGCTCAGCATCACCGCCAGCTGCACTGCCTCCCACCCAGCTGGCAAAGGACGGGGAAGGGAACTGAGAAGGGGAGAGAGACCACGCTGGGAAGCAAGGATGTTTTATACCCAAGTACGTTCCTTGTGTCAGCAGGAAGCAGAAGGCCTGAGTACAGCTCCAGAGAGGCCAGTTTGTTTTTTTTGGGTAATAGTAAATAAATAAATCTCATGGACAAGACAGCGACGGAGGTGGAGTTTCCCTCTTGCGCTTTCAGTAACTTCTTTTGCCCCTCCAGCTTTTTGGCCATTTTTTTTTCTCTCTGTAGTCCCAGATGTACCACTTCCCAGGTACACAGCCATGGACTTCCGGCTTCTCTCCTTTTCTCCAACACACTACTGCCATCAGGTCCCAATCCAGCTGGGGGACCAGTGTATTTTAGCGGAGCGTTACAGGGACATCGGTGGCGTGTGGTCGGTCTGGATTTACACACGAGGGAGACCCGCTGTTGTAAAATCCCCCCGGCCTCCAGTGGAGCTATACATCTCACCTCAGCTGAAGATCTACACTGTAATAATGGCCCAGGCTCCTCCAAAGGCTCTTATACAAATCTGATCTTTGATTTAGGTTTATCTTGAGTATAAAGAAGCAGAAATTAGCTCTGTCGTTAAGCTGGACATGATGTTGCCTCTGCTGCTGGGCATTTCTGTGATGGATTAACCCAGCTGATGCAGCACTGGGCGCCTATGCGATGCTGTGTCACTGCTTTTGGGGGTGTAAATGTGTGAACGTGGCAGCCAAACTGCTTAGATCTTCAGTCGTGTTTGCGTCTGACTACCCTTGGATGTCCAGATTTAATTATCCTCAGATAATTAACAGTAATATATCAATACACTGCAGTATGAATAAAAAAACCAGGGATTTGGGAAGTCTCAGGCACCTCTATTGTGCCTTGACAGATGTACGTGCTGCACGTCCACGTGTGTGCCAAGCCAGCTCCGAACACCCGGGTAATGATGTATCATGCTTCCCATGTAACAGCTCCCCTGTCCCAAAAATGGTAGCTATTTCTTCTTTCTTTTGTGTGTCAGGAATATGTGATTTTGTTGTCAGCACATTTTTTGTAATGAAAAGCAAATGGTATCCAATATGTCTTGGAGAAAACGTGCAAACAACAGCAAAATTATATGTTGTTAAAAAAAAAAGATATGTAACTTGTTTGCTGTCAATACAGCTCTTAATGACAGAGTAGAAGGAAAATGTACCCAGTGCTTACTGCATGTGTGCAGCGATATGTGTAGGGCTGGAATATATACCTGTATGTTTTATAGATAGATTTAAAAATACCATGAGAAATTAAGTTGCATGGATTCGATGTGCAGCTGCAAGGTTTCACAGAGTTAGGAGTGTTTGTGGACTTTGTGAATAAGGATTGTAAATGATGCACACACTGCAAATCCCAGGCAAGTCTCTTCGGAGGGAAGACACCGACAGCTCCCTGAAATTACTGCTCTGCAATTTGCTGTAATTTGAAGTTCAGACAAGGACAGCAGTGCCCTAAATCACATGGCTGAACAACAACAACAACAAAAACCCCAAACACTACATTTGTGTGTGTGTACATGGATGTGTAGGTGTAGACTAGGTAAGGGAAGAGCCATCGCTGTACTTTTGCACAGGGTCCCACTGACTTTGTCCAAGCAAGTAGCCACTACATAGAAATTTCTGAATTATCCTCAAACTGGGGTTGATTTTAAGCGCTTGTGTTATTCAGTGCAACTTGGGAAATGGATTTTATTCAAAAGCTGTCTCATTCTATGAAAGATTATGAATGATCTGCTATTACTATTGCCAGTAGAATTGTTTGTTCTGGCTTTGAAATCACCTAGAAGACATCTGGGGTAAAATCTCAGTGTTTCTGAAACACGCTGCAAAATTCCCATGGACTTCACAAATGTCAGATTTTCCCCAAATATGAAAAGTTACTGCTTGAAACCCATATACATATTTTACACTAAGATCTCATCATGCTAAACCTCACTCATGCAGTGAAATTCTGCAAAAAGTGAATAAAAAGGAGGATGAATACTTGAAAGGAAGCTCATGGGCCTTGCTTGAATGACTGCCCATAAATATTTGATACCAATATTTGTCCTGCTCTTGCTGAGACTCCTGAAGAGCATTTCCTCTGTGATCTTTACTTAGCTATTCCTTTCTCCTTTCTTCTCCCCATTTGTTGAGTGGCTTGTTTCCATTCCAGTTGCGAAAATGTAAGTCTCAAAAATGGAACTTCCTTTAGAAAATGATGAGTTACAAAAAAAAAAGAGGAATCTATGTTTTTTTTTTTTTTTTTTAAAGGCTATTAAGCTCTCTGTGTCTGCCCTCCACAACCTTATTTATACGCTACTAATATTTCTCAGTACAGCCAAGTTTCAGATAATTTCCCCCAAAGCTGCCTGGTGTTTCACAGACATCTGCAGGCTCCTTGGGGTTGTATTTCATTCCTTGTGAATAAAAACATGAGGGGATGAAAATTTCTCTCATCATCCCTGCTGAAAGCCAACCTGTACATGTCACCCCTGTGATAAATTCAGCTGGGAGAATCCAGTCCAGCTCATCTACAGGGTACACAAGGTATCGGCTTGTTTCCGAGGCTTTTTTTTTTGTAACCTGTGTTTCTAATTGTGCCTGTGTGCAGGAGAGCCCAGCAGCCCCTAAATGATTCCCCAGGCGCTTCGAGCAGCAGCATGCATCCCCCAAAGTGTTTCATTACAGGTATCTGTAGTAAGGAGTTAAAAAAGTGAATTAAGGAGATTTATGTAAAGATTTTGTTTGAAAATACTTATTTTAAGTCTGATTTCAAGCATGACATTCAGCCTAGGAAAGCCAGAGTCTGGCTGCTGGTGCTACTCTTTTACACAACTGTAAGCCTTTACCTTCAGTACGGGCACTGCTCATTTGCACACTCATGGTGTGTGCTGGAAGCTGTAGACAGTGGGATGATGCTTGGCTGCTCCTTGCTGCCAGAATAAACTGCCTAAAAGATGCTGAAACAAATAAGCACAAAGGTAGCTACCATCAGTGAGGGACCGATCTTGCTCGTTCGAGCTTCTACACACTCAGATTTTGCTCGGCTGAGCCCTTATACACACACGGTGCTCTGTTGAGTGGCAAAAAGTAGGAAATGAATAATTGCATAATTGCAGCTAATATTTTTTTGCAGCTGTGAAATAACAGTGAGGGGCACCAACTGGGATGCGGTTTCACTTCTGCTGTAGCAAGGATTGGCCTCCCAGCTCCCATTAAGCTAACCAGAGATGCACACCTAACGGTCCATGCCCTGTAATTGGTAAGATGCAAGGGGGAATTAGGATCCAGAGTGATGGAGTGAGGTTTTTTTTTTAAAGGCATCCAAGGATTGCTGCTGTGTATACTTCTGGGGAAGTCAGGGCTTTTTGGTAGGGTAGTTCACATGAAATGTTAAAGTGTTTAATGTTTCTCTAGCATGACTGTTACAGTTGGTGGTCTTTCTAATCAAGAACGACATTAACTAGGGAGCTGGTTTTAAGGATGCACGCCGTTTCCCAGTGAACTGAATGATATCTACACACATTCATTTGAAATGTACAAATGCAAAAATGTGAAAATTAATTCAGAATATCTTTGTGATCGTTTTTGAATAATTAAAAACTCTGTCACAGGCCCTTTCATTTCTCAATTCCACCATTATGACCACTTCTCTTCCACGGTAAATTGTACAGAGACCTTAATCTGTGATACTGAAAGAATAGACTTTTAAATCAAAATAAGCGTAAGGAAAAAAAAAGAAGAAGCATATTAATTGCTCCTTCTTCCTACAGTTTTTTTCTTCTCTTTCCTTCAGGCATTCCTTGCATAAAAATATCCATTCACCAACTGTTCACCAACTGTTCCTCCTCTCATTGCCCTACCTTAGTTTTCATTTTCAGACACCAGTGAATATTTGCTCTTCAGCCTCCCAGTCTTTGAAGTTGTCCTTAGGTTTTTAAAGGCGGCAGTTTGAGGAGATACCGAGCGGCACCAGCGAGTTAATGAGCATTTTCTGGAAAGGGGCTTAGGTGCTGTTCCGCTCGCGCTGTTATGGAACTGTCACCAGGAACCTCGCACTGATTGACCGAACTGGCAGCAGCATATCCTCACCTCAGCATCCCTCAGCAGTTTGGTTCCTCTCACTCCTGCTCCGCGGTGGTTGGTACCTTCTGGCAGCATCCTTCCTGGCCGCAGGACCCAGCCGTGTCCTTCCAGGCTGGTGGCCGCCTTTGGCAGGGGAGGAGAACACTGTACTCCGAACGCGCAGCACTGGAACGCTCACCCCTTTGTTCTGACCCATGTTTCCTTTGCTAACAGTGAGCGGCAGAAAGAGGGGTCCTGGGGGGTCCCGTGGGGCAAGGTCTGGGTCTGTAGGGGCAGCCCCGGGGACGGACGGAGCCCCAGCGGCGCATTCGCTTCATGTGCTATGCATGGCATGGGACGTGGTCCCGTGCAGGAGGAGCCCCCAGAGCCTGTGGTGTGCAAGGAGCCCAGCGGCTGCAGCAGATGAAAAATCCCACTTCGCACCCTCTTATTTATATCCTGTTTTCCTGTGGCTATTTACATTATTCTCCCCTTTGGAAACAGAGAGGCAGATTGAAAACTCAGGCTGCATCTATACCCATTAAAGTAGATGTTCAGCCTGTACCAGGGAACTCATGCAATGATCTACTGAATTATGCACCAACACGCCAATTCCTCATAGACTGCGGACGAGTGTAATAGATATCTCCTGTTTCCAGCCAGGGGGTTGACTCTGCAGTTTCTTCTCTCGTTTCCATGTGGTGGGCCAGTTGGCCTTCTCCTGGAAGGTGGTTGAGATGAGCAGGAAACTTGGGAGGTGGCATTATTTATTTATTTCCAGAGCTCTCTACCAAAGTTTTAGGGGAAAAAAGTTATCAAAAATGAAATATGCTGCATACAAACCCATTTGTGTTTCTTGGGAACAGGGCAGGAGTCCTAGTCTTAAAAAATACCAAGCCACGCAGTGTTAAGTCTGTGATTTAGAAAGGAGGGGAACAGGAGCAAATGCTGGCTGAATTTCCCGCTGCCTCATCTGCTTTTTGCTGCCCTTTCATTTTTAGGGGCTCTACCATTGTGTAGATACCCGTGACAGCTTCTCTTCTGATAGTAGCACAGGCGCAGGAATTGAATGAGACCTAAGGTCCATCTTTTCCAGTATCTTGTCTCTGACAATATCCATTACAGTCTTCTGGGGTAAGTGTAAGAGCCATGTGGGAGGGAGATAGGGAATAATGCGATTCCCTGCATGGTCTCCTTTGGATCTATAATACTTAGAGACTGACCTAACCCCTGAGGCAGAGGGTTTAATATCCCTTCAGTTTTTTGCTGTCATTAATTATGACAGCGCTGGATGTCAGGAGTGGACGCGTTGGCTCTTTCGGTGGGTTTCCTCCTCCTTCAGTCTCCTGAGACATGTGATTCTGCATCTTGGCTGTCTGAGCAAAGCAGGATGTGCTCCTCACAAACAAATGAATTACAGGCGTGTGAAGGGACCCTGCAAAAGGTCTAACATGCCCCCTCCTCGTCATTCTGTTATCTGATTATAAATAACCTAGCCTTTATGGTTGAGCCCAGAAGAACTTGCAAATATTCAAACATTTTTGTTGTGTCTTTTAGCTCTGAGGCTTAGTTTGGCCAATTTCAATATATTTCCTTCTCTCTCTTGTGTAGGGGTTTTTATAGAGCCCCTCAAAGGACCATTAACATGCTCCACATAGAGATTATTTTATGTGCAGAATGAAAACCCTCACACCTCTACTTTTTCATGCATTGTTTTTAAAGCACCGATATATATGGGTAATATTGGGAAGCTCTTAAAAGGATAGGTGGGATTTGCTCATAAATCAGCTGTGCTTTGACCTAGTAGTTTGCTTCCTTAAGGAGCCCTAAAACATGATAATATTTCAACATTTTTTTATTTTCTCCTGCCTCCCACTTTCATGAGCAACCTAGGTATGTAAGAATCATCAGGTTTTATTAGGTGAATGGTTCAAACTTCTCTTCCAGTATTTTTTTCCACCTTTTGATTAGCAATGCTTCGATGTATCTGTGTTGAGGTTTCAGGTGCACCCCATTACCGAGCCATGTTCCCTCCTAATGAATGCAGTCACTTGAGTTCTCCATGCTTAAACGTGTAAGTGGCAAACACAGCCTCTGTAGTGAAATGCAGAAAATGTTGCTGTAAGACTTGAGTTGCTTCAATTTGGAGAACAGAGCAGAGGATATGGAGTTTTGTTTTTATTTATTGTATTGCTCTGTGCTTGTTCCGTGAGCCTGGTAGCAATATACTGTATTTTACCACTTTGATTTAGAAGATTCTTTACTCCAGGAGTGTAATTACCCTTTCTTTAGCATTAGTTCATTCGCAGCGCACAGGGAGCTGTTCCCATATTTCTTCTTTTGTCCTTGTTGGTACTTTCTTATGTGACATTCTCTCGATTCATATGATCTCTGACCCTAGTGATGCACAAGTGGCTTCTGAGTCAAACTACAGATGAACCCTGTTCGGAACAGCTGCAAAAAATACTCTTTGTTTCAGGAATTGTTTGATGCCATACTCCCTAGGGAAAGATGTTAGTTTCCCAAAACAAGAAAAAAATCTTGCTGCAAACAAAGGAGAGAAATTATTGAGCATCGTTTTGCCACTGACAAAGAATAAAAATAATTTAAGCCTGGACACGAGTGACTTCATCAGAGCATAGCTTATTTTTCAGGGTGAGTGTGCATTCTGCAATTCAAACCACAGTTGAATATTCAGACTTTTTTTATCCATGATTTCAAAACGTATTGAATGTATTTATTTTTTTTTAAGCCGAAAAACATGCTTAACAGTACATTTTCTAAGGCTGTTGTTGGCTTCTAACGGGGAGCTGGTTTGTACTTTATCAGAATAGCAACACATGGCTAAACTAGCAGGAACTCCTTCGACTGTCTTACGCGTGCAGCTGCTCTGCTAGCGTTTGTGTTGAATTGCAGAGAGGTGATAAGGACCCAGCAACCGTTTCATCCAGGTTTCCATTACAGAGTTGGGTTTCAGCAACATCCCTCTTCCCTCACGCTATTCCCTTGTAACCTAAAAGTAAAAAATAAATAAATAAATTGTGCTTCAACTCTGGTTGACCGGATCCTTGCTGGCAAAGAGCATCCTTTCAGATAACCTCAGCAGAAACGAACAGGTTCTTTAGAGATAGAAAACCTCCACATTGGTTCTTTAATTGTTATTTTTCACTTCTTATTTAATGCTCCTGTGTCCCCTCCTCGCAGCCCATCCAGTTACTCAGTTCTCTCACGTACGAATCATGAACAGATGATGGCTCCTGCCATTCCAATGGCATCTTCCAGGGCTGGGTGCAGACACGGCGCGAACATCCCCCCAGGGAGCGTAAGATGCTCCCGATTCATCGCTGAGCTCCGGGTTGCCATCTGCGGTTCCCAGCACTCCGTGCCCTTTCGGGGCAGCCACACATCCAGCATGGCAAGTTAATCATGTCTGTCTGAAACTTTCCTTTCCCAAGTCAGTAATTCATTACTGTGGCCCACAGAGTTCAGCATTTTGGCTGGGAGCTGTTTTGATAAATTAGTGATGGACTTTATTTAGTAGTTGTTTGAAAAGTAAGGAAGCTTTGTGCCAAGTGAAGAAATTTCAGCACAGATACGTGACAAGATGCATGAGGACGTAATGCAAGGATTATGCTTGCTTTGGCTGTTGACTTTGCCTCAAAATCGTGCTTCTTGCTGATCTTTTAAAATTGTTTTTAGAGGGTGCTGCTGATATGAAATTTACTTGATTAAACTCAACTGCAGCTTGCGTGTTTTGGCAGTGTAATTACAAGGCAGCAGTGCCTGCGTGTGCAGCCTGCCTCTCTGGTTAGGTACCTGCCTTTTTCCTTCTGGCTGGTCTGTAGTGAGATCTGCTGGGTGGCCACAGAGCTGACTGTCACTGGTGGGCATCCCGCTAGCTGTTTTCTGGGGTTGCTCATTATTTCCCTTCCCGTTCTGCTGATACTCGCTTTCATTAATGCCATACAGAACCAGACAATAGTCTCAGGGCCCTTTTGGTCATCCCAATGAAAATGAAGCCATAGCGGTGATACAATCCAGTGCAAGGTGGTGTGACTGCAGTAGGGAAGGTGGTTACTGCTGCATGAACATGCCTGGTCCATAATGGCAAAGGGCTGCACTGGCCATCAGGAGCCTCTGGTTTGCTTCTGTCTTGCAGGGAAGGATCGTTAGAGTCGCATGAATAATGGAAATCAGAGACAGAAAAAGCCTATTAGGTTATTTTATCTATCTTCCTGCCAATATAAAATTCCCTTTCTTCAATGCATGCTCTGTGGTTGTGTTCTGTTCCCCGACAAAACGCCTGGGCTGAAATTCCCAAAGAGCTGCATGGGGTGCGATCCAAGCGCGGCTGGGATCGGCGGCAGGGCTCCCACTGAGTTCAGCAGTAGTTGAATCAGGACTGGTAAAACATGAACACATCTTGCCAGGTGGCTTCTAGCAAGTGGGGTTTTTATCTGTAAATCAGCAGGAGCCATATGGGGTCTCTCCGTGCAGGTACTGTTGCTGCAGAGCATTTGCACGACTGGGATGTGCCCAATCCCAGTAGCTCGAAGGCAGATGGGCTGAAAGTGGCTACGCCCACGCTCCCTGTTGATAATTCATTTTTCTTTCACCTTCAGAAAATATTTTCAGATCTATTCTGGTAGAAGGGCACCAGAAATGTATTTTGGTTACAGCTTGGCTCCACAGCTGTGGTTTTAGTTTTGACTTACAAGGAGCAGGCAGTGAGGCAGGAACAGGGTCCAGGGTGCAGATGCCTGGCCCATGTCCTGTTCCTCTGGGGACACCCAGAGTTTGAGAAAGGTGTTAGAATTTCTGCAACATCTCTGGAAAATTTGTCTGAAAGCAGGGCACTCATCAACTTTCTGGTAACTTGACACAGGCTGGAATGAATAAGGATGTTTTACACCCAAAAAAAAAAAATGTTAACTGCAGGGGACAACGTTGGGCTGTCCATCCTGCATGGAAAAAGCCACCTATGGATGCTAAAGTATGCAAGAGCGGCAGCAGATATCTGTGATTTAGAGATTTGAATAACTCCTCTGCTTGCCAATAGCTCTTATGTGCGGGGATTATCCACCCTCATGGATAACAGTATGGTTTATAGGATGTTGAAGCAGGGAAGATCAGGTAACCTTGAGCAGTGCTAAAGCTCCCGAGACAGGGGACAATAGACGGTTTCTTTGGTTAACTGCCCAGCCCTCTCTTATTAGGGCTGTGCTCACTTTCCAGATTCCTCAAAGCCTGGCTGGCACAGCAGCCTGGCCACGAACCGTGCTTGGTACACAAAACATCCTCTGACTTGGAAATTAGTCCACAGGCTGAGCGGCTTCTAAGTTTACCAGCCCAGGTGGCAATTCTGCTTCCACACCATGAACTGTGGGCATGTTGTGTGGTTGTGTAGGTAGACGTTCTCACTAAGGTGATAAACAATTGATAGATGCGCAAACAGGAGCTTTATGCTGTCAGATGTAAAACATTATGGGCTATAATACTGCTATTAGGCTTTTTGGCTGAGATCAAGCACAGTGTCAGCTTTGGTTTATGTATCTTCCAAAGCAGCCTCGCAACAGACTCAGTGGTTGTGAAAACACGTTCTTGTGTTGTTTCTTTACTTGAGTATTTTAATGATTTTGTCAGAAAATGTAGTTACTTACAGAATTATAAGAGTTTATCCTTACTATGCTAATAAATTGACGTTTACAAACAAGAGACATACATGTCAGTAATGAGATCAGTAGCTGTAAAATAATTTCTGTTTATGTCGTCTACTAATATCGCTCAAAGAAGGCCTTGGGCTGCCAGGCTGCAATAACATAAATACCAATTGAAGAGGCCTGGTCAATAAAGCTCACTGCACACACACTCCAGACGTAATTAGTTACTCCTCTCTGTTCCCTATGGATTATATCTACGGACTGGGCCTTCCAGAAATGTTTCTCCCCTGCTCTTTTCCTCAGGGAGGTCAGAAGGTGGCTCCCACCCATGGGTGGGGATTGCCGGCCTACCGGCGTACCTGCTCCAGTGGTCACTGCCGCCCTCTGTGAGGCCTTTCCCCGGGGATCCTCCATGGCCAGTCAGTTGGGTTGGTCCCCATATGCCTGCTTTTTTACACCCGACCTTGAAGCAGCACTGCTGGCTGTCCTCTGGGGGATGCAGGCAGTGTTTGAAGGGGATTTCGGTGCGCTCTAGTACTTATCTGAGCACCCGGGAGAGAGATCTGGGTATCCTGTTAGGATACCCAGATACAAGAGTTACCCAGATACAAGAGGATACAAGAGTTGGAGTCATACAGAGATTACTTTGGAGCTCTCACTCTGTCTAAAAAACGCAGTAACCGATTTCTAATTACGTTTCTCGTGTGGCGGGGTTGTAGGTTTTCGGCAGCCAGACAGGGAGCGAGGCAGCGTGAGACTCCCCTCCTCCCTTTGTAGTGTGCTGACGGGGGATGTTAGCCTCCTGCTTCTCCCTGCTATCAAACTTGAGGCTAATTATCAACAGGGGTCCGTGTTGCGTTTCTTTCTAAAGCAGATTTCAAGGCCATTAAATCCAACATAGTGAGTAGCTGAACCTTAACGGAGGGAAAAATAGATGATAAGGATCTGTACCGTAAGTTTGATTTAGCAGAAATAGGGCTTTCAAGTTCTGTTTGCTTACCTTAGCAGACACACACGAGCAAAAAGTACACAGTGGAGTGCGAAAATAATGAACTGAAAAAGAACGTGCCATTGAAGGGAACGAATAGCTTGAATAGGAGCGAAAAAGTCTCTGTTTTCTGAGGTTACGGCTGGTGTACTATGTAAATTTAACATCTTTGGAAGTGGAAAAGTGTGAACATTCTGTGGTACATTAGACCAAGCCTTATAGGCCACATTAGCTCATTTTCAAGTAAATTTAATTGGAGAAACTTTGGCAAACCATACCCTGCTGACACCTGCAGCTGCGTTGAAACTGAAATGTCTTAATAGAACACAAACAGTTTGAAGGTAGGATTTATTTCACTGTAAATCTGAGGAGTGTAGAGCTAAAAAGCTGTGCATGACTCTGCAAAGGAGTTGTAGGTGCCCGGAGGAGAAGCCGGGGCCGTACACCTTGCCAAGCAGTGGCTGTGCCTTTGCAGGACAGTGCCATGAAAGCAGGGAAATCAGATCCAGGGCTACCGTATGAAATCAGCTCCTATCCTGCTTGCTCATTGTCTGCTGGGACACCCTGAGCTCTGTCCACCCTCTCCAAATGCCTGAAGCTTGAAGGCTTCCATTAGATTTTTTTTTAGACTGTTTCTTAAACCAAATGGCTGCGGAACTGAGCAATTAGTCCTGGCATTATTGAAGTGCCTCTGCTTGCTTGCTTTCATTTTCCCTACTTATCACCCTAAATATTAGGATAGTTTACAGGCTGGTTTGCAAAACAGTATGAGAGATTGTAAGATGATAATTTTTTAATTGGTCTGAAGCACCTCACAATTCTGCCTAGAGAGAAGATGCCTAGGAGGGAATCTGCGATGGATGCTATCGTTCCAGATGGTGGAAATAGCTTCCAGAGAGTCAAAAAATAGTATGGAAATGTTGGACTTTTACAGGGAATGCTTTCTGCTCCAGGCCAGTGCTCCAGCATTAACTCTGCAATGCACGAGCCGTGCATTTCCATCCCCAGCCCTTCCTTCTGCGAGGAGATCCACATTCAGGAGGCCTGTGCATGGCTGGCCTGCTCTACCTAGCGCTACCTGGAGGCTCTTGTTCCCTTCTGTCAGCACAGGACTGACCTTCCTCGGGATCCTTCCATTCCCCGGTACATTTTAAAACATTAATCGGTGCCTTGTACAGCGCTCTGTGCCAGGAAGTGCTACAACACAGGCTGTTTGTGCCTAAATCTACACTTGACGGAAGAGCAGCAAGCAATATATGTCCTCATGTAGCCACACACATGCACACTCACACCTCCTTTGGCTGAGCTGGTTATTGCTCTGTTCCTGTTAGCCTGCCTGACTGTTCAGTTTAACAGCTGTACGCAGGAAATAATAGCAATAGTGAATATTTTGCCACTTGAAGGACCCTCAGTAGCAATTTGGGGTGATCCCGTCCCAGCACCTGGCCACGTGCAGGGGCAACAGCCGCTGCTGTCCAAAGGCTGTCGTCCCAAAGTGCACGTGTTGGCACTTCATGCCAATTCAGATGTTCCTGTGGCAGCTCAAACCTCTTGCTGCCGCTGGAGGAGCTCTCAGAAGTTGTTTCCTTGTGTTGTTAAATTTAATTTCGGTGTTTTACTGTGCCACAGAAGGTGTTCTCTGCCTTCCTGCCGGGGAACACCTTCTTGTGCAGCGCTGGCTGGCTGCGGGCGTCCCAGGGTGAGAGCAGAGCTGCAAATCAGCCTTGTATCTCCTGACAGGTTTTATGAAGAGAATGGAAATCTTGGTCCCTCGGTCTCCCTCTCTCTCCTTCCCTTCTCCTTGGACAATGCACTTTTTTTTTTTTTTTGGCAACCGGAGATCCTTTCCTGTGATTTATCCCCGAGCCTGAAGGCCTGTGTGGTCACATTCTTAAAACCTGAAATATCTCAGAAGGGACTTCGCGATGTGTCTGCAAATCCCCTGCTGCTACCGGATCGGTGCAGCTGGGGGCTGGCAGCAGGCTGCTGCCTGCCTGCCATGGGTCTGCCCCTGCTCAGCCCAGGAGCCAGGTCCTGCTGAGCACGGGGCCAGGGCAACCCCAACATCCCAGACAAGCTTCATTTAATGCACCGATGAACTGCTCTGACAGAGCCAGCCAGCTAATTCAGCGTTAACTAAGGTGTGCTGAAGGGCCCTGCAAAGCGTGGCTTGCCTCTAATCCGCTGGCAACGTGCTGAGACCCCGTAACACTGGGAATTACTTGGGAAGGGGGTAACAGCCCCATGCCGGGGGAGGCTCGGAGCTGGTGCCCGGGATCATGTGGTTTGGAGGGTTTGGAGAGGTGAATTGCTGCATGTGAAGGCATGGCCCCCAGAGAGACATAGGGACGAGATGCTCCCAAATAGCTCTTGGTGCAGAGCACACAGCCAAATGAATCTAGCTGCCGAACTGTGTCAGCCGAGACCAAGAGAAGAAATATCCCACCCGGGCTGGCGCTCCCTCCAAATCAAGCGTTTTCTGCTCTTTGTCCAGACAGAAAATTGGAAAATGTCAGCTTTGTTTTCCGATGAAAATTCATTGTCTGCCAGCTTTCCTGAAAGCCCTTGGTAATGCCTAACCCAGCCTGCATCAACGGGAGTCCTAAAATACAGCTTGTGGAAAGGAGAAGTGGCAAGGATATCAGCTGCTCCCTTCCTGGAGGTGCTATTACTCTTCCCGCCCCTCTGTGGGTGCTGTACACAAGTGTGGCAGCTTCTATTGATAAAGAACGCCGTTTCTCCCAAAAGAAGGGGAATTTATTATTTTTGCTACACGGGGAACCTGACGTCTGACAAGTATTTCCTCCTCCCAACCTCTGTTCTCCTGTTTTGTACATAAATATAGTGCCTGCGCCCTTCCAGATGCCCCAGCTTCTCTGAAAAAAATACCGGGTTGTATACATCAAATTGGCCCATGCATTTTTAATGCACTGCTATTGGCTGGATTCGGGAAGCATAAGGATAAAACAAATCGCTGTACTACGAAGGAAAAAGCCATTTGGCCAAGTGCATCTGCTCACCTTTGATTTATTTCCACAACTTTCTCCTATATTTTCTGTCTCTTCCCTCCCCTTAAAAATAATCTATTAGTCTTCTAGTATTTTGGCATTTGCATCTGCAGTCTGCTGCTCAGCCTGTTCCATATTCACATTCCTTTGATATATACATAGGAAATAATGACCCAGAGCTGAAATACTAGCTAAACCTGGTTTCTGATATAATCCCCGTGGTATTTAATTTTACTTTCTTAGGCATCTAAAACGATGGGTTGTGTGATTGGTATCTAAATGTGTAGCAGTGTATCTTCGAGGAGCTAAACGTTGTGCTCAAGCTGGGAGCATGAAGCCCGGCTGAACAGAGCCCTCCAGCCAAACGAGCTGTGTGCTGCTCGCTCGGCGCAGGGGGGAGAACCCCAGCCTTAAAATGCTGCTCGGAGAGGTGCTGCGGAGAGAATGCAGAGATCCACGTTGCAAAGACCTGCTGCCTGCCGAAGCCATCCAGCTGTGGGTGTACGACTGTCCAGTATGTGCTGTGGGACATACTTGGGAAAAAGGAAAGTTTGGAAAGGTTTGGTTTTTTTTTTGCACATTTGTCTGATTTGGTTTGAGAAGAGATTTTGATTTTTCAACAAACAGGTCCCCTGTGCTGTCTTCAGGCAGGATGGGTGTGATGGATCATGGTAGGTGGGTGTGATGGAGCATGGTCCTGAGAGCAGCAGCGTGAACATATAATTCAGAGACTTCTGGATGAGTTTAATCTTCTGAGATAGCTTTTGCAACACGGGCTGCTGTGTTAGCTTTCCACACGTTGCTGTTAAGTACTACAAAGCCGGGGAAGCCAGTCCATGTCTTCCAGAAGCCAAACTAGCTCCTCTGTAACGGAGCAGAACAGACAGACGGCATTGACATCCTGACTCTGCTAAAAACCTCTGGTAAGAAGCACTCGTCCTGATGAGCTCTCCATGCGAGGGAAAAAGCGTGAAACACAAATCCCAGTAATCCTTGGCACGCTGAGGTGGGCAGGTAGGGTCCAAGTGGCTGCGTCGCTACACCAGCACCCCATGTGCCTGCTGGCATTTTGTGTGAATTACGTGTGTGATTGTTAATTGCTCAGGCAGGAGCTCATTAGGGACGTGGTGATGAGGTCCGTCTGAGAATGGGGCCCTCACTGGGCTGATGACACCAGGGAAGCAGATCTCCAACATAGCAGGGAAGCAGATCTCCAACATACCAGTCCTTCCCTGTAGCTGTTGGTGTAGGCAGGTAAGGTGGATAAAGGTGAGACAGGGAAAGAACAGAACGGGGAATAAATAGCCTTGTGCACATCAAAGCCTGGGGACAACAGGTCCTCGTCTCTCCAGTCCCATCCCAGTGCACTGTCCCAGACCGCACGCTTTTCCCAGGAACAAGCACGAGGATTGTGTCTTCCCATCTCTAAATAAACACAGCCTGGTGTTCCCCTGTGTTGTGTTGCTGCTACGAGGCTGCGAGGCTTGTGCTCCACGTAAAATTACTGTCAGCAGCGTAATAAAGAGTGACAGACACAGCCACGTCAGCCCCTGTCACGCTGCACCTTTTTGTGGTGGTTGTTTAAATCCACCAACAATATTGCTGCGACTTCACAAGATAATAATGCTTTTAAGGCTGATGGGAATGGTACGGCTTGTTTTCAGCTGCCTTTTAGGAGCAGATATCAGCACTGTGGGGTTGGAAAATGGGCTCTCAGCACCAAGAGCATGGTGCTGGCATGGGACTTGTGTGGGATCCTGCCCTGGGAGCCATTCTGGATTTAAGAGGTGGATACATAACTCTGTGGCGTCCTTAAAGAAACATATTGTGTCTGTCCTTAGTGTTGACCCAAAGCCAAAAGAGAGAAGGGTTTTGGCAGATTTTTGTGTCCAGTAACTTCAGGGAATAATGCTCTTTAAAATATTTCTTTCAATAAGCTTATGTGGAAAAAATTGAAAAACATCATTCGTACTTTGATGTCCTAAAGTATGAAATCTGAATAGTTTACTAGCAACTAAATTCTCTTCCTTGACCATGGAAAGAAGCGAGATTTAGGAACATCTTCAGATCAAATAAAATAGGGTCGGCTTTGTGATGTAGCGGTGGTGCCGTGCATTGGCGTGGAGGGGCCATGAGTTCAAGCTCCGAGTTGAGCATTTCTCTGACAAGTTGCCGTTCCCGCAGGGCTGTAGGGCTCATAGTTTAAACACAACCCTTGGGAGAGGCTGCAGACCAGCTGCAAGGCGAGGCCAGCAGTTAGGAAACTTCCCCAGGACTTGAGACACCTCGATCGGAGCAAATTAAAGGACAGCTTTCTCTGCGATTTAACTCAGGTACTTCTGTGAAGTAGAACTAAAAGCACTTCTGCGTCTCAGGAAGGTGTTTTGAGCATTAAAGACACCCCAGATCGGAGTTTAGGAGGTGTTTAGATGCCTGAAGATTCAGTTAAGCAATTTGGAAAATCACCCAGCGTTCCCCGGTGCCCAACTTGTTGGCTTCGCTGAGCGTTTCATAAGCTGCTCAGCCAGTATCGACTGGCACACCCAGACACAGGGACCCTGGGAGATTTTCTCTTTATGGAGTGATTTTCAGAGGTAGCTTTAAAGATTCTTCAGCTGTGGCAGTAAAAGGAACATTTGGGAAATGGCTGTAAAACATTGTTAGACAGCTTCTGCAGTTTATTAATATTCGTTATGCTAATCCACGTGGAAAAAGCTCTGAAGATACCTGTTTATGAGCCTAAATACCGACAAGAGTGCCAGAGACGGCAGGAAACTGGGCGTACGAAATCTCTGGCCTGACCTTTGAATAACCCTAATGCTGGAATATTCAGCTTGTTGTACACGGTCTGCTTTAATTCGGGTTAGAAGGAAAATGGTGTGTCCCCAAGCAAAAACCAGGCCAGGTGTGAAGGGCTGCAGCTGATGTGTGTCACCAGCTCGGGCATCTTTGTTCCGAAATAAGCTCATCAGGAAGGCGGCTGTGAAGCATGTGGGATCGTGGACGTTCATATGCATTTACCAGAAAGCAGCTTCTGAATCTCACAGAAACCAGATGATAGAAAGGATGTGCTAAGCCTTGCGGATGTGTGATTTGGCTACAGTACTATGATGGTAATACTACTGATACACAAACTATCTTATGCTGAGGAGACATACTAATCTATTGCCAGAATTAATACATTAGCATTTGTGGTATATTCTGTTTGCTTTTGGTGTGTGAGCAAGGTGGAAAGGAGATTTATTAAGGCAACTGAATTTTGATAAAGAGTCTTCACCTTGTTGATTATTGTCCACAGGCAGCAGTCCATCCTTTGTGTATAGCCAATGTCCTCCAAGCCTTGCCTGCCTTCTCTGAAGGCACTTAGAGGAGAACAGCCTGGTTCTCTTCCTGGGGAGGGGTGCTTCAACCCACAGCCAAATGCCGTGTTTACCCAAGGTAGGACTGTGCTTGGCCAAAATTCACCAAAATGTAGCTTGTGAAGAGGAAGAGACCCCAGCACCGGGCAGAGGAATCACCTCTTTCTGCTTCCAGTGGGCCAGCTGAGCTCCCATCCTCCAGGTGTGTTAGGTCGGGAGGAATGCACCCAGGTCTCAGATGCTCGAGGGAACGATCCCTTTTTGACACTGTGCCACGAGGGCCACCTGTGCTTCCTTCATTGACGTAGCTCGGGTGGCTGTGGCAGTAACGGGACGGCACAGGAGGCTTTACCACAGGCTGTAAAGGCATTTCCAGCATCCTTGGATGTGTTTTTATGTACCTTAATAAGCCTGTGTACCTGTGTTTTTATTGCTGTGGGATGCTGCTGTTAGAGGAGTGCTTTACTTCTGCTTTTACGCCTTGTCCATTGCATCTGCTTTTCAAGTATCTTTATGACCAGACAGACCTACAGGGGTGTGCGCAGAGTGCGGCATTGAACCTGTCCCCTCATCCTTAGCCTAGGCAGTGGGCCATCCCCCTTCTTACTTGCACATGAATTATGTTATTCTTCTTTTATTCATCAAAATGGACACAGAGAAGGTAAATGACTTGTCTTGTTCTCGTCTGAAGCTGGAATAAGAACTCGCTGGCCTGTTTGCTAACCCGTAGCCATCCCTCCTCAGAGCTCACAGAGCACAGAAATATGAACACTTCCTTTTTTCTTTATGGCTTTAATTATTGTGTACACTGGGCAAGGTGATAAGTGGATATCTTTGTGTTAAAGCAACTAATTAATGCGTGGAACTTAGTCTTTTGTTTATTATAGAGCTTTGCATAAAGCTACTCTCAGCTGTAATGGAGTTCATAAAATACGTGCTGTAGATTCACCATTTTAGAGACAAAAAGATGAGGTGCTGCTAAGGGCCATCCGTGCGCGTTGACTTCTTTTGGTCCTACATACATCAGGAAAATGAACTAAAGCCCATAGTCAGAGGACTGATTGCAGCTGAAGAACGATGTTTAATCTCACACGTTCAGGATGTCTTGTGAGCCAGGAAGGCTATCAAGATACAGCTTTAATTAACATTTGCTTTTTAGATAATGTGCACAGTTTATTTTGGCAAGAGTTCATTGAATATGAAATTCCTATAATTAAGATACTTAAACCTGCAATATTTTGTTTTCTGCAGAATTTTTTTCCAAAATGGCATAAATTCGGCAGCGTTTATTACCCAGCAGACAACTATTACAAGAAATAGCAATTTCTCCCACTGCTTTTTTAAAATCTGCTTCTAACCTCTTGGTTTTGATGCCTTCTTAGGCAGTATTTCCTTTCCAAAACTGTGCTTGAGCAGTCACAGAATAAAAATTAAGGAGAGAAGATATAAACGTTAAGTGCCTATTCCTAAGATAATTAAATATAAACCTTCTATTAATACATTTTAATACACACATCTGAATTGACTCATCCCTTTATCATGTGCACTGCCCACCAAATGGTGTAAATCAGTGAGTCATCGCCGGCATGAAGCAGCCAGATTCTTACAATGATTTTACATATTTAGAGATACACAAATGCTCCTGTCAGAGATATTGTCAGCCTCCTGTAGTAGAGGGAACAAGCAAAGACAGGTATGAGAAACCTCTCTGGGTGTAGGTGGGGATCTAAAGGAATTCATGATTCTTGGATTTCTCCTTACTTATACTGGTGCCTAAAAAGAAGGTTTCTGGAAAACTTCATTGTGCTTTACGTTTTGCTGTCACAGATCCTTACGGTGAGGCTGGAAAGCTCTAAATTCCAACAGAAATGGTTGGTGAAACAAGGAGACCTCATTTCTTAGCTCTGTACGTTGACAGATTTTTCACAAGAAGCAGCGTTATTAAAACAATGTCAATAAAAAGGGAGAAAGTCTGGTTGTATTGGGAGGGGGTTAGGAGAAAAGAGTGATAAAATTGCCGTTCAGGATGATTGCTGGAAAAAAGTGGAATTGCTGGAAAAGTGGATTATTGGAAAAAACTCAGGTGGCTGCTTCTTCCCTGGGCTGTTAAGTTGCTCTAGCTCCCTTCTCTGGAAGGAATTAGCCTGCCCCCACTGTCTGCACCCGCAAGTTAGCACAGATCTGATTTTTTTGGGCGGCTTAGCCGTTACGTTGAGCTCGGAGATAGGTGAATGAAGCTGGAATTGTGTCCTCTGAGCAAGGAGGGGAGGAGCTGAACAGCCCCTACATGCAGATGCAAACCTCTGCAGGGAGCAGGCAGAAGGGAGGCCGTGGATTTATCCACACCGGTGCCAAAATTTTAATGAGGGTCCACAAATGGAAATCTAAACTGCCCACCAAAAGGCTCTGGGAATTATTTTTCTGCTGTCAGCATGACAGCTAACAGGCCTATAACCAGCCAGGGAGTATGTGGTTTTTTAAATGACTGTCATGTATTGTTTGCACAAAATAATGTAGTCTTTTCACAGGTTCCATGTCCCTAAAGTATGTGTTTATCATCAGCTGCTGCGACATACATAATCGCCCTTTCATTTTGGGGTCTTTCCTTCCATTCATTTTGTTTGTTGTACATTAGAGAATATCTAAAACTGTGTACTTTTAAATCCAAACAACAATTGCTCCTAAGAACACAAGAAAATCCATCATTTTGTTTGCTGCTTGGAAAAATGGTAGTACAAATTCTTGATGCCTTTGCCAGGTAATTCTAGCCTTTGCGCTCTTGCTTTACCCTTATATTCACGTTCTTGCTCCGTTCATTTTTATCTGTATTAAGTGTGTTTACGTTTAATTCCATTACAGGCTCACCTAACTGGCTTGCTCGGGCTTTTCATGGTGCATGAAAAACAGCTGTGCTTGCCACATTTATTCATCTCCAAGTGGGTGGACCAGGCAGGCAAGACTCGGGGAATGAGAAGGTGGATCGCTTATAAGCTAATGGGTTAATCACGGCTGCGGACTGTGCTGTCTCTATCAAGCTCCGTGCCTTTGTAGCTCCAGCTGGGAAATTGTACAAGATGGGTTTGCTCAACCACAAACACGCTCACACAAAGGAGACAAAAATGAAAACCAGAGATAAAAGAAGCAGTGTATTAGCTTCACAGAATGCCGCGATACAAAGGTTTCAGGAAACCATATTTTGAAGAATTAAGAAATTTTTAGGAGGTAAAGTGGGATGGCTGGAAGGGATATGTGGAACAATTGGCGATTGCTGTGCCTTAAAGAGGGGCTTCTGAGAGACTGAGGCTGAAAGTGTGTGTTAAAACAGCCAAAGTAGTGAAAGAGGAATAAAAAGCTGAGTTAAATGAGAAAGGACAAAGATAAGCTAGAGTTCATGTCAGCAAAAAGAAGAAAAAGAAGCTCCCTTAGAAATAATCTGTGGAGGTAAAGGAGGCTCAGAAAGGAGAGCAGGCCTGTGATTAAAGAAGAGAAGGGGCTGTTAAAATAGTAATTGGAATGGCTAAGGTGCTAAAATCCTTAAACATTTCTGTAACAAGGAAAAGGATGAGGTTCTGGCTTCAGGGGATTGGTCTCAGTAGCCCTCGGGTTTTGATGGGCCAGCGTGTTGCCCAGGCGGAGTGGTGACGTGGGGTTATGGCAGCAGCAGATTTACTGGGAAGGCTGGTGGCAGTGAATGGGGACGTATATGACAGCAGGTGAGGAAGAGCACGGTAAGAGCCCTGCAGCCTTCGCGGCATGCTGTGCGGTTGCAGGGACCGAGGAGATGAGCTGGTGACCCTCCGTGGAGCCGGAGAAGTGCTGATGCTCCTGTCTGGCTGTCAGAGGGCAGCGCTACCAGCCTTGATCTAATTAGCACCTTCTGAAGCGGGAGCCGGGGCAAGGCAACTGGGTGTCTGCGTTGGAAGTAATTGAGAGAGTCTACGGGGGTGCTAAAAGTGTGACAATATGGCTAAGGTGGCTCTTAGTGGGGGGGGTTCGACTGAAGGGTGTAAGAAAACGGGAGGACGTGTGCCTGCTGCAGCCTGAAACGCTCAACTGACTGTGCTTGCTCTTTTATTTCTCGTTTTTTTTTGTTCTTGAATGTAAAAAGAAGCCTTTTTCCCCCATTTGAAATAAGACTTTAAAGACAGACACACTTGCATTGGCCTTCTGTAGAGGAATGAATTTCACCTGCAGGGATTTAATTAGTAGTCACCGTGTAAACAAAATGGGGAAATTATAGTAAAGTGGAGCTGATAAAATTGGAGAAATTGTGGGTTACCTGGTGAAAAACTAATAGACTATCAGTTTGAGAACAGTATGTAAAGTGATTCTGGCAGTTCGATTTGAAAAATAACTTTTATCATTAGTAAAACAAATGGAGCTAAAATCACTAATGTTAGAAAGCTAATGAAAGAAAGCGCTAAAAGAACACAAGTTTATAGGGAATAAATCCCACTAAAAAAGTGTTCTGCGGTTTTAAACAGAATCACGCCCATTTTGGCAGCAGGTAATACAATTAATGTCATAAATTTGGATTTTTCCAAAGCACTTGATATTGTATTTCAAGAAATCCACTTGACAAATTAGTTTAGTGAGGCTTGAAATGTGAAACATGGCCAAGAGACTGCGCACCAGAAGCCGAATGATGGATAGCCAAGTATTGCATTCAGGAGAGGTATCTAATGGGGTTTTCTGGGAAAGGTTTCAGGTCCAGTTTTATTTAACCTCTTCATTAATGAGCTGGGAGAGGGAGTAAGCTGCAAATTAATGATCTCTGTTTGAGAAGATTTGCAGATAAAAAGGAACAGAAATAAGGAACGTGGGCAAAAAGGTAACAAAATGCCTTCACCTTAAACACAGCAATGCAGATATTTGGAGAGATACACAGGGCTAGTTGTGAATATACAGCTGGTACTGAAATAATAGACCTAGAGGGCAATAGAAGGAAACAAATTAGACGTGTTTGCAATGAAGTGTGCCAATATGAAAAATAAATATGAATTTGAGTTGCATTTGGCAGCAGTTTGTTGCAGCACAGAGGATATGACAGTATGAATCTAATCGCTTAGGACATTGGGTGGTGAGATGGGAGGAAGTATTAAATACGAAAAATGGTCTTATATTGGCAGGCGGATGGACAGGAGGGTGTGGTGGTCATTTACCTGTACTCTGCATTTCTCTAAAGCCAAGCAACAAATAGTTTTAGGCTGGTTTTGTTAAGGCATAAAGCTACAGAAAATGCAAATCAGAAGATAAGTTATACAGATGACAAAAGGAGTGAAAAGGAAGAGGAAGAGTCACAAAGCTTGATGCTTAACACATGCAGTTTCCAGCTCTAGTGAGGAGAAAAAAACAAAGACACAGAGGGTTTATTCCCATGATCTGCATTTTGTTTGGTGCTTCTGCACTGGCTAGCAGTGGGATGCGATGTCTAGAGGAGTTGGGAATATGGAAGGAAAAAAAGACAGGGAAAAAAAATCAAATGCAGCTTAACAGTAATATTTGGGGGTTCTTTTAATCAGGTTGCAAAACCTCTTTGTATGATTGCAGAGGGTGCAGGGTTTTCTGTGAAACAGGTGCTCATTAAGTTAGGCTTGTGTAGAGACAGGCTTGATAACAAAGTTTTTTGGAGGGGGAGTGGGCAGGCATAAAATGAACTGACAGTTCTGGGCGATTGTTAGCTCAGAGTGCCCATCAAAGCCCAGAAAACATTATTTTTAGTTGCAGATGGCCAGAGAGAGAGAAGGGAGTGAGCTCCCCTTGTTCTCTGCGGAGGGGCCAGGTGCTAATGAACACGCTGCTTTCGGAGGATGGAGAAACAACAGCCAGCGCGCTCCCTGCTTTGTACTTCCCAGCTCTTTTCATCAGCAGGTTGCAAGTGTTTATCCGGATACTTCATTAAGTGCAGTAATCTGTTGAGCAGCGAGCAAGCTTGCAATTCAGCTATCATCTTTGATAGGGACATGAACAAGCCAACAAGAAGGGATCCCGCTGTAGGTTTTGTGACCACAGGGGTGAAGACTGAACAAATTCAACCTGGATTTTCGCTCGGAAGATACTTAGTTGTTCTTAGAGCTGCTATGATTTAAGGTTAGCTGTATTTTCTTTGAGGATAAGTTATTCAAATTCAGGTATAAGCTATCCTTGCTGTTTCTGGTCTGACACATGCAGCTCAGTCCTGGTTTTGAGAATGGATTTATTATTTCCATGTATTTGGCAGACACCACGGGTCTTCTTTGGTCTGTAAGTGCTGGTGAATTGTTCACTTGGTGTAATTTATGATGTGCAAATGGCTCCTTAAGTCTCCTGGCAGTGCTCATGTTCCCCCCTTGGAGAACTGGGGTTTTTCTGAGTGTGAGTGGCTTTTTGGAGCCAGGACATGTAGCTCGCAGTCATTTCCAAGCAATTTGAGGCATTTCTCACTGACCCAGACTTGTCACAAGCGTACTTTGCTGGTTTCATTTGCTGTTTGTCTGTGCTCGTCTCCACCATGTCCTGGGTGATTTCCCATAAAAAGGCAAATGTCGAACTTGTGCCAAAGTTACGGGAAAAGTTTGTGCCCGTGTGAGGTAGAGCTGCCCCTGCTGGTGGTGGTCCCCTTGCAATGGCTCCAGCTTCCACTCCACCACCACCATGTCGCTGCTAGCAGGAGGGTGAACTGTGCCAGGGAAAATTTAGGGTTACAATTAACTTTTTCCTCTTAAAACAGTTTTCTTAGTAGTTTTAGCCTGGCTCCATTCCCTGGGCTGCGTCCCGAAGGAGAGGTGCGGGGAGGAGGGAGGCTGCGAGGAGCGGGACGGTGATGGGAAGGATTCCTTGGGGCCAGCAGCAGCTTGGCCATGCCTGGCATGTAGTGTGGGGTCTGTGTGTGTGTATTTGTGTGTGTGTGTGTTTGTGCAGTCCTGCACCTCTGTTGTGCCCCCTGTGCCCACGCCACGGGCTGTCCCTGCACGTGCCGTTTCCCCGTGTGTGGCTGTGTAACTGCTTGGCAGGGGAGCGTGCTGAGATGCATTTTCCCTATCTCGTGCTTGATCTTTTCTCCTGCTACTGCATTCACTTATCATAATCTAGTATCACGTACCCGTGCACATATGCTGTGTTTGCCCTGCCGTTTATATACATGCAACCCTCTGTGTAGATGTCACTCATGTGGAAATGCCGAACCAGCCCATTTACGGCCAGGCTGTGTGTACAGGGTCCGATAAGGCTGCTGCATCCGGGAGGTGCGGGAGGGTACTCCTGGTTGCACACGAATCACCTCCCCGATCAACTGATGCAAAACATTCCCCTGATAAGAACAGGAAGGAAGCGTTGTCCTTAAATAATGCTCCATTTTGTACGTGCGTGCTGCTGAGCCGGAAACCGAAGGAAATACTGATGAGGATTAATAATGTGTGTCTTTTTTAAAAAGCAATGCCTGGCTGTGCACTTGCATTTCTGTTTAGTAATGTTCGTAGGTGCTGGTGTTTTGTTTTGCATTGGTTGGTGCCTTTCAGGGCAGCGACGTGTGCCCTGGGATGAGAAGTGGCTCCTGTGCTCAACCCCGCTGCCGAATTACCAGGGGACCTGCATGCAATTCGCCTGTCCATGGGGGGAAATCCCAGGTGTCCCGGCCCAGGGAGTTGTGATCCTGTTGCAGTTGGATACGCTTGGTGTTACTAAACTGAAGATTGTGTGAAATCAATTGGGAGGGGAGAAAAAAAATCAATGCCTGGTTTTTCAGGATGAAAAGGCAAGATAGCCACACAATTAAGCACTGGAACACATTTTCCACACTCTTCCTGTCATGTTCTCCTGATTCGGTGTCTTAGCTGTTCATCAGAAATAATTAAACTCTCTCCCATGGGCAACAATTACTTGCTTAAAATATTTGAGGAAAAAGAATGCATTTATAATTACCTACCCTTTTTGAAGGTGAAAATGGAGATTATCTTTTGATGAAGTAAATGTGTGTGGAGAGACTTCCTGATGGCACCGGAGCATCGCACCCCATGACACTGGGAACTGGCTTCATTGTCAGATGGGATGCGCTCGCATCGGATGTCCCCAGCCCTCCGGTACATGTTAAGTGTGAAGAACGGGTGGAAAGGTTTTGATTTCAGAGCCAATCCCAGGCCTCCCCTGCCCATTGAGCGAGAGATGCTTATTCCTGCAAATCTGCATACGGGCTCGGCAGTTTTAAGCAGCAGGAATGAAGAAGGAAATATATCCAATTTGTACCTATCAAATATCACCGTTTTATTTAGTCATAGCATGTCTTCCCTTTTCATGCTAAGAGTTGTCTTTGTTCCTTTCGACTAATGCTCCCAGGGGAGCTGGAGCTTTGAAAGTGTTTCATGTTTCAGAGCAGCCTTCTTTCCCCCTCAGATTTGTTTACTGATCCATCCTTGGTGAGACCTTTTAGTGAATGTGATAGGAAGGTTATTAAAAATAAAATATTCATCAGGAAATCAGCCATAAACATGGGGGCTGGTTAAAATTCAATTCCTAATTCTTTCAACCTTGACATCATTTTGCTTTTTGCTTAATATCTCTGTATACAAATTGGTGAGGTAATTTATTTTATAAACTTGCGCTTATTTCAGTTGTTCATACAACTTGCTCTTGTCTGCTTAATAGCATCAAATAACGTGACAATGGTAAAAATGACAATGACAAACTGAGGATTGTGACAGATTGGCTGCATTTGAATGCCTCTCACTGAGAAAAATGTTTCGGAGTGCCATTAATTGCTTTCACAGCAATGAGTTATGTTTGTGCATCTTGTCTGTCACTCGGTGCTCGTTCTGCCCTTCGCACGGAGGGGTGCCTGCCTAATTCCTGTCGTTGTGGGGACAAACACGCAGGGAAGCCGAGGGACAGAGTGTAGAGATACAGGAGAGGAAGCAACACACGTTGGTCTGGGGCAGAGGGGGGAGCTGGGTTTATCCTAGATCATTGACTGCAGGCATGGATGCAGCTGGTAGCTCTGGCGGGTCACACCGTCACTGCCGCACGGTTCCGCTCAGGCTGAGGCTATTGATGGTGGTCAGTCATGAGCTAATCTGCTCTGGCCGATTGTTCTTCATTTTCTAGGAAAATGGTTCAATATCTCCCTTCTTCCCACTGGGTCTTCCTCTACGTCTTGTCTCTTCCATTGTCCTCCTTGCTCCATCCACTCCCCATGGATGCGGTTGGGCCGAGGAGCTGCACGCAGGCACCTGGCTCTCATTTATCCCAGAGCTGGGGCGTTCATGCAGGGCTGGAAGAGCAATCCCCGTCTCCTGGCTCAGCATATGGACTGAATTTCAGTCCCGCATTCAGTACTTCTTTATGGTTGCATCCACCTGTCACGGAGGGGTTCGGTAATGTACAACCTTATTTGTCAGCTCCGGTTTCAGGTGGTGTATGCACGGATTTTTGACGTCCTTTAATTAGATAAAAATATGCTTCAGTCTTCTGGACATCTTGCTTGGCAAATCAGCGACTGCAGCCAACAGTTGCCTGTCAGCTCGCAGTATGTGTGATAATTGTAAAGGTCAAGTGTGAACCTGCATCACCAGAGAGCTCCCGGCGCTCGGCGCGTCCTCAAGGACTGCACGCTGCCGGCGTGCCGACGGAGGAGACGCGCAACAGCTCGGCGGGGGAAATGGGAGAAAGAAGAGCAACGGGGGCTGAAGTTGTACCTCTTGGAGAGCTGCCATGCTCGCCAGATGCTTCCCACAGAGGCTGGGCCTCCATGGTTGGCTTTGGGCAGTCCCTGTGGTCCTCGCCACCAGGGGTGGGAGGATGGAAGGCAGCCCCGAAATCATCGGTCTCACGAGCGCGGCTGGGAGAGGGACAGACGATCTAGGCATTTCATTTCAAGTTTCATTTTCAGCATGATTCAGAACGCTTCCTCAGGGTGACCGATGTGTTTTGGAGCCCGAGGAACGCTTTTAATCTTGGTAATGTTTATTTTATTAAAAAAGAAATAAAGGATGACCCTGGAAGGGCTGGAGTTACACACGAGGTGCTCATTTCTGAGCCTCTCCCGAAGCGCTCTTCTTCAGAAACAAGACTTTGCCGATTCTGTTTCTGACCCAGGTATGTCCCTGAGCCTTATGAGAGGGTTTGGTGCGCCGAGGAAGACAAAAATAATTATTTTTTCTTATTGCATGCAGGTTTTCTGTGACGACTTCTGATTCCCTTCAAATCTCCGCGTTAAATAATCAGGAGATAGCAAAGGGCAGGTTTTGAAATACGTGCACTCGGTGCTCAGCCATCTTTCGTAGTGGAAATGATGATTATGCTTTAGAGCTGAGATTGATTTTCCTCCTTGACCTCATTGTCTTTGACGAGAGGAGAAGACGCTCACCAAGCCCGCATAAACTCTTCCTCTCACCTTCAGTAGGGGTGAGCATTTTTTAAGTGTTTGAAAGCCTTGTTGGGTCATGAAAATCTATTCAGAGGCCTAAAGAGCTAGGGCTTGGAGCAAAATACCTTTTTTGATAAATCTGCCTCTCTTTCTGTCCTTTCCTTCAAAAGGTCACAGCTAATGATTTCCCATACAGTTGGTACAACGGAAAATACAGGGCAGAGTATCCGAGTTTGTTTACTACTACTTTGTATATCAATATGATGAAGAAAAACATAAACAGTTATCCTTGCAGGCTGATGCCTGGGGATTTGAAATCAGGCAGCAATTTTCTACTCCCAGTGTGTTTGTGAATGTGCATTTCTGTCTGATGGCAAGTGTTAAATCGGCCTTGGAGTCAGTCACCCACCATAAACTTTCCACATCCTAACATGCACAGAAAGGTATTTGCATCCCAGCAGAGAGAGGATTTTGAATTAGCTTTAACCAGGCGGTGTGCGAGTTTTACTCATGATCTGCAAAAAGAGAGAGAACAAATAGGAAGTGCATATTAGGAGATTTGATGGACAATGAGAGTTTGAAACGGGGAGCTAATAAATGTATTTGGTTTCCCTCTTATCTGTAATAGAAGTACAGGGGCAGCAAAGATTTTCTTCTTCCTTTTTACTTGAATGGGGGCATTTCTTATTTATCTTTTCGTGCTGTAGAAAATAGGACTTTTCCCTTAAAATATAAACATATATTTCTCCTTTTCAGATACTTCCTTCTGAAACCAGTTGTTTTAAAACCTGACAATTTAAGGACCAGATATGTTAACAGCTAACATTTCCTGATTTGTAGGTACTTTTTTTCCCATCGAAACTGGTTTTGGTGCCAGTGGGGACAGATTCTGAATCAGTCACTAAAGAAATTCTTAAAAACCGGACGTCCTAATTGACTTGAACAAGGTTACCAATGAGAGTTGAATTTGCAGCATCTGGACCTTGCAAAACACACAGACAGGGGATGTTTGTCTGGCAAAAGAGTGAAGCCACTTTTCGGCCAAAAAAAAAATTGGGGATTGCTTTGCTGATACAGAAGAAGGTTGTCTTTGTTTGTGAGATCAAAGTGGGATCCTGTAGTTGAGCCTGTAAAATGCCCAGTGCCTCCCCCTCCTCCCCGAGATGCTGTAATGCATTGATTCATCAAAATCAATCGCACTTTCATGAATTAGTCATTCGGTTCCTCGCTGCATCTGGACAAATTATGTACTCCTTCCTGCACGCTGATATCTCAGCTCTGGTCTCTGAAGCAAACGCTGCTGACTGGCGTGTTTAATAGGCCAGGCTGCTCCTGATATGGAACCGGCTGACAGCAAATAAACAGTTATTTTGTAGGATTTTGTTTGATCACCTGCAAGAATCACCCCAAACATCTGTGATGAAGGGACTCGGTGCCTTCCAGTAGCGATGGCAGCGAGAGGATTTTTCAAAGGCGTAAAGCTCCTGTGCTATTTGAGGATGGATTAAACCCCGCTTTATCGCCGGCAGCTTTATCTCTGCGGAAGGCGCGGAGACGTGCCCGCCGGTGTGGCAGGTTGCCCCGCGGGTCGGGCCAGGAGCCATGGGGTTGCCTCCTGGGCCCTTCAGCTGCCCACAGGGATGGGCTCCAGGCCTGTGCCCACCCTTTTAGGACCCGAACCCTGTGCTGGGAGAGGATTTGAAGGTGTCAGGGCTGCAGGATGTGCCTCTGGGGCAGGCAGCGGGGGTGGCTCCTGGAGACAGGCCTTCTGCATCCCCCCAAGCCTTGTACAGGGCACTGAGCCCCAAAGAGTGCCTGACGTGGCTTTGTTTGGAAAATGGGACTGTGCTGGAAGGATCCCTGGTTAACAGCAGGCCATTCTTGAAAATAGCCATTTCTAGGAACAGGCCGTGTTTTCTTTGTGAAGCCCAGTGCTGGTGTGTGAGCAGGCCGCACCTGAGCATCAGCGAAGGCGTCTCGCCACCACGTGCAGTGAGGGGGTGTGAATCCTTCCCGCCTCGTGGCGTTCCACGCTCCAAAGCATGAAATGTAATCATCATTACCTTACTGCTCTCTCATGTCCCTTGGGTGCTGTGTCCTCTATCCTGCCCGTGTGGCACAAAAATCATTGCTCAAAAAATCCTCTCGCCTTTTTAGATCTAGCTAGAGCATTTGACTTGATGGCCTTCTGTGATGGGAAATTCTTCAGGCAGGCTCTGTGAACAAGTATTTCCTTTTATTCCGTCCAAATTTACTGGCAATTATTGACTGACCCCTTTGCTCTTGTGTTATGGGATGGTGTGAAAAGAGAGGGATTGATCAATTTTCAGTACACTGCCCTGCAGAGTTAACAATATTTTATTTTCCTGCGTTAGGGGGGAGAGAGAGAGAAAGAGAGAGAGAGAGATCCTTTTTCATTACGTCTGATCAATTCCTAAGTTTTTCAGGGCATTCAAGTTCCTGAACTTTACAGATAGTAGAGAATAAGATGAAAAGGCATAGAGTTGTTCCTGAAATGATCATTAAAGAAGATGAAGAAAAATCAGCGGTTGTTCATTTGCCTTTATTGCTTTTTGCCTATATAAATTAGAATCAAACGTGTCCAGCTAAGGAAATGCAGGCCTCTGCTGTCTGCACTGCATAAGATCTTCAGGCAACATTTATGGAGTTTGAAAATAATGTTTCTGGTAATAAATGGCAGAAATATTCTGTTTTCTGCATCAGCAGATATGAGGATTAAAGGATTTGACCATATTAAACAATTTTGCACAGCTTTGGCTCCCAGGGCTTGCAGGCTACGTTATCAGAGTTCATCTCACGGCATTTCCAGACCTGATTTAAGAAGAGAATATGTTCCTGCTTTGCAAGTTGTCACTCCCTAATTTAGCCCATCTTTGACAGAATTAAAAAAACAAAGATAAAGAGATTATTTTTCTTCTTTTGAAAGTGGGATGGCTTCTTAAGGTTCCCCCCCACCCCAATCAGCCGTTTGAAATGATGGAGATAATTGAATTGTATTGTTTCTTCATCCTCCCCCGAGCTCTGCTTATACTGGACTATCACATTGCTATGGAAACTTGAAAACGATAGTAGCTGATCTTTGGGTGAACAGGAAGGTTCCTCTGCTATTTGTCATCATAATCAAGCGAGACTAAGAGTATGACAGCCTGCCCCACGGTTTCGCTCTGGCAGGTATCTCCCACTCTCCTTTTTCTTTCATTTCCAAATTTAAAACAACGGAATATTTTGTTGTTATTTTAGCTGTTTAGCATGAAGACAGCACGAGTAGCAAAATAAGACTAAGATGCCCTCGAGATGTCTAGGCGTGAAATAGATCCTGAGCATCCTCCTGCCGTCAGGGTTTGTATCAGACCGAGGAACTTGGTCCCTATTGTGCTTCAGAGGGGATGCTCCTGCCTGCCTCCGCCCGGAGTAGGATGGGGCAGGTATGAGCTTATCTCACTTAACCAAGTGTGACTTGGAATGTTTTCCAGCTGCTTTGGGTCCAAGTATCAGACACACCACAATAATACATCATCACCCATTTGTATAGCATGGGTATACTGAGGAGTTATTTTTAAGATCCAAAGAGCGAGCTTCTACATGTTGTCATGTTATACTTCACGTGTGGTTTATCTGATAATCATCTAATAGAGAGCCCTGGAGACTGACTGTATTTGAAAACTATATTTTTGCTTTGAAGAATCATTATGTTTTAGGTGAAAACTTAGGTAAATACCCATTAAGCTATGCCTGAATTGGCCCACCAGCTCCTGTTTGGCTCATCCTTCCTCATCTTCCACATCAAAAACGTGGATTTCAGTCATACAAGCCCTTTTTTGAATTTCTAGCAAGCTATACTGTCTACTGCAGCATCAAAATTCTCTCCCAGGGCTGCACGTCACGAGCCCTGTTTTATAAAGCTTCTTTACCTTTATCAAAGAAAACTCTTAGAACTTTCAAAGTCCTGAATGCGGATACCTGCTCTTGTTGGCTCTTGCTGCCTGCATGGGATTAATCAAGGCTGTCACACATCTAGTTGTAAAACCTTTAATAGTTTTAAATGGTTTGAAGCTGCTCTATTTATCATGTGCATCAGGGAGAATAAACTGTTAAACTGCTGTATCAGTAGGAAATAGTTTTAGCTGTTGCAAAGGAAGGCAGAGATGAGCCCCAAATGCTAGACACCTAGGAAAAAAACCCTCAAGATACGAGGAAGAGATGCTGTTCTTTGAATCTTTCATAACTATTTCCCAACAAATACTCATGTATGCAAATTGCATTGCATTCAGTGGAGTTTGCAAATGGAGGCTGGCAAAAACAATTATTGGTTCCTCTAAACAGGCAATAAAAAGGGCAGTGTGTCCTTCACTCTGCTGGTAAATACCTCATTTTGGAAGAAATCCCATTGTTGACTTTGTCAGGACAAGACAGATCTATTTTGGCATGCAGCTTCTGATAATTGTGCACAGAACAACAGAAGTGGTCTGATATATTTGTAGCAGCCTGTGCCTAATGCAAGCATCATATAGAAGTCTGCAATTTTACTTCGATACCTCTCTGGAGTAGCCCCCTTTGCAACCTGGATGTTGGAAGGTCTCCATGAGAATTCAACCTGGAGGTGAAAAGACTTTTTCTGCTTTGCACTTGAGTAATCACAACCCAACAAACAGCGATGATGGCTTCTCAGCCCTCCTTTGAAATTCTTGAGTCTGCAAAGCTAAATTGGAAGTGCCACAAAGACAGATGTTGCTTTTCCCTTAATTCTATACTTCAGCTTTTAACTTTGCTGGAGATTGGAACAAAAGAGAAATGGTGGGGAAGAAATAAAAGTACACCATCGCTTGTTTTTATCTTTGAAATGGGTCTGAGAATGGAGAAAGTTTGGCTAAGTTTACTTTTTGCCTATATATATTCCTTGTGTGCACCCACATGCATGTAGGTATGATTAGAATCGTGTAACGCCCAGTAAGATACAGCACAGGGTGAAATACTGGCTGTACGCAGCCATTGATTGTCTGCCCAGAGGATAACTACACTGAAATCGCATATGGATCCCAATGTCTGGTATCATACATGCAGCTCCCTGCCCATCACACTCGTGCCAGAACAAGAGGGGCTTAGTTCTGTTCAGCTACAATGCTTGGGGAGGCAATGACGGATCTAAATAAGAAAAAGCTGGTGTCAGACCAGTACTGGGTTGTCCCAGATCTCCAGGTGGACTTAAAACCACGGTGGTGTAAGCAGCAAAGTGTGAGCACTAGTACTGAGCACTAGGTTGTACTTTGGTGCCCCTATTATGAAACTGGAGTGATTGTAAGTGTTCAGCAAGTTGTAAGGGGGCAGATCCTGAGAAGTGCTCGGCATCCTCTGAGAGCTGCTAAACAATTTAATTCCTCCTGGCTGCTGTCAGAGCTGAGGATGCTACACGCTGTATAAGATGAGCACCGATGCGATTATGCATGGCTGGGACACTTGTCTCTCAATTTTCCCATATGCCTTTCTTATAATTGAAGCATTGCAAAGGCTAAGTTGTCAAAAAGGTGTCCAAATAATGATGGCGATTACATGATTAATTAGGCATGCAAGTGCAGTTGCTTAATTTTTTTTTCAACAGTTGGTGCTTAATAGCAAGGAAACTGTTGTGCAACTAAATAAACCCCCAGAAATGATCGGGTGGATGTGGGGGCAGGTGAGTCCATTTACGTATGGAGCTGCAGAGTCGCTGTAATTAGTTGCCTAATTGTGTGCCCAAACTTATTTGATGCACTTAGGGTGTATGTATAATTAATGATGATTTATTGAAAAGCACTCTTACTGCAAGTGCCTTCCTTATCATTTCCTAAAAATCAAATTGCTGAAGGAAAGATTAGAATTTGGTTTAATATATATGGATAGAATTAGAATTTCTTACTGCATTTCCTTTATTAGCTTAAAGCAGATGAGCCTGGAAATTATCTACAGATAAACTCTCATGTCGGAACGGACCCAACGCTCTTAAGGTCAATCGCTTCCACTCATACTTCAAATATTTTTCTCAATTCGCACAGATGAGAAAAAGCCGGGGTTTTTTTGCAGGGAGCTTTAAAGTGTGAATACTGTGTCTCCTTTCATGCTTTCTCTTTTCCCCTGGAGTGCCCCGGATGGTGCTGTGCATTTGAGTGGGGGTTAGGCTGAGGAGCGTCTGCTCTCTTGTTGGGTTTGGGGCGACTTGGCTCTGAGCCTCCTTTCTTTGGGTGTAAATCTGTTGGGCAGTAACAACTTTGCCTCTAATGGAGCTCCTGTTTTGTGGAGAGGAAAGTGTGACAGCACCCTAAAGAGGTAACGGGGCTGGTGCTGCTTGTGGTTGTCTCGTCCTCAAGTCTGGAAGCTTCATAGCTGCTGTAGCCGAGGGTGGAGAGCTTTAGGAGCTCTCAGAAGTCAGGCTTGCAAAGCCTTTTCAGCCTCCTGTGGCATTTACATTTAAGCTGTTTCTAGTAGCTTGGGGTTTAGAAGTCGTCAAGGGAAAAGCAGGAATTTTGATATGTTTTTCCCTGTAGAATCTCCCTGTGTAGCTGGGGCCCCTGACCTGAACACAAGCTGGCCGTCACACTTGCTCCTAAGGGGATCCTTCACTTGAAAACAGGGGAGGACCCCAAACTGAACTTCAGGGAGGGCCTCCCACATTCACTGTCCAAAACAAAAGCTTCAGGTGAGGTGGGCCATGGATAGTAGGTCGCGGAGCAGCCTTGAGAACGAGGGCTGCCCCTCTCAAAGCCATGGTGCAGCTGAGCTCTTCCCTCTCAGTGGTGCCCCCCTGGTCCCAAGATGGTGTCCGCATACATCCGTGGTCCAGTGCTAACTGTGTTACACACACCCAAACTGCTCATGTTCCTTTCTCTCCAGTGTTTCCTTTCTGTGACGGGCAAGCCTCATTTTCTGAACATTTTCTGAAAATTTCAGCCAGGTTCGAGAGCCAAGTGATGGAATTTCAGCATCAGTTTCTCCAGGTTTCCTAATAATCTTGGCACTATTACCTCTTTCGTTCCTATGGTTTACTTAACACAGCACAGATCTGTCACTGCCCCTTTTTCATCTTATTATTTTCAGCCTTTGGTTTCCTGCCGTGCTGTTCTTGATGGGCTCAACACGGCTTCCCCTGCTCTTCTGTTCATCTTTGTTTTCACTGACATGCACAGATCCTGTATTTGTTCTGGCATTCAGATCTTTCCTCATTTCCTTTCTATCTTTTGTCTTCTCTCATCTCTTCAGACACAGCTTCCAAGCCGTCTGGCGGCTTCTTCTTCTAGCTACCTCATCGTACGAGGACAAGCTGTGTGTACTGTGCAGCAGGTCCAGTGGGGAAAAGCCGGGCAGATTTATGCACAACAGAGATCACTTGTTTTTTATTTATTTAATTATTTTTATTTTTTAGTTTTCAAATACTGGTTTAAATGACAATGGGTTTAATTGCTTGAAAATACACATAATCAAAGTAATACTTTGAAGATCTGAAAAATACAATTCTGTTCTATGAATATAAATTAAAACACATAATGTGTAGGCTGTTTGTTGCCTGTTATTCTAATATTCTAATTCAGTTTGCTATCTCTTAGTCTTACCAGATTTTTCTCAATGCTATTTTTAAAGCAGATTTCGCAGATATGAGTTGTGGAAACAAAAATAAAGTGTGAATTACTACAGCAAGGGATCTGGAAAAGGACTTAAGTCCTGATTTTGCTATAGCATACTATATTTTGCTAAATATTCCAGTATTTATACTGCAGTATTCTGGTGTACAGATCAAGAACCTCACCAATTTCAGAATGGCTTCATGTGGAAACAGTGATGTGGCGAGATTTGCGCTTTAATTACCACTAGAATCCAAACCAGTCTGAAAAGTAAGAATCAATTAATCATCTCCCTTTTTCTTAAGCTTTGCCTAAGTTGGCTCCACCAAGACAAGCTGCGATAACTTTCCTCCTAGCCCATTAGGGTTCTTAGCAGACTTCGGTGATATGCAGGCTGTAGGTTGACTGGGTACATAAAAATTAGTGCAAAACATACCAGTAGTAATGCTTCACATCTTTGAAGCACTTTACAGACATTAACTAATGAATTGTCACAGAAACCATATAACATCTACAAGTGTCTTTGTCCTCATTATACAGATGGAGAAAGTAAGGTAACAAGGATAAATCACTTGTCCTGGGCCCCAGAACAACTGACAGCAGAGGAAGGATTTGTAATGTAGGAATTTCTTGCCATACATGCAGGAAGGCTGAGATTTCGCTTTCTCTGATGAAAAAACTCTCCTACAAAAAATTGCCAAAGGTGGGTAAATACCATCCTTTTCCTTCCTTTGGCAAATTTTATTGCATCTCGCTCTAATATGTTTCAAAAGGGTCTGTGTACAAATAAGTTGGGGGAGAGTGTAAAGGTCAAAAATTGTATCTTGGAAAATGGTATTTTTTTGAATTTCCCAGTCTGATGAGTCATTCATTGCTATGACATATTGTGTCTGCTTTTGTTAGTCATGTCATATTAGAGTCAGTGAGTGAGAATGATCCTGCCTATTCCAGGCTGGCTGATTTCATGAAAAAACTTAAATTGAGAGTGACACTAACGCGCAAAAGAGTAATCTGAGGGAATGCAGTTAGTTTGCTTCAGATCTTATTTCTTCTGTACATTGGACTGACATGAATGTTTTTCTTCATAACCTGCAGTTCACAACCAGCTGAGTTCTCTAAGATTATACACTCTACAGAAGTGACACTATTTTATTGAATTAAGTAAACAATTTGTCACTGCTGAAACTCAGTGTTAGTAATTTATTACAAATTACATCATTATTTTACAATACAGGACAAGTGAGTCAGATGAAATGCGTCTAGCTAATTCTGAATTTCGGGATAATCGATGAAGTCTTTGTTAGATTAAAATATGATATATTATCTAAAGCCATTTAGCTGGGCCTGGGCTTGAATTTAAATATTTCTATAACAAGCGGACTCTTTTAATTTCAAAAACAAACACGTGTTTCCATTAGTACTTTGAGAGAGTGTGTCATCACTTTCTGATGACTGAATCCATGGCGAACGTGCTTTATTCTGGCCTATTCATCATAGGGTCGTACTTTGTGCTGTGATATTTGAGGGTTTCTAGCAGAACAGGATGTTGTGTGTAGCCCTTTTCTTTCTCATCCTCCCCCTAGGAGGAGATTGAGTGCGGTATTTTGGTTTTAATGGACATGCTGCCATATAGCATGTTTAGGGCAGGGAGCCACCTCTCCCTGCCCAGTCCCATCCTGCTGTAAGATCAGCAGTGAGATCTTAGTAAGATAGGAAACAAGTTGTCCAAACATGGGAAAATGTAGGAATTTTGGAAATGTTGCCAGGTGGCCATAAAGCTGAAGCCCTTACTATTTTCATTAGCTGAAAAGGAAAACAAAATTTTAGGAAGATGTCAGTTGAATGAAAGGTTTCCTTTCAAGCTATTTTTGTAATAATTTGCACGTATGTCTAAATGATGAGTAATATGAAAACAGATATAATGATAGTCAGTATGAAGTACTTATTTTTTTTCCAAAACCAGTTAATAAATTCATTAAAAATGATTTTTTCCTTCAAAAATGATGTGTTAATAAATCTCTTTTTTCTAACTGCATTCAGAATTTCCCAGGAATCTTTTTTTTTGCATTTTTTCCCTGTGTTTTCTGGGTCAGCGTAGCCTTACTTGCTATTAGGAGAGGAATAATACATGACGGCCAATAGCAGCAGGCAATTTGTACAACCTGAACCAAGCTTGTACGTGTAGGGAAGAGAAGCATGCTTCTAAATCAGAGCGCAAACGTTCAATTATAAGGCCTGTTCTGAGGCCGCGGCTCCTGCTGACTTCCTAAGGGGAAGGCCCTCTTTCTTCATAAAGAGTTTCTTCCTCCTCCCCTTCAGCCCGCTGGCAGTAGGAGTTGGATTTCTTGCTGTTACACAGTCCACTCGTGGCAATGGATGTGCTCGGGATACTCCTGTGATTAATGACCCTGGTTAAGGGCCTGTTACCGACCGGAGCTCGATTCATCTCACTTCACTGGAGCATTACCTGGCGTGCATTGTCATCGGCCACGACATGGCCTTTTGCAATTAGGGTAGGTAAATTCTGTCTACAGGTGGTGATTCCTTCCTTAGCTTCCTCCCAGGGACAGAGCTGTGAAGGCCGGTTTGCCTGAGGCATGTTGGTGGCACAGTGCTGTTCCTCGACCCGTGCACACAGCTGCCTTCTGCTCCCTGTGTGAATGAGGAGAAGCTCACATATACGTCCTGGCTTAGGCACTAGATGCCTTGATAGCTTTTCCAAGGTAACTCTTCAGCAGCTGTAGTCTTGCTGCAGTTCCATGTGCAAAATTACAAACTTTCCAAACCTCAGTGTGGATGTAGTATGAATCCATTCGCAGCACATCTTTCTGCAGAGCTTATGGCATCCCTGGGATGTTCAAGGGACCTTGGAGCCTGTGTGTCAGATTAGCAAATAGTCTGAGATGTATTTGTTTAGGTGACTACTGGGTTGCATGGCTTCTTGATGGCGTTGCCTGGCATGATCTAGGCTAGTCGCCACACGACAGACAAGAGTGACATCCTTGTGTCTCAGCACATCCCACTTCGGATCGCTTTTAGGTTTCTACCCCTTGTAGTTCAATAAGCAGCATGAGCTCCAGCTCAAGAAAAAGAATTTATGAACTGTTTTATTTGAGATATTGCCTAAAGTTGCTTTTGAAAATGGTTGTTAGTCACCTCTGTCACGTTGATGCTTCTCAAAATTGTATTTCCTGTTCAATTTCTCACTTTGTCAGACAGCAGTAATTAAGGTTTAGCGTGCAGAATTTGAGCCAGAAAGGAGTCCCTGTGCAAAAGATGTATGTGGGCACTGGGGATTAAATTTAGCAGCCTCCTAGTTGTAAATATTTTATCACTTTATCTCTGAGATTATGACCATGATACACAACGGGAGTTGGAGATGTGACTGAAGATGGAAATGCGGCTGTCCGCTGAGGGTGTTTGTTCACCGGCGAGCAGCGCTAGCTGGATGAGCCTATCTGGCTACTGGGTAAGTGTTAATTTATATTCATCAAAACCCTAAGCCTGGGAAATGAAAGGAAAGCTCTAATAGTTCAGTAGCTAAGGCAAAAAGATCCTCTCCTGAAACACCCAGAACTGGTCGTAGGTTTTTCCTGTCTCTCCCTTTTCTAAGTCTCAGGTCTTCACATAAGAAAATATATTTTGGTTTGCAGAGGGAAGGATGGAAGAATCACCAGGCTTGCACTGGCTTTGGCAAATTAATATTGAAGGCTGAGGATGAGTAGACAGCAGCTAGACCTATAACCCTTGCCTGGTCCATGGGCTGTTCTGTATCGTCAGGAGCAGATCCAGGTCAATGGCGATGGAGATGTAACTCTCTGAAGGCAATTCTTCTGAAAATTTTATTGCTCCGAGAGAGAGACGAGGAGCAGATCTGAAAATTGTCATCCAGACCTGGGCTCATACAAGCCATTGATGCCGTAGGTTGTTTTGGTCAAGTACTGGCTCTGTCTTACTATGCAGAAGAGGAATTACGTACTGCTTGCCAAAGCCTGGACTGTATTTAGGGTGCACGTTCTCTGCTGGGTAACTCCAGCAGTGCTTGGAGAGCTAGATAAATGCAAAGAACTATGTATTTGGATTTCACTGTGCTTGTAGTTCCAGCTTTAGTTCAGATAAGTTTTTAATTAAAGCTAAAAGATTAAAATACTTTTTCAGTAAGGTATTACACGGTTAATTCTGTTACTCCTTCAGTTGCATGATAGAAATGATAGATGAAGCTACCAGATAATTTGTACTTCTGGCATATGGGTTGTTTGTTTTTTGCAGCTGAGCAGAGTGACAGCTCTGGGCTTGCCACTGTGCCGAGTGTTATAGATTGCATTTACAATTCCTCCATCATTCCGTATTTGCATGGACATTTTAGTGCCTCTGGACTTCGCACAGTTATCTCCCAGGATTATCAATAGAATCCCAAAACATTAATGCATCCAATCAAGGTAATTGAAAGAGAGAGGCTTTATTAAAAAGAAATCTTGGCAAGGCCTGTAGCTTATATAATAAGATTGTTCTATAGAATCTCTACATCTGAGGCAGAAGAATAGCCTCTTATGTGCAATACAAAGCAACTACGCCAAAAATAGCTACTACAACTGAGATCTTGCTGTGTTTGGTTAACCTGTGGCTTTACAGCAAATAGCAAGGAATGACTTGAATAGTTTAATTTTCCCCTCATTTAAAGCATAAGTTGTGTGTACAATACCAAGTTATGTAATACCATCCAGAGGGCATGTTTCTAGCAGTTTTCAGGGTCTTCACTTTGAATTTATACCACTTATTTATATTCAGCATGAATCGATGGCTGCAGCAGCTGCATTAATGGAACATAACATCTATGTGAGCGAGTCGGTGAAAGGCAGCAAATTTATTCACCATAGATTTGCTAGTTGAAGTGTAGGTAATACAACTACATCTCCATCTCTGTTCTGACTGGGAGCAGTGTGGCTGTGAGTCCCCTCGTTGCCCCCACTGATGGTGTGCTGATTCAGTTCTCCGTAACGGCCCCAGGCGTGTGCCAAATGCATCCCAGCCTCTCATGGAGATAAAAGGGATGGGTTTTGAACCACATGCGTGGTGGGCATGTTTGGTTGGGGGCAGCAGATTAAATCTAGTTCCCAGTGAACATCTGAATATGTATGTATGTATATATGTATACACATGCGTGTATATGCATGTATATACACACATGTAGAATATAGAATCTATGTATATCTACATTGTATGTAGTGTCTACTGTTGTCGTCTACTATTTTTGTCTATCAAGAGCTGTCTTCCCCAGTATCTTAAAGAATGTGAAGTTGTGTATGTATTGATCACCAAAGTTAGCAGACTTAAAAAAAAAAGCAGCAGCTGGCAATCTTACCCTGACCTCAGTGGGGCAGGCACGTATCTGATGGGGTATCGGTGAGTGGAACATCTAGGTGTGGAGCTTCCCGGGAACTCTAGCTATTTGCACTCTCAGTGTTTTGATGCCCTATCAGATAATGAATGCTCTCTGCCTTGGAAGAAAGAGGTCTCTCAGCCTCTCAAGTAAGACACATTTTCTTGTATTTACTGCATCTTTCCGCAACACATCGCAAACTGATTTTCAATCTTCAGTTGTACTGACTGGTCCATGTGTATCTAAGTGGCAATGCCTTCCAATAATAGTTGGAAGATGACCTGGTTGTTGCAGTTCTTGTAGAGGTTTTTAGCTCGGCTGTGTGACGTTTCTGTTTTTCAACAGATATTCAGGTCCAGGATTTTAGTCCCAACCAGTATATGTGTGCATGCTCATGTACATTATGAACCACGCTTTTCGTTGGCTGTGGTCAGTAGACAGACTCTTTTGCCACAATATAGCTTGGAGTTAATTGTATGGAAGATGGAGAGTAAAGCAGAGAAAACGTGTATTACTGGTGTAAACTTGTCATATTTCACCGGGAGACATTGGACAGAGCCTAACAAAAACCTGTCATGTTACAAAAATGCTGTAAGATGCGTTAGAAGATGTGAAGCACTGAAGTAGAAAACATTCTCACCTCTTTATGCACTATCTTGTATTAGTAATGCCAGAGGGATATTTTAAGATATATATTTTTTTTTTTACCACTTGTGCTGTTCCCTCTTTAAGTTTGATTACATAATTCACAAATTTCACATCCCATTACTCATTTATTAATGCCCTACTGCAGGGTCATGGCTATTCAACAATGCAGAAATGTGTCTGTAGAGGTTTTTTTTTGTTATTTTTTGCACTTGTTTCTGACCATTTCTTTACCTTTTAAAACTTGTACTTACAAATCTAAATTTTGGACCCAAATGAGTTGGAACTATACCTTTAAAAAAAAAGACCCAACCCTTTATTAAAGTTACCCCAATGTTGCTGTGTCAGCATCAGCATGATTAACCTGCCATACAAATGTGGGTACTATAAAATGAACTTGCTCCAAGGCAGCTTTGATTTGCATGCTCAACACTTTCCAAGTGTTGCATTTATAAATCAGTACTTTTTGTGTGTGCCTGTTCTGGGTAAGTGTTTTTCCTTCATTCTCCCTTCTGTCCTACAGCCCACTGTGTTCACCATGACCACGGGAGGGCTGCACAGCTGGTGGATTTACATTGAGAGGCAGTGATTCTGTTTCTTAGGTACAAGGGAAGACTGACCTATTCCCTGGGCTTTCTAAAATTAATACACACATCATTAATTGCTTGTGAGGGGAAAAAATTGAAGAAAGGAAAAAAAAAAAACAAAACACAAAAACCTGACCTGCCAGTGCATTAGATTAGTAGGCAGTGCAGCATTACGGAAGGAACGTGTTCCTATCCGTTGTAGCATGCAATGTGCTATATTCATCACACCTGAGTTCGTATAAGCAGAGCCACTAGCAGAACACCTCTAAATTCCTTTTTCTTCAAAATTTTGCATTTCTTCTCAAACAAATGTCTCAAACAAACCTAGCCCAGCCTTTCACTTACCGATTGTTCTGGTTTTTAGGGAGTGCCCCTCCTGGGTGCTGCACTTCTTAGCAAACAGCCCAAGTTGTTTGTGGGGGGGAGTGTGGCTGGCTCTGCCCAAACACTACGGATGTCAAGTTCATTTAAACTGCATACAGTTAATTCACTTGTTGTGGAATGGGATTTCATTCTTCCCTTAAAGCACGTGCAATATCCCTGTTTGATGATACTGATTGATAGATTTTCAGTTCCTGCAAACTTTCTAGGCATAGTGGTGGAATCCTAAGAAGTGAAAGAGGTTACTCTGGGAGAGGCGGAAGGCCGATCTGGAGCAGTAGTGCATTTTCCTTTGTTTTACCCATGAGAATTTAGCACCCATAAGAACAGGCTGTAACTTCTGATTCAGCAGAAATGCCAGCAAGTGTCGCTTTCCATGCATCATATGTAGGAATGATTTCAATAAGAATAATAGCTCATTTCAAAGGACTTTGAATATTAGTATTTATTTAAGTACTAATTCTTTCATTGACACCCTTGTTTCAGAGTACGCGGGTGAGGAGATTGGATAACATGGCCTAACAGGCTTGAAACACAATAAACGGGATTTTTTTGTTGTTGTTTTCTTCCATTTCTTTGGTATTTCACCAAAGTTTTTCTTTGACTTTGCTGCTTTTGCTACTGTAATTTTTCACAACAAATGTTGCACCGCAGGATCTGCAGCTCTGCACATCAATACAGAAAGCACTACATGGGAAATAGACAGAGAGTGCCAATATTTATTACCCCAAAGATAGGGATTTGCTTTGTTGGTGTGGTGGGTTTCTGCTTTTCTTTTTGGGGGTTGGGGAGGAGTTGTTCTTGGTTTTGGTTGTTCTAATATTACTCTCTTGTCTCCAGGCAAGAAAGCAATTCTCCCTTTGCCTTAGAAACATGTGGTGTAACCTCATGTCTTGCTGGTAGGGGATTTAAAACCACCACTATAATTTACATGATAATTAAGTCATATTTTTTACTTCCCCTACAAGTTCCTCCTTGTTTGAGACTGTTCTGTCCTTTAGCAAATAGTGTGCTTACCTTGGCTCTGGGGGCAGTTCTCTGCAGTCTTGAATAAATAACGTAACAGAAAAATGGCTCATCTGGTGATTTCAAAGGGATTTAGGGAAAAAAATCTGGTGGATGGGACAGGGAGGAGAATTGTACATGGTGCTACAGGAGTAGAACAAATATTTAATCTGGTCGTCATGGGCTTGCCCTTCTTTTAGCACATCTTATGGTGTGGTTTTTGCTGCAGAGGATGAGCAGGAGAGCGGCTGGAGAGAAGTTTGAGGAGCAAGTGGTGGCCGTGCAGAGAAGATGCTGGTGCAAAACAAGGCATCTTCTCTGGGCTCAATAGGATGCAAGCAGCTTGCACATCACAAGTCCATTTTCTGCTTTGTGTTTTAAAGGGGATGGCCAAGCTGAGAGAAGCATTACAGACTTGGCCTGAATGCCATATTTTCCTAGTCTGGATGTGAGGATGTGCAGCGGGTCTGACAACTGTCCCCACGCTGGTGCTGCACTAAGCGCAGTTTGCCAGGAGCCGCGGTGTTTGTCCTGCTCGGAGAGGAGATTGATCGTCCTGGCCTTTGCACGGCTCCACTCCTTGACGTTCGGCTTTTCCTGTTTGAAATACAAATGGTAGAAATTAGTATATTAGCAGGAGGCTGCAGAATGTAATTGTACATTGACTGAAACGCTCCTGATGGATGGACCTGGTGAGATGACATCTTGTATTTATGGAGAGGAGAGCACAGGTAGTTGATAGATTTGACAAGAGCGTAGTGGCAAACCAAATAACACTAAGCCAGAATGAGAATGTATTTCCTAATGGCCTCCCTCGCAGCTGTATACACTGATTTAATCTCTCCAAAGCACTCCATTGTTTATGAGGCCTGTGGGTACAATTTTATGCCTGACTGAAGAGGTTGCTAATAGCTGCCATATTTGTGTTTAAGGACCTGCAAAGGATTCAACTAAGTATTTTAAAGCAATGAGCCATAATAAAGTAATAATATATTGAAAATAATAAACAGCTTTTTATTCAATAATTGGCTGCAAAACTGGTGAACTTTAAATGACAAAACTACTAATTATAAATGCAATTGCTAATCATATATTCATTAGGGAATGCAAATTAAAACCATGGCATAAAGTCTCTATGTGTGCCAGAGGCAACAAGTTGTGGAACAGGACTGTAGACTCTGTTTAAAAAAAATAATAAATAAGAGAAAACAAAATATTAACGTAGGAAAAAGTTGTGGTGATTACTCAGGATTGCTTTGTCAGGGGATAAAGCTCTTCTGTGGGGAGGGAAGTGCCTGTTTTTGGGGTGAAGGTGTGATGGGCCATGCTGGGGCATTTGGTGTCTCAGCCAAAACGAAGTATGAACTGTGGGGGTAGGTTTCGGTGTGGCTCTGGATGTTGGTAGATCATCCAGGAGGAGACAGAGCAAAGTGCTGCTTCTCCTCGAGGCAGCCTGTGCTGGCTGGATTGCACCTGAGATCCCTGCTGGATTTGCAGTGGGGCTTCCCACCTGGAGCAGCTGTGTCTAGCAGGATGAGAAATGAGGAGGCACACCTGGATCTGAGTCTCCTCTAGTAAGATTTGTCTCCTGTTAACACTTCACAGGCAGATTTCCCTTTCTTAATGAATATATAAAATATATATTAATTTCCTCTTAGGAGCCTTCGGATTTCCTTTAATGACTTGTGTCCCTCAAGGAGCTCGCAGTGCCAAGTTTATACAGAGATTCCCGGGGAATAGCCTAGGGGATGAGCATCACAGCATGTGGTTCGTGCTCTTCAGAAAACTGCAGGTGTGGGAACAGCCCCAAAGTCTTGTCAGGCCACCGAGGCAGCTGCGGCTTGTCATGTGCAGCCCCACGCACAGGCTCCCCCAGCTCAGAAACCGCAGGAGACAGAGCCAGCTGTAACAGGGGCACTGGGCAGCCTGCGGTGCCACGAGCTGTGGGTGTTGAGCTCCCTGGAAAAATGGATTAGGTACTTAGACACTTTCATGTAAATTTTAGGTCCTCGCCTTAAATATCCATGTTAGAAATACCTTGGGGGGGAAAACATTTATCAGGCAAGACATGGTTGGAAATAATCATTTTTATCCTGCTTCCTATAGATCCTACCTTGATTTTTTATTTTCTTATTCCCCTGGCATCAGCAGGCTGTGTTATGTGTGCCTTTCAAGCTAAATGGAACAGCCTCTGTGCAGGTTTGTGAATCCCTGTCCATTTCAGATGCCATTTCAGGTCGGACAACCCTCTACAAAATGTGCAGCTGGAGGTCAGGCTTGACACAGAGGCCACCAGATGAACTTTGGGCACAGTTTAATGCATGAGATTGTTTGTGGTGATGGGGGAAATCTGTCCTGAAGATATTTCCAGGGTGGTCCCTGTGTGTCCGTATAACAGCAGGACTGGGTGGGTGCAGAGGCTGCTGGGGCACCCTGGTCCTTGTCGGGAGGGGGGAGGCAGCCAGCGACCGAGATTTGGAGTTGCAGGAAGTTAATTTTTCAGTGACCACAGGAGAAACCCCATTTCTTTTTACTTTTCAGTGTTAGACTTCAGAGAGCGAGAACAGAAGCATGCAATTTGTCTAGCTACAAAACCAATTAGCATAGCTCTGCTACACTGAATTGCTTGGGAAGACTTTTCAGGGGAAAAAAATGAATAAGAAGAAACAATAACTTTATGAACATTGTAACTCATTAAAAGACAGCTTTTAGAGTGTGAAGGGACTGAAGTCATTGAATAAATTATCGCTGCAGATATTCAGCCCTATGTAAATTACAGAAAATGTGTCCAGATGTGAGATCCCCTCCATCAAGCTGAACTGTTGGCTGCTCAGTCTGTGCAGCTGCCTGAAGCGTGAGGTTTCTCTGGGCCCCCACCTAGTCAGAGATGTTTGAGAGGACAGATGTTTCCTTAAAACAAATCCCACTGAGTTACAAAGGAGGAACAACCCCCTGGTTCCCTGATCCCCGAGGGAACCACAGCTCTGGGGGCTGCTTTTTGGTGGGGGTGGTCACTAGCGAGTGGCCTGGGTACGGGTACAGGTGCTATCAGTCATGCATCGTTTGCAGGCAGAGCAAACGAGCCATGTGCATGGAATAACCCCTTTTGCCAGCTCCTTGTGAGGGCTGAAAGTCAGCTGTGGTCCTTGGGACTGTGCAGTGTCCAGAGTAACATGGGCTCACACCTACTGCAAGCCCTCAGGCACACCTCGGCAGCCCCCAAAGGGCTGTGGGGAGAAAGGGCTTCGGGATGCATGAGGCAGAAGAAAAACTGAGCTGCTGCTGTGAACTGCTTGGGCTGATGATACAGATTTTTTATTCTTTCTGGCTAAATTCAGTGGTTTGGGTGCTGAGAGTGGGAGTGACTGCGATGTATAAAGGTATGTTCTTCTCTTAAATTATGTACTTGTGTAGAGTATGATCGTATAGATGTGCAGATGTCCTGCAAACAAGGTCAGGTGTGTAATTCTGTTGATCTGGGGGAATTGTGGAACTATTTGCATGTGTGTTTGCATCAATCAGCTCTGCAACAAAGCTTTTTAAGCAAGCTGCTTTCTGGATGCTATGTTAAGTCCTGAAGTAACAAACAGCTTCCTCATCCCCACGGTTGGGGCTGGCACTGGCGGTGACTTGGAGGCACCTCTGCTGCTGTGCTGGTGGGGAGAGCTGGGAGTTGAAGATCAGAGTCCTAAAGTGAGGATGAAAGTTGCTTTGTCTTTTTGTAGTCTGTACAACTCAGCGTTACCAAAGCTCTGGATTATTTTGTTTTGTATGCATTATGTGATGTTTATAGGGATAACGTGTTTGTAACATCATTGGCCTTGGCGATCAGCATGAGGAGTTTGTTCTCTCCAGACTAGCAGTTGCTTTGCTGCTCTTTTCTGCTTTGCATTACCTCCCTGTGGTGGTTGCATGGCCCCAGGGAAGTGGATGTGGATGTCACCAAATGGTTCCTGCGCTCCTCAGCTGCGCGATTTAATTTTTACCACGGTCATTGTAGTGATGCATTAACAAATTTACAGACAAAGGTGGTAGGAGTGTTACAGAAAAGACGGGTTTAATAACTACTTGTAGAGAAAACAAAAGCAAATCCAGTGACAGTCCTGGCAATTCCCACCTCTGTTATTGCTGACAGACAGAACAAGAATAAAAACAAGTGGGTTTACATGCGCTGACACTAATATACAACCGGTGGTGATGTCCTGAAGGAAATGTCGGCAATTAGCATGAACGCTGCCGCAGTTACAATCCAAGACTTGGCTATGGAAAGCACGAGGTTTAACGATGAGCCTGGGAGCCTTTCCCCCAAATGCTTCCCTATCCAGACACGTGGGGGGGGGTTGTGAGCCAGCTCAGATGAACTTCATGGTTGGCTCTTCTGCTCTGCTGAAGCTGTTCCCGTGGGGCTGTTCTGCTCCCAGTGCCTGCGCTTGCTGGGATTGAGGTGGCGCAGCGCTAGGGTGGAAACAAATACGCTAGGAAATGTGAAGCGCGAAATAACGCGATTGCGTGGCAGGGTTCAACGCTGGAAAAGTCTTTAAAAGTGAAGGTGGGAAGGATGAGATGTGCATCGGGAGATGGAGCAGCGCAGAGGGCAGTGCCCAGCACAGGGGCAGCTTTCGGTGCGCTCTCCAAGACGTCTGAGAGCAGGACAAGGGTTCGGGGTTTTTCACTTTGCATCAGCTGCTCAGTCCCCCCTGCTTAATCTGAAACCGGACAGGGAAAAATAAAAGTGGGGGGAACTGCCACACCATTGGTAAAAACTGCCATGCCAATTTATGCTGCATTAAAAACCTTTCCCTGAAGCAACGCTATAATAAGATTCCTAGTCAGAAGTCAAACTCTGCCTAGTAATTCATTCTGAACTCTTATAATGCATTTATTAGCGTGGAAACTGCAGAAGTGAAGTGACCAAATTTGAGGTCTGTATTCAAAATTAGCAAAACTCAATGTCATTCTGAGTGAAAAAGGAAGGAAAACGAGTGCTGTAACATGCAGGGTGATATCCTCTGCATTAGCAGAAGGCTAAATGAGCATTGTTTGAAATAACGTTTTATTAGGTTTCCTTAAAGTGGATACTCAGTCTGATAGATTATTTTTTTATCTCAGATAAGGTTATTGAAATGAGAAATGTTCCATTATAAAGGAATTTGTTGAAAGATAGGGATGCACTTTATCATATTATAGCTCTTGCATCGTATTAAATGGCACTTATGTGTTTTATTGAAATCCAGACCTCTTGTGTAGCATTTCTTTCTCAACAATACAAAAGCTTATGATTCACAACCTTTTACATAATAGATATATTAATGAATTTCTGCATATTTTATTGCTTTGTATTATTCTAAAAGCCATTAATCTATTTTTCTTGATTATCAGTTATGGCAAAGACATCGTAATTTTTCTCTAAATTTCATTGTGCCAGCTGAGTTCAGGACTTTCCAAACTAATTTCTTTAGCTACCTATTGGACTTATTAGACCCGATTCTTCTCTTCTTCCTTTTTCCTGTTGAAAACTGTATCTAGCTGAAGACCCAGCATATTTTTTCTGAATACAGGAGGATAAATTCTCCTTTGGGGTACTTGCATGTTCTCTCATTCAAGTAGATCAAAATTGTGCATATGAATCTCAGGCCCTAATTATGTGTCTAATAATAGAAACTTCTTGCTATAAATACATGACTCATTGAAATCATTCCTGCTTGTTTAGGCTGCAGACGTGACTTGTGCATATTCATTAACCTCTAGTGCTCCACTTGAGAGGAGGAGATGGAGGATTAGTGGAGGGCCTGCTAGGAGGACAGGGAGCGGGGCTGTGCCACCTCTCGGGGAATGAAGCTGTGATCCCGACCTTATATATGTAGATATACATTTAAACTTACTTTTCTATTTGCTGTAAATGATATAAAGTCTGGATGTCTGTTTCTAATTCCTTTGTGGACAAGCTTGAAGTTTTTCGGAGATCTGTGTGGTTCGTAGGCACGTAATGGGGAGCTGGTGCACGTAGTGCAGCCCAGTGTTAGTCCCAGTGAACATGGTTTTGCTAAGGATCACTGGCTGCACGGCCCTCAGCAGTGGTTTGCATGAGAATGGGAAAATATGTTGTACATAATGTGTGCTGTGTTTTTGACAAGGCCACATCAGGATATTTATTTGTATATGTTTTTCATTTCCTCCTCCATGGCTTCAGTTACCTTCACAACAGGACATTAGTGATTAAATAAAAAGACCTTTCATTCCTGTACGTAAAAACAGATGGCAAAGATGTAACTTCTGTTGTGCAGAAGCAAATGTGTGGACCACAGACCCCTCAAATCCCACGTAGCCTGCCCCGTGGGGCTGAGTGATGCCCAGGTCCCACAGTGTCCCCCACTGAGGGCTCCGTGTCACCTGTGGGGAGCAGCCTGCTGTGAGAGCAGGTCCTAGTGGCGTGGCTTTAATTAACTAATCCCATGGATACAACGTGGCAGAACAAGCTCTTGTTTTACCCCATCAATTATTGATTGATATTCCCAGAGTGACAGCAAGCATTTTTATTGTTATGTCCAGCAACAAGTTGTCATGGCAACTTCATCGTTGGGCAACATTCCCATCACACCCTCGTCCCGAGCAAAAATCCAGCAGGTTCGGAAACTCTTTAAAAATGATTACGGTAATAAATTTTTTAAGATAAGTTTTACTTCTTGTCTGCTTTCCTGAGGGGAATAATTTATGTTCCAGGAAGGTAATGCATGAATCTTCTGTATCTCCTGCCAGCATCCATCTCTGTTGGGCAAAGCCTGATGCTCCCTACGAAGAGGGATGGAAAAGCTTCGATTTTGCTTTCTCTGACCCTTTGTTTAAAAAACACAATACGAGCCAAACCCATTGCTGAATCATCTTTTGAAGCCCACAGCCTGGCCCTGTTGCACATGAACCAGCAGCAGAGGTTGCAAAGTCAAGTTCTTGTCTTCCCCTGGTGCCTGGAGCATAGCTCTCTTCCTTCCCAGCCTCGCTAGAAGGTTGTCTTTGTTAAGAGGGAAGTCTCCCCACAGCCAGGGGCAGGCTTATTCTGAAGGCCTCTTCCAGCAATTTCCACGTTTTATGTTGTGACCTGGAGTTGCTTTTTTCCAAGTGCACAATCTCCTGTCGCACATTCCTGTACCCCTGCTCTGTGAGGCTTGCTCAGCTGTGTGCTGCCCTCCTGCCGTCTGTTGCTACAGGGATGTATGTTGGGATCATGTGCTTAAATTATGCCAGTTTTCTTCTGACAGTGCTGAAATGCCTGTTTTCACAGGCAAAGAGGGCTAGCTAAATGGCCATACGTGAAGAACAGGCTCCTGTGGGAGCAGCACTGGGGTATGTGTGATTCCCCTCTGGATCCTAACAACCAGGGTTTGCTAAGAAAGAGACTTTTTACGTAAAACAAGTGTCTCATTCTTAGCAACTATTTTCCACTGTTATTTCTGCCACCTGCCTTGAGAAGTCCTACTCGCACAGGTGCCAGCACTCTGGTGGGTGCCTCAGGTAAGTACTCACAGTTTTCACAGCCCCTGTGGCCTCCTGCCATGCTGGGGTGCCCCATAAAGGCTGCTCAGCTCCCTGCTTGCCTTCCCACCATGGGACAATCATCATGTCTGCTTCTTCATCAGTGTGTCAAAAACAGCAAGAAAAAGCCCCCACTGCTGCACCCAGCTCTGACTGGCTGGAATTATTTACCGTTGATACATCAGGAGGCATTTCCACAATCTTTTCTTCTTTTTTATTTTTCATCTATCTCGGAAGGTTTAGATATAATTAAAGGGAGATTGACTGACTGAAAATCAAGTTTGGTTTATCTGTGGGTGACCCAGCAAACCACATCTTTTTAATTTCATGCATCAATGAGATGATACGTCATGCTTTGTACAGTGCGACAGCTTGCTGCATTGCATAACTCAACATGCTGATGCAACCAGGCATGCAAAATTAACCTGATCCTCCAGCCCAGGGAACACGAGACAACAAGCAGCTTCTTCTGCAGCTTCCATTGTTCAGCAAACCTCACTCCCCATCTTCCTTCTTACTCCATTCTCATTGAATTTACAGAAGAGGAGTACTGTGAGAGTTATAATCATGTAACAGTTATAAAATGTGAATAATTCCAGTCTGGGCAGGGGTTGAACTAACACCATTTCTCTGTCAGGGGCTGCTCAGAAGGATGTGCTTCTCTTCGACTTTTGGGTTAGCTTGGGAAGGATTGCAGCTTACTGGGCTTCTTGG